>NW_027223752.1:66628586-69028586 GCF_028538775.1 Myotis yumanensis | reverse complement strand
GGGAAATTATTTAACAGTAAAAAAGAATGAAGTACTAATACAAGTTACTACTTGGATCAGCCTCAATATCATCATACTAAGTGAAAGAAGTCAGTTACAAAAGACCATATAGTGTCTGATTCTATTTATGTGAAATGTCCAGAAAAAGTAAATCTATAGAAACAAAAAGTAGATTAGTGTTTGCCTGGGCAGAGAATCTGGGGGAGAGAGACAGAAAATGAAAGTGACTGTTCATGGGTAAAAGCTTTCTTTCAGGGGTGATATAAATGTTTTTTAATTAGATTATGTTGATGATGCACAACTGTAAATATACTAAAAACGGTTGAATTATACACCTTAAATGGATGAACTTTTTAATATGTAATTTGTAACTCAAAAAAGCATTATGCTAAGGAAGCCAGACTTTAAAAATTACATACTGTATGATTCTATTTTATGACATTGAAGAAAAGGCAAAACTACAAGGACCAAAATCAGACTAGAACATCTTCAGTCATTAGGGAAATGCAAATCAAAACCACATTTTGGTTAGTCTCCTCCCCTTTCTGGCTACCAGAAAGGGGAGGAGACTAACCATAAAGGAGCACAATATTTTCACCACTTTATGCGGAGGTGAAAATAATCTATATATGGTAGACAACTTGTATACATTTGTCACAATTCAAAGAACTATATACCTATAAAGGAGTCAATTTTACGCTATGTAAATTGTTCCCTGATAAATCTGACTTTTGAAAAAGTTAAGTTTACATTATGAGAGAAGCAGAAAACAAGAGCAAGAGAAAAGTGGAAACTTTTAAAATACATCAGAATTAACTCTTACAATCCATAACATATGTGTAATATGCCTCCCGTGGATATCAATATTGACTATGACAGAGTGAAAACATAGTCATATACATGGGGACCATGGCAGAACCCCCCACCCCTTATATTCTGAGATCAAAGTTTTTTTTTAAAAGGCCCCCCTCAAAAAAGACAAACTAGTAAAAGTCAACATAAAATTTTAAAATGCTATCTGACCAAGTTAACTAACTTAGGGGAGAAAATGGCATTTAAAATAGGGTCTTGAATTTTTTGTTGTTATTGAAACACCCAAGTCTAATCAGAGCAGAGTATCCAGTGGTTCTCAACCTTCCTAATGCCGCAACCCTTTAATACAGTTCCTCATGTTGTGGTGACCCCCAACCATAAAATTATTTTTGTTGCTACTTGATAACTGTAATTTTGCTACTGTTATGAATCATAATGTAAATATCTGATATGCTATATGTGTTTTCATTGTTACAAATTGAACATAATTAAAGCATAGTGATTAATCACAAAAACAATATGTAATTATATATGTGTTTTCCGATGGTCTTAGGCAACCCCTGTGAAAGGGTCATTCAACCCCCAAAGGGGTCGCGACCCACAGGTTAGCGACCCACAGGTTGGCGACCCACAGGTTGAGAACCGCTGCTCTAGACTGTGATATACCTTAAAAAAAGAAAAAGTAAAGCTATATTATTAACGTATATACAATAATTTGCATGAAGTAGGGGAAGAGCTAAAGAGAAGACTTCATCAGCATTTAGTAATTACTATTCAGGGAGAGAGGAAAAACGGATTCTGGTAGATACATAATGAATAGAACTCTGCTATTGGACAGAGATAGCTTATAGGCTTTTACATGACAGAGAAGAATATCCCTCAATACCATTTGATTCCCCTTGCCTTCCAAAACAACTTTCTAATTTGGTTTTCCAAAGTCTCTGATCCTAAAAGAAGTGCCTACAATGACAGAAACTAGTATTTACTACCCCAATATAATAAACTGAGATTCTGCAGTACAAAAAAAAAAGCTCTATGATTTTGATTAGCATGACTCAATCCTCCAGCATCTGATCTGTGTTGAATGAGTAGATAAAACTATATTTTGTGTTCTGCAAAGTTAAGGACCAGATCATAGACTGAAACAGTCACCAAGCTCTTCCATTAACATCCTATCTTTAAAAGGAATATTTGCATTTTTAAAGAATATTCTTTACAGTGGGAACACCAAGACAAACACTATTGTGCTGTGGACAAATTTCTTGTGAACTACAGAACGTTTGTGCTAAAAGAGAGTGGAGGGGGTCTCCTATCTGAGTCTCATTTTACAGATGAGAGGTTAAGTTGCATCTGAGAAGTTGTTACCTGCTCAAGGCTTCAAAGTTAATTAGTCAGAGAGGCGGGCTTTTCATACAGGTCTCCCAACTCCCACAAATCAGTGGGGTTTTTTTTTTTCCATTGCACTACACTGCCTACTGCATCACAGAGCAGTAAGAAAGGTCATACAGAATCCCAGCTCTCCCACTGGCTAGCTGTGAGATATTAGGCAAGTTATTTAACATCTCTAAGCCTTATTGTACTCATCTGTAATTAGGGATAATAATATTTTCTATCAAATGGGTAGGATTAAATAAAAGAGTGCATATAAAGTGTTTATCACAGGGCTCAAAACACATTAAGTACTCAAAAAAATTTTAATGGCTCAATTAACACATATTACAATTAAAATATATAATATTTACATTATATAAAATAACCCTAAAACACAATAATGGCACCATGTTATGTAGCCGTACGTTCCTTTTCATTGTAATTATGTCAGAGAAACATTAAGGAGAGGAACAAAGAATAATAAGTAGGCAAAAACAAACTACTGAAATATCATTTCCAAACCCTTATCTTTTTATTAGTCTATAACTGACTTTATTTTCAAGCATCATATATCAAAACTGATCTACTTATAAATAATCCTACATAATATTGAAAGTAACTGGATCCTAATCAAGTGAGAAAACTTTGTATAGTCATTCTGAACCATAAATCCTAACTAAAAATAATAAACATATTTGCTCAGGAAAACTAATCACCTTTAAAAACTGTTTATTATTTTTGAAAATAAATTACATATAAGTATCACTTTAAATGTATGCTATACATTTTGACATGTAGTACTTTCATCATTGTTAATTTTTTTTATTTTTATGGTTATTTCCTTTTTAATTCCTGATTCACATTGGATTGCATCTTAAGTTTCTCAAAGAAGTACATTTTAAGAACATTTTCTTTTATTATTTTCTAACTTAACTGCCTACATTATGGTTAGAGGATGCGATCTGAATGTTAGCAATTGTTGGAAATTAGTTGAGACTTCCTTTCTGACCTGGCAGTTGGTCAGTTTTTGTAAATGTTCCATGTATAATTGAAAATAATCAGCATTGTGCATTTATTAAATGCAGGATTCTATTTAAATAGCAGATCAAGATTATTAATTTATTACTCAAATATTCTGCCTGATTCCTCAGCTTCTGATAGTATCTCTCACTATAGTAATGGACTTGTCATTTTTCTCCCTATAATTTTGTCAGTTAATGTTTTATATATTTTGAAACTGTGCTGATAAGTACAGATAAATTCATGATTATTATCAAAAAATAATAAATAAAAACTGTTTATTATCATTACAGACTCATAAGAAATTGTAAAAATAGTATAAAGATGTCTCATATATCCTTCCCACAGCTTCCCCTGATGGTAACATCTTATATAACTATAGTACATTATCAAAACCAAGAAACTGATGTGTAAATTAAAATATAATTCACATCATAAAATTACCACTTTAATGTGAGCAAGTCAGTGGTTTTTAATATATTCCTAGAGTTGCACAACCATCACCACTAACTAACCACCTTTTAAAGTCACTATAACATAATTCTAAAGACCAGAAAATCTGATGTATTCATTTTGTTTATTTGTTTGGGGTTTTTTGTTTTGTTTTGTTTTGTTAATCCTGACCCAAGCATATTTTTTTCAACTGATTTTTAGAGAGAGTGGAAGGGAATGGGGGGGAGGGGGAGTGCGCACACAAGAGAAAGAGAGAGAGAGAAACATCAATTGGTTGCCACCCACACAAGCAAATAGGATTAAATCCGCAACCCAGGTACATGCCCTTGACTGGGAATCGAAATGAGACCCTTTGGTGGGTGAGGGGGACGCTCTAACCACTGAGAAACACAGACCAGGACTGATGTGTTCATCTTTAAAAATCTGTTTAGCTTAGATCAGAGGTAACTTTACATTTGCATTATTAATAATCCTCTTTATCAGAGGTAACACTTTCATTCATGCACATCTACAATCAACCTTTAGTAAGCCGCAGGTAAGACCTTAGCTACTAATGGTACAAAGATCTCATCTTTGCCTTTCAAACAGTTCACTGTCTAAAGCAGTGGTTTTCAACCTTTCTAATGCCGCGACCGTTTAATACAGTTCCTCATGTTGTGGTGACCCCCAATTTCATTGTTACAAATTGAACATAATTAAAGCATAGTGATTAATCACAAAAACAATATGTAATTAAATATGTGTTTTCCGATGGTCTTAGGCGACCCCTGTGAAAGGGTCGTTCGACCCCCAAAGGGGTCGCAACCCATAGGTTGAGAACCGCTGGTCTAAAGAGGGGTAGACGTGTACTTAAATATTTATATTTTAGTGTGAAAAGTGCTATAATAAGATCCCCCAAGGCACTGCCCAGCAATACTGGGTTGGGAGTCCACCCTGGAATAAGGAGGTGATTTGATGAGAGACTGGTGATTCCTGCAGCAAGAGAAAATGCATATGCAGGATGATAGGAAACAAAGCTAAAAGACTATAATTCAGTAGGCAATGGGAAAAGCTTGAAGGATTGTAAAAAGAAATGATCAGAGTTGCATTTTGGAAGCATGTGAAAGGTAGGAATGGGCCCACTGCTCCACAGGAGGATAAAACCTAGACCAGTGATGGAGAACCTTTTGAGCTCGGCGTGTCAGCATTTTGAAAAACCCTAACTTAACTCTGGTGCCATGTCACATATAGAAATTTTTTGATATTTGCAACCATAGTAAAACAAAGATTTATATTTTTGATATTTATTTTATATATTTAAATGCCATTTAACAAAGAAAAATCAACCAAAAAAATGAGTTTGTGTGTCACCTCTGACACGTGTGTCACCTCTGACACGTGTGTCATAGGTTCGCCATCACTGACCTAGACCATTTGAACCCCATATCTGGCTAGCATAAATGAGAGCCAGGGGAGGCAATGCAGGAGGCTCTGATGCCTGCCACCACTGAGGCTACAGTAGGAAGAGGAAGACTGAATTCATTGTGACCCCTATCATGCCTCAACAACACCTGAGCACTTGTAACTTCTTGCATGTTCCCATTTCATCCTACCTAACAGAAGAATCCTGTCGGAATGAGGAGTGGATTCAGCTTTGTCATGCTCCAATAAAATCCTGCTGGTCATTAAAATATTGAAATATTTCTCTATCAGTGGGCAAATAGCCACTGCCCTGGAGGCTCCTCCTCTCTTCCCTGGAACCACCCTCAACCTCCACGATTCAGCGCTCAATCATTTCTGACCAAGCAGAGGGCCCCAGACCCAGCTCCAGTGCACTCTAGCAGTCTTGGTCAGTGAGGTATTCACAGTGACTCATTGATAGTTGAATATTCTAAGTATCACTCCCACATGGGCAGCAAGTCCAGAGAGATACTTTAAACCAGCGCTACTCGAACAACCCTTTCACAGGGGTCGCCTAAGACCATCGGAAAACACATATATAATTACATATTGTTTTTGTGATTAATCACTATGCTTTAATTATGTTCAATTTGTAACAATGAAAATACATCCTGCATTTCAGATATTTACATTATGATTCATAACAGTGGCAAAATTACAGTTATGAAGTAGCAACAAAAATAATTTTATGGTTGGGGGTCACCATAACATGAGGAACTGTATTAAAGGGTCACGGCATTAGGAAGGTTGAGAACCACTGCTTTAAACCCTTAACCCTCTACTATCACACACAGCTGCAACAACAAAAAAATAGACCTCCAATACCCTTTCATTATCCCCCATCCAGATTCTCCCTCCAGACCCAACCAGGTATTTCTGCTTAAGGCTCGTCTTGCTCTATCCCGACTATTTTTCTGATTTTGATCTTTAGTGTCTCCCCTCAGTCAATTATTTCAATCTCCCTCAAATTTCACTAATTTCAGCTGCCCGGAGTAAAGACTTTCCTGGCCATGAGCAGTCACCATGTCCACTCAATCCCTAAGTGTCACACCTGAAGTCACGTAGACATAGAGCCTCACTGGGTCTATTCATCCATTATGAAAGAATTGCAAAAAAGTTAACAGAAAATTCCGAACATACTGAAAATTCATCTCAGTCCAGCCCCAAGATGTCAATTTATTTAGATATTAGTATTATCTTAAGCTCCAATTAATTAAAATACAAACACTTGTGTTAAAAGAACATGTATCACATTGTTTTAATGTATATTTATATGTTTTATGGTTGAATACTTTTAAACACCTTCTGCCACCACTATCATCATAAAAGGTGTGACCACCACACAAAGAATTTGACAACAAGCAAAGGTATAGTTTAGTAGTAATGGCAATCAGAAATTGTGATAAAAGACCTTATTAAATGAGTGGCCCATAGTATAAGTTAGCATAAAACAAAGGAGATAATAAAAGATAAATAGAAGAGCTATTGTGTCAGAAAAGATGGTAGGAAATAAAATTGTGGAATGTGGGAAGTAAAGTTTATCCACTTCTGTCACTTTCTTTTCTTTTCTTTTTAATATATTTTTATTTATTTCAGAGAGGGAGACATAAAAATATCAGTAATGAGAATCATTAATTGGCTGCCTCCTGCATGCCCCACACTGAGGATCCAGCCTGCAACCCAGGCATGTGCCCTGACAGGGAATCTAACTGTGACCGCCTAGTTCATAAGTCGACTCTCAACCACCAAGTCCGTCCAACTGTGCTGTGGCTATTCATTTAAAACATGCTTACTAAATGACCCAAAGTATATTTGAAAATAAGCAAAGAAAGTATTGATTTTTTCATATAAGCTATGCTGCTTATGAAATCTGACACTGCAATAGTTGGTTCAGTATCTTATATCCTGCAACTATACCAAGCAAACTTCCATTCCATTTTTTTAAAAAACCTATTTCACATGCACTGAAATCTAAAGCTTGGCATAAATTGAAGAAGTTGCATTGTAGTGCTGGAACTACCTTGTGTTTTGATCAGACTTTTATCTTTCAACAGCCAAATTTCTTCTGAGTGGGCTCCCAACGAGCTGATGAGATATTCTGTTGTACAGATGAGTGCGTACTGTGAAACTGCAGGCTCAATATGCCTCATAACATCCCAGGCATCATTGCCAGTCCATGCAGTCCTTCTGATCCACAAACCTCCAATTCCATAATAACTCGGGGCAGGGATCTTTTGGGTTTTTCTAAAGGGAAAAACCTGCAAAGAGGGTAGGCTAGCTGCCTTCTCCAGCCTAAATTACCCCTAGAAGTACTAGTACTTGAGAGCCTTAGGTGACGTGATTAATTCTGTTCCTTGTGTTGTGATCAATGTTCTTATCTGCTTGACTCGTGCCAAGCAGATTCTTACTGACACATCCTGCCTAGAGCTTCTGGAATCCTTTGGGACTCCTAAAGCCAACTCTTCCACTCAGGTGTCCTCAAAATAAGGCTGGGGTCCAGGCCCTTGAGTTAAATCAAGCTATAGAGAAAGAGGCTCTGCACCTGCCTGGAGGCAAAGGATAATGTGCCTGTCTATGGATGCCTGGATGGAATACCAGACTGCAAGGGTTCACAATGATTGGCTTCTTCCTACTACAAGTTCAATGGAAGTGGCCAGACATGTGAGTGTGCCTGGGGCATGCTGTTTTGATGTACCACTATTTCTTTTAGGTCTTGGGCCTGTGGGCCTTTGCTAATTTGTCTGGCTCTCATAATACCATTTCACAGCAAGCCTCCTTAATCTCTCCAACAAAGTGGAGTGCCCGTATTGTCAGTCATTCCCTATTCATCAGTTTTTAGACTATCCCTGCTTTTTTTCCTTTTCCAGAGCAAAATAACCTATTAGCATTGGCATTCTGCCGAACACTGATTGCCCAAATGCCAAATAGTGCTTTCTTAGAGGCTCCCATTCCCAAAGCTCTAGCCTGGCATTGTTTTGAGGGCTAAAAGTGCACCCCTGTGTAGGGCTGGGAACTTTGAAGCTGGCAAGCCTGGGCTCACTGGGGAATCTAAAGCTGCACTCCTTCGTCTTCTAGCAAAGCTATTCTTGGTGGCCACTTAGGTTTGGGAACAGAAATGCTAAGTATGCCTTTTAGGGATCCATGGGTCACAGTTCCTAACTGTTAACGCACAATTTAGGTGGCGATGTATCAGTTAAAGGATTTTCAAACATCAGTTAAATGTTGGGATTTGATACCCTCATTTTTGGTCAGATAAGTAAACTGATGCCAGGGATGAGGTCTCCTGGGAATAAAATTCACATGTAGTTGCTGCAGCCACAGAATTAAGACTGATATCTGAATCTACTTTTTCTTTAAATGGTGCCATTGCTGTGCGAAGAATCTTAATTTGTGTTATAGTTTTGGAATTAGATTTAACCCAACGTCAGCTTTAAGCGTTTTAGTTTAGATCGACTCCTCTGAACACGTCAAGAATGACTGAAATTTGCTGACAGTAATTTTTCCTAGACAAGTAGATTTCTGTTGTTTGCCTCAACTGTACCAGAGTAAGTCAGATAAACACAGTAAAGACTACTAGTAAGCATGTTTGGCTTTACAGTTTTAGCTTTTCTACCTAGAAGGAGCCTGCTATTTTGTCAGCCTGGAATGCCCTTTACTCCCCCCCGCCCCCACCCCAGCCCTTTTTCTGCTTTGGAACTCTTTCATGACCTAGTTCAAATCTCAACTCCTTTGAGAAATATCTGCTAATTTTGAGTCCCCGACATTTGCACCGCCACAGCCTATCACCTTGTCACAGCCCTGAATTCCAGGATATTTCACAGTTTGCTATTTACATGTTTGCAGTCCCTCAGCCCTTAGGCACCTTTACTCCTTCCTAATCCCTCCGTGCTTTAATTTGTAAAGATTTTCTTGAAAATCAATATACAAATATAAAATAATCCAATTATTTTTAGGTCATGGAACACAAGAATAAGGGCATCCAATTGGAATTATGACCCACTGTAGAATGTTTAGAGTCCTGCCCACTTGAAGATAGTTATGCATATCTGCAAAATAACCTAACTTTTACCTTACAAAGGTAGAGGACCCGTTAAGGCCATTGTGAAGGAAAAAAAAAATTTAAAAATGTGAGATTGACTCTTGGCTTCTCCTTCTCCTTCATCTTTTATATTCAGTCAATCAACAAGACTCATCAACTTTGTCTACTAAATCTCTGTATAAGCCATTAGTAGTGATTCTCAAACCTCAGCAAACGTAAGACTCACCCGAGAGACTTGCTACCATAAAACAGATTGCCGAGCTCTACCCCCCAAGTTTCTGATTTACAGTGGGGCCTTGACTTACGAGTGTCCCGACTAACGAGTTTTTCGAGATACGAGCCGTCTCGGCCGATTTTTTGCTTTGAGTTGTGAGCTAAAATTCGGGTTACAAGCCAGCTTCAGATACCCCACCGCTAGTTGGCGCAGCGAACGTCACAGTGAACGCCACAACATCAGCCCAGCATCACGTGTCTCACTCGTTCACAACTGATTTGACATACGAGTAATTTGAGTTACGAGCTCCATCACGGAACGAATTAAACTCGTAAGTCAAGGCCCCACTATATTAGGTCTGCAGTAGGGCCAAGAATTTGCATTTAATAAGTACCCAGGTGAAACTGATGCTGATCATCCACAACCCATACTTTAAGAAGCCACTGCTTTAACCCATGTCTTACTCTATTCCTCTTGCTTTTAACAAGGTTCACAATTTCTACAAAAGGAAAAGCGCCCCCGAGTTGTGACACAGTAAGATGGCTCTAATAAGACATAATAGCTAGGTTTGGTCCTGACCTTGAATGGTTTCCCTTGGTAAGCAGTGATTGTCTGAGGCTTTGAAACAATCCTTAATATACAGGAATGAATCCTAAAGCATTTCTGGAGTGGTCTAGAGTGTTTCTAAATATGGACCAGCAGATGAGGTCATGGTTATGCAGGGAGTCAGAAGTAGAGGAGGGGGAATAAAAGCTATAATCACCGTCAAAGGGGTGTTTTCTCTAGACAAGTGAATGGAGCTATTGTACACAAACTCAGTAGTTGCCAAGCATGTGGCCTAATTATATTGCCTGTATGAGCATGGCACGGAAGGATCTCCTTAGAGGACTTATTTCACACAAGTTGTTTCTAGTTTGACGTTAGCAAGCAAAAGCCTGGAGAATTGGAACCTAAGAGTCTTTACAACAGTGGTTCTCAACCTTCTGGCCCTTTAAATACAGTTCCTCATGTTGTGACCCAACCATAAAATTATTGTCATTGCTACTTCATAACTGTAATGTTGCTACTGTTATGAATCCTAATGTAAATATCTGATATTCAAGATGGAATTAGGTGACCCCTGTGAAAGGGTCGTTCGACTGCCAAAGGGGTCGCGACCCACAGGTTGAGAACCGCTGCTTTACAAGCTCCTGCCTTCCATATCCAGGATGTTACACAACTAGGTTGGAAAAACCACAAAGGTAAAACACCATTCTTAGAAATAGTGTAGCAATTACAATCAGTGAAAGACCAATGGAAGGGCCCTATCTTGTTCAAAATGTTGTCAACAATAATGAGGATCAGAGGGCGGCCTTGGGAGGCAAGAGGTCCGTAACTGAAATCTAGAAGCTGGCCTCCCACAGAAACTGTTCTCCCTAGTCTAGCTTTGGCTCTACCTATATTAAAATGTTTGTAGACGTTCAAAAAGTTGTATTGCCAACTTAAAGGAATGGAAGACCCAGCTATGAAGGACATGACCAGGTGTTTTGCATTTCTAACGAATACCCAGGTGAAACTGATGCGGATCATCCACAAACCATACTTTGAGAAGCTTCTGCTTTAACCCGTCCCATGCTTTAGTACTCTTCATATTTCTCAGCTGCATGAGGAAACCATTAAGGTGGTTGGCCTGAGCCCCAATGGTTAAAAGGCAGAGATAGAGGGGCAAGAACTGCCACCTGGCCTCTAGGAGAACAGCACGCTCCTCCCTAAGCTCCATGTAGTGAGATACAGAAGCTGTGGGGCTGTTGCCCATCCTCCGTTATACGGGATTCACATCTGTTGGACAAGCTCTGGCGAGGCACAGCTGAAGAAGAGTGACCTCCAAGAGGCAGCTCCACGAAACAGGGTCTGCAGAGTCAGACAGAATGTTACAGATGAGACTGTCAGAGGGAAAATGAAGTCAGCTTAAAATAGACATAATTAGAAACAGGTTGGGAAGCGTGGTTCACTTCCTGTTGGGGCAAAATGTTAGAAAATGAGGCTGTGAGGAGGTCATTTAATGTGATACTGACTTAGGGGAAAGGAGTAAAGGAGGGTTCTGTGACGGGGGTAATCCCTATACTCAGTATTTTAATTCTGCCAGACCTAACGCTCCTTGAAGCGCTGCACTACAGTGTTCATTTGACTTAAGCCTTCTAAACCTGCAAAGATGGAGAGGCTGGACCTGAAAAGCTTGAAATCCTAAGAGATAAACTTAAAAATCATAGAAGCTTTAGACTGGAGCTCCGCTTATTCAACAAAAGATAATTGCAGAAAGTTATCAGAGACCTTAAAGGCTCCATAAAATACCCTATTTACATACTGTACCTCTCACCAGGGAGAGGAGTTGCAGAAAGGTTTAGAAATGGAAGAGGTGAAACTATAAAAAGGGTTGTACAGTCGTTGGAAAATGTTTATTGTTTTCAGGCATAAGAAATTTTAGTGTTGAAGCTAACACAGCAATCATGTACCAGCACAAACAAATCAAAACAAATATTTATTGAACTATAACCATGTAAAGCAATGAACTAGGTACTATAATTCTTAGGGCTTAAGATTTACAGTTTTCTCTTGACTCTCTTCTTTATATGTTCTAAAGTACAGTCTATCTGAAAATAAAGTTCTAAAGGTAATTCAAAATATTTTAATATAGTAATTGTTACATCACTGGCAAATCCCTTCTAAAACTAATGCCTTGCTTCTTCTTATTGTGAGTTATACATTTTAATACCTATACATAAACCAAATGAATAATAAAAATGACTACTTTTCGCCTTTAGGTTGTTTGATTTCATTTTGGCAAACGCTTTTGTGTGTGTCATACTAATGATAGCACAGACATGGTAAAGAATCTCTGGACAATGTAGCAAACAGAAGACTCAAACACCACGTGCTCTTCTATTTTGCACTATGTTGAATAGCCTCATCTAACATATTCATTCCAAGCATTTAATAGAATGCAAATTAATACAAATACCATTGAGTGAAACCTGCTGTGGTGAATGCTTCTAGGTTTCTCTTGGATGCCACTGATGCTTCCTTAAACAGTACTTTTTCAAACACAAAAAGAATCAGAGCAAAAATACACATCTAGAATTTACCTTCTGTATGAAAAAGGATGATTTGCATTTTCTATAATGAATGTTTAAATACACAAATTAAGAAACAGAATACAAGGGATGTTAGGATTCTAGAGGTCTAATTTTGGAACTATCTTCGTCTTAAGAATTAGTTTTGCTTATTATTGTAACAGAGATCCTGAGACAGCGTAAATACTTTTAAAATAAAATATTTTTTAAAATTCATGAAAATACAATGAAACCAAGGATTCCGCTTACCAAATATGAAGCTGAAGTTCTTAGAAAAGACAAATCATGGTCCAGGCAATAAGTGCCCCTCTAAAGCCAAAGACTGAGTAGGATAGAAGTAAAGCAAATCTGAACTCTTAAAATTTAAAGAATAGTTCTAATCAAGATTCCAATCATCCCAGCTTTGGATTTTACAATTTCATTGAGATTTATGAGAAGTCCTTTTAAGGGAACTTATAGCTTAAATAAAACATTTCTCAATTCTATTTTTTATTTGCACAGAATAAGGCCCAATGTAAGTATAGTATATGACTCTTTCAATTTTCCCTATTATTTGTAATATTTCTAACTAATTTTCTCTTTACTGTGAAATAAGTACAGTGGGGCCTTGACTTATGAGTTTAATTCGTTCCGAGACCGAGCTCATTAAGGAGCTCGTTAACTCAAATTACTCTATCAACTCAATGCAAAAAAATCAGCCGAGAGACAGCTGGTATCTCAAAAAACTCGTTAGTCGGGGCACTCGTAAGTCAAGGCCCCACTGTATTAACATTCCCATTTTATAGATGAGGAAATTAAGGTACAAACAGGTGAAGTGACTTAGGGAGAATGGATAAAAGGGAAAAGATGGGATTTAGAGACAAAAGAATCAGCCACCTGCTAGCTTTGAGCAAGTCCCTTCACCTGGGCCTGTCTTTCAATTATAAAATGAGGATAATACCACCTACCTCTCAAATGAGTGAAGCACATAGCAGAGAGCCTCGTACAGAGTTAGCCATTCAACAAACATCGGCTCTCCCACGAATCCACAATCCCATTTTCTTCAGCTGGTACAACGGTTATAATGTTGTGAGGTACATGAGATACTATAACACAGGTAGAATGCCTGACAACTACAGGGCTCAGTACATCTGTTCTCTCCCCTAACATTGCCTGCTTTACCCTTACACGGGTAAGGGTACAGTTACTAAGTGGCTGAGCCACATCAAACCCAAACCTTAATTTCATTATAGAACTGTCTCTGCACACACACATTTTTATTAATGGTAGTACCTCATTAACTGCAAAAACCAATTTAACCTAGCTATTTAATCAGTAGTTATTTTAATAGGTTCCAGTAAAATCAAATTCATTTCTAGGGTAGCTCTACTTTTCAATAATCACAAAAGGGTTTAATATTTCTGACTTGAAAATATGTATTTTCCAATATATATTTCTACTGGCATTTATGCAACAAATATTCTTAATATTTTATAAACTATTATAACCTGAAAGATAGTTAAAAGTTTATTCCTTAGGATATCATATGCCTAAGCTTTAAAATGACTCCATTTGGTATACTGCATTCAAAGATATTAGGTAGCTTTTTTACTTTTCCTATTTTTCTACCAAGTAAAATAATAAAGTAAGGCAGTAAATGTGGTAAATAAATATAGACATGAATAAAATAAAAGAGATGTGCAAAAAATATGGACCAGATCTGCATTTATGAGACAATGACCTTCAAAACTGGCAGGGAGCTGTGAACAATGTTCTTCAACAGGGGAGCAATTACACTACAACCTTACTATGTATGTGCGCTTTCATTTCTCATGGTCTACAAATACATTTGCATATCAGAAAGAATAAAAAGAATAGTTTGATAACTGTGGCAACCTTCATTGAGAGGACATAAGGCATTTTCATTACCTTAATAATCACATCCTAAATGCCAGATCAGTATAACTGCTGCAATATTAAAGGCTAGAGTCTAGCGGCTAGACCAATACTTTTGACAGAATTTCCTACGACTGAAATTTACCAAATGTGGCTATTGCAACTCTGCTTTGCCTAAGTGGTCTCTAATGATCTCAAGAAGCACTGAAATCTTTCTGAAATAGATACCTTTTTAAAATAAAAATATGGCATACAATACCATAAGGAAAAGAAGTTCAAATTGTCACCACATTTTTAAAAAATATACGGTACTGCAATTGCTAAAATGTTGGGAATATTGCTTTAACCTAATAAGTAGCTCACAGTTTCTTTCAATTCTGATTTTAAAACCCCTGTACCCAGTATTTTATAAATAAGCACACAAACACACACACAGAAATGCACCAGGGGAAAAGTTGCTAAGAAAAGCTTAGTTTCTGAATGCTCAGATAAGCTATATAAACAAAATTAATTTCACATAAAATACTGTCTTTTCTTACATTTCCTCACACAGATAAAAGCAACAGCATTTCACAATAGTGGTGCCCCAAAATAACCAGATTACATATACTTTAGAATTCCTGTGTCTTTTAGATTTTATGCAAGAATCACCATGCACAATCGTTAACATGTCTCGACAGTGGACACATTACAGTATGGTCACTTCATACCAAGCTTAATTTTTATAATTGTATTTTTAATTTTCCTAAATTTTTATAACATTAAATTATAGTAAATAAACACAACCACACAGTAAGCATAAATCCAAAAAGTTCTGCTGAACTTAAAAATAGTATTTTTTCAATAGTAATGAAAACTACCCACAACTTTAAAGGTTCTACTAACTGGGAAAAATAACCAATTGCCTTATTGTGATACCTTAAAACCACAAGATTATCACTATTGGAGTGGAGGCATGAATTGTGTTTCATTTTTACTCTACACCTTGGCAAAAGTTAATGATCTGTCCTGGAAATTTTATTTCACCATGTGTATACCCCAAAAGTCTTTTTAGGAGTCATGAAGTCTAAATCTTGTACTGCCCTTAATATGCTCTTGTGCAAAGCCTTAAATTTTAAAACAAAAGGGTAAATACTTTAAAAGCTCTAGACAATGTATTCAAATGGTGAAAATGTCAACTCAATGTTTTCTCCCCCCCCCCCCCCACTAAAAACAAAAAACTGTACATGACATAAAGATACAAAAGAAACAAAAAGTGGCATGCCACTTATTCAGTAAGGAAATAACACATAACATCTCTATCATATTCAACTACAATAATCCTTTCACTTGATGGCTAGCATCTTTACGATTGCCTAATCTGTATTTAAGTGACCTTAAAAAAGAGGTTTTGTTCTTTTTCTCTGCCCTCACGGATCTTTGGCAGCAGTCATCACTTATGCCCAGAGCTGGTCTGGGAGGCGGGGGGAGTGGAGTGGAGAGAAGGCAGAACTGAGCACGGAGTCAGCAGAGGCAGCTGCTCTCCTACACTACCCAGCGTCTTTCTCACACACCGCTATTTTCCGCTATTGAGCACCGTCAGCAAATAAATAAATGGGGAAGGGGGGCAGGCAGGGAGACAAAGAGGGTAGGACCCGGGGCCGACAGTTTTTGTCTGCCACATCGGAGGCGAGAAGCCCTCCGGTTTCTTGCTGAAATAGGGATCAGGTGAGACCCCTGCGGGTTCAACTCAATTGGCTTCTCCAGAAAGAGCAGTTTTCCGGCGGGGAGCGCAGGACCCACCCGGCTGCTGAACTGAACACCGGAGCATTGTCAGTGTTTCCTACCTCTGACTTTAGAGAGGAGGAGAGAGGGCTGTGACTGCGTTCCTGGGGAAGACTACTCCTCCTGACGTGCCACACAGCAGCAGTGAAGGAACATAAGCCAGAGGTTGTATGTAAAAAGCCCCTCAAAAACACCAGGTTCTGGGGAAATGCTGGGCAGCATTATCTTATTGTTGGCGTTTTTTTGTAAGTCACCGATTCTTTCTCGCCACTGTCAACCCTCAAATCGCCGGGACTTGTTGCTAAATCTTCACCTCACGCCGCACCCCCCCCCCCCAGAACTGCCCATCAGAATAAGATTTGGGGAGCGAACGGCGGAAGGGGGCGGGGGGGCTAGATCTTTAACATCCAGAGGGCTGGCTGCGTTGCCTTCAATAGGCCACTATGCATGGGCTGCGCGTTCAGTTCTACCTTCAGAGAGCTCTGACTCACAAATGCTGGGGGGGGGGGGGGAATTATGACATATACCATTATCCTTCCAACCAAGGAGAGATAAGAAAAGCCAGCTAGCCGTCCTTGCTGGGCCGGAGAGCCAAAGCCTGCGCCCCCCGACGGGGCGGCCGGGGAAGGAGCCTCCAGCCCTGCCCGCCTCCCTCCGGACGCCCGCGTAAGATGCCCCCTACCCGGGCTGGCTCCAGAAGCCAGGACGAAGCGCCCTTACCCCGGGAAGAGCAGGGAACGAGTTGGGGATCCGGAACGCGGCGACTCGCCCCGCAGCGGCGCAAAAACGCCCAGTGCCTGGCCACGGACAGGAGCTCGGGAGGAGGCGCCCTGCAACGGGGCCGTCCTCCGTAGCCAGGGGCGGACAAAGCGCTGGGGTCTGGGGCGACTCCGGGCAGCGGCCAAAGGAAAGGGCCAAGTTGGCCAGACTCGGGAGACGAAGGGGTCCCGCGGGCGGGGCGGCGCGGCACTGACCTGGATGGTGCAGGTGTACTCGCTGTCGTCCAGCAGCCGCACGGTGCAGCTGTACTCGCGCTCCAGGCTCCTGCTGCTGCCGCTCATCAACCTGCTCAGCATCTTCCCGCCCGCCCGCCGCCCCCGGGAGAGACGCCGCGGCGCTGCGGACCCCGGACTAGGCGCCCCTCAGCGGGGCAGCTCCGCGCCGAACCCGGGCACCTGCACCATCACCCCAGCCCCGTCGCCGCCGCTGCCTCCTGCTGGCCCCGCTCCTCTTCCTTCTCCTCCTCCCGGTCCGCCACCGCCTCCCCCAGCCCAGAGCAAGCACCGTGCTCTCGCTCCTCGGCGCCCTAGTGTTGGTGCCCAGCTCGTGGGGCGGGGCCTCGTCCGGCGGGGGCCCAATGGGGGTCAGCGCGGCGGAACCGAGTGGCAGACGGCGCAACCAATTGAAATCGTAGGCTGAAATGATGGACAAGTTAGGGAAGCAATCACGGAAAAACAGTCGGAAAGAGCCGAGCCGGACCAGCCTTCTAGCGTCCCAAACGAGGGGCTCTTCTCCCTGCAGTTTCTACAAATGCTATTTCCCCTCCCCCGAGCCAGATGTGGGCACTCGGCTGGACCGATGTCTGCTGTTTGGAATACATCTGGGCTCTGCTTCAGAGGCCAAGTCCTATACTCCGCTACGCCGCGGTTCCCGCCCTCTCAGGAGTCGGGGCGGTGCGAGACCACAATCCCAGCACCTGCAGAATGCACGCACCTTCCGCTCCAGACCTGGAGGCTGCCCCAACCAGCGATCCCACGTCTCCCGGACGAGCCTCTCGGCCCTCGCCCTTTTATTTTGGGGAACATGCACATTCTACAGTATTTTACAGGAGCTACTTAAGTGAAAGCTGGAGGGTTCGCGGAGATTCTTAAACACCCAGGTTTAACCCCTAGAAAACCCTTCACTCTTAATACCCTTTGCCTCTTTCCTTTTATTTTCAGAATACAAAAGGAGACCGGGGTGTCCTCCTTCAGCCAGTACGGAGCAGGGGGGAGCGATGGCTCAATCAGTTCCTTGCACCTTTAGAACTAGAATTATGTCTTCAAACTTCTTCAACAAAAGTCAAAGAAAAAATTGTCTCCTGCCCTCTGTGACCCCCACATCTCAAAACCTCATGTTACTGACGAAAAGTTCACTAAGGGATAGTACTCTCCCTCAACATTTTTTGATGGAATGAAATGCCATAAAAGAATCATATCAACACAGGACATTAATGCAGTAGTAAATACGTTAATTTAAAAATAATGAAATATGCAGTTGCCTATTATTTTCATTTAAATTGTTCTTGTTTATTTACACACATAACAAGATGAAACCTGATACTGTCCTAGAAAAAAAAATCTAACCTTTAAAGTATGCTTCTTCCCTAGTGTCTTTGGATTCAGTATTTCTCCCAATTTATTTGCTTCGAACCCTCTCTCCCCACTTTGTTTGTGATCGCCACAGTAACCTGGATTGCTTTCCTTATTAGTTGCATTCTCCCTGTAGCATTTAATAGACATAGGAGGGGGTTCCTCTTTTCAATACAGTCCTGGAGGTGTTAGTTAAGAACCGGGAACCACTGAGTCTGGTTTCTAGCCATAAAACCAAGTGTGAGCTCTTCTGCTCTGTAGCTCAAACAGGTAACCTGATGCCTGCAACATAATAGGTACCCAATAGTTGTTTGTTAAATAAAGCAAATGGAATTGATAATTATTTTACAGTATCTAAATTCCAGGGGAAGATCTGTAAAGAAACTAAGAGAAATTCAGGAAAGTCCTGGAGATGAATGAAATTATTAATATGCCAAAGTAACATGGTACAAAGCTCAGTTTTGTTGTGTAGTTGAGAGAAGATAATGAGATTTCAGCTAGGCAGAACTTTTGTTGAAAGAAAAGATGTTATAGATGATATTTGTTATAGAATCTATAAGAGCAAGAAAAAATACCCCAGAAGCTAGAGGAAGACCAGAAGTGTGATGGTAGGGAAGTGTCTTTAACAGCTTATGCAAATAAGCAGCTGTTAGAATAAAAACACAAAGTACCATGAATCCAGAAAAGCTCTAAGGAACTGAATGCAACCTTTTTTCCAAGTATGACCATAGATGCATTCACCAGCGATTAGATTGTGGCTGCTAAGCCAGTGCATTAGGAAACATCCTTGCCCTGGCTGGTTTGGCTCAGTGGATAGAGAATCAGCCTGCGGACTGAAGGGTCTGGGTTCGATTCCGCTCAAGGGCACATGCCCAGATTGTGGGCTCGATCCCCAGTAGAGGACAGAGGCCACCGATCAATGATTCTCTCTCATCATTGATGTTTCTATCTCTCTCTGTCTCTGCCTTCCTCTCTGAAATCAATAAAAACATTTTTTAAAAGAAAAAAAAGAATCATTCCTGCTCAGCCTAAGAAAATCATGTTAGCTTAGATGCTCACCTTATTGAAAAACCAGTTAGATACTCATCCATGCTCATCCATAATATCTGTAAAAAGCTTCAAACTCTCCCTTACTCTCTGATACAGAACATTTCGTGAAGGAGACAGAGGATGGACAAATAATGGGAGAAAAGCAGTAACCAATCAGTTTCTGGTTAGATGTATTTCTCTGCAAGACTCAAAGGGAACTAACTAAAGGCAGAAGTCTAAGGAGAACTAAAAAGAAAGCGCTCGTATAAAATCAAACTGAGAAATACTTTGTTTACCTTTGTTTTTCTCAAGTTGATTGCGTGGATTGCACAGGATAGAAAGGGTTTGTTCAATAAAAGGCCTCATGTACCCTTGAGAATCAGTGTCATAGCGTTAATGAGTTTTTTAGTATAAAGGAGGTCATATTTAAAATTAAAGTCCCAAGTACAATGGCTCTGAGCTATCTTCCAAATTATCAAGATGTGAGCTCCCTTTAGGGTTTCCCTCACTTCTCTAGATGGAGGAGTCCCCAGGGGAGGTACTGTTACCCACATATGCCTGAAATAACTGAACTACCCCTGCCTCTGCTTCAGATGTCCCATACTGTGATGTTCTAGGACACTGAGGTCTCTCCAGCCAGTGCAACCTCCAGCATTGCCTTGAGATTCAGCAAGAAGGGCACTGCGCTCTCTTCACCAGGACATCACAAAAAAAGTCCCTTCCCCTCCAAGCACAGTTAAGATCACTACTTTATATAACACTATTAGAGAGGAAAAATAATCCAGAGTACTCTGCAGGTCTGATATGGCTACTCTCAAAGCACTTGTGGACTAGACACAGGCCTGCCTTAGTGTCAACTTTTAGCCCGAGTCCATATGGCTAAAGACAGCTCCCCTTCCATCAAGAGTTCCCCTGACCATGTCCTGGACATCCAGGTCCAACCACTGTGAAGCTGAGAAGAAAACAACTCTCCTTTCCCAGTTTAAAGTCCACTTTCAAAGCCCTATTTTCTATCCCAGATGCTGCCTGTCTCTAGGAAGACTGACCATGGGAACATCTACTCCTTTAGAGGACACCCACCCTCCATCTCCAGGAGTGTGACCTTGACCTCTGACCCAATTGGACTATCACCTTAGAACATAACAGTCCAACATAGGCACATTTCTCACAAAGACTGATCTATTCAGTCTTAATATAGAGGTCCAAGTAGAACCTCACCAAATCCGTCCAGTCCCTTTGCATAATTATTTCTCTGATAAGCAGCGAGGACCATGACAGTCTTTGCCTTCTTGCATCTTTTAAGTCTCAGCTTCTGTTCTCCTAAGAGCAAGGACTCAAACAAGGACAAGCACATCTTCACAGAAGCAACAATATATTCACCCATACACACACACACACACACTTTATAGATTTGGTGTAAATCTACAGAGAGCAGAAACCATTCTGTTCTCTTCTGCATCAATGTCTGCAGAAGCAATGCTTATGTTCCACACACAAAGATTTGCCTATCCAAATGGAACACTCTGCTTCTCAGACTAAAGTATCTACATTAAGGTTAATGGTTACGTTATAGTTTTCCAAGAGCAGCACATGTATGTATTGTTTAATATGAGTAAACAATTTACATAGTTTTCCCAAAGCAATCTGCCTCTGAAGAAATGTTTGTCTTCTCTTTTATTAGGACATAAAAACACCTACAGTTTAAGAGACAGCTGTTCTACCTTCTATCAACCTTTAGGATTTTCAGTTTAGCTCCTGTTACACTTAGAAGTATTTTTATATGGAAATATAAGTGCAAACTACAAACATTTACTGAACATTTACTATGTGTTAGGCACATACTCAGTGACAGCTTTCCAGAATACATAAGACATAGCCCAAAGAACATGGGAAAAGAAAATGTACAAACCCAGGAAGTTAACAATCTAGGAGAGAATGTTAGATGTGTGTACAATTAGCTATAATACAATACATGAAACATGAGCAAAGTACTACTGAAGCACAAATGGTATCATTACTTAAGCATGGGAGACAGCGAAGCCTTGCAGAAAAAGCATTTGAGTTGGGCCCTCAGAAATAGAGTAGTATCATGATCGGTGCAAACAGCAAGGGAAGGATATAAGATGAGTGACTTTTTTTTTTTTTTTTTGAAGAGTGACATTTTAAGTAGAGAAAACAGAATAAGAAAAACATAGAAGCACAAATGTATATAGCATGTTTCAGAAATTGCAAGTAACCCTAGATGGATAGAACATGTGGGATGCATTGGCTGAGAAGAAATGAACTGAGGCCAGATCATATAGGACCTTCAATTCCATGCTTAAGAATATGGACTCTGTTGTATCAATGGGGAGGTGGGGGGATTGGACTTTTTAAAGCAGAAAAGTGACCGTATCAGACCTGCATTTGGAAATGATCATTTTCATAGCAATGTGAATGATTAAATTAGATCAAGATAAGATTATTTACTGGAGTAAAAGTGCATTTTGAAAACAATACAGTGTCTTTAACGAGGCATCAGAAGCATTTATAATAGGTCTCTCAGATGTCATTGATAGGCCTTATTATATTCTCCAATTATGGTTCACTTTCTCTATATTTCCAGCTAATCTTCGACCATTGTTCTAGGAACAAAATGTATACAAAACAAAGCAAATTAATTCATTTATTCAAAAAAATTATTGACAGTCTACTATGTGCAAGTCCCTATGCCAGGTGCTGAGAGAATTCAAAGATGAATAAATCATATTCCCAGTCCTCATAGAATTTACAGTCCCATGCAATCTGCAAAATTACTTCAATAACACTTATTAAGTATTCAGTTTATATCCATTAATATTCAATGCACAGTGGTTGAAAAAAAGATATAAAGGGGAAAGGCAGCAAAGATATGAGAAATAGCCCAAAGATCATAGGCAAAAAATATATATACAAGAGGAAATCAGAACAGCCCATGGTTCTTTTCCCCCTCATATTTCTTGGTTAAGAGTGTCAATTAACTACTTGCTCTGCAAAATGAGATAATTAACATCATTATACTTCCTCCTATCCTCTGTGCCCCGGCTCTCAATTTTTGTGGCTTATATTGTTTCGGTTTTGTCAGGCTTTATAGTATTTACAGCTTTAGGCAAACATATTTCCTTCATTTGCTTAGTCTCTCTTCTGTATTCAAATGGGTTCAGTGCTTACCACCAGTCCTTTTATCCTAGCATCATCATTCCTTGGGTTTTTGTTTTGTTTTGTTTGTTTGTGTTTTTGTTTTTTTATTCACATCCTGGAAGGTAAGTTTTCTTTGCTAAGTAGTTTGTTCAAGAATGAATAATGGCCACATTCCCTGAGTTGTGTGTAAATCTATATTTTATTATTATTTATTATTATTATTATTATTTTACTGATTTCAGAGAGAAAGGGGGAGGGAGAGAGTCCCTGAGTTCTTTTATAACTGCCTTTACACTTGAATAAGTTTTTGAATAGAAATACTACTTGTGACTCACACTGTTCACGCTCTTTCCCTCAGAATTTTGTGACCATGGCTCCGTTGCCTTTTCCCCGATATTTGCTATGGGGAAGTCTAATCTGAGTCAAAAATGTTCCCCCATAGGCGATTTTCTTCGTAATTTTTCATGCAGTGACACATACTTCTTCACCCCATCATGTTTCTTGGCTATACTAGTACATTCCCATTTTTCTTTGTTATATTCAGAATTGAACCCCGTTCTATACTAAGGTCTCTTTCCCTCTATCGTTTTTCTTAATAAAATCTGTTTTTAACTACCTGAACTCTGTCCAGCTCTGGTTTTCTTTAACGGTTGTTTTTGTCAAAACTGGATTCTTCACCTGTCTTTCAAAACCCTTCTTTGTTTCTGCCATGCTCGAATGGTAGTCATGTCATTATATTTTATCCTGTTCATGCTTCGCATGGACAGACCTTTCAGATTTCCAATTTCCTCTCATATGTACCAGTTTTTCTTCCCCCGGGTTAAGAGTTTGGAGTTGTTTCCTAACCATTGTTCTCTAACATGAGAATGTAGGATAAAGGGGAGGAAGGAGAGAAGTTGGGGCTGAGTGTTGCTCCTGAGAGTGCTGCTGTCTTGTGCGATTTCAGTTAAAGGGATACCTCAGCCCTAGTCTCACCAGCCAGGAACATGTTACACTCTTGTGTAATTTGTATCATTTCTTCTGCGCAGCCTGGTTCCCTGGAAGATGGAAAGCTCTGGAGGCCCTCATTGTCTCTGCTGCAGGCCTGTGGTGGTAATGTGCAGTTTTCTTGGATTCCCCCATTCCATCCTCCCAGTGGTTGCTTAATCTATACCCTCAGAATTCTTCTTCCCGTGCTAGTGAAGGAATGAGGGAGAAGCCTCAGAATGCTGTCAACTCCCCTCCTCCCCCACCCTCTTTTCCTCTCAATGACTTCCGAGGAGTAGGGGGCAGGGTGAGGAGCCACACCTTTCTACACCAGAATATTGTTTATTTTCTTGACCACGCTAAATAAATAAATAAATAAATAAATGACATTTATGTGTAAGGTTTCCTCCTTGACCTGGTGAATTTGGGGCTTTATTAATGCATTTCTTTTGTTGTTGTTCATTTCATTAGGTATTGGTGGTTAGAAAATCTGTGTCTACTTCTTCTGTCCTTACTCAGAAGTTTGTCATCTAAGCTCAACAAGGTTTGGAGTAGTTGCTAACCAATGATATTTTCAGAAAGAGGTTCAAATAGAAGGGAACAGAAGAATAAACACTCCACGGTGCACGTGCTAATTATTCAGTAAATGTCTGCAGAATTAATTTAAAAGTTTCCCCAGACATAGTTCCGTTAATTCAAACTAAAAATCATTATTCTATCTTATCATTTCAATTTGTCCAATATAGTAATAAGGGAGCACTCACTGTGTGCCAGAGACTCTGCTGGACACTTTACATATACTACCTGCTGCTCTGTCGAGGTTGTGCTATTGCTACCATCCCCATTTTATAGGTGAGTAACTTTCAGCTATCAAGAGGCAAAACCAGGACTCATATCCAGGTCTTTGATGCCAAAGACTGTTTTAAAGAACTGTATTATAAAGCCTTCTTTTTTAAGGAATTTAGTGAAAAGAGCATTGAACCTGGAGTCAGAACACTTGAATACAAGCCCCAGATCCAACATTATATGCTATATAATCTTGGCAAGTTATATGAACTCCATTTCTCATTTGTAAAGTGGGGATAATAATGTCTTCCCTGGTTGTTCTGAGAATCGTGTGATTTTTGCTTAAAAATGACAGGTTGAACACATGCCTTTACCTTTGCTCTTGCTCCAAATCTACTAAAACAACAGTAAGGTTGAATTCAAACCCAGCAAAAGGGAAAGCTGAAAAGCAATGTGATTTGCACATAGAAGCCACAAAATATTTAGACATCGATACACCAGTTGTTTTTGCAAATGGACACAGAACTAAAACAGAGGATTGTTTGAAAGTCCATTTAAAAGACAGTTTCCTGCCTAACTGACGTGGCCCGGTGGTTGAGCCTCGACCTATGAGCCAGAAGGTCATGGTTTGATTCCTAGTCAGGGCACATACCCAGGTTGCGGGCCTGATACCCAGTATATTCTCATCAATATATTTTTATAGATTTCAGAGAGTAAGGGAGAGGGAGAGGGAGATAGGAACATCAACGATGAAAGAATCATTGATCTGCTGCCTCCTGCACGCCCCACACTGGGGACCGAGTCAGCAACCTGGGCATGTGCCCTTGACCGGAATCGAACCCGGGACCCTTCAATCCACAGGCTAATGCTCTATCCACTGAGCCAAACCGGCTTGGACAAAAAAAATATTTTTGAAAAAACATAGTTTAAAAAAATTTTTTTAAGCTTCTTAATTACAGGGACTTTCCCTGACTTGTAAAAAAAAAAGCAATTTCCCTTCCCATCTCTGTGCAGCTAAGAGATATCTCCACCCCATCAGAAGATGAGAATAATTCTCTGAAAAGAGCAATACAGAGTTTCTGAACCCCTGGGTGTGGGGGGAGGAGTTTACCAGAAATTTAAGAAATTTAATACTTCTCATATAAAACCAAAAGGACAAAACAAAACAGGCAACTTGGAGGATGGAAAGACCTAAGCAGAAAAAAGAAAAATTTCAAAAAGCAAATTAATAGTAAACATCTTAACAGAGATAGCATGGTTGCTGGTGGGAGTTTAAAGTGGTTCAACATTTTTGGAGGATGATTTGGCAAAATCAATAGAAATGTTCAAGGTACATCCAAGAGTCTTCTAGGAATCTCATCAGCTGAGGTAAAGCACGAGTGCATAAGCCCTGGTCAGAACCCAGGATGCTGCTGCTGGCTCCCCTTCCATGATAGGAAAACCTGCTATCAACCTGCATTTTTAGGACAAGGTGGCATCTATACTAATAAAAGGGTAATATGCTAATTAGACTGAACATCTTCCGGACGACCTTCAGCTGCAGTTTGCCGACCACGGTCCTAGGGCAAAGGAAACTAAGGAGAAAATAAACAAATGGGGCTACATCAAAATAAAAGGCTTCTGCACAGGAAAAGAAACCATCAACAAAACAAGAAAGCCCACTGCATGGGAGAATATATTTGCCAATGTTATTTCAGATAAGGGTTTAATCTCCAAAATTTATAGAGAACTCATACAACTTAACAAAAGGAAAACAATCCAGTCAAAAAATGGGCAAAGGATCTAAATAGACACTTTTCAAAAGAGGACATACAGAAGGCTGAGAGACATATGAAAACATGCTCAAAGTCACTAATCATCCGAGAGATGCAAATCAAAACAACAATGAGGTACCATCCCACACCTGTCAGAATGGCTATCATCAACAAATCAACAAATGATTAGTGCTGGTGAGGATGTGGAGAAAAAGGAACCCTCATGCACTGCTGGTGGGAATGCAGACTGGTGCAGCCACTGTAGAAGACAGTATGGAGTTTCCTCAGAAAGTTAAAAATGGAACTCCCATTTGACCCAGTAATCCCACTTCTAGGAATATATCCCAAGAAAGCAGAAACACCAATCAGAAAGGATATATGCACCCCTATATTCATAGCAGCACAATTTGCAATAGCTAAGATTTGGAAACAGCCTAAGTCCCCATCAGCAGATGAATGGATTAGAAAACTATGGTACATCTACACAATGTAATACTACATCTACACAAAGGAATACTATGTTGCGGTAAAAAAGAAGGAATTATTGCCATTTGCAACAGCATGGATGGAACTGGAGAGCATTATGCTAAGTGAAATAAGCCAGTCGGAGAAAGATAAATATCACATGATCTCACTCATATGTGGGACATAATGATCAACATAATTTGATGAACAAAAATAGATCCAGAGACAAATGGCAGGGGAGGTGGGTGGGTTAGAGAACAACCAAAGGACTTGTATGCATGCATATTAGCATAACCAATGGACACAGACACTGGGGCTGTGAGGGTTTGCCCAGGGTGGGAATGGCTGGGGGAGAGGAGGGGTGTTAATCAGGGAAAAAGAAGACATATGTAAAACTTTAGGCAATAAAAAAATTATTATAGTAAACCAATGCAGCACACTTTTATACATAAAAGAAGGAGGAAAAGAAGAAATGAAAAATAACACAAGGAAGTTTGGAAGCATTTGTCAAGTATAAAGCACTAGGAACATTTACAGTGACTGGAAATAAGTTAGTAGACTGAGTAGCTTAGAAGCAGAAGAACATCCTATATAATAAAAGAGTAATATGCAAATTAACCCTCACTCCATCACAAAATGGTGGCGGCCATGGGCTGGAGCGAGCAGGAGGCTCGGGTTGCCCCTGGCAAGAGAGGAAGCCAAGCTTCCCGCCTGCCCTGGCAGGCCCAGAGCTCTGCTCAAGGCTACAAAGTTTCAATTATAGAAGATAAATAAATCCCAGATACCTGCTTCCAGCCCGCGGGTGTGGCCAGCCGAAAACAGCCCTCAGCCCCTCACCCAGGCTGGCCTGGCACCCCAGCGCAGTGGTTCTCAACCTTCCTAATGCCGCAACCCTTTAATACAGTTGCTCATGTTGTGGTGACCCCCAACCATAAAATTATTTTCGTTGCTACTTCATAACTGTAATTTTGCTACTGTTATGAATTGTAATGTAAATATCTGATATGCTATATGTGTTTTCCGATGGTTGTAACCCACAGGTTGAGAACTGCTGCTCCAGAGGGACCCCCACCCTGATCCGGGACACCCTTCAGGGCAAACCAGCCGGCCCCCACCCGTGCACCAGGCCTCTATCCTATATAATAAAAGGGTAATATGCAAATTGACCCTAACAGCAGAACGACTGGGAATGACTGGTTACTATGACACACACTGACCACCAGGGGGCAGACGCTCAATGCAGGAGATGCCCCCTGGTGGTCAGTGTGCTCCCACAGTGGGAGCTCTGCTCAGCCACAAGCCAGGCTGACGACTGCCAGCACAGCGTTGGTGGCAGGAGCCTCTCCCACCTCCTCAGCAGTGCTAAGAATGTCCGACTGCAGCTTAGGCCTGCTCCCTGTTGGCAAGTGGACATCCCCCGAGAGCTCCCGGGCTGCCAGAGGGATGTCTGACTGCCAGCTTAGGCCCGATCCCCCTAAGCCAGCAGGTGGACATCCCCCAAGGGGTCCCAGACTGCGAGAGGGCACAGGCCAGGCTGAGGGACCCCTCCCCCCACCCCGAGTGCACGAATTTTTGTGCACCGGGCCTCTAGTAATAAGTAAGAACACAGGCTCTAGGTTTCAGCAACCCATGGTTCAAATTCTTGCTCTACTCTGTGCTAGTTGTGTGACCTTGGGAATATTGCCAAACCTTGGTTTGGCATTTGTAAAACAGAGATAATAATGGTCTCTCTTTCATAGAATTGCTATAAGAATAAAATGAGGTAAGCCTTTTGGAAAGAAAACATTGGAAAAGCTTAACTAATATTAATGTCTCATGCCCTCGTCTTCTCTATGAATTAATTAACATTAAGTGCATGGCTAAAAGGCAATCAGTAGAGGTAAAAATCTGAAGCAAAAATCTAAGATGATACTGGAGAACCAGCCTCTGAATCATTGAAAATTGTGCATTATGGTTGCTTCAGCAGCGGTAATTGGCAAGCCAATTGCCTTAGAACTACAGCTGTTTCTTGCCTTTCTCTATCCTTTTCCCTTTTCTTCTCCTTCATTTCTAACCATTGTCATTGTCATCATCTTTTTTTCTTATATCATCATCTTTTAATGCATACTGAGTATCTCATTCATTCAGCAAATGTTAATTAAATGCCAAACTCCCTTTAAAAGAAGTCTCTGATTCCCATGTACTCAGCTTATCTACTTACATAATTTAGACAACAGGTTAAGATTGTTGCTATGAAAGAAGTTTTTTTTTTCTTCAACAAGAAGTTGTTATGATTGATGATAGGTATAGAGGCTTATTAATCCAAGAACAACCACAAAGATATTTGACCAGCGTCCAACTCTCACAGAAGATCATTTTCCTCTGCAACTGGTGCAATTCTGATTTCAAAAGCCTTTCTGCCTCCCCAATCTGATAATCACAAAACACAATTTTTCAGATTAGGTTTTTATGTCATGCAAAGTAAGCCTAGTTCTTTCTTGCATGATAGGAAGCAGGGTTTTTGTTTGTTTGTTTGTTTGGTTAATTGGTTGGTTTTTTGAGAGAAAGGAAAGTAGAGGGAGAGTGGGATAGAAACATCAGTGATGAGAATCACTGATCGGCTGCCTCCTGTACGCCACCTACTGGGGACTGAGCCCGCAACCCAGACATGTGCTCTGACTGGGAATCAAACCGTGATCTCCAGGTTCATGGGTCGATGCTCATCCATTGAGTCACACTGGCTGGACAGAAGCAGGCTTTTTAAGGATGTGAGAGAGAAAGGGGAAACTTCCAATCTCCTTTGAGTTTATTTCCAGAAAAAAAAACCTAGGATTTCTGTATGGAATATAGATCTTTTTATTTTTCTCTTCTACCCATTACTCAGAGATGTTGTCGTTCCTTCCTTGAGAGAAGGCCCAGAAGTTTAATGATGCTTTCTCTGACTCAACGTGATAACCGGACGGTGAGCCGAGGTGTTTTCCCCGGGTCGTGTCTCCCGACGCCAATGCCGATGCTGAAGAATGAGCTCCGCGGACCAGGAGATTTAAGCAAAAGTGTGGAAATTTTATTACAAGCAGATTCAGACTCCCCTCACGGGGAGAGAGGCCCAATAATGGGCTGCCCCCTAAAGCCTTGTAGTCCAGGGGTATATATTCTTTACAAGCCTGCTCTATGTCTACCTGTGTTGTCACCTGATCGATTCCTTCCATTGTTCTTGCCCAGCAAAGGACCTGAACTTCCCGTTTCTATGTGTTCTTCCTCTGTCCCTATGCCGAACTTTTTCTGTTCCTGTGTGCCAGTTCACCTTATTGTTGCAGGCCCTCCCTTGTTTGCCCAGGCCTCCCGCTTTGAGTCCAGAAACATTTTATTATTTCTGCTTGGTTGGTTCCTGTGATTAGGCTGCTCAAACTGCCGTGTCTGCCCCTGCCTATGTTCCACCTGCCTTTGTTCTCCTCTGGACCCCTGCCCTGTCTACGTGTGTTTCAAGTTCACCCTCTCAAAAGTTTAGAAGACAAAAGAAACTGCCTCAAGGACTGCCTCACTCCCTTGTGCACATCCTGATGTTCTTCTCTCCCTCCTCTTTCCAGCTTTTTTTTTTTTCCTCCTTCTTATCCAGGCAGGTGGGCCCATTGGACCAGAAGTTTCCACCCAAGCCTATAACCATCCAGAGCAGTCTTTTTCCCAACATCCAGTATAATGTGCCATCGCTGATGTGGTTCTGATCTCATGCTGCAATTCTGAGACAGAGTTACCTCCCATTTCTGAGATCTGGCCCCACTTCCGGTATCTGAGTTCCTTTCTAGTTCCTTCAATTGACTCTCTTGACTTGATACACTAAAAAATCAGTTCCGACCTGGCTGGTTTGGCTCAGCAGATAGAGCATCAGACTGCGGACCGAAGGGTCCCAGGTTCGATTCCAGTCAAGGGCACATGCCTGGGTTGCGTGCTCGATCCCCAGTTGGGGGTGTGCAGGAGGCAGCCAATCGGTGGTTCCCTCTCATCATTGATGTTTCTATCTCTCTCTCCCTCTCCCTTCCTCTCTGAAATCAATAAAAATATATTTTTAAAAAATCAGTTCCTCTGAGAAAGGGTCTAATATGTTCTTACTAGTCCCCCAATCCAGATGCTGCTATCTACAAATAGCCCAATTCAAACAGCAGCCTGTCAGTCTAGATTTCTGAATATTCTCTCTCCTAAAGTACCCAGGACTGTGCTGTCCACCTTAGAAAAATTCTCTAACTCCTAGTTATTCCTCCTTCATGTCAACCACTTCCCTAAGGCTCCCTTCCTTTTTCTATTTCCACCCCCATCTGATGTGTACCAGTGAGGCAGGATTTCTTCCCAGGACCTGCAGATGGGTCCAGCTTGTACCTGTCTTGACCTCGTCCACTTATAGTTAATCAGAACATGCTGGCCCTGTTCTAAGATAAGACAGTCATCCAACCAACCTACTAGGAAGAATGTGATTCTCATAAGGAAATAGGAAGTCTGAACTTTGAGATCAAGGCAGCTTGTACATGTGTGGCTCTTTACTGTGGGGGAGGAACAAACTTTCCTCTACCCTTAAGGTTCTTCTGTTTGGTCTAATAATCAAACAGACATGAGACAGATTAAATGACCAAACTTAATACATACATAGGTATGGAGGTTCAGAGATAGAAAGGGGGAGGAGATATATAAGACATCCTGAGCTAGGAAGGAGGTAACACACCTTGGAGGCTTCAAAGGAGGATGATAAGAAGAGCAGATATTTAGTAAATAAAATTTTGTCCTGTCCCACCGGGGGGTCGAAAAGGTTATCAGTGAGAATCTCTTACTCTGGGCAAGGCTCCTAATTCAAGTTCTTCTAGGAGTAGGTAGTTAAAGGGAGGAGCACAAGTTTCTCTTGAGCCTGAAGCTAAAGTTGGAGTGAGTAGCTCTGAATCCCCACAATACCCCTCCTTACATATATCTATTTTCCTACTTTTGAGTCCCTAACTGGGTTTTAAATGATATTGCACTAATTAGAATAATTAGTTCCACTGGCTGAAATTTTAAGAAAATGTAGTATTTTGCATTCTGGAGTATAATAATGACGAAGGATACATATTTTATGCTAGGCACTGTATTAAGTGTTTCATATAATCCAACTCACCTAATCCTCACAACTACCCAGTAAAGTAGGTGCTTTTGTTATCCCCACTTCGCAAATGAGAAAATTAAAGCACAGAGAGTTTAAGTCATTTACCAAAGGTCACACAGCTAGTAGAACCGTTTGTTGAACCCAAGTAATTCTAAGATCACTAAACTATACTGCCACTAAGAAACTAAGGCAGGTCAGGTAGGGGTTCTTAAGATCCTCCTGCAAAATTGACTTTATAGTCCTTAAAATAAAGAACGTTCAGACTGATTGCTCTCCAACTCCTAGTACATTTGATTCCATCTGCATAATACATTTGCTAATGTAAACAGGAAAGCAGTCAAGTACCAGTAAAGTGTGTTTTGTATTTATTAAACAATACTATAAAATTCTAATGAAAACCCCTATTGTCATTCAAACTTGAGATTTTTTTGTTGGTATTCAGAAAGTGGCCCAGCTGTTTCTCCAGCTGCCTGGTAATTTGACAGAAACAAAATCAGTGAATCAGTTCAAATTTTGAAAAGGACAATGCATGTCTTTTTGTCTTCATAAGACACCTACATTTAAATTACAATGCAAAAGTAACCAGGCACCGTGTGAGCAAATTTACATAATTGGTGTCAGGGGCCTAACACTGAAGCAAAGGGGGCTAAAAATTGATGGGACTGATAGAGCTGATTATTCTATCCATCTTAGCATCTTTTCAAGCCCTTTTATAATGGAGACATTAAGTTACTGTGCGTATGTCCTTTATGGCTAGCTATATTATGAGGGCTTAATTCGGTTAAAGAAAGAAAATGCAACCATAAGGTTTTGCATGTTTGGACTTTGCCTTTTTGTTTAGAACATACATAATAAAACGTGTGCCCATTGCTGCAAAGATTTCATGCCATTCAGCATTTCTTTTTGACCCATTTGCTCACAAAGCCTGCCACATCTGTTGTACTAAACAGCCGGTTTACCCACCAGAAAACTAATGTGGATAAATCAAGCAAAATTTTAAGAAGGCAAACATCTGCAGCAAATGCGGCCTATGTCCTTCATAGATGTTCTTTGTCAGTGGTTCTCAACTTTCTGGCCCTTTAATACAGTTCCTCATGTTGTGGTGACCCCCAACCATAAAATTATTTTCGTTGCTACTTCATAACTGTAATGTTGCTACTGTTATGAATTGTAATGTAAATATCTGATATGCAGGATGGTCTTAGGCCACCCCTGTGAAAGGGTCGTTCGACCGCGAAAGGGGTTGCGACCCGCAGGTTGAGAACCACTGTTCTATGTAGAAAAAAAAACACTATTTTAATCAGAGATAATTGTTTGCAAGGAATAGACACCCAAACTAACCACTTCAAGCACAAGGGGGTGATGCTTATTGAAAAGATACAGGAGTATCTTTTGGAACCAAAGCTGCAGGACAGACAATCCTTGATGTGGGGCCTGACATGGAACGTGAACGCTGGGAACGAAAGGTATTCTCTTCATCTCTTCCAGGCTCAAGAATATCTCTTTTTTTCTCTGAAGATTGGCTTTCTTTGCTTCAGAATCCCCCTGGTAGAAAATGGCAGTCCAGCCTCAGCTCTGCATCACCTTCTAGCTCCAGTGCCCAAGACAAGCTAACCAAAGACTCTGCACCCCTATTCCCAATACCCCGGAGAGAGAATGTGATTAACTCAGCTTAGGTCCAATCAGCGGTGACCGGGGGAGCAGCATCATATGGATACTGGGTTGCTCTCCCCCTTAGCAAGTGGGGCCAGAAGGCATTCTGAAAGGATTCGCTACAACACATTGTTGCCATTCTTTGGAATTAGATGATGATGAACTACAGATGTGTTAGCATTTAAACCTTCTTAGATCGCACTTCATCTATCCCTGCATATTAAACCCACCTTTGTCTCTACCGATAACCTTAAACACTTGAATTTCTCATGTTTGCATCTGCCAGAATCACCAACAAAGTGTTAACAGCTAGTTGTGAACATTTGTCAACTTATACACTTGACCCTCTCTCCTTCTCCTGGAAGATTTCCTAGAAATTTCATTTACATGCTTCAAGAAATTTCACAAGCAATGCCTGCAAATATCTCCACCCTTGCCCCCAAGCTAGGTGATCCGTGACCTAATCCAATACGTCAGGAAAGCCGACCTACACCTTTTAGTTAGACACTCCAAATAAATGAAACCAATGTAAATGCCATCTGCTGTGAAATTATATAAAAGGAAAATATAAAGTGATAACCTTGTTAATTAACACACTATAATGTTGACTTTCCAGCTGGAAATGTAGTCACTTCATTAAAGTACAGCCATATCATTGTCAATTTCAAGCGGCATTTTGGGAAAGAATAAATGATGATCCATCTAATGACTGAATTCAAGCATGAAAATCCCGTCCAATGCCCTTTAGCCCAGACCAAAGCCCCTTTCCATTCTAATGAAAAAGTGCTAATGTACTCAGTTTTTAAATTTTTGTAAATTTCCACAATCTATGTGAAAGTCTCTCTCTGGCACCTAGAGCTTCCTTACATATGGAGGATAAATACGTTCCTATGCTGAATAGCTTCTTAAACTCACTTAGTAAGAACTTAGAATTTTAGGAGCTGAAGATAGAGATGATTTTCAAATTGCATCTGTGCAGAAAATGCTGACTATGGGTACTAGTCCAGGAATAACTACAGCCATTTTTTTTTCTTCTTATATTTTCCAAATGAGTCATAAAGGACCCTCTGCATTCAAATAGTGTGTCATGAAATGGGAAAGATAAAATATAGAAATTGGACACTGCTGTCTCTTCTTAATGAGTCCGGCTTTTGGTTACCCAGTGTGAGGCTAGAATAGCCCATCTAAAATAAGAGTGAGTCAGACTCAGTGCCAGCGGTTCCCAGTGCACGGCTGTGAAGCACCTCTCCCCGAGGGGGGACAATGCAGCGTCTTTGAGAATGTCTGGTCCAGAGATTCTGAGCCCTGTCTGCAAATTAGAATTTCCTGGAGGCCTTTATGTCTGTTTGTTTGTTTTTATTAGTTCATGTCCTTTATTAACCCATATACAGTTTCTTGTCTTCTGGTTTGTTGAAGCAATAGGTTGGACAGCATTTGCCACAATAATGTCTGTCAAAGTGGCTGGCCATAAAAGCTCCAGCACCACATTCATCGGAAGGGCACTCCCAATGAAGGAAACTAATTTCGCCATTCTCATCCACTTTGTAGTATTTCAGGACAGCCAGCTAACCTTCTTTCTCTGATGCTTGTTCTTCTTGGGAGTGGTGTAAGACTTCTTCCTTTTCTTAGCACCACCACGAAGTCTCAACACAAGATGAAGAATGGACTCCTTTTAATGTTGTAGTCAAAGTATGTCCGTCTTCCAGTGGCTTGCCAGCAAAGATTAGTCTTTGCTGATCAGGAGGAATTCCTTCCTTATCCTGGATCTTGGCTTTTACATCTTCTATTGTATCCGAGGGTTCAACCTCGAGAGTGATGATCTTCCCCGTGAGGGTTTTCACGAAAATCTGCATCTTGGCGGTGACTCCACTGCAGATGGCGGATCTGAAAGCTTTTAATTTATTGATTTACGAGAGAGAGAGAAAAAAACACATCGATTTATTGTTCCAGCTACATATGCATTCATTGGTTGATTATTGTATGTGTCCTGACCAGGGATTGAACCTACAACCTTGGCATATTGGGATGATGCAGGACAGTGTAATATTTCCAGGCCTCATAAAGGAAATGGTCAGGATTTCCCATGACAAAGCATGATGATTGGACACATTGCCAAATTCTCTAATCTAGCATGACGTTTGGATGCAGTGTACAAAAAAAACCCAAAAACAAAAAAAACAAGTGGAACTTCATAGTTGTAATCAAGCACATCATTTAGAAATAGCTAGGAGGCCCTAAAAGAAATAATGCTTAGGGAAAGTAAGGATTTTAACTTTTGACATTATGACTCATAGTTAATATGATGCCTCTCTTGTTTCTTGTTGCAATTAAGTGCAGCAACTCCCATTGATTAGTTACCAAACTATTTTTGGTGTAAAAGCTTAGAAGGTTTTAGAAAGCCTTTGGTTACGAAAACATAAAAATTGGGTTCTTGCTCTATGTTCTATTTTGGAGAATAAACCCTTTATTCCAAAGGATCCCAAACAGATCACTATAAGTCTGTAGTTATTAGAGCTTTATCTTAAAAATTCCATTACGTGCTTCCCACATACCTCTGTCTCTTTGGTTTGTCTGGATTCACCTTGAGGACAGAGCATTCCGCTTAATGATATGGCACTCCCACAATCCTCTCCTCTCATAGTCTACCCATTGTCCCTCCCCCTATCCCTGTTGGAACAATGTCAAGGCTTTGAGATTAAAAGAGTTTTTCTTCCTAAGATTATATTATTTTATGACTCTCTTCAGTTCTGTCCCCTCCTAAGTCATGGAGAAGCCTATTCATGTATGGCACAGAGAAAAATTATTCTCTCAAGATCCCAACGATGCCTGGTTGACATGGCTCAGTGGTTGAGTGTCAACCTATGAACCAGGAGGTCATGGTTCGATTCCCAGTCAGGGCACGTGCCCGGGTTGCAGGCTTAATCCCCAGTGTGGGTTGTGTAGGAGGCAGCCTATCAATGATTCTCTCTCATCATTGATGTTTCTATCTCTCTCTTCCTCTCCCTTCCTCTCTGAAATCAATATATATTAATATATATATAGTTTTAAAAAGATCCCAAAGATGTCACCAGTAATAAAGTTTTTATTCTTGTAGATACATGATCACAAAGTCCAAAAATTATTTTTCCTCACTTACATGTCTCTGAAATTTGATGATGAAAACTGAAGCATCTGTGCTATTTATCACCTGTTCCTAGCTGGAAATCTACAAGGTTGGGGAAACCCAAACATGATCTTCCCAACTCTTTTTGCAGAAGGGCAGTATCAAAATATCAGGCCTATTTCTAGTAGCCCAGAGACTCCTGGAGTCATAAGGGATATCATGGAAGTCCTTGACTGGGTCCTACAGTCTGAGACCAGTTTGTTGTAAAGGGAAAATTTTTGTGCATGACAGAATTGGATGCACATTTCCACAAAACTGGATAATACCGAAATAGGCAACTGATAGTTTTCTAGGCAGCATCTAACCCTGTGCTTCCACTGAATGTCTCAGTCCCTGATCGCTTCCTACTGTTTCTCCACACAGATACAGCTCTGTACAGTACAGCTCTTTGCTCACTTCTGGTTTTCCTCACGAAACAGTAATCTGGCTTTGACCTGACATTGCAGTACCAGGGACTGATTCTGTCACTGGGAAGACTTGAATCTTCATAGCCCACCCTGACAATCAGGGAAGGAACTGGCCTTGGGGAAATTCTTCAAGAATAAGCAATACTGCTACCTTGTGGAAGACAATGGTTATACTCTGTGCTGAAATTATTTTTTAAGTAACCTTTAAAACAGGATTGGAATGGGGCGGGAGATTTCCTTTTCACTTTGTATCTTTGTACATTGTTTGAATTGTTGTCATTTTCACAAATGAATCTTAATTTACAATAAGTTTAGTCCTTTAACAAATAAGTTAAATTTCAAAGAGTAAAAAAAATATGTAGGCTACTTTATTTGATTTTCTATTTTTAAATTTTTATTGAATTTGAGAGAGAGAGAGAGAGAGAGAGAGAGAAACATCCATGAGAGAGAGGAACAATGATCCGTTGCCTCCTGTACTCGCTCCGACTGGGGACCCAAACCACAACCTAGGCATGTGCCCTGACCAGGAATTGTACCTGCAACCTTTTGGTGTACGGATGATGCTCCAACCAACTGAGCCACCCAGCCAGGGCTAGGCTATTTTAAAATATCCTATTGTTGACATCATTTAAAGGTTGTCTTGTCTCCACCTCTAAACTCGCTGTGTAAACTTAATCATTTGAGTCTGTTTCCACATTAGTAAACTTGGGAGCTGGATTTAATGACATAGATTTTAATTATTGCTCTATTACCTTTGCATTAAAATTTCCCCAACCTTCTTTTACCAGATATTACCATTAATATGTATGTAACCCACATAACAGAACAATGGAAAATTATTAGTAATGAAAGCTAAATCAAGGTGGTCATTCTAACCCAGTGGTTCTCAGTCCTAGCTGCACACTTGGAATCCATTTAGGATGCTGTAAACATTCCAATACCTGGGCCCCACTCCAGACCCAATCGTTGTATTAGAATCTCTGAGTGTGGGGTCTCAGCAGTAGGCATCTTTTAAAGTCTTCTCAAATGTGCAGCTGAGATTGAGAACTACTGCCTTTACAGAACTTACAATTCTACTACCAAATTACTGTAGCTTGGATTAATGACTATCCTCTTTTCAAATGTAAATATATCCATAAAAATTAAATTAACCAAATGTTTTTTTAAACTCAAATTAGCTTACTACTAGTAGTTTCTTCCTAACCTCTAGCCCCGTGAAGAGATTTATCATTTAAATAGGATTAGGGGGAAAGATAACTCATTTCCGAGTGTACCATGAAACACTTTGAGAGAAGTTAGGTCTGCATGGGCTGCAGAAAGGGAAGCAGTGAGGAACTAGAAATCATCATGAGGACACTGCAAATGTGAATAATGGAAGAGGACGAACCAGGGAGTAACAGAGGAATGGAAAGGAGTGGAAGGTGAATCAAAGAATAGTTGCAATGACTTAAAATTTCGTCTAGGTAAAAAAAAAATTTTTTGTCTAGGTCAAAGAGTATAAAATTCCAGCTATGAGATTAATACATTTGGGGTATCTAGTGTACAGCATGATGATTATATTGAACAATACTATATTATGTACTTGAAAATTGCAAAGAGAGTAGGTCTTAAATATCTCACCGCAAAAAAAGGAATGGTAGTTTTGAGATGATGACACTGTTAGCAAAGCTATGGTGATAATAATTTTGCAATATATAAATGTATCAACTCAACAGGTTGTACACCTTCAATTTACACAATGTTATATATCAATTTTATCTCAATAAAGGTGGAAAACATTTTTGCTAAAAATTTCCCTTAACCCAGTCCATAATGTAATCCTTCCTAATATCAAATCTTTCAGCTTGAGTAGAGAAGGAGACTAGATGCACAGAGAACCTTAGTATGATTTCTATATATTATTTAATTGATTAAACATTTCACGTACTGTACTTACAGTAGTCCTTTATCAGTGGGGGATACCTTCCAAGACACTCAGCGATGCCTGAAACCTGGAATAGTACTGAACTCTATGCTTTTTCATATACACACATACCCTTTACAGCTTCTCTTCAGCACATCAGTTTCCAACATCATTACTCTTGAACTTTGGGGCCATTATTAAGTAAAATAAGGTTTACTTGAATACAAGTACTATGATACTGGCCATGGCCACTAAGTGACTAAAGGGTGAGGAGTACATATAGCCTAGAGACTTTGGACAAAGGGATGATTCGTGGCCTGGGCAGAACATAGCAGAACAGCTCAAAATTTCACTGTGCTACTCGGAGAGGCAGCAATTTAAAACTTATGAATTGTTTATTTCTGAAATTGTCTGTTGAATATTTTCAGACCACTGGTGACCATAGGTAAACAAAACTGCAGAAAATGAAACTCAAATAAGGGAGAACTTTTGTATTTGTTTTTTTACATAACCTATGTTTATTTAATCTTTACAATTAATGAAGTACCTATTATTTCCACTTTACAGATAAGAACACTGGGATTGAAGGAACTTGGGTCAACTGTTTTTGCTTTGTTATTTTGAAAAGAAACTTAATCGAAAGGTAATTCTATCTTAATGTATCTATTTGGTATCTGAAAGCAATTGTAATCGAAAGTGTCTGGTACTGGCACAAGAACAAGCATATAGATCAATGGAACAGAACAGAAATCCCAGAAATGGACCCACACCAATACGGCCAATTAATATTTCACAAAGATGTAAAAGCATACAATGGAGGAAAGATAGTCTCTTCAAAAAGTGGTGTTGGGAAACTCAAACAGGTACATGCAAACAACAACAAAAAAATTAGACCACCAACTTACATCACACACAAGAATAAATTCAAAATGGATAAAAGCCTTAAATGTAAGTCGCAAAACCATAAAAATCCTAAAGAAACCATAGGCAGCAAAATCTCAAACATCTCACATAGCAGTATTTTTACTGATACATCACACAGGACAAGAGAAACAAAGGAAAAAAATGGGACTACATCAAACTAAAAAGCTTCTGCACAGCAAAAGAAACCACCAATAAAATGAAAAGGGAACCTACTGTATGAAAAAACATGTTCGCCAATGATACATCTGATAAGTATTTAATTTCCAAAATATACAAAGAACACATACACCTTAACACCAGGAAGACAAACAATCCAATTAAAAATGGGCAAGGGAGGTTCAGAATCTATTTTAATCATTTCTCATAAAAATATTACAGATGTTAAAATTTCTCTGTAATCATAGTGTAGTTATTGTCTCTTAATAAATAATAATGATGGCAAAAAAATTGGGCAAAGGACCTGAATATACATTTCTCCAAAGAGGGCATACAGATGGTCAATAGACACATGAAGAAAAGCTCAAAGTCACTAATCAGGCTGGCAGGTGAGTGGTTAGGAGCCAGCAGTCCCGGATTGTGAGAGGGATGTCCAACTGCTGGTTTAGAGGTTAAACAAGGGGAATGAGGAGGTCAGAATCCTAATACTGGGGGATTCTATGTAATAAAGAGGTAATATGCAAATTGACCCTCACACCCTTGCATCACAAGATGGCCGCCCCCATGTCATCACATCCAGCAGTTGGACATCCCCCAAGGGGTACCAGATTGGAGAGGGTGCAGGCTGGGCTGAGGAACACCCTCCCCATCCCGTGCACGAATTTCGTGCACCGGGCCTCTAGTTTTAACATGACTGTTAAAACTCTACTTTCATACAAGTAGAGAAAAATCAGTAAAGATATAAACAACCTAATTAATGAACTTATCATAATTGATATTTCTAATAAATACTGTTTATTCTTTTCATTCTTTTTCTTTTGATGCTTCAATCTGGAAAATTTTTACTACTGTGCCTTCTCTGTTCTGTATGTTGAATCCATATTTTCTCGAATATGTTAATAATGGCTACTTTTAAAAATCTGTGTCCAAAAAGTAAAATATCTAAATTTTTAAAAAGGATCTGGTTTAAGATTGCCCAATATCACACCTGGACTGATTTTTCTAATCTCACAAAAGATTAAAAGCAGTGAGCTAAGGGAGAGATTTTATTTGACATATTTGGAAGCATTACCAAGTGAAGCAGGAACCAGCTTGTTACAGAATTTACCAGGCGACCGAAAAATACGCAGGAGTACCAGAGGCACAGCAAAAACCCATTTATTTTCAGATGTTTCTCATGTACTAGTACAGGACTCAGGGGAGGCTGTTTCTCTCCAAATCCGCAGCAAGCCAATATGAAGGAAGCTTTCCTTTTATACCCTTTGGTTTCTTTGTCCCCCAAATATGGAGTGGGACTTCCGGACCTTTTGTGGGCTTTGCAAAAAGCCCCCTGTGTTGGAATGGGGGCTGTGAGACCACATCTAAAGGCCTGGCCTGGCGCCAGCACTGATAACTCCATCTGGAGGTTTTGTATTGTTCATGGTTTATGGCCTCTCTAAAATGGGAGTAGTACTTAGGTAGACAAGTCTTGCAAGACCAGATAATGAAATAAGGGGCAGTGACCAGACCAGGGGTGGGCAACCCCTGGCACGTATGCCAAACATGGCACTCCAGTAACTTTTGCTGGCACGCGAAACCCTCTCTTATAATCTTCCATTTACAATTTTTTTCCTAATATTGACTTTTTTATTTGGAAGCAGAAATTTACTGACCTTAAAGTTGACTTGGAAAACATTGAAAAAAAGTGATTAGAGACAGGAGTACCAGAGAGAAGTGTCGAAAACAAACTATTGAGGACTTGGAATGCCATTCCAGAAATTTTTTTCTGTTTAAAAAACTTGCAATAGCATTACTCCCCATGTTTTCATCCACATACGCTTGTGAATCTTTGTTCTCAGTGATGAATTTTGTTAAGTCTTGTTATAGGAGTAGCCTGACGGATGAAAGTAGTAGCTCATGCATATCTCTGAAGGTAATGAAATATAAACCTGATGTAAAATCTCTGTCATCAGTGATGCAGCAGCAAAAGTCCCACTGATAATATCAAACAGAGTCATAAAGTTTTCTGTCGGACTATCAGTGTACATGTATACATTAAAAAATAAATGTATTTTTCATCATCATATACTATGTTTTTGTCGCTCGAATGAATTTTATTATTTCTTCAAGGTTCTTCACATACATACACCTTAAGAGATATCAAGTAGGCGTAACATGTTCTAAAAAACATTAGGGCTGGCACGCAGAAGAATTTTGAGTCAGAGATTTTGCTGGTTTTGGCACACACTCACAAAAAGGTTGCCCACCCCTGGACTAGACTATAGGCTAACAAGAATGTGCATTAGGTTACTGGCACAGACTTGGATTGCTAACCCCCTGAAAATGTCTCATTTTCCCCATCAGCTAATGAGAAAGTATGCGCTTCCTTCCTTGAAGCTGAAAGGGATGTCATTTCCACCAATACTTAACAAGTAATACAGGGAAGGTTCCCATAAAATGAGGTGGGCAGTAGTTTCAGCTACAGCGTTTTCTTCCTGATACAGAATCTTCAGGAAGGAATGGTTTGCTCTGGACTAATTGGAACCCAGACTTACAGACCTGAGGAGGTCACCTGGAGAAGAATTCTCAATTGTTTGAAAGCCTTCCTGACACTTCCTTGTAGTGCCTTGGAGTTTACACATGATGAATCAATCAATTTACTTCAGTTCAAGGAACATTTATTAACTATACTGGAAACAACACCGTACACTGCCTTGTAGGGAATGAAGAGATCTAAGGATCTAAGTCACCATTGGTCTCTTGCTTGTCTTATGACAAAACCAAACAAACAAAACCAATCCTGGCCCCACTACGCACATATAAAAATGAGTCTTCCCACATCTACTCTTGTGTGTCCAATCTGTTCTTCATACTGTAGTCATTGTGCACTTTTAAAATCACAATGCTGACCTCCTCATTCCCCTTATTAAACCTCCAACGACTTCCTACTGCCCCGAGGATGAAATCATACATTCTTAGTGTTGCATGATTCAGCCCCTGCCTGCTTCAGTAGTTTCACATTATGTCCCATGCTCCCTCATTCATTCAGTCCCCACAACTGTGACTTTTTTTAGGGCTCAGAACACATCATTATTTCTGGTCTTAGATTCCTTAAATACTCTTCTTCAGTTCCTTCCCACTTTCACCTAGCTACTTACTACCGTTTAGAATTCAGTTTAAACATTACTTCTTCCAGAAAGCACCCCCTAACTCCCCAGACTAAATTATGTCCCCCTACTATATACTCCTGTTAAAACCCGCGTTTCTCCATCATTATATTCAGCACACTTGTAATTATGTGATAGACTAGAAGCTTCATGGGGGCATTTAAAACAGTGGCTAGCTCCATTCATTACTGAGTGAATAAAACTAATAAAATTAATTTAAAAGTCACTACCATCAGAAGCTCACAGTCTAGTAGAGGAAACACACACACATCACTCTTCTCTTTAATACAAGATAAAGCAAGTGCGGTAGTGATGCAACATGCAATGAAAGTAACGGGAAAGTAAGGGAGGGAAACACTAACTCTCAATAAGATGTAAAATAGCACTGCTTGAGCTGGGCCATGGAGGATGGGAAGAACTCCAATGGGAAGAATAATGGGAAAAAAATTCCACAAGGAAGGAGTAGTATCAGCAAAGGAATTGAGAAAAGAGACTACAGGTAGATTTGGGCAACGGCAAGATTGAGCTATAGACTGTTTGGAAGGGTGTGGTTCAAGACAAAGCTGGAAATGTAGGCTGGCATTATCAAACTGCATATCGGACTGCGGAAATTGTATGTTATTCTGCAGGCAATAGGATTAGGTCTGGCTTTAAAAAGAAAATTCTGTATAGAATCAAATAAAACAGGAGAAAGAAGAGGAAGAGAGATCATGTAGGGACTGTGTAGAGGAGGCAATCTATTTACAGATCCCAGCCTCTCCACACTCTAAATATATCTGCAAAAATTTTAAACACACAAGTGATTTAAAAAAAAGTCTGACCTGCTGCACGAAGCATTTCCAGAAGAATGCAGATTATCCTATGGATGCTGCAGATGCTGATTCCAGGAGAAAAAATCAATTCGGCTAAATTTATGCTGATTGCTGCAAGTTCCATTTAAATGGTTTTTTTTTTTTAAGGTTTTTATTAGTTTTCTTTATCTTTACTGAGATATAATTGACAAATAAAATCACAAGAGGCCAGCTGGTGTGGCTCATTGGCTGAGCATCAACCTATGAACCAGGAAGTCATAGTTCAATTCTGGGTCAGGGCACATGCTCAGTAGGGGGCATGCAGGAGGCAGCCAATCAGTGATTCTCCTCATTGATGTTTCTATCTCTCTCTCCCTTTCCCTTTCTCTCTGAAATCCATAAAATCTTATTTTTAAAAAATTTGTAAGAAATTTAACATGTGCATCGTGATGATTAGATATATGTATGCATTGTGGAAGAATTTCACCCATGTAGTTAGTTAACACATCCATCATTTCACATATTTATCTCTCTCTTTTTTAAAAAACATCTAAGTTCTACTCTCAGCAAATTTCAATTCTGCAATATAGTGTTATCATCTATAGCAGGGGTGGGGAATATCTGGCCCACAGGCCATATAAGGCCTGTGAAATCATTTGGTCTGGTCCTGCCAACACATTAGGGGTGAGTTAATTAAATGTTTGACCAAATATGGCAGGCTAATTTTTAAGATGATAATTTTATATGGCCCATGAATGATGTTATAAATACCCACATGGCTCCTGGCAGAAAAAGGTTCCCCACCCCTGATTTATAGTTATCATGTTATACATTAGATCCTCAGACCTTATTCATCTTATAACAAAGTTTATACCCTTTTACCAACCTCTCTCTATTTCCCCCACCCTGCCGCCCCTGGCAACCACTTTTCTACTAACTGGTTTTATGAGTTTGACTTTTTTTTTTTTTTAAGTGATATTATATAGTATTTGAAACAGACTTTTGTCAGGGCTAAATAACACTATCTACAATAACTGGTACCAGTTATTTCATTTAAAGAGCAAAATGCCTCAATTATATAAAAGACTGATCTGGGTTTTGAGAATAAAAATAATATAGAGGGTAAAATTGTTTAAAACTCTTCCCCAAGTTCAGGAAGAGGAATAGTCATACACAGCCAGTATAACCACAACCTATCTAAAAAACCAATTTGACAATTAGTTTCCTACAAGCAAGACAATTGACATTTCCATTTTATATGGCATTTACTTTAAGCATGGATCCATAAACAAGCCTCACATGGCTTTGAAATTTCTTTGAAATACTTGTGCATGTCTTCCTATCCTAAGTCCTGTATAAAATATTTGCAAGAAACTATAGAATTGTAGTAATACCTCCAAGGATGAATGTTCATTCCATTTATATCAAAGGTATGTTTCACTACTGTTTTTGTGTTTTTCTGAAGACAGAATAAGCTGTTATTTCAATTATGAATCATGTAATCATGATTAATTTTAAATGGCAATTAAACTTAATATGTATATTCCAAATAATGCCTATAATTAAAACATCAATAATATGAATGGTATAATCAGGTTCACACACGCATAGGCATTGATAACTATGATAAGACTATGGCTTGGCTGAGAACAATTTTACAACATGCTACCCTGATTTCAGAGATGTTAAAATGTGGGAGAAAGGATATGCATCATAGAGTCAATGAAATCAGTTGATGTTATTTACAGAGAATATTCTACTTGGATATAGGTTTCAAATGTCAAAGATTTGTACCCTAGTTGGGGGGAGGCGGGGGGCAGCATGCACCATATTCAACTGACCTAATAAGAAAATATATTGGCTTTCAAAACTGGAAGGCTAGAGTGGTGGGGGAGAAGCTTTCAGAGTTTCTTAATCCAGTGGGAAAATTATGTGACCAAGAACTCTGGTTTTTCACATCTATTTGGTCTGCCTTTCTTTTTTCTTTTCTTTAAATATGTTTTTGTTGATTTCAGAGAGGAACAGAGAGGGAGAGAGAGATAGAAACATCAATGATGAGAGAGAATCATTGATCGCTGCCTCCTGCAGGCCCCCCACTGGGGATGGAGGCCACAACCCGGGCATATTCTGTGACAAGAATCGAACCATGACCTCGCGGTTCATAGATCTATGCTCAACCACTGAGCCACGCCAGCCAGGCTGCTCTGTCTTTCTTAATATCAGCTTCATTCTGATAGTTGTCAATAGCTATTGAGGCTACATTCTACTTCTTAACATCTAGCCAGATCAGTGAACTTCCTTTTCCAGAAATGTCCAACAAACCTTTTCTGTGACTTGTTTGTGTGAGTTGGTTTACGTGCCTCTTCTTAAACCAATTACATAGCAAAGAGGAGGGATTATCCTGTTGGTTTAGATTAATCAAGTCTTAAGAACTGTGGAACTGGATTTATTTCTCCTGAGGTGAACTCTTTTTTTTTGTTGTTGTTAATTCTTACCCAAGGATATTTTTCCATTGATTTTTAGAACGAGTGGAAGGGAGGGGGAGAGACACAGAGAGAGAAACATCCACATTAGAGAGACACATCCATTGGTTACCCACCCCAACTGGGACCAGGAATCAAGCCTGCAACTGAGGTACATGCCCTTGACCGGAATCAAACCCAAGACCCTTCAGTCTGCAGGCTGACGTTCTATCCACTGAGCCAAACCAGCTAGGTCTGAACTCTTGGTCAAAATCAGAGTTCTGTTAGTTAGATAAAATGTAGTAATTATTTCTCTCTGGCCCCAAACCTTCTTGAATACTTTTGTATCTCTACTGGTCCCTAGTACACACAAGTAGTGATTTCTTTAAGGCCAAGGATTGTGCCTTACTTAGATTTTCTATTCTCCTTAATTTCTTGCATGTAACTGATACTTAATAAATATCTTCTATTATTTTAACCATAGTCATTATTATTTATAATAGTGGTTGTGTTCAGTGCCAAAAGAATCTTGAAATGACCTATAGTTCCCTTTTTTTAAAGAACCTGGATGGATATAGTAATCAAAGTTGTCTATTAAAAGGTTACAAAAGGTTTCAGGGAAAGGAGGCGATAACCCTATGTCTACATCAAAAAATTCCTTTTTGTGGAACTCCGCTCCAAGGAAGACAAAAAGAGTAGATTCTATTTTTTTAATTTCTTTTTGTTCTGATTCTATTACAATAGAATCATTTATTGTTCCAGAATATTCTGTTTTCCTTTAACTTGTCCCCCAAAGTCTGAAGACTGAATATAGATAAGATCTGTTTAGCTAGCTACTCCTTCTCTCCAAACTCGTCAGAGCTTTATGCCTTGGAGACTTTCCCCCTATGATTTCCATTGCAAATGTCTTAAAGGCACCAGACCTGAGCTCTACAGAGGCAGACTTTGGCTTTTTCCTGTGTCACCAGTTCTTAGTGAAGGTGTCTGGCCCGAAGATGGTGTTCAATCATTTAAAAATAATGCAATAAATGACTGAGAAGAATGCCTTTAAGTAGAAAAGATGTTACTATTCTGCGAATTGTGGAATGCTTAACACTGTATTGCATTTTCTGTCTAGAACAGTGGTTCTCAACCTTCTGGCCCTTTAAATACAGTTCCTCATGTTGTGACCCAACCATAAAATTATTTTCGTTGCTACTTCATAACTGGAATGTTGCTACTGTTATGAATCGTAATGTAAATATCTGATATTCAGGATGGTCTTAGGCGACCCCTTTGAAAGGGTCGTTCAACCGCCAAAGGAGTCGCGACCCACAGGTTGAGAACCACTGATCTAGAAAGTCCTATTAGAACTTTAAAGGAGAGGCGCTTGGAAAATGTACAGCTAAACATTCCGTGATAATGGTTTTCCAGTAGAAAATTTATAACTTCATGGTGCAGATTTGGAAAAACCCCAAATCTTAATTTTGTATAATTCAGTTTTACATATGGTTTACAAGAGGATTTTAGAATTAAACTGCACAGAGAAGGCATTTTAGTGACTGATTATTGGATTAATTACATTGTCTTGTAAATCAAGTGGTAGGAGTGCAAGAGACAAGTAGATGTTTTGTAAGAAAGACGCTGGGCCCTGGCCGGTGTGGCTCAGTTGGTTGGGCATCGTCCAGTGCACTAGAAGGTTGCAGATCCCATCCCATCAGGGCTGTGGGCTCCATCCCTGCTAGTGGGCATGCAGGAGGCAGTGGATAGATTCACTCTCACATCGAGGTTTCTCACTTTCTCTCCCTCTCCCTTCCTCTTTCTCCCTAAAAATTAAAAAAGAAAAGGGAGAGACTCAGGCATGTTGAACTGTAAGGCTTTGTAACCCAAAATGCCTTTGGTTACTTAATATCTTCCATCTTATATAGTTAGTGCCCCAGAATCCCCAGGATTACTAGGGGATTAAGCACTTACATAATTAATAGCAAATAGAGAGGAAGGGTGTGGAAGCGGACACTTGTCCCTTTCATTCCAGTTAAGGTAATTACTCAATAAAATTAAATTACCAATCTAGGAAAAAGCCTTGGTACTTAATCATAGCCCCAAAGTAATTTCTGGACTCTGGGATCGGGTGCTCTGTAGGGAGAATCTCATACAACCTCTTACATTCACAGGAGGAAAACATCTACTTCTGTGCTGCTTATTCTGTATGCTTTGAAGGGAGTTTTTGAAATAGGGTGACTGACTCCTTTCAATTTTCTAGGACTTTCCCAATTTTAAAAGTCTTATGTCCCAGGAAATCCCCCAGTTTGAGAAAAACTAAGACAGTTAATCCTACTTTGAAGATTCCTTTTTTGGGGGGCGAGGGGGAAGAGTGGGAGAGAGAGGGGAAAACAGAGAAACATCGATGTGATCAATTGGTTGCCTCCTGCAGCAGCCCTGACCAGGGCCCGGACTGGGGGAAGAGCCTGCAACCAAGGTACATGCTCTTGATTGGAGTCGAAGCCAGGACCCTTTAGTCCACAGGCCAATGCTCTATCCACTGAGCCAAAGCAGCTAGGGCCTGAAGACTCCTTTAAAAAAATAATAGAAAACTTATTTGGACTTACCCAAATTTCCTAATGCACTTTTTTACTTCCCATCTTTCCCCAATTGTTCTATTGAAATCCTAAAATGTTTCTCCCTTGTACCTCTGCTGTCTTGTTTCACTTCAGCTTGTTGTGGATTTACAAGCCACAGTTTGAGATCTATAGCTTAATATCTATTACTAGGGGCCCAGTGCATGAATTTGTGCACCTTGAAAGGAACTGTGGGACCCCAGGCTGCAGTGGACAAAGGGGCGGGTCTTGGCCCATCCTCCATGCCCCCACCAGCCCCTCCCGCCACAGCCCCAGTCCCCTGTCTGCTGGAAGCCTCGCTCCCACCACTGCTGCTCCCATGCGTTGACAGCGCCAGCCCCACTCACACCCGCTGATGGTGCAGAGCGACTGGGGCCGGGGCCGGCACCAGCAGTGGGTGCGAGCGGTGGCTGCTGCCCTGATCACCCCTCAGGAGCAGGGGGAGGTGGAGAAGCCCTGAGGGGCAATCGGGGCTGGCAGCCGCCGCTCGCATCCGCTGATGGTGCCGAGTGATTGGGGCTGGCGCCAGGCACTGGCAGCGGGTGCAAGTGGCAGCTCCGACACCAGCAGCAGGTGCGAGTGGGGCCAGCACCAGCAACAGGTGCAAGTGCCAGGCGGACCATGGCACGCAGGAACAAAGAATTTTCAGTAACCACCAGAGGCTTGCCCTGATGACAGCGACCAACGCCCTGCCTTGGTGTGGCACCCCCGCTCACCTGCTCCACCATCCTGCCGCGGCCAACACCTACCATGTTCCGTGCTCTGCTACCTACTGCTGATGTCTGCCAAGTTCTGTGCACACCCCCTGGTGGTCAGCGCACGTCATAGCAACTGGTTATGCAGTTGTTCGGTTGTTCCACCATTCGGTCTATTTGCATATTAACCTTTTATAATATACCAGAGGCCCAGTGCACAAAATTTGTGCATGGAAGGGTCCCCTCAGCCCAGCCTGCACCCTATTCAATCTGGGACCCCTCGGGAGGTCAGGCCTAAACTGGCAGTCGGACATCACTCTCACAATCCAGGACCTCTAGCTCCTAACTGCTCACCTGCTTGCCTGCCTGATTGCCCCTAACTGCCCCCCCCCCTGCCAGCCTGATCACCCCCCCCCCCCAACCGCCTCTGCCTACCAGCCTGGTCGCCCCCAACTGCCCCGTCCCACCAACCTGGTCACCCCTAATTGCCCCCTCTGCTGGCCTGGTTTTCCCTTACTGCCTCCCTTGCCGACCTGGTCACCCCCAACAGCTCCCCCTGCCGGCCTGGTCACCCCCAACTGCCCCCCCTGCTGGCCTGGTCTCCCCACACAGCCTGCTGTTCAGTCATTTGGTCATCCCTCACTAACCCCCCTGCTGACCTTGTTGCCCCACACAGCCTACTGTTTGGTCATTATTATTACTGTGATGGAGTCCCGGACAATTTGCATATTCCTCTATTATTAGTATAGAGGATATTTGTTAACTTTTAAATAGGTAGGTGGCCTCCTTATATTTTATTTGACTTTTTAGAGATGATGACATAGGTGCAATAAAAGACCTTCTTTTATTAGTCTTGATCCTTTAAAAAGAGGGATCCTAGAATGAAAATGAAAACTAACAGAATTGTCCTTTACAAATCTATATATTTAAAACCCTAATATGCAAATAGATTAACTGAACAACAGGTTGCTATGATGTATGCTGACCACCAGGGGGGCACATGAAACATGGCCGGCATCAGCAGCAGGCGGCAGAGCACGGAACATGGCCGGCATCGGCCGCAGTGGGATGGTGGAGCAGGTGAGTGAGGGCACCAGATCAAGGTGGGTCACCAGTCGCTGTCATCGGAGCAAGCCTCTGGTGGTTACTGAAAAATCTTTGCTCCCACATGCTGCAGTCCCGCTGGGCCCTCGTATCTGCTGCCGGCGTCAGCCCCGCTCACACCCGCAGCCAGTGCCAGAGCCACTGCTACTAGTGCCTGGCACCGGTCCTGATCGCTTGGCACTGGCAGTGGGTGTGAGCGGCGGCTGCCGGCCCCAATAGTCCCTGAGGGCAGCTGCCACTCGCACCCACTGACAGCGCTGGCCCCGCTCACACCTGCTGCCGGCGCTGGCCCTAATCGCTCTGCACCATCAGCAGGGCTGGCGCCATCAGTGCTTGGGAGCAGTGGGAGTGGGCTGCCAGCAGACCGGGGACTGGCGGGGAGGAGGCATGATGGGAGGGGCCGGGCGGGGGCATGGAAGATGAGCCAAGACCCACCCCTTTGCTCACCACAGCCTGGCGGCCCACAGTTCCTTTCAAGGTCCACGAATTTGTGCACTGGGCCCCCGGTTTTAAAATAAAAAGGTATGACAGTTTTTTATGACTTAAGGATAACTCCTTTTTGGGATTCCTGCTCAGTTTTTTGTTTTTAAGTGATTCAATTTAAATTTTCTCCTAGTGTAGTATATCCCAAGATGGGGCATCCAGGAAATAATTTTAGGTGATATGCAGGAATGACATTAACTAACTTGGGCAACAAAAAAATTTTTTTTTTCCTTTCAATTCTCTTTTAATAGCACTGATCTTGAAAATAAGAAAGTCTCCTTTTGTCATAACACCTCTAACATCTACTAGCCTTCCTTTATAACAAAGAGTGAGTCAAGCCTTGAGCTCAAAGTTTAAAATATCTAGCTAGAATTTGATGAAAAGGTTTCGTGTGTGTGTGTGTGTGTGTGTATGTGGTATTTGTTTTCATTGTTACTTTCTGCTTAGTATAACAGAAACTGGTTTTTTATTTTCAGGAATGATATAAAGACATTTTCTTTTTAGGTAAATGTATGTAAATAAAAATAATCAATTTAAAGGAAAAATATTTGGCAAAAACCATGAAGGTGAGATGGGGATTACTGAAGCATAGGAAGCCTTGTCCACGTAAGTTTCCATATACTCAAGGAGAGAGGAGGGCAGGCTGGAGGAGGATGGCATTCAAAGCTCTCTCTGCCCCTACAGACAGACAGCAACCAGGCAGAACTGAATGAAACAGTGTAGCGCACTGTGCCAAACCACAGAAGCTCAACTTCTAACAGGATTTGACAGGAAAACACTTCAGAGTCTTTGTCCTTTTCTCATGTCAAAATGTTCTTAGCTTCCAGCAACAATCACCAACTGTACTTGCAGTTGAACCTAACAGATTCCTCTAAATACTAAGGTCTCAGCATGATCAGAACCTAAACTCATTATACGGGAAAGCAGCCATGAGCGCTCCTTCATAATAGTGTTAAGAGGTTTGAAATGAACATCCTTGAGTTTACTTGTTGAGCTGGCACATAGAAAGAAAAACTTCAAGTGGTGTTTGATTTCTGTAATTTTTTAAATCCTTTTTATAAAATATTTTCAGGCACCTTAGATTTAAAAAAGGTATAACATTTTACCTATTTATTGGTCAATATAAGATAGACAACATAATCTGGCATTCAATCAAATTATTTGAAAACATCGTAGATCTTAGGACAAAATTTGAGAAAGCTATGTCTCCCAAAACACTGACCTCATTAGATTAGCTTCCATAATGTCTATCAAACAAGTATTTTTGAGCTTCTACGATGTACTCAGATCACCTAGATACTGAAAAACAAAGAATTATAATACGGACTCTTAAAAGATTTATGATACAGCAAGGGAGGCTATATTAACTCACATAAAATAATAAGACAGTAATAAATTGGACTAAACCCTTGCATGTTAAGTAGAATAATAAAGATTTTATGTGGGACTTATATAAGTTTACAAGGGAGTTGTCTGAAGAAGGTTACAGCAGTCTAAGAAAGTTTCATGATGGGATTCTGTTTTCTTTTTTAAAGATGGGTCAATTTGAAGGGAAAAAAAGAGAATAGAGAGATGTTCATGATTAAAGCAAGATTTGGCATGATGTCAGAAGTAGGTATGGAGGAAAATGTGGAAGACTAGTGGTATCAGCTTGGGTGGAGAATAGAGTTTCAAGGGTTACTGATGGGAGAAAATACTAGGAAAAAATAAAGTGAGACCAAATGTGGGAGACCTCAAAAACTGGCTTCAGAGGATTAGCTTATTCCAAAAGCAGTAGAGAAACCATCTCTTAGGGTTGCTGTGAGAATTAAATGAGGTAATATTTGTGAATAACGATAATATTCACAAATGGTTGAGTGTTGACCTATGAGCCAGGAGGTCATGGTTTGATTCCCGGTCCGGGCACATGCCTGGGTTGTGGATTTGATCCCCAGTGTGGGACATGCAGGAGGTAGCCAATCAATGATTCTCTCTCATCATTGATGTTTCTATCTCTCTCTCCCTCTCTCTTCCTCTTTAAAGTCAATAAAAATATATTTTTAAAAGAAATGATATTTTAAGAATATTTGTCTAGCAATTAGGCAAGAAAGATTAAAATGAAAGAAGAAAATTAGGGATCCAGGTAAAAAGTTATTTCAATTTTCTAGACATGAGTCAATAAGGGTCTGGATTAGGGTGATGTCATTAGAGATAAAGAAAAAAGGTAAATCTGAAATACTTCAAAATAAAAATCTAGTAAATTATATTTTGATTTATTCATTATTTATTGAGCAAGTGTTATGTGATAGACACTGAGCCAGTCACATGCAAAACTGATAGAACTCCGTGAGACTTTGTACATGAGCAATTCATGAGATGTATAAAAGATTTATGAACTAAGCTCTAACCAGTTTGGCTCAGTGGATAGAGCGTCAGCCTGGGGACTGAAGGGTCCCCGGTTGAATTCCGGTCAAGGGCATGTACCTTAGTTTCGGGCACATCCCCAGTAGGGAGTGTGCAGGAGGCAGCTGAATCGATGTTTCTCTCTCATCAATGTTTCTAACTCTCTGTTCCTCTCCCTTCCTCTCTTTAAAAAAATCAATAAAATATATATTTTTTAAAAGATTTATGAACTAGGAGATCAGAAATAAAGATGGTGTCTTAACACACAAAGTCAGGGGAATTGACTCTACAAAGAGGAGAAAAAAGTTGTAGGAATTGAAAGTAAGGAATGAATTCAAGGGATATGCAAGTGGAAATGTACTTAGGGAAGATTGGTTTAGAGCATAACAATAATGATAGTTAATACTTACATAGAAGTTACTATGTAACAAGCACTATTCTAAGCATATTACATGAGCCTATTTAATCATCCAATAATCCAATGAAGTAAGTATATTATTATCCCCATTTTACAGGTCAGGAAATTAGGCGACATGCTAGTAAGTGGTAGGGTCAGAATTTGAGCACAGATCTTCTAACACCAGAATCCATGCTTTTAACCTACATACTATCATGTCTTTTGTTAATCCTCACCGGAGGAGTTCTTTTTTCTGTTGATTTTTTTAGAGAGAGTGGAAGGGAGGGGGAGAGAATGGTTGCTGCCCCGCACAGGCCCACCAGGGCCAGGGATTGAACCTGCAACCAGGTACATGCCCTTGACTGGAATCAAACCCGGACCTTTCTGTCTGAGGGCCAACGCTCTATCTACTGAGCCAATCCAGCTAGAGTCTAGCTGCTAGACTATCATGTGGTTCGAATTAGGTACAGGTCAAAGGTAAAGTCTTAGAATTTGGGAGGAGTAGGTATAAAAGAATAGAAGGGCATAAAAATGAGCTAAAGAATGAGTATAAAGCCAAGCCGAGGACACAAGTTTAGGGGCACACACAATTGGAGACAAAAAGAGGAAGAAATTCTGTCAAAGGAAATAGAGTGGTGGAGCATCAAGAGACACTGAAAGATTCATCAAACAGAGAATGTGCTCAACTTAATAAGTGCTGCTGAGAGGAGAATGTGAGCTAAATAAAACTGACTGAAAAAAGAATATTGGCTATATTATAGATAGCCGTCTCAGGGATAAAGTCAAAACTCAAGCAGTTACTAAGAGAATGGAAGAGGAGGTAGTAGGGGCGCTGAGTATGGTCTTCACATTTTAGGAGCTTGACAGTGAAAAGAGGGAGGAGGGACATGAGCTAACAGTGTCAGCAAGGCCAGTATTCCCTCCTGCCCTAGGGACTCGACTAGAGAAAGATACTCCACTCCTTCCAACCTTGTCCTCATTCCATAAAGACAAGCTTGGTACTGAGCTTCCACAAGTCAGTTGACACCAAGTTCCTTACCCATAAGGTGCAGTCCTCTTAGTCTCCAGAAACTGGAAATAGGGAGTTTTAAAGATACTCCAGAGAAGTCTTTCCTTTCATACGAATTCAAATGGAAATTATGTATCAGCAAGTGACAAAGAGCACCTCACTCTGAGTTCTTGTGATCTCTTTAAGGGCAAGTCTGTCCTGTACTATTCAATCTAGTCCTTCTTTACATGCTGTTTCAAGTTGTAGCTTATTATCAGATACTAGAGGCCCAGTGCATGAGATTCGTGCACTCTGGGGAGGGGGGGAGCGGTCCCTCAGCCCGGCCTGTACCCTCTTGCACTCCAGGACCCTTCGGGGGATGTCCAACTGACGGCGGGGAGCAGGCTTACGCCATCTGTCAGACATCCTTAGCACTGACGAGGCGGGAGAGCCTCCCACCACCGCCACTGTGCTTGCCAGCCATGAGCCTGGCTTCTGGCTGAGTGGCACTCCCCCTGTGGGAGTGCACTGACCACCAGGGGACAGCTCCTGCATTGAGCATCTGCCCCCTGGTGGTCAGTGTGTGTCATAGCAACCAGTTGTTATACCATTCGGTCGATTTGCATATTAGCCTTTTCTTATATAGGATTGCTACAAGTAGGCTGTTTCATGCTTCTGCATTATCCACTTGGTTATCTCTTTATGTTCTCCAAGGTTCCACTCAAATGCCACTGCTTTTTAAAAATATATATATATTTTATTGATTTTTTTACAGAGAGGAAGGGAGAGGGATAGAGAGTTAGAAACATCAATGAGAGAGAAACATCAATCAGCTGCCTCCTGCACACACCCTACTGGGGATGTGCCCGCAACCCAGGTACATGCCATTGACCGGAATTGAACCTGGGACCCTTCAGTCCGCAGGCCGACGCTCTATCCACTGAGTCAAACTGGTTAGGGTGACCCTGCCTTTTTGAGGTCTTTTCTGGCCCCAGTCTGAGTGAAAGCCTCTGCTCTACAGCCCCACAGAATGAAGTCCTCACCCTGCTGCACTCTACTATAATCGTTAGCATTTTTTATTGGTCTCCTCACATAAACAATAAGCTCTTATGGAAACAGAGTGAGGTGTGTGTGTGTTTTTTAATTTCTTGTGTGGTGTTTGTTTTTTTTCAGAGTGAGGTTTTTATTGCTGGTTTCCAATGCCAAACACAGTGCCTGACATAGAGTAGGCACCTAGAAATGTTTGTTGAACAAAGGAGTGAATAAAGGAAAGTAGGATTAGAAGGCAGCATGTGGTACTTTACTTGTTCACTCAGTCCATCAATCATTCTATAAAGACAAGCTCAGTACTGGGCCTCCAAAAGTCAGTTGACACCAAGCCCCTTACCCAAAACATGCATTCCTCTTAGTCTCCAGAAACTGGAAATACAGATTCTTAAACTTTGTAACCCCCTTTCATCAGGTCTCGGAAACAGAAGTGTAAGTGGAAATAAACATTCTTATTCCTGTTCACAGATAAGGAAACTAAGGCAGAAAGCAGTGGAATAATTGTAAGAAGCTCATCTCTTATACTTAGATCTCAGGGTATCTCAAGAATTAGATGGTTTGCTCAGTCTGTGCTGAGTTTCTAGATAAGGTGGGTCTGTGACTCTTTCTATTATTCTCTGTCAGTTTCCTACAAATACACACCCCATAGCAGGCTCCTACTCCCACAATCCGATTCTCTGCCCTGGGCAAACCTGTCCATGTATAATCAAGTATGCATTTACTTGCAAAATATCACTCAAACACTATTACAAATTTCCTGTTAACCAAGGTTCTTCTCCACTGGGCACATTCTCATCCTGCAGACCAGGATTTGAACGCTGAAGGCTAGGTTTCTGTCTTGTAGAAACTTGCAACAAAGGGCAGAGGGATTGTCAGCCACAATGTACAAACAATTTGGTTAGTTTGTGTTTATTTGACCTATTTTCTTTAATCCATGTCAGATGAGGTAAAAGATTTGTTCACCTGGCATCTGTCCCCTGAGGCTTGAGCATCCAAATATACTAAACTAGAGGCTTGATGCACAAAATTTGTGCAAGAGTAGGGCTTCCTTCCCCCAGCTGCCGGCACCAGCTTCCCTCTGGCACCCAGGACCCGGGCTTTCCTCGCAGCCCCAGCTTTGTCCAGATGGAATCAGGTCTAATTAGCAGATTACGCTTTTATTATTATTGATAGGTGACTCACCATAAAACTTCATCTCTGTCCATTTGTGAACCCAGCAATGACATCAGGTTTTCAGGTAAGTGGGCTGTGCTCTTTGCTGATTAAAGTTTCAAGGCAGTTGAGTGTCTGGCTCCACTTAGTGCTGAAATGTCATAATGCAACCTGGTTACAGTTCCAAACCACAAAAATCAAGGAAAGGGTAATCTACAAGCCTCTTTTCTGTTTAAGACACACACGTGCAATTCTATTCAATTTGAGACAATAAAGTTGAAATCCTTCTGTGCTTGTGCTGAAAATAATAAAAACTGGGAGCAAGAAACAGGAGTCCAAAGTGGAAGTCAAGAGAAAGAGGAAAAGTTTTGGCTATGTAGTCAATTAATTGGGTTCCTGGTCCGTATTCTTTGCTTTCCAGATAATGTTGCAGATCCTTTTAAAATCAACTGTTATAGCTCTGGCCCGGTAGCTCAGTTGGTTAGAACATGGTCCCCATATGCCACGGTTGCAGGTTCGATCCCCTGTCAGGGCACATACGAGAATCAACCAATGAATGCACAAATAAGTGGAACAATAATTTAATGTCTCTCTCTCTCTCAAATCAATAAACAATTTTTTTTAAATTTTAAATCAACTGTCATAATGCCATTACTAAGACTTCATGAAGGAAGGAAAAGGGCTCAGAGTAAGACTAGAATCAGAAGCTGGAGGTTTTTCAGTAGCATCACTATATTAGCCCAAAGTTTTTAAATCCTCACCTGAGACATATGTTTTTATTGATTTTTAGAGAGAGAAGAAGCGGGGCAGAGAGAGAGGTAATGTGAGGGAGAAACATCATATGTGCCCCGACTGGGGATCGAACCAGAAACCTTTTTGGTGTATGGTACAACACTCCAACCAACTGAGCCACCTGACCAGGGTTAGCCCAAATTTTGCGTTTACTATACACAAAATTGATAGTATAGCCTTGGTGTGGCTCGTTTGATTGAGCATCGTCCCATACCACATCCCAGGTTGGGGCACATGCCTGGGTGTGAGCTTGATCCCTGGCAGGGGGTGTGTAGGAATGATGTTTCTCTCTCCCTCTCTCATCCTGACTCTCTGAAATCAATAAATAATTTTTTTTAAATTGATGCTATATTACTGGGTTATTTTAGATTTGCTAAACCATAGAAGGGGCTCTGTGTGCTACTAATAAACATTTGAAAGAGGATTAATGACGTACTATATTGAATTTCTTTCAAGTATTGCACCATAAAATATATTTATTTGGTCTTCAGTATCATTCTCTGTCCATCAAGAATTGAGTCAAGTCGCCCTGACCGGTTTGGCTCAGTGGATAGAGCGTTGCCCTGCGGGCTGAGTGGTCCCGGGTTTGATTCCGGTCAAGGGCATGTACCTTGGTTGCGGGCACATCCTCAGTCGGGGGTATGCAAAAGGCAGCTGATCGATGTTTCTCTCTCATCAATGTTTCTAACTCTCTATCTCTCTCCGTTCCTCTCTGTGAAAATCAATAAAATATATTTAAAAAAAAAGAATTGAGTCAAGTCAAACACTGAAGTTTGAAGTAGACAATGAGACATTTGCAAACACACACACACACACACACACACACACACACGAGGAAAATAATAGGCCATTAAAAAAGAGAAAACAAAGCACTTTCCCACTGATTCTTGGTTTTCTGTTCACCCTGTCATTTCCTGGTTTTTACATAAGTTTCTCTGGAGTCACGTTGTATATATTCACTTAAGCTTTAGATTCCAGTTTGATTTGAGAAAGTCATGCCTTCGTTCTAATGATTTCCTTCTTTAGCTTCAGGTTCCAGAAATGTTAGGGTAGTTTTCATTCTGCTCACAGGCAGGTGCTAAGCCTGTTACTTCCTGGATGGTGCCTGCAGTAGGTACTGTTTGCATGTAATGGGTGCTGCATTAATCTCACTGATTAGTGAACAAACAACCAGGCTTTACAACTTGAATTGCTTCTACGCGATAGTTTATGTTGGTTTGGGAAATATATAGTATGGCTCTGTAGTACAAATAATTTGATCCTCACATATTTTTTATTTTGATAGGGACAAAGCCTTCATTTTTATGCCTGAAAGACAGAGGGGGTCATGCTTATTACCAGTTTAATCCTCCAGTTTTCCCAATGAATAGAGTTATAGAAATGAGATTGCCTCTGAGTAAATACATTAATCTGTTTCCAGGCTCAGATTTTTGGCTAGGACAATTTCAATTGTTCATTGTTCTCATTTGAATGGGCCTCTCTGTGTAATCAGAAAAACATTTTCTTAACAACCATTACAAAATAATTAAAAGAATAGGATACAATGCCCTTGTGCTATGAGACAGAGATAACTCTATGCCCTTTATATAAAACTTTATAAACAAAAAGGTACTGTTTAAAATCTTATGACTTTTTTTTAATCCTCACCTGAGGATATTTTTTCATTGACTTTTAGAGAGAATGGAAGGGAGAGGGAGAGACAGAGAGAAACATCAATTGATTGCCTCCCACATGCCCCTACCAGGGCCCATGCCCCTGACCAGGACAGGGAGCCTGCAACCGAGGTACATGACCAGAATCGTAGCCAGGACCCTTCAGTCTGCAGGCCAACGCTCTATCCACTGAGCCAAATTAGCATTTTATGCTTTTATTATTATAGATTAACTAGAGGCCCCGTGCATGAAATTCATGCGGGGGGGGGGGGGGGGGTGTCCCTCAGCCCAGCCTGCACCCTCTCCAATCTGGGACCTCTCGGGGGATGTCCGACTGCCGGTTTAGGCCCAATTCCCTGGATGGGGCCTAAATGGGCAATTGGACATCCCTCTCACAATCCAGGACTGCTGACTCCCAACTGCTCACCTGCCTGCCTGATTGCCCCTAACCATTCTGCCTGCCAGGCTGATCACCCCCTAACCACTCCCCTACCAGCCTGATCAACGCCTAACTGCTCCCCTGCCAGCCCGATTGCCCCCAACTGCCCTCCCTGCAGACCTGGTTGCCCCTAACTTCCTTCCCCTGCAGCAGGGTCACCCCCAACTGCCCTCCCCTGCTGACCATCTTTAGGGCAGCCATCTTGTGTGTTGGAGTGATGATCAATTTGCATATTACCTCTTTATTAGATAGGATGTATTCTTTTCCATATGAACTACTTTGGCCCACCTTGTATTATATAATCACACACACACACACACACACACACACACACGTGGAAATGAAGGGGAACCAAAAGATTACAACCTTAAAGACATGTTCCTAACAGTGAAGGGCAAAATACAAAAATAAAACATCCCATTAATTGAGTGAGCATGTTATATAAAGCCATCAGTCTTTTTCTCTTTTATACGCTTTTGAGCTATTTGACAAAAACACTTTTGCCTTTGCCGCCTGGTGACAGGATGGCAGTAAAAGCAGTGGCTGACCGACCACTTTTCTCCTGTGAGACGCCTTCCACAAAGTATTCAGCGTTCCCCCATGTAACCACAAAAGAGCATCTCTTGATGACTCCTGTGAGCAGACAGCAGCCATGGAGTCACTGAAAAGGGAAATCATGCAGTGGGAAATAAGGGACTGCCTTTTTGCACTCCCACTTTGTCTCCAACTCAGCATGAATAAGAGGATAGGGACTAAAAGAGGGAAATGAATACAAGGGTGAACATTTTGCCCACTTTTGCAGAGTGGTAGAAAAGGACAGATGGTAAATGAATCAGATGGGAGCTGTTTTTATCTTTTCCTTTTCTGGATACTTTTCTTTTTGTGTGTCTGAATGTGTATGTCTGTTTGTGAGAGAGAAACACAGAAGATGGGAGACTGGGATTCATTTCTGAATGTGTGTAAGAGGCCATATGCAGGCACAGTTACACACAGACACTTAGAGGTGTAGATAGAATTGGAGACAAAACTACTTGCCTGCCAATTTTTCTAAATAAATATGTTCACAGATTTCAAAGCATTAATGAATTGCAAAATAACCACCTATAGAAGCTGGATGTAATTGTAGGTCCTAAGTTTGAGAATATTTTAAGAGACTATTAAGCTAATAGTATAAATTAGAGAGGCCAAGTTCTCAAAGATGTGTACATAAGAAACCAATTAGTATGAACAGAGGAGAAGCGCATAGTTTAGATGCCAGATGTTAGGTTCATGGGTATTCATTATATTTTATAATTTCCGTATATGTTGTGTGCTTTGTGAATTAAAATATATGCTCTGGGAGTATCCTATCTAATAAAAGCCTAATATGCAAATTGTCCCCTAGGGAGTTTGACTGGGAGTTTGACCACTTGCTATGATGTGTGCTGACCACCAGGGAGTGGCACAGAACATGGCAGGTGACGCGGCACTGTCAGTGGGCAGCAGTGGAGGCACTGCTGGCCCCGATGGGCCCCGTTGAGAGTGGGACCGTGGTGGGATGGTGGAGCAGGTGAGTGGGCGGCGCCAGGCCAAGGCAGGTGTGAGTGGGGGCCTGATGATGACTAGTGGCAGCAGTGGGGGGCAGGGCCGCCCGGCAGCTCCCAAGCACTGAGGGAGTCAGGCGGGGGGCCCGGCCCCAACTTATCACCCTGCAGGCAGAATGGTGGAACAGGTGAGGGGCTGGTGCTAGAGCAAGGCAGGGTGCCAGATGGAGCTATGGGGCTGCGGAGCTGCAAGGCTGGGGGCATGAGCTGGAGCCTGATTCCCACAGGCCACCCCAAGGGACCCCAGCTGTGCACAAATTCGTGCATCGGGCCTCTAGTGTTAAAAAGATAATAGCCCTAATCAGTTTGGCTCCTTGGCTACAGCATCAGCTAAGGACTGAAGGATCCTGGGTTCAATTCTATTCAAGGTCATGTGCCTTGGTTGCAGGCTTGATCACTGGCCCTGGTCAGGGGGTGTGTGGAAGGCAACCAATCAATGTGTCTTTCTAACATCTCTCACTCAGTCTCTCCCTCTCCTTTCCACTCTCTCTAAAAATCAATGGAAAGTTATTCTCAGATGAGGATTAACAACAACAAAAAATAAGAAAAAGTTTCAAATGGGTTTATAGGCAACTACAAATGTTTAAAGTTTAAAAAAGCAATGCATGCCCTAGCTGATTTGGCTCAGTGGATAGAGTGTCAGCCTGTGGACTGAAGGGTTCCAGGTTCAATTTTGGTCAAGGGCACTTGCTTGGGTTGCGGGCTCAATCCCTAGTAGGGGGCGTGCAGGAGGCAGCCAATTAGTGATTCTCTTTCATCATTGATGCTTCTATCTCTCTGTCCCTCTCCTTTCCTCTCTGAAATCAATAAGAATATATATATATTTTTAAAAGCAATGCATGAACTATAGTTATGATACATGAGTAATTCTGCTCAAAGTTGACTGATATACGATGTTGGCAGCATTGCTGTGATAGCTTTGACATATTCCTGAGCTGAACTAAGAAATATTGATCATGACGCCAACATACCTGTGCAGTGCTGAGTTTTAACAGTAATTTTAGTAACAGAGATATTTTTGTTATTGCAAACTAAAAATAATAGATTGCTGATCAAGATAGACAAAAACAAGCCGTAACCCCTCTAATGGCCCAGTAAAGAGCTGCAGAGATAAACTCCAAGTCTGACTCCACAGCCCAGGTTTTTCTCCACTATATCATGTTCTTTCAAAGTGCTATTGGCATTACAATTCTAGCTAAACATCATCCCAGAGAAAGTTAGCTGAAAGTCAGCCTTAGGAGAGAAAATGAAAGTGCTACTTGACACAAAATGTAATTTCTAAAAGTTACATAGAAATGCAAAGTAGCCAACTCTTTTGAAGAACTGAAAAAGAGAACTTGTTTTCCCAGATATAAATACACAGTATAAAGTCATAAGAATTAAGACTGTGGTGTTCGTGTAAGGATAGACAAATAGAATGAAGTAGAGAACTCATGCACTGATCAACACTTGACTTTTTAAAAAATCAATTTAATCCTCCAATAAGTCTGGATGGGATTATCAGCACTATTTTAAAAAATAAGGTCCAAAGAGTTGTTTGGTTTTAAGATTTTTTAAAATTTATTTTTAGAGAGAGAGGGAGAAAGAGAGAGAGAGAAGCATTGATATGAGATCAGCTAATCGTTTGGCTGCTTCCTGCACTCTCCCCATTGGGGATTGAGCCTGCAACCCAGGCATGTGCCCTGGCCGGGAATTGATTCAGCAACTCCTCGGTGCACACCGACTGAGCTATACTGGCCAGGGCAACATTTGACTCTTAACAAAGAGGACTTCTGAGCAGTGTGGAAATAACTGTCTTTTCAATAAGTGATACTAGGATATTTAAACAAGAATCTTTGGAAGAAAAAAAAGGAAACCACCTTAATTCATACCATACACAAAAATCAATTCAAGGTGGATTGAAAGGCAAAAAAAAAAAAAAATTAAAAAAAAAATTAAGCTTCTAGAGAATAATGCAGAACATCTTCATGATTTTAGGATAAGGAAAGCATTCTAAAATAGGAAACAGAAATTTAAAAGTTGGTAAATTTGACTCCATTAAAATTAAGAACTTCTATTCAACAACAACAACAAAAATTAAGAGAATGAAAATACAAGCTACAAAAAGGAAAAGAAATTTACAACATATATAACTGACAAGGGATTGTATCCAGCATATATAAAAAACTACCAGAAAACAACAAGAGAAAGATAATCAATGCAATTGAAAAATGGGCGAGAGACTTGAACAGACATTTCACAAAATGAGGCCTCCTAGCACCGGGATCAGCAGAGCCACGAGGCCTCCCAGCACTGGGATCAGCAGAGCCACGAGGCCTCCCAGCACCAGGATCAGCAGAGCCACGAGGCCTCCTGGCCCCTGGAGCAGCGTGACAGGGGGCAGAGCCCAAACCCCCTGATCACCCTGCGGCTCTGTGTGTGACAGGGGGCGGGGCCACAACCTCCCTATCCGCCCTGCTCTGTTTGTGACAGGGGAAGGCGCCCCAACCCCCTGATCAGCCCTGCTCTGTGCCTGATAGGGGGGAGCTCCCCAACCCCCTGATCAGCCCTGCTCTGTGTGTGACAGGGTGCGGTGCCCCAACCCCCCCCCATGGGCCCTGCTCTGAGTGTGATGGGGGGAGTGCCCCAACCCCCTGATCGGCCCTGCTCTGTGGGTGACAGGGGATGGCACCCCAACCCCCTAATCGACCCTGCTCTGTGTGTGACAGGGTACAGAGCCCCAACCCCCCTGATGGGCCCTGCTTTGTGCGTGACAGGGGGTGGTGCGGCAACCTCCCCATCGACCCTGCCTTGAGTGTGACAGGGGGCAGTGCCCCAACCCCCCAATCGGCCCTGCTCTGAGCCCAACCAGGGGCTGCACCTAGAGATTGGGCCTGTCCTCTGCCACCCTGGAGCGGGCCTAAGCCAGCACGTCGTTATCTCCCGAGGAGTCCCAGACTGTGAGAGGGCACAAGTGAGGCTGAGGGACACCCCGCCCCCACCACCACCAGTGCACAAATTTTTGTGCACCGGGCCTCTAGTAAATATATAAAAATGCCCAACCTCATTAATAATCAGAGAAATGCAAATTAAAACTACAATTGGATAATACTACATATCCACTGGAATAGCTAACATTAAATAAGCTGACAATAACAACTGTTGGCAAGGATCTGAAGCACTGGAATTCTCATAGACTGCTGGTGGGAATGTTACAACAACAATTTGACTTTCTCTAGTAAAGTTAAAGAAACACATACCCTATGACCAAGCGATTCAACACTCCGGTACCCAATAGAAATGTTTGCACATGTGTATCAAAGAGATATGTACATAAATCTTTATGGAAGTACTATTTGTGATCTCTCCAAATTGGAAACAACCCAAAGATGGCATTGGTAGAGGAATGAATAAATATGTAATGTGATATAATTACACAATTGAATGATATACAACAATTAAGTGAACACACCACATGTACATACAACATTATGGATGAATCTCACAAACGTAATGTTGTGTAAAATAAGCTAGATATGAAAGAACATAATGTGTTATTCCATTTGTAGAAAGTTTGAAAAAAACAGGCAAGACTAAACTATAGTGTTTAAGAGTACATGCCTAGGAAAGTCAAGAAAATGATTACCTTTGGGAGAACAAAGAAATAGTGATTAAGAGAGAATTGCTGGTAATGTTCTTTTTCTTGAGCTGAGTAGTGGTTACATGGGTGTTTGCTTTGTGATAATTTACTGAGCTATACATTTTTGTATTGTGTACTTTGCTGATTGAGAGTTAAATTTCACAACAAAAAAGGTTTTAAACAGAGAGAGAAAAGGGCAGAATTTTTTTGTATTCCTCCATTCAATTCCACAGGAGCAAAAAATTATTGCGTGCTTATGTGTTAGGCTTAGTGCTCTTTTTATGAAGCAAGAGGGCAATGGGATACAAAGATAAATGCCATGATTCTTGTTCTCAAGATTCTTACAATCTTATGGGGATGAGAGATATATAAAGTATTATAAGGTGGGATTAAATAACCAATAAGTGAAGATATTGTTGTGCCATTTGCACTATTGGGTTCCGACACAATGTTACATTATTTAAAAACTAGAGGCCCGGTGCATGAATTCGTGCACCAGTGGGATCCCTCGGCCTGGCCTGTAGAATCGGGCCACATTCAGCTCTCCGACATCCCCTGAGGGGTCCCAGATTGTGAGAGGATGCAGAGGATGCAGGCCTGGCCCAGGGACCCCACTGGTGCAAGATTGGGGCCGGGGAGAGACACGGAAGGTTGGCCAGCCAGGGAAGGACCTCAGGAGGGCTCCAGGGTTTGTCCAGCCTGTCTCGCTCAGACCCGATCGGCCAGACCCCAGCAGCAAGCTAACCTACTGGTCAGAGCGCCTGCCCCCTGGTGGTCAGTGCATGTCATAGCAAGCGGTTGAGCAGCCTTAGCATATCATTAGCATATTATGCTTTGATTGATTGAACATCCGACCAGTCGACTGGACACTTAGCATATTAGGCTTTTATTATATAGGATTGTGTTATAAAAGTGAATGTCTTAGCAGGAAGAACTGAGATACAATAAAGAAAAATAATAGTTTCTTTTTCTTCAGTAATTTCAGCAATAAAGATGTTTTTGTTATTGTAGCCTAAAAATAACAGATTGGGTGATCAACCAGACAAAAACAAGCCTGAACCCTTCTCATGACCCTTTAACTTCACACTCCAGAGCTTTTTCATCTCTGTTATCAACTTTGACCCTGAAGTTTTCCAAGCACTTATATTGCAGAAAGATAATTTTTAAAATCATATTAAATATATTATCCTTGACTTTTTGCATAAGTCATGGCCTTTATTTCCTTTATTTTCCTTGCTCTACACAATGTTATCATTAACTCAGCACTTCTTACACACATTGTTATTACTTTTATTACCCATTGTAAGAAACATGCCTATGATTTATCTTCATAGAAAAGAAACAGCATGTGGCCAGGCCATTACTGAATTTCCCCAGAGCAAACAGGATATGGAGGTGGGGAGAAAGGATGAAAGCTCTACACGTGGCTGATAGCACATGTCCTAAGATGATTCCCCTAGACCGTGGTCTGCAAACTGCAGCTCGTGAGCCACATGCAGCTCTTTGGACCCTTGAGTGTGGCTCTTCCACAAAATACCACGTGCAGGCACGCATGTACAGTGCGATTGAAACTTCGTGGCCCATGTGCAGAAGTCGGTATTTTGTGGAAGAGCCGGTATTTTGTGGAGGAGCCACACTCAAGGGGCCAAAGAGCCGCATGTGGCTCGAAAGCCGCGGTTTGCCGAGCTGCAGTTTGCCGACCACTGCCCTAGACAAAGGGAGGTGGAGGCAACTAGAGAAGGCCTCCACCTGAAAATGGCTCTCAGGCCCTCACCCAGACTGGCCAGGCACCCCAGTGGGGACCCCCACCCTGAAGGGGGTGTGACCAGCTGCAAACAGCCTTCAGCCCATCATCCAGGCTGGCCAGGCACCCCAGTGGGGACCCCCACCCTGAAGGGGGTGTGACCAGCTGCAAACAGCCTTCAGCCCGTCCCATTTTTTTTAAATAACCCATTGGGAGGCAACAAGACCTAGGCAACCTACTAGGAAAGTAGAGGCCTGGTGCACAAAATTCATGCATAGGCAGGGTCCATAGGTCTGGCTGGTGCATGTCATAGCGAGCAATTGAACTCCCACTCAGTCGAACTCCCGAGGGGACACTTTGCATATTAGCCTTTTATATATATACTAGAGGCCCGGTGCACGAAATTCGTGCACTGGAGGGTGGGGTTTCCTCAGCCTAGCCTGCCCCTCTCACAGTCCAGGAGCCCTCAGTGGATATCCTACTGATGGCCACAGTCTGGCAGCAGAGGCTTGGAGCAGGCGTCCTGTGTGTGTGTGTGTGTGTGTGTGTGTGTGTGTGTGTCTGCTAGGGCCTGCCCCCAGCCACGCCATGTAGGCTCAAAGCAGTTGCCGTGTGTGTGTGTGTGTGTGTGTGTGTGTGTGTGTGTCTTCTGGGGGCCTGCCCCCAGCCACACCATGGAGGCTTGGAGCAGGAGCCCCTCTGTGTTGATCTCTCAGGCTCCTGGCCTCCACTGCATGTTGTACTCTCCCTTGAGCTATGGCCAGGATGGGGTTGCTGCTTGCAAGCTGGGCTCTCCTGCTCCCGGATCCCCATGGCGACCGGGGAGCAGGACCAGCTTGGGGCTGCCCGCAGGCCAGGCTTGCTTTCCTGCTCCCAGATCCTCATGGCGACCAGGGAGAAGGTGCAGCTGGGGGCTGCTCGCAGGCCGGGCTTGTTTTCCTGCTCCCGGATCACCATGGCGACTGGGGAGCAGGGAAAGTCTGGGGCTGCCCGCAGGCCAGGCTTGCTTTCCTGCTCCCGGATCAGGCCCAGCTGGGGACTGCCTTCAGGCCGGGCTTGCTTTCCTGCTCCCGGATCAGGCGCAGCTGGGGGCTGCCTACAGGCCGCACTTTTCTACTTACCGATGGCCGGATCACCACAGTGACCCAGGGCCCAGCGGCACTTTCCTGCTCTCCAATAGTCATAGGGTCCCGGCTGGGGGTGGGGCTTAGCAGTGCTGGGCTTAGGCAGCACGGGGGTCCCGGCTGGGGGCTCAGGTGGCACACAGGGGTCCCAGCTGGGGGTGGGGCTTATGCCCCGCTGCCCAGGGCTGCATATGGGGCGTGCTGTCCCGCACTGCCTGTAGTATAGGATAGAGACCTGGTGCACGGGTGGGGGCCGGCTGGTTTGCCCTGAAAGTGTCCCAGATCAGGGTGGGGGTCCCGCTTGGGTGCCTGGCCAGCCTGGATGATGGGCTGAAGGCTGTTTGCAGCTGGTCACACCCCCTTCAGGGTGGGGGTCCCCACTGGGGTGCCTGGCCAGTCTGGGTGAGGGCCTGAGAGCTGTTTTCAGGCTGGAGGGCAACTTAAGCTCCCAGCCTCTCCTTTTTTTCTTTTTTTTTTTTATTCTGGGATTTATTTACCTTCTATAGCTGTCACTGGAGCTAAGAGCCGGCTCCAGCTTTGAGGGCTGAAAGCAGGTTTCTGGGTCTGTTTGGCTTCTATAATTGAAACTCTGTTGCCATCACAGTAGCTCTAAGCTGGCTGAAAGCAGGTCTCTGGAGCTTGTTTAGCTTCTATAATTGCAACATAGTTGCTTAGAGTGCAGCTCAGAGGCTGGCAGCGGCAGGCCGGGAACGTTAGCTTCCTCCGTCACTGGAGCAAGCAAGCCTCCTGTTTGCTTCAGCTGCGTGGCTGCTGGCCGCCATCTTGGTTGGCAGTTAATTTGCATATCCTGCTGATTAGCCAATGGGAAGGGTGTCAGGTTATGGTCAATTTGCATGTTTCTCTTTTATTAGATAGGATATAGATTAGAGGCCCAGTGCACAACATTGGTGCACTGGGGGGGGGGTCTCTCAGCCTGGTCTGTGCCCTCTTGCAGTTGGGACCCCCGAGGGGTCCTTAGAGCTGCTGCGGAGGTGGGAGAGGCTCCCACCACCACCACTGCACTCACCAGCCATGAGCCCAGCTTCTGGCTGAGCTGCACTCCCACTGTGGGAGCGAAATACCCACCAGGAGGCAGCTCCTGTGTTGAGTGTCTGCCCCCTGGTGGTCAGTGCACATCATAGCGACTGGTCATTCTGCTGTTAGGTCAATTTGCATATTAGGGTTTTATTATCCTATATAATAAAAGGGTAATATGCAAATTGACCCTAATGGGGGAACGACCAGAATGACTGCTCAACCAGTCACCATGAGGCGCACTGACCACCTCTCAGTCCCCCCTCTTGGCTGGCAGGTTCCCATCGCCCGATGGCAAATGGGGATCTGGGGGTGAGTGGCAGAGGATGCAGGCAACGCCAGGCCAAGGCCCCCACCCCACCGGTCGCCCCACACACAGAGGGCAAGCCATGGTGGGGGCGGGGCCAGTGAGCAGGTGGGAACGGCCGACCTCTTGGTCCCTCCCCCCAGCCGGCAGGCTCCGATCTCCTGATGGCGAACGGGGAACCGGGGGTGGGTGGCAGTGGGGGGTCTGGGCCAGCTGCTGGCAACTGGGGAAGATGGCCCTAATCGCAGGCCAGGCCTACGGACCATATCCGTGCACAAATTTCATGCGCCGGGCCTCTAGTATAGGATAGGTGACCAAATAGTCCTCAGCCAATGAGGAACTGGAGGAGGTCTAAATAAATAGGCTATGTCCCTTGCCCCACGTGTGATCCTGTAAAATGGGTGCCCACTCTTGAGAGTGTTATTAAAAGTTTCATTTTTGCCATGCTTCCTTTTCCTAGTCTATCATCTGAAATTTGGACAGGTGAGCCATTTCTCATACTATTAACACAAAAGTGAAATATGTTGCAAAACAAATTCCAGCCCAGTTCACAAACAAGAGGCCAACTCTGCTGCCAGCTATTTATTCAGCTTATGTTCCTACTGCAACAAGCAGTAGCAGTTCTGAATCACAGTTGTGTTATAAAACCTAGGCACTGCAATTCATGTTTCCTATGTATTTAATTATATTCAGTTTGCAACATGGAAACCCACTGTAGGTGAAATGCCTACATATGTAAATTCCTATAGAAACATAGAGAGGGAAATGTTTAATTCCTTCTTGAAGGGAAATTGAAGTTCAGGGAAGTTTTCACATTTGATCTGAGTTTTGAGTAAAGAGAAGCATGTCTGTGGATGTAGAAGAGGGTGAGGCACCTCCAGATCATGACACAGTGTAAACAAAGGCAGGAAACATTTCTGTGAAAGTTCAGAGACCAGAAATTACATTGTCATGGTTGAAACAGGGTGTTTTTGAAAGCCAGTTTTAAAATCTTTTAAGATAATACAAATGCACATCCATCTCATTGTGTAGAACTGGTATCTTATTTTCTGAGAATAAAATGCTATTACTCCTCAGTCACTTCTCAATAAAATTTATTTAGATTATTTCCACTCCTGTTAATCTCATTCATTTTCCTCCCATTAGACCTTTCACCCCCCGCTACTTGATAGAATGATATACTTCACAAAAGGCAGTGGCAGTGTCTGATAAAAATATGTAACCAGGGACAAGCTTCAGTCTGATTTGGCAGCCTGAACACTGAATTCGAAGCAGGTTATTTGGGTCTTGATCCTGGCACATCCTTCAAAGAGCTCCATGAACTGAACTTGGCCTTTTTGACCAGAACTTTTTTTTTTACCTATAAAGTAAGATGTCTTTTGTGGTTGTCTTCTTTCACGTGTTTTATGAGCATCCCATCAAAATGGTGTTTCTACATATCCATTTAGAAAAATTCAACAATTCGCAAATGCAGAATTCAAAGGTCAATGAACATATAAAATAAAGCTACAGCCCTAACCGGTTTGGCTCAGTGGATTAGTGCGTTGGCCTGTGGACTGAAGGGTCCAAGGTTCGATTCCGATCAAGGGCATGTACCTTGGTTGCAGGCACATCCCCAGTAGTGGGTGTGCAGGAGGCAGCTGATCGATGTTTCTAACTCTCTGTCCCTCTCCCTTCCTCTCTGTAAAAAATCAATAAAATATACTTTAAAATAAAATAAAGCTACAATATTTAGATTTGCCTATAAAAACAAACAAAAAACGTTTATAAAAACAAGTGCAAACTTCCCAGGTTGGTGATGGTTATATATAAGGAAGCAAGGCCTCTCATACAGTTCTGACGCAAATGCAATTTAACAAAATGTCTTCACCCAGCTGGTATGGCTCAGTGGTTGAGCATATACCTATGAATCAGGAGGTCACAGCTCCATTTCAAGTCAGGGCATGTGTCTGGATTGCGGGCTCAATCCCCAGTAGGGGGCATGCAGGAGGCAGCTGATCAATGATTCTCTCTCATCATTAGTGCTTCTATCTCTCTCTGTCTCCCTTCCTCTCTGAAATCAATAAAAACATATTTTTTAAAAATAAAATGTCTTGCCCTAGCCGGTTTGGCTCAGTGGATAGAGCATCAGCCTTCAGACTGAAGGGTCCCAGGTTCGATTCCAGTCAAGGGCACATGCCAGGGTTGAGGGCTCAGTTCCCAGTAGGGGGCATACAAGAGGCAGCCGTTCAATTAATCTCTCTCATCATTGATGTTTCTGTCTCTCCCTCTCTGAAATAAATAAAAAAAATTTGTAAAAAATGTCTTTGTAGGACAACTCAGCAATACAGATCAGCAGCCTTAGAAATATATATATATATATATATATATATATATATATATTGCCAAATATTTCCACTTTTTAGAATTTATCCTGGTAAATCCTTTAGGAATAGAAACAAACTATCATTTATGAATACTCACCCAGGATTACACATTGTTTAAAATTAATAAAACCACATAAATTACCAGCAATATGGTATTATTTATGCTATGGCATATATATAAGTTGATTTGCAAGAAGTAGTCTTTAAAACAATGATGCTGTGTAATCTATAGATATATATAAAAGCCTAAGTGACCGTCCGACCATCTGACTGGTAGCTATGATGCACACTGACCACCAGTGGGGCAGATGCTCAATGCACTAGCTGCTGAGCTGTGGTGACTTGGCAGCTGCGGTTCTCAGGTGATGCACCCGGAACCAGAGAGGAGGGATCCTGATTCCGGGATGCATCACCAGAGAACCTCCCTCTTGCAATCCAGGACCCCTCGGGGGATGTCGGAGAGCCAGTTTTGGCCCGATCCCCGCAGGCCAGGCCAGGGGACCCCCCACCAGTGCACAAATCTGTGCACCAGGCCTCTAGTATTTATGTATTTATTTTTAAAAATATATATTTTATTGATTTTAGAGAGGAAGGGAGAGAAAGAGAGAGAGAAACATCAATGATGAGAATCATTGATTGGCTGCCTCCTGCATGCCCCCTACTGGGGATCGAGCCCGCAACCGAGGCATGTGCCTTTGGCTGGAATTGAACCTGGGACCCTTTAGTCCGCAGGTCGATGCTCTATCCATTAAGCCAAACCAGCTAGGGCAGGCCTCTAGTATTTAATAACATGGGAAATGTTTACAATGAATTGGTAATCCTAAATATGTGATTTTTTTTAAAAGGAAAAATTCTAAGCTAGTATTTATAGACAATCTTTAAAGAATTTCTAAGCAAGAGTTAAATTCTTGTTAATTCTTGGATAGTGTTTTGGGGGAATAGTTCAGTGGATTTAGGTAAGATGGGTCAGATAACACTGTAGCTAAGACATATATTCTAACAAGCAATGTTTCAAGTTAGTAAATTCTTAGACTTAATTTGTTCCCACCCCAAAATTATCCCCCAGTGGGAGAGGAAAAAGAGGAAAGGCAATGGAAAGAGGACTCCTGCTCCAAGCATGCTCAGGAGAGTTGGCCGTTAGTCTTGCTTGAATAGGTCCTTTCTTGGGGAATAAAAGGCAGGCCTCTGCGAGGAGCACTAAGCATGATGAACTTTTCCTTCCCGCCATTCCACTCCAAAACATCAGTCAGCCATCCTAATATTTCCTAGAAGTGAAGAACAGTCTAGAGTCTAGACAGATGTTTCCTCCAAAACAACTTCCCAGAGGGGGGAAACAGGGGAAAAATGTGTATCTCTTACACATTGGCCGAAGGAGGTATAAGGCATGACATGATATTCAGTCAAGAAAATTGATTTTATCATGATAGAGGATAAAGCCTGGCTTAAGACTCAAGACAATTACATTCCCACACAGCTCTTACATAGATTTAAGAGAGTAGAAAGATCTGAGGTTGTCAGATAAAGATCTTCAAGTGGTGTGCATTTTTTCCTACAACTGGAATATCTTCTGCAGTTATAGAAAAGACTAAAAGTTCATTTAGAAAGAAACTTCTGATCAGTTCTCCAGGGTTTTCTATTTCAGTGAAAGGCCCCTGAATGGGTCCAGTTGCCCAAATTAAAAACGGTCCCCTTGGCTTTATCATTTCTTACCTGAATTATTGCAAGAGTCTCCTAACTGGCCTTCCTGCCATCTGTAGACTTGTAGGCACAATCACACTCAGCTTGAAAAGTCTTTCTGAATCGTGAATCTGATTATGTCACTCTTTCTTAAAAACGTTTGGTGGCTTCCTATTAGTACTGTGTAAAAATGCAGACCTTTTTGAGCCTCTCCACAATCTGGTCCTCACTTATCTCTTTATCCTAATCGCCTGCTACTTCTTCCCTACTCTCCATACCAGGGGACCCAAATGGAGTGTACAAGATCATCAGAGAGTGAGATGAATATATTTGAACTCCTACAAACTGAAAAGCAGCAACAGAAACTGACTGTCATACATTGAGAGTCAGTAAGCCACCCCATAGCTATGTTTAAGTGGAAGTTAAGAAGAAGCAAACACTCTGAGGAAGAAGGGCGTATCAGGGAAATACAGAGAAAGAAGAGAGACAGAGTCATCAGAAATAATAACTGGTTCCTAGACCTTGATTCCTGAAAGATTGATTTCTGGTTCCAGTTCCAACCTTTGTACATCCTTATAATACATCCTTCTTTTTCTTGAGACAATTGAATGAATCTTATTTATATTTTTAAAGTGTCTTGTGGGGTTGGGTATCTTTGTTCCATGTAACAATAAGAATCTATCTAAAATGCCTAATGTCCATCTAAAGCAGCGGTTCTCAACCTGTGGGTTGCGACCCCTTTGGCGGTCGAATGACCCTTTCACAGGGATCGCCTAAGACCATCCTGCATATCAGATATTTACATTACGATTCATAACAGTAGCAACATTACAGTTATGAAGTAGCAACGAAAATAATTTTATGGTTGAGTCACCACATGAGGAACTGTATTTAAAGGGCCAGAAGGTTGAGAACCACTGAAAAGGGATTGGTTAAATAAAGTACATCTTTGTATGCATTTACCAAAAGTGGATACATAGTGCTACACTTTATTGGTATGGAAAATTGTCTACAAGATATTAAGTGAAAAAGCAGATCATGCAACAGTATGTTATGATATCCCATTTTTGTTTCTATGGTATATGTGTATGTATATAGATAGAAAAAGTCTGTAAAGACCTATACTAAAGTGTCACCAATGGTTATACCTGTATGAATGGGATTATGGGCAATTTTCATGTTTTGTTTTCCTTTCTGATTCTTTGATTTTTGCTGCTATTGTTCTGAGCAGGCATTACTTTCACAATCATGAAGGTAAACTATTAAATTATTTTAATTTCTAAAAGAAATGGGGAAAATTCAGACTTTTAGGATTTTCCTTATATGTGGTAGAGTGAGTAAAGATGAGTTAACTACATCCAGGGGGAATAAATCATTTTTATTTATTTATCAAACATAACATATGCCAGCCACAACACTAGATGATAGAAGGATAAATGGGACAAAGTCTAAGGATCTCACAAGCTAACAGGATGATAAACATGTAAATAATAGCTATAATACAGGTCTAATAAGCATAATATCAGACATGTAAGTTAGGTACAATAGAGACACAAAGAAGAAACTATTCAGAAAGAGACATTCAAATAGGATCATAAAGGATTTAGAAAATGAGAAGGGAGTGCATTCAAGGGAAGAGAAATAGAAGGCATGAAATAGCACAGTGTGTTATAAAATGATCTAGGCATGTATCATTTCAAGTAAGTTATTGGACTACAGAAATTAATAGGTTTTCTTTAAAATGCCAATAATTCTTAATATGGATTTCAAATAACCCTAACAATGCCCAAATGCCAAGAGAAAGAACATTGTGTATACCAATATAATGTTAATAAGGAAGTGCTCACAAACATGTTTCAAAACATATTAGTGTTTCAAAGTTACTATACTACACTGGTAGAAAATGTGGTGTTTTGCAAACGTTGGCTTCTGTTCTGTCTTGGGATGCAATGTGCTTCTTCTCCAAGATACTGACAAATCAAAACATAGCACCTGAACAGGAGCAGTGAAGCGAATTCAATCCATTATCATGTTTACCTGATATAGATCAGGGGATTGCGCTGCTAAAAAGAATACAAACAACATGCTGAAACTAACAGATTTAGTGAAAAATTATGTAGGTTTAAAAAAAGTGCTTTTAGATTCTACTGAAAGACCAGGCAATGAATAAATGAGGATCTGCTGAAAGGGCACTATATAACACATGACTAGCTCTGCTCATTGTGTTTCCTGCCTGAACCTCAGGTGGATTTATTGTGACACCAGCCTAGCAGCAGCAAAAGTAGGTACACTGCACCAGGGAAGCAAAATAAATAAAATAAAGTTTTGGAAAATTACAGGATGATCATTCGAAATCAGCCCCCCAAAAAAGTACCCCGTTAAATGGGGTCACATTTAATTGGGTCACTACAGAATAATGACTAGCAGAGAAAGCCACCAAGAGCTAGAAGATTAGATGAACTGCACTGCAGAAAACAAAAAATAGGGCAGAGACCTTGGGTTTTCTGCCAAGTCCAGAAAAACTACATTGCAGCAGACTATGCAGAGGCATGACTGTTTTTTCACTGATTGCCAAGAATCTAAGTCTATGTTTTGGAGAGATATGTAAGAAGTGATGATTAATAAGTCAAAAATATCTATTGAAAACCTGCCAAGTGTCTATTAGTTCACTTAATATGTATTTTCTTAATATCTACTAGCTATTATGCTATGTGCTAAAAAGAGAGAAAATAAAAATGATGAAATGTGTGCTTTCCGGAGTTTACAACTCACTGGCCAATCGAGACACACCAATATGAAAGAATTGAGTAACAATGTAAGGCGGTATTATATTCTATGATTATTGTCAAAACAATGCAATTTGTAGACCATGAGTGCTTACTTCAGAAGAGAAAGAGATAAGCTGGGTTGGAATCTTGAGGAAGATCTTGAAGAGGAAGGACTTATGCTGGATCTTGACGAAAGTATAGATTCTGATCTTAGGTCTGCTTTTAACCAGCAAAGTAGAATAGTTAAGTCACATTACTTCTCTGGATTTTCATCTTTATCTTCATACTTCAAAATGGAAGTTTTAGATTGGGCAACCTCTAAATTGCCTTCCTGTTCTAAAATTCCATCATTCAAGAATATAAGAAAAAACGTAAGGGTAAAATGGTTAAGAGGCTACTCATAAAGTGTTTCAGAAAAATCCAAAGGAACCGGGAAGAAAAAAGTGAGCAGTCATTGGAGAAGGGGAAGAAAGCCTAATGCTGTGGGGGTGAAAACAAAACTACAGCTTGCTGCACACTATCTGTTAATGTGGTCCAGCAGAAAAACATCTACCAAAAGTCTAATGGGGGCAGACATGTCACAGCAAAAGAAATTGCTATGATAGAAATCTAGGATATCAAGGAGGCACAATATGATGATGATTAGTTCTACTTGGGAGCAGCAGGGGGTGGGAGGTGTCAGAAATATGTTAGAGGAGGTAGACAGAATAGTTCCCTGGCTGGGCATTGGTAAAGGAAAAAGAGACTGGAAGCTCCAGGAGAACCTTTCTGTCTCTGCTCTATGCACTGCACCTCCTCCTGCCTACAGCACTAAGTGGCACACAGCAGACACTCTATGAATATTTGAATAATTAATCCGTCAGTTAATTAACCCACAGGCCCTGATATAAAGGCTCGAACAAAGTGAGCTTCCAATAACACAAAGCCATAATAATGAATTTTTAGAAATTTCATTTAAAAGCATTACTCACTGCATAATATCCTTTTTGATTAAGTATTTTCTCAGTCAACTACTATATTAATAATATAACTGTGATATGCATATATGCATAACTCATGGGCACAGACAATAGTGCAGTGAAGGCCTGGGGAGGGGGTGGGTGTGGGAAAAAGGGTCAATGCGGGGGGGGAAAGGGGACACCTGTAAAACTTTCAACAATAAAGATAAATTTAAAAAAATAATATAACTGTGATTGTATGGGTACCTGAGAAATTTGTATTATTGTTATTAATAATAGATTAATAGTAGTGAAAGAAGTAAGTGGAAAAGCATTCTAATATAGAATATCCAAAGGATCAGAGACATAATATAGCTTGGGAAACAGGATATCCTTAGAGCTAGGGATATAAGGAAAAAAATAAGTCTGAAGAAGCTGATAGAGGCTGGGTTACAGTTCTACCACAAATATGGGCTTAGCCCTAGCTGGCTTGGTTCACTGGATAGAGCGTTGGCCTGCAGACTGAAGGGTCCCGGGTTTGATTCCAGTCAAGGGCACATGCCCGGGTTGTGGGCTCGATCCCCAGTAGGGGGCATGCAGGAGGCAGCCGATCAATGATTCTTTCTAATCATTGATGTTTCTATCTCTCTCTCCCTTTCCCTTTCTCTCTGAAATCAATAAAATATATATTTTTTAAAATATGGGCTTTTAGGTCTAAGATTGCCAATCTTTTTACTCTAATAACTTCATTTTTAATGTCAAAAACTATACAGATACCTATGTGATAGTAATTATACTTTTAGTGTCCACTGATTAAGAAAACATAAAGCCTGGCTGGTGTGGCTCAGTGGTTGAGCATTGGCCCATGAACCAGAAGGTCATGGTTCGATTCCAGGTCAGGGCACATGCTCAGGTTGCAGACTCAATCCCCAGTGGTAGCATGCAGGAGGCAGCCAATCGATGACGATGTCTCTTTCTCATCAATGCTTCTATCTCACTCTCCCTTCCTCTCTCTAAAAAATCAATAAAAATATACTAAAAAAAGAAAACACAATAAAAAGATTATGATGAAATCACTAGTAATTTTAAAATAAAATTTAATTTTATCCACCACAATAGCATCTTAGACATTTTTAAAAAGTAGTGAGATTTTGAAGAAATTACTTATTCAATATATAAACAAAGGTTAGTGAACACATTCATTCATGGTCTCCCCACAAACTGAGAACCACTGCTATTTGCCTATTCTAAGCACTGTACATGTACTAAGTCATTTAATGCACACAACAGTCATATGAAATAGCCATTATTGGTATTCCCACTTGTGGCAGTTTTTAAAAATATATGTTTTTTATTTATTTCAGAGAGGAAGGAAGAGGGAGATAAAAACATCAATGATGCTAATTCCAGTATGTCATAAATGCAAGAAGTTTCATCAAAAGGTTGATGGAACTTGGGGCGTATTCAGCAAGGCTGAATATCTACATATTACTGGAATAGCTAAAAGCATTTTCCCAAACCTGAAAAGTCTGCCTGCTGCCAGACAGCTGAGGGCATTTCCCCAAACCTGAAAATCTACATGTTATTGTCTGCTACTGGGATAGCCAAGGGCAGTTCCCCCAAACTGACAATGCCTACTGTATACCAAACCTTACCTTACCTATGTATACCTGCTTTGCCTTAGGGCAATTTGTGTTAATAAAGAGCGAGGGTCCAGAGACTCAGAGAACTTGGTTACTAAAGCTAGGTCTCCTCTGGCTCCCCAAAATGCCTTCCAAATTTATATTTCATGTCTAGTCTCTATTAATTTACATGCAGCCTTCTCCAGATTCCTGAACCCTTATAGATGCTGGATAACACCCCAACAATGAGAGAGAACTGTTGATCAGCTGCCTCCTGCACACCCCCTACTGAGGATCAAGTCCAAAAACCTGGGCATGTGCCCTAACTGGGAATCAAACTGTGACCTCCTGGTTCATAGATCAATGTTCAACCACTGAGCCACACTGTCTGGGCATGGCAGTTTGTTTTCACTTCCTTATACTTCTTACCCTTTCCTTTCCTAAGAGACTGTAATTTTCAACTGAAGACACCACTGCTGTAAGACTATATTTCCTTGCCTCCTTGGTCTCTGGGAGTGATCATGTGACTAAGTTCAGATCAATGAGAAATAGGAATGTACTTTTGAAGAAATCTTCTTAAATATTGGAGGGGGGTTGCCCTTCTTCCTTTCTGCTTCCTGGATTGAGAATGTAATGTCTGGTTGCCAGAGTGGAAGAGAGTTGGGGGACTGAGTGAAAAGATGAATGGATTAAGATGAACAAATTGAGCAAAAGTGGCCCCCCTCCCCCCCTAAAAAAAGATGAACAAATTGGTAGTTACAAAATAGTCATGGGGATGAAAGTACATAGTTAACTAGAGGCCCGGTGCACAAATTCGTGCATGGGTGGGGTCCCTAGGCCTGACCGGTGATCAGGGCCAATCTGGGCCATCTTGCCCTGTCTGGGTCCAGGGTGCAGGTGATCCAGATTCAGGGCTGTCAGGCTCCAGGAGCATGCTAACCAATGGCTGATTCCACGAGGAATCGGTCTCCCTCCTCCCTCTCTGGGTCTGGAGTGCAGGTGAACCAGATTTGGGGCTGTCAGGGCCCCAGCAGCAAGGTCTGGTCAGTGTGTGTCATAGCTTCCAGCCAATCAGCCAGCTGTTCTGGTCGTTCAGTTGTAACAGTTGCTTAAGCTTTTATATAGAGAGATAATCCTATCTAATAATAGACAAGCATGGTAATTGACCGTACCTTCGCTACCCCTCCCATTGGCTAATCAGCACAATATGCAAATTAACTGCCAACAAAGGTGACAGCTAATTTGCATACTGCAGGCAGGGTGGGACAGCGCCATCCCGCCTGCCCCGCCGCCATCCTGGCCTGCTATCTGCGACCTGGGGCAGCAAGCATCCCATGTGCGACCTGACCTGGGGCGGCCGGGCGGGGCAACAGCGATCCGCCAGCCCACCCAGGTGTCCCATGTGCGACCCTACCCGGAGCAGCCAGGCGGGGCAGCGAAGGCTTGAAGGTGGCTCTGGCCGGAGCAAAGGCCTGGGTCCCGGGTGCCGGAGGAAAACCGGTGCCGGCAGCCAGGGGAAGGGAAGGCCTATTGCACGAATCTTTTTGTGCAACAGGCCTCTAGTCTATATAATAAAGAGGTAATATGCAAATTGGTCCTAATGACATCACATAATGACCAATTTGCATATTGACAGACCAGCAGGAGGCTGCGCATGCATCAGGGGTACTTTCTGTGCCTGGCCCCGACTCCCCGGGAGGGTTGGGACCCCTCGCTTCAGAGCCAGGGGCAAGTGTGGAAACCTGGGGCTTCACCAGGGCCCCGCCTGCCCCTGCACCCCTGCACCCCCCCTCAGTGGGAGTCACGTCCCCTTGGGGGAGGGGAGTGGTCAGTCTGGTGTGGGATCGGACCTAAACTGGCAGTTGAACATCCCCCGAGAGCTCCTGGTTTGGAGAGGGTGCAGGTTGGGCTGAGGGACCCCTGCCCCTGCCTGTGCACGAATTTCATGCACTGGGCCTCTAGTATTGTAATAACTATGTATGATGCCAGGTGGGTACTGGAAATATTGGGGAGGAATACTTTGTAAAGTATATGGTTGTCTAACCACTATGCTATCCTGCACCTGAAACTAATACAAAATAATATTGAATGTAAATTGTAATTGAAAAATAAAATAAATTTAAAAGAAGAATGTCATGTCTGGAAGTGAAGATAAGGTCCGTTCTGTAGGGTTGACAGAGCTGTGAGCTGGAAGGAGCTAGATGGTCCACTTCTGGATTTTTTTATGTGAGAGAAAAGAAAATCCTATCTTTATTTTTTACCCTGTTATATGGAGTCAAACTTAATCCTAATGGATATGCCATTTTGGAAATGAGAAAATTAGGGTACTAAAGTTAAGCACTTTGCCTGATGTTATAAAATTAATAAGAGGCAGAGACTTTTAACTCACCCACTCCAGAGCTCACATTACCCCTATAGTATGTTGTCTCTTACTGTACAGCTGAGGAAATGTGCATTCTCTTCACCAGTATTGGTTGTAGGCTGCCCCATGGAGGAGGCTTTCCCTTCACAAGGTAGCCCTCTAATGAGAATTCTGAATGGGGCTGATGGCTGAGGGCTATCTGCTGGAGGAATAAGTCCTTCCTTCCTGAAAGGAGATCTGAGTGGCACATCATAGCGTCCACCTCCTATACATGACATCAGACCTCCTCCTGTGCCTGTGGCCAAATTACTAGTTGAGCATAGCTTTCTTTCTCACTTATCCAAAGACACCTTCTTAATCTTTTTAAATGCAGCAATCCCGGCACTGTTACTAATTAACTGAAGTTGGCACACAGCCTACGAACCCTTTCCCTCTAGCTATCTAAAACCTGGTTGATGTGAGGGTAGAAAGGCCTGGACCCTTCTGACTCAGGGAAACTCTGGAATTGGGTGACGCTTTCACTGAGACTGTGTAGCAGCCCAACATCTCCCTCTGTCCATCCTGTTTTCCTCCTTTCTCTCCCCATCTGACAGTGGTGACCCAAGAACACCCCCTAAAAACCTTCTATCACTAATCGCCATCTCAGAGTCTGTTTCCTGGAGAATTTAACCTGCAACACCATGTCTTTATTCACTCATTAACTATTCTTAATTGAAGGAAGGTAATGCATCTCAACATAAAGAAAACTCAGTTGTAGCTAAAATTCATTTTGGTCTACCCAACACTCTGTTTCTTGGTATCTGACTGCCCATTGGCTACAAAGGCGTCTCCTATGCTGTGCAATCGTAATACCTCACCTCTCATGGCTGTAAGTGGTGTGCACTTGATTAGGCTTGGACAACCAGAATCCTCCCCTGGTAATTTTTGTACCGATGGCTAGAAGACAGACCTCCCTTGCTTCTCAAATCATAGACTGGGAGGATACGATCCTGGGGATGCAGGGGCCATAGTTCCTGTCTACAAGGAAAAGGACCACCCAAAGTAGGACAGAATAAAGCCAAGCAGAGGGCAGAAACAGAAAGAATCAGTCCTGAAAGCCTTGAGTCCCCTCTGGGCACCCCAGTGCCTGCTGCTCTTCCAATAAACTATCCTAGTATCCTTTTAATATATACATTTTAAATTAAATATTTTATTTTTTGCTTAAACCAATTTAGGTTGGGTTTATTTTCATTTGCAATGGAAAGAATCTGCCTACACATCTGTGTGTTTTATATTTCTATGATCTGCCACCTTCTCTAACCTAGTCTTACCCAATGTCCTAAATATTGAGGAATAAGTTAGAAAATAATCCCTCCTCTGCTCACCTCTAGCACATCAAATTTTTTATGAGTAGTATATTCCAAATAGTGTTTTGAACTTGAGAAAGGGTCAGGTTTATACAAGAGAAATAAATGACATGATTTCTGCCTTTGAAGAAAACTCCATCTAGCTCTGGCCGGTGTGGCTCAGTTGGTTGAGCCCTCATCTCATGCACCAGGGGGCTGCTGGTTTGATTCCCAGTTAGGGCACATGCCCAGGTTGTAGGCTCAATCCCCAGTGGGAGGCATGCAGGAGGCAGCCAATTGATGTTTCTCCCCCCCCCCCCACCCCCCCGCTTCCTCTCTCTCGCGCTCTAAAAAAATAAAAAATAAAAAACATATTTTAAAAAAGAAAGAAAACTCCATCTAAATAGAAAAATTCCTATGATTCAACCATACTTGCCATTCTATAATAGATGCTTACTTCTCAATTAAATCTTAGAATATTATTTCTCTATAACTATATTGCCATTCTAGTTATAAGAATATATTTATGTCTATACCTGATAACCTAAAAGATATCCCCCAAAATAGGAACTGACTTTTAAAAAATAATTTTACTTTAGAATAGTTCTAGAAATACAGAAAAATTGTGAAAACAGTACAGAATTCCCATGTATCCCACATCCCAGTCTCCCCCATTATCAACATCCTATATTAGCATGGTACATTTATGATAATCAATTAACCAATAGTGATACATTATTATTAACTAAAGTCTATATTTTATTCCTATTTTATCAGGTCTCCTTAGTTTTTACCTAATGATCCTTTTCTGTTCTAGGATTTTATCTAGAATACCACATTACATTTATTATTTATGGCCTTTACCTTTCTTTTGGCTGTGAAATGTTTTCAGATTTTCCTTGTGTATGATGACCTTGATGGTTTGTAGTATCACTGTCAACATATTTTGTAGAATGGTCCTTAATTGGGATTTGTCTGATGTTTCTCTCATGATTAGACTAGGGTTATGAGTTTTGGGAAGGAAGACAGAATGCTAACATCATCGCATCATTTCAAAGGTACATAATAATAACATGATTTCTGTTGCTGTTAACCTTAATCACCTTGCTTTAGGAGTTGACTTTTACTTCAATTTGTTTAATGCCTAATCCTGAACCATTTATAGGAAAGCATTTATACACTGTCTTGATAGTATCTGGATTGGGCTCATTAGTAGGAGGATTGGCTTGAAGAGATAACCAGTAAAATAGGAAAAAAAAATCTTCCCACTTAGGAGACATATGACTTTGTGTAAATTACTTCCACATCTGTAAATTGGAATAATGGCACCAAATAGTTCTTTGAAGCATCTGATGAAAATAGTGTATGTAAATGTTTTCTGTATTATACTTTCACATGTCAGAATCCTATATAAAAATGCAAACACTTTTTTTTTCAAATTATAAGATAAAGTTTATTTAGAAAGTTACAGAGGTACTAGAAAGGCCCTTGGAGCTTAGGAGAAAGAAAGGCAGAGGTAATGCACCTGGGGGGGAAGGAGAGGGGGAAGAGAACAGCGCTTTTGTGCTCGCTAGAGGGAGAATGGGCCAAAAATGCAAACACTTTTGGAAAGAGTTACATCTTAAGCAGTTAACATCACGTTATAGATTAATTTTCAACAGCTGGCTAAGCAAAGCAAGGTTAATATGAAGTTGAGGAAAGGGTAGATGGGAAGGCTCATTATATTCAATGATTTCCCATTTCTGCCTTGCTCCCTTTTCCAAAGTTGGCTTGTCGTTGAAGACTGAATGGGATTTCTTAGATCTTATGAAACCAGAGCAAAGGGATCAAGTTTGATGTGAATTAAATATTAATAATTCTGATGTTTTTTGTTTTTCTGTATCTATGAGATGGAAGTTATCATGCTTTGAAGGTGCAATAATTCATCCAGGCTATTCTAGGACCATTAGGCAAGTATTATTATTATTTTAATCTTTATTGTTAAAAGCATTACATATGTCCCCTTTCCCCCCCCCCATTGTCCTCTCCCAGCCTGCCCCCGACCCCCCCAACCCCCCCATTGTCTGTGTCTATTGGTTTTGCTTATATGCATATAAATTCTTTGATTGAACTCTTACCACCACCACCACCCTTGCCCCACCGCCCCTCCACCCGTCTCCCCTCTGAGGTTTGACGGTCTGTTCGATGATTCTATGTCTCTACAAGTACCTTTATTTTTTAAATGGTTAGGAATCATAAAATACTCAAAGATGATGTCTTGCGCAAAATCATACCACTCTGATTTGAATGAAAATATCAAAGTGCTTGCATTCTGGAGGTTCTTAATTTCTGGAAGTTTGCAATGGAAAGAACTTGCCTACACATCTGTGTATTTTATATATTTTTAACCTAAGGTTTGAAAAATAAGGCAACTCCATCTTCTCCTTAAACAGGAATAGAGCCAATAGCTTTTTAAATGTTTATGCAAGGGCAAAGGAAATATGCAGACAAAAGAGGTGCGGGCTTTCTACATAATTAACGCTGAACATAGAGCAAGTTAGCTTGGTATAACGCAAAGAGCAATGTTAGAGACCACGGATCTGGATTGAACTCTATCTTAAACAAGACATGGGACTTTGAGAAAGTTCCTGGAACGCCTTTGTGTCTTGGATTTCTCATCAGTAAAACTGTGCGGTTGACAGGGCAATACGAAACCAGGCACGCAAAAACATTTTGTAAGAGAGCTGCTGTTTCTCATTTAGAATGTGTTGGCTGTGCGTAACACCATTAGTTATCATTCATCGAGGGCAGCTTCTGGACTCTGTTAGGAATCTCAGTTGGAAGCAAAAGCAGCAGTTGAAGAACAGAAGCCCACACATTCTTAAGTTCTTTCCGTTCGTGAAAGCAGTAACCTTGGAAACCGGGCTGGCACCATCCCGTTCAGTCATAAAGCTTAGTCTTTCTTGCTTTTCTCCGTCATGTTTGGGGTACCGCTATTTCATTGTCTTTTCGTTTTGTGTTCTCTCCATATCGTTCACACAAAGGAGAAGATTTCCTTCTACTGAAGCCAGTTCCAAACCTTCCTCGTCGCCCCTTCTGTCCGTAGCCCTCCCACCCTCTTCCCTGCGTCGCAGTCGCAGCCCCAAAGTCCTCAAGGACCAACACTCCCCGGAGGGGCACTCCGAGACCCCGGGGAAAAGGGAATGGAGCAGGTAGAAGCTGAAGGGGCTCTGACTCAGGTCCGAGAGCCAAGCCAAACCGCCAAAATTAACCCCAACACTCTCCCCGCAGACACAGCCCTCGCGAGAGACGACCGCAATGGGCGAGAGAAGCCCACTTTCTCGCGAGAAGAGGGGGCGTCGGCGGAAACTAGGAAATTGGACCCCTAGGCGACCGACACCGCCGGTGGGCGGGGCCAGCGTCAAATCCACCCCCTTCCGGCTCCTTTCCCCGCCCCCTCGGCTGAGGTGTGGGGCCGAAGGTGCGGGCAGTTAGGTTCTGTAGGTTCCTCTCCGCGGGCGTGGGGTGGTGTTCGAAGCCTCCAGAACGCGTCCAGGCAGGATTTGAGGAGAGGGGGCGGGGAGGGGCTGGCGGCCCCGCCCCCTTCTCCGGCTCGCGGGCGGGCGAGCGCGCTGGACCGCCCGCTCCCTCTCCCGGCCCTGGGGCCGCGTCCCCTAGGCAACTCCGCTGCCTCGGCCTGAGCTTCTGCCGGCAGGTGTCGGCGGCGAGGCCCCCCCCACACCAGGCACAGCCCGGTTCGTCCCCATGGTAGGCTTCGGGGCCAACCGGCGGGCCGGCCGCCTGCCCTCCTTCGTGCTGGTGGTGCTGCTGGTGGTGATCGCGATCCTCGCCTTCAACTACTGGAGCATCTCCTCCCGCCACGTCCTGCTTCAGGAGGAGGTGGCCGAGCTGCAGGGCCAGGTCCAGCGCACCGAGGTGGCCCGCGGGCGCCTGGAGAAGCGCAATTCAGACCTCCTGCTCTTGGTGGACTCGCACAAGAAGCAGATGGACCAGAAGGAGGCCGACTACGGCCGCCTCAGCAGCCGACTGCAGGCCAGGGAGGGCCTGGGAAAGAGATGCGAGGATGACAAGGTAAGGACGGATCCGCGCCGCTCAGCCCCCGTCGTTTCGGCTCCGAGGTGGGGGTGCCAGCCCAGGAGCGGCTGCCTCCTGCCTTCCAGGATTGCAGCCCCGGAAGCTCCCCTTTACCGCCAACAGCCCTGCTTCTGCCGGACTTTTACTGGTTTAATCACGGCCACATTCTCCAGCCCCTGCCCGAGGAAACTGTAAGTTCTGGTTCTCAGAGTGGCCTGCGTGCGGGTGCCGCCTTTTCTCCAGGCTCAGCTGCTGAGCTGGCAGTAGTAATCATCTGGCCCGTGTGGCCGCCTGACGTTCACAGATTCACAAATCCGGAGGCTGCCAGATTTGGTGTGGGTGTTGTTGCCTTATTCCGTGCACACTGATCAATATTAATTAATTTATTGAAAGAATAGGGCCTCCTCTAACTCTACTTAGGGTAGTCACCATATATTTTTTAAGCCAGTATGACTTTTTATAAATCTCTATAGGACAATGTATGAAGTAGTTAAAGAATCAAATGTTAGCTGTCCTCTTTGTGATCAAAATGTTACGATAGGCTCTGACACGATATATGCACCACATTTGTGACTTGGATATAATTAATCCAAAGTTATGTACTTAATTTGAATCATTAATGAAATTAACCTAAAAGGTAGAATTTTAAAAATTTCCTATGCAACAGAATCTTATGTCAGTGTTTTCATTGTTTTTGAAAGGATATAAAAATGAAATTTTGTATGCTTAAGCAGCTACTGTGGTTGGTGTTTTATGCAGATGGAAAGTCATACAAAGTTTAAATTTAAAAAGTTTAAAGCTGGACTGTAACTAGACCTGCTACTAAACAGTCTTTGTTCTCATTAGCATATTGGAATTATATATTAATTTATGACTTATGCAATTTCTGGTGGTGTGGCAGAGTTGTAAAAATTTCTGGGTGGGCTCTAACGGTTTGGCTCAGTGGATAGAATGTCAGCCTGAGGACTGAGGGGTCCCAGGTTCGATTCTGGTGCTGGCACATCCCCAGTAGGGAGTGTGCAGGAGGCAGCTGATCGATGTCTCTCTCTCATCGATGTTTCCAACTCTCTATCCCTCTCCCTTCTTCTCTGTAAAAATCAATAAAATATATTTTTAAAAAATTTCTGGGTGGGATAAGTAGATGCTTTTCTTTCTGTATGCTTCTTTGGTAATCTTCACATTGGTTGTGTGTGTGTGTATGTATGTGTGTGTGTATTCCTATTATAATTACAAGATTTTATTTTGTATATCAAAATCACTTATAGTAAATTGTTATAAGTTAAAATCTTCATGAGCTCCCAACTTCTTTATTGTCACCAGCTTCTACCTTCATAAAGATTGAGGCCCTTAGGTAAGTGCTTTTCTATAACCCCCTCCTCTTTACCACAACATAGACATCCTCTGAGAAGAGCAAGAGATCAGCAAATTTATACACATACTACACACTGAGCTCTAAAGACAAAATTCTCTTGGGTGCAGTAGGCAGAAATCTATGAAATTTTGAAATATTTATTTATTTAATATATTTTTATTGATTTCACAGAGGAAGGGAGAGGGAAAGTGACATAGAAACATCAATAATGAGAGAGTCATTGATCAGCTGCCTCCTGCACACCCAACCCTGGGGATCGAGCCACAACCTGGGCATGTGCCCTGACTTGGAGTCTAACCATGACCTCCTGGTTCAGAGGTAGATGCTCAATCACTGAGCCACGCTAGCTGGCTGGTAAATAAGACCTTCGGACGCGGATTGGTTAGGTATTACTATTAAAGTTCTTGTCTCCAATCTGAAAGGAAAGATAAGTCTTTTCTAGTAATTTATACTCTGGATTCCGTTTCTTCTATCTACTGGACTGTAATGATCAGTTTAGTAGGTTTTCACTTTTACCTTCAAACAAATATAGGTATCCTGTTCTAAACATTTTTTTATTCCCCTATTTACTTCCTTCTCCCAATGAACCAATTTCTTTTTTTTTATTTCCTCTGCTAAACTCCAATTTTTAGTGGTCTGTAAATGTTTCAGCTTCTTATTTCGTCCCCATCTTAATCATGTTTTATTCTGTCAGCCATCCTTCTTTTCTCCTTTTTTCTGAAACCATTCACTTGAAGGTCTTCCTAGTCAAATCCAAAAATCATTTTTATTTTCAATCTATTTAGTTTCTCAGTAATTTGGTCCTGTTGATTATCTTTAGCTTCTTGGAAACTATCTCCCTTCTTGCTTCTATAATATTGAACTCTCCAGATTTGCCTCCTACCTTCTTTATTATATTCTTTGCTGGATTATTTTTTCCCCCTCCAATCACCTAATAATGGACTCTATTCATGGGCCTTGCTGTCTCTTTGGAGCAGCATTTCTAAAAGTGGTGTTTAACAGAGCACTGTCCTAGGAATTGTTAATAGGTGATCAGGAGGAAAAAAAGGAAAACCTCCTTTTTTTGGAGGGAAATGTTAAATAGTATAAGTAGTATATACTCTCCCTGGAGTTCATAATTGTTACATGCTGTTGACTCAGCTCTGACTCCTGGTGACCCTGTGAATGAGTGATGTCCACAATGCCCTGTCCTAGCTCCTGTGGACTCATGCCCATGGCTTCTTTTTTGGAGTCAATTTTCCTCAAACCTTACTTTCAGAGAGGCTGCATCACTCACTGCATCCAGTCAGAATTCCAGCTACCTTTGTCTCCCATTATCTCCTGATCCAAACTTTGTTCCAAACTTGTTATTTTGCTTACTTTTGTCTCCCTACCTGCTTTTCTGTGTCAGTTAATTCCTGTTTCTGTAACCTTTGTTCCTGCCATTTGACTTGTAGCCTCTTGCCTCTTTTCTGTGTGTCTTACTACCAAGAGATTGTACCAGTCTTTAGTTTCTGATCTGTATCCAACATGAAGTCCTTGGGACTTCTAACTGGAGCGTGCTTTTTCTTCTTTGTGCACAATTTACATTTATTGTTTGAGCCACAATAATTAGTTTTGTTCTTCATTTTTCACTAATAGCTTCTTATGTGCTAACCTTGTCTTCTCAACCCAATTTTAAGTTCCTTGAGGAAGGTCCATTATTTAAGTTTTTTTCCTATGTGTTCTTAATAGTCTTCAGTGATGATGCAGTGTTATGGGTTACTGAGTTAGGATGGGCCCTAATCCAATGTCTTGAGTCCTTATTAAGAAAACTTGGACACTGATACACAAAGACACACAGGGAAGAAGGCCATATGAAAATGGAGGCCTTGATTGGAGTGATGTACCTATAAGCCAAGGGATTGCCAGCAACTCTTATAAACTAAGAAAGAGGCAAGGAAGGGTCCCCCTCTAGAGACTTCAAGAGAGAGCGAGCATGGTCCTACAGATAACATAATTTTGGACTTCTAGCCTCCAAAATTGTGAGACAATAAATTTCAGTTGTGTTTTTGTTGTTGTTGTTGTTGTTTTAATATATTTTTATTGATTTTAGAGAGGAAGGGAGAGAGAGATAAGAAACATCAATGAGAGAGAATCATTGATTGGCTGCCTCCTGCATGCCCCCTACTGGGGATCGAGGCTGCCACCTGGGCATGTGCCCTTGACTGGAATCAAACCCCGGACCCTTCAGTCCACAGGCTCTGAGCCAAACCAGCTAGGGCAATTTCAGTTGTTTTAAGGCACCAAATTAGTTTTGGCAACCCTAGGAAACTATACAAGATTCAATAGAAACTGCAGCAAACTTTCTTTCTTATTTTTTGTGGAAAGTGATTCTAAAATGTATAAGAAAATATAAATAACCTAGTTTGGCCAAATTTACAAAAAGAACAAAGTTAGAGGCCTTATACTCCCAAATTTTAAGATTTAATGTAAAGATGTGGTAATCAAGACAGTGTAGTATTGATGAAAAAAATAGACATATAAATTGCTGGAGAATAGAGTGTAGAAATAGACCCATACATATATGGTCTACTGATTTTTGTAAAGGTGCCAAAGTAGTTTAATAGAGAAAGTCCTCTCTCTCTCTCTCTCTCTCTCTGGTGCTAAGCATTTTATTTTTAAAATTATTTTTTATTTAAACTTTTAATTGTTGACACTACTACAAATATCCCCCATCCTACCCCCCTACCCCCTTTGCCACTTCCACCCAGCCCCCAGCTCCTGCTCCCTTGGCCCTCACCACACTGTTGTCTGTGTCGATGGGCTATGCATGTATGTTCTTTTCTTTTTTTTATTTATTTTTTATTTTTTTTATTTTTATTTTTTTAAATATATTTTATTGATTTTTTTTACAGAGAGGAAGGGAGAGAGATAGAGAGTTAGAAACATCGATGAGAGAGAAACATCGACCAGCCGCCTCCTGCACAATCCCTACTGGGTATGTGCCCGCAACCAAGGTACATGCCCTTGACCGGAATCGAACCCGGGACCCCTCAGTCCGCAGCCAACACTCTATCCACTGAGCCAAACCGGTTTCGGCTCTTTTTTTTAATTTTATATTTATTGATTTCAGAGAGGAAGGGAGAGGGAGAGATAGAAACATCAATGATGAGAGAGAATCACTGATTGGCTGCCTCTTGCACGCCCCCCACTGGGGATCGAGCACGCCACCCAGCATGTGCCCTTGGCTAGAATCAAACCTGGGACCCTTCAGTCTGCAGGCCAACACTCTATCCACTGAGCCAAACCGGCTAGGGGCCTGCCTATATGTTCTTTAGCTAATCCCTTCACCTACCTTTATCCAGTCCTCCTCTCTGACATTTGTCAGTCTGTTCCATGTATCCATGCCTATGGCTCTATTTTGTTCATCAGTTTATTTTGTTCATTAGATTCCTCATATTAATAAAATCATATGGTATGTCTTTCTCTGACTGGCTTATTTTGCTTAGCATAATAATCTCCAGGTCCATCCATGCTGTCACAAAGTGTAAGAGATCCTTCTTTTTTAATAGCTGAGTATATTCCATTGTGTAAGTATACCATAGCTTTTTTATCCATTCATCTACTGATGAGCACTTGGGCTGTTTCCAGATTTTGGCTATTGTACATAACACTGCTATGAACATAGGGGTGCATATATTCTTTCTAATTGGTGTTTCGTGATTCTTAAGATATATACAGTAGGACCTTGGGTTACGTTGGAAATCTGTTCCTACAGCACCATGTAATGCGATTTTCGCCATAAGTCGGACCCACCTAATAACCACCTATGTTGCTCACATGGAGCACATACACAGCAGTAATGAAGTGAAACAGTAAAAAAAATTTAAACGAAAGATAACAATTCCTGACCTTTACTTGTGGTAAATAAATAATAAAAAACATAAAGCATATATGTACATATGTCGAAATGATGGAACTTTTTTTTTTTTTAATAAATAAATGGGAGATGGTGACATAACCACGAAACAACGTACGTCAAGTCCAAGGTAACCCAAGGACTGTCTGTTACCCAGAATTGGGATTGCTGGATCAAAAGGCAGTTCCATTTTGAGGAAACTCCATATTGTTTTTCATAGTAGCTGCACCAGTCTGCATTCCAACCCAGAGTGCAGGATGGTTCCCTTTTCTCCACTTCCTCACCAGCATTTGTTTGTTGATTTATTGATTGTAGCCATTCTGACAGGTGTGAGGTAATACCTCATTGTAGTTTTAATTTGCATCTCCCTAGTGATTAGTGACCTTGGGCATTTTTTCATACATGAATTGGTCATCTATATGTCTTCTTTGGAGAAGTGTCTATTCAAGTCCTTTGCCCATTTTTTAATTGGATCGTCTGTCTTCCTGGTGTTGAGGTGTATGAGTTCTTTATATATTTGGAGATTAACCACTTATTAGATGAATCATTGGTGAATATGCTCTCCCATACAGTGAAATCTCTTTCCATTTTGTTGATGGTTTCTTTTGATGTGCAGTAGCTTTTTAGTTTGATGTAGTCCCATATGTTTATTTTTTCCTGTTTCCCTTGCTCTCAGAGATATGTCAGCAAAAATATTACTCCAAGAGATGTCTGAGATTTTATTGCCTACGTTTTCTTCTAAGATTTTTATGGTTTCATGACTTACATTTAAGTCTTTTATCCATTTTGAGTTTATTTTTGTTTATGGTGTAAGTTAGTGTTTTAGTTTTTCACATGTACCTGTCCAATTTTCCCAACACCACTTATTTATTGTATTATTTCTTAAAAATATATATTTATTGATTTTAGAGAGGAAGGGAGAGGGAGAGAGAGAGAGAGAGAGATGCTGGAAGCCGGTCCATCCTTGCTGCTTGACACAGTCGCTGCAGGAAAGAAACATCTGCACAGCATATGTTTCAAGGGACCTGGCATATATAGCATATTGTTCTTAATATGTTTGCTCTCCTTAGCGCCATGTGTTTTAACCAAGGTCACCTCTCCAAGAAAGGTTGTTTCCCCAGGTAGGAATTTTTTCCTGAAGTCAGGGAGGGAATAAAACCCCTTAACTAAGTGCCAGGCGGGTAGTTAATAGCTTTAACTAAGAATAAGCTACATAATCTTTACTCCTTGGAATGGAGATAAGAAACGCCCTAACCTTTGGAATAGAAATTGACAGGATTAAAATCAACTGGTATAAATACAGATGTAACAAGACAACAACAGAACATGGCAGGAGAACCTGGATAGAACCTGGCTGGAGAACCTGGCTAGAGAACCTTGCAACAGAACCTGACTACAGAACCTAGAGACAGAACCTAGCGAGAGAACATGGACACAGAACTTGGCTAGAGATTCTGGACAGAACCTGGCTACAGAACTTGGCTACAGAACTTGGCTGAAGAACCTAGACACAGAACCTGGCTATAGAACCTGGCTGGAGAACCTAGACAGAACATGGCAGGAGAACCTGGCTGGAGAATCTGGAGAACCCTGGCTGGAGAACCTAGCAAGAGAACATGGCTACAGAACTTGGCTGGAGATCCTGGCTAGAGAACCCAACTCTGCTGATGAACTGAACACTGCCTTCATGTCATTCCTTTTTGCCGACTCCGTCCACACATTTGGGGACCCCTGGACCTGCTGGGGTTGGACCCCAGCAGATAGAAACATCAATGATGAGAAAAAAATCATTGATCGGCTGCCTCCTGCATACCCCACACTGGGGATCGAGCCTGCAACCTAGGCATGTGCCCTGACTGGGAATCAAACCGTGACCCCCAGGTTCATAGGTCAGTGCTCAACTACTGAGCCATGCCAGATGGGCCCCACACCATTTATTGAAGAGACTGTCTTTACTCCATTAGATGCTCTTGCTTCCTTTGTGAAATATTAATTGACCATAAAGGTGTGGGTTGATTTCTGGGCTCTCTGTTTGTTCCATTGATCTACATGTCTGTTCTTGTGCCAGAACCTGGCTGTTTTAATTACAGTGGCTTTGTAGTATAGTTTGATATACAGTATTGTGATCCCTCCAACTTTGTTCTTCTTTCTCAAGGTTGCTGAGGTTCTTCTGGATCTTTTTTATTTCCATATAAACTTTTGGATTATTTTTTTTTAGATCTGTGAAATAGGCCATTGATATTTTAATAGAAATTGTGTTAAGTCTATAGATTGACATTTTTATGATGTTAATTCTTCCAATCCATTAATATGGCATATGCTTTCACTTGTTTGCATCTTCCTCTATTTCTTTCTTCAATGTCCTATCGTTTTCCTAGTACAGATCTTTTACCTCCTGGTTAAGTTTATTCCGAGGTACCTTATTATTTATTTATTTATTTGCAATAGAAAATGGGATTGCTTTCTTAGGTTCTCTTTCTGAGAGTTTGTTATTCGTGTATAAAAATGCCACCGAATTCTGAGTATTAATTTTGTATCCTACTACTTTGCCGAATTCATTTATTAGATCTAGTAGTGTTTTTGGTGGAGTCTTTAGAGTTTTCTGTGTACAATATCATGTCATCTGCAAATGACAGTTTTATTTTCTCCTTTCCAATATGAGTGCCTTTTAGTTTGTCTTCTTGTCTGATCGCTGTGGTTAAGACTTTCAGCACTATGTTGAATAAGAGTGGTGAAAGCAGACATTCCTGTCTTATTCCTGATCTTAAGGGAAAAACTAAAAGTGCCCATTGAATATGATGTTAGCTGTAGGTTTTTTAAATATGACCTTTATTATGTTGAGGTATGCTTCCTCTATTCCCACCTTGGTGAGAGTTTTTATCATAAGTGGGTGCTGGATTTTGTCAAATGCTTTTTCTGCATCTGTTGATATGATCATGTGATTTTTGTCTTTCACTTTGCTTATGTGCTGTTATCACATTTATTAATTTGCGGATATTGTACCACCTTGCATCCCCAGAATAAATCCCACTTGGTAATGGTGTATGCTTTTTTTAATGTATTGCTGGATCTAGTTTGCTAATATTTTGTTGAGGATTTTACCGTCTATGTTCATCAGGGATATTGGTCTATGATTTTTCTTTGTAGTGTTCTTACCTGGTTTTGGAATTAGGATAATGCTAGCTTTGTAAAAAGAGTTTGGAAGTCTTCCCTCTTCTTGAAATTTTTGGAATAATTTCATGAGGATAGGTATTAGTTCTTTGATTGTTTGGTAAAATTCACTTGTGAAGCCATCCAGACCAGGACTTTTGTTTGCTGGGATTTATTTTATTTTATTACTGCTTCAATTTCATTAGTTGTTATCAGTCTATTCAGATTTTCAGATTCTTCCTGATTCAAGTTTGGAAGAGTATATGTTTCTAAGAATCTGTCCATTTCACCCAAATTGTCCAATTTGTTGGCATATAGGTGTTCATAGTATTTTCTTACAATCTTTTGTATTTATGTGAGGTCAGTTATTACTTTGCCTCTTTCATTTCTGATTTTATCTATTTGGGTCCTTGCTCTTTGTTTCTTGGTGAGTCTGGCTAAAGATTCATCATCTGGTTTTTCTGTTCAAGGAACCAACTCTTGGTTTCATTGTTATTTTAGACTCTGTCATTTATTTCCATTCTAATCATTACTATTTCCTTCCTTTTGGGCTTTTCCTATTGTTCTTTTTCTAGTTCTTTTAGGTGTAGGGTTAGATTATTTATTTGAGATTTTTCTTGCTTCTTGGGGTAGGCCTGTAATGCTACGAACTTCCCTCCCAGAAATGCTTTCTCTGTATCCCATAGATTTTGGGTAGTTGTGTGTTCATTTTTATTTATTTCCAGGTAATTTTTTATTTCTTTCTTGATGTCTTTGGTAACCCATTTATCATTTAATAACATGGTATTTAGCCTCCATGTATTTGAGTTATTTTGAGGTGTGTTTTTTTATTGTAGTTGATTTCTAGTTTCATACCATTGTGAGTTGACAAGATGCTTAGTATGATTTCAATCTTCTTGAATTTGTTAAGACTTATTTTGCATCCCAACATGTGGTCTATCTTTGAGAATGCTCTATGTGCACTTGAGAAGAATGCATATTCTGCTGCTTTGGGATGAAATGTTCTGTAAATATTGATTAAATCCATCTGATCTAGTGTGTCATTTAAGGTCGTTGATTTCCTTTTCGGAAGATCTATCCACTGATGATAGTGAGGTGTTACAGTCCCCTACTATGACTGTATTGCTGCCCATCTCTTCCTTAAAGTCCACCATAAGTTTTGTTATGTATTTAGGTGCTCCTATATTGGATGCATGTATGTTTACAAGGGTTATGTCCTCTTCTTGGATCCATCCCTTTAGTATTATGTAATGACCGTCTTTGTCTCTTGTATGTATGGCCTTTGTGTTTTGTTTTCTTAAATGATACAAAGTGTTCTTTTTTTTTTTTTTTTTTGAAGGAAGGGACGCCACACCTCTACTCAATTAAGAGAAACATTTTTATCAGCATAGAGGTCTTTTTCTTTTTTACACATATGCCATGAATTCATAGGGAATGAGTTCTAGCAGCTCAGGCTCCTTTCCATTGGTTCTCACAGAGTGCTTCTCTGGGTGGAGTATGCTGACGCTTCAGTTGAACCCAGGTACCTTTCTCTTTGGCTTCCTTCTTTTTCTAATCATTTTCCTTCACTTGTTTCAGGAAGTTATCTTGGCTCTTAGAGTGCTTAACATGCTCAATAATACTTTAATTCTCTTGGCAAGAAGCTTGTTGTTAACCTGTTTGTTCATAGCAGTGCCCACTGCATGCTGGGTAACATTGTAGACTCTTCCAGTTTTGCCGTGGTAACATTTTTGGGGCATTCCTTTTTTAACTGTTACCATTCCCTTCATGTCCACAGTATCACCTCTCTTGTAGATTCCCATGTATGTGGCCAAAGGAACAACTCCATATTTTCTAAAAAGCCTAGAGAACATATAGCCGGGTGCCTCTACTCTTTCTCTTTGTGTTTTGGTGAATTACTCAAAGATGGTGGTTCTGGCTGAAAGGTTATGGCCTTTGTGTTTAAGTCTATTTTGTCAGATATGAGAATTGCTACCCCAGCTTTCTTTCATTTCCATTTGTATGGAATATTTTTTCTATCCCTTCACATTTATTCTGTGTGAATCTTTTGTTCTGAGTTGGGTCTCTTATAGACAGCATATATATGGGTCATGTTTTCTTATTCATTCAGCTACCCTATGTCTTTTGATTGGACTATTTAATCCATTTACTTTTAAGGTTATTATAGATAGGTAATTATTATTTGCCATTTTTTGCTCTATACTTATGTTCCTCTCTATTTCTTTTTCTTAAAGTAGTGGCTCAGTGGTTGAGTGTTGACCTATGAACCAGAAGGTCACAGTTCGATTCCCAATTAGGGCACATGCCTGGGTTGTGGGCTCGATACCCAGTGGGGGAAGTGCAGGAGGCAGCTGATGAATGATTCTCTCTCATTATTGATGTTTATAGCTCTCTCTCCCTTCCTCTCTGAAATCAATAAAAATATATTTAAAAAATAAAAGTAAATAAATAAAAGTGGTATTGTTTTTTAAAAAAGAAAAGAATTTCTTTTCTTTTCTTTTCTTTTCTTTTCTTTTCTTTTCAAGACCAAATTTCTTCAAGATTAACTATACCAATGTACCCAGGAAAGAAAGGAATGTTATTAATGTCAAACTCTGTACAAGACAGGCTTTTTACACGTTCCATGAATCTTCCTCTTGTTATGGATGAAGAAACAAGCTTAAGAGAATGGCAGATTCTAAACTCAGATCTGTTAACTATATTTACCACATAGTATTATATATATATATATATATATATATATATATATATATATATATAATTTTAAACATGTAAAATGATATATATAATAAAATTATATATTATATAAAGCAGTTATCTCATCAATAAATCAAATGACTTTAGTATTCACTATGCCTGTTAGTTCCCAAGGATTTCTATAGCAAACTGGGAGGCTTAAAACAACAGAAGTTTATTATCTCACAGTTTTGGAGTTTAGAAGTCCAAAATTAAGATGTTGGCGGGGGGCCATGCTCCTACTGGAGAGAGGAAGATTCTTCTAGCTTCTGACAATCTTAGGTGTTCCTTAGTTTATGGTAGTGTAATTCCAGTCTCTGTCTCCATCTTTCATGGCTGTCTTCCCAATATGTTTTATGTCTTTGTCTCTGCATGGTGTTATCTTCCCTGCCTAGCCTTCATTTAGCGTTGTTTTCTCTTCTTTTAAGGGTTCCAGTCATATTGGATTAAGATCTACCCTAATTCAGTATGACTTCATTTTAACTTTATTACATCTGTAGTGACTCTATTTCCAAGTAAGGTCACATTCACAGGTATTGAGGGTAGGGTAGGATTTCAGTATATCTTTCTGGGATCACAATTCAACCCATAATAAATCTATAGATCAACTTGGAGTGAATTGAACTTAATATTGAATACTAGTAGCCCTGCGCACGAGTCCGTGCACCAGTAGCTCTCTACGGGGCCTGGCCACTTCGCACCCGCTGCCCAGAGGCTGTCCGCAGCTCAGAGGCCCACGGCGACGAAGCAAGCATTCCGCCAGGCCACTCACACTGCCCACTCTCAGCGGCCACCCCCCCCAGGACTGGGGGACTCCGGCGGGGCTGAGAGGACTGGGCACCGCCATCTTTGTGACTGAGTGATGTTTAATTTGCATATTACCCTTTTATTAGATAGGATTCTAATCCATAAACATGGTGTATAGGTCTTTCTTAAAATTATAATTTTATAAATTTAACATTTTATAATTTTCAGGGTTCAGGACTTACATTTATTTTGTTTCATTCATTCCTAAGTATTTCATGTGTTTGATGTTATAAGAAATGGAGTTGTATCTTTTATTCCATTTCCACTTGTTCTTTGCAGGTATATAGAAATGCTATTAATTTTTGTATATTGATCATTTCCCTGAACTAGAATGAATTAATTCTAGTACTAATGGAAGCTAAGGAATTTTAAGGAATCTACCAAAAAAGCCACTAGAACTCATTAGTAATAGCTTTTTTTAAAAAAAATTAATGCCTTTTAAAATTCTCTTTACACAATTATGTCATCTGAAAATAAAGACAGTTTTTTTCCTCCCTTTCCAATTTTTCCCCCTTGCCTTATTATACTGGCCAGGTGAAATTGGATATTCTTGCAGAAAAGCATTTGGCAAAATTTAACATCTATTTATAATAAAAAAAACTCTCAGCAAAATAGGATTAGAAGGAAACTTCCTCAAATTTATAAGGGCTGTCTATCAAAACCCCCAGCTAACATTATATTTAATGGCAAAACTAAATTTAGTCTTTCTCCTAAAATTAGAAACATCTGAGGGTTTTAAGTAGAGGAGTTAGTTGATCAAACTGAGCTTAAAACATTACTCTGACTGTAGAATCGAGAATTGATTGGAAGGGAGAAAAAGTTGATGTAGAGAAAATAACTACACATAAGATTTTTGTTTAAAAATCTTTTTAGTAGTGCAGATGAAAGATAATGGAGTCTTCAACTAAGCACAATGTAATTCTTAACCTGGGCAATACCAGCCTCAGGGAGCATTTTGATTAGTACTCACGACTAGTGAATGTTAATGGCATTTATGCATGGAGCCAGGAATGATGATGTTCTGTACTGCAAGAGAGAGTCCCAACATTGAAGAACTCTCCTGCTCCCAATGCCAGTAGCCCCTTGATGGAGAAACACTGAGTTACTTAAGGCACAGAAATGGGGAGAAATAGAATAACAAGATTTTGAATACGCTTGATGTGTGATGGGGAGTCAAAGATGAATTTCTGATTTGTACAACCCAGCTGATTGAAGTGCTGTGACCTCAGGTAGGAACCTTAGATTATAAGTTAGTTTGAGAAAAGTATAATTTTAGGTAAGTTTAGTTTGAGGAATCTATAATAATAAAAGGGTAATATGCTAATTAGACGGAATGTCTTTCTGGGCATCATTCTGGACATCCATCTGGACAAAGTCGGGCTGGGGCGAAGCCCAGGTCCTAGGTGCCTGCTGGCAGCGGCCTGAGTGAAGCAGCCTGGTCCCGGGTGCCTGCCAGCGACGGCTGGAGTGAAGCCTGGATCCCGGGTGCTGGAGGGAAGCCGGTGCCGGCAGCCGAGGGAAGGAAGGCCTACTCTTGCATGAATTTTTGTGCATTGGACTTCTGGTCCTATATAATAAAAGGCTAATATACAAATGACCGAATGGCGAACGACCGGTTGCTATGATGCACACTGACCACCAGGTGGCAGACGTTTAACTCAGGAGCTGTCCCCTGGTGATCAGTGTGCTTCCACAGGGGGAGTGCTGCTCAGCCAGAAGCTGGGCTCATGGCTGGCGAGTGTAGCAGCGGTGGTTGGGAGCCTTTCCCACCTCTGCGGCAGTAGTAAGGATGTCCATGGGGAGTGGGCCTAAGCTGTCAGTCGGACATCCCCCGAGGGCTCCCAGACTGTGAGAGGGTGCAGGCCAGGCTGAGGGGGACCCCCCCGCCCCGCCCTGAGTGCACGAATTTCATGCACCGGGCCTCTAGTCTATAGAATAACAAGTAGGCAGTTGGAAATATACTTCTGGAACTCAATAGAAAGGACGGGCTTTAAGAACAGATTTGTCTGTAATGGTTGTTGAAGTCTTGAAGTCATAGGAATGGCCTAAGTTGTAGAGTGAGATACTGAATATATAAAATAGAGCCTTGCAAGCATATAAGACTAGTAGAGGAAGAGCAGGTTGAAATGACTGAGAAAGAATAGCCAAAAAGAAGAAAAATCTGGATGTAGGCCAAGGGAAGAGTTGTTAATGTTAATTGCTGTAATTATTTATTTATAATTGTCTCTCCATACCTAATTGTGAGCCAAGCAGGGCTGTATGTTCTATTAATCTTTGTATTCCCATAGTTCCTAGCATCTGTTTTGAGTACCTGGTTCATACTAAGGTAATAATTGTTGAGTGAATGACCATATCTGCACATATATATTGGATCTATTTTTTTCATGTTTTTCACTTTTATATTGTGAATTTCTTGACTATAAAAATCTAGTCTTAACTTGGTAAACACATATATTTGGTACTATGTGCTATGTGTGGACTCACTAAATATTTGATGATTGATTCAGTGCTTTGCACTGGTTCTTAACCAGAGAATGTATAAATATGTGCTAGGGCTAGATTATTCGCATATCTGGTTACACTACTTTTCTGAAAGACATAACAAAAATATTCTGATGTAAAACTACTTATTATCAACTCATCTTTCTAGCATAGAATGTATCTTTTCTTTGAAATGTATGATAATACATTTAGTTAGTATTTTCTTCATTTAGAAACTCAGAAATATTTTTTTATTCAATTTAGTATTTAAGTGAAGAAAACCTTGGGGTTAGTTTAATGGGATTATAGTGAAAAAAATGAATTATCTTATAGGTTGCATATCATCAGGGACATGTTTCATAACCTGGAAACTGTTATGGGTTGGCTCAACGAGATAGACCACCGACTCAGAATTTAAATTTGAAAGCCGTTTATTAAGCTGGCCAGCTGACCACAGCCCGTACCTTCCCCCTCTGGGAAGCCTCGCGGCATGTGGCAAAGAGCAAGTGTGCATTATGATTTTTATAGCAAAACAGTGTTACCTTAGAAGCTCACAGAAAGTTCATAAGCACAAAGGGGGGGTAAACAGAGTCACACCTGGCTGGTCTAAGAACTAAGTGGGCTAATTCTCCTTAACAGTGAGCAAAAGACTGAGAAAAATAATTCTCGTAGCTGCCGAGAGACTATTTGCAGACTGCTAAGGGGCCAGCCCAAACGTTCAGCCAAGCGTATCAACAGAAAGCAGAATAAATCAAAGTAGCTCTTACTTCACACAGACCAGTAATGATTTACACTTTCTTAATAGACCAGCCCAGGCTGGAGCTGTATCCAGTCTCTCTTCTCTGTAGTAATTTGGCTAGTCCCACACAAACAAACTTTGCCCCGACCCCATGATGATCGGTGGCGAGAGACAGACAAGGGAAGGGGTGACCTGTTTTCACAGATCCTCACGCAGGTGCCCGCCTGGCCGCGTCCCTTGGGAGCTTAGATTCGTCGTAGCTAAGGTGCACCCGTATAAACCCCGGGCCTGGTCACCTCCACATGGGGGTGAGTCACCGTTATGCCATATGACGAATCGCGGAACCGCAGGTTGGGGCCCACTCGGACTCCGTAACCGAAGTCGTGGAGCCACACAAAGGAGAGGAGAGGGCAGGCCCCCTCCCTCCACACTCACACACTTTCACCAGACATTCACTCAGAGTTTAAACAATCCACCCAATTCCTAACCATTTCCTGATTCCTGAGGGAGCTCTATAGCTTCCAGGGAGGTGATCAAGCTCCCCTTCCACTCACCCGGAGTGGGCCTGACTGATAGGGGGTCGACAAAGATGACTGACCCTATCCCATTTGACAAAGACAAAGACAACAAATAACAAAGACAAAATAAATCAGCCAAATGCAACCTAAGGTTGCCCGGAACCTGCAGCTTGCTCCTTGGAGTCCTGAAAATTTTCAAAACACATTGCAGCAGGGTATACACAGAAGCAGACAACTTCTTGACAACAAATACCAAGACAAACAAATACCAGACAGACAAACCCAGTGCAGCCTACAGCCGCACGAACCAGGGACCCCGGCCACCGTCGTGGCCGCGGGTCAGGACCAGGAGTACCGCTGCGTCCAGCCCTCCGTATAGGTCCTTCCGTGGGACGTCCCAATTCCTGTTTAACGACCGGTCCTTACCTCTCTCGAGAGTCCAGGTGGCTTGGTTTCCGAATTGAAAGTTTTGGGTGGACTGGAGGCCTCCTTGGTAATCGTTCTCCACAGGTGTGGGGTATCTCGCTGAGTGCCCGGCGACCAGTGGGGGAGAGCCTCCTGCCTTGAATAGGGGGTCCCTCTCCTCCCTTCCGGGGGAGAGCCTCCTGCCCTAAACAAGGGGTCCCTCTCACCCCTGCTGGGGGAGAGCCCTCTGCCTTAAATAGGGGGTCCCTCTCACCCCTGCTGGGGGAGAGCCTCCTGCCTTAAATAGGGGGTCCCTCTCACCCCTGCCGGGGGAGAGCCTCCAGCCCTAAATAAGGGGTCCCTCTCCTCCCTGCCGGGTATCTCGCTGCGGGCCTCCAAATGTTATGGGTTGGCTCAACGAGATAGACCACCGACTCAGAATTTAAATTTGAAAGCCGTTTATTAAGCTGGCCAGCTGACCACATGCCGCGAGGCTTCCCAGAGGGGGAAGGTACGGGCTGTGGTCAGCTGGCCAGCTTAATAAACGGCTTTCAAATTTAAATTCTGAGTCGGTGGTCTATCTCGTTGAGCCAACCCATAACAGAAACTAACTTGAAATAAACTCACAAAGGGTAAAATGATATAAGTTCATGTACTGATAAGAGTGCTTTATGACTTTTCAAAGCACATACATGCATAAGTCATTCATTTGGGAAAGTTGAGTATCTACCATGTGCTAGGTGCTACAGAAGGAAAGATGATAAGATTTATGCTTGTCCTCAAAACTGGATCTAATGGGGGAAACACACATAGAGAAATAATATATAATGCATGATTAAATGCTATAGTAGAATTATTTATAAAGGGACTTGACAGTACAAAGGAACAATTGATTAATTGCTTTAGGAAGTCAGAAAAGAAAGGTTTCACTGAAGATGAATCCTAATGAGTAAAGAGTAGTTCACCAAACTTAGAAAGGGATAAAGACAAGAGGATTGTAAGTGAATCCAGGAAAGCTTGAAAGTATGTTTTACCTTCACAGATCAAGTAGTTCAATACGAGAGTGGAATGTAAGATATAAGTGGTGAGAAGGAAGGAAATTTGTGGCTGTAGATAAAGATATTTAGGACTAGACTATTTTAATTACTTTTAAGTTTAGAATTCATGGGCATTAAGTGTATTCACAATGCTATAAAACCATCACCACTATCTATTTTCAGAACTTTTTTATCATCCCAAACAAAAACTCTGTACCCATTAAGCAATAACTGTCTTAGGCCCTCAGCCTCTGGTAACCCCTCTCTATTCTACTTTTTGTAGCTATGAATTTGTCTATTCTAAATACTTCATATAAGTGGAATCATATCATATTTGTCCTTTTGTGTTTGTCTAATTTCATTTAGCATAATGTTTTCAAGATTTCACCATATTGTAATATGTATCAGAACTTTATTTCCCTTTATGACTGAATAATATTCCATTATATGGAATATATCACATTTTGTTTAACCATTTTTTGTTTTGTTTGTTAATCCTCACGCGAGGATATTTTTCCATTGATTTTTAGAGAGAGTAGAAGGGAGGGGGAGAGGCAGAGAGAGAGAGAGAGACATCCATTGGTTGCTTCCCAAACATGCCCCACTGAGGGTCAGAGATTGAGCCTGCCACTGAGGAACGTGCCCTTGACCAGAATCGAACCTGGAACACTTCAGTCTGCAGGCCAACCCTCTATCCACTGAGCCAAACCAGCTAGGGCTCCATTTATCTTTTGATGGACACTTGAGTTGTTTCCACCTTTTGACTATTTTGAATAATACAGCTTTGAATATTGTTGGTCAGGAATCTTTTTGGGTCTCTGTTTTGTTGTTGTTGTTGTTAATCCTCAGCTGAGGATATTTTTCCATTGATTTTTAGAGAGCGTGGAAGGGAGAGGGAGAGACAGAAACATCGATGTGAGAGATATACTTCAATTGGTTGCCTCCTGCACACACCCCAACTAGGGATGGGGACCCTGTAACCGAGGTCTATGACCTTGACTGGAATCTAACCCGGGACCCTTCAGTCCACAGGCTGATGCTCTATCCACTGAGCCAAACTGGCTAGGACTGGGTCTCCATTTTTAATTCTTTTGGGTATGCACCTAGGAGTGGAATTGTTGGTTCATGGTAATTCTATGTTTGAAACCATAAAACTGTTCTTCACAGTGGCTGCACTATTTCACATTCCCACCAGCAATACACGAGAGTTCTAGTATCTCCATAAACTTGTCAATTTACCTTATTTTTTATTGTTTTGTTTTTATTTTTTTAAATAATAGCCATCTTAGTGGGTGTGAAGTGGTATCCGATTTTGATTTTGATTTGCATTTCTCTAATGACTAATGATGTTGAATATCATTTCATGTGCCCCTTGGTTGTTTCTACTTTTTGTTTTTTTTAATCTTTGGAGAAATGTCTCTTCAAATCCTTTACCCATCTTGAATTGAATTGTTTGCTTGTTGCTGAGTTGCAAATATTTTCTCCCTGCGGTGGTTGTCTTTTCACTCTGTTGGTAGTGTGTGTGTGTGTGTGTGTGTGTGTGTGTATACAATTGATTCCAGAGAGAGAGGAACATCAATGATGAGAGAGAATCATTGATCTCCTGCTTCTTGTATGCCCCTCTCTGGGGATCAAGCCCACAACCCAGGCACGAGCCCTCACCGAGAATTGAACTGTGATCTTTTGGTTCATAGGTCAGTGCTCAACCACTGAGCCACACCGGTCAGGCATTGTGTCTCTTGATGAAGAAAAGTTTTTAATTTTGATGAAATCCAATTTTATCTATTTTTTCAGTTGTCCATGCTTTTGATGTCATATTTAAGAAACCATTACCAATATAGTCAAATTTTTATTTTGAAAAAATAATTATGGGCATAGTATGGAGGATAATTATAGAGAAAAGAAATTAAAGTCAAGATCTGCTAGGCAATACATTACTGCAGAAGTTTAAGCAAGAACTATGGACTTAAATTTTTTTAAAAAAAGCACTTACTATGTGCCAGGCACTGTTGGATTTATTTATCTCAGATGTAATTCTTTTAATAACCCTGTGGGGCAGATAATATTCTCATTTTACAGATGAGGAAACTAAAGCACAAAGAAGTTAAGCTGTATGCCAAGGTAATAGAGCTAACAAGTCATGGATTCCAAATTTAGACCCAGCAATTTAACCTTAGAGCCTGTTCTTTTAAGCACTATGCTATTAAGCCTCTACATAATCACAGCCTTTTCTTACCTGTAACACTTTGTTCAGTACTCATTACATGATGTAAGTTTAAGAAAGATCCAGTGAAAAACAACTAAAATCAAAGTAGAAAAGAGCAGTTACTAGAGAACCAACTACAAAGACCTGGAAAAAACTTGAAAGAACATGTGACTAAAGAATATGGATATAAACTTTCTATACCAAATTTTGCAGGGGAATTTTATGCTTATACATATTCTACTTATAAATGACCCATTCTTATAGCTTATGCTGCTGCCCTAATGCTGTATAGTATTTCCTGCCTTAGCTGGAAGAAAGGAGGAAACTATTTTACATCTTTGTGGGGAAAGTTTCTTCATAGGTTTTACTTCCTTAAATGTTATCCCTCCCCCAAAGGAGGATTTACCCCTCAGATGTTATGGTGCCTTGAATGCCTCCGGATAGAGATTTATTTGAGTTGACTGCATAGTGTACATATTTTCCAAAATGAAAAAGAATTTTTTAAAAATTGTGGTAAAAAACACATAACATAAATTTACTATTGTAAACATTTTCAGTTGTACAGTAATGTTTGCTGTATGCGTATTGTTGTATAACAGATCTTTAGAACTTTTTCAGCTTGCAAAACTGAGACTCTTACCCATTAAACAAAACTTGCCTTTCCCCTCTTCCCAACTCTGACTGAGAAATAGTTTTTTATTTGAGAAAAGATTTTAATACAGAAACTCTTACAGTGACATAAAATAATTGCACATAGAAGGATTATCCTTCATTAAGAGAACAAAATTATATTAAACTAGAGGCCTGGTGCACGAATTCGTGCCTGGGTGGGGTCCTGAGAGGGGGAGGGAGCTAGGATGTTATTGGCCCTCCAGGTGGGTGGTGGGATGTCCTTGCCAGCCTGGGTTCTGAATCCGTCCTGCTGATGTTCGTGCCAGCTGCCAGGAGCCACCTGGCAGCTGCTTTTATATCGTTTCTTCCTTGCAAAGCATCTAGGGAGGGGAAGCGGCCGCCGTGCCCAAGGCCCACTTCCAGGAGGCCAGCAGTGCTGTCAGGATCATGCAGGCGGCACTGGTCCATGGGTGCCTGGCCCGTTCTCCGGAGATTGGACCTGTAGGACTATTGTGGGAGTGAGTGGCTGCCGCTGGGCTGGTGGGCTGCCTGGACATGTCAGTCAGCTGAGTGGCGCTCCTGCTGTGGGAGCGCACCTACCACTAGGGGGCAGCTCCTGCATTGAGCATCTGCCCCCTGGTGGTCAGTGCATGTCATAACGACTGGTCGTTCCGGTCATTCAGTCGCAATGGTTGCTTAGGCTTTTTTATGTATAGACTAGCGGCCTGGTGCACAAAAATTTGTGCACTCGGGGGGGTCCCTCAGTGCGGCCTATGCCCTCTTGCAGTCTGGGACCCCTCGGAGGATGTCCACCTGCTGGCTTACACCCTCTCCCTGGGGGATTGGGCCCAAGCTGGCAGCCAGACATCCCTCTGGTAGCCCGGCAGCCCTCGGGGGATGTCCACTTACCAGCGGGGAGCAGACCTAAGCTGCATTCGGACATCCTTAGTGCTGCTGAGGAGGTGAGAGAGGCTCCCACCATCACTGCTGTGCTGGCAGCTATCAGCCTGGCTTGTGGCTGAGCAGAGCTCCCCCTGTGGGAGTGCACTGACCACCAGGGGACAGCTCCTGCATTGAGCATCTGCCCCCTGGTGGTCACTGTGTGTCATAGTGACCAGTCATTCCCAGTCGGTCTGCAGTTAGGGTCAATTTTCATATTACCCTTTTATTATAATAGGATAAAGCCCTGGTGCATGGGTCGGGGCTGGCTGGTTTGCCCTGAAGGGTGTCCCGGATCAGGGTGGGGGTCCTGCTGGGGTGCCTGGCCAGCTGGGTGAGGGGCTGATAGTTGTTTGCAGGCTGGTCACACCCCCTTCAGGGTGGGGGTCCCCACTGGGGTGCCTGGCCAGCCTGGGTGAGGGGCTGATGACTGTTTGCAGGCTGATCAAGCCCCCCCCCCCTCCAGTGGGGACCCTCACCCCATGGAGGTTTGGCCAGCCTGGGTGAGGGGCTGATGGCTGTTTTCAGGCTGGCCACACCCCCTTTAGGGTGGGGGGTCCCCACTGGGGTGCCTGGCCAGTCTGGGTGAGGGACTGAGGGCCGTTTTCAGGCTGGCCAAGCTCCCAGCCTCTCCTTTTTTTTTTTATTCTGGGATTTATTTACCTTCTATAATTGAAACTTTGTAGCCTTGATTGGAGCTCAGAGCCGGCTAGGGCGGGTGAGAAGCTTGGCTTCCTCCATCACTGGGGCAACCAAGCCTCCTGCTTACTCCAGCTCCGTGGCTGCCGGCCGCCATCTTGGTTGGGTTAATTTGCATATAGTCACTCTGATTGGCTGGTGGGCGTGGCTTAAGGTGTAGCGAAGGTACAGTCAATTTGCATGTTTGTCTTTTATTTGTGTAGATTAGAACCCTTATAAATCTAGAACATATACTCACAATATGCTGAGAACTGAATTGAGTGTTCTAGTACAGTTACTTAAGGGAAAATTAATATCAGAAGACTGAAGGATGACTCTACTATCAAATTTTTTATTTGGAAGTAATGAGTATGATCAGCTGAATTAGCTTTCACACGAAGTGAGCTGTATTGGCCTTCTGCTAGGCAGAAGGATTATTGTTGAAAGTAAATTCCTCTGGTAGTCTATGTTGGGAATATCTTAAACACATTCACTTAAATACATTGTAATCAGGCTTTTGTCTCCACCACACCACAAAGTATCCTTTTCAAGGAACCATTGATTTCAGTATTGCTAAGTCCATTTGTCAATACTCAGTCATCATCTTCACCTATGAGCAACATTTAACACAGTCAATTACTCCCTCCTCCTCTCTGAAACAAATTCTTCATTTTGGCTTTCAGGAAATCTAGCTTTCTTCCCTTCTATTTCACTAGCCATTTCTTCTTTTCTGGTTCCTTCTCAAATGGGATGCTTCAAGGCTTAGTCCTTGGATCTCTTCTTTATCTACACTCAATCCTTGCCACCTCTTTAAATATCTATACACTGATGATTTCCAAATTTCTGTCTTTTATTCAGACTATCCCCTTGAATCCTGGGCTTGACATCCTACTCCCTACTCATTATCTCTTCTCAAGCAAATATTGTTTTGGATTTAACCTGTCAAAAGCCAAACCCCTCATCTTTCTCCTCCCCCAAAACTTCTACTCACAGTCTTCCCCAACTCAGTTAATAGCAACTGCTTCAGTTCCCCAGGCCAGAAGCTTTGGAGTCATATATATCTCTTTCTCACCCTCGTATCCAATTTATCAAAATCCTGTTGACTCAGCTTTAAAATATATCCAGAATCCAAACACCTCTCCCTATCCCCATCATTACCATCCTGGTCTAAACTACTACAATTTCTTGCCTAGATTATTGGTGGTAGTTTCATTGGCCTCCTTTCTTCTGTCGTTATCCCACTTCAATCCATTTTCAACATAACATTAGATCATGCTCCTTATCTGTCCAAGATGCTCCAGTGGCTTCCATCTCAATTGCAGAAAAAGCTCAAGTCTTTGACAATAGTCCACAGACCCTATACCATTTTCTTCCGTCACAGTTCTCTGACCCCATCTTTTAATACTCTTCTTGCTGCTCCCTTGATTCATACCAGTGATTCACACTGACCTGTTTAATGTTCCTTGAAACATCAGTCATTCTCCTGTGATAGGGCTTTTGCACTAACTGTACCCTCTGCCTAGAATACTCTTCCCCCAGAGAGCTGCCTGGTAATGCTCACTCTTAAAAGTCTTTGTTTAAATGACATCTTTTTGTTGAGGCTTTCTCCCTCCTTTCCATCTCTAATTTTCTCCACAGCACTTATTAGTTTCTGATATGTTGTATGACTTGTTTATTGTATGCTCAGCCCACACAGGAAAGCAGGGATTTTGTTGTTGTTGTTGTTGTTGTTGTTGTTAAATATATTTTACTAGAGGCCCAGTGCATGAATTCGTGCACCAGTGGGGTCCGTCGGCCTGACCTGCGGGATTGGGCCGAAACTGGCTCTCTGACATCCTCCAAGGGGTCCTGGATTGCGAGAAGGCGCAGGCCAGGCCGAGGGACCCCACCAGTGCACGACTGGGGCCTGGGAAGGACTGCAGGAGGGCTCTAGGGTGTGTCTGGTTCGTCTCACTCATCCCGATCAGCCAGACCCCAGCAGCAAGCTAACCTACTGGTTGGAGCATCTGTCCCCTGGTGGTCAGTGCACATCATAGCGACCGGTTGACCAGTTGACTGCCTCCTGGTGGTCAGTGCATGTCATAGCGAGCGATTGAGCATCCTTAGCATATCATTAGCATATTATGCTTTGATTGGTTGAATGGATGACCAGACACTTAGCATATTAGGCTTTTATTATATAGGATTGATTTTTACAGAGAGGAAGGGAGAAGGATAGAGAGTTAGAAATATCGATGAGAGAGAAACATCGATCACCTGCCTCTTGCACACTCCCTACTGGGTATGTGCCTGCAACCAAGGTAGATGTTCCGGTCAAAGTAGATGCCCTTGACCAGAATCGAACCTGGGACCCTTGAGTCCACAGGCCGACACTCTATCCACTGAGCCAAACCGGTTAGGGTGGAAAGCAGGGATTTTTTGTTTGTTTTTGAGATTTGCATTATCCCCAGTGCTTAGAACAATGACTTGCACAAAATAGGTATTCAATAAAAATATGCTAAATAAATTAACATAGGAAGAAATTAAAGGCAATTTTAAGACCTAAAACAAGATTTGGCAGCAGTGGTGGGTAGTCTTGGCAGGAGGTGCCTGGAATATGACTAAATTAGAGGAGACCTGGAAGTGGAAGGTGTGACTAGCATAAAAAATTGAGAGCATGTTGGAAGGATGAGGGACAGTGAATGTAATGAAATTTTTATCTATACAAATTAACATAATTCCTGTAGAATCAATTTAAGTTTGGGTTCTCATTTTAAAGAAGGCAATGTAATTTTTAGTAGTAAAAAGGAAAGGGAAGGACACTGTTTGCTGACAATGCACAGACATAGTAAAGGGTAGTTTACTTATTAGTAGTTTAATGGTTTAAAATACCTTGTCTATGTCAAGGAAACCATTTCGGATAACTGGATAGAGAAAATGGTGCTCACCTTATGGAAGGCATTAAATGCCTGGTAGAAGAGTTTTAGATTCTACTCTATGGGCAATAGTATTCTATCACAGGATCTTGACTAGAAGAAATACTTGATGGAAAACAAATTTTTGCAAAGATGTTTCTCATTACTATTTGGAAATTGATAAAAGTGGGAAAAGACTAGTGATAGATTAGATTTCCTCATTTATTTATTTGATAATACTATTGAGTGCCTGCAGTGTGCCAGGGGATTACAGGAGTGACCAAACACGATATCTGCTATTATGGAGCTTGTACTAGTATTCGAGTGCAGCTAGATGAGAATAGTCTGTGTAGATAAGGTGGTCACCATGAACATAGAATTAAGGGTCAGATCTGAGAGAAATTGAAAAAGAAGAATTGACAGGACTTGGTGAGTTTATGTGGAGTGTGAATGCAGGCAGTTGTAGGCACTAATGGGCCGATGAATAGGAAGAGAAGAGAGCAGAGATGTAATGAAAAGGTTGATAATGGCACTAAAGGTAATGGCAACTTGAGAAGGGCTGCTAATTTGTGGAGAAACTATTTAGATTTTTTTTTTCTTCAAGTTTCAGAGACTCGTGAGAGGTGCAAGTAGAAATGCCTTATGGACTGGATATGGCAGATAGGGAGGAAATTCTTGCTCTCATACTTTCCAGGTCGGCCTTGCTTTCCCTTCCCACTTCTCATTCTCCCCTTCCCTTTCATAGCCCACCATTTGCACTCTCTTATATGGCTTTATCACTCACTCAAAATACCCTTGGTGGGTCGACTAGAGGCACTATCCTGTATCTTCCTCATTCTGGGACTCAGGCTGACTGAGAAGCCACCATCCGAAACATTTGTTGCTGTGGTAGAATGAATGTGATGAATTGTGCTCCTCCTAATTGCTTGTGCTTGGAAGTGATTCATGTCATTTTGCTCACATTTCGTTGCCCTTCCCTCAACCCAGCTTCAAAGGAATGGGGAGGGCAATCCTACAAAGTGCCTGGGATGAGAACTAGGAGTATTTGCCAATACTAATGACTACCACAGGCCTTGATTATTAATTCATTCTAACACCCTTGAAATTTAAAACTATCTAAAAAGAGATTAGAATTCCTGAACAAACTATACCTTTTCAACTTAATCTGGACTGCTGATCCTTTCATATTTCCTTTCCAGCAGCCCTGTTCATTCTTTACTATCCTCATTTGAGCTAAGATTACATGTTCTTTTATTTCAGTTTAGTTCTTGCCATTCTTTTCTCCTTTACATGCCTATTTCAAGCATAGCTGCAGAAAATCATATTCACCAGACTGGTACTTGTAAAAATTTATGATCAGCTACCTAAACTGGGTTTTCAACACTTCTTGTTCCAACAACTTTCAAACTTTAACCTCTTCAGACTTCCCCTCAAGCCCAACAGGTGGTCTCTCCTGCTTGTCCAAGAATTGCACAGGAACTGATAAAACTTTCATTACCAAATCTATAGGCATACCTACATCTCTACCCTTGTTAGAATTAAAAAAAAAAAAAAAAAAAGTTCCTGCCCGGTCGGTGTGGCTTAGTGGTTGAGCATCAACCCATGAACCAGGAGATCATGGTTTGATTCCTGGTCGGACTACATGCCTGGGTTGTGAGCTCCATCCCCAGTAGGGGGTGTGCAGGAGGCAGCTGATCTATGATTCTGCCATCATTGATTTTTCAATCTTTCTCTCCCTCTCCCTTCCTCTCTCTGAAAATCAATAAAAACATATTTAAAAAAGAAAAAAAAAAAAGGTTCATCCTTTCTCCAGGACCAGCTCTTCTCTGGATCCAATTTCCTCCATCTTTTTAAGGACTTTGTACTATTATTGCACTCTCCCTCTTATATTCAATCTATCTATACTTTCTCCTCAGCACTTAAAAAATACTTGAGTCTTTCTTCCCCTTCCCAGTCAAATTTATTGAAAAGAGAGTTATCTTTATTCACACCTGCATTTTCTCTTCCTACTCCTAATATCTCAGCATCTTTTTACCCAGCACTCTGTGCTCTTGACTCCCATGACATCTCCTTTTTTCTTCTACCTCTCAGTTCTTAGTTTCCTTTTCTGGCTTTTCCTCTGTTCATTATTAAGTGTTATTGTTCATAGTTTTCTGTCTGAGACCCTAGTCTCTTCTCCTTTTCTCTTCCTAAGTAATCATATTTACTAAGAAAACTTCAGTTATGCTATTACTCCAAAATGAGTATTCTTTACCCAGACCTATTTCCTGTTTCTTTTACATTTTTTTGTTATTAGGCTCTATACAGTGTCTTTCATTTAGTAGGTGTTCAATTAATGTTTTCCTTGTGACTAGCTGACAGAGCGAATGATTAAACCAACTTTGTAGTGATTCTTCTTAACAGACCAATACTAAATACTTTGTATCCTCAGGCCTAGTACATACTGAATACGTAGTAAATGCTTTATAAATGACTAATTGAAGAAAAATGAATGAGTGAATAAAAACACTTTGTAATGATTTATTATAGCCAACTAAGACAAAAAACTTGCTTATTCTCTAAAAATATATAACAGGATAGCTCTGCCCCATTTGCTCAGAGGTTAGAGTGTTGGACCAAAGGGTTGAGGGTTTGATTTCGGTCAAGGGCACATACCTGGGTTGCAGGTTCAATCCCTGGCTCTGGTCAGGTCACGTGCAGGAGGCAACTAATCCATGTGTCTCTCTCACATCGATGTTTCTTTCTGTCTCTCTCTCCCCCATTTCCCTCCCACTTCCCCTCCCTCCCTTCCACTCTCTCTAAAAATCAATGGAAAAAAATATCCTCTGGTGAGGATTAACAAAAAATAAAAATGTAACAGTATAGGTTAAACTAGAGTTTGCTTCAAGGGAGACTACTACTTTTAAAAAAATATATTTTTAAATATGTTTTTATTGATTTGAGAGAGAGAAGGGAGAGAAAGATAGAAACATTGATGAGAGACAAACATCAATCGGCTGCTTCCTGCAAGCCCTCCACTGGGGATGATGCCCAAAACTCAGGCATGTGCCCTGACCAGGAATTGAACCAATGACCTCTTGGTGCATGGGACGATGCTCAATCCAGTAATCCACACCGGCCGGGTGGGAGACTGCTACTTTAACAGATCATGTGAAAGTTGTAGGTGTCTTTGGAATGTTGTCTATAATGTTAGCAATGAAAGAGTAGGAAGAAAACGAGGTTAATCACCTACCTGATCTAGTATATGCTGAGTGGTTATGAACACAGACTCCCATCTGGGACTGCTTAGGAGAATATACAGAATCTACTATAGGCATATGATAGAAGACCCAGTTTCCTCATCTGCAAAATGGATAGCCTATTTTATAGGGTGGTTGTGAGGATTAAATGTAATGATACTTGTAAAGTACTTAGCACAAGACCTGGCATAAGCATTTAATACTCATTAGTTATTATTAATGAAATACCATTTTGATCCAACTGGTATAGGTGCCAGCGAAAGACATACTTTAGACGAGTAATCACTAAACCTGGCTGCTTATCAGAATTTATTTGAGCTTTAAAAAAAAAAGATTCCTGGGCTCATCCCAGACTACTGAATCACACTGGAGTGGGGTGGGGGAGGCAAGAATTTATATTTCTTAAAACTACCCAGGTGATTCTTGAGCATCATCCATGTTTGACAGCTATGTTACAGAAGATAAAATTGTTTCTAGAAATCATCTGAGCATGAGATATAATCAGGAAAAATGTATCTAATGTGGAGAAAAGGAGCCAGAAATGACGACTGTAAAAGCCAATTATGTATAACCTTTGGGATCAGTGGTCATTGTTGTGCTGATTGCCCAAGAATAGGTCATAATGAAAGTGAAGCATGCACAGCTGAGCCATTTTCAAGGCCCCAGAATGAAGAGAAGCAGAGCAACTGAGCTGGTAATAGCTGCCCAAATTAATTCAGAGTAGCCATGTAGGATGGAGAAAGCATTAAAAGAGCTTCAGAAAGAGATGGTAGAAATATAAATGTTAAGTTTTAGGTATTGGAGGAAGAAAGATTAGAGGAAAACAAATGAAATAGCTGTGGATGAGCAAGAGATGGAAAATCTCAGAAGATAATTCTTACTGGGGGAAAAAAAAAGAGATGAATATATGCCACAAAAGAGAAAAAAAGAAGAGGTCTCATGAAGGATAGTAAACCCATTTTAGGAGATTAACATGGAAAAAAACCAAGAGAGCAGGGAAAATCAGCCTATTATAGATGGATTCCAAATCCCAGAAAAACAAATATTACAGAGGGGGAGAGGTAAAGTAAAGCCTAAAGCAAATGAAGTTGATAAGGGGAAGTAAATGAGGGAATTCAGAAACCTTGAAGGATAATTAGAATTATACAAATATGGATAAAGTACAACTTAAGGTAGGAAAGTATGTAGTATAAAGAGTATGGAACATAAGAGTCATTCAGCAAACATCTATTGTTTGTTGGTGTCAGGCAGTATGCCAGATGATGGACACACAGGGATGAGTGAGAGACACAGTTCCTGTTCTCGTGGAATTATCATTTCTGATAAACATTGTGGGTAGAAAAAAATTGGGTGACAGTCTTATTGATAAAAGGATGTTTTGCTTTTGAAAGAACTGAATATGAAGCTCTTCCCAGTAGATCTGGGGCCAGGCAAGGCATTTTGAGAACTATGGGTTTTTGAAGGATGTATTAGACTCTAGGTTGAAGTCTATCTGACCATCCTATCACATATCCATCCATCCATTCATCTGTATATTCATCCACCTATTTCTTATCCAAAAAGAAATTTGAAAGACAAAATAAAATAAGTATTTGGTATCTTTCTTGTATATTGTAAATGGATATTTTAGGAAAAGTCTTAAAGTAAACAAAAAGGGACCTATGAAGCCAGACAATGAGAATACTTTTCATAAAATAAGGATTAAATAATACTTTTTAGAATTTATGTACTGTTACCTGTCTGGAATAAAAAGGAAAAAAGAGAAAATCTTCCTATGTCATTGCCACTTCAGCAGAGAGTGTATGTGGCAAAGTGAAATATCTTTTTTTCCAATCATGAAGTAGTAAGAACTCTAATTTCTCAACAACTGGGAAGTTTTGGTAGAGTCATTTAGAAGATAAGCACATTTCTATTCGAACACAAGGAAATTAAAACTATGAGAAGGAATAATCAGAAGGGAAGTCAAGTTTCCTTTTGAAGGTGATAAATGGTAGAAGTATTAAAAAAAAGTGAAGGCTCTCGGGGAAAGGGTTAAAGCCAAAGGAGTTAAAGAACTAAAAAGACCTATCTATATGCAGAAATTATTAATGAAAAGAAAGAAAACACAAACTTGAAGTAATTGGAGCAAATGTTAAAAATTAGAAACTAAATGGGAAAACTTTTTTTGAATAGACTCAAAATGGTAGAACATAAGATTAAAGCCAAAATTAAGTTATTGCTTTACATACAAGGGAGTGTCATGGTAAGTAAAAACACATTCAGATTTCCTTAAAAGGACAACATTGAATGTTAGAAGAATTTTTTATCAATCCATTTTAGGAGCTAGATAAGAATTTTGGGGGTAGGGTATATATGTGGAGAGAAAAGGGATCAGATGCCTGTAATGTTGCAATGTCAAAAGATGAACAGATATTTTAGTAGCGGACATCTAGATTCTAAAAGTAAGCAACATGATAAAATTACTGTAGATGAAAGAGAACTTCTGGATTTAATGATCTGCCAGTTGGGCTCTGTAGCATCTTGGAGCAACTCCTTGGCATCTCTGTTCAAAGGCACAATAAAACTAGGAAATAAGAGAAATTGGGTACTGGTACCTGTTGATAATACTAAATACTGAATATGAGGTTTATCTGAGAATCCTATTGGAAAGATTGACATGAATAATAGAGAACATGAGATGCTAAGGGAACAATATGCTGTAAGGGGTCTGAGAAGCTAACTGAAAAATCCTACATGGCAAAGGAATGGGGTGGGAAATAAATTCATTATGCTTGGATTAAGAAAAGGCTTCTTTTTAAACATTCTGTGATTTTCTCTGTAATACTATGTAAAATATATTGTTCCAGACCAGCTTTTGAAATGTGAGGACTTCATATGTGAGTCATAGGGGCCAGCATCTCCATTCTCAATAAAGAAAATGAAGAGAAAAATTAAAGTGATAAGAATAAAGCAGTAATACCCATATAACCCGTTACTATTTTTGTACTCTGTGGATTAAATTTCCCCTCTTCATTAAAAATTTTTGTAAGTGTATAAAGATATAAAAGAGACAGTTCAGGAAAGCTTAGGCCACTCAAAGCCTTATGTTCAAGAATAGCATTTCTCAACCAAAATGGTGGCTTGCATAAATGCCGGTACTTGCTGCCTCCCACAACCACATCAAAATTTCAACTAAAATATAGAACAACCATCATTCAGAACTGCCTGAAAGCTGGCTAAATGGAAGTGCTGTAACTAGAGAAGTAAAGAAGAAAGTACATGAGACTGGTACAAGGAGCAGAGGATCAGACCGGGCTGGTCCAACGCCCACGTGTGGCGTTTTATAAATTGGGAGGGATATCTCCACTGCAAAGGCCTTCTATGAGAAGCAAGGGGTCCCAGCCCCACACTAGACCCCTAGCCCAGGGTTCCAGAGCTGGGAAGAGAACTCCCTGTAACTTCAGGCTGTAAAAACTAGTGGGGATTGTGGCTAAGTGACAGGAGGCTGCTGGAAACACAGGCAGTTTCTCTTAAAAAGCCAGCTCATGGACTTATCCAGACTCAGTCCCTCTGGGCTCCAGCACTGGGTGGTGGCTTTGGGGGAACCAGGGACATAGGGGAAGAACTGGATTATCTGGCATCAGGGAAGGAACTTGAGGGTGGCTTTCTCCCAGATGGAGGTTCTCACAGGGGTCATTGTTCCTGTGCTGGACCTGCCCCCCCCCCCCTCCCCACCCCTTGTCCACAGAACTGACTGGCAGCCATATCTGAGTTTCCATCAGTATGACCCACACTGTTCCCTCCACCCTGGTGATTCCCTGAGACCTGCCCCATCCAATTTGCAGCCCCACCCAAGCTATTTGCAGCTGCTTTTCCATATGAATGACCTGATCTGGCTCAGGCTTCAGATTTTGCTAAAATATCTTAAACAAGCAGCAGCTAGAGTCAGCGTGCCTCAAACCTATCAATAAAAGGCCTAAGACCCTGCTCTAGCACCAGCCTGCCTTGCTTCACCCCTGGGCCTTGCCTGGGCACTTCCAAGATATCTATAGATCTCTGTCTAGCTCCTGTCTGGTGGCCCTAGGTGGTGGCTGATTTGCACCTCCCTGGAGGCCTCAGAGCCAGTGCACCCGGTGGACAGCTTCAGACCATACTAGATTACAACTATACACATCCACTAGTGACACACTCAAGGGGCAGACTCAGTGAGCACCAAAGCCCCACTGAAGCAAGTCCTGCTCCATAGGGGTGCCTCCTGCACAGCTGCTCTCCCACTGTAGTCGCAGCTGGTCCTCACAGCCAATTGTCCTGGAGGTCAACTGCTCCCAGTGATATCAACGGCAATCAAGGCTCAACTACAATGTGCACACAGCCCTCAGAGGGGTGCACCTAGAGTGCCCAGCTCAGGGCTGAGCCACTGGCCCTACAGGACACCTACTACACAAGGCCACTCTACCAATTACAGGAGATATAGCAGCTCTACCTAATACATAGAAACAAACACAGGGAAGCAGCCAAAATGCAGAGACAAAGAAACATGTCACATATTAAAGAGCGGAAGAAATCCCCAGAAAGAGAAATTAATAAAATGGAAACAATGGAAGCAAGCAAACTACTGGATACAGAGTTCAAAACAATGGTTATAAGGTTGCTCAAGTATCGTAATGAGCACTTCAGGGGACTCAAAGAGAGCTTCAAGGGACTTAGTGAGACTTTCAAGGATCTTAGAATTTCAAAGACATGAAACAGTACCAGTCAGAAATTAAGCATATACTAACTGAAATCTATATAATCCTATATAATGAAAGAGAAACATGTAAATTGACCGTCCCTTCGCTTCGCTTTCCAGCCAGTCAGGAGTGAATATGCAAATTAACCCAACAAAGATGGCAGGTTAATTTGCATAGACAGGCACGGGAGAGCTGGCGGTTTGGGGGGACATGGCTCCCTCGGTCGCTCCCCCAAGCCACCGGGCGGAGAGCAGAGCAGGAGAGCCAGAGGCTTGGGGGGACGTGGCAGAGTGGGAGGCCGTGGGACGGAGACAGAGCAGGAAAGGAAAACCTAGAGTGCGGGGAGCACCAGGAATTCGGGGAATGGTAGTTCTGGTGGCAGCCCCAGGACCAGATGCAGAAGCCCAGAGCATGAGGAGCACCAGGAATGCTGGGAATCGTAGTTCTGGTGGCAGACGGATCTCCTAGACACTAGAGCAAAGTGATCCTGGAGCAAGTTACTGTTGTGGTGGGGGATGAAGGGAAAGCAAAGGTAAGTAAAATCAGAGTGTCTAGGAAAAATTAAAGGGAAGATCTCCTAAAACTTCCAGGAAATCTCCACCAATGAAGCAAAGAAAAAAAAATGCCTCTATTATTCTGTGAGCAACAAACCAAACTGGGTTGGGGGTCTCAGACAATTCACTCATATGATTGCAAAGACAGACAGAAACGCCCAGAATGGAGAAGGCTCCCCTGAGGGCTCCCAGATTGTAGAGGGTGCAGGTCGGGCCGAGGGACCCACCCCCAGTGCACGAATCCCTAGTATAGATAATAAAAGCCTAAGCAACCGTTATGGTGGAACAGAACAACCAGTCACTATGATGCACACTGACCACCAGGGGGCAGATGCTCAATGCACGAGCTGGCCCCTGGTGGTCAGTGCACTCCCACAGGGGAGCGTTGCTCAGCCAGAAGTCGGGCTCACAGCTGGCGAGTGCAGTGGCAGTGGCAGGAGCCTCTTCTGTCTCCACGGCAGCGCTAAGGAGCAGCAAGTGGAGTGGTAAGGAGCATTGAGTAGGTGGGTGGTAAGGAGCGAGGGGTCCCGGACTGCAAGAGGGTGCAGGCCGGGCTGAGGGACCCATCCCCACCCCCCAGTGCATGCATTTCATGCACTGGGGCCTCTAGTAAAGAATAATTTACAGGGATTCAACAGTAGAGTAGAGGATTCCGAGAATCAAATCAACAATTTCAAATTGAGGAAACAAAAAATACCCGGTCAGAAGAACAAAAAGAAAAAATAATACAAACGTATGAAGATAACATAAGGAGCTTCTGGGACAGTTTCAAGTGTATCAACATTTGCATTATGTGTGTGCCAGAAGGAGAAGAGAGAGAGCAAGATATTGAAAACCTATTTGAAGAAATAGTGACAGAAAACTTCCCCAACCTGGTGAAAGAAATAGACTTAGAAGTCTAGGAAGCCCAGAGAGTTCCAAACAAGAGGAACCCGAAGAGGTCCACACCAAGACACATAATAATTAAATGCCAAGGGTTAAAGACCAAGAGAGAATCTTAAAAGCAGCAAGAGAAAAGCAGTTACCTACCTACAAGTGAAGGCCCATACAACTGCCAACTAATTTCTTAACAGAAACTTTGTAGGCCAGAAGGGCATGGCAAGAAATATTCAAAGTGATGAATAGCAAGGACCTACAACCCAGATTACTCTACCCAGCAAAGCTATTTAGAATTGAAGGTCAGATAAAGAGCCTCACAGACAAGAAAAAGCTAAAGGAGTTCATCATCACCAAACCAGTATTACATGAAATGTTGAAGGGTATTCTTTAATAAGAGGAAGAGGAAGAACAAGAAGGAGGAGGAGGAGGAGGATTAAAAATATGAATAATAAAATGGCAATAAATACATATCTATCAACAATTGAATCAGATCAGATCCTCATCAGATCCTCGTCAGATCCTAACCAGAACCTAGCCAGAGAACATGGCAAAAGATCCTGGACAGAACCTGGCTACAGAACTTCACTGGAGAACCTAGACAGAACATGGCAAAAGAACCTGGATAGAACCTGGTGACTGAACCTGGAGAACCTGGCTGGAGAACCTAGCGAGAGAACATGGCACCAGAACTTGGTTGGAGATCCTGACCAGAACTTCGCTGGAGTTCCTAACCAGAACTTCGCTGGAGATCCTGACCAGAACTTCGCTGGAGATCCTGGAGGGAGAACCTCGCTATGCTGATGAACTGAAACCAGTTTCCATGTCATTCATTCTTCGCCGACTCTGTCCACACCTTTGGGGATCCCTGGACCCGATGGGGTTGGACCCCAACACATAAATAGTGAGAAAATCTTGAAAAACAAACAAACAAACAAAAAAAAACAATTGAATCAAAAAATCAAAATAAATGAACAAGGAATCTAATGAACATAATAAACTGATGAATGAAAAAGAACCAGAGGCATGGAAACATGGAACAGACTGATGAATCTCAGAGGGAAGCGGGGAGTGAGGAGTCGGGAGAGATTAACCAAAGATCTTATATGCATACTAGAGGCCCAATGCATGAAATTCGTGCAAGGGGCTTGGCCCTCGCAGCCGTGGCAGCTTGTCTCAGCTTCATCCGGAAGGATGTCTGGTCTAATTAGCATATTACACTTTTATTATTATAGATATGCACTACCTATGGACATAGACAATAGGGTGGTGAAGGTCTGGGATGGAGTAGGAACTGGATGGAGTGGGGCAGTGGGGGGGAAATGGGGACATCTGTAATACTCTCAACAATAAAGATTAAAAACAAACAGAAGAAAAAAAAGAATAGCATTTCTCTAGCAATTTCAAAAGCAAGTTTAAAATAAAGAGTACAGGGGAAAAAGCACAAAAAAGCTGAAATAGCATCCTAAAAATTGATAAAAAACAAAGTAATACAAACTTGTTGGAACAACAATAAAGGATGCTTATCCTCTTTGAAGGGGCAAACATGCAAAAAAAAAAGGCTCATGAAAATAAAGGAAGTGGAAAAGAAAGTAAACATAGGCTAATTAGAAGTTAGAGAGCATTGTTAGTGATCAGCTGATCATATAGCTGTTGGTGTTAGTTGGTGCCTGAACTCCAGACCCACTTTTTCAACTACCTATTGAATATCTCTTCTTGGGTATGCCATAAGTGTCTCAAATTCAGTAGGTCCAGATCTGAAAAAATCATCTTTGCACTTCTCCCTACCACTCCAAGTCTGTTTCTTCTGTGTTTCCCTATTATGGAGTAGTATAATCTTACTCATCTAGTCCCCCTATTTTAAATATATATTTTTATTGATTTCAGAGAGAAGGGAGAGTGAGAGAGAGAGATAGAAACATCAATGATGAGAGAGAATCATTGATAGGCTGCCTCCTTCATGCCGCACACCAGAGATTGAGCCCACAACCCAGGCATGTGCCCTTGACTGGAATTGAACCTGGGACCCTTCAGTCCACAGGCCGTTGCTCTATCCACTGAGCAAAACCAGTTAAGGCTAATCCCCCTATTTTAGAAATGTAAACATCATCCTTGATGTTTCTTATTTTACTCCTATATCTGATCAACCAACAAGACCATTCTTCCCCTTGATAGTTCTCATATATAGTTATCTCTCTGTCGTAATTCTATTAATTTAGACCAGGGGTTGGCACACTTTTTCTGTAAAGGGCCATATAGTATATACTTTAGGCTTTGCAGGCCATATGGTCTTTGTCGCAATCACTGTAGCTTTAAAGTAGCCATAGACAATATGTAAATGAATGGATGTGGCTGTTTCCCATCAGACTTTATTTATAGATACTGAACTTTGAATTTCATATAATTCATGAAATATTCTTTTGATTTTTTTACTATCTAACCATTTACAAATGTAGAAACCCCTTATGGGGGATCACCTTGTAAGTTATATAAATGTTTAATCACTATGTTGTGCACCTGAAACTAATATAACATTGAATGTCAACTGTAATTGAAAAATTAAAAAAAATTTTAATGTAAAAGCCATCCTTACCTAGCCATCCCTACAAAAACAAGCAGAAAACCAGATTTGGCTTACAGGCCATAGTTTGCCCAACCCTGGTTCAGACATTTTCTCTCATATGAAATACAACAGTAATCTCCTACTCTCCTAGATTACAGTGACCACAAAAATGAGTCCTATGTGATAATATCTGTCATTCTATGAAAGCTTGATAATTATTAATTACTTTTGGTTTGACATTAATTGATTCAAGCAATTCTTTTTTTAATGTAGAGTTAGTAAGAGGTCTCTTCTAGTAAGATTTTGAAAAAACATGCCATTAAGCAATATTCAACTGAAACTTTAAAACTTTTGAAAGTTATTATACTGTATATTAAGTAAAATGAATAAATTATTATAAAATCAGAATTTATCTCTAATTCTTTTTGGAAAAAGGTGATATATACTGTATATATAATAAGGATTTTTCTTTTGCATATATGATCAAGCTCAAAGTGAATGTGAGAAAAAAGTAAATGTGAGCAGAACTATGTATTCTTTACTAAAATGAGAACTTAATTTTTTTCAGGTTAAACTACAGAGCAACATATCATATCAGATGGCAGACATACATCATTTAAAGGGTAAGAAACTTAATTACAGATTAAAGAGAAACAAAGGTCACTAAATATCTAAAATCCTCAAGAATTTAGAATAATAAAACAGCTAAATGAAAATTTTTGAACAAGTTCCTCAAATGGCAAAACATTTATTCTTTTGTCTTAAGATATAATAAAATGTTTTAATATTGCTTTATATATAATAAATGCAAGTTAAAATTTGAGGCCAGTCCCCAGCCAATGTGGGGACTGATTGAGCATTGACCCAGAAACCAAAAGGTCACTGGTTCAATTCCTGGTTAGGGTGCATGCCTGGGTTGTGGGCACAAGCCCCAGTAGGGGGCCTGCAGGAGGCTGCGGATTGATGATGTGTCCCTCTCATCACTGTTTTTATTTCTCTATCCCTCTCCCTTCCTCTCGCTCTAAAAATTGATAAAAAACATATATAAATGTATTTTAGCCGAAACCGGTTTGGCTCAGTGGATAGAGCGTCGGCCTGCGGACTGAAAGGTCCCAGGTTCGATTCCGGTCAAGGGCATGTACCTGGGTTGCGGGCACATCCCCAGTAGGAGATGTGCAGGAGGCAGCTGGTTGATGTTTCTCTCTCATCGATGTTTCTAACTCTCTATCTCTCTCCCTTCCTCGCTGTAAAAAATCAATAAAATATATTTTTTTAAAAATGTATTTTAATTTGAGGCCAGCATTTTAATCTTGTGCTGTAGACAGAGTTCATTCAATGAAATGTTGTTAAAAGAATTCTCTAAGAAAGTTGAGCTGTAGCTTCAGAAACCATGAAATTTCTAGGGGAAAGGTAAGGGGTTATCCCTCTGTACTGTTCCAAATCTGCTAACATAATTCATTCAGGTCTAGGGATGCTTTGGACAGGTCCTCCAAGCTTAATGTTTTAGATATCTTGGAAACAGAAGGAAACCTGGGAAGATATGTATATTTTCATTTAGATGAAGTGATAGGAGATAACCAAACCTTTTATGGGAAATAATAGGTAAGGAGAAGAAGCTCTATGCTTTTTGACATTACTTCACATCATCTCTGGCTTTTGGAGTTTGGGGTCTTGAGGATCACCCTTCTTCTTCCTCACAATCCTTTTGTTATGACACCTTGTATTTTAAAACTTCGCATGCAGTGACTTTAAGTTTATATATATGGGTAATACATGTCTCTAATTTCATAAATATATCTTTATTCTATAACCATTTTGAACCCTTTCGATAGAATTAGATAGTATATTTTTATCATCCTCTTGGAGAAGCCAACCAGAGCTGGCTCTGTAATTTATTGAAGTTTTGCTTTCACCTAGCAAAACCATTAGGAAGTGTTATTGGTGTGTTGTAACCCAAAAACAGGAATTATTAATTTTTTACTGTCTGTGATTTAGAACAGCTTTGATTTTTTTATTAGAAATTTGTTTCTTGGGGTGGCTGCATTTATTTTTGTTGAATTTGTGTCCATGTTCTGCTCTTTTTGACTCACAGAGTGCATTGGGATTACACAAGAAGATGCCACACTCTCAGTGCTGCTTCCAGCTTGCAATTTTTATTTGTTATTTATTTTTAATTTTTTAAATTGATTTGAGAGAGAGAGGAAAGGAGAGAGAGAGAGAGAGAGAGAGAGAGAGAGAGAGAAGCATCAATTTGTTGTTCCACTTATTATTCATTCATTGGTTGATTCTTGTATGTACCCTGACCAGGATTGAACCTGCAACCTTGGCATATTAGACAATGATCCAACCAATTGAGCTAGCCAGCCAGTGCCCAACTTGCAATTTTTACAAATGATTCTGCTTGTCATCAAAGTATATTTCTCATTAAATGTAGTAGATCAATTGAATAAGAAATCTTGTGGCTTTTGCTAGTATATGTCAAAGAAAATGACAGCCTATGTTACTGAGTAAAAATCTTTATTGTACCATATGCATTGAAGTACTAGTAGATCTTAAGATGTTTTGAAATTTTATATGAAATTTTCTTCATCAGAGAAAAAAAGCTTTGTTTGAACTCAAACTGTACAACTCTTGATTTTGGTGCAGTTTTAAGATTGACTTTTATTAATGTGACTTTTGTGCCTTGGCAACTATTTCTACTGAAATAAACTTTTAAAAAAAAAATAATTATTGTTGAAAGTGTTACATATGTCCCCCTTCTTTCCCCCCATTGGCCGCCTCCAACCTGCCCCCGCCCCTAATTCACCCCCCCCCCCACCCCCCACCACCACCAAGGCCCTCACTGCCCATTGTTTGTGGCCATGGGCCATGCATATATGCATACAAGGTTCTTTGTTGATTACCTTCCCCCCCCCCCCCCCCCCCCCCCCCCCGCCTTCTCTCTGAGATTCCACACTCTGTTCCATGCTTCCAAGTCTCTGGATCCACTCCATTCATCAATTTATTCTGTTACTTAGATTCCACAATATGAGTGAGATCATGTGATACTTGTTTTTCTCTGACTGACTTCTTTCACTTAGCATGATACTCTCCAAGTCCCTCCAGGCTGTCTCAAAGGATAAGAGATTCTTCTTTCTTACTGCTGCAAAGTATTCCATGGTATAAATGTACCACAGCATTTTTATCCACTCATCTACTGTAGTTGAAATAAACTTCTTGATAAGTTGACTATAAACCCAGATTTGACTATTTTATTGAAATTAATAATAGATATAATGGAATTAATAAACACTAAGACCCTAAAAAATCCTTTATGGTAGTTAATATTTTCATGGAAATAAAAGGAATGGAAGTTGGTTTTTAATTCCTGATATAATAAATTAATATTCTAGTATACACTGATTTATTTTGAATAGCACACCTTATTTTTATGCTTATTACTGAAAGAAAATTTAAATCAAAATTTTGCTTGAAAGCTGGTTCTAGGCCATCCCTTTCTTAACTATATCCCCAATCTTTTTATGTTAAATTGAGGGAGTATGGCCATACCTTTCTATAACATACCCTGGTGTTATTGTCTGAGATAGAACATCCTGCACAATCAACCATGGACCTGATCTCACGTTAAGTTATCTACTCTGGGAGTCCTGCTGTGGTGACCTCTATCAGTCACACTAGATATAGAGTATTTTGGGTTTTAAAATTAAAAAAAACAACACCACCACATTTCCATCAGTTGAAAGTAAATTTGTAATATAGGAAAATTTTGTCTTTAGTTTTGCTTTCATTTCTGTTTACTTTCCCTTTTCATGCCCTTGTTTTGACCACTCAAAATACTAAATTAATTCTCAGCTTTATAATCTTTTGCCTATATTCAAACAAGAAAGAATCTGGTATTTTACATGAACTGGAACTCATTTATAATGATGTTTTATTTTTGTTTGTTAGTTGTATTGTAAGACTTTAGCTCCCTTTAGAAATGAAAACTGTATTTCCTGATAAAGAAATTTCAAATAGCCTGGCTGGTGTGACTCATTGGTTGAGCATTGACCTATGAACCAGGAGGTCAGGGTTCAATTCCAGGTCAGGGCACGGGCCCCAGTTGCAGGCTCAATCCCCAATGGGGGGCGTGCAGAAGGCAGCCGATCAATGATTCTCTTTCATCATTGATGTTTCTAACTCTCTCTCCCTCTCTGAAATCAATAAAAATATATTTAAAAAATAAATTTCAAATATTATTAGAAGTTTATGGAGAGACAGAGAAGCCATCCTAAATCTTGAAACATATCAAGCCTCAGGTTCATTCTGAAGGTAAAGTTAACTTACTTCACTTATTTACTGTGTAGGAAAAAGAAGCCTGAATGAGGCCTAAATATCACCAATTGAAGTCCATTCCTAATAGCTGCTAGGTAGAGCTGATTTATATAAATTGCAGTAATTTTTAGTTCTAGAATCTTTCTTGCCTGAACATAGGTTCTCTGTACTGGCTAACTTTGTAAGCTACAAGGATTTTTGTCACTGCTGCCTGCTGGGACCTCATTGTCTCTGTAGACTCAATATCCATAGCTGAGGTCAGAGTTTCTGCTACCTCTAGCCCTCTGTATTTTAGGAGATGGTGCCAGGAATCAGATATCAGTCTGAATGTGTTATTCAGGGATGCCTGGCCTCAGATTTGTTACTTTTATCTAAAGTGGGGTTAATGGGTAAAAAACTCTGGAGATCAACTATGTTTATACTAGAGGCCCGGTGCAAGAAATTCGTACATTGGGGGGGGGGTACCCTCAGCCAGGCCTGCACCCTCTCCGATCTGGGACCCCTGCAGTGGTTCTCAGCCTGTGGGTCATGACCATCGGAAAACACATATAGCATATCGGATATTTACATTATGATTCATAACAGTAGCAAAATTACAGTTATGAAGTAGCAACGAAAATAATTTCATGGTTGGGATCACCACAACATGAGGAACTGTATTAAAGGGTTGCAGCATTAGGAAGGTTGAGAACCACTGCCTTAGGGGATGTCTGACTGCCGGTTTAGGCCCGATCCCAGGCCAGCAGGGGAGGGTAGTTGGGGGCGATCAGGCTGGCAGGGGAGGGCAGTTGGGGGCGACCAGACCTGCAGGGAGGGCAGTTGGGGGGGACCAGGCCTGCAGGGGAGGGCAGTTTGGGACGATCAGGCCTGCAGGGAGGGCAGTTGGGAGCGACCAGGCACCTCTATCATCTCACATGTAACCAATGCTACAGTGGTAATCATTTCACAGTATATAAGTGAATCAAATCAACATATTGTATACCTTAAACTCACACAGTGTTATATCTCAATTAAAAATAAATAAATAAAAATATAGCTTGAATACATAAACATATTTATTAAATACAAACATTTTATGTGAATCATTTACTTTTCATACCTGATTATTATATTATGCAATAACTATTATTATGCATATTGTTAAACTTTTTTATATACCTCAGCAAATATTCATGTGACTTCAAAATTTTTATTGTCATTGCTAAATATAATCTTTGATATATTTTCTATTTTAGTCTCTTTTTTACATTATATTTCTATGTAATTATATTATATATATAAGTTTAATTCTGCTTTTTTATTGTTGACACTATTATAGATGTCCTTCCTTTTCCCTTCCTTTACCCACCTCCACCCAGCCCCTATCCCTAATTCCTCTGGCCATGACCACACTGTTGACTGTGCCCATGGGTTGTGTATATACATCTGCTTTTGGTGTGCGCTATGAAGTTCCAACCAACTGAGCCACCCAGCCAGGGCTACTTCTGCTTTTTAAGAACTTATATCCCAAACAATTTTGGAGTGCCTTTATAAAAGGTAGATGTTTTATTATAACTATAACTAGAGGCCCGGTGCATGAAATTCGTGCACTGGGGGTGGGGGGGAATCCCTCAGCCCGGCCTGTGCCCTCTCACAGTCTGGGACCCCTTGCTCCTTACCGCCCACCTGCTTGCTGCTCCCTACCACTCGCCTCGCTGCTCCTCAGTGCTGCCGCGGAGGTTCCTGCCACCTCCGCTGCACTCACCAGCCATGAGCCCGGCTTCTGGATGAGCAGCACCCCCCCTGAGGGAACTCATTGTAGCTCCAGGCCCTGGTTGGTGTGGATCAGTAGTTAGAGTGTCCTCCCATGCAACAAAGGGTCATGAGTTCGATTCCAGGTGAGGGCACATACAAAGGTTGTGGGTTGCTTGGGCAACTGATCAATGTTTCTCTTTCTCTTTCCCTCTCCCTTCCTCTCTCTCTAGAATCAATGAAAAGAACATATCCTTAGAGGAGGACTTAAAAAGAAAAAAAAATGCTGGTTTCGTTCAGTGGATAGTGCTTTTGCAGGCAGACTGAAGGGTACCAGGTTGGATTCCAATTGAAGACATATACCTGGGTTGCCAGCTTAATCCAGGGCCCTGGTCGGGGATTCAGCAAGAGACAACCATTTGATGTCTCTCATATTAGTTTCTGTCTTTCTCCCTCCCTCCCACTCTCTGTAAAAAAATAAATAAATAAACAAAAAAAATCAATGCAAAAATGTCCTCAGGTGAGGATTAACCAAAACAAACAAACACCCATTCCCAGTGTGATTATTGAAGGAGCATATGAAGTATTTGTTGAATGAACGGGAAGGGATGAGACTTTGCTTTCTAACTGTTTTAGCAACTCTGCAAACCAGAGGGTTTATTTTTTTAAAAATATATTTATTGATTTTTACAGAGAGGAAGGGAGAGGGATGGAGAATGAGAAACATCAATGAGAGAGAAACATCGATCAACTGCCTCCTGCACACCCCCTACTGGGGATGTGCCCACAACCAAGGTATATGCCCTTGACCAGAATTGAACCCAGGACCCCTCAGTTCACAGGCCGATGCTCTATCCACTGAGCCAAACTGGTTAGGGCCAGAGGGTTTATTTTTTATTTTCATTTTTATTGATTGATTATTTTAGAGAGAGGAAGGGAGTGAGAGAAACATCAGTGTGTTGTTCCACTTACTATGCTCTCTTTGATTCCTTCTTGTCTGTGCCCTGACCAGGGATCCAACCTGCAACCTTGGTGTATCAGGAGGAGGTTCTAACCCACTGCTCAGGGTGCTGCCTGTCAGGGCCCCTCAACAAAATCCCTCTGGTGTGCCCTGGCCCCTGCTGTGGGTCGGAGCTCCTCTGCCACAGCAAAGGTTTGGGTTCCATTCTGTCAAGTTTTGGGTTTGATTCCTGGTCCAGGCTGACTGCTGCTCAGCAAGTGACCGAGGACCATTGAAGTCCATGTGCTCTAGTCATTCGGCGGGGACCTGGGGTTCCATGGCTGACTTGGCCGACTCTGATCCCTGCTACCTCCAGTCCTCCATCCAGGGCGACTTCAACTATAAAAGTTGCGTGGCCTCCAGGTAGGTCGCCCTCTCCATGGCTCCCCAGGCTTGGTTTCTCCACAGTTGTCCTGGGAGGCTGATTTCCAGGTTACCAGGGAGAGCGCCCTCCACTCCGGACTCCCAGGGAGAGCCGGTTGGGGGCATGAGTGCTGACTGACCTCTGCGGTTGCCCCACCAGCCCCGATCTCCCCTGCCTGTGGCCCCGCCCCTCCCTTCATGATCACATATCCAGGGCCACAGGCACAGCTGCACCCGATGCCCTGGGTGCCACCATGCTTGTGGCCCTGCCCCTCCCTTTATGATAGCAGATCAGAGGGCTGCAGGCATGGCTGCACCCTGGGCCTGCACCCGGTGCCCTGGATGCTGCCATGCCTGCTGCTCCACCCCTCCCTTCTCCATGCAGATTGGGTGCTGCACCCGATGCCCTGGGTGCTGTCATGTTTGTGGCCCCGCAGATCAGGGGACTGCAGGCTAGTTGGCATCCCTGGCCCCTGTGGTCCTGCACTCCTGCTCTCTCTTCCTCCGATTGCCATGGCGATCACCAGCACCCCTGACAGGGGTGTCGCCTGGCCTGCTGGGCTTTCTGATGGCGATCACTGGGTGGGGGGCGGGCAAAGGCAGCCCTGTGGGCTGCCTTTGCCCGCCCCCCAGCTCTGCCCTGCCACCATTCTTCCGTCTTTCCCCTTTTGCCTCCCATCATTGTGCCTATGTATGCAAATTAGCCGCCATCTTTGTTGGCAGTTAACCGCCATCTTTGCTGACAGCTAATTTGCATATACTCACTGATTAGCCAATGGAAAGGGTAGCGGTCATATGCTAATTACCATGTTTCTCTTTTATTAGTGTAGATATTGGTACATTATGGGTAGACATTATATTTTAGTCTTAATAGATGTTGCTTATACAGAGTAGAACTCTGTTCTTATTTTTAAAAATTAAGACTTACTTAACTACTACTTTTGCTTAACTGCTAAGGCTGTTAACTAATTTTTAATCACCTAAGAACATGGCATTCCTCTGGTGACGTCTTAGTTGTGGGGTTAGATGAAGGAAAGGCTCTAGAATGTGGGCCACTTATTAGGGATAAATGTTTACAAAAGAGCATCTGGCCCAGCTTTTAATTTGCTTTACAACTCATTTCATATCATTTATTATAACTAAAACTTTTAGCCCTAGCCCAGAAATTACAAGCTTTGAAAATAGATTTTGGTATGTGTGGACCTAGCATTAGTAGCAGAACTAGAAGTGAGATCTAAAGTGATTAACACCCAAGTTGGAAGTCAAATGTGATTTAAAATGAAAAAGAAAACTTGAATTTTGTACCCATAGCAAACATCTAAAAAATATTATTTTCTCACCTACTTTTATTTATTTTTTATTGATCTTAAAGAGAAAGGAAGGGAGGAAGGGAGGGAGGGAGAGAGGGAGAGAGAGAGAGATTGCCTTTTGAACATGCCCCACCAGGGATCAAACCCACAACTTGGTTATGTCACCTGACCTGGAATTGAACCCGCCACCTTTTGGTGTACGGGAAGACACTCCAATCAACTGGGCCACACAGGCCAGAACTTCCTGCCTACTTTTATAAAACAGGTTTAAAGGGGTAGGTAGATATTTTTTGGTACTGTTTTCTCAGCTTGTATGTCTACATAATGTGAAAAGATGTGTAATTTTTTAATATTTCTGATTAATGTGAAAACCATTGAGGCTATCTTGTTTTAAAAATAAATTTTATTTGCCCATGCATGTGTTATAAAAGGCAATTAATGGGCTGCTAATTATATAATTTAACTGAATAAAGAAAATGAAAAGTATATTTAATTCCCCCACCCCCACCCCACCCCCATGCTTGTGTCCAAGACCTGACACTGAGAGCCACCATCAGGCGGTCAGTGTGGTGGCAGTGGGGCTGCTGTAGCACTGGAATGTAATTTTTAAAAATCCCATAACTTCTCACTAGGGCTCAGTGAAGTGAGTAAACTTTATTCCTTTGATTCTTATGTGGCTAGAGCAACTTGCTGAGCTTCGTCAGGAGTTTCTTCGACAAGAGGACCAGCTTCAGGACTATCGGAAGAACAATACTTACCTTGTGAAGAGGTTAGAATATGAGAGGTAAGGTGCTACAAATATTTATGAATCTCTGTAATATCTGTCCAACTTTTGGACAATTCATTTTTTCCTTTCTGGCTTCTGTTTTTCTTCTTTTGTTTTCTTAGGTCATTTAAATTCATTTTCTATTGTCTTTCTATTGCCTCTCTGAAGTCTATACTTTCTTATTTTTATACTAGAGGCCCAGTGCACAAAATTTGTGCAGGGGGGTGTCCCTTAGCTCGGCCTGCACCTTCTCACAATCCAGGACTGCTGGCTCCTAATGGCTCGCCTGCCTGCCTGCCTGATCGCCCCTAACCACTCTGCCTGCCTGACCGCCCCTAACCACTCACCTACCTGCCTGATCGCCCCTAACCACTCATCTGCCTGCCTGATCACCCCCTTAACTGCTCCCCTGCCAGCCTGATCGCCCCCAAACTACCCTCCCCTGCAGGCCTGGTCACCCCCAACTGCCCTCCCCTGCAGGCCTGGTCACCCCCAACTGCCCTCCCCTACAGGCCTGGTCGCCCCCAACTGCCCTCCTCTGCAGGCCTGGTTGACTCCAACTGCCCTCCCCTGCTGGCCTCATTGCCCACAACTGCCCTCCCCTGCTGGCCTGTTCGCCCACAACTGCCCCCCCTGCCGGCCATCTTGTGGTGGCATGAGGGCGTCGCGTGATGGTATGAGGACCACCTAGGCTTTTATTAGTATAACTAGATGTTTCCCCATAGCTCCTCCAACATTGGCTTTTATAATTCTAATTTATTTTTGCAAATATAAGAATAATGTAACACCATAAATACACATAGGAAATTTAATTTGCATTTTAATGGTGAAAGTTAACATTTTCCTCTATATTAACTATTTGTTTCTATTTGCATAAACAATCTATTCATATCCTTTGACTACTGTGCAGTGGAAATTCACAGTCTTTATCCATTTTATTCCTTTACATTTTTTCTTGAAAATAAGTATACAGTAGGTCCTCGGGTTACATCAGAGATCCGTTCCAACAGTGCGATGTAACGCGATTTTTGCCGTAAGTAGGAACCCACCTACATAAGCACCTACGTCACTCACATGGAGCACATACACAGCAGTAATGAAGTGAAACAGTAAAAAAATGTAAAAGAAAGATAACAATTCCTGACCTTTACTTGTGGTAAATAAATAATAAAAAACATAAAGCACATACGTACATACATCGAAATGACAGAACTTCTTTTTTTTATAAATAAATGGGAGATGGCAACGTAACCATGAAATGTCGTTCGTCGAGTCCGACGTAACCCGAGGACTGTCTGTATCTTATCTTGCTCTTCTTATGGTTTAGACTTTTATTATTGTGTTAAAGTTCTAACTATTGGATGAATCACTTGCTGCAACTCCTATTAACACTTATAATTCTGTTTTTTCTCATCTATTACTATATTTTGGTCTCACAGTTATCTCTATATTGTTTTTCTTTTCTGTGATTGAAGTTGGCTTTGACAATTGTTTTTTTTTTTAATAAAAGCAATTTTTAAAAATAAACTTTTATCTTTCTAATTTTTAAATTAGCTTTATCAGTATTTTTTGTCCTCTATTAAAGGTTCAAATATTTTAAGAATCTTGACTGAGCTATATTTATGTCTGCTCTTTGTCCTTCCTTGCCCACTTTCTTGCTAACTGAATGCTTCATCTTTGTAAATGTAAGATTTCAACTTCTAGACTTTGAGAATCCAATCCAAGATAATATAATCTAAAAAAATGACTTTGTAATTTAGTTTTCAGTGTGGACAACAAATCAAGGAATTAAGAGCACAGCATGAAGAAAATATTAAAAAGTTAGCAGACCAGTTTTTGCAGGAACAAAAGGTAAATTTAAAAAGGATACTTAAAGTATATTCTTGTTATAAATATTGTAATTTAGAAATTAAAATATGTACTTTTGTCATAAAACATTGTTTTTTTTTTAAGTATTCTGGACTGCTTAATTCTAAAAATGACCTGCAGTGGCTTTATTGCTGAGTAAATTAGATATTTGCAAAAACATAACCATAACTCTTAAAACTAATTTTGAGCTAAATATCTCTTATCTGGTTTTTTAAAATTCTCACCTGAGGATATGCTTATTGATATATTTTTTTAAAGAATAGTTTATTTATTTTTAGAGAGAGAGGAACAGAGAAGAGAGAGACATTGATGTGAGAGCATAACATCGATTGGCTGTCTCCTGCATGCCCCCTACCAGGGATTGAGCCTGCAACCCAGGCATGTGTCCTGACTGGGAAGTGAACCAGCAACCCCTCGGTGCACGGGACAACACCCAACCAACTGAGCTACACCATCCAGGGCTAAAAATATTTTTTGCTGTTAATGTATTTCTTAGATTGTAAAGTGCAAAACATTTTACTAAAAAATCAATTACTTCCTATTTTATGCTTTTTAGAACCAGAAAAATAATTGAGAAACTTTCCCCTTAATTATAAATCTCTGTTACTCTGAATTCCTTTTTTAAAATATAGAAATGAAACACTAGTCACTACTTGGATTCATATTCTAGGGGTAGAAAATTATTTTATTAATTTATCCATTTTCAGTTGACATATATTACAAAGTCCCTGCTAGAAATGGAGGGAATTTGTCTAAAGATTAGGACATTCATTGTTTTCCACCTTGTAATCTCATCTAACTAGCAATGGTTTGTATAAAGTCTTGTGATTTAATGTAAAGAGAGGTTGAACAGTGAAAAATATTTATCTTGCTCTTTGGTAGCATCTTCTCTAAAGGACTAGAAGTTAAGGAAACCAGATTTTCATTCTTAGCTGTTTCGCTGTTTTACATCATGATACTGAGGGCATCGTTTTTTCTGTATTTCATTTTTTGAATCTACAAAGTGAAATAGCTGCTGCCTGTCTGCAGTCTACCTTGAAGAGATGTGAGGATAGATTGCTGGAAATGGCAGGCCTGAGTAGAGACATTGAAAACAAGCAGAAGGTGCCGAAACCGGTTTGGCTCAGTGGATAGAGCGTCGGCCTGAGGACTGAAAGGTCCCAGGTTCGATTCCGGTCCCCAGTGGGAGATGTGCAGGAGGCAGCTGATCGATGTTTCTCTCTCATCGATGTTTCTAACTCTCTATCTCTCTCCCTTCCTCTCTGTAAAAAAATCAATAAAATATATTAAAAAAAAAAAAAAAGAAAACAAGCAGAAGGTATTATTGAGATATTCGATAGAGGAGCATAGTAGAACACAGAAGGAAGGGGAAGAGAGGTTGCTGTTGCATTTGTTCTATTAGAAGCCCATATCAATAATAGGGTAATCCCTTGCCAGTGTGGTTCAGTTGGTTGGGTGTCGTCCCATGCACTGAAAGGTTGCTCAGGTTGTGCCTCACTGATTTTCTCACCTATGTCTTTCATGCTGATCGATCTTAGGTGGGGTGCGTGCAGGAGGCAGCTGATCAATGTTTCTCACATTGATATTTCTCTCTCTCTCTCTCTCTCTCTCTCTCTCTCTCTCTCTCCTCCTTGCCCTTTCTTTCTCTATAAAAATCAATTTAAAAATCTTATTTTAAAAATGGGATAAGTTTGCTATCTTCTGTTTTTCCAAGAACACAGATGAGAACTTTACTCTTTTTTTCAGGCAAGTGTAGTTCTCTCTGTTCTTCTATACTGGACTATTTTTATATTGTTAATTAACTAACGTACTCTTCAATAATTTGTTGCGGTTATCCTGCCCTGAATGGAACAGGTGGGGAGGAGGGAGATTCTTAGAGACTCCTTTCTAGGGTAACACAGTAGCCCTTACCCTTTAGACCAGCTGCCTAATTCTACTCCCCATTCTTTATTCCCTTTTCTGCTATTACTATGGCAAGGTGATTCTGTGAGTTTTGGGTTGCTTTTTTCGTTTTCAGAGGAGCAAATTCAATGTAAGCTATATGAAACAAGTATAAGTTGTATTCTGGGATTTTTTTTTAACCAAATAATTTAGAAGTTACTCTGGAGAAGGAGCAAATTCAGTACATCCTGCTTCCTGTTTTCATTCTATCCATAGGAAAAGTGGTTATTACATTTAAAAATGGTTGAAAAATCAAAAGACTATTTTATGATGGGAAAATTATAAGAAATTCACATTTTCATGTCTACAAATATATATTCTGGTATATAGTCACACTCAATTGTTTACTGCTTTCATGCTACAAAGGAAGAGAAATTGTTGTAGACCAGAGGAGACTAAGGAGACCTGAAGACTTAAATGCAATGTAGTATCCTGGATTGGATCCTGGAACAGAAAAAGAACTTAGTGGGAAAAGTGGTGAAATCTAAATAAAGTATGGAGTTTGGTTAGTAGTATACTAATGTTAGTTTCTTAGTTTGCAAATGTGCCATGCTAATATAAGATGTTAACATTAAAGGAAATTAAGTGAGGGTTCATTAGTTTTCTGTGAAGTTAAAGTTATTTCAGAATAAAAAGTTTATTTAAAAAGCAATTAGGTGCCCCTTTGCCAAATTATCAGCATTGCACTTAGAAAACACTTTTATTTGAAGGCAAGGGAGGGAGGGAAGGTGGATGGGTGAAAGGTAATCAACCATGGATTATGCATGTATGTATATATGCATAACCCATGGACACAGACAATAGGGTGGTGAAGGTGTGGGGCAGGGGCAAGGGGGCCGGGGTCAGACTGGAGGGGATCAGTGGGGGGGAAAATGAATGAATAAATAAAGAAAGAAAACAAAACACTCTTATTTTCTAAGAATATTTAATATTGCCCGGCCAGTGTTGTTGAGTGGTTGAGTGTTGACCCATGAACCAGGAGGTCACAGTTTGATTCCTAGTCAGGGCACATGCCTGAGTTGTGGGCTTCATCCCCAGTAGGGGGCATGCAGAAGGCAGCTAATCAATGATTCTCTCTCATCATTTATGTTTCTCTCTCTCTCTCCCTCTCCTTCCTCTCTTGGAAATCAATAAAAACATATTTTTAAAAAGAATATTTAGTCCTAGCTGGTTTGCTCCGTGGTTAGAACATTGACCCACAGATTGAAGGGTCTTAGGTTCAATTCCAGTCAAGGGCACATACCTCAGTTGCAGGCTCAATCCCCAATACCTCTCATGGGGACATGTAGGGGAGGCAACCAATCAATGTGTCACATTGATGTCTCTCTGCCTCCTTTCCACTCTCTCTAAATAATGGAAAAAATATCCTTGGGTGAAGATTAACAACAACAAAAAGTTAGAGTCGTTAATAATACATCAAAGTGACATTGTTAACTATTTTAAATGGAAAAGTGTTTTTGAACAGTAGTTCGTTGATTTTTAAGTATTGTTTGTTTTATTCACATCTACAATAAAGTGGAATACTGTAAAAATAGCCTATGATGTAACATTATAGCGAAAATACAGAGATGCAGAATAGATGCTCAGGTTGTGCCTCACTGATTTTCTCACCTATGTCTTTCATGCTGACATGTACAAAAATTTCAGTTTATCATCTCACTCATCAACAATTAAGCTCTGAGATTTGGCTATTGTTTACAAGTTCCCAGATATGGGAGTGAGAAAGACTGTCATTTGAATTAATTCTCCACAATTCCCTAGCTTTGTAACCTTGGATAAGCTCCTTAACTTCTTTAAGCCTCAGTTTTGTTTTTCCTCAGAGTATTTATTTGTCTCTGCTAAGAGGATAAATTTGAAAAGAATTTGTAAACTATGAAGCACAGTACAAATGTTTGTTGATTTTATCTGCCAGGTACACTGGAATTGTCAAAGTAACTTTTTCCTTTATTTTGACAAATTCTTATAATTTGGCTCTTGTAATTCTAGATTTCCTATAGATTTTTAAGTGCTATTGTTTTTCTTATAACATGACTTAATGATGACATTGCATAGTGCTTTAGAGTTGACCAACCATGTATAAATGCATTAAATATTAAGTGTAAGGACCTATACGGCAACTCAAGCATATCTACTTGATCTTTGTGCCTCCCAATTTTCTACTTGAGGCAGTTCAATATAAAAGAGAAAACTGGTTAACCAATAGAATTGAGTCAGGTCTAACTATATACCCAAAGATTCAAGTTTCCAAGGAGATGATATATTTAGGAGCAGGTTGGAAGGAGCACTGACATGGTGTATTGGTCTGCCATTACTACTTATGCTTTGGTGGTCAGTGCACTTGAGAAGAAATTGCCCTGTTTACCACCCTTGCTGTTTCTACTTGGGGGGAAAAACCTGACAATGTCAGCAGCCATTTATCACACTTGAGGGGCACCTGTGTGCCAATCTCCTGCTGTGTGCCATCCTGCAGGATTATAACATTTGCCCATAAAGAACCCACCCTGCCCACAGCATCCAGGACAGAGCTTAACTGTATGCCTCCCACAGTAACCTACAATGCTTGGCAAGACTCTCTTCTTGCAGAATCACTCTCTTAGCATAGCCAAAGAGAATTACCTCTGTCTAATATTTTAGGCCATTTACTACAATTAGAGACTTTAAAATGTATTGGTTATTCTTTGACTTCGTATCAGGTATAAAAACTGAACAGAAAATAATATTATATCCCCCATCTCCAAGTGTTTGAAATTTAGACCCAGAGTATATGTTTCAGAAAATGAACTGTTTCAGAACATTTAGTTAATAGTTATGTCAATGATGTAACATTGTTAACTGAAAAATATTTACTATTACTAAATCTTTATCTAACAGCAAGAGGCCCACAAGTTGGAATTAAAAGATGGAAATGAATTGGGTATAAACAATCATGCAGTACCTAAAAATGTTCCAAAAGTAGGTGAGAAGGCCGAAGAGAAGAATGAAGAACCCTCAAACAACCATATTGCACATGGGAAAGGTATTACAGTTATTTTGTTTTGTGTTAATAGGATATTGACTTTTCTCATTTTGAGGTTAACATTTTCAATCATAAAGGATATTGTTTGATTTTAGTTCAATTATGATTAGGTGTCTGTATTGTTTCAAATTTAGATCCTTTGACTGAGAAAAAATAGTAAGTTATTTTAGAATTACAACTATGTCCAAAGCAAGATATAAATATACTAGAGGCCCGGTGCATGAAATTCGTGCACAGGGGTGGGGGTCCCCTCAGCCTGGCCTGCACCCTCTCCAATCCGGGACCCATTGGGGGATGTCTGACTGCCTCTCGCAATCCGGGACTGCTGGCTCCTAACCGCTCGCCTGCCTGCCTGCCTGATCGCCCCTGACCCCTCTCCCTGACTGCCTGATTGCCCCTAACCGCCTCTGCCTCGCCCTGCACCCAGGACCCAGGATTCCCTCCTCCGGGCGGTCACAGGCAACTGGGACCCGGGCTTCCCTCCCTCTGGCCGGCCGCAGGTACCCAGGACCCTGGCTGGCTTCGCCTGGGCTGGCCACAGCCACAGGTGCCCAGGACTGCAGGATGGGCAGCTTGTCCCTCTCCTAGGCCGTAGCCTGACTGGTCCCCATTCCTCTCTCATGAGCTCATTTGTGCCTGGTGGTCCCCATTCCTCTCTCCCCAGTGTTGAGTGTCTGAGCCGTTACAGTGTGATGACCATTTGAATATTAGCTCTTTATTGTATAGGATTTGGTTAGTGTAGCTTATTGCTTTAGAAACTGTTACCTTCCACCAAAACAGTTTTAATTTATGTAAAGAAAAATATAGAATTATATCTTTTGATACTTGGGCAGAACAAATCAAACCAGGTGGTGATGCAGGAATGCCTGGAATAGAGGAGAATGACCTTGCAAAAGTTGAAGAACTTCCCATTGGTAAGTAAAAGTTAGTAGAGTATTTAACTAAAGTGACCATATTATTTTTCATGTGATCCTATTCTCTTTTTGAGTAACACTTGTGAAAATTCACAGATATCTGTATGATTTATATTTTCAGTTAATTAACCACCCATAAAGTACCCTTTTTTGCCTTAATAAGAATCAACCATATTTGAACCTTTCTTTTTTGACTCAAGAGTTATTGTTCATGACATTTATGCTATATTAGAGCCATTTATGTTTACTAAAAGTATATATGGCTCATTTCTTTCATACTAAATGCTCCCAGATTGCTGTGATGTTGGTGTGCTTTAATATGGCATAGCAGTATACTTACATAGGTTTTTAGAACTTGCCTTGTCCTTTCAGTTAATTACCTCAAACTTTAAATAGTTTATTCACTGTTTTCTTTCTTTTATTTTTGTTAATCCTCACCAGAGGATATTGTTTCCATTGACTTTTAGAGAGAGTGGAAGGCAGGAGGAGAGACAGAGAGAGAGAGGAACATTGATGTGAGAGAGACACATCGATTGGTTGCCTCCTGCACACATGTAGGCTGGGGCCAGGAATCGAGCCTGAAGCCAAGGTACTTGCACTTGACCCAAATTGAATCTGCCACCCTTCAGTCCCCAGGGTGAAGGGTCACAGTCGATTCGGGTCAAGGGCAAGTACCTTTCTAACTGCTGAGAAAACTGGCTAGGCGGGTGACTTTTTTTATGGCCACTTCTGCTCAATGTGTATCTCTTTCTTCATTAATCTGTCTGTTTCTTATCTATTTCCATTTGAAGTCTGTGTCACTGCTGCTTTCCTAATCCCATTCATGTTTGGTTTTTTTGCATGTCTGCTTTTCTTGCCATTTCTATGTTTCTTGGCTATCATAGGCATCCCTCCCTGCTGACTCCAATTTATGGTAGAAAATAGAAAGTAATAGCATGTCTGTGGTTATTCTTGGCTGTTTTTATTCCTTTCAATCTTGGTGATTACTTCTGTGGTTACAACTTATTGTATGTGGCTGCAGTTGCTGAGTGTTTGAGGTCCAAATGAAGTACTGGGTTTTTTATTTGTATCGTTTTGTTATCTTCTCAAATTCTGTCATGTCTATTTTCTTTGGGGTTATCAGTCATAGTATACTCCCCTAAAATAAAGGTAAGAACAAGAGCAATAACGCGAGTTTAAAAATATGGAGTTAGAATGAGCATGATTTGTTTGTAAGGCAATGAAGTTATCTAGTGATTCTTAAGGTGTGGTACTTGGATCAGCAGTATCAGCATTACCTAGGAACTTCTTAGAAATGCAAATTCTTGAAGTAGAGCTCTTCAGTGTGTGTTTTAACAAGCTCTCCAAGTGGTTTTTGATCTATGCCAAAGTTTTAGAAACACTAGCTAGACATTAATTAAGGAAATGTTGAAAGCAAAGACCATGTATTCTTCTCAATTTCTGCAGCACTTACTCTATTCCTAGACTTACTGAGTTTTAGATTGATTCATCTCTTTTACATTGCCCTTATTTATTTTTTAGGTTGTACCCAAAGTTTTGCCAAGGACAAACTCTAGGTTTCTAGTATATAGAAGCACTCTATTCAGATATATAGTCAAAGATTGTTTACCTGCTTGTATGCATTTATTTTTTTATGTCATATATCTAAAAAATATATTTACATGTAAATATAATTTTAACTTATGTTTTCCATTTCTACATAGTTTTCAAGTTAAATTTTTTTCATTACTACCTTAAATGTGTAATGTCTCCATTTGTTTTCTCAGTGGTCCACTATCATAATTTATTATCTGGCCACCAGGAAATTTCAGAGTTACGGTAAAATGAAATGGGAATGCAAGAGGTCGTAAAGATTTTACCTTGACCATTTTTAGGTATACTGTCCCTATCAGAAAGTGATTTTCAAATGTCTTCCATACATGAACAGCTTCAGCAGAGCAAAAATTTTATCTTGCTTCTTTTGCTTGCTTTAAAAAACATCACACAACCAGTTTATTAGAATTAAAAGGGATAAATAATGCTACTTTTAATTAGATGCCAACAAATTCAAATCGGATTTTCACAATATGAATTTGCTATATTGACTCATATAATGGTTGTAGCATTATAGTTTAGCTGGGAAAAACACTAAAAATATATATTTTGTGTAAATCTAGCATTAATGCCAAAACATCTGTCTATACCAGGGGTGGGCAAACTTTTTTTTTTTTTTTTTTTTTTTTTTTTAATATATTTTATTGATTTTTCACAGAGAGGAAGGGAGAGAGATAGAGAGTTAGAAACATCGATGAGAGAGAAACATCAACCAGCTGCCTCCTGCACATCTCCTACCGGGGATGTGCCCGCAACCCAGGTACATGCCCTTGACCGGAATCGAACCCGGGACCTTTCAGTCCGCAGGCCGACGCTCTATCCACTGAGCCAAACCGGTTTCGGCGGGTGGGCAAACTTTTTGACTCGAGGGCCACAATGGGTTCTTAAACTGGACCAGAGGGCCGGAACAAAAGCATGGATGGAGTGTTTGTGTGAACTAATATAAATTCAAAGTAAACATCATTACATAAAAGGGTACGGTCTTTTTTTTGTTTAGTTTTATTCATTTCAAACGGGCTGGATCCGGCCCGCGGGCCTTAGTTTGCCCACGGCTGGTCTATACTGTCATGGCATATTAGAGACCTTTCTCATGATTAGTTTTCTCTCTCTCTCTTTCTTTTAAACAAATAAAATGTTTCTTTGGGGTGTTAAAGGAATTGAATCCAGGATGCACAGACTCAAAGAAGACCTGAAACGTGCTCCTTAATTTTCTTTATATTTGATTTTCTGTAATTTGAAAATTATATGCTGTGATGTAGTTGATTTTGTTTTTTGCATTTATCCTGCTTGTTCTATCAGCTTCTTGGATCTGTGGCTTGGTGTCTGACATTAATTTGGGGAAATTCTCAGTCATTTTTATTTCAACTATTTCTTTTGTTCTGTTTTCACTTGCTTATCCTTCTGGTATGTTCACATTACACGTATATTATACCTTCTGTAGTTGTCCTAGATAGTCTGTTCTGTTTTATCCCCTCAGTCTTTGTTCTTTGCTTTTTGTTGTTGTTTCTGAGGATTCTATTGATATATCCGCTATCTCAGCATGTCTTCCTTCAGCCATGACCAGTCTACTAAGAAGCCCATCAAAGCATTCTACATTTCTGTTATAGTTTTTGACCTCTAGCATTTTTCCCCCTAGGGTTTCTATCTCTCTACTTATATTGTCCATCTGTTCTTATATACTATCTATCTAATAGAGTCCTTAGCATATTAATCATAGTTCATTCTAAATTCCCAGTCTGATAATTCTAACATTTCTACCATATTTTCTGATGCTTGTTCTGTCTCTTCAACTTGTGCTTTTTTTCCTTGAGTCTGACTGGTAATTTTTTTAAAATATATTTTTATTGATTTTAAAGAGAAGGGAGAGCGAGAGAGAGACAGAAACATCAATGATGAGAGAGAATCATTGATAGGCTGCCTCCTGCATGCCCCCTACTGGGGATCAAACCCGCAAACCAGGCATGTGCCCTTGGCTGGAATTGAACCCAGGACCCTTCAGTCCACAGGCCAACTCTCTGTCCACTGAGCCACACTGGCTAGGGCGACTTGTAATTTTTTTCAAATAATTTTTTATTTTTTAATTACACTTGACGTACAATATTATATTAGTTTCAGGTGTACAACTTAGTGATTAGACAGTTATATAGCTTATGAAGTGGTCACCCTGATAAATCTAGTACCCATCTGACACCATACATAGTTATTATAATATTATTGACTATATTTCCTATGATGTACTTTATATCCTGATGACTATTCTCTAACTACCAATTTGTACTTCTTTTTTTAATTTTAATTAATTAATTTAATTCTTTATTATTCAAAGTATTACATATGTCTCCTTTTTCCCCCATTGACCTCTCCCGTCCACCCCCGCCTCCCCACACATGCCCTCACCCCCCAATTTGTACTTCTTGATTCCTTCACCTTTTACATCCGTCCCCCCAAATTCCCTCCAGTCTGGCCACCATCAAAATGTTCTCTGTATCTATGAGTCTGTTTCTGTTCTGCTTATTTGTTTATTTTGTTATTAAAATTTCACATATAAGTGAAATCATCTGGCATTTGTCTTTGTCTGTCTGACTTATGTAACTCAGCAAAATACCCTCTAGTTCTATCCATATTGTTGCAGATGGCAAGATTTCTTTCCTTTTTTTTCTTTATGGCTAAATAATATTCCATTGTGTATATACTCCACTTCTTCTTTATCTATTCATCTATTGATGGACACTTAGGTTGCTTTCATAGCTTGGCTATCTGTTCTATACTAATAAAAGGGTAATATGCTAATTAGACCGGAAGACTTTCCAGGAGACCTTCTGGACGTCCTTCCGGACAAAGCCATGGTGGCAGGGCTGAGGCAGAGGCGGTTAGGAGCGATCAGGCCAGGAGGGGAAGGCAGTTGGCAGTGATCAGGCCGGCAGGGGAGGGCAGTTAGGGGCAACCAGGCTGGCAGGGGAGGGCAGTTGGGGCAATCAGGCCGGCAGGGGAGGGCAGTTAGGGGCGATCATGCCGGCAGAAGAGGGAAGTTAGAGGCGATCAGGCCAGCAGGGGAGGGGAGTTAGGGGCGATCAAGCCGACAGGGGGCCATTTGTGGGTGAGCAGGCCATTAGGGGGGGCAGTTGGGGGTGAACAGGCCGGCAGGGGGGGCAGTTGGGGGCAAGCAGGCTGGTGGGGGGGGAGCAGTTAGGGGCGATCAGATTGGGGGGGCAGTTGGGGGAGAGCAGGCCAGCAGGGGGGCAGTTGGGGGCAGTCAGGCTGGCAAGGGGAGGGCAGTTGGGGGCAAGAAGGCCAGTGGGGAAGGGGGGGCAGTTGGGGAGAGCAGGCCGGCAGGCAGAGTAGTTAGGGGAGATCATGCAGGCAGGCAGGTGAGTGGTTAGGAGCCAGTGGTCCTGGATAGCGAGAGGGATGTCCGACTGCCAGTTTTGTCCCAATCCCATAGGCCTAAATCAGCAGTCCAACATCGCCCGAGGGGTCCCAGATTGGAGAGTGTGCAGGCGGGGCTGAGGGACAACCCCCCCGCCCCATGCATGAATTTCATGCACCAGGCCACTAGTTGTAAATAATGCTACAAAGAACATATGGGTGTATATGTCTTTTATATTTGTTTTGGATTTCTTTGGATAATATGCAAAAGTAGAATTGCTGCCCTAGCTGGTTTTGCTCAGTGGATAGAGTATTGGCCTGCATACTGAAGGGTCCTGGGTTTGATTCCAGCCAAGGGCACATGCCCAGGTTGCAGGCTCGATCCCCAGTAGGGGGTGTGCAGGAGACAGCCGACCAGTGATTCTCTCTCATCATTGATGTTTCTATTTCTCTCTCCCTTCCTCTCTGAAATCAATAAAAATATATATTTTTTAAAAAGTGGAATTGCTGAGTCCTTCCTTGTCTCTTGTTAGAGCCTTTATTTTAAAGTTTACTTTGTCTGGTATAAGTATTGCTACCCTAGCTATTCTTTTCATGAAATATCTTTTTCCCTCCCTTTAAGTCTGTGTGTGTTTTTTGATCTGAAGTGAGTCTCTTGTAGAAAGCATATATAAGGGTCTTATTTTGTTATCCATTCAGCCACCATGTCGCTTCATTGAAGCATTTAAATCATTTGCATTTAAAGTAATTGTTGATAGATATGTTTTATTGCCATTTTATTATTCATATTTTTTAATCTTTTGTTTTCTGCTTAAAGAAGTTTGTTTAACATTTCTTGTAATACAGTAAACCCTCAATTTTGCAGACAAAATTTCCAGTCTGTATGTCATATGTGAAAATTAACACCCTCTTAATTTTAAAATGCTTTTAACCAAGATTTGCTTCTACTTAAATTAACAAGTTATTTTTTTGTTGTCAATTCACTGTTATTTTTAACAAATTTTAGCGAATAGGCCATATGCTGGAAAAAGCACTGTAGTAATTTTGCTGACATAAATAAATATCACATACCTACAACTATAGTCTACATATTTAAATCCAAGAGTCACCTCCATAAACAATGCTCAGTGAATGATTAAAACATGATAACACCACATGGCTTGAGGTAATTGGAGTGACTTTCTGCAACAATTTTTTTTAATCCTCACCCAAGGATATTCTTCCCATTTATGTTTAGAGTGGAAGGGATGAAGGGAGGGGAGGAAGCGAGAGAGAAACATCTATGTGAGAGAGACACATTGATTGGTTGCCTCACACACATGCGCTGACCAGGCCAGGGATTAAACCTGCAATTTAGGTACTGCCTTTGACTGGAATTGAACCCATGATCCTTTGGTATGTGAGGCAGTATTCTAACCACTGAGAAACACTGGCCAGGGCCTTTCTACAGCAGTTTATTTTATTTTATTGATTAAGGTATTACATATGTGTCCTTATCCCCCAATTGTCCCGTCCCCCCCGCCCCCCGCTCATGCCTTCACCCACTGGGGTCTGTGTCCATTGGTTATGCTTATATGCATGCATACAAGTCCTTTGGTTTATCTCTCCCCCTTACCCACACCCTCCCCTACCTTCCCTCTGAGGTTTGAGCATCTGATCAATGCTTCTCCGTCTCTGGATCTGTTTTTGTTCATCAGTTTATGTTGACCATTATATTCCACAAATGAGTGAGATCTTGTGACATTTATCTTTCTCTGACTGACTTATTTCACTTAGTATAATGCTCTCCAGCTCCACCCATGCTGATGCAAATGGTAGGAGATCCTTCCTTTTTACAGCAGTGTAGTATTCCATTGTGTAGATGTACCACATTTTTTTAATCCACTCATCTGCTGATGGGCACTTAGGCTGTTTCCAAATCTTAGATATTGTAAATTATGCTGCTATGAACATACATCCTTTTTGATTGGTGTTTCTAGTTTCTTGGGACATATTCCTAGAAGTGGGATCACTGGGTCAAATGGGAGTTCCATTTTTAGTTTCTTGAGGAAACTCCATACTGTTCTCCACAATGGCTGCACCAACAGTGCACGAGGGTTCCTTTTTCTTTGCATCCTCTCCAGTACTTGTCGTTTGTTGATTTGTTGATGGTAGCCATTCTGACAAGAGTGAGATGGTACCTCAGTGTTGTTTTGATTTGCATCTCTCGGATGATTAGTGACTTTGAGCATGTTTTCATTGTCTCTTGGCCTTATTTCCTCTTTCAAAAGTATTTAGGTCCGTTGCCCATTTTTTGATTGGGTTGTTTATCTTCCTCCTCCTCCTTCTCCTCATCCTCCTGTAATGTTGGAGATTAAACCCTTATCGTAGATAACATTGGCAAATATGTTCTCCCATGCAATGGGCTTTCTTGTTTTGTTGATGGTTTCTTTCGCTGTGCAGAAGCTTTTTATTTTGATGTAGTCCCATTTGTTTATTTTCTCTTTAGTTTCCACTGCCCTAGGAGCTGTATCGGTGAAGATATTGTTTCGGCGTATGTCTGAGATTTTGCTGCCTGTGAATTTTGCTGCCTCTAAGATTTTTATCGTTTCCCTTCTTACGTTTAAATCCTTTATCCATTTTGAGTTTATATTTGTGTATGGTGTAAGTTGGTGGTCTAGTTTCATTTTTTTTCATATATCTGTCGAATTTTCCCAATACCATTTACTGAAGAGACTGTCTTGACTCCATTGTATGCTCTTGCCTCCTTTGTCAAATATTAATTGAGCATAGTGGTTTGGGTTGATTTCTGGGTTCTTTCTACACCAGTTTTAAGGCATGCTGGCTGATGTTCCAATGTGCGCTAAGCCACTCCCCAGCCATGTGCATTTGTTTACTCGAGGTGACTGGTGAATGCATGCATTTACTAGACTTACTCAGTATAAATTTAAAATTGCTGTAATACATACAGTAAACTTTTCTGTGAAATTAAACTTTTCATACATACTTAATTTTAATTACACAAACTTGTCTACATAAGTAAAAACAGGTAAACTAACTTGTCAATTTTTTAACATACTAGTACTTATTCGGAAAACCTACTTTGTTATATAATAGACTTTTGGCTTTAACTGACACCCTCTCTCCCAAATTAGTCTGTTATATCAAAGTTTTACTTGTTTTTTAGATGAGGACTGAGGCTTCAGGAAATTAGGCACGAACCCCAAGTCATACTGTTAATAAATTACAGAGCCATGATTTGAGCCCTGATCCATCTAAAATTAAAAAGCCATGCTTTTTATTTTTTTATTCTCTTGGCTGTGCAACAGAACCACCTTTGGAGCTTTTAATAAATACAGATACCATGGTATCTGTATGCACCCCATATTCAGTGTATGTCTGGAGTAGTATCTGTAATACTGAAGCGCTGCCAGAGTTAAGGATTGTTGCTTATTAGTACCATATTCCTTCTCTATAGTCATAGGTACTGGATTGTGAAGCCCTATAAGGCAGGAAACTGGAAGTGTGAACATTTTTAATATTGTAGCCCTGTCATTGGAATAAGAAAACGAGAGTATAAGGCAAGGATGGTTCTCTTTTGACTCTCAGAGTAGAAGCTGCAACTGAAGGCTAATATAGATATAGAGCATTAACACTGGTTCATACTAAGTACACTCAATAAAATGAGTATAAAAGGAAAGTATTTCAACATAATAAAGACCATATATGGCAAACCCTCAACTAGCATAATACTCAATGGTAAAAAACTGAAAGCTTTTTCTCTAAGATCATGAACAAGAAAAAGATGTCCACTCTTGCTACTGTTATTCAACATAGTACTGTAAATCCTAGCCAGAGTAATCAGGCAAGGAAAAGAAATAAAAAGGCATTCAAATTGGGAATGAAGAAGTAAAACTCACTCTTTGTAGATAACATGATTCTATACACAGAAAACCCTAAAAACTCCACCAAAATACTATTAGAAACAATAAACAAATACAGTAAAGATGCAGGATAGAAAATCAATATACTAAAATGATTTATGTCCCTATATACTAATAACAAAATATGAAAAAGAGGTATTAAGAAAATAATCCGCCCTGACTGGTTTGGCTCAGCGGATAGAGCGTCGGCCTGCGGACTCAAGGGTCCCAGGTTCGATTCCAGTCAAGGGCAGGTACCTTGGTTGCGGGCACATCCCCACTGGGGAGTGTGCAGGAGGCAGCTGATCGATGTTTCTCTCTCATCGATGTTTCTAACTCTCTGTCCCTCTCCCTTCCTCTCTGTAGAAAATCAATAAAATATATTTAAAAAAAAAAAAAGAAAGAAAAGAAAATAATCCCATTTACAGTTGTAACAGAAAAGGGTAAAATACCTAGGCGTAAACAAAGAAAGTGAAGGACCTGTACTTTGAAAACTATAAGACATTGTTAAAAGAAATTGAAGAAGACACAAAGGAAGATTAACTATAAAAATGTCCATGTTACTTAAAGCATTATACAGATTTAATGCAAATCTGCATCAAAATCCTAATGGCATTTTTCACAGAAATAAAACAAAATAATCCTCAAATTTGTATGGAACCACAATATACTCCAAATAGCTAAAAGTAATCCTCTGGAAAGAAAAACAAACTGGAGATATCACACTCTCCGATTTGAAACTACAAAGGTACAATAATAATAAAAACAATATGGCAGAAAAACAGACACACAGACTGATGGAACAGAATTGAAAGCCTGAAATAAAGCCATATATATATATATACATATACATATATGTATAAGTATATGTATATGTATATATATATCTGATATAATAAAAGCCTAATATGCTAAGTGTCTGGTTGTCCAGTGACCAGTCGACTGTTCAACCAATCAAAGCGTAATATGCTAATGATATGCTAAGGCCACTCAACTGCTCGCTATGGATGTGCACTGACCACCAGGGGCAGACAGTCGACCAGTCCACCAGTCACTATGAGGTGCACTGACCACCAGGGGGTAGACGCTCCAACCTGTAGATTAGCTTGCTGCTGAGGTCCTGCTGATTGGGACTGAGCGAGATGGGCCAGACGCGCCCTAAAGCCCTCCCACCATCCCTCAGAGGCTGGCCAACCTCCCACGTCCCTCCCTGGCCAGCCAACCCCGATTGCCCCTGATTGGGATTGGGCGAGATGGAGCCAGACACTCCCTGAAGCCCTCCTGCAGTCCCTCCCTGGTCGGATCGTGCACTGGTGAGGTCCCTCGGCCTGGCCTGTGCCCTCTCGCAATCCAGGACCCCTCAGGGGATGTTGGAGAACTAATTTCAGCCTGATCCCACAGGCCACTCCCCTCAGGAGGGTGCCAGATGCCCGGCTCATGGCTGGTGAGTGCTGCTGCAGTAGCGGGAGCCTCTCCCAATGGGGACTGATTGGGCCCGAGCACAATAGGCAGGCACAGTAGGGCCAGGATGAGCAGGAGCGGCAGATTCGAGCTGCCGGTGGTATTGGACTCCGGGTTTCAGCCCAATCCCCACAGGCCACCCAGAGGGGCCCCACCCATGCATGAATTCATGCACTAGGACTCTAGAGTGTGTGTGTGTGTGTGTGTGTGTGTGTGCGCGCGCGCAACTAATTTTCAACAAATGAGTCAAAAACACACAATGAAGAAAGGAAAATCTCTTCAATAAAATATGTTGGGAAAACTGGAAAGCCTCATACAAAAGAATAAAACTAGGCTGCTATCAAACATCATACACAAAAATTAACTCAAAATGAATTAAAGACTTGAATATATGACCTGAAACAATGAAATACATAGAAGAAAGCTTAGGTATTAAACATATGGACTTTGGTCTCAGAGGGTTTTTGTGAACTTGAGTCCAAAGGCAAGAGAAGTAAAAGCAAAAATAAATGAATGGGACTACATCAATCTGAAAAGCTTCTGCACAGCAAAAGAACTCATCAATAAACCAAAAAAGCAACCAACCAAATGGGAGAAGGCTAATATCCAAAAATATATAAAGAATTCATACAGGCTGCATTCGTTACATTTGAACTGAGTGGCGGGAGCTGCTGGGGCTCGCGGAAGCCTGGTGTGGGGGCGCGCACCGTTGGCGGGCCTAGCTGTGGCGCGGCAGCTGTCCCGAGAGCAGGGCATCACCCTTCGCAGCAGCGCCGACATCGTGGCCGAGTTCTTCTCATTAGGCATCAACAGCATTTTGTATCAGCGCGACATTTATCTGTCTGAAACCTTCACTCGCGTGCAGAAGTATGGGCTCACCTTGCCTGTCACCACGGACCCCGCGCTCATGAAGTACCTGAGCAACGTGGTGGAGCAGCTGAAAGATTGGCTGTACAAGTGCTCCGTGCAGAAGCTGGTGGTGGTCATCTGGAATATTGAAGACGGGGAGGTCCTGGAGAGGTGGCAGTTTGACATCGAGTGTGACAAGACGGCCAGAGATGACAGTGCACCCAGAGAAAAGTCTCAGAAAGCCATCCAGAACGAGATCCGCTCCGTGATCAGACAGATCACAGCCACGGTGACCTTCCTGCCGCTGCTGGAAGCTTCCTGTTCATTTGAACTGCTGATCTATACAGACCAAGACTTGGTTGTACCTGAGAAGTGGGAAGAGTCCGGACCCCAGTTCATTGCCAATTCTGAGCAGGTCCACCTGCGCTCCTTCACAAGGACCATCCACAAGGTGAACAAGATCCCCATCAACGACTGAAGGAGCCACACGTGTGTATCCTGAGGCCAAGTCAACTGTAGTTCTTATTTTGTTTCATTGATTACTTTTGAGGTGGGGAAAACTTAGCATTGTACTTCACTGAACTGTGCGCATTGTCTATTTGTTGGTGCCTGTTTGACTTTCCATGGGGTTGACATAATTTCCATAGGGTTGACACTGTTCGAAGGGAACCAGCAGATCACATCAGCACTGGAATGTCAACTCCTTTGAAGGTGGAAAATGGAGGTGGGAAACTTGTTATTCAGCTAAATGCCTTCCTAAATCAGAACTTTCGGTCAAGTAGCCTGACTCCGAATCTAGGTGAATATGGAACAGCAAAAGAAGTCTGAATATCAGAATCTTTGTTTAGTTCTAGAGTAACTGATTAGCCACAGTCACAGTATTCCTAGCAGGTCCTTTTGCCATTTAGTTCATTTGTATAGTTTCCATATTGAAAACCCCCAATTACTTGACTTTGATGTATATAATTTACACTTACAAATCTGTCGCTATTTCTCGTTTCAATTCCGCTGATACAGAACTCTTAATGTCTTTTTGTGTTTTATAAAATCAAGCTTTGAATGACAATGATAAAGTTAAAAAAAAATAATTCATACAACTCAACAATAACAAAAACAATCTGATAAAATATTGGGCAGAGGACTTGAAAAGACAGTTTTCCTAGGAAGACAGACAGATGGCAAAAAGATATATGAAAAGATGCTTGATATCACTAATTATAAGGGAAATGCAAATCAAAACCACAAAGAGATACCACCTCACACCTGTTATAATGGCTATTGTCAATAAGTCAAGAAAAAACAAGTGTTGGAGAGGATGTGGAGAAACCCCTGCACACTGCCAGTGGGAATGTAAATAGGTGCAGCCACTATGGAAAACGGGATGAAGATTCCTCAAAAAATTAAGAATAGAGCTAATATATGACCCAGCAATCTCTCCTCCGGGTGTCTACCCGATATTTTGAAAACACTTATTTGTAAAAATATATGTACCCCTATGTTCATTGCAGCATTATTCACAATAGATAAGACACAGAAGTAACCTAAGTGTCCTTTAAAAAAAATGACTGGATAGCCCTGACCTAGTACCTTAGTTGGTTAAAGTGTTGTCCTGATATGCCAAGGTTGTAGGTTCAATCCCCAGTCAATGCACATACAAGAATCAGCCAATGAATGCATAAATAAGTGGAACAACAAAAATTTCTCTCCCCGCCACCCTTTCCTTTCTCTCTCTCTCTCTCAAAAAAAAAAAAAAAAAAAGACTGGATAAAGAAGTGGTTGTATAAATAATGTAATGCTACTCAGCCATAAAAAAGATAAAATATTGCCACTTGTGACAACATAAATGGATCTTTTTGTTTGTTAATCCTCACTGGAGGATATTTTTTTCCATGGATTTTAGAGAGAGTATAAGGGAGAAGGAGAGAAGAGAGAGAAAAACATTGATGTGAGAGAGCCACATCAATTGGTTAACTCCTGCACATGCCCCCAACTGGGGCATGGAACCTGCAACCTAGATATGTGCCCTTGACCAGAATCAAACCCATGGCTCTTTGGTTCCCAGGCCAATGCGCTAACCATTGAGCAACACTGGCCCGGGCTACTTGGATGGATCTTGAGAGTATTATGTTAAGTAAAATAAGTCAGATGGAAAAAGATAAGAACCATATGATTTCAGTTATGTGGGGTATAAAATAAAAAGCAACAAATGAACAAACAAAATAAACATACAAAAAAACTTATACAGACAACAGAATTGTGGTTACCAGAGGGAAAAGGGGTTGGGGAGGATGATGAGTGTAAAGGGGTCAAATACATGTGATAAAAGGAGACTAGACTTTGGTTGTGAGCACACAATAGAGTATATAGATTTTTTATTATAAAGTTGTACACCTGAAGTTTATATAATTTTATTAGCCAGTGCTATCCCAATAAATTTAATTTTTAAAAAATAATACAGAGGAAAACAAAATAAATCTGATAAGATAGCATCTACACTGGGATTTAATTTTGTTTAAGGTATATAGTATAAATATACAGAAAAGAAAAATAAATACCAAAGAGATAGTCTCAAAATAGTAACAGTGGTTATCTTTAAGTGGTAAAATGACAATTTTAAATTTCTTTGTGCTTTTCTATTTTTCTAAATTTTCTATAGGAACATGTATTATTCATTTCAAACATATAAGAGTTCCATATTACTACTCTGTTTCTACTATGTCAGATCTAAATTCTCTGGTGCTTTATAAAACTTTTTTAAAAATTCTTTATTGTTGAAAATATTATACACGTCTCCTTTCCCCCCGTTGATATAAAGACTTTTTAAATCCAGCCTTTCCCTACCTATCTAAATCATAATTTTGCCTCCAAATCACCTTGTTCTTGAGCAGGAGACATTATCATATAAACTAAGGACATGTATGATCACTTATTGTTTAGTAGAGGAGGTGTCCTCTCTTGTTTTCTGGTTTGTATAGTGCTGGAGCCAACTATGATCCAACAGTTTTCAACAAATTTGTAGATTGTGACTGACTTCTCTTTCCAAATATATCTACCAGATGCTTAGTGTCCTCAGAGTCTGTTAGCAAATCAATATTGTATTGTTCTTTTAAGATGTTAGGTGAGCCTGGCTGGCTTAGCACAGTGGTTGAGCATCGACATATGAGCCAGGAGGTCACAGTTCGATTCCCATAGGGGCAAAGCCTGGTTGCAGACTCAATCCCCAGTGTGGGGAATGCGGAGGCAGCCAATCAATTATTCTCTCATCATTAAAGTTTCTATCTCTCTCTCACTCTCCCTTCCTCTCCCAAATCAATAAAAAAAAAAAATATTTTAAAAGATGATATTAGGTGATTGTAGTTATTTAGCAGTCTTATGTGCATTAGTGGGTGTTGGGCATTGTAAGTGGCAGTAGGAACATGGTAATGGGAACACAATAAAATATGGAAAACCTCAGCTTTCTATAAACTTGAGTAGGTTGCTTGCTTAGAGTGAATGTTAAACTTTTTGGGTTCTTAAGTTTAGAGATCTATGTAATAATAAACAAAACTGAGTGATTGAAATAAACTTTAAAAATAACCCAGGTTGATGATTCCAAGATGCGGCTGGGACGATGGCAGTGAGGGAGAGAGTGTGAGTGAGTGAAGGAACGAAAGGGGAATGTGTGGACGTGTTGTGTGTCTGTGTGTGTCTGAGTGAGGGACAGCTAGATCTTGTAGGACCTTTGGGGGCTGGTGGACTGGGCTCACATAGCCAGGCAGCCTCTGCTACTGCCGTAATCTCTCCTGGAGCACCAGCTCTGCTGCAGAGGCCATGCCATCTTGAAGGGGAGAGATGCTGTGACTGGGACCCAGCCTCACCTCCACCCAGGGTGCTCTCAGACACCATCTGGGATCCTACAGCCACTCTGGCCAGAGACCTGCTGCCTCGGCTGCTGACCCTCGGACACCGGAACTCCAGCCTCCCCAGCTGAGGGCTCCTGTGAGTTCCAGAGGGCGCTCCCCTCCCTCAAGCCAGAGGCTTTAGCCCAGGTACCACGACTGCACGTGCGAACAGCTCCATGATCGCGCATGCACGAACAGCCGAGCCTTACACAGCAGCCCTGGGCACCGTGACTGCTCCAGCAGCAGCGTGAGCAGCCACCGCCCATGACCATGTGAAGAGCAGCTGCCCTGCAACCATGCAAGGAGCAGCTGCCGCCTGAAAACACCTGAGAAGCAGCCGCCCCATAAGCAGTCTCCGCCCACACCCCCCCCCCCCCCCCCCCGCAAGGAGCAGTCGTCGCCCGCGACCACACAGGAGCAGCCGCCCCACAACCCCCGGAGGAGCAGCCACTGCCCGTGACCACACAAGGAGCAGCCGCTGCCCATGACTACAGGAGGAGCAACCACCCTGGAACCATGCAAGGAGCGGACACCCTGTGAGCAGCCACCACCCCATGACCGTGCAAGGAGTGGCTGTCCTACAACTGCCTGAGGAGTAGCTGCCACCCACAACTGCACAACCCGCCACCAAGCTTGCCGCTGCAGCCACAAATCCTGTGCGACTTGACACCTAGATCATTCGGTGAGAGCAAAAATGGGGAGACAGAAGAACAACCCCCAAAGGAAAGAAAAAGAGAAATCGCCAGAAAGAGAACTAAATGAAATGGAGGTATGCAGTATGTCAGAAAAAGAATTCAGAATAAGGGTCATACAGTTTATAAACCTAATGGATGATAAAATCAACAACCTATGTGAGAATCAGGAAGAAATAAAGAGTGATAGAGCTACAATAAAAAACCCTATGGAAGCTTTCAACATTAGAGTAGGAGAATCGGAGGACCGAATTAGAGAATTAGAAGACAGAGAAGCAAAACACACCCAATCTGAACTGCAATTGAAGAAAAAAATCAAAAGATAGGAGGAGAGCCTGAGGGAGCTTTGGGACAACATGAAATGAAGCAACATACATATAATAGGGGTGCCAGAATGACAAGAAGAAGACCAAGGGTTAGAAAACCTATTTGAACACTTGGAGTGCGGGTGAATTTCCCGCCAAAATATAAGATGGCTCTGTCTTTTGGTTTTGTTCCATCCACCAAAAGGGTGGATTACAAACAAATATTTGGTAATACGCAGTTACAATCGGCCCGAGTTTACACGTTTCCCGCACTCCACCGCAAATCTATATGAACTGAGTTAAAGACGGCTCCTGCGGAGTACGCGCAATTCACGCGAGCCGACTTAACTTGTTTCCCGCACTCCAAGTGTGAAGAAATAATATCAGAAAACTTCCCTGATTTGGGGAAGAAAAGGTCACACAAGCACAGAGTCCCAAACAAGATGAACTCAAAAGATCCACACCAAGACATGTCGTAATTAAAATGGCAAATGTTAACGACACAGAGAGAATCTTAAAGGCTGCAAGGAGAGAAAGAAAGTTATCTAACATGGATCTCCCATTAGATTATCAAATTATTTCTCAACAGAAACACATCAAGCCAGAAAGGAATGGAAGGAAGTTTACAAAGTGATGCAAAGCAAGGGACTGAATCCAAGAATACTCTATCCAGCAATGCTATCATTCAAAATTGAAAGGGAATTCAGGAGCTTCATAGACCAAAAAAGGCTAAGGGAGTTTATCACTACCAAGCCAGCAATGCAAGAAATGCTGAAGGGACTGTTGTAAAAAAAAGGAAATAAAAAAAGGGAAGAAGGAACACAAGCACAGAAAATAAAAATGGCTACAAACAAATACCTATCAATAACTTTAAATGTAAATGTCCTAAATGCTCCAATGAAACGACATCAAGTGGTTGAATGGATAAAAAAAAACATGACCCATATATATGCTGTTTACAAGAGACCCACTTCAGAACAAGAGACTCACACAGACGGAAAGTGAAGGGATAGAAAAATATATTTCAGGCAAATGGAAATGAAAAAAAAAAGCTGGAGTATCAATACTTATATCTGACAAAATAGACCTCTGAGTGAAGGCCATAACAAGAGATGAGGAAGGCCACTTCATAATTCTAAAGGGGTCGATACAACAAGAGGATATAACTCTGGTAAACATATATGCACCCAATGCAGGAGCATACAAATACATAAAAAAACTTCTGGAAGATATCAAGGGAGAGATCGACAGCAATATGATCATAGTAGGGGACTTTAATACCCCACTGACATTACTGGATAAATTCTCTAGACAAAAAATTAGCAAAGAAACAGCAATCCTAAATGACTCACTAGATCATGTGGACTTAATTGACATCTTCAGAACATTTCACCCCAAAGCCTCAGAATATACATTCTTCTAAAGTGCACATGCGACATTTTCAAAGATAGACCACATATTGGGTCACAGGCAAAGTCTCTCCAGATTCAAGAAGGTTGAAATCATATCAAGCATCTTCTCGGACCACAATGGCATAATATTAGAAATCAACTACAATAAAAACAATTTTAAAAAATCCAAACACTTGGAGGCTGAATAGCATGCTATTAAACATGACAATGATACAGGTTGGATGACTCTTTTCCTCCCTCCAAACTATATATTGTCAGAAATCTCCAACAATGATCGGGGCTCATGAAGGATGCGTTTTTCTCACATCAGTGTTTCTCTCTGTCTTTCCCTCTCTTCTACTCTTCCTAAAAAGCAATGGAAAAATATCCTCAGGTGAGGATTATAACAACAACAACAACAAAAATCATTTAAAAATATTAAAACAAACAAACAAACTGAAGTATACTAGTTAGTATGTACTAGGCCAGTGATGGCGAACCTATGACATGCGTGTCAGAGGTGACACGCGAACTCATTTTTTTGGTTGATTTTTCTTTGTTAATGGCATTTAAATATAGAAAATAAATATCAAAAATATAAGTCTTTGTTTTTCTATGGTTGCAAATATCAAAAAATTTCTATATGTGACCTGGCACCAGAGTTAAGTTAGGGTTTTTCAAAATGCTGACACGTCGAGCTCAAAAGATTCGCCATCACTGTACTAGGCTGTGGTGTATTAATTTACAACCCCCTAATTTCTTTAACCTAGAACTATAAAGGTTTATTTATTGTTCATATTATATTTGCTTCAGGTTAGATGACTGTCTTTGCAGTTCTCCTTCAAGCATTGTCCCCTTTCATTATTTCAAGCCACCGTCTTCATATATAGCCTGCTAAGTTGTAGCACAAAGGGAAGACAGATTGTAGGTGATTTGTGCAGATTTAATCACCATACTTGGAAGTGTCACCCACAGTCACCTACATTCTCATGGTCAGAACCCAGTCCTATGGCCCCTCACCATAAGGAAGGCTGATCTTCCTCTGTTTCCAGGAAAAATATAATGAAATATGATCACATAGCATTGTCTCTGCCACACCAAACTCTTAGAAGAATAAAATGTGCCACTAACCATATCTTATAGATGGACTTTTCTATTTTTTTCTTTATCTGTTTTTCTTCTCTATAGTTTCTTTGCTCTCTTCCTTTATATCACGTTACTATATTCTGCGCAAGAATATAGTGTAGTCAGGGTTCGATTCCCGGTCAGGGCACAGGCCCAGGTTGTGGGCTCAATCCCTGTGTGGGGCGTGCAGGAGGCAGCCGACCCATGATTCTCTCTCATCATTGATGTTTCTATCTCTCCCCTCCCACCACCCCCCGCCCCCAGCTTCCTCTCTGAATAAAAATATATTAAAAAAAAAAAAAAAAGAATATAGTGTAATTAGTGGAGGTGAATGAAAAGGTATCTCTTTCCCTGTTGCCTTCATTTCTTAAGGGAGAAGAAAGTCCCTACTATAAGTATGTACATCTTTGTAGTAAGCCCTTGGTACAACTTAAAATTTCCCTCTTCAAAAAATAAATCTCAACTTATTATATTATTTATATTTAGTTTTTATTTAAATATGAGCAACTTGGAATAGCATATTTTTATTGCTTTGCCTAATCCAGTGGTTCTCAACCTTCTGACCCTTTAAATACAGTTCCTCATGTTGTGACCCAACCATAAAATTATTTTTGTTGCTACTTCATAACTGTTCTGTTGCTACTGTTATGAATCTTAATATAAATATCTGATATGCAGGATGGTCTTAGGCGATCCCTGTGAAAGGGTCATTCGACCGCCAAAGGGGTCTCGACCCATAGGTTGAGAACCGCTGGCCTAATCTATAAATGTCAATCTTTATTGATGCTATCTATATAAAAAGGTATCACTATATCTGAAGGGATTTTTTTACTTATTCATTCATCAACTCTAGTTGAGCTCCGCTTATATGACAGGCACTATTCTAAATGTTGGGAATATAGTGGAGAATAAGGTAGAATTCCTACTGTCTTTTATTCTGGTCAGATTTACTAGTATTGATCACCAAAATTTGTGATGGGTGGTACAATGTATCAATTAGTAGCCACAAATTAATTATATGCCAACTATAAGGATTACAGAATTAGGATAAGCATCATAGGATTAGTGCAATATAAATGTATGGTGGTTGGTTTTAGAAATCATAAAATCAATGGGAATAATATGGATCTATTTTTTCTTTTAGTTTTAAAGAAACCCCCTATTTCTATTTCTCAATATGGTAGTCATCAAGCAATCTCCCATCTTCCAACTGGACAACCTCTCTCTCCTAATATGGTTCCAGGTATGAAGTCTTATTCTTAAATTTTTACTTGAAAACTAAATTCTAGGTCATGTATTGTTATGTAGTGAATAAAACATGTCATTTAACAGCATAGTGAAGTAATTTTCTTCTAGTTAATGTTATATATTTTCAAATGACTGATAAAAGCTCAGGGAAGTGATCATTTAAGAATGCACGTTATCTAATAGATTCCTAAAAGCAGAAGAATTACTTGTTTTGCCACTCTGGACTATATTCCCTTTCATCTCTGTTGTTCTATATGTACTTATTTACCTTCTTCAAAATGTGTTTAAATTTATCTCAGAGTCCTTCTATAAACTACTAGATTCACCTATTTTAAACTCTCTACTCTGTACTTATGAATGTTTCAGATCTCACATTGGTTGTAAGATTTGGTTGAAGGAATTATAATCAATCTTAAAAAAAAAAAGGCTACCTAACTACCCAATGCCAGACAACAATGTGCCTTAGCTTTTCTAAAGCAGGTCTTGTGAAATTCTCCTGCAAAATAATGACTTTAACTTGATGTTTTTCTATCATAGATTCTCATGTAAATCATAATGGAAACCCTGGAACTTCAAAACAGAACCCTCCCAATCTTCTTCAGCGTTTAATTCCAGGCCCAAACTTGGAGAGTGAACCCAGAATTCAAGGTGATACACTGAAGCAGGCCACCAAGGATAGAGCCGGTGATTTCCATAAGTTAAAGCAAAGTAAGAATGAGTTGATGAATATTATGCTGAAAGAGTTCTTTAAATACAATTTTTGTTTACAAGGCTCAATTAAGGTCTTTATTACTATAATCTCTAACTAATGACTGTATAGTAAAGCCATATGCATATAAACAGAAAGTATAATGGTGGCAAAATTTAAAAGTAAAGCAGGTTTTAAATGGATAGAGATTTTAAAGAAGAGTTTTAAAAGCTTCTCGTTTGCCAGTGTTCAATAATAAATTTCAGGTGAGTTAATTTTTTTTAAATGCTATTAGTTCTTTTTTTTATATATATATTTTATTGATTTTTTACAGAGAGGAAGGGAGAGGGATAGAGAGTTAGAAACATCGATGAGAGAGAAACATCGATCAGCTGCCTCCTGCACACTCCCCCACTGGGGATGTGCCCGCAATCAAGGTACATGCCCTTGACCGGAATCGAACCCAGGACCCTTGAGTCCGCAGGCCGATGCTCTGTCCACTGAGCCAAACCAGTTAGGGCAAATGCTATTAGTTCTTATGACTAAAATATTTTTGGAGAAGTGAGAAACGATATATTTTACTAGGCTAATGAGTGAAAACTTTAATTATAAGGAACAGAATATAAATAGTTTTGAAAAATGAATTCTGGGGGAAATATAGACCTGGGGAGACTGCCATAGTGGATGTTTCTTACTGCTTTCTTTTTCATCCCCTCCAGTTGCAATTTTACTTCATTTAGGTTTTAGGAGAGAAGTGAAAGAAATTGAATATATTCATAGTACTATGTAATAAAGTATGACTGCTTAATTGTTTCAGAGTTATTGATTTTGATAATACCACAAAAAATTCTGGTAGTAGAGAGAATTTGGGGCAGGACAGTGTCTCTTAAACCATATGACACAGTTCCCTTAAACTATACTTTTTTATTTCCTCTGCTGATTTCAAGGCTTTTTCCCTTCAACTTCTGAACAGACAGAATATCTAAAAGCTCCGATTTGCCTTTGTTAGCTTTTTATGATGGCTTCTATGTTCAGAGCAGTGTTTAGGCGGCTATTTGTACACAGGTTGCTTGTAAAATGAGAACTGCACAGTGTTACATTTTTTTAATCTATTCAAGATATTTTTATTGGTCTTATGACAGTTATTTATATTTCAGCATCTATTATCAACATATAGTTTGCATGCATTCAGTTGACTTTTCTTCCTTGTTACTTAAAAGCATATTTGGGTATCTTGACTAAAGTAATATATGAAAAACTTTTATTTATAAGAATGTGGCTAGTATTTTAAATACAGTGAAAAAATATTTCCTCAAAATTTTGTTAGGATATTGCCTCAAAACTTTTATCTCAACAAAAAGAGGTTTAGAGTAAGGGTATAACTAAATGAAATATCTTAATTTGATTACTTAAGATTTTTTTCTAAACTTATAGTTTATTCCATAAAGTTTTTTATTTGCCTTACATGTTGTTTGTTTATTTTTACCAATCTTTGGGCAAAGAATGTGATTGGAAAGTAATTGCCAGAAAATGATCACTCTGTACTTAAAAGAATCTAAACTCTTGCCCGACCGTTGTGGTTCAGTGGTTGAGCCTCGAACTATGAACCAAGAGGTCATGGTTCATGTTCCTGACAGGGCACATGCCCAGGTTGTGGGCTCAATCTCCAGTAGGAGGCATGTAGGAGGGAGCTGATCAATGATTCTCTCTCATCACTGATGTTTCTATTTCTCTCTCCCTCTCTCTTTCTCTCTGAAATCAATAAGAATATGTTTTTATAAAAAACACTCCAAATTCTTTTCATTGTATATATTTCAGCTCAAATATTATTGTGAGAGTTAAAATTAAGGTGAGCACTATTTTGTGATTTACTTGGACATTATTTCATACATGATTTTAACCTATCAAATAGTTACATAGTTGTCATTTTAAATGTATTTGTGTACTCACACACATATACATATATCCTGTTGTGTTTAGGCAATAATAGTAGTTTTCATTTAGCTCTATTCTTTTACTGATTATTTATATTATTTTGTATTCTGTCAGGTTGTAATAACTATGACTATCTTTTTTCAAAATACTTAATGCTTCTCCTACTTTGGGTGTTCCTTTAAAAGTGTAGTCCCCAAACTGAAATTACTAGTTCAAAGTACTTGACCAGCTTTCTAGATCCTGTTACATATTGTCAGATTGCTCTCTAGAACAGTTTCACAGTGTCAGTGGAGATATTTAAATTTATTTCACTATGGCTTGACCACATTTGCTTTTTAACACTTATAAGGTATTTAGAATATGTTCCTTAAAGATGTTTTGATAAGCATTTACTTTCTAGCAACCTGTTCATTTTTGTGAGGAATTTATTATAATCATTTCTGGGTTTGTAACTGTGCCTCACTTTTGACCACGTAGCATGGTATCTTTGGAAATTGATCCTATATCTTTGTATCAAATCTTTATAAATAATTCATATCTTCAGATACTGACTTTTTATAATTTGCCTTTACCATAGTTTTCCACTTCAGTTGCCTTTCTTGATATGAGACTTTATTCTCTTTTGTCATGCAAAATTTTAATTAAAAATAATTTTTAAATTGTTATAAAATTCACCAAAGTGTTTGATTCAGTGGCACTCAGTACATTCACATTGTTGTACAATCACCACAGCTGTCTAGTTCCAGAACATTTTCATCACCCTGAAAGAAGCCTCTACCCATTAAACAGTCACTTTCTATTCTCTCTCACCAGTAGTTTGTGGCAACTTTCTAATCCGCTTTCTGACTCTGTTAATTCACCTGTTGTGGATATTTCATATATAGGGAATCATACAATATGTAGACTTTGTGCATGGCTTCTTTCACTTAGCATACTGTTTTCAAGTTGCAGCCATGCTGTTTCTTTTTATGGCTGAATAATATTCAATATGGATATTATTGTACGAATACATTTTGTTTATTGTTCACCCATTGATGGACATTTGAATTGTTTCTACTTTTTGGCTATTGTAAGTAGTGCTACCGCTGGTATGGACATTCCTTTACAAGTTTTTGTTGAACACCTGTTTTCAGTTCTTTCAAGTATATACCTGACCTAGATGTGAAATTGCTAGGTCATATGCTAATTCTATGTTTACCTATATAAGAGCTGCCAAACTATTTTCCACAGCAGCTGCACCATTTTAGAATACCACCAGCAATGCATGAGCATTTCCATTTCTCCACATCCTTGTCAACACTCATTGTTTTCTTTTTTTCTTTTTTAACTATTGCCATCCTAGTGGGTGTGAACTGGTATCTCACTGTAATTTTCATTTTACCAATGACTAATGACATTGAGCATCTTTTTCATATACTTGTTTGCCATTTGTATATCCTCTTTGGAGAAATGTCTCTTCAGGTCCTTTACCCATTTTTAAATTGGGTTGTTTGTCTTTGTTCAGTTTTAAGTGTTCTTTATACATTCTGGATAAAAGACCCTCATCAGATATATGATTTGCAAATATTTTTGTCCATTCTGTGTGTTGTCTTTTCACTCTAATAGTATCCTTTGATACAGAAAGTATTTTAATTTTGAAGTCCAGTTTATCTATTTTTTCTTTTGTTCATGCTTTTGGTGTCATATCTAAGAAACCTACGCCAAATCAAAGGTCTTGAAGATTTCCTGCTGTTTTCTTCTAAGAGCTTTGTAGTTTTAGCTTTTATGTGTAGATTTTCGACCTATTTTAAATTAATTTTTTATATGATGTGAGTTAAGGGTGCAAATTTCTTCTTCAGTAGGGTATTTTCCCAGCACTATTTGTTAAAGAAAGTCTTCTTTCCCCCATTGAACAGTCTTGGCATTCTTGTCAAAAATCAGTTGGCCCCAGATGTTTGGGTTAATTCTGTACTCTCAATTCTGTTCCATTCAGACCAGATGACAGTACCACACTGTTTAGATTACTGTAACTTTGTAGTAATTTTTGAAATCGGGACGTATGAGTCTTTCAACTTTGTCCTTCTTTATAACATTTTTTGACTACATGTGATCTCTTAAAATTCCAAGTGAACTTTAAGATCATTTGTTTATTTTTACTAAAAAGGCAGCTGGGATTTTAGTAGGAATTGCATTGAATCTGTAGATTACTTTGGAGTGTACTCTCATCTAAACAATATTAAGTATTCCAATCCATGGAAAATGGGATGCTTTCCACTTATGTAGGGTATCTTTCATTTCTTTTAGCAATGTCTGATAGTTTTCAGTGTGTAAGTCTTGTGCCTTCTTGGTTAAATTTATTCCTAAGCACTTTGTTCATTTTGATGTTATTGTAAATCAAATTTTCTTAATTTCCTTTGTAGATTGTTCATTGCTAATGCATAGAATATGACTGATTTTCTTTAAAGGGTAACTTTTTTTAAAAAAATTCTTTATCGTTTAAAGTATTACATATGTCTCCTTTTTTCCCTGGCTGTTACCACACCTCCAGAACATGCCCTCACACCCCCGCTCTCTGTGTTCATGGGTCATGCTTATATGCATTCATACAGGTCCTTTGGTTGACCTCTTGTCCCCCCTCCCCTGCCTTCTTTCTGAGGTTGGATGGCCTGTTTGATGCTTCTCTGTCTCTGGATCTATTTTTGTTCATCAGTTTATATTGTTCATTATATTCCGCAAATAAGTGAGATCATGTGATCTTTATCTTTCTCCAGCTGGCTTATTTTGCTTAGCATAATGCTCTCCAGGTCCCGCCATGCTATTGCAAATTATAGGAGTTCCTTCCTTTTTACAGCAGTGTAGTATTCCATTGTGTAGATGTACCACCGTTTTTTAATCCACTCATCTGCTGATGGGCACTTAGGCTGTTTCCAAATCTTAGCTATTGTAAATTATGCTGCTATGAACATAGGGGTGCATATATCCTTTCTGATTGGTGTTTCTGATTTCTTGGGATATATTCCCAGAAGTGGGATTACTGGGTCAAATGGGAGTTCCATTTTTAATTTTTTGAGGAAACTCCATACTGTCTTCCACAGTAGCTGCACCAGTCTCCATTCCACCAGAAGTGCATGAGGGTTCCTTTTTTTCCACATCCTCACCAGCACTTGACTGTTTTGTTTTCTTTTGGGCTTTTGGTTTTAAATTCCTTTAATGTAGTTTTCTAATAATATACTAATCCTTGGTCCCATCTTAAAGATTTAGAATATGGTATTTTATTTTCATTATTTTAAAAATAAATGTGCATCAGTATTTTATATATATTGTATATAATGTATTTATCATATACATTAGCATATATGTAAACATGTATGTGTATATATAAAGTCAATCTTTTTTTAAATATATATTTTATTGATTTTTTTACAGAGAGGAAGGGAGAGGGATAGAGAGCTAGAAACATCGATGAGAGAGAAACATCGATCAGCTGCCTCCTGCATACCTCCTGCTGGGGATGTGCCCGCAACCAAGGTACATGCCCTTGACCAGAATTGAACCTGGGACCCTTCAGTCTGCAGGCCAATGCTCCATCCACTGAGCCAAACCAGCTAGGGCTAAAGTCAATCTTTTTAATATGATTCAAATTTTCTGTTTTACATCAACTACATTTTTGTTTTCTTTTTACCTTTTGACACTTTTCTCCCACCCCTACCCTTTGCCTCTGGCAACTACCAATGTGTTCTCTGTATCCATGAGCTTGGTTTGTTTTGTTGATGTTCTTAGATTCCACATATAAGAGAGATCATGTGGTATTTATTGTTTTCTGACTTATTTCAGTTAGCATAATGCCCTCAGATAATACTTGTTGCAATGATTTGTTTTTTTATGGCTAAGTAGGTATATATATATAGATGCCACAGTTTCTTTTTTTTTTTTCCTTTTATTTAAAAAGTATATATTTTTATTTCAGAGAGAGGAAGGAAGAGGGAGATAGAGAAACATCAATGATTAGAGAGAATCATTGATCTGCTGCCTTCTGCACGCCCCCTACAGGGGATTGAGCCCACAACCGGGGCATGTGCCCTGACTGGGAATTGAACCCCGACCTCCTGGTTCATGGTTTGACACTCAACCACTGAGCCAGGCCACATTTACTTCTTTACTCATTCATTCATCCATAGATACTTAGGTTGTTTCCATGTCTTGGCTATTGTAAATTAATGCTACAATGAACATAGGGGAGCAAGATTTATTTATTTATTTTTATTCTTCTTGGTGTTCCTCTGTCTTGGATATAAGGATGTTCCTTTCCAACAGGTATAGGAAAGGCACCTTTCACATGAGGATTTTATGACCTGCTTTAGGAGAAGGTCAGAAAGTTCTTTCTGCACATGCCATTTCTCAAATTCCTTCAGCTTCAGTAGTCTCTCCTTATCCATGGGGGATATGTTCCAAGATCCCAGGGGACACCTGAAACCAGGGATAGTACCAAACCATATATATACTATGTGTTTTTTTCTATGTATACATACCTATGTTAAAGTTTAATTTATAAATTAGGCACAGTAAGAGATTAACAACAATAACTAATAACAATTATAACAATATACTGTAATAAAAGTTATGTGAATATGGTCTTTCTCAAAATATCTTATTGTATTGTACTTACCTTTTCACTTAAAGGAAACCCTTTTTTGGCTTCTCTTTGGCATACCTGAATTGCCAGCATCACTTCTCTTATGCTTTGGGCCATTTTTAAGTAAAAGAAGAGTTTATTGAATACAGGCACTGTGCTAGTGTGACAGGTGATCAGATAACTGAGATTACTACTAAATGACTAATTGGTGGGTAGCATAGACAATGTGGATAAACTGGACAAAAAAATGATTTGTGACCCAGGTGGGACAGAGAAGGGCAGTAGGACATTTCATCTGGCTACCCAGAATAGTGTACAATTTAAAACTTACAAATTATTTATTTTGGGAATTTTCCATTTAATAATTTTGGAGCAAGGTTGACTATAGGTAACTGAAACATGGAAAGCAAAACTTTGGATAAAAGGTGACTACTGTGTTTAAGATGCTGTATTTGAGGGTATTTTGTCCTGAATTCCATCATTCCCCTATCCGAAACTTCCCCAAGAAGTTTCATAGTCCAGAAACTGAGTTGGTAGATTGTCTCAGAACTCGTTTAACCTGTCCCTCGGTGCTGGGCATTTCTATGGAAACAAAAGAAAAACAAAGGTTAACCATTGGAACAACTGTAGGGTTGGGAAAACTAGGCTTATAGTTGTTTGTATGGAAAATAATACAATCTAATCTAATAAAAGAGTAACATGCAAATTGACCACTCCTCCACTATGCCCAAGCCATGCCCACCAGCCAATCAAAGCAACTATATGCAAATTAACCTAACCAAGATGGCAGCCAGCAGCCATGGAGCTGGAGCAAGCAGGAGGCTTGGTTGCCCCAGCGATGGAGGAAGCCAAGCTTCCTGCCTGCCCTGGCCAGCTGTGACCTCCGGAAAAGGCAACAAAGTTTTAATTATAGAAGATAGATAAATCCCAGATACCTGCTTCAAGCCAGCCTCCACTGGGAGCTTGGGTGGCTGGGGGTCATGGCCAGCCTGCAAACAGCCATCAGCCCCTCACCCAGGATGGCCACAACCTCATGGGGTGAGAGTCCCCACTGGGGGCCTTGGCCAGCCTGCAAACAGCCATCAGCCCCTCACCCAGGCTGGCCAGGCACCCCTTCAAAGAATTGCACCCTCCAATTTCAAAGTAGTTGAAATTGAGAATCATGGAAGGCCCACCTGTTTTTCAGTTAAAAGGGACATAGCCTATAGGTTTAGTTGCCTTGAATAGAGAAAATGGTTCATTTAAAATGTCAACCCATACTTAAAGTTGCACAGACATTACTTTAAACAGTAGATGATGATTGATCAAGCTGCTTCTCATATGTACTTTTCTGTGTAGCATGCTCCAGGGAAGTAGCAGCAGGGATTTACTTGTTTAACCTTGTTTAATGATTATTCTGAACAACGTTGGAGAGACAACCTAGTGTATCCGAGAGTACATGATTTTCTTTTATGTATGGGGCTTTTAAAAGTATTTTTCAACCTCTGGTCCTGCATGATTTTCTTTTTTTTAATTTAAAGAATTATTTTAAAGATATATATATATATATATTTATATTGATTTCAGAGAAGGGAGAGGGAGAGAGAGATAGAAACATCAATGATGAGAGAGAATCATTGGCTCTCTCTTGTAGGCCCTACAGTGGGGTTTGAGCCCGAAATCCCGGCATGCACCCTGACCTGGAATCAAACCCAAGACCTCCTGGTTCATAGGTTGATGCTCAACTACTCAGCATGCCAGCTGGGCTGCATGATTTTCCTTTATGTATGGGTCTTTTAAAACTATTTTCAACCTTTGGTCCAACTGGCTTAGTGAGTTCACCTTTGACATATCCACTCTGATCACATATAACGAAACACAAAATGTAAAAAAATAGAGAACTAAAAGGATATTGATACTCTCAAAAACGTGCTAAACATTTCTGTGGTCAAGAAATGACACAAAAATACAGGATGATGAAAAGAATTGAATGATTGGACCTATTCGGCTCTGGGTCTGGAAATGCAAGTTTCCAGGAATTTGGCTTTTAAGAGCAATAAGAATAAATTGGAATCACTTAACATAGTAGCCAGGCTTATTACTTAAAGCCAGGACCTGATTATTGCCCCATTTCCCTTGGCAGAGCAAGCAGAAAATAAAGCTGTTGCTGACTGCCATCAAGGATTATAATATTTATAACCTAAAAGGCTTATGGAAATAGGAACTTATAGGTGGAGCCTTGTGACCATGCACAAAACCACACCACCATTAGTTATATACTGAATCTGTGCTATCCCCACTAGTATCATGGAATAGAAACTCTGAGATGTGATTATGAAAACTCATAGACTGGGGAACTAGGTGAAAGCATCTTTAAAATGACTAGGTAATACGGGTGAACACAGAGAGGGAAAAAGAGAAAAACGTAAGTACCCCCACATCCTGAAAATTAGTCAGCAAACCAAAACTCTAAACTTATGAGAAATGGTCATGCTAGAAGAGATAGCTACATATCAAAAATTAAAACATGAAAATAATTTTATGTAACAGTCTACTATAAATTAAATATTTTAAGGGTGCTGAAAGAGATTAATGAAGATATAACCTCAATTTAAGAAATAAGCAGGAATAAAACAAAAACAGATAGATATAAAAATCAATTACACATTATAAAAATGAAAAATATAATCATCGAAATAAAAATCAGACCATGAACATAGTTGACTAAAGTAAGTGACTTAGAAGCTTGTATTGAGATATTCATCAGAATGTAGCACAGAATAACAGACATATTTTAGAGACAAATATATATCATATATATATATGATAGATGTTAAAAGAAACAGAAGGTGTATGTCTAATAGGAGTTTGGGGTAGAGAATGAACGAAATAATCAATTATTGAAAAGAATGAAAAATTTAAAGAGCTCAGAATTTTCTGCAATTGAAGAAAGATATGACTTCTCAGATAAAATGTGTTTGCTGAGTGTCAAGTATAATAAATGAAGTAAATCTTTCGTTTTAGGCAAACATCAGAGTATCCAAAAATTAAGGAAAAAATCTTAAATGATATCAGAAAATATAATTTCCAAGTAATGACAATTACATTTAAAGCAGACTTTTTATCAGCAAATCAAATGTCAAATATAATGGATTAATATCACATGAATGGAAAATAATTACTAAAATAGAATGTTATACCAGATAATGAGGACAACAGCAAAACGAAGACGTATTCAGTTACACGAGACTGAGTTTACCTCTCATGGACCCTCAGTGAAAGAAGAGTAAAGGTTATTTAGTAAAAAGAAAATTGAAGAGGTATAGTAACAGCTACAAAATAATAGGAACTCAAATTGATCAAAGCTGTTGGTAAATTTAGTTAGAAACAGTAAGAAAACTGTTTCTGTGTTAAGACAGCAAAAATAATAGCAAATAATAATAAAAAAATAGGGTGAGAAGGTCCATGTCTTGTGTAGAAAGAAGACAAATATTGTAGAAAGAAGACAGCAAAACCAATAGCAAATAATAATTTTAAAAAATAGGGTGAGAAGGTCCATCCATGTCTTGTGTAGAAAGAAGACAAGTATTGAATACTTTGAAATTTTGTTAGAAAAATTTATGAAGTAGGTATATTTAAAATTTAAGGGTAACACTGCTCTCATCCAACAGTGGGTAGAGGAGGAAAAGAAGGTAATATTGAAAGTTAAGGAAGAAGAAAATCCAAAGAATGTAATCTAACCAGTAAAATCAAAGAAATAAGGTGTCAAATACTACAAAAAACATTGGTAAAGATAAACAAATTAAAGTTATCTGTTTAGATGATAAAAGGATACAAAAGTCAGCTGTATAGTGTTTACAGCTAAATCATGAAAATGAAAGGACTACAGAAGATATTTCTCACTTCTGGATATGTACCCAAAAGAATTGAAAACAGGGACTCGAACAGATATTTTACAAATGAATGGATAATAAAAATGTGGCCCGTATATACAGTGGGATATTATTCAGCCTTAAAAAGGAAAGAATTTTGGACATGTCAACATAGATGAACCTGGAAGTTATTGTGCTAAGTTAAATAAACCAGTCACAATAGGACTAATACTGTTAGGATTCCACTTATATGAAGTACCTAAAGTAGTCACATTCATAGATACTAAAAGTAAATAGTGGTTGCCAAGGCCTGGGTGGGGAAGGGAGCATTATTATTTAATGAATACAGAGTTTCAGTTTGGGGAAATGAAAAAAGTTCTGGACATAGATGGTGGTGTGGGTTGCACAAAAATATTAGTGTATTTAGTGACTCTTAACTATACATTAAAAATAGTTAAGATGGACATTTTATGTAATATATATTACTATAATTTTTTAAAAAAGATATTCCTTGGTGGAAAAATCAAAATAAAGCTGATGTAAAGTATTAGCAAATGGCAAAATAGATTTTTGTGTGTTTTTTAAAAAATATTTTTTATTGATTTTTTTTTTACAGAGAGGAAGGGAGAGGGATAGAGAGTTTGAAACATCGATGAGAGAGAAACATCGATCAGCTGCCTCCTGCACAACCCCCCAGTGGGGATGTGCCTGCAACCAAGGTACATGCCCTTGACTGGAATCGAACTCGGGACCCTTCAGTTCGTAGGCCTACGCTCTATCCACTGAGCCAAACCAGTCAGGCTAGATTTTTGTTGTTGTTGTTAATCCTTACCTGAGGATATTTTTCCATTGAATTTGACAGAGTGGAAGGGAGAGGGAGAGACAGAGAGAGAGAGAAACATCCATGTGAGAGAGACACTTCAATTGGTTGCCTCCTGCACACACCTTGACTGGGACTGAGGATTGAGTTCCTGACCTGAATTGAACCCAGGACCCTTCAGTCCACAGGCCAACACTCCATCTGAGCCAAACCTGCTAGTGTGACAAAATAGATTTTAATGAAAAAAGAAAAATCCAAGGCTATTCTATAATAACAAGAGGAATGATCTACTAAAAAGAGTAAATAAAAGGAAATAATCATCTAAAAATAGCCAATAAATAGATAAGAAGCTGATGCAATTTCAAGAAGTAATTGAGAGCTACATACCATAATTAATGTGAAAATTTTTAATGTACTATTAAAATTAATAAAAAGCGAAGAAGACTAGAAACTTTGAAACAAAAATTATCAAGGTTGGTCAAGTATATAAATCTTTAATAAAGAGAAAATAAACATTTTTCAGGTATACATGGAACAGTTGCAAAAATTGGCTAGATACTCGGTCACAGAGAATCTTAATAAATTTCAAGCAACTTATATCTTGAATAGTGTTTTAAAATTTATATATTATAAACTATTTTTTAAAATTTATATTTATTGATTTCAGAGAGAAAGGGAGAGGGAGAGAGAGATAGAAACATCAAGGAGAAACATCAATAATGAGAGAATCATTGATCGGCTGCCTCCTGCATGCCCCACACTGGGGATTGAGCCCGCAACCCAGGCATGTGCCCTGACCGGGAATCAAACTGTGACCTGGTTCATAGGTCAACACTCAACCACTGAACCACGCCAGCTAGGCTATAAATTATAAACTTTAAAAAGTCAATCCTCAGTAACTTATTGGAAGGGATTTATAGTGGGCATTTCAAAATTTGCAGGCTGAACAACAATATAAATACCACACATCAAAATGTGAGGGATACATCGAAGTAGTAGGATTTACAGCTAAATTTATGACCTTAAAAACATTAAGGAAAAAACTCTAAAAATTAAATGAGTTGACTTCAACTCAGAAATAGTAGTAGTAGTAATAATTGTAGTGGTAGTGGACATACTACTGCTATTAATGATGAAAATACTAATAATAGCTAACATTGAAGTAGTTAATATGTACCAGTTGCTGTTCTAAAGTGTCTGTATATATAAACCCATATCAAACCCATGTGTAGGTACTATCATTATTCCCATTTCTTAGATTGGAAACAGACACAAAGACATTTCATAACACTTCCAAGATTACTTAGCTAGTAAATAGCTGAGTCAGGATTAAATCCCTGAAAATCTGGCTTCAGAGAAAGAAAGTGAAAAAGCATAACCTAAAGGATGTAGAGGGGAGGAGAAAATAAAGACAAGAGCAGACACAAATGAAATGGAAGATAAAGAATAATTAGATAGGAGCAAACAACAAGAACAGAAACAAACCTCTATTAATACTGATGAAGAAAAATAGGAAAGATAAAGAGTATTCAGGATAACAAAGAAGGTATAGCTACTAGTATAAATCACAAAAAAATATTTAAAACTTTGAAAATAGATCAAATGAATAATTTTCTGTAAAATTATTAATTACCAAAATTGGTTCAAGAAGATTTGAAAACCTGAATAAACCAATAACCATTAAGTTGAATAGGTAATCAAAAGTCTCACCCCAAACGACACACTGCTAAGATGACACAAATTACCCATATCAAGAATGAAAAAAGAGAGTATCAATGTAGAGCCTATAAATAGTAATATTAGAGGATATTACATGAGGTATTATGAATTAGTGCCAAAATATTTGAAAATTTAGAAGAAATAGATAATAGCCTATAAGAAGATATGGAAAATCTGAATAGTTTCATGTCTATTTAAGATATTGAATCTATAATTTAAAACCTTTCCTTAATTAAATTTTCATGCCCAAATAGTTTTGCTGGTGAATTCTTCCAAGCATTTAAGAAGAAATACACCAATTTAATGTAAACTCTTCCGCAGAATTGAAAAGGAGGAATCACTTCCTAATTCATTTTATGAAGCCAAGATAAATTGGATAGCAAAACTAAGGATATTATGAGAAAGGAAAGTTATATTACAGTCCCTTTTAACATAGATATAAAAATCTTGAATAAAATATTAGCAAATCAAATCCACAAGTAGATAAATATGATATACATGATGACTATGTTGGATTTATTCTGAAAATGCAGTCTATGTATGTAATTCACCACTTTTACAAAATATATGAGAAAAAATCAAATAGTAATCTCCATAGACTAGCATTTGAGGAAAATCAGTGTGTATTCATGATAATCAATAAACTAAACAAACTGGGATTAGAAAGTAATTTCTTTAACCTGATAGAAAGTATCTACAAAAATCCTAAAACAAACATCATACTTAATTGTGAACTATCAAAAGCTTTCTCCCTGAATTTCCAGAAGACTGGCACTATTATCACTTCCATTCATCTTTTCACTGTAGGCACTAGTCAGTGAAATAAAGTGCCAGAAAAGGAAATAAACAGTATATAGATTGGAAAGGAAGAAAGAAACTAATAAACTGATATTATTTACAGACATCATTTGATATGTAGAAAATTCAAAACAATCTGCAAACTTAAATGTATTTAACAGAATTATTAGATGTAGGTTAATATAAAAATTAATTATATTTTTAAAATATATTTTATTGATTTTTTACAGAAAGGAAGGGAGAGGGATAGAGAGTTAGAAACATCGATGAGAGAGAAACATCAGCTGCCTCCTGCACACCCCCTCCTGGGGATGTGCCTGCAACCGAGGTACATGCCCTTGACCGGAATCAAACCTGGGACCCTTCAGTCTGCAGGCTGACGCTCTATCCACTGAGCCAAACCAGTTAGGGCAATTAATTATATTTTTATGTCACCAAAAAAATATAAAGTGAAATTTTAACATAGAAACTATTTTAATAGCATAAAATGCATCAGATCCTTGAAAAAAAATCTTACAAAATAGTTACAAGAACCTCTATAAACTACAAAATATTGTCATAAATTAGATAATAGGTAAAGAAATTTGTTTTCATATATTTACTCTTCTCAGACTGATCTAGAATTTCAATGTTTATCTCATTTATAATCCCTGCAGCATTGGGGGAGGGGGTGGAATTTTGATAAGCTGACTAAAATTTGTATGGAAATACAAAGGACTAGGAATAGTCAGGACAATCTATAAGAAGAACAAACCTAAGCAACTTCCACTATCAGATATCAAGACTTATAAAACTATTGATAAAGTAATTAAGACAATGTGATATTGGCACAAAAATAGGCAGATGGAACAATGGGACAGTATAGGGAATCCAGAAACTGTTGACGTATTTATGGTCACTTGGTTTATGACAAAGTTGATACTGCAGTACAGTTGGGGAAAGAATAGTCTTTTCAATAAATAGTACAGGGTCAGTTGAATAGCCAAATGGAAAAATATTAACCCTGCTCCCCTATCTCACATAATACACAGAATTAAATTCAAGGCAGGTTTAAAATTAAAAGCTAATAGAACTTCTAGAAGAAAACAGTATCTTCATGATGTGGAGTAAGCAAAGATTTCTTAAACCAGATATCAGATACCCTTCCTGCCAAAGAAAGCTAACCATAAATGGGAAAAAAATGATAAATTGGACTGTATTAAAATTAAGAACTTTTACTAATCAAAAGATTAATTAGAGTGAGAAGGTGTACATAACCTATGACTTAGAACCTAATATGTATCTATAAATACTCTAATGGTATGAGAATGGATAAATCTGGCATATACCATATATACAATGGAATCATGTAGGATTTAAAAAGAATGAATTCTAGGAATATATCCTAAGAAACTAGAAACACCAATCAGAAAGGATAATGCACCCCTATGTTCATAGCAGCACAATTTACCATAAGCTAGGATTTGGAAACAGCCTAAGTGCCCATCAGCAGATGAGTGGGTTAAAAAACTGTGGTACATCTATACAATGGAATACTATGCTGCCATAAAAAAGAAGTAATTCTTACCATTTGCAACAGCATGGATGGAGCTGGAGAGCATTATGCTAAGTGATATAAGCGAGTCAGAGAAAGATAATTATCACATGATCTCACTCATTTATGGAATATAATGGTCAACATAAACTGATGAACAAAAACAGATCCAGAGACAGAGAAGCATCGATCAGACTGTCAAACCTCAGAGGGAAGGTAGGGGAGGGTGTGGGTAAGGGGGAGAGATCAACCAAAGGACTTGTATGCATGCATATAAGCCTAACCAATGGACACAGGCAACAGGGGGTGAGGGCATGAGTGGGGAGGTGGCGGGGTGGGGGGGGCATTGGGGCAATAAGGACACATATGTAATACCTTAATCAACAAAGAAAAAAAAAGAATGAATAAAGCCACATTTGACAACATGAATACATCTCAAAAGTAGAATGTGGAAGGAATAAAACATGTTGCAGAATAGATACAAGATGATGCTGTGTTGGGGATCCCAAGACCACCCTCAGGCTTAATGACTCAGTAGAAGGGCTCATAGGACCCAAAAGAGTAGTTATACTCACAGTTACCGTTTAGTACAGTGAAAGGACACAGATTAAAATCAGCAAATGGAAAAGACTCATGGGGCAAGGTCCAGGAGAAAGCAGACACAGGCTTCCAGGAGTTCCAGTGGAGTTGCATGGAAATGTGTGTGATTTTCCCAGTAAAGATTTGTGACAACACATGTTCAGTGTTGCCAACCAGGGAAGCTCATTTGATCCTTGGTGTCCAGGATTTTTGTTGGGGGTTAGTTATGTAGTACCCCCTTTTAGTCATGTGGTGCCCAAGTGACTGGGCTCTGCTACTCAGACTCTAGCCCTCCCCTGTCCACCCAGCAAAAACAAATATTCACCTTCAGTTTGTTAGGATAAATGTATCCAATCAAACTGGTATACTATGGCCCAAAGCCTCAGTCTTATAAAGTCACCTATCAGGCATAAGTACTCAGTTATCTGTTAGGATCCAGTCAAGGGCCAATTTTGAAGACAAGCATTTCTTTGAAATGTGCAGAGTTTGAGCACCCCAGGCATGCTGAATTAACTCTTTCCTGGCAAGATGCCATATATTCAAAGTTCAAAAGCCTGTCGATCAATACATAAATCTTCATAGGCATGCTTAACGCCCAATTTAAGATAGAGGTTTCCTTTAGGATAGGAAGAGATTACTAAGGAGAGGTACCCAGGGAACTTTAATTGTATCTGTAATGTTTAATTTAATTTGAAAGTTCTGAAACAAATATAGCAAAATTAAAATTTGATAAAGCTCTCGATTATAGGAACATGAGTGTTATATTCTCCATACTTCTCTGTATATCTGAAAATATTTAATAAAAAATAGAAAAATGTTAAACTTTTATAAAATGTAAGTCATAGTGCTACATTAAAAAGAAAGATTTTTGCAAAATATTTGAAGAAATGGTTGGTTCTATTCTTCAATGTACTACAATATTGTCTTGAGAAGACATTTTCTTGATATGGATTCAGAAAGGCAGTCAGTAAAACTTAGTACATAAGAATTTGTTCAATACATTATAGCCTTGTTTATTTTGAATGTTAAAGAATATTTGAATACTGAAGTGCAATGTCTGAGTATTTAATGTAATAAGGTTAATGTAGTTGTCATACATATGTAAAATGTGCCTGGTATTACTTCTCCAAAAATTAGCAAATTACTTTCCACCTCAGGCCCTTTATCCTATGTTAATGCTAAGGCTTAGTCCAGTAAGTGTGGTGTAAGATAAAAGGGATAGGCAAGGAGAAAACTATTTGACCTTGAAGCAATCAAATTGTATGCTTTCTTTCCCTTCTTTCTTCCCTCCATAGAATTAGTCTTAAGGGGAAAAAAATAACAAAAAGACAACTGTGGATTATATCAAGAAGTGGAAAGACAAGCTGAACCTCTCTGCATTGGAAATGGGAGATGGTCAAATTGTTCAGATAGTATTAGCCATAATTTCTTAGCTACCATGCTTCTTTCATTTCCTCTGTCTCTCTTTACCTTCCTTAAGTCCATTCAATTAACAGATTTCTCCCTGTGCCTATTACATGGAGGTCCTATACCCTGAGATGCAAAATAAGTATGGTCTTTTTGCCCCAAAAATGTTCCTGGTAATGAAATAAAAATAAACAGTTCAAAAGCCAGACAGTAGTTTTCCCTATATAGTGTTTTGTGAGAAATGCCTGCAGTAACATTTCTGTCACAGTTTGTACACCCCACTCCCCTCCCAGCACTCATGACTCTAACTCATGTCTCCACAGATTAAGTTTTCACATGTCATGGACCCTCAGGGATAGTCAAAATGTAGGTATTAAATTTAATAATGCAGGAGTCACTTGAATGTGTTCATTGCCAAATGAATGGTACAAGTAGATAGTACCAGTAGATGAAGGCTAGAAAGAGGTTGCCTCCTTTAGAGTAAAATTTAGTAAAATTTTAGTAAAATTTCCTTTCTTTTTCCTCTCTAGAGTTATAACGAAGTCAGATTGATTCATATTGTTTATAAAAATGGTAATATATTAAAAGAATGACATGAAAAATATAAACCTCTTTTTTAATAGAATAGTTGAGAAATTGAAACCCATTCATGAACCTTGAGCTAATGAAGCAAAAAAGTATCTAATTTATCTTGCTTTGACTCTAGTACATAATTGCAATATACTGTTTAGTTCTCTTGACTGAAATGCCCTTTTTTGATTGAGAAATGTTCTAGTTATCTGTCATTGTCCTTTAATTTTCTACATTGTCCTTTAATAATGCTTCAGAGATGGTCTAATATTTAATTCCTGAAATTCACAGTCTGATATTTAAGGTGTTTTAAAGAATATCTGTCATTCTATATGAAGGTCTATCATGTTGTTTAAAGTGAGCTGAAGTGTATCAACAATCTCTTATGACTTTTTTTTCCAACTTGATACTGCCTGAAGGCTTTGGATAGCTAGTGTGTATGTTGCTTCTTTGTGTTTTCATGTTTAAACTGTTAGATGAAGCTATCTTGTTACTGATAGTCTCTAAGTTAATCATTTACAACCAGCCACCAGGGTGAAAATAATACTCAAGTTCACAATTGAATTCTGCTACAATATAAGGAAAGCTACCCAAACTAAATATAATTACTGTATTGCTCCTCTAGCTGAGCACAGCTTTAACATTGTGGTTATTGAGAGACAGAACTGAATTTAAAATCTTCAAATAGGTAAAATGTCCCAGACAGTGTGGCTCAGTGGTTGAGCATCAGACTATGAACTAGGGGTCATGGTTCGATTCCTGGTCAGGACACATGCCCAGTTGCAGACTTGATCCCCAGTGTGGGGCATGCGGGAGGCAGCCAATCAGTGATTCTCTCTCATCTGTTTTTCTTTCCCTCTCCCCTCTTCTCTGAAATAAATAAAAATATTTTATAAATAAATAGGTAAAATGCTTCAGAGATAGTCTAATATTTCATTCCTGTTGAAACACATCACAGATTTATATCATCATGTGGTAACTTTACCCTCATTACTTCCTTTTTCCTTTCTTAAATATAGTTATTCTCCAAGATCATATCTTTGACTTATAGCTGTTTTCTTTAAATATTTATTTCCAAAGAGAAATTATGTTCTCATTGTTTAACCTATTATCTTTACATTTATGAGTCTTAAATCTACACATCTAGCCCTTACTTCACACCTAGAATCTAGTTAGCTCCATATATGTAACTATAAAATATTTTCATTTGGCTCTTTTACTGTAACCCTAAGCTCAGTATACCTAAAGTAACATTTGCTTTCCCATACATTTATAATTATTACATTTTGGGTGTAGGCACCGTTATTTTTAGTTTCCAGGCTAGGATTATAGAATCATTCCTTGACTCTTTCACTTCGTTGTGCCACATATTCAATTTGTCATTTTTAAATGTATTTGATTCACCTGTTCTTAACATTTCCTCTGATATCTTCCTAGTTTAACTACTATAGCTTCTTACCTGACTAGACCCTGGAGATGCTGTGGTGCATAAGATTAGATTCCTGATGTCTGTTTCAAAGAAATCATGACAACAGCCTATTGCTTACATAAAGTTCAGACTTCCTCTATCAAATAGAAACCAATGGTAACAAGTCTCCACATTCAGATGTCCTTTCTAGATCATTGTTGTTGCAGCACACATAGCATCACTTTCTAATTATTTGTTTGCATATTTGTCTCCCTTACTACTCTGAGTTACTGGAGATGGAGATTATAAGTACATTTTTGTATAGTTGTGCCTAGCATTTTTGTTTAATAGTGCCTAGCACGATATCTGTCACATACATCAGTCAATATTTGTTGAGTGGATGGATTAAAAGCATAATAGATACTTTTATATACTTTGTCATTCATTCTAACAGTCACCTTGTTTAGTGGATATAGGAAGTCTTTTTTTTTTTTTTAATATATTTTATTGATTTTTTACAGAGAGGAAGGGAGAGAGATAGAGAGTTAGAAACATCGATGAGAGAGAAACATCGATCAGCTGCCTCCTGCACATCTCCCACTGGGGATGTGCCCGCAACCCAGGTACATGCCCTTGACCGGAATCGAACCTGGGACCTTTCAGTCCGCAGGCCGACGCTCTATCCACTGAGCCAAACCGGTATTGGCGATATAGGAAGTCTTTTTGTTTTTATTTATTTATTTTATCAATTTATTGATTTTAGAGAGAGAGCTTTATTGTTCTACTTATCCATGTATTCATTGGTTGCTTTTTGTATGTGTTTTGATCAGAGATTGAACCCACAACCTTGGCAGTTCTGAAAATACTCAACCAGAGATGAGAAAATACAGACAGGTAATGCAGTGCACTCAGAAAACAAATCAATAAACAAAATGAGTGCTTTACCAAACAGATTGAAACTTTAAAAAAGAATCAATCAGAAATCCTGGAATAGAAGGATGCACTTAAGGAGATTAAGTGTGAACTACTGAACATAGAAAACAGAACCAACCAGATGGAGGTAAAAATTAGTGATATTGAAAATAGGAATCTAGAAATGATGTAGAGGGAAGAAGAAAGAGACCTGAGCATAAAGAAAAATGAAATAGCCCTATGAGAATTATCTGACTCCATCAGAAAAAGCACTATTAGAATTATGGGTATTCCAGAGGAGCAAGAGAGGGAACAGGATATGGAGAACCTATTCAAGCAAATAGTAAATGAGAATTTCCCAAACCTATGGAAAGAACAAGATCCTCACATCCAAGAAGCAAACAGAACACCTAGTTACCTCAAACCAAAGAAGATTTCTCTAAGGTACTTGGTATTAAAACTGTAAAAAATTGATGACTCAGAAAAAATTCTCAAAGCAGGGGAAAAGAAGAAAGTGACCTACAAAGGAAAACCATCAGGCCCTAACAGGTTTGGCTCAGTGAATAGAGCGTCGGCCTGAGAACTGAAAGGTCCCAGGTTCAGTTCCGGTCAAGGGCATGTACCTTGGTTGCGGGCACATCCCCAGTGGGCAGTGTGCAGGAGGCAGTTGATCGATGTTTCTCTCTCATCGATGTTTCTAACTCTCTATCCTTCTCCCTTCCTCTCTGTAAAAAATCAATAAAATATATTTTTTAAAAAAAGAAAACCATCAGAATTTCATCCAATTTCTCAGCAGAAACTCTACAAGCCAGAAGATAATAGAACCAAATATTTGAACATCTGAAAGAGAGACTACCAGCTGAATTATATATCCAGCAAAATTATCCTTTAAATATGAAGGAGAAATAAAGACATTCCCAGACATATAGAAGCTGAGGGATTTTATCACCAGAAAACCTCCATTGCAGGAAATACTCAAGGGAGTTATTCTACCTGAAACAAAGAGCATAAGATCACAACACTACAAGTAAGATCACCAACAACATAAACAGGGATAATTTGTGACAACAAAAACATAAAATGGGAAGGGGGAAAGTCCTGAATTGGCAAAGGAGGATGAAGATCGGATACACTCAAAAGAAAACCAGCTATGGTATATATGCAAGTTTACTTTTTATAAACCTTATGGTAAGTAACCACACACAAAAATCTGCAAACCAGGACACATAGCTTAAAAAAGAGGAAACAGAGGAAAGAAGTATGGAATACCACCAAACAAAAACAATAGAAACACTAAGGAAAAGAACCAATGAAGGTACAGAGCTACCAGGAAATAAAAGACAAAATGGCTATAGAAAATCCTCATACATAAATAATTACCGTAAATGTAAATGGCCTGAATTCACCAATAAAAAGGCACAGAGCAGCAGAGTGGATCAGCAAACAAAACCTAACCATATGCTGCCTACAAGAGACACATCTAAGCTGCAAAGACAAAGGTAGATTCAAAGTAAAAGGGTGGAAAATGATTTTCCAAGCAAATAACATCCACAGAAAAGCAGGTATAGCCATACTTATATCTGACAAAATAAACTTCAAGATAGCAGAGAGAATAAGAGACAGAGATGGGCACTTGTAATGATAAAGGGGACACTACATCAAGAAAACATAACACTTCATAATATATATGTACCCAACCAGGAAGCACTGAAATATATAAAATAACTACTCACAGAACTAAAGGGAGAAACACATCAAAACACAATGAGAGTTGAAGAACTTAATAATCCATTGACAGCTCTAAACAGATCAACCAAACAGAAAATCAGTAAAAAACTCCCAGCCTTAAATGAAACACTAGACCAAATGGACATAATTGACTTTATAGAACCTTTCATCCCAGAACATCAGATTATACATTCTTCTCCAGTGCACATGGAACATTCTCAACGGTAGTTTTGGGTCACAAAACTAGCATCAAAAAGTTCAAGAAGATTGAAATTATACCAAGCATATTCTCTTGAAATACCAAGTACAATGCCTTGAAATTAGAAATCAACTGCAAAAAGGAAGTAAAGACACCCACAAATATGTGGAGATTAAACAACATGCAACTAAAAAATGACTGGGTCGAAGAAGAAATAAAATATGAGATCAAAAGATATATAGAGACAAATAAGAATGAATATACAATATATCAAAACTTCCTGGGATGCAGCAAAACCAGTATTAAGAGGGAAATTAATATCATTACAGGCCTATCTCAGAAAATAAGAGAAATCCCAAGTAAACAACCTAATATCATATCTTAAAGAAGTAGGAAAGGAAGAACAAAAGCAACACAAAGTCAGCAGAAGAAAGGAAATAATAAAAATTAAAACAGAATTGAATGAAATAGAGAACAAAAAGACTATACAAAAAATTAATAAAACAAAGAGCTGGTTCTTTGAAAAGATTAATTAAATCAACAAATTCCTGGTTAGACTTAAAAAAGAAAAAAAGGAAAAGACCCATATAAACAAAATCATAAATGAGAGAGAAGTCACCACAGATATTATAGATATACAAAGATCACTCAAAATATGATAAAAGACTATATGCCACCAAATTCAATAATCTAGAAGAAATGGATAAGTTCCTAGATTTTTATAACCTTCCTAGACTAAATCATGAAGAACTGGAAAATCTAAACAGACCAATCAGCAGTGAGGAAATTGAAATAACCATCAAAAACCTCCCAAAGCCGAACCGGTTTGGCTCAGCGGATAGAGCATCGGCCTGAGGACTGAAGGGCCCCAGGTTCGATTCCGGTCAAGGGCATGTACCTTGGTTGCGGGCACATCCCCAGTAGGGGGCGTGCGGGAGGCAGCTGATCGATCTCTCTCGTCGATGTTTCTGGCTCTCTATCCCTCTCCCTTCTTCTCTATAAAAAATCAATAAAATATTTAAAAAAAAAAAAAACCTCCCAAAAAATGAAAGTCCAGGACCAGATGGCTCAGATGGCTTCACCAGGGAATTCTACCAAACATTCAAGGAAGATTTAAAAACTATCCTTCTCAACCTCTTCCAAAATGTTAAAGAAGAGGCACTACTTCTTAACACATTCTATGAGGCCAATATAACCCTGATACCAAAACCTGGCAAAGATAACACAAAAAAAGAAAACTACAGACCAATATCTCTGATGAATAAAGATGCAAAAACCCTAAACAAAATACTAGCAAATTGAATACAAAAGTACATCCAAAAAATAATACATCACAAATAGTAGAGTTCATTCTAGGATGGATTAAGATACCCAAATCAATCAGTGTAATAGACCACATTAACAAAAGATAGGATAAAAATTATATGATCTTATCAGTAGATACAGAAAAAAGCATTTAATAAGATCCAACATCCATTTGTGATTAAAACACTCAATACAATAGGAACAGAAGGAAAGTACCTCAACATATTAAAGTCCATCTATGATAAACCCTCAGCTAATATCAAACTCAATGGTGAAAAACTGAAAGCTTTTCCTCTAAGATCAGGAACAAGACAAGGATGTCCACTCTCACCACTCCACTCTTTTTTTTTTTTTAATATATTTTATTGATTTTTTACAGAGAGGAAGGGAGAGATAGTTAGAAACATCGATCAGCTGCCTCCTGCACGCCCCCTACTGGGGATGTGCCCGCAACCCAGGTACGTGCCCTTGACCAGAATCGAACCTGGGACCCTTTAGTCCGCAGGCCGAAGCTCTATCCACTGAGCCAAACCGGTTTCGGCCACTCTCACCACTCTTATTCAACATAGTGCTGGAAGCCCTGGCCAGAGCAATAAGGCAAGCAAAATAAGTAAAAAGCATCCAAATAGGGAAGGAAAAAGTTAAACTGTCACTTTTTGCAGATGGCATGATTCTCTATATAAAAAACCCCAGACTCCACAAAAAAAAACAAGCAAAACAAAAAACCCTATTAAAACAATAAATACAGTCAAGTGCAGGATACAAAATCAGTGTGGAAAAATGTATTGCCTTCCTGTATACTAACAACAAAACTTCAAAAAAAGAAATGAAAAAAGCAATTCCTTTTGCAATTTCAACCAAAAGAATAAAATATCTAGGAATAAACTTAACAAAGAATGTGAAAGACCTAAATAATGAAAAGTACAAAGCATTCTTAAAAGAAGTTGAAAAAGACACAACAAAATGGAAAAATATTCATGTTCATGGGTTGGAAGATTCAACATAGTTAAAATGGCCATTTTACCCAAAGCAATTTACAGATTTAATGCAATCCCATAAAAATCCCAATGCTATTTTTTAAAGAAATATTAGGAGAAATAATTAGATTTGTATGGAACCACAAAAGACTCCAGATAGCCAAAGCAATCCTGAGAAAAAAGAACAAAGCTATAGTTATCACTTTGCCTGACTTCAAATTATACTACAAAGCTATGATAAATCAAAACAACATGGTATTGGGAGAAAAACCGACACACAGGTCAAAGGAACAGACTAGAGAGCCCAGCTATAAAACCACATGTATATGGACAGATAATTTTTGACAAAGGAGCCAGAAGCACACAATGGAGTGAAAAGAGTTCTTCAATAAATGTTGCTAGGAGAAGAGAAAAGTCACATGCAAATGAATGAAACTGGATTACAAAAATTAATTCAAAATGGATAAAAGACCTAAATATAAGACCCAAAACAATAAATTACATAGAGGAAAATATAGGTACTAAACTTATGGACTTTGGTCATAGAGAACATTTTATGAACTTACCCCAAAGGCAAGGGAAGTAAAGGCAAAGATAAATGAATGGGACTATATCAAACTAAAAAGCTTCTGCACCATGAAAGAAGCTGACAACAAAACAAAGAAGCAGCCAGCCAGGTGGGAGATGATATTTGCAAATAGTAGCTCCAACAAAGGTTTAATTTCCAAAATAGATAAAGAACTCATAAAACTCAACACTAAACAAACAAACTACCCAATCCAAATGTGGGCAGAGGACCTGGAAATACCCCTCTCCCAAGAAGACATCAAACAGCCAATAGATATATGAAAACATGTTCAACCTCACTGGCAATTAGGGAAATGTAAATCAAAACTACAATGAGCCAAGTTTGGCTCAGTGAATAGAACATAGGCCTCAGGACTGAAGGATTGCAAGTTTGATTCCCTCTTAAGGGCAAATACCTCAGTTGCAGGCTCGATCCCCAGCAGTTCACTTGCAGGAGGCAACCAATTGATGTGTCTCTCTCACATCAATGTTTCTCTCTCTCTGTCTCTCCCCCTCCCTTCCACTCCCTCTAAAAATCAATGGAAAAATATCCTTGGGTGAGGATTCAAACACACACACACAAAACACACACACAGAAATTAAAAAACATTACAATGAGATACCACCTTACACTTGTTAGAGTGGCCATTATCAACAAGACTAGAGGCCCAGTGCACGAATTCATGCACCAGTGGGTACCTTGCCCTGGCCTGCGGGATTGGGCTGAAACCGGCTCTCCAGCATCCCTTGAGGGGTTCCACCGGTGCATGATCGGGGCTGGGGAGGGACGCAGGAGGTTGGCCAGCTAGGGAGGGTTCACAGGAGGGCTCCAGGGCTCAGTCCCAATTGGCCGGACTCCAGCAGCAAGCTAACCTACCAGTTGGAGTGTCTGCCCCTGGTGGTCAGTACACATCATAGCAACTGGTCGATCGGTCAACTGTTTGCCCCCTGGTTGTCAGTGCATGTCATAGTGAGTGGTTGAGCAGCCTTAGCATATCATTAGCATATTATGCTTTGATTGGTTGAACGGATGACCAGACATTTAGCATATTAGGCTTTTATTATATAGGACAAGCAATAAGTGTTGGAGAGGTTGTGGAAAAAAGGGAACCCTCATTCACTGCTGGTGGGAATGTAGACTGGTACAGTCACTCTGGAAAGCAGTCTGGCAATTCCTCAAAAAATCAGGAATAGAGCTACAATACAACCCAGCAATCCCTCTCCTGGGTATATACCCGAAAAATTCGAAATCATGTATTTGCAAAGATATATGCATCTCTATATTCATTGCAGCATTATTTAAATAGAATTGGGATTTTTATGGGATTACATGTCTGGCCAAGACATGGCAACAACCAAAGTGTCCTGTGATAGAAGACTAGATAAAGAAGACATAGTACATGTGCACAATGGAATACTACTCAGCCATAAGAAGGGATGAAATAACGCCATTTGCAACAACATGGATGGACTTTGAAAACCTATGCTAAGTGAAATATTAGTCAGTCAGAAAAAGCTAAGAACTGTATGATTTCGCTCAGATGTGGGATATAAGACTGAAACTTGTGAATACAAACAGCAGCGTGGTGATTGCCAGAGGGAAGCGGGTAGCGGGAGAAGAGGCTCCTAATATATGGTGATGGGAGAAGATTTGACTTTAGGTGGTGGGCACATGGAATAACATATAGATCTTGTAACATAGAGACCCACACCTGAACCTATATGTTCATGTGGACCAGTGTCACCCCTATAAATTTAACAAGTACATTTTAAAGAGAAAGAAATATATTGGCCTGATGATGTGTTGAACCATCTATAGAATTAGCCAATACCTCCATATTTTTCTTTTCATTTGACTTAACCTTTCTTTCCAAGCAGAGGAAGTTTTTTTTTTTTTGATTGTCTCATTGCAATGTAAATTTTTATAGTATAATTCCAAAAATTTTAGACCTATTACAGAAAGTTGTTATAATTTTTTTGAAGTCTTCAATTCCTACACCATGAGGAAGTTAATGTCATATTTTAGGGATTGGAATAAAATTTTTTTTTTGTGGTGCTTAAATTTAATGTCAAAGTAGAGTTTAACTTGTGTTTGTGAGTCAGATCTTAGTTTGTCTGACATTTTTATTTTCACTGCCTGGTTGTTAATAGCTTTCTAGTGTAGGTGTTATATCTGTTGCTCTTCTTGGTTTCTAGTTGTTATTAATGTGTACAATATCACAGCTTCATGGAGGTCAACTTTCTTAAGTTTCTTCTGCCATTGACTTTTAGGAAATGGGAAAGAATAAGTCATAAGTAATTGGGTTGTTTTTTCAAAACACATACCACTAGGGATTCTCATAGTTTACTCTCTCTGCCATCCCTCCTTGGAAATCAATTCATGCCTATAGTGAATCACTGTTACTGGAGGAACTTAAGATAGTTCTCAGGCTCGGCCAGTGTGGCTCAGTGGTTGAGTGTTGACCCATGAACCAAGTGGTCACCAGGTTGTGGGTTTGATCTCCAGTAGGGGGCATGTGGGAGGCAGCCGATTGATGTTTCTCTTTCATCTCATTGATGTTTCTATCCCTCTCTCTTCCTCTCTCTCTCTAAAATCAATAAAAACATTTTTTTTTTAAAAAAAAAGATAGTTTCAGGTGTGTCAGTTTCTCTTAGTATCAAAAAAAAAAGTTAGTCTGCGTAGTTGTTTATTTTTAAATGAAAAAGTTGCCAAAATTATTCAGGAAAGTGCTATTTCATAAAGCAATAAATGACTGCAAATTTCAAATATGCATTTTTTTCTAGTAATAAAAGTATTCTCTTAAAGTGTTAAATTAGACAAATACTTATATCAGAGAAGTCCTTGGCCATTAGGAAAACAATCCTGAATATGGTACCCTTTTCTTTAAGAAAACATTATAACCTTACTAAAATTAAAACAAAAGAAAATTTTTAAAAAAAATATGTTTTTATTGATTTTTAGAGAAAGAGGAAGGGAGAGGGAAAGAAAGATACTCAACAATGAGAGAGAATCATGCATTAGCTTCTTCCTGCACACCACTCACTGGGGATGTGCCTTGACCAGGAATCGAACTGGTGACCTCTTGGTTATGAGTTGACACTCAACCACTGAGCCACACAAAACTTCTTAAATAAAAATTATTTTCTCTTTTCATTCTTATTTCCTTTTGTCTTGAATAACTTTCACAAAATATGTCTGTATAACCAGTGTCGTGAAAGTTCCCAGGTTTCACTTGACTACTTTCTGATCTGCCTTCAGTACAGGTCCCTCCCTTCTTTTCTTCTCTTTTTACTCTGGAATTAATCCTCTACCTACTTCACAGGCCGATTCTTTGATGAGAATGAATCCCCTGTTGATCCGCAGCATGGCTCTAAACTGGCGGATTATAATGGGGATGATGGTAACGTAGGTGAGTATGAGGCAGACAAGCAGGCTGAGCTGGCTTACAATGAGGAAGAAGATGGTGATGGTGGAGAGGAAGACGTCCAAGGTGAGCGTGGGCCTGGCTTCCATGCTGTGACCATGAAACCCACCAATCCAATTTGGTTGAATTTGTGTAGAATTTTCCCACTTATTAGTAGCAGTACAGTCTTAATACAAAGAGGTTCAGTGCAGTTTTTCAATTGTATTTTGAAAACAATTTTATGATAGTGGTATTAATAAATTTATAAATAAATTATTTTAATTGTTATCAATTGTAGTTATATGTGTTATTGATATAGACACAATTTGAAACTCAGAATCTTGGGAAATTTTAGAATTAAATTGTTTAAAATGGTCCTAGCAAGTACTCCCAGAAAATAATTCCCCTTTTCAGTTTCTCATCTGAAAGCATTTCAGTTATTCTAGGTACAAATATTGATCAGACAGCCTTTTTGTTATCAGGGAAGCTGCAAAGGAAATAGTCCCCTCTACACTGAAGATACAATTATTTTACTACTGATTCAGCATAGAAAGTTTGTTTTCAAAAATTTTTTCTGAGGTTTAAAATTTATTTTTAGCAGTTTGTGAAGATTTATCTGTTTTATGTTTAATACACAGATTCAACATATTTTCCTTGTTAACTGTGTTACTTCTGAGCTTTTAATTTAGTGAAAGTTCAGAATCTACCTGTTTGCATGCAGCCCTGCCCATGCATGCATATTAGTGTGTGTTGCTTCTTTGCAAGTGTGAAGGCCTGTTTTCTGCCTGCTTACATCACTTAGTAGTATTTGTGGAGCTTTTCTTTTTTCTATAAAAGTTGATTATAAAGTTAATGTGTGTGTTTTAGATTTTATAATATTATGCATGCAATATTTTCCCAATGTAACTATCTTGATTTACTCCTTAACTCTTTTTAAGGTAATTAAATTTTATTTAGGTTCATAACAAGAGTTGTTCTGATAAAACTCAGAAGAAAATGTAGTTGTCCTAGAATACTACATATTTAATAGAAAAAGGGAAACCAAAGACTCTGACTTCCTCCTAGGCACTGTTTTGATAGCCCATTCTAGTTTTAGAAGAATGGTTATTGGGAATAGAAAGAGATTAATAAATGTTAGTAGTTAAGGATTTGTTAATGAGAACTCACTTTTTGGTCTTTTGAATAAATTATACTCACTTCTTCTATACTCTTATCCATTTTCATAAATCTTACCATTTTTTCTTACTACTTTTGTGATTTGTTCGAGTTATACTTATTTGCAGTTATTTATAATGTTGCATTACATATATTTATATCATATCACCAATTAGAATGTAAGCCCTTAGAGGGCAGGAATTTTCATTTATTTTGCCTTCTATTTTGTTTGTATCTTTTTCTGCCTTCATATTCCTCCCCACCACCCATAGTTTTTAGCACACATAGGGTGCTCAGTAAATGTTGTTAACTAATACTTTTATCCTTTTCTCATTTAATTTTTATTCTTATAACTGTGACTAGAGTAACAACCCTTTAACTTACTTCTGGTCTTAATAAGCTTGCCTGGTTTACACTTTAAACATTTCTAGGTTTCTTTCAGAAGGGCTTCTGTCTCAGATAATTTTAGGTTTTCATTAGAACAATTAATTTCAACTATAATTGAAAATCATTTCTTATATTTTGGCTGTCTTAAAGGTAATGACTTTTATCACAAAACTTCAGTTTAATATTTTTATCCATAGCAGGTACATTTCTCTTCATCGCCTTCTCTCTCTCTCTCTCTCTCTCTCTCTCTCTCTCTCCAGTACCCGTCTTTCTCTCCTACCCTCAGTTCTCATTGCCACTGTCCACTGTAGGTCCTCATTACCCTCATGCTGCCTGCCTTTACTTTCACAAGAAAATTAATCTATTGATTCTAAGGAATATAAATAAATGATCTAGGATGATATCCTCAGTGAAGTAGGGAGGGGATTGGTCAATTTTTGGGTTTCTTCATTTGCAAGTGAATTTTACTTGAGCTGGGGTTTGCTATTTAACATTTTTGTCCCATTTGGGGGTTCACTAATGATAGCAGCCAAGGAAAGGGCAGCTACCAAGGGGACTCTCTTATTATAAGGAACAGAAAGATGCAAGAACATCAACTCCAGCAAATAAAGAGGAATAAGTTTGGGTGAGATGACAAAAAAGAAATATGGGAGACCCAAATAATTTTAAACACATTTTCATGATTAAAAATGTTTCACGTTTAAAATTTTTAGGTATAGTATTAATTGTTCAAAAAGTGTGGAGAGGAAATTGTGGCTATTCCCTAATTAAGTTTGAATACTTGGAATTTAAAAGTATTTCTTCATAGCTTCATTGTAGAAATAATGGTTGAGTTCCCAGCCCAGTTTGTACTTGTAGCCAAAGCAGGCAGTAGAGTGGAAAAACACATTAGCCTGGGAGTTAGGAGATCAGCTGTGTATTGCTTTTCAAGTCACTTAAACTCTCTGGGCCAAAATTTATTCATCTGTAATGTGAGAGTACTTAACAAGTGTTCTTCTCAGTGCTAAAATGCTGTGGTTACATTCACAGTGGAATCACTACATATAACACAAGTATTATGGGAAATGTGTTTCAGATTTTAGCATGCCTGACGTACATCTTTTCCCAAACTCAGGAAAGAAAATGGAAACTACTCCAGCCATCAAGACTCTGCAGCTAGAGATAATCAAAACAAGGTTCTAGCCATAGGGACTCTTCTCTGCTCTCTCTAGTATTAGGAGGAGTTTTCCCTTGTATACCTAGTATTAGAGATTCCAGCTGCAGGACTGAGATTTGGGCTTCAGCTCTGACTTTGGTCTCCAAAACACTCTGGCTTTGGTCTCCAAAACTCTGGTTTATAAAATGCAGATTTGGGTAGCATCTCTACCAATAGAGAGCTGAAGGGTTCCAGCTTTATCTCTGATGCCTGTTCATATGTATTGATCATTTGAGTCAACACTGTATACATAGTGTTTTCTTATAGAATTAAGTGAAGCCTAATTTTCCTGTGTTTACAGTCCTGGTTTATTTTGGCTTTTAGTTCCTGGTTTCCTGAAGCATCCTAAAAGAAATATTTTATTTACATTAGTGTAAAAATATTTTTCCTGACTTCTTAAAGATCTACTTTGGAAAGACTGCACATCTGATGGATATATCTTTTAATCCAGGGGTCCTCAAACTTTTTAAACAGGGGGCCAGTTCACTGTCCCTCAGACCGTTGGAGGGCCGGACTATAGTTTAAAAAAAAACTATGAACAAATTCCTATGCACACTGCACATATCTTATTTTGAAGTAAAAAAACAAAACGGGAACAAATACAATATTTGTATTTGCATGTGGCCCGAGGGCCGTAGTTTGAGGACCCCCGTTTAATCCCTTTTTCATTGTAACAAGGAGATGGACGTTTACAAATTCCCTGTACTCTTATCTTTAATCTCAAAGAAGTTCCTAATTTGATTAATAGAATATGCAATGCATATTACTAAATATATCTATAAAAGGAGCTTAGCACAGTGCTTAAATGCCTGATTCTAAGCCAAGACTGCCTGGATTTGAATCCCAACTGTGTCACCTTGTGAACTATGTAACCTCTATGCCTCAGTTTTCTCATCTGTCAAATAAGGATAGATATAGTTATCTAATTCAACAGTTATGTGGGTTATATGATTTAAATATTTGTTCAGCACTTAAAACAGGGTCTTTCACACTGTAACACTCTGTGTTTGTTGAATTAAATTATATTTCTAGATAGTAACACCTTAATCTATCAAAAACTAAGCTATTGGGTAACTGTAACATGAACCAGAAAGTAAGAGAAGTCATTTTTTAAGACTGCAGGAGCCAAAAGATATCATTAAAAGCTATGTACTAAAAAGGGAGCCTCTTAGGCTCTGATTGAAATACTTCTCTCTTTTTTTTTAAATTTTAATCCTCACTTGAAGATATTTTTTCCATTATTATTATTTTTTTTAAAGAGAGCGTGAAGGAAGGGAAGATAGAGGGAGAGGGAGAGAGACAGAGAGAGAGAAGAGAAAAGAGAGAGAGGAAAGAGGGAGGAGAGAGAAACATCAACGTGAGACACATTGATTGGTTGCCTCTTGCATTCATTCTGACCAGGGCTGGGTGTTGAGCCTGCAACCAAGGTACATGACCTTGACCAGAAATCGAACCTATCACTCTTCAGTCCACAGGCCAATGCTCTAACCACTGAGCAACCTACCAGGGCAAAATACTTTTCATTCTTGTTCTAATATTTTAGTACTCTGAGCAGTCTTATTTCAAAACCTGTAGCTTGTAGCAAAATTAGGAAAGAAGGATTATTATTGACAGACTAGAGGGCTGGTGCACGAAATTCTTGTACAGGGGGAGGTCAGGTCCCTCAGCCCAGCCTGCACCCTCTCCAATCCGGGACCCCTCGGGGGATGTCTGACTGCCTCTCACAATCCAGAACTGCTGGCTCCTAACCGCTCACCTGCCTGCCTGCCTGATCACCCCTAACCCCTCTGCCTGCCTGCCTGATCGTCCCTAACAACCTCTGCCTGCCTGATCGTCCCTAACAACCCCTGCCTGCCTGATTGCCCCTAACTACCTCTGTCTACCTGCCTGATCGCCCCTACTGGCCTGATCTCCCCTAACTTCTCCTCTGCTGGCCTGATCGCCCCTAACCACCTCTGCCTCGCCCCACACCAGGGACCCAGGATTCCCTCCTCCAGTTGGTCGCAGGCACCTGGGACCCAGGCTTCCCTCCCTCTGGCTGGCCACAGGCACCCAGGACCCAGACCAGCTTCACCTGGGCCGGCCGCAGCTGCAGGGGACCATGGGCAGGCAGCTTCGCCTGGGCCGCAGCCACAGGCACCCGGGACCGTGGGTGGGCGGTTTATCCCACTCCTGGGCTGCGGGCACAGCCGCTGGTGCCCAGGACTGCTGGGCAGGCAGCTTGTCCCTCTCCCAGGCTGCAGGCGCAGGCACAGCTGCTGGCTCCTGGGACCATGTGGCAGGCGGCTTGTCCCTCTCCCGGACCGCAGCCTGGCTGGTCCCCATTTCTCTCTCGCAAGCTCATTTGTGCCAGTCTGGTCCCCATTCCTCTCTCCCCAGTGTTGAGTGTCTGAGCTGTTACAGCGTGATGGCGTGAGAACATGATGGCCATTTGCATATTAGCTCTTTATTATATAGGATAAACTGACAGTAATGTGAAGTGACAGGTGATACCTATAAAGGACCCAGGAAAACCTGTGAGTAGCCAAATAAGTCAAACTCCAAAGCACTATATAGAGTTGCTTCATATAGGTACTCGCCCTGGCCAGTTTGTTCACTGGTTAAAGCATTGGCTAGTACAACGAAGGGTTGTGGGTTCAATTCCTAGAAAGGGCATGTACCTGGGTTGCAGTTTCAATCCCTAGTCCCAATCAGAGAGTTTGTGGGAAGCAACCAATCAAAGTGTCACATCTCCCTTCCTCCTTCCCCCACCTCCATTCTCTCTAAAAATCAATGGAAAAAAATATCCTCAGGTGAGAATTAACACCCCCAGCCAAATATATATATAGTTACTCAGTGACTTTAGGGATATTACTGTCTAACAATATTATGTAATAAATATTTTCTTTTTGGTAAAGAAAAGATTAAGTTTTGGTTTGTATACTCTATTTAAGAAATTAACTAGTAAACTCTTTGCAGAGAAGCAAAGAAATTCACTAAAATGTTAAATGTTAGGATTATGAGTAATGTTTATCTTCTAATTTTTATCTGATGACTAAGGATTAATTTTATAATTTAAAAAAGGTTATTTTTAAAGACATGAAAAAAGTATACATAGAAGTTTCTACCAAAGCTTTAATTAAAATGACTTCATTTATATAGAAATAATATACAAAAGGATCACCTTCTCAATGTTTGTGGGTTCCCAAAGTTTTGCTGACTATATTTATCTACCTCCCTCCCTCCCTCCCTCCCTTCCTTCCTTCCATCCATCCATCCATCTATCCATCCATCCATCTTTCCAATCTATTATTAAAAGATTTGTTAAAATGAAGTAATCTTCCAAAATAGTTACAGACTTTTCCCTCTTTAGCCAAGCAACTGAGAAATAGAACACTATTTGCAGACTGTGTAAAATAATGAGCAGAAAACTACCTTAAAAAGGAGAAAAATTCCTGAGAAAAAACGAGACTTTTTAAAATTGGATTTCTGCAAATGATTTTATGAACAATATTCTTGATACATAATTATTTCCCTTTCAGATGATGAAGAACGAGAACTTCAAATGGATCCTGCAGACTATGGAAAACGTTTAAATGATGTCCTTTAAAACCTAAAGGAAACTTTAGAAAACCTAAAGTGCTGTAAAATGGAATCATTTCTACTTTGTCCTTTTTGACTTTTGCTGTAAAGATCAGTTGTATCAGTTATAAAGATACATTGAGTTAAACTTAAGGAAAAATTTAATGAAGGAATGTACCCATGTACATATGTGAACTTTGTCATATTGTATAATTAATGCAGAGACCTTTTTGGTTGTATTACAGTTGAGCCAAAAACAAAGTAAACAAACTGTAGTCTTTGCGTTTAAAGCAAACTAATATATATTTTACATTTTATTGAGCCTAATTCTTTACTCAAATGGACAAACAGGAAAAAATGGTTGTACAGTTTATATAAGTTGCACATAACATAACCACAGTGAGAATAGTTAATTATTCAGCTTAAAAACGTTTTATGCACTTATTCTTGTTAACTCAACTGGTGTTCTGTTCCCACCCCTTATCACATGCTCTTCCAGGAATTATACCTACAATAGTTAGATAAAAAACAGGAACCTAGAAGCCAAACACTGGGCACCATGTGTACAAAATCACTTCCCTACTCCTTTTATTTTACACTAGAGGCCCAGTGCATGAAATTCAGAATTCGAGGAGGGGGTCCCTCAGCCCAGGTTGTGCCCTCTCGCAGTCCGGAAGTCCTTGGGGGATGTCCAACAGCGGAGGCAGGAGAGGCACCCGCCACCGCTGTGGCGCTCGCCAGCTGTGAGCCCGGCTTCTGTCTGAGCAGCGCTCCCCCTGTAGGAGTGCATGGACCACCAGGGGGCAGCTCCTGCATTGAGTGTCTGCCCCCTGGTGGTCAGTGCACGTCATAGCAACCAGTCGTTCCGCTGTTTGGTCGATTTGCTTATTAGTCTTTTATTATATAGGATGAGTGCTGGTGTGTTTTGGCAGGTAAGCTTTCAGGTGAGGCCTGATGAAAGTTGAGATAACCTGCAAAGACATAATAATATTTATGAGTTATACCTTACTTAGTTCATGAACTTGTGAAATGCATGATTGACAATATTTTTTTTTTCACATAATACCAGTACTGTTTAACTATAATCAGGACTGGCTAAAATTTTTAAATTTTCAGAGTTCAAGTTAGTGAATATATTTATGATTTAAATGCCATATTCTAAAAGAGGTTAAGTCAACTTTGAAATTAATCTACAATCAGTATTTCAAAGCTTCTCTGGTAGTTTTAGTGATATTATTTGACTAGACTTTTTCTGAATTACTAAATAAGGACTTTTAACAGATTTTTATTATTGCACAGATAAATAGAAGTACAGTGAGGTCTACAGCCATTTTATTAAAGTAGCTTAAAAGTTTGTAATAAAGATGAATCTTTGTAATTACTTAAATGTTAGTTAAGAACCCATAAACCTCATATTTGCTAATTTTACAAAATTATTTTAAATGCATTTGTCTTTTTTTGACACTTTTCAGTAGAATATGTAGCTAATTCTTGTTTTCTGAGTTAAAACACTTCTAAATCTAACCCCTCCACCCCCAAAATAAAAAGTTTTGATCATAAGGAGAAATTTAAGGATGCTAACTTTGTGTTTCAGAAGGGTTACTGGTAATTACACATAAACATTAAATGCTTTCTTCCCCCTTTACTCAGGTTCTAGCCAAAATTCACATTTATAGAGATTTTTTTTAAAGAAAAGGTTATCACTTATTGGAGGTACAAAAATTATTAAACTTGGGTTCAGAAATTATTAAGCAACTAGGACAAGATATAGTGATTTACTAAAATTGTTTTTTCTACCATATCAAAGTAAGCAGTTCATGCCTTTGCTATGAGTAGAGTCAGGATTATAAATGAATTGGTATGATAGTTCATGGATTTTTTTTTTAAATGGAGTTAAAGGGAATTAATGTATAACTTCTAGGTGTTAGAGTGGGAAGATGAATCTAAAACATACTCCTAGAAATACTTTATGTTTAATACTGTAAAATTTTTGCAAATGAAAACAGTGAAATTTCCTGCCTTAGTTATTTTGTCATAAAAACAATTATTTGGTTGTAAGATAATTGTTACTTACACTGCAAAATTTCTTCAGTTAGCAGTCTATACATTTTATAAAATGAGAAATCTTGAACCAATTGGTAATATTTCCAACTGTATTAACATTTAAATGCTATAAAATACTATGTGAATCTCTTAAAATTCTGACATTCTACAGTCTGTATTAGACATGCTGATTTTATAATGTTTTACTTCTGCCTTAAGATTTAGGTTTTTTAAATGTATTTTTGCCCTGAATTAAGTGTTAATTTGATGAAAACTGCTTTTGAAATCATCACTGGGTTCTAATAAATTAAAAATTAAACTTGTTTTACTATTTTGCTGATCTGATAATATATACACACATCACACTTAAGTGATGCAAATAGCTACATTTTAACATTAAAATTTGAGTAAATTTAGAATGGCAGAAAATTTTACACCAGGGCTGTTTACTGTGCTAGTTTATTCAACAAACTAGAGGCCCGATGCACGAAATTTGTGCAAGAGTAGGCCTTTCGCAGCTGTGGCTTCGTCCAGAAGGTCATCCGGATCGTCGTTCTGCTGTTCAGCCTTTTGGTCAATTTGCAATTATGCTTTTATTATGATAGATATTGAATGCTTCCTATGTGCCCAGCATTGTTCTAGGTACAATAGTAAGAATCTGCATGGATAAGACAGACCAGGTTTCTTTCCTCATAGAACTTACTACATTCACCTGGGGAGCAGCCAGACAATACACAAGGTAAACAACATGAGCCAGGTAATTTAATATAGTGATAAGAGCTATTAAAAATAAAACAAGGTTCCAAGGTCTGTAAGGTTCCAAATTTTCAGGTTTTTACTTAACTGAAACATTACAGTTGTGAATCTAGAAAATCATGAGCAAGGAGGAGAAAAATGAGGCTGAAGAGTTATGGAAGGGGTAATATAGGGAGCATCTTGTCAATTCAGGTCACTTGCTACTGACCCACAAAGAAAAAATGCAGAATATAAAATATACATGAAAGGTTGATTCTAGGGAAAATACATAATCAGACTTCAAAGTGATTTCTGAAATATGTCCTTTGCTCCAGCTGGTTTGGCTCAGCAGATAGAGCGATGGCCTACAGTCTGAAGGGTCCTTGGTTCGATTCCAGTTAAGGTCACATGCCTGGGTTCCAGGCTAAATCCCCAGTAGGAGGTGTGCAGGAGGCAGCCAATCAATGATTCTCATCATTGATGTTTCTATCTCTTTCTCCCTCTCCCTTCCTCTCTGAAATAAAATTTAAAAATATATAAATACTAGAGGCCCGGTGCACAAATTCATGCACGGGTGGGGTCCCACTGGGTGGCCTGCAGGGATCAAGCCGAAACCCGCAGTCCAATGCTGCCTGCCGCTCCTACCTGCCGTTCCCGCTCATCCCGGCCCCACTGTGCCTGCCGCAAGCTCACGCCCAATCAGTCCTGATCAGGAAAGGCTCACGCTGCCACAGCAGCGCTCACCAGCCATGAGCCCTGCATCTGGCGCCACCAAGGGGAGTGGCCTGTGTGATCAGGCTGAAACCAGCTCTCCAACATCCCCTGTGGGGTCCCAGATTGTGAGAGGGCACAGGCCAGGCTGAGGGCCCCCACTGGTGCACGAATCGGCTGGGGAGGGACTGTAGAAGGGCTCCAGGGCATGTCCGGCCCATCTTGCTCAGTCCTGATCAGCCAAACCCCAGCAGCAAGTTAACCTACCCGTCAGAGCATCTGCTCCCTGGTGGTCAGTGCACGTCATAGTGACTGGTCAACCAGTTGACTGTCTGCCCCTAGTGGTCAGTGCACATCATAGCAAGCTGTTGAGCATCCTTAGCATAGCATTAGCATATTACGCTTTCATTGGTTGTTCGGTTGTTTTGCCATTTGATCTATTTGCATATTACCCTTTTATTATATAATATTTAAAAAAAGAAGGTAAACCATTTAAAAAAATAAAGTCCCTTTATTTAAAAAAATCTGAAGATTGTTTGCCTTTTTGACTTCTCATTTGTATAATGCTGTAACACCAAAAATTGCTAAAATATAAGGGCAGAGAATCTGTTAACATACACACACACAAAACTAGAGGGAGATCGTCACTTGCTATAATGGCTGACCTTGGAAACTTCTCTTCCCTCACATGTTTGACTCAATGGCTCCAATAAGACAATCAAATACTGTAAACATCATTACATTTCCAAAGTCTTAACATCATATGTGGTTCATCAATATTCAGTTCTAATTATGCAGTTCCTTTTAAAAGACTCTTCTCAATAAGTGTTCCAGACAAAAATTCAATCAACTATACAAGAAAAAGAGGGAAGTTTAATGGTTCATATAAGCAAACTGCATAAGGAGCAGAAGTCTCCTGGAGTTGAGAACAATTGAAACTAGGACTTGAATGCTACCAACTTTGTTTCATCAACTCCATTTCTGTTTCTCTCTACTTCCTTTTCTCACACAAGCTCCCTCATTCAAAGCTCTAACCAAGACTTCCAGCAGGTCATGTTTTCAAAGAAAATATGAGAGGGGCTGCTCCTCTTTGCTTAGTTCCATTTCAGAAAATCTGAGACAAGGGGGTATTTCTGCTTCTGTCTGTGGTTGAATAACTTGACTAGCCCTTCCAGATTAGTAATAGCTATAAAAACTGGATAAGATATATTGGGCAACTGTTTTTGGGCAGCACAAAACTGAAATTTCCAAGAGAAGGGAAACTTAAGCAGTTGAGCTCCACAGCTTCCTATGGTGTAAATGGGTTGGAGTGCTGAGCTGAGAAGGCAGAGATCATAGTGGGGAGCAGCTGAAGCAGTTGGAATCTATGGGGTTGGCATCAGAGAAGAGAGCTATTCAGAGAGGTGGCCTCAGAAATCCATATGGGTTCACAAGTCAGAGCTGTATATAATAAGAGCAAGACATCTGACGCTTACCAGATAGTTGCTACACAGTTGAAAATGGAACAGAGGTACCAAAGGTCAAGTGTGTTGACATAAAAGCAGTACTAAGGGACATTGAGTTTCTGGGCCTGCCAAGGCGGAGATCTCCTTAACAACTGTGACATGCAGTTGAAATATTAGAAAAGTACCTTGATAGTAAAAACCATGCCTTAGTAAGACCTACTCTAGATCTTCCCTAACATGCTCTGACAACATTGTCAGAGAAGACAGCGTATGGAAGTGTTGTCCTGCCAAATTGGACCTTATGAAACTCCTTAGGCTTCCCACAGACACGAATAGCAAAACATAAAACCAAGCCTATACTAATTTAAAGTAAACAATCTGTAACTGAAGTACCTGCTAAAATAAGAATTATCACTTTAAAGAAGATAACGGAGTTCAGAATCTCTACAACATATGCACAATGTCCAGTATTCAATAAAAATTATTAAGACATACAAAGGCACAAAAATATGTGATCCATAGTTTTATATATATATATATATATATATATATATATATAATGACATTATAATATATATAATGACATATACCACCATTGTAGTAGGCAGAAGTTTCATTATATTGTTTGTTATTTGTTAATGCAGGTATAAAAATATGTTCAAAGATTAAACAAAATATTTTAATAATGAACAGAATCTCAGCACAGAAATGACAATTATAAAAAAAAACCTAGAACTGCAAAATACAATAACTGAAATAAAAAATTCATTGGAAGCCCTGGCTGGTGTGGCTTTAGTTGGTTGGGCATTGTTCCATGCACCAAAAAGGCTGCTAGTTTGATTCCTGGTCATGATGCATGCCCAGGTTACATGGATCATGGCAGCCAATCAATGTTTTGGTCTCACTTTGATGTTTCTCCTTTCCTCTCTCTCTAAAAATCAATTAAAAATCTTTAAAAAAAATTCTTGGGTGGGTTTAATAGCAGATTAGAGATGGCAGTAGACAACCTGAAGACTTACAAATGTAGTTGAATAAAGTATTTGGAAATAGAGGGTTGAAATGTTGAGAGACCTAGAATTGTGGATTTGGGATTCATTCTTTAAATGTGTGACTAATATGTGTAGAGAACTGTTCTGAGTACTGGGGATACAATAATGAAAAAGTCCCTGCCTTTATGGAACTTATATGCCACATGGAGAGAGAGATATTTTCTATAATCAGTGATAAATGATATGAGAAAAATAAATCACAATAAAAGAATAGTGATGGAAGAGTGCTACTAGTATTTAGATAGGATGATCAGCGAGGGCCACCTATGTAATTTTAAATTTTCTAGTAGCCACATTTTGAAAATATGTAATTTTGATGTTTAACCCATATCTAAACTATTACCATTTTAACATGTAATCAACATGGAATACTCTTAATATTTTATATTCTTTTGTACTAAGTCTGCAATCTAGTGTATATATTTCATTTATAGCACATCTCAATTTGGACACTAAATTGTCATTGGAAACATTAGTATTTAGAATTCATTCAATTTATAGTTGAGTAAGAATATTCACATACTCATGTTTCAAGCACACAAGTTTTCCAATAACTCAATCATGTATTAGCTTTTTTTCAATAGACTTTACTTTTCAGGGCAGTTTACAGCAAAATTGGGTACAAAGTACAGAAAGTCTCCTCCTCACCCATGGCTTTCCCAACCATCAACATCCTGTACCAGTGTAGAATTATTTGTTGTAATTAAGAAGCCAACATTGATACATAATTATCAACCAAATTTTTTAGTTTACATTAGAACTCAGACTTTGTATTGTGCATTCTATGGGTTTGAACAAATGTACAATGACATATACCCACCATTATAGTACGCAGAATATATATAATGACATATACCACCATTGTAGTAGGCAGAAGTTTCATTTCCCTAAATTTCCTCTTTCACTTATTCCTCCTTCCTTAGCCTAAAACCCTAATAACCATTGATCTTTTCATTGTCTCCATAGTTTTGTCTTTACCAAATGTCAGATAATTGGAATCATACTTCACGCAGCCTTTTTAAGTTGGCTTCTTTCATTTAGTAATATGCATTTAAGATTCCCCATGTCTCTTCATGGCTTAATAAGCTCATTTTTTTAGCTGAATATTCCATTGTATGAATATACCATAATTTATCTATTCACCCACTTAAGGATACCTTGGTTGCTCCAAGTTTTGACAATTATAAATAAAGCTGCTATCAACATTGATGTATTTTCAACTCCTTTGGGTAAACACCAAGGAGCAATTTTTTAATTGTAGTCAAGTATACATAAACATAAAATTTAACATTGTACATTTACATTTAAAGTGTACAATTCAGTGGCATTATGTACATCCACAATGTTGTGCAAACCATCACCACTATCTAGTTCCAGAACATTTTCATCGCTCCAAATGGGAACCTTGCTAGTCACTCATGTATTAATTTTAAAATTTAATTAAAACTAGGCTTAAATTGTTTCTCAGTCACATTAGCCACATTTCAGGTGCTGAGTACCCATACGTGGCTAGTGGCTATTGAATAGTACAGGTCTAGAGAAAGAGCATTAGAGGCAGAGGAAACAGCAAATACAAAGCTCTTTTTAAAAAAATAATATATTTTATTGACTTCAGAGAGGAAGGGAGAGGGAGAGAGAGAGAGAAACATCCATGATGATCTGTTGCCTCCTGCATGCCCCCTACTGGGGATCAAGCCAGCAACCCAAGCACATGCTGGGAATCGAGCTGTGACCTCCTGGTTCATAGGTTGATGCTCAACCACTGAGCCACAGCAGCAAGGCCAAATACAAAGCTCTTGAAGCAGGAATACATTTTTTTCAAAGAACAGTTCATTGGTCAGTATGACTGGAGTACAAGGAGCAAGACGTAGGAAATGTAGTCAGTGCTGTAGCCAAAAGTAGGCTAATAAAGGGCCTTGCATAGTAAAAGACTAGATTTTAAGGGGGATGTCAAATTTACAAAGAGGTTTAAAATAGTCCCTGGTTAGGTAGCTCAGTTGGTTAGTGTCGTCCTCATAGGCCAAGGTTGCAGGTTCTATCTCTTGTCAGGGCACATACAAGAAACAACCTATGAATGCACAAACAAGTGGAACAACAAATCAACGTTTATATCTCTGTCTATATATAATAAATAAAAATTTAAAAGGGTTTAAAATAATTACTCTGGCTTCTGTGTTGGAAAGATTAAAGGAGGTTCAAGAATGAACTAGGAAGATAGCTAGAGTGAAAAGTGTTCGGATTCAGGATATATTTTGAAGGTTTTGTTTATTATATGTATTATGAATTTGACACTAGGTTTTAGAAAAACTGTATTCTGTAAGGTGGAGAACACACAGAGTAGCAGGTTTGAGAAAAAAAAATGAATTTAGTTTTGACCATGTTAAGTTTTAGATGGTCATTGACATCAAGTGGTCACAATATTGGAGCAAAGTGACAGCTCTGATATTTCAATAGTTATATTACATCCTTAGTGATTGATAAATAAGAGAGTGATAAAAGTATAGCTCAGAGATAGAATATAGGAATGCCCTATATATTGGTGAAAAATGTAAATATATTTCATATATTCTGAAATGTGGGTCCAACTGAAAGACTCTGTTGCAGATCCAAGATACTTCTATGACTTACTTAGTGAACTATCTATTTCATTAATGTTTTCATATAGCAATAGTTTTGAATAGCTTAAAAAGCATGCATGCCACTGTTCTGCATTATGTTTTTCTCCCTTGTGGCTACTGCTTTGCATTTAAATATACTTAAGACTTCATTTTTAAGTTCATATTTTTGAAACTTTACCTTATTCTAAAATCTTGGACAGAGTTGTTACTGAAGCTTAATGACATTAACTACTATTTAAGGCACCAAAAAAAAAAACACACCTTGCTAAGTATTTTCCACAAATAATCTTTGGATAAGCATCTTTTTTCTCTGCTCTCCTTTAAAAAAAAATTTTTTTTAGAGAGAGAGAAAAACATCAATTTTTATTGTTCCCCTTACTTATGCATTCATTGGTTGATTCTTTTTTTTTTTAATATATTTTATTGATTTTTTACAGAGAGGAAGGGAGAGAGATAGAGAGTTAGAAACATCGATGAGAGAGAAACATCGATCAGCTGCCTCCTGCACATCTCCCACTAGGGATGTGCCCGCAACCCAGGTACATGCCCTTGACCGGAATCGAACCTGGGACCTTTCAGTCCGCAGGCCGACGCTCTATCCACTGAGCCAAACCGGTTTCGGCAATTGGTTGATTCTTGTATGTGCCTGACCAGGTCTCAACTCCCAACTTTGGTGTATCTGGAGGATGCGCTAACCTGAGCTACCCAGCCATGGTCTCCCCTCTCCTTAAAACAAACAAAAGTGGGGAGACCAATCATACCTAATACAGGCTTGTTGGGAGAATCAAAGTGCATATAAATGCATACAAAAGTGCTTTGTAAGTGGCATATTTTACTTAAGTCTTAAAAGATTGAAAGCTTGAAATAACTACTACTTGGAATGTATTTTTAGAAATATATTTTTACCTGATTTAAAATTTATTTAGTCATCAATTAGGGCAGTTGTTTAGTTTATATTATATTCCTTTTATGATACACACTGCCTAGACGGTATAGTAATTAGTAATTGTTGCTTTCCAATTAGTTTTTCAGAAATCTTATTTTGTGGACTACTACCAGTTCTGCACGTTGTATACCACAGGCTCTCAATAAATGTGCATTCAGAGCATTCTTGTACTAGAAAGATTTAGGGTGCAAATAACTCAGAGCTCTGGCAGGATCTGTACTGTGGAAGGCTTTCAGAAGACAGCCCACCTTCCTCACACTCTGAGAGAGAAACCACCAGATTCACGAGGATGCTCTGTTTACCTCCCAGCCTCATCTCTCTGTTCCCGGTGCACAGAACTGCTTCCCCACCTGCTCAAAGCAATCTCGTATGTGGCCCATCCCATCTGTTTGCTTTACCTAGACACTCTTCCCCTGTAGCATCAATTCTTCATGTCACACTTAGATGTCATCTCAAGAAAGCCTTCCCAACCCCCTCACCGGCACCCCTCGTGTGTTCTACAACGCCTGTCATTCTATCACACTGTATTTAGATTGTCTTCTTCGATAGTCTGAATTCTGGGAAGGCAATGTCCATTCACTGTTACATCCCCGCACCTAGTATGGTCCTAGCATTGCGCTTTCTCAATAAATATTTCCTGATTGAATTATGAGTGGCTGGAGTTTTAGTAAACAGTACACTTCCAACCACTATCTATCTATATATATATATATATATATATATATATATATATTCATTCATATTCCACTTGGACTAGACACTGGGGATGCATTTTTGACCTGTGATGCTGACGGTCCCTTGACCCAGGCCGGCAGGTAGAAACCCATTGGTCTGAATAATCTGAATAATCGCAGAACCACCGCCGGCATCGCGTGCTGTCGAAGGGCGTGGGTTTGTAATTACAGATCTATGAGCAACTGCTTACAGAAGACCCTTAGGGGCCACCGGGACCTCAGAAAAGAAGAGTCCTCTCCTCCCGACCTCGTGCAGCGCTCTCCTGGCACTGCCTCCGCCAGCGCGCCAAGCCGTTAGTCCCGCCAGCCTCTTGGCTCCACCCACCTGGCGCGCCGGCTTCCCCAGCCCGAGCCGCCGGAGCGCGCGCCGCGCCCTAAGCCCCGCCCCCGGGCGAGGGCGCGCTCCCCCTCCCAGCGCTGCCCCAGCAGTTCCGTTAGTAGCGGGAGGAAAAACCGTCCTTCGCTCCCCGCCTCTCCACTCCCAACGCTTTACTCTCGACTCCCCCTGCGACCACTACACAGCCAGCTACGGCGGCCCCTGAAGTACAAATATCCCGCAGGCCCTCGGCGTATCCTGATAGGCTTTGGTCTTCTTATTTCATCTGGTCCTAAGGCCTGCGTTCAATTTTTGTCAGGAATTCGAGCCCGCGAGTTTCTCCCGGCGGCAGGAACTCCGGCGCTCTTCACGGAAATAAAAGTTGTTGTTTTTTTTCCTCTTTTTTTGCCGCTGTGGCCGCCCGCATTCCTTCCCTCCCACCTCGCGGAATTGTGGCGGGAGGGGGAGGAGGAAGTCAGAGCGCCTGCGCGGAGAGGCCGCTTTCCATCCGGGTCCCTGTCCGTGCGGTGCAGCAGGTCGGTAGGCGGGAAATGGCGACTGGCTGAAGGAGCTGGTTCTGTTGCTGCTGCGGGCTAAGCGGGGAAGACACCACACGTTGCGCAGTCGGGACCATCGCTGGAGCCTGAAGACACTTCTCTGTCGTCACAGTTAGGTAATCCCCCTCGTTCAGACAGTGCCGCTGCTTCCAACCTGAGTCCCCCTCCTCTTCCAGGGCCGTCTGCCGGGATCTCCTCCCCTTCCTTCTCCAGCGGCTTCTCCCGCGGCTCCCGCGCCTCGGTAGGCACGCACTCGGGGCGCCTCTCGCGTCCGCGGTGCGGAGCCGCTCTCCTCTGGACTTTGCCCCGGGAACGGAGAGGGAGCTCGCTTCCCGCCAGCTTCGGCTCCCGGGCTGCGCGGCCTGTGTTGTGATTTCGGGGGTTAGATTTCACTTGGCTACCCCCACCCCCACCCCGACCTCACGTTCCTGGTTCCCAGTCCTGTGGCCCCTCCGGAGAATTGGGCGAAATCCGCTTTTCCCAGCCTCGGCCCGCCTGATGTTTTTGAGATTTCATTCTTTCTAGGAGGGTGCTTTTAGGGGGGCGTTGCTCTAGCTCAGTTTTTATCAACACGTCGGGAGGATCTGGGAGAAGAGCGCTCGCTAAGTTCTGTTTATCCTCTGTGCCGCTAAAATGTGGAGTTGACACGGTTACTTTTTCCACATCAAGAGTGCCGGTGAAGAGCAGCCCATGTGGAAGGCCCCTGGCGTCCTCCGTGGCCAGCGAGGGGTGAACCCTCGCGTCCGTAGTATTCTGCGCGTTTCTTTGGGCGTTAAATGCCACTGTGGGTGTTTACTTCTGCATTCACGACTGGAGTTCCGTGTGTAAATCATCGTGCGAGTCCGTCACATTTACTTCTGACCCTGGTGGCGGCTGGATGTGTGGATGAGGATAAACACTTGGAATTAGAATACCTTAGGGAAATCTAAAGAGATCCCGCTTGCAGATTGCTCTAAGATCCCGAAAGGAAACGTACTGAGAGTAGATGTTCCTCCAAGGCAGGGATTTATCTTGCTAATGCTCATAAAACGGTACCAAGATGACTGCCCAATCTGGGTATGCAGATTAATGACTTCAATGATAGATGTATCTTCGTAATTTTCAGATCGTAGATAATCTTTCTATACTTACTGTCTTTCCATTCTTTTGCAACGCAAATGTTCGTTTGTTGTCCAGCTAATTAATTAAAGCAAGGAAATGGCTAGTTCAAGCACTTTATTCCTCCTTTATTTTTTACATTGCAGGCTAGTTCTTCATAAAGAGGCTGTTGGTATTTTTCAGAATTTGTTTTTCTGTCTTGTTAAATTTGGGGCCTTTCTAGTTAATTTTTTTTTTTTAACTAGTCAAATGAAGTTTTAAAATGTGGTTCTTATCATTTGATGTTTATAACTCAGAGGCTTTCAGCTCTCTAGGTCCAGTTTAGATTTCACTATTGTTAATATATTAGAACTAAATTTCAGTAATAAACAGGAACGCACAAACATCATTAAATTCCTCATTTGGTAGATTCCTCAGCCAAGGTCATAAAGAAAGTCAAGGCAAAATGTAGCTCTTACGTGAAGCATCCTTTTAGGATTGAGTTGCACTTGATAACTTACCTTCTAGGACCAAAAGAATGGGAAGTGGGAAGTGGAGGTGAAGGCATGTTGGATACTTGCTGAGCCAATTGTTTAAAAAAAAAAAAAAAGGGCCAAATATGTATGTAAAATAAATTATTGGTCTAGTGTAGGCTTTACCTGTACTTTAATGACTTTTTTGGGTAGTTTATAAAGCATTAATGTTTTTAATAAGATTTGGTTTACAGCTAGCTGAGTGAACATTGTATGTAGATTTTGTCTTCAGGAATTCTCCAAAATTGTTTTAATTCTACATTCATTTAGTACATGCACTCTTCTAATACTCTGAAAGGATGTAAAAGCTCTAAATTGTATAGTCCTTAACTTTGTGGACTTGTAGCTTTTTAAAAGTTCTAAATAGGATTGCAGGAAAAAACCAAATGGGATTGGTATGGCTTTACAATATTTCAGTCTACATAGAGCTAGTAATGTTATTCTTTTTCCACTGTTCAGAAATTAAGAATTGGGGAAATTGTATTCCATATTTAAAATTTCTGGTCAGTAGGTTTCTTCACAAGACTATTATATAGCAGAATCCTTTCAATTGTAGTTTTAAAAAACTTGGATCTGTTGTTAAGAAAGATTCTAGACTTGTAACTGTAAAATTAATTGCAGATTGAATAAAATAATATAAATTATCTCAGTTATAGGTAGTGCTTTGGATTAATGTGATAAAGAATAAAGTGGTCTGTCAGAATTCAAAATAAATACTGCTATCTAATTATATTTGTAATTTACCAAATTGTTATGAAAGCATAAAGTAGAAAAGACACTTTAAAAACTAAATAGCAAATGTGCAGAGAGGATCTCATATATCGTGTGCTCTAAGTAATTTAGAGTAGGTTAAAAAGTTACCTGACCATTTTCACTGGATTGGCTAGAAGGGATCATTTGCTCTACTTTGAGGATGAGAAGATTCAACATATAGGGGATTTATTATAAAACCATGCAATTGTAGTTTTAGTCTTCACTTACTTGACATTTGCATGAGACATGTATCTAGCCAGGCATATGTTCATTACTAATTATATGACTACATTAGTTTTTAATTTAAACTAGATTATGTTGTAATTGAATGTACATTAATAAGAGTAGGTGGTTGACTGTGAAGTATAATTTGAGAATTGCAAATAGCAAACTTTATTTGTGTCTCTCCTGTGTGTTACAAACTTTTTTCTAAAATAATTCTGTTTAAAAATCACAAATTTCTGGAAAAAGAAACTTTAAAATACTGTCTTTTATCAACAATATTGGCACAGATTAGTTTATCAAGCAAACTTGCTGTAGTTTACAAACCAGTGAGGTTTCAGAGTCAGTGGAATATAGAAAAGTAAAACTTAAATTATTTTATTTTATTTGTTGTTGTATGTTTGTGTGTGTGTGTGTGTGTGTGTGTGTGTATTTAGAGAGAGAAGAATGGAGAGAGAAAAATATCAATTGGTTGCCTCCTGCATGCTCCTCAACTGGGCATTGAACCCGAAACCTGGGTATGTGTTCTGATCAGGAATTGAACCGGCCACCTTTTGGTGTACTGGACAATGCTCCAACCAACTGAGCCACACTGGCCAGGCCTTGAAGTAAACTTTTATGCAATGTCTGTGTTAGGGGAGGTGTAGCATATAGGAAGATTGTCTAGGAGATAAAGGCATGGTGGGGATAGAATGATAGTTTGAAGCTTCGGCCTCTTGGGGTCCTTTGGGAATCTTGTAAATCGGACAGTAATGATGGGTGAGACTAAGTGTGGTCCCACGAAGAATCGTGGGACCTTAAGGACAAATATGGCTTATAGGTTTGGCCAGCCCTTTTGTTTGTTTACCTCAAACAACCATAGTCAACCTTGCCTATGACTGAGATAATTTATACCATTTTATTCAATCTGCAATTAATTCTACAGTTTGTTCATCTGTAGATTCCCTAGTTAGTATGGTAATATAAGATCACAGGCCAATTGACTATATTACTGGTCCCATGTTTTATGGTATTCATAGGCTTTCTTGTATTAATCTCTTCCAGAGATTCTAGAAAAGGAAATATGTCTACATTAAACATGAATCATCAGCAGTCATTTGAGTTGAGGTTCCAGCAATCAGGTTTTCATAAGCTATAATACTTCTAGGAGAAGGAAATGTGTTTACTACTTTGATTAAAGAAGCACAAAACTGTACTGAAAGATGCTTGAATACTTTATAAATAATTGGGATTAATATTTAGTAATAGTGGTTTATATAGTTTAGGAAGGATGTTTTCTTTCTTTGGTCTAAATACTTCTATATTGAGAAATTGTATGGGAACTAAAAAAGCAGAGACATTGCAAAAATCAGAAGGAGAAGATTAAACCTTATTAGCAGCGTAACCTGATATTTTAAGTTTCTCATGTTGACCAGTTAAAGTAATTTTAAGTAGGAATTTAGCCCTAACCGGTTTGGCTCAGTGGATAGAGCGTCAATTTAAAAGTATGTTATATTTTTAAAAGTACGTTACTTGTTAAAGAAAAATATCCAGAACACATAAATATCTTTTTAGTTGAGAATAAAACTGATTATTTGTTTTAGTGATAATTGCTTTCTTCCTGGTATTTCCCAAATATATATAATTATCCTGTTGAATTGAAAATGAGTAACCTCTCACTGACTTTACAAGTACCTGCTTTAGTGTATTTTGTTAAATAAGATAATTATATAGTCCTTTAATTTTCTGATATAACTAATAAAAATTATTGAAAAATATTTACAATCCTATTTCAAACAATCATGCATATTTTCCTCATCGAGAGTATCCCTTTTTATATTTTTATTTAGTAGTAGCAAACTAAAAGGGCACTTCTATTAGAGAATTATGATTATACCTCATTTTTTACTAGTAATTTAAAAATTCACTCTTCATAGACCTTATCTTCAGTTTATCTCAATCATAATTAGTTTTTTCCTTGGTGTAGGTAGTGGTAAGGATAGTGGGAAATTATTTCAGATACTCAGTGCAAATTTATTTTGGGCAAAGGCCTTGATTTTTTTTTTTCATAATTTTAAGATTTTTTAAAGTTAATAACTTTTTCTATTTTTGTCAACATTTCATTGGTTCTTTTCTTACTGACAAATTAATGTGTTCTGAGAGTTTCAGATTTTTACTGGCCTGAGAGAGTAAGTTTAGTATAAAATTAATTTTCTTTAATAGAAGTTTTTGTCAGAGTATAAATAAGTAGTTATTTCTTTCTTGTGCTATTCTGGTGAGAACTACTTAAATGACAAGCACGCTTAGGAAAACTGCTGAAATTAAGTTCACTTTTTTTGATCTTCAACTTGTCTTTGTTAATGTATCCAATAAGTACATTGTAACTTGTATGTATACAGGTAACCCCAGTAAGTTAAAGTATATATGTTGGAATATATATATTTTATATACATATAAAAAGGATGGTAACTAGATGAAAAATGGCAGAGTGACAAGTTTCTTAGGCGCATTTTGAGAGGAAAAAAGTTTCTCATGAGTATTTTGGTACTCAGTCCTTATAAAATCATAACTATATTTTTTCTAAAATAACACAGCATGTTATAAAGTTTTATTGGTATGAGTTTCATACTATGTAATAGAATGCTCTTTTTACAAGTTGTTTAAGTTATATTTACTAGAGATAGTTAATCTCCAAATTACTTTCTTGTAAAGCTTAGGTTAAAGAAATACAAGTAAGTATGTCCTCAGCATAAGGACGTATTCTCATTCTGTCCCTAACAAATAATGATTTTGCCCTAATGGTACTTTTGCTGAGGACATATAAGGTTAATAAGTTGGGGTACTAATAGTAGCATTTTAAAACATATATCTGAATGACAGTGCCTTAAGTATTTTCAGTGATCAACAAACTGAATAATGCCATTTTCATGGAGTGCTTTAGTCATCAGTACTCTTAACAGCACACATATTTTGTTTGTGTAGAGAAAACTGATTGATCATGGTTTTAGAAAAATACTCTTTTTTTTGTTGTTCATTGAAGAAAACCATTAAATGATCAACAACTCTTTTGGCCAATGTTTTTGCTTATAAGTTTATTACATTTAATAGTTTCTGAAGAATTCTATGATACTATATATATACCAGTAAAAGCCTAATATGCAAGTGTCCTCTTGGGAGTTCGACTGACCGGGAGTTCGATCGCTTGCTATGACATGTGCTGACCACCAGGGGGTGGTGCGGAACAAAGGAAGGCCCTGGCCAGCAGCGGCAGCCGGGGAAGGGAGGCCCCAGCCGGCAGCCACTAGGGCAGTGATGGCGAACCTTTTGAGCTCGGCGTGTCAGCATTTTTTTTATATATATATATTTTTTTTATTGATTTTTTACAGAGAGGAAGGGAGAGAGATAGAGAGTCAGAAATATCGACGAGAGAGAAACATCGATCAGCTGCCTCCTGCACATTCCCCACTGGGGATGTGCCCGCAACCCAGGTACATGCCCTTAACTGGAATTGAACCCAGGACCCTTCAGTCCACAGGCCGACGCTCTATCCACTGAGCCAAACCGGTTTCGGCAGTTTGTCAGCATTTTGAAAAACCCTAACTTAACTCTGGTGCCGTGTCACATATAGAAATTTTTTGATATTTGCAACCATAGTAAAACAAAGATTTATATTTTTGATATTTATTTTATATATTTAAATGCCGTTTAACAAAGAAAAATCAACCAAAAAAATGAGTTCGCGTGTCACCTCTGACACGTGTGTCATAGGTTCGCCATCACTGCACTAGGGAGCCTACCTGTGCACAAATTTTGTGCACTGGGCCTATAGTTAGCTAATAAAAAAGGGAGAAAATCTTATATCAGAAATAATGAACCCCAAAAGACCACCTGTCATTACCATACACTTTGTTGGGAAGTGTTCAATGAAGAGTCTTGGAGTTGACTTTTTTTTTTTTAATCCTCACCTGAGGATATGTTTTTCATTGATACTAGAGAGAGAGGAAGGGAGAGGTGGAGAGAGGGAGGGAGAAACATCGATATGAGAGAAACACTGATCATTGCCTCTTGTATCTGCCCCGACCTGGAATCGAACCCACAGCCTTTTGGTATACGGGACAATGCTCTAACCAACTGAGTCACATTGGCCAGGGCCCTAGTTGAGTTTTGACTTTTATTAGGTGATAAGTGGGAGTGACAGAGAAACCTTCTCTGAAGTAATTAAATAAGGCTTAAGGAAGTAGTAGAGAGTAAAAGTGGTCAGTTACAATACCTGAAGCTGTTGATTTCAGATTAGTCCAGCTAGAAATATAGACAGTGAAAATGGATGCTGACACTTTTGAAAATGTCATTTGGCCGAGGCCGGTTTGGCTCAGTGGATAGAGCGTCGGCCTGCGGACTGAAGGGTCCCAGGTTCGATTCCGGTCAAGGGCATGTACCTGGGTTGCGGCCACATCCCCCGTAGGAGATGTGCAGGAGGCAGCTGATCGATGTTTCTCTCTCATCGATGTTTCTAACTCTCTATCTCTCTCCTTTCCTCTCTGTAAAATATCAATAAAATATATTTAAAAAAAAAAAAAAAAAAAAAAAAGAAAATGTCATTTGGTGTCAATGAGTTTTAGATTTTTTTTTCATGAATATAAATTTTAACATAAATTTAGTAGTGATACCATTTGTAATAGAGTATAAATTAACAAACCCATAGAAATTTAGAGCTAGAGAGACTGAAGAGGTCATCTAGTCCAGTAATGCCTTTGTTTTATTAATGATGAACCATTCTGAAGACTTTTTAACTACTGTAGTAAATGTTTGTCTTAATTAGTATGCTTTGGGATGAGTTGTGTATGATAGAAGGATGAAAACAGCTCAGATTAATTAATGACTCACCCCTCATTTTGACAATTCTTTTTTTAGGTAAAATTTACATGTGGTGAAATTCACAGATCTGATGTCCAATAACTTTTTTGCTGTTGAGGAAGTGAAATACTAGAATGATTGCATGACTTAATCAGTGTCACAGCTAACTAATGATAAAGTATGATTTCTGATCTTTTCATGATTTTATTTTTATTATCCACTTTTGTTTCCCTCTTATCCCTACATTCAGCAAACTTTTGATTGTAAGAATATACATTGGGTTAGTCCTAGGTAATTTTGTTAAGAATCCTTCACATACAGTGTTCTCTTTTTTGTGTTTTTTAATAGAAATTTATACAATCAAGAAAGACCTCAATAGCAAAATTATCAACTGAGTTTTGCTTGCATCATTATTATAATCTTATGAGATAATTTGCTACCATAATTGTTTGCCAAAAATGTTGTTTGGGATCAGGGATTTTTGAAGAAGAAGGAAATGTTATGAGAAAGGAACATTTTTAGTTTTATTTATAGGCCCCTTTTTGTGAGCAAGAATTGATTACTGCTGTGAGGATTGTGTTTCAGTGACATAGTCCCCCCTCACCCTCAATTCTCTGGGTTTTTGTTGTTTGTGTGTGTGTTTTTAAGGAAATGAGAAAAATTATGGTTCAGTTCAACAAAGATTGGGTTATCTTATGTGACAGGTTACTGGAGTTACAGATAAGATCTCTGCCTTTAAGACTCTTACAGTCTAGTGCAGTTAAAGATATAAAAAACAGATTATTTCAATTTAACTTTATTAGAGTTAAGGTAGAAATAAGCACAGGTTTACACAGGCTTGGGGATGTGGAAGTAGTTACTTATTGGGGTACGTGATACTTTGGCTGAACTTTAAATGATGAGGATAAGAATTCATTGAAGAATGAGGTAAAGAGAAAAGCAGGAGCATGGTATATAGCACAGTGTGGGCAGGAAACTATTATTACTGGAGTACAAAGAGTGAGGCAGCAAATAGCAGTAGAAAAAAAAGACTTTGAGAAGTAGATCATGTATATATTGCCAGAGTTTGGTCTTTATTTTGAAGGTAGTTAATGGGAAGAAAAAGGCAGATGATAAATTTAAAGGGGAATATCCTGAGAAATATTTTAGAGGTAAAATCATCAGGATTTGGTGATTGACCATAGGACACAAAAGACAGGAAGAATAACTAGGATGCTTGGGATGGTTTCTGACTTGACTGGTTAGGTAGGTGATGCTCCTTGTGATCAAGATCACAGTAGTAGGAAAAATACAGTAGGAAGAACAGGTTTGAGGATGGAGGTGGAATGGGAAAACTGAATTCAGTTTTGGGTAAGTTGAATTTGAGGTGCCAAGTAAAAGTGTTTTGAAGGCTGTTGGATGTGAGTCTGAAATTTAGAGGTAGTAGAGAAACTAACAGAATCTATAATAATAAAACTGTAATATGCTAATTAGACGACATCCTTCCGGACGACCTTCTGGACAAAGCCACGGCTGCAAGGGAAGCCGGGGTCCCGGTGCCAGAGGGAAGCTGGTGCCGGCAGCCAGGGGAAGGAAGGCCTACTCTTGCACGAATTTCGTGCATTGGGCCTCTAGTTAATTTATAATGAGCATTGGGAAGAGACTCCCTCTTCCTCTCCCCCCATTCCTTTTAGCTGGGCTGCAAGTAAATGGAAAGCAGAATTCATTGCTCAGTTTTAGATTGCTGAGTTATCTGCTTTTTCTATTTCTGAAATGAGATCTAGAATGGTTTTTATTATATACTTTTTGCCTCATTGTCATGAGTTCTTAGACTTTAAAATGTTGCCCCCCATTGTTTTTGTTTTGTGTGGTAATCTACTTAAATTGTATCATTTTCATTCATAAGTAGATTTATTTCCTTAGTCATTTCCATTCTCTACCTATTTTATTTTATTATCTCTATATATTAATGGCTAAGTGACTGTACGTCCAGCCGACCAGCACATATAACACACCGGCAATCCTATATAACATAACCCTAATATACAAATCAACTGAACAGCAGAATGACCAGTTGCTATGGCATGCACTGACCACCAGAGGGCAGACGCTCAACACAGGAGCTGCCCTCAGTCGGCAGACCCCAGGCCAGCCAAGGTGGGTGCCAGTGGGGGCCCCCCAATCGCCCTGCTGGTTGCCCCACAGATTGGCCCTAATCGCTGGCCAGGCCTAAGGACCTTACCTGTGCACGAATTTTGTGCACCAGGCGTCTAGTTTAAAAATGTTGACTTGCACATGTGCGATATTTGTCCCCGTCAGACACTGGCCTCCCATTTAAATTAATTCGAAGACAGTTTCCTGTGATGCCATCATTATTAATAAATCACAAGGACAAACTCTAGACAGAGTAGGAATATTCCTACTTAAACCCGTTTTTGGATATGGTCAGTTATATTTTGCTTTCTCTCGAGTTTGAAGAGCATGTGATGTTAAAGTTGTAAATACTTCATCACAAGGGAAATTAGTCAAGCACTCTGAAAGTGTTTTTACTCTTAATGTGATGTACAGGGAGATATTAGAATAAGTTTAATCAATTTATCAGTCATTGTTTTTATCAATGTTTTTATATCATGTTTTTGTTTTTATATCATGTCTTCGTTATATCATGTTGTTTATTTATTAATCAATTTATTTTCATATACATTTTACTAATTTTCTTTAACCTCTGACACTTCTGTTATAGAGAAAGGGTGAATAGCAATATTAAAATATTCTCATTTCCTTTCAGTGTGCACGAATTCGTGCACTGGGCCACTAGTTACTAATAATAGGAAAGAATTCATCTAGTAATGGAACTCTAAAGGACCTAGAACAGGGGTGGGCAACCTTTTTGTGAGTGTGTGCCAAAACCAGCAAAATCTCTGACTCAGAATTCTTCTGCGTGCCAACCCTATTTTTTTGAGAACATGTTACGCCTACTTGATATCTCTTAAGGTGTACGTATGTGAAGAACCTTGAAGAAATAATAAAATTCATTAGAGCGACAAAAACACAGTATATGATGATGAAAAATACATTTATTTTTTAATGTATACATGTACACTGATAGTCCAACAGAAAACTTTATGACTCCATTTGATATTATCAGTGGGACTTTTGCTGCTGCATCACTGATGACAGAGATTTTACATCAGGTTTATATTTCGTGACCTTCAGAGATATGCATGAGCTACTACTTTCATCCATCAGGCTACTCCTATTACGAGACTTAACAAAATTCATCACTGAGAACAAAGATTCACAAGCGTATGTGGATGAAAACATGGAGAGTAACGCTGTTGCAAAGTTTTTTAAACAAAAAAATTTTCTGGAATGGCATTCCAAGTCCTCAATAGTTCATTTTTGACACTTGTCTCTGGTACTCCTGTCTCTAATCGCTTTTTTTCAATGTTTTCCAAGTCAACTCTAAGGTCAATAAATTTCTGCTTCCAAATTGAGCTACTCTGAAATTCAATCAACTGCATTTCAGAGTCAGCCATGTCTATTCATGAAAACATTTGTAAGTTTAGTTCCTCCAGTTTCATGCTGTCTGGAAGCCTCATGAATTTTGCTGTCTCTTCCAATTGTCTGAATTTCGCAAATCTTGAGGAGAACTGCTCAATAGTTGACTCGATGATGTTTAAAAACAGCTTTTGAAGGCTTTGACAGTCTGTTCTGTCATCTTTTGGGAGGTCTTTGATGTGCCTCAAAGACTTCCAGTTTCTTTTCAAAAGCCTTTATGTAACCAAACATAACATCAAGTGTCTTGCCAGTTCCTTGTAATTTAACATTTAAGTCGTTCAAATGTTCACAAAAATTGTAAATGGAAGATTATAAGAGAGGGTTTCGCGTGCCAGCAAAAGTTACTGGCGTGCCATGTTTGGCACGCGTGCCAGGGGTTGCCCACCCCTGACCTAGAAGATGTATTAAGTTTTAACATGAATAGGATTATCAAGACGGGGCCATATATGTATGTTTAAAATTCTTCCCTTTATATTTTAAGTTTGGGTAAGAAAATTAGGTTATTGCATATGTTGTTATATAGGCAATTACTGACCTGTACTTGGCCCAGTTAATATGTGTTGTTTTTGGTTTTGGTATCGTGGTAATACTGATTTCATAGAAACGAATTGGTAAGTTTTCCACCACAGAGGAAGACTGTCCAGTCTCATGTTCCCATATTGTGAGCACCTGGTGGAAGTCTGGTGAAGATGCTACAGATAGATTTGAATTCCTGTTGTGTCTATAACTCAGGAACTACATGCTATGCTAGCCCCCACAAGTTTATTAACAATTTTAGATTAAAATTTTTTACATACTTTTATGGTACCACCATCTCTTCACTTGTTCTGCTACCTGTGAGCCAGTGTTTACATCCTTTCTCCCCAGGAAGGGCTTGTCTTTTGTTGGCTCTGTATTTGGTTGCCTTTAAGTCCTTAGCTCCTGATGGATTCAAGAAGTTTAGTTTTGTTATTCAGTTTTGTTGTTAGGCATTTTTTTTCTAGCTTTCTATTGCATAGGCAGAGCCCAGTTAATGCATATAAATGGATCTTTAGACAAAACTCCAATTAGTCAGAAGTGCTCTCCTCTATTTTCTGGATCTGTAATTTATGATTCTGTGACTTCTTTGGACTCAGGTACATTGGGAAAAACTCTCTTTTCTTCTCCTTGGTTTAGAACAGCGATTTTCAACTGGTGTGCTGCAAGAATTTATAAAACATGCAATACCTGACTGTTTAGTCCAGTGGTTCTCAACCTTCCTAATGCCGTGACTCTTTAATACAGTTCCTCATGTTGTGATGATCCCCAATTTCATTGTTGCAAATTGAACATAATTAAAGCATAGTGATTAATCACACTAACAACATGTAATTATATATGTGTTTTCCGATGGTCTTAGGTGACCCCTGTGAAAGGGTTGTTCGACCCCCAAAGGGGTCAAGACCCTCAGGTTGAGAACCGCTGGTTTAGTCAGTGACACTGACTTCCTTTCCCTTAGATTGTCAGATTAAAAAATGACAACATCCAGCACAACAATAGCCATCCAGTGTGAATGAATCAAAATTATACCTATTTGTTTTGTCAGATCAGCAAAAAATATATTTTTGGTGTACTGCAGTTTTAGTAATTAGTCTTTGTGTGCCATGCAATGAAAAAGGTTGAAAATCGCTGGTTTAGACCAAAGGAAAGCATTCAAATTGGCTAGATTTATTGTAAAGAAAAGAGAATAATCCCCCAACTGGCCATAGATTTCATTTTTCTCTTCCCTAAACACTGCGGTTCCCTCCAGACTATCTTGTGATCAGTGCCTCCTACAGTTTTTGTTGTTTTTTTCCCAGAACCCCTCTTCTTCCCAACCCTGCTTATCCTTCTGTTTCATTTCCTGTTATGAAATGCCCAGAAAAACCAAGTATATACTGAATTTTTTAAAAATATATTTTATTGATTTTTTACAGAAAGGAAGGGAGAGAGATAGAGAGCTAGAAACATTGATGAGCGAGAAACATCGATCAGCTGCCTCCTGCACATCTCCTACTGGGGATGTGCCCGCAACCCAGGTACATGCCCTTGACCGGAATCGAACCTGGGACCTTTCAGTCCGCAAGCCGACGCTCTATCCACTGAGCCAAACCGGTTTCGGCAATATACTGAATTTTTAATCCTAAATTTAGATGAAATGTTTCTATACTTTATATACCTGATCCTTTTTTTTTTTTTTCCTATAGGTTATTTTGTCATGTTTTGCAAGAAGTAAATATTTAAAAGGCAGAATAGGAAGGCAAATTTTACTTGGTACCTTTTGGTATATCTTCGGTTCCCATTCTACCTATCCTTCCACTTTTCACTGTATTTTATTTTAAAAGGGGAAAAAAATTGTTTTCCCATTCCAGTGTCCCTTGTCTGTCACCCTAATGGAAACCTTTACCTTATACTATCATTAATGGCTTAGAAAAAGGGATGGAGATCTCTAGTTAGTTTTTCTAAGTTGTGGTAAAATATACATAACATAAAATGAACCATTTTAACCATTTAAAAATGTACAGTCCTAGCCGGTTTGACTCAGTGGATAGTGGGTTGGCCTGTGAACCAAAGGGTCCTGGGTTCGATTCTGGTCGAGGGCATGTACCTTGGTTGCAAGCTCCTCCCTGGTCAGGGCACATGCAGGAGGCAGCCAATCGATGTGTTTCTCTCACATCACTATTTCTCTCTCACTTTCCTTCTCTCTCCTACTCTCTCTAGAAATCAATGGAAAAATATCCTCAGGTGAGGTTTAAAAAATAAATAAATAAATAAAATGTACATTTCAGTGGTATCTACACTAATAAAAGAGAAACATGCAAATTGGTGCCACTCCAGTACGCCCACCAGCCAATCAGAGTGACTATGCAAATTAACCCAACAAATATTTGCATACGCAGGTGTGGAGTGAAGGCTGAAGGCTCTGGCTGGAGTGAAGACTGAAGCCAAGCCTCGCTGCGGCCAGACCAAAGACCTGGGTCCTGGGTGCCAGAGGAAAACCGGTGCCGGCAGCCAGGGGAAGGAAGGCTTATTGCACGAATCTCTTCGTGCAACAGGCCTCTAGTCCATATAATAAAAGGCTAATATGCAAATTGTCCCCACTGGAGGGAGTTCGACCAACTGGGAGTTAGACATGCGCTGATCACCAGGGGGCAGTGTGGAACATGGCAGGCGGCAATGGACTCACTGCCAGCCCCGATGAGAGCGGGACTGTGGTGGGATGGTGGAGCAGGTGAGCAGGTGGTGCCAGGCCAAGGCAGGTAGAACGGGGTACCTGATCGCCCCGCTGGCCACCCCAAAGATGGGTGGTGCCAGGCCAAGGCGGGTGCAAGTGGGGGCCCCTATCGCCCTACCGGTTTCCCCACAGACGGTGATCAGCACCGGGGGGGCAGGGCTGGTGAGTGGACAGCGCCAGGCCAAGGTGAGAGTGGGGATCCCTATCGCCCTGCTGGTTGCACCACAGATCAGCTCTGATCACCGGCTAGGCCTAGGGACCCTACCTGTGCACAAATTTTGTGCACCGCCTCTAGTCTAGAATAAAAGCCTAAGCGACCGTTATGGTGGAATGACCAGAATGACCAGTCGCTATGACACTCATTGACCCCAAGGGGGCAGACGCTCAACGCAGGAGCTGCCTCCTGGTGGTCAGTTCGCTCCCACAGGGGGAGTGCCCCTCAGCCAGAAGCTGGACTCATGGCTGGTGTGTGCAGCGGTGTTGGTGGGAGCCTCTCCCGCCTCCATAGCAGTGCTAAGGAGCAGTGAGCTCAGCGGTAAGGAGCAGCGAGCAGGCAGGTGGTAAGGAATGAGGGGGTCCCCGACTGCAAGTGGGGTGTCTGACTGTTGGCTCATGGGGAGCGGGCCTAAGCCAGCAGTCGGACATCCCTTGATGCAGAGGGTGCAGGTCAGGCTGAGGGACAAATCCCCCCCCCCCCCCCCCCCCCCCCCCTAGTGCATGAATTTCATGTACCGGGCCTCTAGTTAAGTATATTCATCTTGTGCAACCATTACCACTATCCACTACCAGAACTTTTCATCTTCCCAAACTGAAACTCCATATCTATTAAACAGTAACCCTCTTTACCCTTTTTCCCTATTCCCTGGAAACCACCATTTTTGCTTTGTTTTGTCTCTATGAATTTGACTATTTTAGGTATCTCATATAAATGAAGTACAATATTTGTTCTTTTGTGACACTTATTTTACTTGGCTAGCATAGTGTCCTCAAGATTCATTCATGTTGTAGTATTTTCCAGAATTTCCTTTATTTTTATTTTTTTATTTTGGAGAGATGAAGGGCAGGGGAGAGAGAGAAACATCAGTTTGTTTTGTTGCTCTATGCATTCATTCGTTGCTTTTTGTATGTGCCCTGACTAGGGATGGAACTCGCAACCTTGGTGCATCTGATGACACTCACAGTCTGAGCTACCTGGCAAGGGCCCAGAATTTCCTTTTTAAGGCTGAATAATATTTCACCTTGTATATATACTATATGTTGTTTATCCACTTATTTGTATGTGTGGGGTTTTTTTAAATGAACTTTAAAAAAAAATCTTTATTGATTTTAGAGAGAGGAAGGGAGAGGGATGGAGAGAAACATCGATTGGCACCTCCTGCATGCCCCCTATTGGGGATTGAGCCCACAACCTTGGCATTTGCCCTGACTGGGAATCAAACTGGCGACCTCTTGGTGTATGCGTGTTGACGCTCAACCACTAAGCCACACCAGCTGGGCTGTCCCATTTATTTGTTGATAGACACTTTTACTTCTGTGAGTAATGCTGTTATGGATATAGTTATACAAATATCTGTTCAAGTCCCTGCTTTCAGTTCTTTGGAATATATACATAATAGAATTTCTAGATCATATGGTAATTCTATGTTTAATTTTTTTTGAGGAACTGCCATAGTATTTTTTTAAGAGAATTTTTGTGTAAGAGTTTATTTAAGCCAAACTGACAAAATATGTCAGAGAGCCAGATCTCAAATACTCCTGCCATGGTATTTTTCACAATGGCTGCACCATTTCATTTCCATCAGCAATGCACAAGGATTCCAATTTCTGCACATCCTCACCAACACTTAATTTCTGTTTTTGTTTGTTTCATTTTTTAAAAAAATTTTTGTTTAATTTTTGTTTCTTTTTCTGTTTTTTGATAATAGCCATTTTGGTGGGTGAAAAGAAGAATCTTATTGTGGTTTTGATTTGCATTTTCCTTAATGGTTAAGTGATGTTGAGCATTTCTTCATTGCTTATTGACCATTTATATGTCTTCTTTGGAGAAATGTTTTTGCCCATATTTGATTTGAGTTTTTTGTTTTTGAATTATAGAAGCTTTAAAATATTTATATATTTAGGATATTAACCCCTTATGAGATATGATTTGCACATTTTTTCCCATTTCATAGGTTGCCTTTTCACTCTGTTGATAGTATCCTTTGATGTGCAAAACTTTTAATTTCTTTTTTTAATCCTTACCCAAGGACATGTTTATTGAATTTAGAGAGAGAAGAAGGGAGAAGGAGAGAGAGACATTGATGTGAGAGAAAAACATTGATTGGTTGCCTTCCATACGAGTCCTGACTGGGGATTGAACCCCCAACCTTTTTGGTCTACTGGACAACTTTCCAACCACCCGAGCCACCTGGCGAGGGCAAAAGTTTTAATTTTGGTGCCGTCCAATTTATCTTTTTGTCCCCCCCTTTATTTTGTTGTCTGTGCTTTTGATGTCATATCCAAGAAATCACTATCAAATCCAAAGCTGTGTTCTAAAAATTTTATTGTTTTAGCTCTTAAGGTCTTTGGTCCATTTTTTGTTAATTTTTGTATATGGTGAAAGATAAGGATCCAACTTCTTTTTTGTTTGTTTGTTTGTTTTGCATTGGATATCCAGTTTTCCCCAGTGCTAGGGTTCTATAGTGATAAATGTGGGTACTGTTAGGCCTTGTGTTGAGTTATAGAATATAGTGTTTGCATTGTTTGTATAAGTGTTTAGGTTCTAGATTTCTCTTTTTAGTTATATTATGGGTAAAAATATGTCATAGGAGCTGCCCTGGAACTCTAAACCCCAGTTGTAATATTCTATTTATGAGAAGTTTGATTTTGAGCTTCCAAGTGCCAGTTTGTAAATGTAGATGTTTGCTGTTTGACCCTGTTTCCCACGAAAATCACCCATTGTGAATGACTATTTAGAAAAAGAGTAGAAGTTAAAAACAACACCACCCCTGTCCAGTTTGGCTCAGTGGATAAAGCGTGGGCCTGCAGACTGAAGATTCCCTGTTTGATTCCAGTCAAGGGCACATGCCGGGTTGCTGGCTCAATCCCAGGAGGCAGCCAATCAATGATTCTCTCTTATCATCGATGTTTCTATCTCTCCCTCTCCCTTTCTCTCTGAAATCAATTAAAATATATTTTAAAACAACAACAATAACAACACGTTAGAGGGAAATGGGAGATTAGAATTTTTGGTGACTTTTTAATTAGATGTTTTTGTTGGTGATAAATATAGTTTTTACATTGCTGGTTAAATTTAATGATAATATCCAGAAATTATTACTTAAAACACTTCTGCCATCTCTACCTCATTTTTCTCAATCATAAAATGGAAATAATGGACACTACTTTATATTGTTGAAAATATTAAGTGAAATAATTTGTTGCAGATCTTTTTTGATGTACAGTCCCAGCAAACCTATCATAGTTGAAAATATAATTAAGTCAAAAATGCATTTATAATAAACTAACCTGCCATATATCATAACGTAGCCTAACCTACCTTAATTATGCTCAGAACAAAGCCTATAATAATAATAAAGTGTTGAATATCTTGTAATTTATTGAATACTGTATTTGAAAGTGAAAAACAATGGTTGTATGGGTATAGAATGATTGTATTAATTAGTACATGTAGCAGTTGTTTAGCCTCATTATTGCATGGTTGACTAGGAGCTGTGACTGGCTGTGCTAAATGTTACTAGTCTGGGAAACAATGAAAACTCAAAATTTGCAGTACATTTTCTACTGAATGCATGTCACTTTCACACTATGGTAAAGTCAAAAAAATTTTAAGTTGACCATGGTAAGCCAGATACAATCTGTGAAAGCACTTAGGACAGTGCCTTGCACATAGCTGTTAACAAAGAATAGCTGTTGGTTTTATATCATTTAACCTTTTCTGTGTTCAGGCAAATGTAGTTAAAATGGGTACTTTATGTTTTAAAAGAATAGGTTAACGGTTGGTTTTCTGAAGTTGACAATACTTCTCAGTGCTTTGGTAGTATACTTGCTTGGATTCTGTTTCAGTATGCAGGTAAACGCATTTAAGCCTTTACTTTAGGATTTTAATAATTTGCAGGAAATGCAAGAGAATAAATTTAGCAAATATTTATTGAGGTTTTTTGAAATATAGATTATTTTTTAAAGTTTTAAATATAGTCCATTGTTTTGGGGCGTTGAGGCAGGAATAATGCAAATATCTAAACCAGTGGTTCTCAACCTTCCTAATGCTGCGACCCTTTAATACAGTCCCTCATGTTGTGGTGACCCCCAATTTCATTGTTACAAATTGAACATAATTAAAGCATAGTGATTAATCACAAAAACAATATGTAATTATACATATGTTTTCCGATGGTCTTAGGCGACCCCTGTGAAAGGGTCGTTAGACCCCCCAAAGGGGTCGCGACCCACAGGTTGAGAACCGCTTATGTAAACTGTAAATTAAGCCCTACCTGGTTTGGCTTAGTAGATAGAGCATCGGCCTGTGGACTGAAGGTTCCTAGGTTCCATTCTGGTCAAGGGCACATACCCGGACTCTATTCCCTGGTAGGGGGCATGCAAGAGGCAGCCAATTGGTGATTCTCTCTCATAAATGTTTCTATCTCTCCCTTTCTCTTCCTCTCTGAAATCAATAAAAAAATTATAAAAACAAACAAAAAACCTGTAAATTAAGTCAAAGTGGCAAACTTTAAAAAGTTATATATCTATTCCTGTGTTAAAATGAAAAACAATTTAAACTTTGGGGTTAAGACAAGTAGAATTATGCTTTAACCAAGTTGCTAGAGTTAAATTCTTAGAGGTTTTTTTTTTTTATTATTAAGTATGGGAATTGGCAGTACATATTTGCAGGTTTTATTCAGTTCAGTTTAAAATATTTTTATTTTAGAACTCATTTAACATTTTAAAATATTTGCATTATGTAGTGGTGAGTTTCCAAGTTTCCTTAATCATTCAAGCAGATTCTAGGCTACCGTTAGAAAGGAGTGCTACCTGAGAGATTTCTGCTTTGGTTGGGAAGGTTAATTCTTAGAAAAAAATGAGAAAAGGGCATTCCCAGGCACATAACAAAATGGGAAATAGATTGTAGCCTATAAATATAATTAAAGCCTTTAGTTTTACTATTTATGACTATAATTTAAAATAATTTTTAGTTTCAATTACCAAACAATTTAAAGAGTAAAAATAAATTCTGTTGTGCATGACTCAGCTATATAGGCACTTTCTATATTCTGCTGGTGAAACCATCTTTCTAAATAGCAGTTTTTTAGTATTTCTAAGAGGTACTACCAAATGTTAATAATCTTTGACCTAATAAATCACTTCTAAAAAACTATCTTAAGGAAAGAATAAAAAATATGGACTGAAATTTATGTACAAAATTATTACATTTGAGGTGTTATTATTAATTATGAACAACTTAATTTTCAATAGGTCAGTCAGTAATTGTGTAAATTACAGAACATTTATCTGTATATTGGAATAGTATGTGGCCATTAAAAATTATGTTTTCAGATTTTTAAAAGAACATTGGCAAGGAGTTCATAGTATAAAAGAGGGAAAACAGGTCTATCATTCTCCTTGTAGTGTAATCCTATTGATTAAAAATATTTAAACAAGCAGAGTAATATTAGTATATACTCTCATTTCAGTTATTTCTAGATTAAGGAATTATGTGAGCTTTCCCCCTATATTTCTGTGCTTTTAAAATTTGCTAACGATATATATTTTATAATCAGAAAATGCTAAATATTGCTACCAGAAATAGAAATTTCTCAAACTTATAAGGGATCAAGAGTGAATTTTGTCTTATATAGATTGTTTACCTGTACTTCTCCTTGAGTTGTTGTAAGCCTGGTATATAATACATATTCACTGCATTTTTCCCCTCCTGAGCTTGAGTCATATTTTCCTGTTTCTTTGCATGTCATAATTTGTTGTTGAAAACTGTTCATTTTAGATAATATTGTAGCCACTCTGGATTCAGAATCTTGAAGGTTATTTGTTTATTAACTTCCACAGGCAAAATCTATGAATTCTATCTTCCTGCAAGTCTGCACCCACTTAATAAAAAATTCTTGTTTTATGCTTGGCATACTAGGGCAGCCCCCTGTGTCTGCATAGTTTTGTGGTTCAGCTAGTGATCCGACACATATTGTGCTCAAACATCTTGCACAATAAGGCTTCTTCCTCTGCCTATGGATTTTTGTGAGATGCACATTCGAAGTTCAGGCCTTTTCCAAGTCTATCCCAGCTTTTATTTTTCATTGATCCATTTCATATCTACTGCATTCATATGTGCAGCCACAGGTTGGCCAAGAGTGTGTAGATAATTTGGGCCTTCTTGGTCTCTGCTGTGCATGTGAGCTGCCTCAGCCAGCAATATGGTTGTCCCAACAACCCCTTCAACTTCAGGCTAGTAGAGCTGTTGGCACTCAGTTTGCCTGCCACAGAAATGATCTCTTATCCCAAAATTATAGCTTATATTGATGATACCACTGAGTGTGGTCATTGTCAAACTCTCTAAATCATGTGAGTCTCTCTTTATGGTGACTTCAATGCTGCCAGTCCTCTCAGCTTGCCAAAATCATCTGCTCTTGCAGGTGGGAGCATAAGAGACTGGAGCAGCCCCAGACAAGAGTGGCACAAACTTCTCAATGTTCTTACCCCACGTTGAGCAGTTTTATAAGCATTCTCAAATTGTTGTATGCCTCTGGTTGATTTCCACATTACTGAAATAGTTTTTGTCATTTTGTCCACCCGTGTGGTTGCTTTTTAGGAGAGGGTTTTTTGCCCTTTTAACTTGGCCAGAGTCAGAATTCCAGGGATTTTAACTTCTCTTTCTTAAATCTCTGTCTTTTTCCAAACTATGTCTTGTTTCTCAAGGATTCAGTGGATGACAGACTTGGATTAGAAATCTAAAGGCTAAGTAGATTTATCTCACAACAGTCTCAAAATAACAATGCCAGCACTTTCACCATACATTTGATTACTAACGCCTTATATACTCTTTTTTTTTTTTTTTTGCTGTGCTGTTCTCATTCTTCCCTCACTTTTAAATAGTTGGGTCTATATTTACATTGTCAAAAAAATAGCCATTACATATTATATTCTCTTCTTTTCAACCTTCATTTTATTTTAGTTGTATTGGTAACTACATTTTTTTGTGCTTGATGCTCATCATCAGTTTTTATGCAGTATTTGTAGTAAATTTGATTTTCTGAAGTGCTCTATTAGGTTTTTCAGGAAGGCCTCCTTTGGCACAATATTCCCAGAATTCTTGCATACTGATAATAGTTTGTCTGTGGCCATTATTCTTGTAACTTTTTTTTTTATTCGTATAATATTTTTATTTATATAATGTTTTAATACAGTATATTACGGTATACTGTACAGTATCCTTTTAAATAGCCTCATTTACAACTTCAAAGGTGTCTCTAATAATTGCAAAGCAGATATTATCGCCATTTTATGAGTGAGATACTGCTGGGGTCCAACCCCAGCGGGTCCAGGGGTCCCCAAAGGTGTGGACGGAGTCAGCGAAGAATGAATGACATGGAAACTGGTTTCAGTTCATCAGCATAGCGAGTTTCTCCCTCCAGGATCTCCAGCGAAGTTCTGGTTAGGAACTCCAACCACGTTCTGGTCAGGATCTCCAACCAAGTTCTGGTGCCATGTTCTCTCGCTAGGTTCTCCATGTTCTCCAGCCAGGTTAAGTCACCAGGTTCTTTAGCCAGGTTCTATCCAGGTTCTTTTGCCATGTTCTGTCTAGGTTCTCCAGTGAAGTTCTGTAGCCAGGTTCTGTCCAGGATCTTTTGCCATGCTCTCTGGCTAGGTTCTGGTTAGGATCTCTCTTGTAACTTATTTTTGTTGGATATAAAATCCTTGGTATACATATTCTTTTCTTGATTATTGTAATTTAAATATGTTACTCTGTTTTTCTTCTGGCATAAAGTGTCGCTGTTGAAAAATTCAGAATAGTCTATTTTTCTTTCCATTATAGAGTTACTTAGTAGGAACCCTGGTCTGGTAGCTCAGTTGATTGTAGCATCATCCTGATCCACCAAAGTTGTAGGTTTGTTCCCTGTCAGGGCATATATAAGAAACAACCAATGAATGCATATATAAGTGGATCAACAAATTGATGCCCCCCACCCCTTCCTCTCTTCCTAAAAAATCAATAAAAACAAAATTTAAAAAAAAATAATTAAAGTTACTTAATGTGTAACTATATCAGGTTTTGCAAATATAATTGTATTGTATCCAGCCATACCCATTCATTTACATATTGTGTTTGACTGTTTTTGCTATGCATTGCCATAGACAATATGGAAACCAATGACCATGACTCTGGACACTGATATTTGAATTTTATATAACTGTTATTCCTATGGACTGCAAGACTAAAATATTTACTCTCTGGGTTTATAAAAAACAGTTTGCCTACATTTGGTGTGAATGCTCAAAGGATGTCTCTTCCCCAAAGGATGTCTCTCTCTCTCTCTCTCTCTCTCCTCTCTCTCTCTCTCCTCTCTCCTCTCTCCTCTCTCTCTCTCAAAAGCCTAAAGGATGTTTCTTCTCTCCCCCACTCCCCCTTCCTTAAAGTTTAGTAAAGTTCTAGTAATACATACTAGACTGTTTTATTTTGCTGATCTTAGGCCTGTCTTTTTTTTTTTAATTTTTAAAAAGATTTTAAAATTTAAAAAAAATTATTTTAGAGAGGAATGGGGAGATAGACAACATCAAGTTGTTGTTAATTCTCATCCGAGGATATTTTTTCCATTGATTTGTTTCTTAGAGAGAATGGAAGGGAGTGGGAGAGACAGAGAGAGAAACATTGATGTGAGAGAGATACATAGATTGGTTGCCTCCCATATAGGCTCCAATTGGTAACTGAACCTAAGACCCTTCAGTGTTCGGGTGGCCACTCTAACCACTAGCCAAAACGGCCAGGGCTTTATTACTTTTTAATACAAAACTTGTTTTCCTGAACTTTTAGAAGTTTTGTTTCAAGATAGTTTTTGACTTAAATGGGACTTTCTATGTGTTTTTTTTTTAATCTGAGGGAGGGGGTAGAGAGAGAAGGAAAGGAAGGAAGAAAGGAAGGAAGAGCTAGAGAGGCAGGCAAGCTGGGAATCAAACCAAATCAAGCCTGCACTCTCTTGGTGCACAGGAAAATACTCAACCAACTGAGTCACATCAGCGAGGGTGTGGTTTTCTTATAATGTTCCAAAATATGGAGAATTGCTCTCTGAGATTGCTTAGTTTGTGTTTCTCTTTCCAACTTTTTCTAGATATTCTCTTTTCTCATTTTTGTTTGTATATTTTTGTTTTATTCAGCATTTTCTTCTCAAATGTGGAACCCTGTCAGTAGTTCTGGTAGTCAGGGTTGATTTTTTTTTTAAATATATATTTTATTGATTTTTTACAGAGAGGAAGGGAGAGAGATAGAGAGTTAGAAACATCGATGAGAGAGAAACATCGATCAGCTGCCTCCTGCACACCTCCTACTGGAGATGTGCCCGCAACCAAGGTACATGTCCTTGACCGGAATCGAACTTGAGACCTTTCAGTCCGCAGGCTGACGCTCTATCCACTGAGCCAAACCGGTTAGGGCAGTCAGGATTGGTTTTGTTGTTATTGTTTAATAGAAAATACCAAGTATATGTCAAAGTAAACAGAATGGTATTATTAATCCCCATATAACTATCAATCAGTTTTAGTAGTCATTAACATTTTGTCATTCTTGTTGAGTGTCTACCTTACTCACTCCCTACTTCCTCCTGCCTGGTTGGTGGTTATATTTTCTAAGAACTTTTTACAGGGTAAAATTTACATACTTTGAAACACATTGGATTTATGTATAAGTTTTTACACCCCTATCACAGTAAAGGACATTTCCTTTCCCAAGGCAACTTCTCTTCTGATATTATTCTCATACTATTTTTGCCCCTAATATTTTTTTAACGGTGTCATCGAACATACTCTTGTGTCTGCCATTGCTCAGCATAATGTCTGTGAGATTCTTTTATGTTAGTTGATATTAGTAATTGCTGCTTTCTGTGTCTGATTATTCACTGTATGAAAATACCATCTTCATTTTTCTGCTGCTGGGCATTGTCATTTTTTCCAGTTTGGGACTATCCTATATAATAATAGAGGCCCGTTGCATGAAGAGATTCGTGCAATAGGCCTTCCCTTCCCTTGGCTGCTGGCACCGGTTTTCCTCTGGCACCCAGGACCCAGGCCTTTGCTCCTGTGCTTCGCGCCTACGTATGCAAATTGATCACCATCTTTGTTGGGTTAATTTGCATACTCTCCTGATTGGCTAGTGAGCGTAGCGGAGGGACTGTCAATTTACATGTTTGCCTATTATTAGGTAAGATGCCCTAATATGCTAATAGACCGAATGGCAGAATAACTGGTCGCTATGATGTGCACTGACCACCAGGGGGCAGACACTCAATGCAGGAGCTGACCCCTGGTAGTCAGTGCGCTCCCACAGGGAGAGCACTGCTCAGCCAGAAGCCGGGCTCATTGCTAGCGAGCGCAGCAGCAGTGGCGGGAGCCTCTCCTTCCTCTGCTGCTGGTGAGCGGTGAGGAGCAAGGGGTCCCGGACTGTGAGACCCGCCCTTCCCCCTCCCCAGTGCATGAATTTTGTGAACCAGGCCTCTAGTTGTAAATAAAGCCGTGAGTAGGACATGTTTATTTTTCTCTTGGTTAAAAACTTAGAAGTGAACTTATTGGATCAAAAGGTTAGGTCTTGTTTATTAGAAATTACAACCTTTAACCAAAAACCTTACATTGCCATCAGCAGATTATGAGACTTCTCATTGTTCCACATCCTTGCTACTATTTGTTCTTTAGTCTTTTTAAATTTTGCCATTTAAGCAGATGTGCATTAGTATGCTGTTCTAATTTTTAACTTGTACTTCGCATTGATAATATTGGGTAGCATTTCATATACTTGTGTTCTATCATCTAGCTTTTACAAACTGCCTCCTCAAATATTTTGTTCATTTTTCCTATCAGCTGGTTTTTCTTTTTGTGTTTTAGGATTTCTTTATATATTCTGCACATGTGTACTTTGAGAGATATGTGCTTTGTGAATATTATCCCAATTTGTTGCATGACTTTTAATTTCTTACTGGTGTCTTTTCGTGAACAGAAAAAATTTTTTTATGAAGTTTATATCTAGCTTTTGCTCTTATGTTTATTATTTTTTTAAAATATATTTTTATTGTTTTCAGAGAGGAAGGGAAAGGGGAGAGAGAGATAGAAACATCAATGATGAGAGAGAATCATTGACTGGCTGCCTCCTGTACACCCCCTATTGGGGATCAAGCCCTCAACCCCAGCATGTGCCCTTGACGGAATTGAACCTGGGACTTTCAGTCTGCAGGCTGACCCTCTATCCACTGAGCCCAAACCAGCTAGGGCTGTTATGTTTATTCTTTATACAGGATCATGTTATTTCTTTTTCTTGCCTGATTGAATAGAAGTGGTGAGAGTGGGCATCTTGCTTATTTTTTTTATCTCAGGAGTAAAGCATTTAGTTTTTCACTATGAAATATGATGTTGGCTGTGAGTTTTTCATAGATGCCTTTTTTTTCGGTTGAAGAAGTTCCTTCCTATTCCTGGTTTGTTGGGTGTTTTTATTATGAAAGGGTGTTGGTTTGGTCAGATTTTTTATGCATCAATTGAAATGATTATGTAGACTTTTCCCTTTATTTTTTTAATGTGGTGTATTATATCGATTGATTTTCATGTGCTGGTTAGGGTTAGAGTTAGGGTTAAAGTTTATCATCACCCTTGCTTTCCTGGGATAAAATCCCATTTGGTCATGGTGCATAATCCTATTATTATTAAGCTGTATTTGTTTTCCTAGTGTTTTATTGGGATGTTACATCTGTGTTCCTAAGGCATAATTAACCTACAGGGTTTTTTTCTGGTAGTGTCTTTGACTTTGGTATTGAGGTAATGCTGACCTCAGAGATTGAGTTGGGAGGTGTTCCTTAATTTTTTGGTAGATTTTGAGAAGGATTAGTATTAATTACTTAAACATGTGGTAAAACTCACTAGTAAAGCCATCTGGCCCTGGGCTTTCCATTGTGGAAAGTTTTATTTATTTTTTTATTACTAATTCAGTCTTGTTACGAGCCTTTTAGATTTTCTATTTTTTCATGAGTCCAGTTTAATTGTGTCTGTCTAGGAATTTGTCATTTCATCTAGGTTATCTAATTTGTTGGTGTACAATTGTTGGTAATATTCCCTAAAAAATACCTTTACATCTGTAAAGTTGATATTAATGTCCCTTCTTTCTTTACTTAAATGAAAAGGTTGAGTCTTCTCTCTTTTTTTGGCTAGTCTAACTAAATATTTGTCAAATTTTTGTTGATCTTTTCAGAGAACCAGCTTTTTTAACTTCATTGATTTTTCTTTTAAATGATCTATTTCTGCTTTTATTTCCTTCCTTCTGCTTGCTTTGGATGATTTAGTTTGCTTCTCTTTCTAGTTTCTTAAAGTAGAAGGTTTTATTATTGATTTGAGGTGGGGCTTTTTTTTTTAACATAAAGACTTTTATGTTTACCAATAAATTGCTCTTAGCACTGCTTTCTGGGCATCCCAAAAATTTGGTATATTGTGTTTTTGTTTTTATTCATCTTTTTGAAGTATTTTCTAATTCCCATTGTAATTTCTTCTTTAACACAGTAGTTATTTAGGAGTTTGCTGTTTAATTTCTGCCTAATTGTTAATTTCTCAAATTTCCTTTTTGAGATTTCTGATTTTATTGGAGATACTAGAGGCCTGATGCACAAAATTCGTGTAAGAGTAGGCCTTCCTTCCCTCTGGCAACCGGGACCCGGGCTTCCCTTGCAGCCCCAGCTTCGTCCAGAAGGACAGAAGGACATCTGGCCTAATTAGCATATTATGCTTTTATTATTATAAACTAGAGGCCTGGTGCACGAAATTCGTGCATGGGTAGGGTCCCTAGGCCTGTCCGGCAATCAGGGCCAATCTGTGGGGTGACTGGTAGGGCGTCCTGGGCGTCCGCTTGCACCCTCCTTGGCCTGGAGCCACCCGTTCACCGGCCCCGCCCCCCGCCACCACTGCCACTGGTCGCTGTCTTTGGGGCGACCAGCAGGGCAATGGGGGCCCCCGCTCGCACTCGCCTTGGCCTGGCGCCGCCCACTCACCTGTTCCACCATCCTGCCACAGTCCCGCTCTCGTCGTAGTCCATCAGTGCTGGCAGTGCCTCCACTTCCGCCGCTGCCAGCACTGCATCACCAACGCTCACCACATTCCACGCCGCCCCCTTGTGGTCAGCGCATGTCTAACACCCAGTCGGTCAAACTCCCGCCCGAGGGGACAATTTGTATATTAGCCTTTTATATTATTGCTAGCGGCCCGGTGCACAAAAATTTGTGCACTTGAGCCAGAACCGGTTTGGCTCAGTGGGTAGAGCGTCGGCCTGCGGACTCAAGGGTCCCGGGTTCGATTCCGGTCAAGGGCATGTACCTTGGTTGCGGGCACATCCCCAGTGGGGGGCGTGCAGGAGGCGGCTGATCGGTGTTTCTCTCTCATCAATGTTTCTAACTTTCTATCCCTCTCCCTTCCTCTCTGTAGAAAATCAATAAAACATTAAAAAAAAAAAAAATTTGTGCACTTGAGGGGGGGGGTCCCCTCAGCCCGACCTGTGCCCTCTCGCAGTCTGGGACCCCTTGGGGGATGACCACCTGCTGGCTTAGGCCCGCTCCCCGGGGGGGGGGGGGGGGATTGGGCCTAAGCTGGCAATCAGACATCCCTCTGGCAGGCCAGGAGCCCTCGGGGGATGTCCACTTGCCAGTGGGGAGCAGGCCTAAGTTGCAGTCTGACATCCTTAGCACTGCTGAGGAGGCGGGAGAGGCTCCCACCACCACCGCTGTACTGGCAGCCATCAGCCTGGCTTGTGGGAGAGCACTGACCACCAGGGGGCATCTCCTGCATTGAGCGTCTGCCCCCTGGTGATCATAGTGACCAGTCATTTCCAGTCCTTCTGCTGTTAGGGTAAGTTTGCATATTACCCTTTTATTATATAGGATAGAGGCCTGGTGCATGGGTGGGGGCCGGCTGGTTTGCCCTGAAGGGTGTCCCAGATCAGGGTGGGGGTCCTGCTGGGGTGCCTGGCTGCCGGGAGCCGGTCCATCCTTGCTGTTTCAAGGGACCTGGCATATATGGCATACTGTTCTTAATATGTTTGCTCACCTTCTTGGCACTGTGTGTTTTAACCAAGGTCACCTCTCCGAGAAAGGTTGTTTCCCCGGGTAGGGATTTTTCCCTGAAGTTAGGGAGGGGATAAAACCCCTTAACTAAGTGCCAGGCGGGTAATCACTTTAACTACAAACAATCACACTTAAGCTACATAATCTTTACTCCCTGGAATGGAGATAAGAAACGCCCTAACCTTTGGAATAGAGATTGATAGATTGGAATCAACTGATATAAGTACAGATGTAACAAGACAACAGGACACAGAACCTAGAGACAGGACTTGCCTGGAGATCCTAGACAGAACCTAGCAAGAAAACATGGCAAGAGAACCTGACTAGAACCTAGCGACAGAACCTGGCTGAAGAACCTAGACACAGAACCTAGAGACAGAACCTAGGGAGAGAATATGGCAAAAGATCCTGGACAGAACCTAGACACAGATCCTAGAGACAGAACCTAGCAAGAAAACATGGCAAGAGAACCTGACTAGAACCTGGTGACTGAACCTGGCTGGAGAACCTAGCGAGAGAACATGGCACCAGAACTTCGCTGGAGATCCTGACCAGAACTTGGCTGGAGTTCCTGGCTAGAGGTCCTGGCTAGGGTGCTGATCAACTGAAGGCTGTCTCCCTGTCATTCCTTCTTCGCCGACTCCGTCCACACCTTTGGGGACCCCTAGACCTGCTGGGGCTGGACCCCAGCACCTGGCCAGTCTGGGTGAGCGGCTGATGGGTGTTTGTAGGCTGATCACACTCCCTTCAGGATGGGGGTCCCCACTGGGGTTCCTGGCCAGCCTGGGTGAGGGGCTGATGGCTATTTGCAGGCTGGTCACACCCCCTTTAGGGTGTGGAGTCCCCACTGGGGTGCCTGACCAGTCTGGGTGAGGGGCTGAGGGCTGTTTTCAGGCTGGCCAAGCCACCGGCGATGGAAGCTCCCAGCCTCTCCTTTTTTTCTTTTTCTTTTTTTATTCTGGAATTTATTTACCTTCTATAATTGAAACTTTGTTGCCTTCAGTGGAGCTCAGAGCTGGCCAGGGTAGGCAGGCAGGAAGCGTGGCTTCCTTCATCACTGGAGCAACCAAGCCTCCTGCTCGCTCCAGCTCTGTGGCTGCCGGCCGCCATCTTGGTTGGATTAATTTGCATATAGTCGCTCTGATTGGCTCATGGGCGTGGCTTAAGGCATAGTGAAGGTACAGTCAATTTGCATGTTTGTCTTTTATGAGATTATACTAGAGGCTCGGTGCACGGAATTTGTGCATGGGAGGGGCAGGTCCCTCAGCCCAGCCTGCAACTTTTCCAATCTGGGACCCCTCAAACATCCCTCTAGCAATCTGGGACTGCTGGCTCCTAACTGCTCACCTTTCTGCCCACCTGATTGCCCCTAACCCCTCTGCCTGCCTGCCTGATGCCCCTAACTGCTCCCCTGCTGGCCTAATCACCCCTAACCTCTCTCCCCTGCTGGCCTAATTGTCCCTAACCACTCTCCCCTGCCTGCCTGATCGCCCCTAACCTCTCCGCCTGCCTGCCTGATTGCCCCTAACCACCTCTGCCTAGGCCCCCGCTGCTGTGGCTTCATCCGGAAGGATGTCTGGAATGATGTCCGGAAGGTCGTTCGGCTGTCTGGTCTAATTAGCATATTATGCTTTTATTATTATAGATAGACAATATACTTGTATGGTTTCAGTCCTTTTAAAGTTATTTAGACTTGGTTTTTGTCCTAACATGTCTCTCCTGAAGAATGTTTTGTGTGTAAATTTAGAATATCTATTTTGATGTTGTGCAGTGAGTTGTTTTATATATTTCTCTTAGGCCAAGTGAATTGTTCAGGTCTTTCATTTTCTTGTTGATCTTCTGTCTACTTCAACCCATTACTGAGATTGAGGTATTAAAATCTTCAACTCTAGCAAGTAAGTACATATATATATCATAGTGTATATATGTATAAATATATATGTATCTACTAGAGGCCTGGTGCACGAAATTCATGCGGGGGTGGGGGGGGTGGCTGTGTGTCCTTCAGCCCAGCCTGCACCCTCTCCAATCTGGGATCTCTCTCACAATCCAGGACTGCTGGCTTCCAACCGCTCACCTGCCTGCCGCCTGATTGCTCCTGACCACTCCCCTGCCAGCCTTATCGACGCCTAACTGCTCCCCTGCCAGCCCGATTGCTCTTAACTGCCCTCCCCTGCCGGCCTGGTCGCCCCCAACTGCCCTCCCCTGCTGGTCCAGTCATCCCTAACTGCCTTCCTCTACCAGCCCGGTTACCCCTAACTGCCCTCCCCTGCCAGCCCGGTCACCCCTAATTGCCCTCCCCTGCTGGCCTGACCGCCCACAACTGCCCTCCCTTTCAGGCCTGGTCCCTCCCAACTGCCCTCCCCTGCTGGCCTGATCGCCCACTACTGTCCCCCCCTGCTGGCCATCTTGTGACAGCCATCTTTGACCACATAGGGGCGGCCATCTTTGTGTGTTGGAGTGATGGTCAATTTGCATATTACTCTTCTTTAGATAAGATATATATAAAAGCCTAGCAACTGAACTGTGGAATGACCAGAACAACTGGTCAACCAGTTGCTATGATGCGCACTGACCACCAGGGAGCAGATGCTCAATGCAAGAACTGCCCCCTGGTGGTCAGTGTGCTCCCACAATGGGAGCACCGCTTGGCTGACCGGGATGAGTGGTGCTCCCATAGCTGGCCAATCCCGGCAGGCCACGATCCCCCCACCAGTGCACAAATCCGTGCACCGGGCCTCTAGTGTATATATAAAATGCTAGATCATTCTGCATGGAGAGAATGAAGGTTCTGGGAAAGCTTAGGAGAAAAAGTCCTCTGAATTAAAAAATAACCAGTGGGTATTTGCTGGAAAGCAAGACAACATTTAAACAAGAAAGTTATGAAATGTGGAGGGATTTTGTCCATTCTGATGGTGAGTTGTGAAAGGTGTACTTTTAAGTCTGAAAGGGCTAGTGCAGTCAAGCGCTCATGGAATTTCAAAACTGACTGCTCACACACAGATGAAGAAAACACTACTTTTTAATCTCACATGCAAGGTTCACCAAGATAGGCCATGTGGTGAGCCGTAAAACAAGTCTTGGTAAGTTTCAAGACTAAAATCTTTTTAAAAATATCTATAGAAATTGATTAAAAATAACTCTTTTAAAAAAATTCTTCTATGCACTTATGGCATGGGAATTTTCCTTTTCTAAGAAATGCTGAGCTGAAGACCAAAGGAATTAAGACAAATGTATGCAATGTAAATAGAGTTAGGTAAATAATACATGCCTTGAATGATAACTCCCTTTAGAAGTCAACATTGACTCTTTAGGAGAAAAGGCAATATTTATTTCATTTGGGGATAGCAACTTAACTGAGCACCATTTGCCTCTGGCCGGGTGGCTCAGTTGATTGGAATGTTGTCCCATATGCCAAAAGGTTTGAGGGTTCGATTCTTGGTCAGGGCACTGTGGGTTTTACCCCCGGGAGGGGCGTGTAGCTGATTGATGTGTTTTCTCTCTCTCTCTCTCTCTAAAAAATCAGTCAAGACATATCCTTGGATGAGGATTAAAAAAAAAAAAAATTAAAAGGAAAAAACTGAGTATCATTTGGTGATGGAAAAAAAAATTATTTCGAAAGGTATTTTGGAACTTCTGGTGAATCCCTTGAATTTGGGGGATATGGTTTTTTTGTTGTTGTTATTAAAGTAGGTATAGTATAGTATAGCATAGCATACTATAGTAGTATAAAGTTTTTTTATATATTTTAAAGGTTTCTAACTTTTTTTCTGTGACCATTATGTTGAATTAGTAAAGACACAATTTCTTAAGCTTCCTAATTGGTCAGTGAAGACCTTAACTATTGCCAGGCATTTCTACACCTTTAGAGTGCTTAGAATTTCTACAAATGCATTCACTGTTGTGAGTTATTTTATTGTTCTCCACACTTTATATTGTTTTCTAATTTCTTTTTTATTTTGAGTCTCAGAGTGGTAAGATAAGTGTATGCATTCTTTATACAGTTTAAAAGACACAGTTGTGACTATTGCTTAGCTATGATTGAGGTAGGATTAGAATTCACATCTCTTCATTCCAAGTTTAGTATTATGTTTTACAGATTCTAAAATTCAGGGTATATTCTTAACTACTTCTAAGTCTTGGGACAGTTTTGCCACCTATTTTCTCATCGATAAAATGAGAGAAGTCAAGTAGATTGGTTCATATGTTCTTTCTCGTGGGAATTCAGTTTTTAAAGTATCATTAAGTAAGGTAAGATCAAATCCTGAAAAATGATTTAACTTCTTGTTACACTTGTATGATTGCTGATTATTAGAATGTGCTAATGGAATTCATTTATTGACGAAGGGTTTTTTCCCACTACAGAGGGCAAAATTGTCCCTATCTTGAGTTCCAGAGGGCAAAATTTTCCCTATCTTGTTTATTGTTTACTAGGTAATTTCCTAGCCCAGTGCCTCAAATGTGGTAGGTGCTCAGGAAAAACTTATTGAATGAATAAATGAATGGTTAAATGAATGATAATGTGGGCATGGATGGAGGCAACATAGTGCTGTAGAGAGCATGCACACTGTGGTGTTCAATCACAGGGTATAATTTCAAAAGATGGGAAGATTACTTGGGATAATCCTATCTAATAATAGACAAACATGGTAATTAACCATACCTCTGACACACTTCCCATTGGCTAATCAGGGTGATATGCAAATTAACTGCCAACAAAGATGGCGGCTGGCAGCCACGCAGCTGAAGCGAACAGGAGGCTTGCTTACTCCAGTGATGGAGGAAGCCAAGGTTCCCCGCCTGCTGCTGCCAGCCTCTGAGCTGCACTCTAAGAAACAATGTTGCAATTATAGAAGCTAAACAAAGCCCAGAAACCTGCTTTCAGCAGCTGGGCCTCAGAGCTGGAGCCGAGCCTTAGAGCTAAAGCCGGCTCTCAGTTCCAGTGACAGCCATAGAAGGTAAATGAATCCCAGAATAAAAAAAAAAAAAAGAAAAGAAAGGAGAGGTTGGGAGCTTCAGTCACCCGCCAGCCTGAAAACGGCCCTCAGCCCCTCACCCAGACTGGCCAGGCACCCCAGTGGGGATCCCCCACCCTGAAGGGGGTGTGACCAGCTGCAAACAGCCATCATCCCCTCATCCAGGCTGGCCAGGCACCCAAGTGGGACCCCCACCCTGATCCGGGACACCCTTCAGGGCAAACCAGCTGGCCCCCACCCATGCACCAGGCCTCTATCCTATATAGTAAAAGGGTAATATGCAAACTGACCCTAACAGCAGAAGGACTGGGAATGACTGGTCACTATGACACACACTGACCACCAGGGGGCAGATGCTCAATGCAGGAGCTGCCCTCCGGTGGTCAGGGCGCTCTCACAGGGCAATGGGGACAAGCCACAAGCCAGGCTGATGGCTGCCAGTACAGCGGTGGTGGTGGGAGCCTCTCCCGCCTCCTCAGCAGTGCTAAGGATGTCCGACTGCAGTTTAGGCCTGCTCCCCGCTGGCAAGTGGACATCCTCCGAGGGCTGCCGGGCTGCCAGAGGGATGTCTGATTGCCATCTTAGGCCCAATCCCCCAGGGAGCGGGCCTAAGCCAGCAGGTGGTCATCCCCTGATAGGTCCCAGACTGCAAGAGGGCACAGGCCAGGCTGAGGGAACCCCCCCCCCCCCCCCCGAGTGCACAAATTTTTGTGCACCGGGCCTGTAGTGTATACTATAAAGTTCAGTCGCATAAAATGTTAATTTCTTATTTAAATCCCTTAGAAACCTGGACTTTTTTAACCAAGAGGTTTTTATTATATAAGCTGGAAAACTGTGGGTATGCTAGATTAAGTTTTTAATAACCCTTGTTATTTCTCTCTTACAGTTTTACATGTGGCACCCATAAAAGATGAGGCTGAGAACACGGAAAGCTTCTCAGCAATCCAATCCAATCCAAACACAGCGCACTGCCAGAGCAAAGAGGAAATATTCAGAAGTTGATGATAGCCTACCTACAGGAGGAGAAAAACCACCGAAGAATGAAACCGGCTTGTTGTCTTCAATTAAAAAATTCATTAAAGGAAGCACACCCAAGGTAATGGTTTTACCTTGTTCTTACATCATTAAAATTAAAGTGTAGTTTATTTTCAAACATGTAAAAATGAGAAATCTAATATTGCTAGAGCCCACTTAAGAGTATTAACATTTGGTGTTGTTTTAAGAGTATTAACATACAAAATATTTAGTGGCTGTTTAAGAAAACATTGTTTATTTTACTTAACTGATTGCTTAATCTTCTGGGGTTTTTTTCAGCATAGTATTATAGGAAGTAAAAAATATATATTTCTTTTACTTGAATTTTTTCTTTTACTCACATTGTTTTTTATTTCAAAGGAAAGGTAAAATTTCTCAATATTATTAATACATTGTCTGCTTAGGGAGATGATCTATCTGTATTCATACATTTGCCAATTAAACTGTATTATTTCATTAAAGAGAAAACAAAGTTATTAAAGAAAGAATGGATGCTGACCAGTAGGCAGATGTTTCAAATTCATTTGGCGAACCTTTTGAGCTCGGCGTGTCAGCATTTTGAAAAACCCTAACTTAACTCTGGTGCCGTGACACATACAGAAATTTTTTGATATCTGCAACCATAGTAAAACAAAGATTTATATTTTTGATATTTATTTTATATATTTAAATGCCATTTAACAAAGAAAAATCAACGCAAAAAAATAGGTTTGCGTGTCACCTCTGACCAATGGTTCTCACCTCCGCCATCACTGCTCTAGACCAATGGTTCTCAATCTGTGGGTCGTGACCCTTTCACAGGGGTCGCCTAAGACCATCGGAAAACACATATATAATTACATATTGTTTTTGTGATTAAATCACTATGCTTTAATTATGTTCAATTTGTAACAATGAAATTGGGTGTCACCACAACATGAGGAACTGTATTAAAGGGTCGCGGTATTAGGAAGGTTGAGAACCAGTGCTCTAGACCAACTTGAGTGATCTGAGGAAATCATTTACCCCTCTGAGCCTTAGGAAGACTGTAAAATGGCACTAATACAACTGTTTTGTCTGTCTCAGAGTTGTTTTCAGATCAGATAGCAAATAGGTGGAAAGTAGTTTAAGAAATCTTAATGTACTCTATAAATGGATGGTGTTATTAACCTTCATTGTCTGTAGATTGTATCACTGTTTACTACTCTTGTATTCTTTTCTTGGGATCATTATATGATACATTTTTATTATAAGTTTATCACTTTGATAATTAGTAAAAAAATCACTATTGCTTCTTATTCATAGGGGTAGATTTTGTTGTCATATCACTAAAAAGCTTAGTTACTGTGAACCATTGGCCAAGATTTAGAAGTATTCTGTTTTTAGAGTTTTTCTTTATGTTTTGATGGTTTAATCTTAATTTGTTTTTCTAATATTATTAAAAAATATTTTAATTTTAAATAGAATTTTTTTAAAGTTTCTTTGAGCTAATTTCTATAAACTTAGAAGTAATATATTATTGTTGTATAACAAAGATCAAATTCCTTCCAGAAACATGATTTCCTGAATCTATAAATTCCTAATGGGTTGTCATCATTTCTCTTGAAGAGAATGTTACTTGTCAGTTCATTCTCTAAACAACTCTAAATATTATAAAATTCTTCATCTTAAGGAAAATATATCTACCCTTTACTTTCTTATATGTTCTTTTCCTCATGTGAAAGTGCAAACCTTCACATCTAAGCTAAATATTTCTAGTTTTCATTATATGACAGTATGTGATACAGATAACCATCTTGGTCACCCTTTTCCGTTGTTCATAAAAGGTAACAACCAGAGTGAAGATAGGTTTTTCTTACGTCTTCTGACTTCTGTTCATTTTTACTTCCTTTGAACTGGGCATTCTATTAATGTGGCATTATGTTATATCATATATTGTACCATCTCTTTTTTTTCTCTCTCTCTCTCTCTCCTTTAATGGTTAGATTTTTGCCCATGTCAGCTAAAACAGTCAAGATTTTGGTGTTGAGCTTCTTTTTGCCTTTTTTAAAAACCAACATCTAGGATTTTTAAAATTAATTTCTTAATAAGTATAGGGCCACGGGAAATCTGTTTGCAGACTAGAGTCTTCATTAATAATTTGGGCAGTTTTTCCTACAGATTCATTTAATTCTACTGTCATTTGCCTTAGATTTCCTTATTATATTCTGTAAGATTATTATGAAAAATAGTATTTGAATGCCTTACTGAAATCAAGGTACACTGTTTTTTGTGTGTGTATGTGTGTTTTCCCCCAAGTCTAACCCTATGTTAGAAATAAAAGGTGAGCCAAAACCGGTTTGGCTCAGTGGATAGAGCGTCGGCCTGTGGACTAAAAGGTCCCAGGTTCGATTCCGGTCAAGGGCATATACCTTCGTTGCAGGCACATCCCCAGTAGGAGGTGTGCAGGAGGCAGTTGATCGATGTTTCTCTCTCATCGATATTTCTAACTCTCTATCCCTCTCCCTTCCTCTCTGTAAAAAATCAATAAAAATATATTTTTTTTAAAAAAAAGGTGAACTTGTCATGTATTATTCCTAATGAGCTTATAGTGGCTTCTAATTGTTTTTTCTCTCTTATGTACATTGTCATTACACTATCTTCTTGATAATATATTCTAAAATTTTATTCATTATCTAATTTTACTGAGTATATAGTGCTTGCCTATGTTCAATATCTTAATATAGCATCGTTGTTTTTTTTCCAAAATTTGGGTAAGGGTTGGTAGCTAATATTTATTGAGTATCTATTAGGTGCTTTGTATCCAGTATCTCCTTAATCCTTAAACCATCTTCTGTTATTTTATAGAAGAGAAAAAGTGAATTTAGGTAACTTTTACAATGTTAATAATAGAAACAACAATTGTAATAAATATTTTGCCCATGATTAAAAATAACAAGAACAAATAAACAGTAATTGAGCAGTTACTATGTGCTATGCACTATTCTCAGTGCTTTAAGTGTAATGACTTCTTTAAGCCATTACACTATATTACAGATGAGGAAACAGAGGCACAGGGAAGTTAAATAGCTTGTGCAGGGTTACTTAGCTTTAAGTGGCAACACTGGATTTGAAACCCAGATACTGGTTTCAGAGCCTACACTCTTAACCACTATACTAGGACACTATTGCCTCTCCAACAAGTGATAGTGCTGAGATTTAAATCCAGATACATTTGACTTTAATACCTGTGCTTTTCCTCCTATACCAGCGGTTCTCAACCTGTGGGTCGTGACCCCTTTGGCAGTCGAACGACCCTTTCACAGGGGTCGCCTAAGACCATCCTGCATATCAGATATTTACATTACGATTCATAACATTAGCAACATTACAGTTATGAAGTAGCAACAAAAATAATTTTATGGTTGCGCCACAGCATGAGGAACTGTATTTAAAGGGCCAGAAGGTTGAGAACCATTGTCCTATACCATTCTGTCCCAAAGTGGCTACATAGTGTCTTTATAGCATTACCTATCTTCTGTAGGGATTAATAATTATTCTTGAGGAAAGTAAATAAGAGTTGAGTCTTCCTGTGCCACACACTTTGTCATTTATTTATATTCTATTTTTGGCTCAAAGCTTGAAGCTTATTCTTTTATAGGAAATTTTTTTTTCTCCCCTGGTATTTTTTGCATATATTTTTACCCTCTGTCTTTAGTATTTCTGACTGGATGGTAGGCTACTTTCCACAAGTGTCGTTTTCAAATCCAAATTAGTTAGACAACTCCCTGTGCTGCCACTTTGACTTCTTTGGTACCTTTCCTTTTTTTCTTCTGATAATTTTGATTTTTAGTTCATCAGCTAATAGATATTTGGATTGTTTTTACGTTTTAGTTATTATGAAAAATAACTCCTGTGAACATTCACATACAAGTTTTTTGTTGTGTGTGTGTATGTGTGTGTGTGTATATATATGTATATATATATATACATATATATATGTGTGTGTGTGTATATATATATATACACACTTACTGATTTCAGAGAGGAAGGGAGAGGAGAGAGAGAGAGAGAAACATCAATGATGAGAGAGAATCATTGATCAGCTGCCTCTTTCATGTTCCCTACTAGGGATCGAGCCCACAACCCGGACATGTGCCCTTGACTAGAATCGAACCCGGGACCCTTCAGTCTGCAGGCGGATGCTCTATCCACTGAGCCAAACCAGCCAGGGCCCCATACAAGTTTTTATGTAGATATCCAGTTTCATTCATCTGAGTGTATACCTAGAAAGGAATTGCTCGGTTATACGGTAACTCTGTGTTTAGTTTCTTAAGGAATTGCAGGTTGTTTTCCTAGGTGGATATGCCATTTTACAGTCCCACCAGATATATGGGGGTTCCAGTTTCTCTACATCCTCTCCACACTTGTTATCATCTGTCTTTTTAATTTTAACCATCCTGGTGTGTGTGAAATGGCAGTTCATTGTGGTTTTGATATACATTTCCCTAATGATTAATGACATTGAGCATCTTTTTATGAACTTTGTTGGCCAGTTGTATGTCTTCTTTGGAAAAATGTCTTTTAAACCCATTTTTTAATTGTGTTATTTTTGTTTTTATTATTGAATTGTAAGAGTTCCTAATACATTTTTAGATACAAGTCCCTTATTCGATATATGATTTGCAAATATTTTCTTCTGTGAACTCCTTTGAAGCACAAAAGTTTTAAATTTTGATGAAATCCAATTTATTTTTAACTTTTTACTTGTATTTTTTATGTCATATACAAATAACCATTGCCAAATTCAAGGCGATGACGATTTTGTCCTAAGTTTTCTTATAAATATTTTATAGTTTTAACACTTTAGTTCATTTTTAATTAATTTTTGTAGGTGATGTCAGGGAAGAGTCCAACTTAATTCTTTTGCATATTGATATCCATTGGTCCCAGTACCATTTTGTTAAAAGACTCTTTTAACTTAAGAGTCTGCCCAGCTGTTTTCCATTGTATTTGTGCCATTTCACATTGTATCTGGCAATGTTGAAGCACCAACATTTAGAATAGTCAGTATTTTTTACTTTAGCCTTTCTATAGGAGTGGGTGGGAGGTATCTCATTGTGTATTATTTTACATTTCCCTGATGATTAATGATTTTGAGTTGTTGTTTTTTTTCATGGGCTTGTGGCCATGTGTGGATCTTCTTTTGTCAACTGTCAGTTGAAATTTTTTTGTTTGGGGGAGGTGACTTTTTTTGTGTGATTTCAGTAGTAGTGCCTATTGAGCAAGTGGTACTTAAAGTTTTTGATCTTAGAATCCTTTACCTTCTTACAGGTGTTGAAAACCCTAAAGAACATTTGTTTATGGAGATTGTATCTATCAGTATATTTCATTAGATCTTAAAACCAAGGAATTTTGAAAATAATCCTAGTTACAATTATATATCTACTACATGTTAATGCAAATAAAATTTTGACTATTTTCTAAAAACAAAAAGGAAATTAGTGGGAAGCAAGACATTATTTACTACTTTACGAATCACTTTAATGATGGCTTCATAGAAGGGAGTTGATTTTTATCATTAAGCATATAAAGAAAACCGTACATGTATTGAGAAAAGGGAAAAGTATTTTAATGTCCTTATTAGATAACTGCAAATACTCCGTTGATGCTATTTTTAAAAATATATGTTTTTATTGGTTTCAGAGAGGAAAAGGCGGGGGATGGGAGAGTGAGAGAGAGATATCAGTGATGAGAAAGAGTCATTGGTCCGCTGCCTCCTGCACACCCTCCACTGGGGATGGAGCCCATAATCCAGGCATGTGCCCCAACCTGGAATCAAAACCATGACCTCCTGATTCATAGTTCGACGGTCAACTACTAAGCCACCCTGGCCAGGCTGTTGATGCTATTTCAAAACTTGACAATTGGTGTAGTTTCTTAGCGTCTTGTGCCAAGATTGAATTTGAAAGCACTGCAAAGATCTTTTCCTTGGTGTGTCTTATACTTAAAATGAATCTTTTACCTATGTATGGCTTGTAACATCGTGCATTGATTATTTGGGAAATACTGGTTCACTAAATTGTGCAGATCTTCTACATGTGTGTCCACTTTGACATATTTTATTATTCAGTATTAAAAAAATCACATTTCTGAAAATCTCCACTTAACAGAACAGTCATTGAGTATTGGGAAGCTGTTGACAACAATGTCGGTTTTGTGGTGTTTGTTGTTTTTTTTGTTGGTGGTGGTTTTTTGATTTTTGTGTGTGTGTTTTGTTTTGTTTATTGTTGTTTTTTTTTGCAGTGACAGGCTTGCTTTGTTCACTTTTCAAAAAACACCCCCTTCAAGTAAAAATAGTTTTCTATCAGCCTGGCCGGTGTTGCTAAGTTGTTGAGTATCAACCTATGAACCAGGAGGTCACGGTTTGATTTCTAGTCAGGGCACATGCCCAGGTTTTGAGCATGATACCCAGTATGGGGTGTGCAGGAGGTAGCCAATCAATGATTCTCTCTCATCATTGATGTTTCTATCTTCCTCTCTGAAATAAATTAAAAAATATATATTTTTAAAAAGGTAAGGTAATCTAATTCAGGTTACAACGCAATCATTCAAATACTTTTTCTCAAGATAATGTGGAAGCACATTTGCTGCAGAAGTATATTATATTTACAGTACTTCCTATCTCATGCAGAATCTTAACACATATTTAAGGGTTTGAGATTTAGTTAATTTTATGGCTTCATCAAGGACATTATTAAGTAGAACCAGCCTTTCTTTTCTCCCCTGCAAGTGCATGGCAATGAAAAATAAAATGACTATTGGGTGTTAGTACCTTGATTTGTGCTAAAGTGGTAGTTATTTATATCCATCATTGCTTTTGCACAATTAGCACAAATGTCAGCACAAGTTATTCCAGGATAAACAGATGCAAAAAAAGTATTCACCATTTATGTTTGTTACCATGCAGTCACAGTAAAGATCTTTGATAATCAAAGAAGATGTTTGATGATTAGTTGATGCTGGTACCAGATAAATACAGTCAAAACTAAAAGTCCAGCCACATCTGTAAGCCAAGTTCTCCAGACAAGTTTTGTATTTTCAGATAAGTTTTTAATTCAGTTAGATACTTTAGCCTTGGCAGATGGAAGTGCCTGTTTCTTTCATTGACATTTTATCCAGTAGGCTTTCAGTATTGTCTGTAATGCTGTAAGAGTTTATAAGTATTGTGTATACTTTTTCAACTGATGCAGTATAATAACTTACTCTTTAAAATACATCATTGGTATTTTTATTTTGAAAAGCTATAACAATTTTTGGCTTTTAAAGAAATCATGTGTGTTTTTAAAATATTAAATTCCTTTTTTAAAAATGCTGAATGATCTCAAAAAATAAAAAACAGTGCAGTTGGATTGGCACCATAATTCAGTTTGAACATGTTCTATTACATAAGACACAACAAAACAACTTAATATTTATGCAGCCAAAGGGAAATAGGTTTATCATATTTTCATTTGTAATTTACAGTCTCATCCAGTTAATTTGGAATATATTTTCTTCTTTTGTGTGTAAGAGAATTCTAATATATCAGTTTTTCATTTCATCCGTGCAGCAGTGGATTAAAATCACAAATCATCTGATTCCCTTAAAAAATTTTTTTGAGGTTGATTTTAGAGAGAGAGAAGAGGGAGAGAAAGAGAGAGAGAGAAAGAGAAACAGTGTGATAGAGAAACATTGATTGGTTGCTTCCCATATGTGCCCCAATCAGGGATCGAACTCTCAACCTCTTGGTGTTTGGGATGATGCTCTAACCAACTGAGCTACACTGACCAGGGCTAATCTCCCTTTTTTAAATTCAAGGACCTATTTTTATTTATAAATTTTTAAATTTTATTTTAAAATAGTACTAAATCCTAAAATAACTATTTAAATTTAAAAATGTTAAAAGTAAGTTTAATATTACAAAGCAAAACAAAGTACTTTTATTGTGTTTCTACATATCTAGGAAAACAGACTTCAAGATAATAATTTACTGGATCATAATGAGTCTATAGAGATTATAGAAGCTATATAGATTATTGAAGATAGCTAGTAAGAGCACAGTAGAGGTAATGAACACAAAAATCTTTTATGTTTAACTAGAGGCCTGGTGCACGAAATTCGTGCACTCGGGTTGGGGGGCGGTCCTCATCCCGGCCTGTGCCCTCTTACAGTCCAGGAGCCCTCAGGAGATGTCTCACTGACGGCTTCAGCCCACCAGCCATGAGCCTGGCTCAGGGCTTCTGGCTGAGCAGCACTCCCCCTATGCAAGTGCACTGAACACCAGGTGCAGCTCCTGCGTAGAGCGTCTGCCCCCTGGTGATCAGTGTGTGTCATAGCGACTGGTCATTCCTCCTTTCTGTTTTGCATATTAGCCTTTTATTATATAGGACTATATAGGATGTTCATTCCTTACTGCAGATTTAGGATTCCATTTGGTATTATTTATTTTATGCCTAAAGAACTTCATTTTATATTTTGAATTCTGTCAAATTTTCTGACTCAGAGTGTCTTTAAATTGAGCAATTAAAAAACCATTTTATAGCCCTAACTGGTTTGGCTCAGTGGATAGAGTGTTGGCCTGCGGACTGAAGGGTCCCAGGTTCGATTCCAGTCAAGGGCATGTACCTTGGTTGCGGGCACATCCCCAGTAGGAGGTGTGCAGAAGGCAGCTGATCGATGTTTCTCTCTCATCGATGTTTCTGGCTCTCTGTCCCTCTCCCTTCCTCTCTGTAAAAAATCAATAAAATATATTAAAAAAATTTTTTTTGTATATCTCTTAACCAAGTTTTTAAAAGTTTATTTTCTTTTATCTTTATTTTTTCAATTATAGATAACATTATTTATATTAGTTTTATGTAAACAGCATAATAGTTTTATATATATACATATATATATATATATATATATATATATATGTATATATGTATATATATAATTTATGAAGTGATCCCATGGTTAAGTCTAGCACACACTGCCACCATACATAATTATTAGAGTTTTATAGCTATACATTCTGAGCCTGTAGTCATTACATACTACCTTTTAGTCCTTATTTGTCTTTGTTATATAGGTTATACAGGATGGAACAAAAGTAGGTTTATAATTGTATGTATGGAAAATAATACAAAAATAAACTTTTGCATACTCACAACTGTAAACCTACTTTTGCCTCGCCCTTATACATATGTCCAGTATGTTAAATGCTTATCTTCAGTCCTCATGTCATTGTCTGTAGTCATGTTTGTTTAAAGCTCACTTCTAGTAGATGACACAGAAAGCATTTATAGAACAATATTCTCATTTCTTGCGTGTTGCTAAGGGTGCCCTTTATGCTTGAAAATCAATTGTGCTGCATATAAAATCTTTGACTTGCGCCCACCCGGTGTAGCTCAATGGTTGAGCATAGACCCATGAACCAGGAGGTCACGGATGGATTCCTGGTCAGGGCCCGTGCAGGCTCAGTCCCCAGTAGGGGGTGTCCAGGAGGCAGCCAATTAATGATTTTCATCATTGATGTTTCTCTCTCTCTTCTTCTCCCTTCCTCTCTTTGAAATCAATTAAAAAAAAAACGTTAAAAAAATCTTTGGCTCGCATTTTCTCTTCTTGATTATATTAAATATTATTCACTTTTTTTCTGGCATGAAGCATATTGCTGTCAAAGTTTGATAATCTAATTTTCCCCTTATAAATTGATTTTGCCTTGTTCTCCAATGGATTTTTTTCTTTAAATTCTATTAAGTTTAGTAAATATATTGGTATTTGTTTTTCTAGTCGGTAGTTTTGGTTAAAAAGAATACTTTTTCAATACGTAGTTTCAAATCTTTTATTTGAAGAAATTTTATGTTTTCTTTTGCCATGCTTTTGCTTAGGTTTCCTTCTTCAAGGACTACTATTTTTGTCTGTTGTACCTTCTTTGTCTGTCTTGCAATATTTGTCATATTTTGATGTCTTAAATTTTTTTGTTTCTCATAAAGGCATAATCTATTCTGTTTACTCACTTTTATGTCCATTCTAGTTCAGTCTTTATTTTTGAAAATTTTTTTTAGTTCTGTAACTTTATTTCTAAGTTTTTCAAACTCATGTATGTCTTCTATCATTTTCTTAATATCTTATTTTGAAATAGGTTATGATTTTGATCTATTCTATGCATGTTTTTCTGACACATTTTCTTTATCTGTAGAGATGTTATTTCTTGTATGTTTTAATATGATAATTTTGTTTAAGTATTTGTGGTTCAAAATCCTCTAAAATTGTTTTTGTGTAGTGTTAAAAAAAATACAGTGATTGTGCCTGGCCAGTGTGGTTCAGTGGTTGAACATTGACCTATGAACCAGGAGGTCACACTTCAATTCCCCGTCAGGGCACATGCCCAAGTTGTGGGCTCGATTTCCTGTAGGGGACATGCAGGAGGCATTGATGTTGCTATCTCTCTCTTTTCCCTTAAATCATTAGACAATATATTTTTAAAAATAGTGATTGCTTTTTGAGTTTTCCTGTCACTGTATTCCTGCCCCATGTGTATCTGGAACTTCTCTTTCCATCTTATCTCTTGTGCCTTTCTCACTCAGTTTTTATTACATTCCCAGCAGTTTCCCGTCCTTGTGGAGCCCTATTCTAGAGGGAGCCATAGTTGGTCAATTACAAGAGTTCACAAAATCTAAACTGCTCCTGTTTCACTCTTACCTTGGACCCCTTTGCTATTGGATTGAGCAGCAGTTTCCTCTCCTATTTTTATCTGTTGTCATCAAGTCAGCCTGCCATGCTTTCCATTGAATACCTGCCTCTTATCTATTTTGGGCTTCTGTTGGCAGATGCGTCATACACCTTGTTGCATGTTTTAGCTTTCTTCTTCACTGGTGTATATGGACACTTGGGTTTGTGGCTGTTGGTTTGTCCTCATCTACATGGAGTTTGGGGAAATACCTTGTCTCCTGGTTTTGTTTTAAATTTGCCTTTGGGTTTTGGTTACCTCTCTAGTTCTCTGTATTTCCTTTGGGATTCAGCGTTTTAACAACACCACCCTTACACGATTTTCCCCTTCAAAGCTTAACTTAGAGACAACTTTGAAAAATACAAATTCCAGAGAAGACACGGTAGGGTTATTACATTTATTAAAACAACTTACACAGTAATGTGGAATTCTTGTTTTTCACATTACCTCTTCTAAAAAATCATACTATGTCCAAAAATATCCCCAAAGTATACAGTTGAATATTTAAGAAAGAGTAGGATTGGGTGACTAATTGTCTCTCAGATTTGGACAATGGATTGTCTTTCAGAATAGCACCATCATCAGACATTTGAATATATTATTCTGAAGAATAGTATTTTATTATCAATGGTTGCAGAAACTTAACCTTGATCTTAATAGCTTCTGATTCTTTTTCCTCTTGAGAGATGTACATTAAAGTATTTTAATGTATTCTCAATTGACCATAGTATACTAATAGTCTGTTCTGCGATACTATGTGGTACCTCCACAATATCAGTTAATGTACACTGAGTGGCCAGATTATTATGAGCACCTGACGTTTGTAGGCAAATTAGCTATAATTTCGCGCTGAAGTTGCTAGAAGGCCAGACCATTATAAATTGTGAAGCAGGTAGTTTACCACGACAGAAGTGATTTTTTTTCTGAAGATATGGGTAAACAATGCGATTTAACAGCCTTTGAACATGGGATACACACACACGCACACACACAGACACACACACACACACACACTGAGTGGCCACATTATTATGACCACCTGACGTTTGTAGGCAAATTAGCCGTACACTGCATCGTATGGGATATGGAAGCTGAAGGCCTGTTCGAACACCTTTGCTGTCTGCAGTTACCAAGATAAAACATCTCCAATTTGCACAGGAACACAAGGATTGGATAGTCGAGCATTGTAAAAAAGTCATGTGGTCCGATGAATCACGTTTCCAGTTGCATTATACAGATGGCAGAGTGAGAATTTGGCGGAAATAGCATGAAAGCATGCACCCCACATGCATGAGTACAACCCTTCAAACTGGTGGGGGCAGTGTTATGGTTTGGGGCATGTTTTCCTGGCATGATTTGGGCCCTTTAATTCGTATGGAACAACGTCTGAATAGCACAACATACCTAAGTTTCGTTGCTGATCAAGTTCATCCTATCATGTTGATGGTGTATCCCAATGGAGATGGCTTCTTCCAATAAGACAATGCACAATGCCACGGTGCTCGTATTGTGCAGGAGTGGTTTCAAGATCATGAGGGAGACTTTACCTGGCTTAGGTGGCCCCCACAATCATCAGATCTCAATCCAATTGAGCATTGGTAGGACGAAGTTTAAAGAGCCATCAGGCAGCTGGTTCCACAACCATCAAATCTCACAGAACTGGACAGTGCTATTCATCAGGCATGGTGTCAGATTCCTCGCATCACCTTTCAACATCTCGTGGAGTCAATGCCAAGAAGAATTCCACAGTATTGAAGGCAAAAGGTGGCCCAACGAAGTACTGATGGGGTGGTCATAATAATTTGGCCATTCATTGTATATATATCCCACGTTCAAAGGCTGTTAAATCGCGTTGTTTACCCATATCTTCAGAAAAAAGTCATTTCTACTGTCGTGGTAAACAACCTGCTTCCCTGTTTATAATGGTCTGGCCCTCTAGTAACTTCAGCGTGAAATTATAGCTAATTTGCCTACAAATGTCAGGTGGTCATAATAATCTGGCCACTCAGTGTATACTGTGTTGGTAAATAGGAGAATAGTGTTATTATAACATGGGTGGCATGTTGTTATATATGTGGTTTTTCCTAAACTGGACAGGGTGATCCTGAATAATGGGAGTGGAATTTTATCCTTCATCAGGAAAATAAAAAAAGTCAAGTTAAACTGTTATAGAGACAAAAGGCTCTCCCCACTGTGAGATACAGATTTTGGGTGCCCTCCTGGAGAGGCACAGCCTGATCTAGCAGCGATTTTTATGTGGCAGTTTACATTTGTGTCCATTTTAGCAGCCCTACTGGCTTTAAAGCTTCACTTACTAGCTCCCATAAGCCTTTGTTTCTACTTTACTCTTTTTTAATGCCTTTTATTAATCCTTCAGGTAGCATTTCAGCTTCTCTTAGCTGCTGGGGTGTCCAAATTATCTCTGGAGGTCTCAGTCATTGTTTTTGTTAATGCTTTGGTTACGGAGTTCCAGGGACATTGACTGATTTGCCCCAATATACCCCTCTTTGCCCTCCTGGACCCATTCCCCCCACATAAGCTTTGATATTTTTAGTCTTACAGAATGCAAGGTTTTCAGAAATATATGAATTTATGTTAATATCAGATATATTAAGAGACTTCCTTTAAGAGGATGCTGGAGCTTAGTGTAGTTGTGGCTTTGTGGCATTATGTATTTGTGTTCTTGAAGGACTTTATAAAGAAACCCCTATATTTTCTGGTAATGGAGATCCCATGTTTGTGATATAATGTGAGGCATCCTGCTCATTTTATAATGCAGAGGAATGATAAACAGAAAGAATACAAGGAATTTTGTTGTGAATCAAGGAGGCATTATTTTGTGCTATACAGTATTCCCCCCTTAGTCACAGGGGATACTTTCCAAGACCCTCAGTGGATGCCTGAAACTGCTAATAGAACCAAACCATATATATACTATGATTTTTCCTATATATACATACCCATAATAAAGTTTAATTTTCAAATTAGGCACAGTACGGGATTAAAAAATAATAATTAACAATAAAATAGAATAACTATAACAATATATATAAAAGGCTAATATGCAAAGTGTCCCCTCAGGAGTTCAATCGCTCGCTATGACATTCGCTGACTACCAGAGGCAGCACAGAACGAAGGAAGGGCCTCTAGTATGCTATAATAAAAGTTATATAAATGTGGTCTCCAACTGTTTTATTGTACTGTGCTTACCCTTGTGATGTGAGATGATACAGTGCCTATCTGATAAGATGAAGTGAGGTGAATGACATTGGCATTGTGACGTGTAGTGTTAGGCTACTATAAAGGTTCCTTGAACAGAAGCACCGACACAGTCAGTGTGATAACTGAGACAGCTACTAAGTTATTAACAGATGGGTGGATAGCATGTGCAGATATGGTAGACAAAGGGACAGTTCATGTCCTGGGTAGGATAGAGCCGGGTGGCATGAGATTTCATCACACTACTCAGAGTGCATTTTAAAACTTAAGAATTGTTTGTTTCTGGAATTTTTCACTTAATATTTTTGGATTTCAGGTAAGTAAAACTACAGAAAGCAAAACCATGGGCCAAGGGAGTGTGGGGGGTGGCACCTGGTAGCTACTGTAATGCCTATTTTGATGGGATTACATAACATTAGAGAAACTACTCAGTAAAAGTAAAATTATTTATTTATTTATTTATTTTTGTTAGTGCACTGAAATTTTATTTGTTTGTTTAATCCTAACCCAAGGAGTGAGGATATTTTTCCCATTGGTTTTTTGAGAGAGCAAAGCGGAGGGGGGATAGGGAGGAATATCAACGTGAGAGATGCACATCAATTGGTTGCCTCCCGCTCTCGCCTAAACAGAGCCGGGTATTAAACCTGTAACCAAGGTATGTGCCTTTGACTGGGAATTGAACCCCGGACCCACCCTTCGGTCCAAAGGCTGATGCTCTAACCACTGATCCAAACCAACCAGTGCTAACATTCTTTAGAATGGTAATTGCAGTATTATTTTTTTTCTATTTTGATCCAAATATGGAATTGTGATTTTGGCCACTTACAGTACCAAGGTTTTTTTCAGAAATAATAGAACAATATTCAATTTTCAGAAAATACATAGTAGTATATTATATTATTTGCTGTGGTGTAAAAGCATCAAATAACAAAAAAGTAGAGAAGTTATTACTTTTAAATAAGAATGTTGATTATATGTATAAATTATAGGTAATATAGATTTACAAGTCTAGTCCTTATCAAAAGATTTCAGGTAGCCAAAACCGGTTTGGCTCAGTGGATAGAGCGTTGGCCTGCGGACTGAAAGGTCCCAGGTTCGATTCCGGTCAAGGGCATGTACCTGGGTTGCGGGCACATCCCCAGTAGGAGATGTGCAGGAGGCAGCTGGTCGATGTTTCTCTCTCATCGATGTTTCTAACTCTCTATCTCTCTGTCCCTTCCTCTCTGTAAAAAATCAATAAAATATATTTAAAAAAAAAAAAGGTTTCAGGTAGTCTCATTAAAACAGCAAGGAATTACAGGCCAATATTACAGTAATATAAGAAAACACTCATGTGGCAGATGACATTAGAAAAAAACCTACAAATGAGAAAAATAAATCAGGCTATTGCTTGGAATATATTTTAGTCAATAATACTGTAAGAATAGTATAGACTGGTCATATGTGGATTTGCCCCATATAAGGAAATGAATAGAGACTTTGTTATGGAGTTGACTCCTTAGTGTTAATTTGGGCATTTAAAGAATTGAGGTTATCCTTGGGGGGTGTGGCAGTGGCAAGCCTTATTTATTTATTTATTTATTTATTTATTTATTTTTGTCATTTTTGGTGATATGTCAGCAAATTCCATGAAAAGACCTCTGTTCTTTAGGCAGTTCTAGGAATATGGGAAAATTTCTAAAAATTCAGAGCACATTGTACAATTCAGTATTTCAATAGCATGGAAATTGAGTGGACCCTGGGGAAAGGATCTGAATTATGAGAATGCTGTAATTATATTTGCGTATTATAATTACATTAGTAAATACTCTTATGACACTCAAATTTTTCTTGTGTTTTCTACCAAACATTAGATGTTTTGATTTGTTTCTCCTGGATTTAAAAAACAGGGGAAAGTCCATCATACCATATATTTTCCTCTTTTGGTGGTATAATTGACATAACATTATGTTAGTTTCAGGTCTATACAATGTAATGATTTGATGTATGTATATATTGTGAAATGATCATCACAGTAACTTTAGTTAATATCCATTACCATACATAGTTCTAGGGGTTTTATTTCTTATAAGAAATTTAAAGATTTACTCTTTTAGCAACTTTCAAATATGCAATACAGTATTATTAACTATATCCACCATGCTGTACATTATATCCCCATGGCTTGTTTATTTTATTACTGGAATTTTGTACCTCTTGACTCCCTTCACTCATTCTCCCCTCCACTCCATCCTCACCTCTGGTAACCACTTGTCTGTTCTCTGTATCTATGAACTAGGTTTTGTTTGTTTTTAAATTTTACATTCCACATATGAGGGCATACAGTATTTGTCTTCCTCTGTCTGACTTATTTTACTTAGTATAATGCCCTCAAAGTCCACCCATGTTTTTGCAAATGGCAAGATTTTATTATTTTTTATGGCTGAATAATATTGCATTACATATATATAACACAATATCTTTATTCATCAATGAACCACTTAGATTGTGTCCATTTGTTGGCTATTTTAAATAATGCTGCAGTGAACATGATTGGGGTGCATATCATATTTTATCATTTTAAAAGTGTAACCTATAAGGCAGAGTGACTACTCAATGAATGTTTTTCCTTTTATATCTTAAGGAAGAGAGAGAAAATCCTTCGAAACGGAGTAGAATTGAACGTGATATAGATAATAATCTGATCACATCAACACCAAGAGCAGGAGGAAAACTTAACAAACAGATATCTCGAGTAAGACGGAAAAGTCAAGTAAATGGAGGTTTGTTAATATTTAGATAATTGCTTTATTAGGTACAGGGAGAGATCTGACCCAACATGTTCCTTTTCTGTTTTAAAAAATCTACTTTAAGCAATTTCTGCCTAGTTTTTGTAATCTTCTTTGATTATATATTAGTAGCATGAAATGAAATGAAAATTTACCTTCTTAATATAAATCTACTTTGCTGAATTAAAATGACAAAGGCAGAGCAACTAGCTTTATACTGCTTAGCATGAAAATGTAAATGGAGCAACATTTTGTACTTCTAATAAATTCATTTCTTAAAGCAATAATAATTGTGACTTAATTTGTAAATGTACAGATTTGAAATATATTCTTAATATGTACAAAGAATTTGTTTCTTGGTCAGTGAATTTCAGAGTTCAGAGGGGATTGGATCACTTAGGCCAGTTGTTTTCAACTACAGGTGGTTTTGTTCCCCTGGAGAACATTTGTCAATATCTGGAGATTTTTTTGGTTGTCAGAACCTGTTGAGGGAACACTGCTAAACATCTTACAGGTCATCTTCCCACAACAAAGAATTATCCAGCCAAAAGATCAATGGTATTGCTGTTGATAAACCCTGTTCAAGCACCTCAAAGTCAAAAAGGAGAAAAACAAGAAGGATAACAGATTTTTCTAAAGAATAACACTTAAGAGCATGGAGCCTTTTAACCAGTGCTACTTTAAACACATAATAATTTCTTAGCTTTTTCCTCTCAATGCAGTGATGTATCTCTATTGTTGGAATTGACCACTAGGGAGAAAAGGAATAAAGTAGTAAGTTAAAAGAGCTATAGCGAAGAAGGAAAGAAATGAGATAGATAGTAAGGTTGTGGAAGGTTACGGATGATTAATCAAAACATTTGTTTGAATTTATTTATTTATTTATTTATTTATTTTTAAATATATTTTATTGATTTTTTACAGAGAGGAAGGGAGAGAGATAGAGAGTTAGAAACATCGATGAGAGAGAAACATCGATCAGCTGCCTCCTGCACATCTCCTACTGGGGATGTGCCCGCAACCCAGGTACATGCCCTTGACCGGAATCGAACCTGGGACCTTTCAGTCCGCAGGCCGACGCTCCATCCACTGAGCCAAACCGGTTTCGGCTTGAATTTATTTTTAAATATTTTCCAAAAACCTATGGAAAATTTTTTGTTAACAAGAAACTTATAGAAAACTAGTTATTCTTCCTAGCTACTTTGAAATGGTGCCTCAATATCCATAAGTAATTTTTGACACTGCTATACATAGTTTTCTGCTTCAGTAGAGCTATGTTGCTGTTATTCATTAGAAATAGATTGGAGGTTAGGTTTTGTGAAGTAGGCAACATCCCAAAGTATAAATAACCAAAGACAAAAAGTTTGCATTTGTGTTTTTAATATTGTAACCTGCTTTACTTACAAAGAGTTTATTTCATTCTCTGAAACTCTGTGTTGATTTGAAGCCTTTCAGTCTATATAATTCTAGATGTAAATCTACAGTTGACCCTTGAACAACACGGGGGGTGGAGGGGTTAGGGGTGCTAACCCCCTGCACAGTCTAAAATCTACATATAACTTTTGAATTCCCCAGAACTTCAGTTGTCCCTCGGTATCCATGGAACCCTGGTGGATACCAAAATCTGCAGGTGGTCAGGTCCCTTATATAAGACTAGAAGCCTGATGCATGAAGATTCGTGCAAGAACAGGCCTTCCTTCCCCTAGCTGCCGGCACAGCCTTTGCTCCTGCCAGAGCCTTCTTTCTGCCTTACCACGCTGCCCAGAGGCCCGGAGCTGCTGGGGCGCTTGGCACCTGCATATGCAAATTATGCAGGTGCCACAAAGATGGTGGGTTAATTTGCATACTCCTGATTGGCTGTGAAAGTACGGTCAATTCACATATTTCTCTTTTATTAGTGTAGATGGCATCGAATAGTGCATACAATCGGCCCTCTGTGTCTGTGGATTCCCAACCATATAATAGTATGATAAATACTGTTGAATCTGTGGATGCGAAACCTAGGGATATGAAGGGCCAACTGTGTATTTATTAAAGAAAATCCAAGTTTAAGTGGACCAACATAGTTCAAACCCATCTTGTTCAAGGGTCAACTGTACTTTGAAAAACTGAATTTTAGCATCTATAAAGCATTAGACTTTATAGAAGGAATAAGATAGGAGAGTTATAAAGAAGTCAGATTATTAGACTTAATGCTTTATAAATTTGTATCAAGATAATTTGATTTACAACTGATTTACCTCAAGATTTTTTTAAATAATAAACTTTCCTAACATTAATGTCCAGTACTCTTCATGAAATTTTTTTTGGAAAAAAGTATTTTTACAATGAATGTCTTAGAACACATTTCTGAAAGCCATGTTTTCTAGATTCCAACTTTTTTGTTGTTGTTTTTTCTTAGAAGCTGGTAGTTACGAAATGACAAATCAACATGTAAAACAAAATGGAAAATTAGAAGATAACCCTTCCTCTGGCAGTCCTCCAAGGACTACATTGTTGGGGACCATATTTTCTCCTGTCTTCAATTTTTTTTCACCAGCAAATAAAAATGGTAAGTATAAACCATTAATTATAATTTGGGTTTAAAAATTTAATTTTTTATTTATTTTTATTTTTATTTTTTATTTTTTAAAAAAATTTTATTTGATTTTAGTGGCATATATGTCAGCATCTTATGTTTGTTTTAAGTGACTGAAATAAATATAGGATATGTTTAATTCTATTGAAGTGAATGGACTCTGCTTTCACTATCTGAAGAGCTAGATGATAAACTTAGGGCTGGAGGGAAAGTTTTATTATTTCTTTGCTGGATGACTTCTGTAATCCTTAGAATGTGTACAGGAAAGAATCTAGAAGCATTTTCAGTATTCTAGATCAATAAAGTATTTTTTTCAATATTTAAAGTGAGTTGAGACAAGATCATTTTCTTGTAACAATTTATTTTTTATTATCATTTGGTTGACTTCTCCCCTTAAGGATCTTCAATTTAGACAAAATAAAACTACCCTAATTCAAATGAAGTATTTCATTATATAATACTTTTGCAAAAGTATCAAAGTACGCTTCTTTATCATTTTATTTTTTTAAAAAGATGTGTTAGTGTCTTATTTTCTGATGATAAATACCTAATTTATACATGATAATTTAGTCTCTAGACTGTTGGGAGAGTAAAAGACCATGTCTTTATTTTTGCATCTACCATGTGGTTTGGTATAGTATTGGGCACATGGAAAATAGTCACTAAATGCTTGTTGATGGTTATTAAAGTTCTAATTTGAATTATGTTTATGGATGTTGGTGTAATTTTTTAAAAATATATTTTTATTGATTTCAGAGAAGAAGGGAGAGGGAAAGAGCGATCGAAACATCATTGATGAGAGAGAATCATCGATGAGCTGCCTCCTGCACATCTCCCACTGGGGATCGAGCCCACAACCTGGGCATGTGTCTGCAGGCTGACGCTCTATCCACTGAGCCAAACCAGCTAGGGCAAGAAGCTTATTTTTTTACAGGAGGGAGAGATATATGTAAATAAGTATAATACATTTTTATAAGTGCTTGATAGAGGTATAGGTCAGTGGGATATTCAAAGAATGGAGTTCTGTATTCTGGGAGGAAGTTCACAAAAGCCTTCATTGAAAAGCTGAATCTTGAAAGGTGGTAAAGGTGGAAGGAGCAGCCTGAGCAAAGACCTAATGTATTTGAGAAACTGAAATTAGTTTGGAGCACTGGATTTGAGGAGTGCACAGGAAGGAATAAGATAGGAGAGTTGCCGAAACCGGTTTGGCTCAGTGGATAGAGCGTCGGCCTGCGGACTGAAGGGTCCCGGGTTCGATTCCGGTCAAGGGCATGTACCTGGGTTGCCGGCACATCCCCAGTGGGAGATGTGCAGGAGGCGGCTGATCGATGTTTCTCTCTCATCAGTGTTTCTAACTCTCTATCTCTCTCCCTTCCTCTCTGTAAAAAATCAATAAAATATATTTAAAAAAAAAAAAAAGATAGAGTTATAAAGAAGTCAGGTTATAGAGGTAACATGTAAGATATTTGAACTTTATCCTTGCTGGGGGATGATTAGAAGGTATTAAACCAGTGAGTTTTAAGAACTGATTTGTGTTTTCTAAAGATCTCTTTGGTAGGGTGTACGTTAGAGTCTAAAGAGGTTACATGGTGGGAGAACAATTCGATTTCATGCAACCTAATTGTGGTATTAGAGAAGAAAGATCAGAGTTATAGAATGGACAGATTTTGGGAATGGATGAAAGTGAAGAGAGATTAAAATGACACAAGGTTAGATTTTCAAGAGAGAAAAGTAAGTTCCTGGGAGAGAGATAATTGAATTTAATTTGGACCATGCTGAGTTTGAGATGCCATAAAACAAGCAAACAAAAATGTCTTATTGCAATATAGAGCTTCAAAATATGGGTTTAAGCAGTAGACACTGGTATTATCAGCTTCTTATAGGTATTAGTTGAAACAAGTAAAGTAAATAGTCTATTTGATTCAGCAAACTAAGACCAGAATCTTGGGAGGAAACATTTAAGGACTGGACAAAGTAAAGAAGCAAACAAAGGAAACATGGAGGAAGTCAGGAGAGACATTGTGTCATAGAAGCCAAAGGGAGAGAGAATATCAAAACACAGGGCGAAACAACTGTGAAGATAGAAGAAAAGGAAATGAGCATTGAAAAGACACCACTGAATCTGGCAATTAATTAAAATTTCATTGGGCCCTGGCCGGTGTGACTCAGTGGTAGAGCGTCAGCCCATACATCGAAGGGTTGCAAGTGCGATTTCCAGTCAAGGGCATGTATCAGGGTTGCAGGTTTGTCCCTAACAGGAAGGAGACAACCAATTAATGTGTCTCTCTCACATTAATGTTTCTCTCCCCCTCCCTCCCTTCTACTCTCTCCAGAAATCAGTGGAAAAATTTCCTTGGGTGAGAATTGACTAAAATATATATATATATATTTTTATATTATTGGATGCCAGAACATTTTCAGAGGAGTGGTTGGAGTTGGAAGCCTAACATACAGGGTTAAGGGTAAAATGGAGAGTAAGAAAGGAAGCTGTGCCCAGCCACATGGCTCAGTGGTTGAGCATTGACCTATGAACAATGAGGTCATGGTTTGATCCCTGGTCAAGCCACATGGGTTTTGGGCTCGATCCCCAGTGTGGGGCATGCAGGAGGCAGTTGATCAATGATTCTCATCATCGATGTTTCTATCTTTCTCCCTCTCCCTTCCTCTCTGAAAACAATAAAATATATTTTTTTAAAAGAAAGGAAGCAGCAAGTGTAGATTACCGTTATGAGGAACATGAATATGAAAGAAACTAGAGAAATTACAAAGTCTCAAGGGATGGTTTGTGTTTGTGAGAAACAAGCATATTTTTAAGTCTCAGGGTAAGGTCTAATTAGTTGAAAAAAGAGGAAAAAATAACTAATGAAGAAAATTTCTGGAGTCTGCTGACAGGAATGGGATCAAGAAAAGAGGTAGAAGGATTGGAATTGAAATAGGGAGAAGAAACATTTTTCTCCGATGCTGGAGGAAAGAAGCTGTGAAGGTGTGTGTAGAAATAAATGTTTGGGTAGAAGTTGATGGTTATAATTTTTTTTCTTTGGAGGAGGAGATGGTGTCATTTGCTGAGATAATTTTGGTGGCAGGGATTAAAGAGAATGGTGAAGGTTTAAAATGTATACTGTTGGAAGAGTGTAAGTAAAAGCTGAATATCTCCCATATACACATGTATTGAGCAGCATTCTATAGGCAGGGTTTTATTTGGAGTATGATCAGTCTTTATAATTGTACTAGTGGCCTGGTGCATGAATTCGTGCACATTGAAAGGAAATTAATTAGAAGAAATATTTTTGCCCTGACCAGTTTGGCTCAGTGGCTAGAGCGTTGGCCTGTGGACTGAGGAGTCCCGGGTTTGGTTCCGGTCAAGGGCATGTACCTTGGTTGCGGGCACATCCCCAGTTGGCGGGTGTGCAGGAGGCAGCTGATCGATGTTTCTCTCTCACGGATGTTTCTGACTTTCTATCCCTCTCCCTTCCTCTCTGTAAAAAATGAATAAAATATATTTAAAGAAAAAAAAAGAAATATTTTATTATCACTATTCACCCTTTCTCTCTAATAGAAGTGTCAACCAAATTCACGATCAACAATGACAGATCAAAACACACACGTGCAATTGGCACCAGCGAGAGCTTTATATATATAGATAAACTTGCTTAATTAGACCAGCTTTCTGATTTAGCTAAGCTTTTTCCAGCCCAGTGAAGCACCCAACTTCTCTTTTAGGTAATTGTCAGCAAGACAGTAGTAAATGTCAACACGAAGCAGATTATTATTGTAGATCATGCAGGGAGAACAAAGGGTAAAATCTTTAACTGCAGCAGTATTTGACTATATTCTGTGCAGTGAAAAAACCTGAAGTCATTTTCAAGGTCCACCATTTCTTCTTTTTAGTCGGGTCAAGTTTCTAAGCTTTCTAAATCTCCATTTTCCAGATAATGAAAAGAAAATAGGATTCGACCAAGTCTCCTATCTACCTACTCCAGGACTTCTGTGAGGATCAAATGAGATATGAGGCATGGGAAAAGGCTTCACAGACATTTAGTTAAAGTGTAAAATGTTTACACCTGGCTATAAAGCAAGTTGTGTTCTTGGGCAGAAGAAACTCCAAGGAGGCTAGTCCCTAGGAAGAGGAAGCTGGACATTGCTATGTGATGTCATTACCTGGCACCCCCAGCCACCATTGCTGGGCTGGGCTGGGCTGGGCTGGGCTGTGGGCCGCATTTTGCACCATGGGGTCTTGGCAGCATCAGCTATGATTTGGTGGGGAGTCACTCTGGGGTGGTGGCAGAGCCTGTGTCCCGCTTGGCGGAAGCTGCGTTCCTTTGTGGGTACCAGGTCCCTGGTGCCGTTTATTGTTAAATGGTCTGTTGCTAGGGAGAGGAAGCTAGGTGTTGCTATGTGACGTCATTACCCGGCACCCTCAGCCACTGTTTCTGGGCTGTGGGCTGCATTTTGCGCCATGGGGTCTTGGCAGCGTCAGCTGTGATTTGGTGGGCTGCTGCTTCGGAGTAATGGCGGAGCATGCGTCCCACTTGGGGGAAACCGAGTGTTGCTTTTTTGGCACCAGGTCCATGGTGCCGTTTCTCTGTAAATGGCCAGTTTGTGTCACAGCAGCTCCTGCGTTGAGTGTCTGCCCTCTGGTGGTCAGTGCACGTCATAGCGATTGGTCGAACACTTAGCATATTAGCCTTTTATATATATAGATGATTTCCGTAGGTTAGATTGATTCATGAGGTATTCTATGATGGATGGCAGTGGAAAGACAAGGGAGCAAAACACACTGAAGCTGCAGTCTTGAGAATGATTAAATGAATGATACACCATGAAGTTTTAATTAGATGAAGAGAGTAAGAAGTTATTGAGGGATGTGTTTGGAATAAAAGAGCCTGACAGGCCTTTATCAAACATGATGATCACATGTAATAGGAGTATGATATACATAAATAATTAGATTAGGCAGTTTGTGGTAGGGAATTAATGTATTTGAATTTTAGGTTTCAGAGGTGAATAGTTTCTTAGTGTTAATGATCATGTTATGGCCATGGTAATCACTACTAACGGGCAGTATGAAAGAAGATGGAGCTAAAGAGTGCAAGACCTTTGAGGATTAGATATGGGATGAGTCATTGGCATCACCTGTAAGAACAACTAGACAGGCATTTAATTCAGCAGTAAACTGGTTAAATTTATTTAGATGTTAAATTCCTCTATGATTAAGAGGATGCTGGCAATAGATAGCAGATTACAGCAGTGGGAATAAGTGAAGAATTAAATAGCTAGGTGACATCAATATCAAAGGAGCAGGCATTTTTATTTTATCTTTTTTAAAATACATTTTATTGATTTTTTACAGAGGGGAAGGGAGAGGGATAGAGAGTCAGAAACATCGATGAGAGAGAAACATCGATCAGCTGCCTCCTGCACACTCGCCACTGGGGATGTGCCCGCAACCAAGGTACATGCCCTTGACCGGAATCGAACCCGGGGCCCTCTAGTCTGCAGGCCAACACTCTATCCACTGAGCCAAACCGGTCAGGGCATGGAGCAGGCATTTTTAGACATTTGTGGAAACCAGTTATCTGGTGGCAGCAATAGAGATAAATGAATTCTGATTCACTTAGTAAGTTGAGTATGGGATAATAAAGAGCTTTGAGGGAAGGGTATCAGGAAAAGAGGGGTTTTTTGGAAAAAGATTAAATTTAAAGCAGTTAGGAAGAATGAATATTCTGTGAGGCAGTTGAGAGTATTGGAGATTGATTTTGTTGTTGAAAACAACTTTTGGAGGATTCTATTAAAAAATGGAAAGAGTTGGGGGTCATTCCATAATTGGGCAGCATGGTCATGTAGGTGATGGCTGTGTATAATTAGGAAACTAACTTGAATATTAAGATGAAATCTCATTTCGAATTTGTCCTTGTGTCTTTGAATAAAAAGGTCCCCCCATGGTCGGGAACAATGATCTCATTCTTGGATAAGTAACTCTGTTTTAAAAATCACAACTGCCCACAATGTCTAAGATGCTTAGTACTGAAAGGATCAGGAGCTGTTTGAGGATAATGAATATATATAAAATGCCTAGACAGAGTAAGCACTTAATAAATGATACTAAATCATATTGTACTATATCAATCAATATGTACATCTGAAACTTAGTGTTATATGTCAATTATATCTCAGTAAAAATAAAGATGTTCTAAATTATATAACTATTTGACTCCAAATGGGTGTTTCTAAACTATTTGAACACTTTTAATAATTTTGTTCACACATACTACTCTAGCTTATAATAGTCTTTATACCTCATTGCTTGAAATGTACAGAAGAGACTCACCAAGCAATGGTATCCTCAGCTTTGTTTCTATTGTGTTTAGTTTTTGAAATATTTATAGGTTTTAATTATTTTATTTGTATTGAAATATATTTGACATAACATTGTGTAAATCTAAGGTATATAACATGTTGATTTAGTACATTTACATATTGTAATATAATAGCTATTACAGCAATAATTAGCACTGCTATCATGGTCCATACCTACCCTTTCTTTTTATTGGTTGGAATAATTAGATCCTAGTCTCTTAGCTAGTTTGATGATTACAATACAGTATTGTCTATATTTACTGTGTATTTGATCTCTAGGGCTTATTTATTAATCGTTGTAAATTTGTGCCCTTAAATAACATGTTTTACTCTTCTACCCCCTATGAGTTTTTAAATGATGATTGTGAGTACCCCAAATCATGATTTCAGGAACATCAGGATCCGATTCCCCAGGACAGGCTGTGGAAGCTGAAGAGATAGTAAAACAACTTGATATGGAACAGGTGGATGAGATCACTACCAGTACTACTACATCAACTAATGGAGCAGCTTACTCAAATCAAGCAATTCAAGTGAGGCCATCAGTAAATAATGGTTTAGAAGATGCAGAAGAAACAGTTAATCGTGATATCCCACCCCTTACAGGTGAGGAAAATGTCTTAGGCATCTTCAAGAATAGTTTATAAAAATGCAGTATTAGTCCAGCCAATGTGGCTCAGTGGTTGAGCATAGACCTATGAACCAGGAGTTCAGAGTTTGATTCCAAGTCAGGGCACATGCCTGGGTTGTGTGCTTAATCCCCTGTAGGGGATGTGCAAAAGGCAACTGATCAATGAGTCTCTCTCATCATTGAAGTTTCTATCTCTCCCGCTCCTTCTCCTTTTCTCTCTGAAATCAATCAAAATATTTTTTTAAAAAAATACAGTATTTTATATTTTTTCTTAAATACTAGATTAAATGCATGTTTTTCTTCCTTGAAGTTAAGAAAATTAAAATTGAAAATAAAATTTGTACCCAAAAGTTAGTCATTTTGAAATTGAATTTTTTAAAAACTTCGTTGTGATTCAGTATTAATATTTTACAGTTTAATTACTTGTACCAGTTTTACTACTTGGAGAAATTTAACACAACTAGCAAAATATGTGCTTATTTTATGAATATAATTGTAACAGTCTTAGACCCTTAGGTCTGAAGTTCCTACCTAGAGGTAGTCTCAAATCATAACTTCACATTTGTTTCATACATGGATGACATTCTCCCCAAAGAAGCGTCTGTTCCTGGATATCTCTCTGTACCCAACTTTTAGAGCTTAATTCTGAATCCTTATAAAGGCCTAACATAATTGTGTTTCTGATCCAGTTGTCATAGAAATGTAGAAACACATTAGATCATAATTTATACCTCTGAGGAGTTGTGATAAGTAGACATATAAGACGAAAAGATGAAATTGTTTCATCATGCTTAAAAGCAGAAATAAAATTGAGGATGGCTATTTTTTCTCAGAGGGAGAAGATCTTAGATTATTATTTTAGATTTTTTAAAAAGTTCCTGTGGTGCTAGCTATTTGAGAAATCCTAGTGCAAATATATTGGTTAAGAAATATAATTTGGTATAAGGAAGTAGGATGATGTTCTTCTGTTGAATATAAAGAGCAGACATTTTAAAAATATATACTTTTATTGATTTCAGAGAGGAAGGGAGAAGGGGAGAGAGATAGAAACATCAGTGGTGAGAGAGAATCATTGCATGCCCCACATAGGGTCAAGCCCACAACTCGGGCATGATTTATAACCACTGAGTCACTCTGGCTGGGCTAAAAGGGCTAACTTTTAAAAAAATTCTTGAAATAGCAGAAAACATTTGAAAATGCATACAATTGTGAAACTTCAACTCAATAATGCCAGTATGAAGAGAAAAGTGACATAATAGAGGAGAAATTTATTTTAAATTTGTCAAAAGATTAATGCCTATGTTAAAATTACGTTACTATCTATAATGTTAAATTATGTTATAATGTAAGAATCATACTGAATCTAACAAGCAAATTAACATGGGTTGTGCACATAGTTTATTCTTGGGTGGATAAGACTTTAAATGAACCTACTATTGTCCTATCATTTTATGCTGATTACTTTGCCCAGTGTTACAGGCTATTGAATGGTAAAGTCCAGGGCTTTGGCTTCCTATTTGGTGTTTGTTCTATATTTTTATTCTGCTGTATCAGCCTTTGTATTTATTTTATCTGACAACTGTGAAGATGTAGAAGGGATTTCTATAACCTTAGAGGTTTCTAGAGGGGGGGAAAGTAAGATTTATTCCAGTTGTCTCATTCATTTATTTATTCCCCTAACTGGCTCAATCCCAGTAGGGGCCATGCAGGAGGCAGCCTATCGATGATTTCCTCTCTCATTGATGTTTCTATCTCTTTATCTCTCTAGAAATCAATAAAAATATATTTTAAAAAAATAACTATACAGTGTGGTGAGTGCTATTAAAAAAAATGAGCAATGGAATATTACTCAGCCATAATAAAGAATGAAATCTTGCCATCTATAACAATATAGATGAATCTAGAGCAGGGGTGGGCAAACTTTTTGACTCGAGGGCCACAATGGGTTCTTAAACTGGACGGGAGGGCCGGAACAAAAGCATGGATGGAGTGTTTGTGTGAACTAATATAAATTCAAAGTAAACATCATTACATAAAAGGGTACGGTCTTTTTTTTTTTTTTTTTTTTTTTTTCAGTTTTATTCATTTCAAACGGGCCGGATCCGGCCCGCGGGCCGTAGTTTGCCCATGGCTGATCTAGAGGGTATTGTGCTAAGTGAAATAAGTCAAAGAAAAATACCATTTTACATTTATATGTGGAATCTAAAAAACAAAGAGAACCAATTGGTGGTTGCCAGATAGGAGAGGCATTGGAGGATGGGTGAAAAAGGTGAAAGGGATTATGAAGTATAAATTGCCAGTTATTAAAATAGTCACAGGAATGTAAGATTCAGTATAGGGAATCTATACTAACAAAAGGGTAATATGCTAATTAGACTGGATAGACCAGAGGTCATTCCAGTCGTCCTTCCTGACAAAGCTGGGGCCCGGGCAGCGCCGCCCAGGGTCCCGGGTGCCTGCGGCCGGCTGGAGGAGGGAAGCCTGGGCCCAGGTTCGGGGTCTGAGGCAGAGGCGGTTAGGGGCGATCAGGCAGGCAGGCAAGTGGTTAGGGGTGATCAGGTAGGCAGAGGGGTCAGGGGTGATCAGGCAGGCAGGCAGGCTAGCAGTTAGGAGCCAGCGCTCCCAGATTGCGAGAGGGTGCAGGCCGGGCTGAGGGACATGCATGCACGCACAGCACAAATTTCATACACCGGGCCTCTAGTATAGTGAGTAAAATTGTAATGACTATTTGTAATGACTGTGTATGGTGTCAGATGGGTATTAAACTTATCTGGATGATTACTTCGTATGGTATATAAATGTCTAATCTCTATGTTGTACACCTGAAACTAATATCGTGTGTCAACTGTAATTGAAAAATAAAATTTTAAAAATAGTAATAAATGAGCAAAATAATGTGGTGGCCCATTGCAGTTACTCTGGGAGGATCATTAAGTAAAATTGTTGCTGATCTTGAAAGATGAATATGAGAAACAAAATTATTACTTTTCCCTAATTTCAAGAATGTAGCCAAAAGTACAGGAAGGAAGGAGGCTGGCTCTATCATTTACTTAGCTTTGTGACTTTGTATAATTTATGTAAGTTCTGTGCGACAGTATTCTTAGCTTTAAAATGGTAATAATTCAGGGTTTTGAGGGTAAGAAAGATGAAGTATAAAAAATGCTTAGATGAAGGCACTCAAATATTCCTTTTTCCCTTTCTCTGAGGTTAATAGGAATTTGAAACAGGTGGTTGGAAGATATATTTTTTCTATTATCCCCTTGTGCTAATGAACTGTTCAATTGGCATAAAGTTGTTAAAAAAAAATTATAGCAGAGTTCCACTGTCTTAGTCCTTTTGGGCTGCTATAACAAAATTTAATTCTCACAGGTCAGGAGGCTTGGAAATCCAAGTCAGTGTCAACAGCATTGATGTCTGGTGAGGGCCTGCTTTCTGGTTCATAGACAGCTGTTTTCTCAGTGTGTCCTCACATGGCAGAAGCTCTGTGAGCTCTCTTAAGGACACTAATCTCATCTTCAAATCCCATCTTCATGACCTCACGACCTTCCAAAGGCTCCACCTCCAAATATCACATCGAAATTGGGGGTGGGGGTGGGAGGGAGGGTACAAACGTTCAGTCTCTAGCACCCACCTTAAATTTTTACCTGTGAGATATTACCTGTTTAGTTTTAAGTTATGTTTTTTCCTCTCCTTGAATTTAAGTTGTAATTATTGTCTTAGAAAATTCCCCAAATACTTTCTAAAGCTCTATTAGTTGACACAATTTTAGATCAAACAGAGTGGATTATGTGTCATGGAATATAGAATTGCTTATTTTCAGTTGCTTGTACATTAGAAGAAATATAATGGGTCTTCTAAATCAATGCTTTCTACATTGAACAGCATTTTAAAACTATTTAAGTTCAGAAACAGCCTTGAGATTCCTGGAAAAATGTACATATAACATTTTTTCATAAGTCTTCAAGGGGTTCATGGACTTCTTAAAGACTGTTCATGAATTGTAGATTAAAACCTAGCTTTGGGTCTATTATAAGCACACATATATTGACCACCTGAATGTACAAGGCATTTTGTGAAATATTACTACTGTAAGAGCACCATGAAATTTTTATAGTTATGTATATAACACCATCCACTTAGAAATTGAATTCTTGTGGAGTGCATTTTTCTAGTAATTAGTAAGTTTTCTCTCAGAATTTTTAATTTCTGCTAGCCGTGATATAGCTTGCCATTTTGTCTGTATTGGTAGTTTTTTCCTTTGGATCTGGAGTTAGAGCTATGTGCTAATAAATTTGCTTTTAAATACTGTTTAGATATTATTTCTGTCTTATCTTCAACCTAAAATACACAGGGCTTCAGGAAGATCTTACATAAAAGCAGTAAAATGTATACTTCATGGTAACATTAAGTGAGTAAAAGTAACATTTTATTTTTCATTTTTATTAAATAGCACCAATAACTCCAGATAGTGGTTATTCATCAGCCCATGCAGAAGCCACTTATGAAGAAGACTGGGAAGTGTTTGACCCGTGAGTTGTTTTCTTTTTCTTCCTTCTTAGCAGAATGAAAGTCCGTGTGTGGAGGGGTAGCTGGGTGGTATATTGCAAAGAGCATGTAACTTACAGGTAGTAATACTTTTGCTGAGTTATTCAAATACTAATTTGTATATTTTCAGTTTTATTTGCATGTTTTACATGTTTGGATTACTAATTTAAATATGGATTGTTTAATTAACGTGGGCTGAATTTAGTAATATGTCTTACATTTATAAAAAGTAGAAATGTTGAAATTTTCTTAAAATTTGATTTATAGCTATTATTTCATCAAACATGTTCCACCACTGACAGAAGAACAACTAAATAGGAAACCTGCTCTTCCATTGAAAACAAGAAGCACACCAGAATTCTCCCTAGTTTTAGACCTGGTAAGTATATTATTTGCAGATGTAAGAAAAATAAAGGAGTTAAATTCTCTTTTAAAATACTAGCCCAAAGCACCAAGAAGAATATTAGGTGACTAAATAGCCTTACACATTTGCTATGAAAATGTCTTAGGTGTTCTGAAATGTTTTTGTTTTTTTATTATTGAGAGTATTACTGATGTCCCCCATTTTTCCCTCTTGGCTCCCGCCCCAGCCCAGGCCTTCACTGCACTTTTGTCTGTGTCCTTGGGCTGTGCATATAAGTTCTTTGGTTAATCTCTTCCTGCACCCCCCTCACTCCCACCCTTTCTGCTGAAATGTTTTTATTTTAAGTTCGGTCTAATGCTTAGGGTCCCTAGCTTGGTTGATAACAGGTACCTTCTTAAATCTCCCAATAAAATTCTAATTTCATTTCATGCCTAGATTTCACCTTTTGGGTCAGGATTGTTTTCTTGAAAGACCAAATATAATCTAGGTCTCAGTGAGTTAACCTTTGCAAGACCATACTACTTTTCCTATTCTTGTATTTGTATATTATCTAATATCAAGGACTATTTATTAATACACTCTCAAAAGTATAATATCTTAATGCTGACAAATAAAACCTTTAATATGCTCTATTGGTATGATTTTAAATTTTATACTTTAGTGTACCAGAAGAGCTTTAAAAACTGAATGTCTATTATATAATATTGGAAAACACTATATAATTTAGCCTTTGTTACTGGTACTCTGTAATTGAAGATGTATTTAATTCTCATGAAGAATTTTGCTTCAGGAAAAGCATATTATTTTAAACTAGAGGCCCAGTGCACGAATCCGTGCACATTGAAAGGAAATTAATTAGAAGAAATATTTTAGAGGCTGGGAAGGGTCCCACGGAGGGCTCCAGGGTGTGTCCTGCCTGTCTCGCCCAGTCCTGATCAGCCAGAACCCATCAGCAAGCTAACCTACCGGTCAGAATGTTTGCCCCCTGGTGGTCAGTGCACGTCATAGCAACTGGTCGAACGGTCAGACACTTAGCATATTAGGCTTTTATTATATAGGATATTAATTAGCATGTGTAGTTCTGTTTTGAGAGTTTAGCACCTAAGCCTTTGCCTGGCCAAAGAGATGTAAGAGGTATATCCAGTAGTGCTAAGTACTTAAGGTATTTATTAGAGAAGAAATAGAAACAAAGAAGAATTTGAAACTGATTATGGTTAATTTAGATTTGATGTGCAAGGTAGTGAAGAAACTGAAAAAGATTTTGCTAGATTTTTATGTTAGGAGTTGATATAGCAAGTTTGGCCATGTAGTTTTTAATTAAATGTGAAGACAAATAGAAAAAGAAAGATAAGAATTGGCTAAGTTATTTTATAGAAGTGGATAAAGTAGAATGAGCAAAAGTTAGGCTATAGGTGAATTAGTAGAATTAGTTATGAGTCAATTGTAGGAAAGAATACCTTTTATAAGGTGCTAAGAGAATACCTTGAAATGAGTAGTCTAGTGTGCTATTAAAAGAAAATGAGGTTTATATAGAGTATATTTTGCTGTTTGCCTCCGCAGAGTTTAACTTTAGGTTAAAAAAAAACACCGAACATTTCAGCTAGTAAGATGTGGAATCACAAGGTATGAACATTTGTGTTTCATTTTAATTCATCTTAAATGCATTGAAAATTTTGGGATATAGTTATCAGTTTTATATATTTATTTATTTTTTAAATGTCACTTACTATAGATGGAAGCCTTATTTTTTTAATCATTCGGGATTTGAGAAATATTAATATTTGCACATATCTTATATTGAATGATCTTTGCCTTATTCTTTTAATGAGAAAACAGGGCTTTGTAATGAAAGATGGCAAGTCTTCATTGATTTAGTTAAACAAATGTTTGTCTGAACATTCAACAGGTACTGAAACATTCATTTTTAAAAATGAAATTCTTTATAAAAGATTTAAAGATAAGGAGTATATGAATAGAATATATTTTTGGAAGATATGTAATAGATTCTAAACTTCCATTTTTTAATTGTTTTTAAAAGCGGTATGTATGTGGTTTAGTTAACAGAAAGTTGGAACTCAAAATAGTGGTTCTCAAACTGACATGCATTAGAATCACCTTAAAGGGCTTTTTAAAAAATATTTTTTATTGATTTTTTTTTTTTTTTTAAGAGAGAGAGGTAGGGGGAAGGGTAGAGAGATAAAAACATTGATAAGAGAGAAACATGGATCAGCTGCCTCCTGCTCGCCCCCTACTAGGGATTGAGCCTGCAACCTGGGCATGTGCCCTGACTGGGAATGGAACCAGTGACCTCTTGTTCATGGGTCCAACACTCAACACTGGCTGGGCTGAAGGGCTTTTTTTTTTTTTTCTTTTTTAAAATATATTTTATTAATTTTTTACAGAGAGGAAGGAAGAGAGATAGAGAGTTAGAAACATCGATGAGAGAGAAACGTCGATCAGCTGCCTCCTGCACATCTCCCACTGGGGATGTGCCTGCAACCCAGGTACATGCCCTTGACCGGAATCGAACCTGGGACCCTTCAGTCCGCAGGCCGACGCTCTATCCACTGAGCCAAACCGGTCTCGGCTGAAGGGCTTTTTAAGCAGATTATTGCGCTCCTCTCTTCACCCCTTGCTGAATTTCTGAATTATCAGAAGTGGAGCTGGAGAATTTTTATTTCTAACTGGTTCCCAGGTGATGCTGCTTGCTGGTCCAGAGACTACACCAGAGAAACAGGGATTTGGAATGGGTAGCTCAGTTGGTTAGAGTGTCATCCCAATACACCAAGGTTGCAGGATTCAAGCCTCAGTCAGGGCACATATAAGAAGCAAGCAATAGCCCTAACTGGTTTGGCTCAGTGGCAGCCGTGGGCAAACTACGGCCCGCGGGCCGGATCCGGCCCGTTTGAAATGAATAAAACTAATAAAAAAAAGACCGTACCCTTTTATGTAATGATGTTTATTTTAAATTTATATTAGTTCACACAAACACTCCATCCATGCTTTTGTTCCGGCCCTCCGGTCCAGTTTAAGAACCCATTGTGGCCCTCGAGTCAAAAAGTTTGCCCACCCCTGGATAGAGTGTCCACCTGTGGACTCAAGGGTCTCAGGTTCGATTCCAGTCAAGGGCATGTACCTTGGCTGCGGGCACACCCCCAGTAGGGGGCGTGCAGGAGGCAGCTAATCAATGTTTCTCTCTCATCGATGTTTCTAACTCTATCTCTCTTCTTCTCTGTAAAAAATCAATAAAATATTTTTTTTTAAAAAAGAAGCAAGCAATAAATGCATAAATACGTGGAACAACAAAAATCAGTGTTTCTCTTCCACCCTACCTTCCTGTCTCTCTCAAATTAATAAATTAAAACAAAATTTTTTTTAATAAAGAAAATTTTGTCCAAATTGCTGTTACACACAGTAATGTATGATGAATATAAAATTCCATATTTGAATGGGTGCTTGAATAGATGTTTTTGGAGATCATGGACATATAAAATTATTGGAAATTTCTCTTAATATCTTGGTTCATTCAATATGTGTTTTTTATTTTAAGGATGAAACACTAGTACACTGTAGTCTAAATGAGCTAGAAGATGCAGCACTTACTTTTCCAGTCCTTTTCCAAGATGTCATTTATCAGGTAATTAAAGAAAAATTTTAATTTGATTCTTGGCCTGTTAGATTAACATTCTGAACTAAGAAATCTTTTGCAAATTTTTTTTTGGTGAAGTTTAATGTGGTTTTCTATTAGATTTCATCAGTACTTTAATGATTTGTTAACACAGAGTAGAATCATACTAAATAATTACATAAAACATTAATTTGTTGCCACAAATATATGAACTTTTTTACCAAGTGATCTCTGCTAGTTTTATAATGTATTTGCCAGCAGGTGGAGGCAGGAGCACTGACATCATAGATCCCTAAGAAGAACTTGCCAGGTTAATACCTGGTATGTTTTTCTCCCCTCCAAAATCCAAATGATATAAAGAAAACTCATTCCTTGTTGGTCATTTTTATTTCCTTTTGTAGTAATATGGTCTGTAGATTGCATTTTGGTTGACCTACTTTATAATCACAAAATTCCAGGATATTCTTCTAGTTATTGCTTTACTTTTAAAAATTAGGTATAAGCATTTCTCTCTCATCTGTGTTGTTGAACAGGTAACAGTACAAAATACTATGAATTACATTTATGTGTGTTGGTCATAGTTTTTACATTATGTTTGAGATTTTCCTAACATAAAATTTGAATTAATATATGTGAATATACTTTGAAAATTGCAAGGAAAGTGCCTTTCTGTGGTGGCAGTTGTTATTTGATTAGTATTACCTTCATACATACCAGTTGTTGAAGGATTGGGAAAAGGTCAAAATGTTTGTTGTTTGTCAGGAGGAAGCCAACCTAAGGATTAACTAAATAAAGCCACAGAATGTTGACTATGAAGATGATGAAAAGGTGTTTTATGATTGTTATTTGCTTTTAATAGGCAGTTAGAACTTGGGATTAGTTTTCAATATCAGAATTAAATAGAAGTTTGTGGTTCAGAGTCTACTTTACGTACTTTTTCTTGTAATGAGTTATGAGGAGCTTTATTTTAGCAGTTATTGTCAGTTCTAGTTTAACCTAGAAAGGTATCGTAGGTATGGTAATATTGGAGTACTATGTTCATTTCCCTTTTATGGAAACTGATTTTAGTTTTGATATATGGTCATAGGATGAGCAAAATATACATACAAATAGGGTATTTATTCCGTTGTAACAGTATTATTTGGCTTAAGGTAAATCTTTTTCTTAATAAGGCATTTTCTGCCATAGGTTATTCTTGTTTAGTGCACTTTTAAGGACAGCAGTCTTTTGGAAAATAAACATAGTATAGAAATATTTTAGTTTTCTCTTTTTAGCTTGATACCTTTGTTTGTTTTTTTTTGTTCAAAATTGCACTTAAAAAACACGGGCTTTGAATTTGGAAAATAAAGCTGTTACCCAAAAATAATATTTTGAGATGACTTTCTTAAACTTTCATATTTGGAGTTTATTTCTTGAAGATGGTTTTGATCTGTTTATGTAATTTTTAATAGTGAAATAAGAAACTTGGAAAGTAGGAGAGTTTGATTCTTCCCCTTCATGAGCATTTCTTTTCAGTGTGACCGTAAAACTGAATTTTTCTTACTGCTTTGACCATTTCTGCTTCATTTCTCTTCTTTATAAATTTCTTATTATTTTCATGTGGATCTGGATAGTTGTCTTATTTTAAATAAAAGGCTTCTAACAGTGCATATAACTAATAAAAATCCTATATGTACTGTATACCTCTGTTGAATTCAAAGAACTCTTTTTCTTATATATTATGAGCTACACTTTTCTAAAACTGAAAAATAGTATGCCTAAATCAGGAGCAATAAAATGGGAGTTTGAATTTATAAGTTATAGAGATTATTGCAATTTAATATTATGACTTAGTTACTACATCATATACAGAGTTTAGTTCCCCTTCAGTAAATTTTTGAGGATGTCCATAGTTAATATTGGGTACATTTCTTTGGACTTCTGGTTTTGGCATGGCTATTCTGTCTCTGCTTTTAAAAAAATAACTTGAAGAAATCTTGGGTTAGAATTCCCCCAGTTTTCAGACCAGCAAGCTCCCTTTAAACAGGGAATGATGTCTTTTAAACTTTCAGTGGTGTTGTCTCCATCTACTGGCAAAGAAGAAATATACACAAGGGTCTGAGATGATCTAAGAGATTTTGGAGAAACCACATTATTAGGTAAGATGTAACTTACGTATTTAACCACTACAATATAATGTGGCCCACTTAAAGGTAGAAACCTGTAAAATACTGTATATACTCTTTTAAAAAGTGATGTATTGAGGTGAAATTCACAACATAAAGTTAACTTTTTAAGTTAACAGTTCTGTGGCATTTATTTACATACTCTTAATATGTTAGTTTCATAGTATTTATGTATATGTACTCTTAAAAATAAAAGGGTAAAGTTAAGATAGGATCAATTTCTTTCTCTGAATCAAAACCAGATAATGTCCTCTAGGGACTTATTTTACTTTTACTTTCTTTTTGTGGTAAGTTCATTATGGTTCGTTACCTAATTTTAATTCCACTTGTTATTTCTCTTTCTTTCAAAACAGTGTAAAGTGTAAATTGTCTTACATGTGTTTCCATGATTGTCTATATTAGGGGTTGGCAAACATTTTTCTATAAAGGGCTATTTGTTAATATTTCAGGTTTTACAGTCTCTATTGCAACTGCTTTTTCTGCCATTGTAGCATGAAAGTAGTCATAGACAGTACATAATTGTTAAGTATAGCTGTGCACAAAAAAACCCAAAAAAACTTTATAAAAATAAATGACACTTTGGATTTGGCCCACAGGCTATAGCTTGCTGACCTGTGGTCTAATAATTATGAGAGTATATACAGTAAATTTACACATTCACATTCTTTCTAAGTGGCAATAGGCAATCAAATGTTCATCAGAATTCTTGTTAATATTTAGAGAAATTTAAAATTATATCCATTCTAATCTGGTTGTGGACTTTCTTAGGTTTTTTTAGTTGTAAGTTTGAGGGGAAATTTAAGGTGGCCACTACTCACATTTAAAGATTGCCTGACTTCATGACTTACATTCTTCTTTTGATTGATAAGTAGGACTCAACTTCATTATTTCAAGTCTTAGAATTTACCAGCAGGTAGATTATTCAAATCTCAGTTTAGTACTTTGAGTATACTTAAAATCCATTTTTAGAGGATAAAAAAGTACCTAAAAATTTCAACTCAAAATTTGATGTATGCTACTACTGACACTATATGGATAGACAGATTACGATTTGTGTATATGGAGAAAAAGTAATTCTAAAGAAGAACTGAATTTTTTTTAATGAAGTTATGGTACTCAAAGGCAAAGTTTATAGATTTTTGTTTGAATGGGTCTAACCCCCTTCTTAAATTGGTACTTTTGCCATAAATTGTTTGACAGTTATTGGGATAATATTTATTTATAGAATGGTACAGATGCATTTGATATATGGAGAACAAGTGCATGATCAGTTCCAATGCACATGTTTAATCTTTATATTTAGCTTATATTGACACATTATCAGGAAATCCATCTCGTGGTGTTACTCAGTTAAGAGGTCTCCACTGTATTTAGTTTCTGTTCCTGCAGATCCACCAATTCAAGACTCTAGGTCATCTCACTCCCTCTTCCATCCAGAAGATGACTTCTATCCACAAGCAGGACTGAATCAAAAGACAGATTTTTCACTTAGCTCTTGAGCTGAACCACCTCCTCAATGACCTTCCTCTGTCTCCATCAAGAACTGGAGCTCAGTTTTTTGAAGATGTAATAGAGCTACTCAGCCCAAACGTGGCTTATTGAAGACAAAAAGAAGATGCCTCATATGTTTCACCACAGTGCAGCCAAACGTAACTGTGTTGTCCAACTCCTCATTCTGTAAAGTATGGCAGGGGCATCTAATTTTTTATTCTGTTCACCTATAAGACTTTAGCCAGTCAGTGGCTTTCTGAAGATCAGTAAAATCAACAAACTTTGGGTCAGCTGTCCAGAAATCAGATTGTGGTAAGCACTCGAGGAGAGAGAGGATCCTTTAGGGAGCTACTTGCTAAAGGATACTTTATTAGTAGAGATTTTTATGGGGAAAGTTGGGGGGAGAAGTGGGTGGGAAATCCTATGTTTAGCAAAGGTCAGCCTCTTCACCATTATTATTGTTTGTTTTCTTGGGGACCTTACAGCCTAGGATAATTTTCATAAGGATCTCGAATATCTTATACCACGAACGAGAGGCTTCTATCCCTTCTATAGTCTTTCCTAGGAAAGTCAGCATTATTCTTGGTTCATGAAGAAAAAAACCAATCATTTAAATGGAGGATTTTGTAGTAACTACCTAATCAAGATTTTTGTTCTCTAAAGCTCTTACTTAAATTGACAATAACCAAGAGGCATTCATTTTGACCTTCATAAAGCATAATTTTGTTGTACAAAAGTAGTATGTATATTTGTGTCTTAAAACATTGGAGTCATGGACACTTAATATTGAGGATAATATTTTAGCTCGTCTGGAAAAATATTTCGATAATTAATTGTAGGTAAATCTTAAAAACAATGTTAAGTAACTCCTATCCTTATTAGTAAGTATAGTCATTGGCACTCATTTTTTTTCATCACAATTATTCATTATTATTTTTTAGGTTAAAAAAGGAACAATATAGCTGAAACTTACAGTTAGCTACTTCTCAAAGATAAAATGTATTTCACGGGGAACTCTGTTCTTTGTAAATGTATCTTAAAATTAGAAGCAGTTCATTAAAAAATACATGGGAAGTTCTTGTTCAACAAGCTGAAAATGTTCTGCAAATTCAGGAGAGGTGACAATTGATTACTAAGCATATTAAGTTTGAAGGCTTCAAAGTTTAGAATTTGTTTTTAAAGGCGACATTTTAATTTTACTACAAAGGCCATTTTTGCTCCTAAAATGACTAAACTTTATTTTAATATAACCACATTAGTATTTTACATACATATATATGTGTGTGTGTGTGTGTGCATATATATATAAATATGTGTGTGTGTGTATATACACACACACACACACACACACACACACACACAATGGCTGCTTTTACTTGAAAATTTTTCTTTTTTTCTAACTTTTGCTATACCAGTTATTTGAATGTGTTCAGCTTCATTTTATCCCATTTGGACTCTATAAGAAAATTCCTTTTTAAATTTATACTTAATTCAGTATAAGGTTTGCAGAAGCTTTTAGTTTAGGGATGTTTTTAAATTGTTTTTATTTTTATTGGTTGTGATGTTTTAGTGTTTCCCTACTCATCCCCTGATTGATCCATCTATAAATACTTTCCTCACCAGCCATCTAACTCTTAGTGGAACTGTGTGAAAAGATGACTGTGAAATCACCCAATGGGTTATAAAGTTGAAGCCTACGCAGGGCTTACCTGAGCACAACCCTCTTTCAGTGGAGAAGGTTGGAATTTTGTGTCTATTCTCTGGTGTTGAGGTTAAGAAAATGTTAAGCAAGTTGAATAGTTAAGCTATCAACTGATGCAATTCATTATTACTGTACCTCTTCTAAAAATATAGCTTATAGCCATGGGGCTTTCTCTTTTAATTAAGGTTGCCCAATTCTGTCCCATAGAATCATTCCATCTATTTTCCTTACCATCCACTACTTTTAAATAGTAAGATGGATAATAGTAATAGCTATTGGTAGTTTCAATGTAACAGGCACTTTCCGTTCCAGGTGCTTTACATGCATTAATTTATTTAATCCTTACAACCCTATGAGATAGGCACTATTATACCCATTTTATAGATGAGAAAACTGAGGTGCACAGAAGGGTTAGATCTATGGTATCTTGATGTTTCACTTATTCGTACCATCTCATTCTTCACATTCCCCAGCTTTGTTAGTTTTCTTTTGTTGTTGTTTTGTTATTTTTTGTTAGTTTTATACTGCTTTAAATTCTTTCTGCTGATGAAATAGCATTCACAAATTATTTTTTAATTTAAAGATGCCATACTCTTAAGTGAGTGAGTTCCACTGAATTTATCTTTTTTTTTTTTCGCTTACAACAGTGTAGTGATAAGTTCTAAGGATATCATAGAAAAATGATTACACATGTTTCACTTCAAATATGTTAAGGTCATATTATCTGTGTACTTAAAACCATTTAGAAATATTTTTACAAAAAAGATTTACATGTAAGAAGTTTTGTTTTTTGCAGTCACTTGCCAACAAATTGAAACTGCTTATCTTTGCGTGTTTTATTTCCTTTTTTGTTCATGCTGTGAAAGTTATCTATAATAATAGATAAAAGTTTAGTAAACAAGCAGTCAGAAATTATTCAGTATATAGTATAATTTAACATTGCATACTTAGACATGAATATGTATTTAGACAAAAGTTTATCACACAATACTTATAATCAGTTTATAACTGGATTGCTGTTTTAATGACTGCTCTTATTAAATCTAGTTATATTAACTATTTATGGCCTATTAGTACCATCTATACACACACTTATAGAATATTATCATTGTCTTAATGCCAAAGAAAGTACAGACTGACTGTCAGGTTTCGTTCATCTCAAGTTTTGTTAATGTAATGTTATTTTTTTTGTTATATACTTATCACTTTTATATAAAATTAAAATTTTTGTAAAATCAGTCCCAATATCACTGTTTTGCTGATATTATTATAATAATAATAGATTTTATTTTAAACCTTGAGTAATGAACATACAAATGCCTATTTTGGGTAATAAGTCTTATTGAAGACATATCTGGGTATTCTTATATAATGATTATTTCTTATAGCATTATACATTATTTTCAAACTATTAACATTTCAAAATATATTTGGTTTACTGATAGAAGATTAACACTATTTGTAATGTAGCTAGACTATGTCTTCAATAAGACTTATTACCCAAAATAGGCATTTATGAATGTGTTCATTATTCAAGTTTTAAAATAAAATCTATTATAATAATGTCAGAAAAACAGTGATATTATATATATATTCAGACTACAATGAGACTTTTGGCCTAATCTTACACTTGGGAGATGACATGGTTTTGAAGAGTTGCAAGTTTTAAAGGATGGTTATTGAAATATTAAGTAGTGAAAGAATGTAGAAAATAGGAAGTAGGCAGCTCAGGACATGAATCTTTGTTATTTTAGGAGAAGAAAATAGAGTTGAGCATTTGTGGAATAGATTTCGAAGCATTTAGAAGCATGCCTTTGTGTGCATCTGTATGTTAATGTATCTCTGTGCCCTAACACAGTGATTGATTATAGTCTCATTATACATACTCTACAGTCGTTTTTTATTTGTTTCCTACTGGACAGTACTTGCCCTCTATATATTTCTGCTTTTATATATCCATCCCAATGACTTGGATCCTGCTGGTCTTATATCTCTATTTCTGTTTTTCGTTCTGAGATTTTGCCTTTGCAGCAGATGGCAGAACCCCATGTTGTTCCTATCCTATCCCTGCTCACTGTAACTTTGTACCTTTCTTATATTCTTGTCTTTTTCACTAACCACTTCAGTTTCTGCTTATGTCTTTTAATCCTGAAACACCTCTGTTCAAATGGTGATGTTGTTCTCAGGATAGGAACTTTTACAGTCAACAGTTACTATATTTTACTATGGTAAGGAAACACCCTAGCAATATATTTCCCCATCTTTAGTGCCACCTTTCATCCTCAGTAAACAAGCACCTTTTGAAAGTAATATCATTTAAGATGCATTTTATATTTAAATATAGTCAAAGTAGTTGAGTGCATAATGAGGTTATAGTTTTTAACTAATCTGGAATCACTGTATAAGAAGTTGGAAAACGTCACTTATTATGCTTGTACAATATTATTTAAGTAGAACTATTCCTATAAAATGATGTGTGTTCATGTTCAGAGGAAACATCCCAAATTACAGAGGCCTTGCTTATCTTAGTTTACAGTATGTAGAGCAAGTGATAACAGGGGTATTGAAAACATTTAAACATGTAAAAAGAAATATTTTTGGTTATTAAATGCATGTAAGTGATAAAAACTTTAGCAACAATCAGAAAGATCTGATGTTTCATGGTTTAGTATCCTCTTTGAGATGAGGTAATTACAAAAAAAAAGTATTGGCAGAATTTATTTTTTCTTGACCATAATAAATCTTTTCAAAATCCATAGTTAATAAAAAATGATTTGTTAGTAAAGGCAGTAATATAACTAAAATCTGTCAGTTATTTGGATTACCAAACAAGTAAGGTGTGTGGTTTTCAACCAAGGCCACAAACTATACTAAATGTTTCGAGATGAAAATGTTAAAATTAATTAGCAACTCTAGTTAAAGTTTTTGTAACTCATCCTAAATCATAGCGATTGGATACTGAGGATTTGGTTATTTTTATTTGCTAGAGATAGGAATACTTGGCTTACTTTGTTTTTGGCTAGTCAGTAAGTTGAGATAAAATGCCTAGTAGGATTACAAACAAGTATACCTTTATCATTCTAGTTTGGGGGTGGGAGTCAAATGATATTAGTATATTAATGTTCAAAATTTGTCTTACATGAAGTGATCAAGTTGTGGAAAAAATTTATAGTTGTCCTTATGTAGTAATGTAAATTTGCCTGTTTTATCTATATTGCTTAACTTCAGGCAGTTCTATTTCATTTACTCAACTAGTTTTTATCAAGTACTATATATTTGGCATTGTTTTATACCCTTCGGGCATTGGAAATTACAAAGATTGGTAGTACATAGTCCCTAACTCCTAGAATCCTTTGCATGATTTCACTGTTCTGCCCCTAAAACATTCCTAGATTTTAATTTGTTGCCACCACAGTTTTTTGTTGTGTTTTTTAAAATCTCAATCCGAAGAATCGGGTAGGTGTTCTGCAAATGTTTGTTCATAGTATTTGAGGTTAATAATCACCTTTTTGAGTGTAGTACAAAATTTTCTTTTTATAAAATTTTGTCACAAAATGAATACAATTTAAAGGAGTCAGATCTTTTGTAAATCAGTTTTAGTGGTTGCTTATGGTTTATATTTCTGTGCTTTTTAAATATGGGAGTATATTACAAGAGCTACATTAAATGTAGGCAAGAAGACAGGCACAGAAATAAAGCAGTTCTTTGGGTGCTGTAGTCTTTCCTGATAGTGCTAATAGATTTTGACAACTTGTATTTGACTATCATAGTTTTATCTCAAGTAGTCAAGTAATATTAATTTAGATGCCACATCTGAATCAGTAAATGTAGAAAAACAAACTTGATTTCTGAAAATATTCCAATTATTTAAACCTACCAATCCAAACATCTCTCTTTTTTTTATGTATATATATTTTTATTGATTTCAGGGAGAGGGAGAGGGAGAGAAAGATAGAAATATCAATGATGAGAGAGAATCATTGATGGGCTGCCTCCTGCATGCCCCCCACTGGGGATCGAGTTTGCAACCTGGGTGTGTGCCCAACCAGGAATCAAACTGTGACTTCCTGGTCCATAGGTCGACGTTCAACCACTGAGCCACCACAGCCAGGCCAAACATATCTTTCTTGAACATTATTTACCTTAATAGAAAATTGAAATAAAGCTATTCTTAGCAGGTGATTGTTGAGAAGAAATTCTGAGTAATTATTGAGGAAGGTCATTGAGATAGGTCAGCTAGAGATGGACACGCAGCCTGCCTAATAATTGGATGGATGCTACCTGGCTGGAAGATGGAGCTGATTGGTGGATCAAAATCTCAGAGGGAAACCTTTTATTTTTAGGTTAAATGTTTATTAAGAATTATATTCCATGAAGTACTATTGTATGCTGGTATTTAACTACTAAAGAATGAAATGATCAGTGATTATTACCCTGCCAAAAGATTGTTTTAAGTGATTTTTGGAATCTAAAATATATTTTGAGTGGTAGTAAAATTTATTTCTTTAAAATATGAAATTTATACTATATCCAGAGTTAGAATATAACATATCTTATAAATAAGTTTGTTCTATTTTATGTGTTTATTTGCTGAAGCCATCTTTGTATTTCTTCAGGTTTATGTGAGATTAAGGCCATTCTTCAGGGAATTCTTGGAACGAATGTCTCAGATGTATGAGGTAAACATGCATGAGCTGAACAGCATAAATATTTTATTTTATTCAACATAGTACCCATATTTAGATCATGTATAATGATTACTTCTTTTCCCCTGAATTTATAGATCATTCTTTTTACTGCTTCTAAGAAGGTGTATGCAGACAAGTTACTGAACATACTAGACCCTAAAAAGCAACTGGTCAGGTAAATTTAATTAAGAAATAGTGGAAATGTCTGTCACACTGATCTATGAAATTACTATGATTATATTTAACTTTAATGGCCTTTTTAAGTTGGCTACATATATAGAGATTTGTCGTGCTGAATGGTGAAAATAAATGAATTTTTTAAATGCCCAAACTCTTAAAGAGTTCCTAATGCTATAATTCCAGACAGACGTTCTTTAAAAGGATACGAAGATCAAATGTATTTATTTATTGTTACATCTGTATCCTTACTTCTTTTGGGATTGGGGGAGGGAAGTAGGTGGAATTTTTCACTGTGTGCATGATCTTTTCATTTCCTTTATGTTGATATAATGCATGTTATGGCACCTTTTTAATGGCATAGAGAAATAAAAGTTAATTTTAACAGAAAGGATTAAATTAAACTCTCTTGCTTTTTTCAAGAGCAAATTTATCTTCCATGGAAAGAAAATGTTACATGAATCTAATTGGGAATTGCAGTTGGCTTAGTCATTCAGGTTATTCCCTGTGTGTGTGTCTGAGCCAGGAGATACAGTGTGTTCCTGGTTAGGTGGATTGCCTTGGGTAATTTTAAAATAGTTTGAAAATTAGTTAAACTGAGATATTAAGACTAAAGCAGTCTTATTGCATCCTATAAAATATGGGAGTTAATCTTTGAGTTTTTGACCAAGAGCTGAGAGTGATGCCACAAAAGGCTTATAACAACCTTAATAGCTGGCTATTCATTTTCTTGAATGCTTTCTCCCATATTGTCTTAATGGAAAATCCTAAACTTATCTAAGGATTAAAATTTGTCCTTATAGTTAGTTTTATTTTTATCTTTAATATAAGCAAGCTTTAGACATACAAAATAGAAAATGTATTTTTTATTCCTAAGAGTATATTATAATTTATGCTCATTTTACCCAACTTCAACAAAAATATGCAAATGATTTTGCTTTGGTCATTCATTCTATTCAGTCCCTCCAGTGTTCCAGGGAATAGTGGTGAGCCACACAAGCCCTTCCCCTCTTGGAGCTTTCATTTTACTGGAGAACAAATTATACTCATGCAATTATAATCTTATCCCTCTTTTAAATTAGTTTTCTAAAATATTCACATTTAGGAGTTTAAATTTATTTTATCTTGTTAAAATTTGAAAACTTAAAACAGGAAAACCTTTTTGAACAATATATTGAATTCATTAGAGTGCTATAGAGAACTATCGATGTTGGTGATAAGGTAAACTCAGAAATTCCTATGATCTCTCAATCCCATGAGTCCAAATGCAAATTTGATGACTAGCAAAAAAATAAATAAAAATAAAAAATAACAAAAATATAGTTTCTTTCTAAAACTGCAAATGTATGCTATTGACTCTCGGATTTTTGAATACTGGAGAGGCTTCAGCTTAATTTAAAGTAACTGTTAGTATCCATATACATATTCAGTTGTCTCCTGACTTGGGTGAGCTTGCTGCTCGTGGGGAAAAAAGCATCGGTACTGACTTGCATGTACATATGCTCTATCTGCCTCTCCAGTTGCCTCATATCTAAATGTTTATGCAAATAAAATTACTTAAATCCTTTTATTTAGTCTATTTTTTCAAAGTAGGACTGTCTTTAAGCCTTTTAGAGAGAGATGATAATTTAATTAAAAGTATTTATAATGGGAAAAGAATTATTTATACTACATTTTGTCTGGTTGTAAAATTCTTAACTCTTTACCATTACCACTGGCAGTGATTTATTTTTTAAAAAAATTTTATTGATTAAGGTATTACAAATGTGTCTTTATCCCCCATTATCCCCTCATCCCCCCCCCCCCCCCCCAGTCTTGCCCTCACCTTCACCCCCTGTCTGCATCCATCACTTGTGCTTATATGCATGCATACAAGTCCTTTGGTTGATCTCTCCCCCTTACCCCCACCCTCCCCTACCTTCCCTCAGAGATTTGAGCATCTGATCGATGCTTCTCTGTCTCTAGATCTGTTTTTGTTGTTCATTGGCAGTGATATTTTTAAGGTTGAGGTTTGTTTGGGCGGAGGGGGGGGGGGGGGTTGGTAGAACTATGACAGATTTTGTTGGTAGAAATTGCCCTTTTTTTAAAATTGCATGATTAAAAAATACAGGTATGAATGAGTAGGTCTTAGCTTTTGAAAAATTGTTTAGTGGAATTAAGACACAAGGAAGCCCTAACCGGTTTGGTTCAGTGGATAGAGCATCGGCCTGTGGACTGAAAGGTCCCAGGTTCGATTCCGGTCAAGGGCATGTACCTTGGTTGTGGGCACATCCCCAGTAGGAGGTGTGCAGGAGGCAGCTGATCGATGTTTCTCTCTCATCGATATTTCTAACTATCTCTCTCCCTTCCTCTCTGTAAAAAGTCAATAAAATATATATTTAAAAAAAGACACAAGGAAGCCAAACTATCAAATTATTATACAGGACTAATATTTTTTAGTTCAGAATGAAGATTATATCATTATTACAGTACCTAAGTATTATAAAACCTTTAATAGCTTTGTTAAATTATACAGATTTTTCAACTTGGCAGCTATCATTAGTGAAACATCAGTTTACATGTTATACTTAAATCTAAATTCATTTCATTCAGTCCTTGTTTTTTCAAATGACATACACACACTAAATTGAAAAATGAGTGGAAAAAGTTGAAATGATGGAATGTTTTGACCACCTTTTCTCAAAAACTATAAGGGAAACTAAAAACATATTTTTTAAATGCCAACACAGAAACGTTCCTTCTTATATTTTCTATTCTGGCATGTACAGGGGTAGGGAGGCTGTGTGGTCTTCTGGTTAGAACAAAGGAATGGGAGCCAGGAGGATTTTGGGTTCCAATGCGGGGCTAACCACTGACTTACTGTTTGACCTTGGGCAAGTCACCTGACCTCCTTGTGCCTCAGTCAACCATCTGGAAAATTGGTTTAAAAGCCAGGACCTTGCTGACAACCAGATGCTGCATCTGAACTGAGCTTTCTGGTTAAATAAATTACAAAAACAATTTACAGAGTTTTTAATCCCACTTTATTTAATATAACATTTTGAGATAAACCATTTAAGACATGGTAATATTTGGTTGTAAGTTTTCAGTAATTGCTAAGAATTTTTATAGTAAAGCTATAGCCTGAAGCTTAGGCCCACATTTGTATATGAATTTCCTTTGTGACAAAATAATAAGACGTAACGTGTAAAGCCTATGGTGTATGTGTGTATATGTTTCAGTATATGTTATACTTTTTAGAGGCTGCTTTTTTTTTTTTTAGTTAATTTGTTTTTATTTTTATGTTTAGGCACCGACTTTTTCGTGAACATTGTGTTTGTGTACAAGGAAACTATATAAAGGACTTAAATATCCTTGGAAGAGATCTTTCAAAAACTATAATAATTGACAACTCACCACAAGCCTTTGCATATCAGGTAGGAAGAGGGTTGCTAAGCAAATTCAGAATGGAAAAAAAAGTCACAATGAGGACAAATGCTGCCAAACAGTATGATGGGGCAACAGAATTTTCACTGGAGGAATTTCCCTGTTTAGTGTCACATTTATAATTAAAAATGCCAAATTGGCATACTCCTTGTGAAAAAGTTTCTTTTAAATTGAGTACAACATAGCCCTAGCTGGTTTGGCTCAGTGGATAGAGCATCAGCCTGAGGACTGAAGGGTCCCAGGTTCAGTTCCGGTCAAGGGCACATGCCTGGGTTGTGGGCTTGATCCCCAGTAGGGGATGTGCAGGAGGCAGCTAATAAATGATTCTCTCTCATCATTGAAGTTTCTATCTCTCTTTCCCTCTCCCTTCCTCTCTGAAATCAATAAAGATATATTTTTTCAAAAAGGTAAATAAAGGACAAAAAATAAAAATCTGAATAGTAAATGTGAATAAGAAGGGACAACAAGATAAACATTTAATAATAGCATTCTTATGAGTTATTACATCAGTAATTGTAAACATGTTTGAGAATTACAATAGCTTAACCATCTTCCTCTGGTCCATTTTTGACATTTTTTAATACTTTCATGGACTATTTTGTCAGTATATTTGTACCCTTTGTTAATGATTCTTTGAAATATAACTTTGAATACAGACAAGCCACCCTTGCAAGATATATATTGTACAGTATGAATGCCTTCATGTGATCCATTTGAGATTTCCTTCACAATCAATAGGTGCCGAATGGGGATGACAGAAGGTAGGTTGGGTATAGATAAAACAAGATTTGCCTTTAACTTGTGTTTTAAAACGTCCACTAAAGAAAAAGAAAGTCAGGTCAACTTCATATGGTTTTGAAATATGTTCAGTTTAGGTCACTACTTTTATTTGCTTGCATTTTGAAATGTTTTTAAGAATTTTTTCTTGGTGCCTAGATAAAATTATTTCAATTATCCTCAATCTCAAACAATCCTATATAATAAAGTGGTAATATTCAAATTGACTGTCACACCATCACAAAAGATGGCCATTGTCCCCACGTGGTCACAAGATGGTTGGCATTGGAGAGCAGTTGTGTGCAATCAGGCCAGCAGGGGAGGGCAGTTGGGGGCGACTGGGCCGGCAGGGGAGCAGTTAGTCGTTGATCAGGCTGGCAGGGGAGTGGTTAGAGGGTGATCAGGCTGGCAGGCAGAAACGGTTAGCAGGCAGGCAGGCGAGCAGTTGGGAGCCAGCAGTCTCAGATTGTGAGAGGGAAGTCCCTGTAGGATCGGGCCTAAACCACAGTCGGACATCCCCTGAGGGGTCCTAGATTGGAGAGGGTGCAGGTTGGGCTGAGGGACACCCTCCTCCCCCAGTGCATGAATTTTGTGCACCGGGCCTCTAGTGTTCTATATAAACGTTTAAAGACTTTTGTCCCAGAGATTATCTATATATCCATCATAATAAAAGCCTAATATGCTAATTAGACCAGATGACCTTTCAGACAAAGCTGGGGCTGCAAGAGAAGCCCGGGTCCCAGGTGCCTGCTGGTGGTCAGAGGGAAGCCCGGGTCCTGGGTGCCAGAGGGAAGCTGATGCCGGCAGCTGGGGGAAAGGAAGGCCTACTCTTGCATGAATTTCGTGCATCAGCCTCTAGTCTATAATAATAAAAGCGTAATATGCTAATTAGACTGGATGTTCTTCCGTATGAAGCCGGGGCTGCGAGGGAAGCCTGGGTCCTGGGTGCCAGAGGGAAGCCGGTTTTGGCAGCCAGGGAGAGGAGGGCCTACTTTTGTACAAATTTCATGCATTGGGTCTCTAGTCTATATATATAAAAAGCCAGTGAACAGAAGGCTGTAAGGACCAGAACTACCAGTTGCTATGACGTCCATTGTGTCCAGCAAACAGGCCTGATCGGGGGTCGGGCCAGCTGGCCAACTGCCTGCAGCCCCTCCCCCTGGCAGGCCCCACCTCTGATGGGCCCCCACCACCCTGATCGGTCCACAGCCCCTCCCCCAGCCATCTCCACCCCCCTATCGGCCCCCCACACTCCAATCAGGAGTAGGGCTGGCTGGCCAACCATCCATGGCCCCTCCCTCAGGTCGTTGACCCCCGATCAGCCCCTGCCACCCCATTCGGGGGTGGGGCTGGCCGGTCAACAGCCCCTTTCCACAGCTGGCCCCACTACCCCAGTCGGCCCACGGCCTCTTCCCCCAGCCAGTTCTGCCCTCAATTGGCACCCCCCACCCCAATCAGGGGCGGGGCTGGGCCTGCCAGTACATCTACATATATAATAGATGAATATGCACATTTGCCCAGTATGCTGTCACGTTACAACTTCACAGGGTGGGCGTGGCTGCAGGGCTGTGGGGCGTCACTCTGGGTCTAAGTGTGATTTTGTCCCGCCCAGGCAGACTCCCCCATGGCCGCAGACAAATCCCAATGCCAACCTGGGGCTTACTAAACTTTACTGGAGCTGCTCCCCACACTCCTACCCACTGCCCCAAGACCGAGCTTTCCCCAGCAGAGTGCTCCATGAGCCCAGTAGAGCGGGGGCTGCAGGGAGCCACGGATGGGTGGGGCCACCAGAGCCAAGGTCCCAGGGGTCTGAGGAGAGCACTTGAAGAGGAAGCTTCGGCAAAGCTGCCAGCCAGGAGCTGCAGTCAGGGGGTCCGCAGGCGTGCGGACAGTCCTCCGCCTTGCCCAGCTTTGGCGAAGTGGCCGGCCAGAAGGCGGGCGGCCCAAGGGGCACAGAGCAGTGCTGAGGCAGGGTGCACTGGAGCTGGCTTGGGCCATGGCAGGGTGCTGGTGGGGGGGATCTGCCTTGCCTGCAGAGAGTGAGGTTCTGCAGTGGCCCCAAAACTCGGGAAACAGGCGATGACTGCTGGCGTGGAAGGATGCCTGGGCGGAGAGGTGCGGAACCACAGCCCTGAGGCAAGGGTTGAGGGGTGGTGCCACCTCAGTGGAGGGGCGCGGCACTGCTGGGTACCCCACTGCGGCGGTTTGGCGAAGCTCCCGGCGCTAACTGGGCCTCACCTTGGCCAGCGCACTTCTGCTCCCGCCTTGGCCCAAAAGCAAGCCTGCGCCCGCCCCACCCCCAGTTCCCATCCCACCCCACAGGGGGTGCGCCTGCACGGTGAGTGCTAAGCCTACCACCTGCTCCACAGAAGGGGGGGGCAGTAATGAATGGGGGCAGGGGCCAGGGGAGAGGAAAGAATGTGGACATCCAGGATGAAGAGATGCTTAAGAATGAGGCTCTAAGTCAGTGGTTCTCAACCTTCTGGCCCTTTAAATACAGTTCCTCATGTTGTGACCCAACCATAAAATTATTTTCGTTGCTACTTCATAACTGTAATGTTGCTACTGTTATGAATTGTAATGTAAGTATCTGATATGCAGGATGGTCTTAGGTGACCCCTGTGAAAGGGTCGCTCGACTACCAAAGGGGTCGCGACCCACAGGTTGAGAACCACTGCTCTAAGTCATTATCTCACGGGGAGGTTTGTTCTGTTTGCCCCGGGGCTGTCCCTTAAGAAAGGTGGAGAGCGCAGTTGTGAGGGCTCCCTGCGTGCTGAGTCCAGTTCCACACCCAACTGAAATTGGCCACACCCATTTTCCTGGTGTGTAAAATGGATTAAGTGTCTACCAATGCTTTCACTGAGCTTTTAGGGCCACTTGAAATACTATATAAAGAAAATGAGTGAAGACGTGAGAAAGAAAGGAAGGGCGAGCAACAGAAAAGAAAGATTGGAAGGAACCTGTAAACCTATTGTCACTTAAATAGGGAATATAGTCAATAGTCTTGTACTGACAGTATGATGCCAGGTGGGTACTGGAAATATCGGGGAACACTTTGTAAAGTATATGATTGTCTAATCTCTATTCTGTAACTAATATAAAACCTGAAACTAATACAAAATAATATTGAATCTAAAGAAATGAAAATAGGAGTGAAATTTTTATAAATTTCAAAGTTTAAATAAAGGCTGTAATGGAAGGAAGGGGGAGAATAAAAATAGTGGTTTTTATTTTACCACTATTGTCTTTTCAGTACATGAAAAAGACAGTTGTCTTTATATGGTGCTTTTATACTTTTCTAAGTCACTATCTCATTTGATGTTAAGGGCAACTTAAAGATAAGATAATTATTCCCTCCACTATTCAAAGAAAGGAAATCTTGTTGTCTGGCCCCATTGATTCAGTCTTTAAGCCCTTATTGTAAAGCAGGGTTAGTGAAATTTTCTGTGAAGTGTCATATCTACACTAATAAAAGAGAAACATGGTAATTGGCGTACGACCGCTACCCTTCCCATTGGCTAATCAGCGTATCCTTATGCAAATTAACTGTCAGCCAAGATGGCGGCCGGCAGCCAGGCAGCTGGAAGCGAACATGAGGCTTGCTTGCTCCAGTGACTGCAGATTCCAACGTTCCCCGCCTGACTTGCCGGACTCTGAGCTGGCAGTTTGAAACATTCTAACAAATATAGCCGGCTGGGATCTCAGAGCTGAAGTTATACATTGTTTCGATTATAGAACGGCAAACAAACCAGCAGCGGAAGCCTCAGAGCTAGAGCCAGAGCTAAAGCTGGCCCAGAAGAAAAAAAAAAAAAGAAAAAAAGGAGTGGTTGGGAGCTTCAGTCAAAACCCCTAGCCTGAAAGCAGTCCTCAGCCCCTCACCCAGACTGGCCAGGCACCCCAGTGGGGACCCCCACCCTGAAGGGTGTGTGACCAGCTGCAAACAGCCATCATCCCCTCATCCAGGCTGGCCAGGCACCCCAGCAGGACCCCCACCCTGATCCAGGACACCCTTCAGGGCAAACCAGCCAGCTCCCAGGCCTCTATCCTATATAGTAAAAGGGTAATATGCCTCCCAGCACCGGGATCAGCGGAGCCGAGAGGTCTCCTGGCACCAGATCAGCGTGACAGGGGGCAGCGCCCAAACCCCCTGATCGCCCTGCAGCTGTGTGTGTGACAGGGTGTGGCGTCCCAACCCCCTGATCGGCCCTGCTCTGTGTGTGACGGGGTGGTGCCCCAACCCCCCCCCCCCCCCCCCACGGGCCCTGCTCTGTGTGTGACGGGGTAGAGCCATAACCTCCCCATCGGCCCTGCCCTGAGTGTGACAGTGGGGGCGCCCCAACCCCCTGATTGGCCCTGCTCTGTGGGTGACAGGGGGCGGTGCCCTAACTCCCCTATCGGCCCTGCTCTGTGCGTGACAGGGGGGAGCTCCCCAACCCCCTGATGGGCCCTGCTCTGTGCGTGATGAGGGGGGGGCAGTGCCCCAACCCCCTGATTGGTCCTGCTCTGTGAGTGACAGGGGGCAGTGCCCCAACCCCCTGATGGGCCCTGCTCTGTGAGTGACACGGGGCAGCGCCCCAACCCCCTGATTGGTCCAGCTCTGTGCATCACGGGGTGGCGCCGCAACCTCCCATTGAACTTGCCTTGAGTGTGACAGGGGGCGGTGCCCCAACCCCCCAATCAGCCCTACCCTGAGCGTGACTGAGGGTGGCATCGCAACCTCCCGATCCGCCCTGCTCTGTGCGTGACAGGGGGCGGCGCCCCAACTCCCCAATCAGCCCTGCTCTGAGCCCGACCAGGGGCTGCACCTAGGGATTGGGCCTGCCCTCTGCCACCCGGGAGCAGGCCTAAGCCAGCAGGTCATTATCTCCCAAGGGGTCCCAGACTGCGAGAGGGCACAGGCCGGGCTGAGGGACCCCCTCTTCCCCCCCGAGTGCACAAATTTTTGTGCACCGGGCCTCTAGTCTATACTAATAAAAGCCTTGGGGGTGATCAGGCCAGCAGGGGAGGGCAGTTGGGGGCGATCAGACCGGCAGGGGAGCTGTTAGGGGGCGATCAGGTTGGCAGGCAGAAGTGGTTAGGGGCGCGATCAGGCAGGCACACAGGTGAGCAATTAGGAGCCAGTGGTCCCGGATTGTGAGAGGGATGTCTGACTGCCGGTTTAGACCCGATGCGGGATTGGGCCTAAACTGGCAGTCAGACACCCCCCAAAGGGTCCGAGATTGGAGAGGGTGCAGGCTGGGCTGAGGGACACCCCCCCCCCCCCCCCGCGCACGAATTTTGTGCACCAGGCCTCGTGTGTGTGTGTGTGTGTGTAAAGCCTAATATGCAAATTGTCCCTCAGGAGTTCAACCTGGAGACTGGGAGTTCAGTTGCTCTCTATGACATGCACTGACCACCAGCGTGTGGCGTGGAACGAAGAACGGCCCTGGCTAGCAGCCGGAAGGCCCTGATCGGCCCTGATCGCCAGCCAGGCCTAGGGACCCTACCCATGCACAAATTTCGTGCACTAGGCCTCTAGTTTACTTATAAAACAAATAAGGTTTGCAGTCTTGTTTTTAGAGTCTTCAGTGAACTAGTTTTGAGTCAACTTATGTTCCTGTGTTTCAGATTACCCTGCTATTTGTTGGGAATAAAACAATGATTGGGACATGGTCCCTGTGTAGAAGTATATGCTCTCTAATAGTACTTTGGTTAGACTGGCAGTACCCCTTCATTCACAGTACCTAGCATTGACTATAGGTAGCAAGAATTTTTACCTAGCAAGAATTAATAACTGATTCTTGAATGAGTAAAGAAATGTTTTTAGTTACGTTATGTTAATTCAAAACTTGTTAATGGATCTTTCTTGTTCAGTTTTATATACACTAAGAAGAAATTATGCTAAAAACCCAATTAGGCTTTAGGTTTTTTTCTTTTTTAGTTTTTTCAATGTATTGATTTTAGAGAGGGAGGGAGGGGAAGAGACAAACATCAGTTTGTTGTTCTGCTTATTTATGCATTCATTGGTTGCTTCTTGCATGTGCCTTGTCTGGGTATCGAACCCACAACCTTGGCATGTCGGGAGGACACTCTAACCAATTGAGCTACCCTGGACAAGGCTGATTTCTTTTTTAAGCTTTTCCAAAGTAGGGAAAATGTAGGCAAAAAAGAGGATTTAATTACTTATTTATCATTTTAGCTATCTAATGGAATCCCTATAGAAAGCTGGTTTATGGATAAAAATGACAATGAACTCCTAAAATTGATTCCATTTCTGGAGAAGCTTGTAGAACTGGTAAGTATGTTTTAATTATCTTTTTCAGTTATGCTATTGGCTCAACTTTATTGAAATTGTTTAAATTTCTTTAAAAAGTCAGTGTGGTGGGAGATTAAGGGAAAGATTGAAAAGAATTATAAGCTTTATCAAACCTTAAAAATTACATTAAAATTTGTTTTAATGTATTTTTATTTTTATTGATTTCAGAGAGGAAGGAAGAGGGAGAGGGAGAAATATTAATGATGAGAGAGAATCTTTGATCGACTGCCTCCTACACGCCCCCTACTGGGGCTCAAGCCCGCAACCCGGGCATATGCCCTGACCGGGAATAATCAAATCATGACTTCCTGGTTCATAGGTTGAAGCTCAACCACTAAGCCACACCAACCAGGCCATAAATTATATTAAAATTATAAATATTTAAAAGTTTATAGATTGATTATTTTTATTTCACTGGGCTTCCTCTTGCAAGTCACTAACTACTTTTGTTAAATCTGTTTCATTTTGCTTTCATTGGTGTAGAATTATTGCTTATGCTACTAAGACTATTCTGGGAATTTTTTTCCTATATCCATGGATTAATTTTAAATTAATACATGAAATAGGATTCAGTAGCTTAATGCTTGTATCTAACTTTTTGTTGAGCCATTTATTGCATAATTGTTCTTAAAAATTAAAACGTTGATGGCAGTTTTTTTTACGTCTTAATTTAATTCTAAGTTAACTGCTTCTGTGTGGTACATTTATATTTGGCAAATAAAATGAGTTGGAAAATAGGTAGTAATATGTTTATCTGCAAAGTAAGAGTGTTCATAATGGTCTGAGGATCATATTTTTGAAGTTACGTGGCCTTTAAAATGTCTCTTTCTCCGCACAGAATGAAGATGTTCGACCTCACATCAGAGACAGATTTCGCTTGCATGATTTGCTGCCCCCAGATTAAGTACAAAGACTTGTCAAATCATGAAGGGGGAGAGAATGCAGGACCCTTTTGGACTAAGACAAAACATTGCCATTACTGTTGAAATTTTGCATTTTTGTACCCCGTCTTGCTTTTCTTATCTTTGGTGCCCAATAATAATCAAGGGTTACAGAAAGAGACTTTATCTCAGATTGAATACATACAGTAGGTAGGCTAAAACAGAAGAGTCTTTAGAACTAGTGCAACTCCAGTGAAATTTTTTTATGTACAGGACATCTGCAGTTTATAAAGAATTCTGTTTCTGCCACCAGCAGTTTGACCTGTAGTCACACAGGATTTTATGATAATAACAGAGATGAAAATGGACTTTTTATTTTCTCTCTGTTTGGTGCTCTTAAGTGGGTTTGTAGCCACTTTTCTGTTACTTTAAGATTCTCATTTCAACAGGAATGGCCAGTAAAAGTTGTTTTATTTTCCTGTTAAGGTTTATAACCTTTTTACATTTTTGACCTGTATTAGATTAGAATTTCATTATGCATTCCTTTTAGTTGAGGCGCTTCAGTTTTCTGGAAATAGTCAGTTTTTAGTTTCTTATTATATATTTGAATGGCCGTTTTCCTGCTTTGTCTGCCTGCATATTGTATATTTGTTTAAAAATATTCTCTACTTTTAGTCCATGTAAGTTTCATTTAGAAAGACATGCATTTATATTTTGTTTCTGTAATATTCTACTGTAGGTGAAATCTTTTCAAAAATCAAGAGACTGGGTAGGTAAGAATATATGAGTAATATTCAAATGATTTAAACCATTGTGATGGCATGTGTTTCCAAATGGTAATATCTTGCAATGGCACACAGATTTAATGGATAAAGGTATACCTCAGACTTCACTGTGCTTACCAATCTTTGAGGAGAATGTGTTTGGTCACCTTTTAGGCTTGATTTGGTTACTGCTGCCTTTGGTTTCCTCCAGGAATGAAGTACTCAGCACAGTGATTCGGTATTTTTAATTATTTTGCATGGGCTGGTAGTACCTCTGTTATGCTCTCGGTTACAATCAATTTAAAACTCTGTGTAACAGTCTTGGTACCTTACAGTAGCTATGCATAATCCTGTGGCACAGTAAACTCCCAAGCCACCAATGCAGTTAATATGCTCTCATAGTGGGTTTTCTATACTATATGAAAATAGTCTTCAAGCCTTGGTTCTCTAATGCAGCTACCACAAGAGGTTGATATTTTTATAGTGGCGTGTAATCTTCTTTTCGGGAGGCTTTTTATGGAAGGTAGAATTTGTAAGGTTAGTATGCTTTGCCTCTCAACTGCATTAACATGCCACAGGCTCAGACTGTTTTTGTGTAAAGGATGTCAAAGAACGGCACTTTTTCTAAAGAGAAGTTTGATATTTTGTATGCTTGTTAAGAAAGTACAGTATTGGAAATTAAAGGTGGACAACTGATAATTGAGGAGTATGTCACTTAATTTTTTATGTATATTACCTGTTTACTTGTACAACTTACTGTACAAATTACATGCAGCTTCATTTTCAAATGAATCCTTAAAATAAGGAAATCTTTTTAGGAAAACATTTAATTTTTGTATTTTTGATTTTAAAGGCATGAGTTATGTCAATTTTCAGTGTATTAATGAAAATTTTAACTTTTCATCAGGTTGAGTGTTTTCTTACTATATTATCTGTTGTGTATGTAGTTAGCATATTGTGTCACTGAACTGTTTAAAAATCTAGCATGTAGAGCAAGCCTGTTTTGTGGAAAATCCTTATTCATTAAATAATCATGGCAGGTTTTCTGCAAAAAAGAGCAGAAGCATTTGCAATTCAGAATACTGGTTTTTTTGTTTCGTTTTTGTTTTAATTTAAAGAAAGGTATTTTGCTTGCAGGAAAAAATACTACAGATTCATTTTAATGAGAATCTTTGAGATGTATTTATCTTTAGGGCATCTGGGCATCTTTATGCTGTTTGTCTTCTGTCTTTCTTGAAATAAAATGTACATACGTTACCTTTACATATGCTCTTGCTCAAAATTGTGAACCTAGTTACATTTCTCCTTGCTCCCTTTTTATGCTCAAACAGCAAAATCCAAACTTATACAAGATCTAAACTTTCAGCATGCATTATAATTGCTGAAAGCTTTTCTGATTAAGTAAATACAGTCTCAAAGGGCTTTCCCATAACTTAAAGGGAAATGTAAGCACCTATACCACTGTGCCTGTGGGCACTTTAAATGAACACCCACTTTAATCATCTTGTTTTAATAGTAAAGCTGTTTTCAGTCCCGTGCTAGGGAGAGTTCCCTAAAATAGACTGACAAATGAATCAAGCATAACAAGATTCTGTAAAGAAATAAACTAAGGGAAATTTTGTGTGGCCTGAGAAAATTTCTTGAGACCAATTTATATATATATTTTTCATTACCTGACTTGAGTCATTTTAAATTTAATACAGAATTTTAAATAATTTATAGAGACAACTATCCAGCTTCCTTCCACGTTAATGTTTTATCGTCTCATTACCCCTTTTCTTTATCTGTTTATAGATGTTATCTTAAACACTTCCACTTGGTTAAAGCGGAGGTGTATATTTCATGAACCTGAGATGTGCCCAGCCCCTACAGTTCACACAGTAAACACAGACTCTTAAAAACTGACTATAGTAAATGCAGGAGAGATGGCTACCTGTAAAGACACAGCAAAAGTGACCTATAGACACATTACAACTCTGAAGTACATATTATAATTGTGATATTTCCAGTGATAAATGTCTGACTTTTAAGACATTCTTTTAAATATTTGTATTATTGTTAGAATGTTTTAATCAGTTATGTTTTTTAATTCCATGTAATATATGTAGCCCTGATAAGATTTATATCACCAAATTTCTCCTTGGGTTTTAAAAGAATTAATAACAATTTAAAATCATAAATTGTTTTATATTAGCTAGTATGTATATTTATTTACCCAATGGCTTTATCTTGTTTCCCAAAATTTGGGGAGAATTTGTTGAAAGCATTGTGACTTCTATAAATGGCTATTTTCTTGTAACCGTCCGTGAAAATGTATGTGTACCTTTTTTTTTTTTCATTTCTCTGGTTTTTCTGTTTTGTTTTTAGGGTTAAACATAGAATGTTTTTTGTTTTTTTTTTAAGTTCTCTTTGGCCAATGACTTTTTCAGCTAGATATTACTTTCGTTCAACGTTCTAAAGAAGTTCATTTTTCATTGTTTTGTTCAGTCAACTTACCTGAAAAACAGAGACTTCATCTCATCAATGAAGAAAGTATTTCATTATTCCTACAAATCTTTACAGCGAGCACAGAATTCTTCATAATAAGGACCAGATCTTTTCCACATCTGTGTCAATCACATAAAGCTGAAATGTAAAGGACACTGAAGCCTTCATTTATTGTACTAACATGGTGGTGTTATATACTACATTATTAGCTAGTTAAGGTTTTCTGACCTAATTTCTCTGTCTTCCTAGATATTTATTTGTTATCTCTTTTAATCGTGTGTATCTAAAATTAACTTAGTTAATAGTTACCCATCAAATAACTATGCCAAGCAACTAGGAAAGAATGTTTATTTTATTTCCCCTTATAGGGGAAGAGTGGACTGGGAACAAAAATGTATGGGCCAAAAGGCCTTAGGTTGTCATTCATTCACTTTCTTATTCCTCTCATGACCTATGTTCAAGTATAGTATTTTTTCAGTGTTGATGTGCTTGATTATGTCATTACTTTTCATGTCTTCCCCTGAGTTGAAAGCCTGCTAGGAACCTGTATGGAATACATTTTTAAATATTCAGAATAAGAACCACAAAACTCAGTATCTTATATTTAAATGCTCCTTAAATTATTGGAATCCAAGTCTCACTCACTAGGATACATTTTTATAAAATGTTTCTCTGTATCTTGAATTGAAATTACTTGCCCAGAGGCAAGAGTTCTTGGGATAATGTGTTTTGAGAAATTTTTTAAAAGGGGATAAGAAAGCAACAAGTTTATACTTTATGGTTTTGATATTAGTTAGTATTTTAAAATTCATTAGTAGTTCCCAAACCTGACTGTTCAATTAGAATTACTCTGACCTTTGGAAATAGATTCCTGAGGCCTAACCCCTGCAAAATTGTCTCATTGGGTCTATAGTGGGGCCTGAGAGTTCTGTATTTCTTTTTTAAGCCCTCCAAGTGATTCTAATAACCAGGTTTGGGAAATCACTGTTTTAAATGTGACAGTGGTTTGAGAGTAGGCAACAAAATAAAAGTTTACCGGACATCTTTGTGGTAGTTTTTCTTTTTTATTTTAAACTGGGACCAGATTTCACAGAACTTATTCAAGATACATGGAGGAATAATAAAGAAGATGGAAGCTACTGCTCACTATTCTTTCATACTTTTAAGAGTTTGCATACCTAGCACTTGGAATAGTTGATCATATACACAGCTGAAGGACATATCCCTGAATGAGACCATTATATATAAATTGTAAAATATTTCACTATTTTTTTATTTTATAAATCTTTGTAGAAATAAGCAATGAAATACTACTTTCATCTTTTGAAATGGGATTTTTCAAGGCATTGTCCTTTCGGCATTAAGGTAGGGGGAAGTTAATATTCTCTCTGCTTTTTTCCATGTGAATCAATATGAAGTCATGGACATTTAAAAATCTCAGTTCAATTTCTACATATTTACTATGCAGTATAGCCATGAACAAGCAATGTAGATTTAGTTTTCTCATCTTCAAATGCCCTGGTCACCCTACCTCACAGGGTTGTTGTGGGGATAAATAAAACTTTTATGGAAACACTTTTTTTTATGATATTTTATCAGCCATTAGAAACACTAATATCTAACAACTTATTTGCACAGTGCTCTTTTGGTTTACAAGTACACAATTTTTTCATATTTCTTTCCCTTTTGATGCTCTACAGGACAGACCTGTAAGGAATACAGAGCAGGTTAGAGATAAGGTAACTGAGGCTCACAGAGGACTGTGACCCAAGACCTCATAACTGTTATGGGAGATTGAATTCAAGTATCATTGCAATATGCTAGCTCCCAAGGCCTTGGCATTCTTGTATAAGAATGTCTGTTACATAAATACAAAGTGTTCTTAAGTTTATAAATCAATTTATCCAACAAAGTTCTTATAAAGGAAGGTAATTCAGTGTAAAAGTTGTTATAAACTAACTAGAAGGAAATTCCAACTTTCTAACATGCCTCTTTTATCCTATCTAATAAAGAGAGGATATGCAAATTGACCATCACACTGTAACAAGATGGCTGCACCCACAGCGGAGGCAGGAATTCTGTAACACAAGACGGCTGTGCCCACAGTGGAGGCCAAGTTACCTTAACGAGCAATCAGCAGGGACCTGAGGCTGCGCTCCCCACCCAGCAGCGCTTGACGAGGGTGGGGCCAGCCAGGTCTGGGTCTCGGGTGATTTTGAGGCACACGTGGGTGGGTGTGCGGAGACGACTCTGGTTCCCATGGTGTGCCCCAGACTCTGACAGGAGGAAGATTTATCTCTTGACACTTATAGAAAAAGGGCAAACGGCAATATTAAAATATTTACTCTAATTCCCTTTTGTGCACCAGGTCACTAGTTTTACACATAAGGAAATATGTCTAGAAGTGTCTTCCCAGGATCACAGAGTTGGGATTAGAATCTAGGTCTCAACTGCTACTACTAAATGGAATGGCATTCGTAATTTCTTGTACTACTGTAGAAAATAAAACTTGAATAAAGAAGGTGTTGATTTTAAAAAGTTGAGATAAGATGACAAGGAAGAGCCAGACTATGGTAAGCTAAAAAGAAGTCTATGCTTGATGTAATGGGCTAAATAATGAGCCAATGTAGCTGCAAAATAACACTCTGATCCCACCTCCTATCTATCTGATGGGATATTTTTCTCCAGCTTTATTGAGTAAAAATGTCATAACAATGTAAGTTTAAGGTATAAAATATGAGTTGATGTATGGATATATTGAAATGTTTACCAGTTTAGTTAACACATCCTTCCCCTCATGTGATTACCTTTTTTTGTTGTTATGTTGAGAACATTAAAAATCTCTAGTAGTGTCCGGCCCATGTTGGCTCAGTGGATGAGTGTTGACCCACCAGCCAGGAGGTCACAGTTCTATTGCTGGTCAGGACACACAACTGGGTTGTGGGCTTAATCTGTAGTAGGGGGTATGCAGGGGGCAGCTGATTGATTATTTTCATCATTGATGTTTTTTATCCTCCCTCTCTAAAATAAAAAACATTTAAAAATAAAACCTAGTAGCAGCTTTAAAGTATACGATAAAGTATTGTTAACTATAGTCACCATGCTGTACATTAGACCCCCAGAACATTAGATCCTCATACAACTGAAGTCTAACGTTTGACCAACATCTCATCATTTACCCCACGCCCAAGCCCCCTGGCTATGATGAAACTTATAAAACAATTTTCCATAAGCTCAAAGGAGTTTAACAGATTTGAGAGTCACTGCAGTAGGCCTTTGGAAATAACATCCACTTAAGAGAGAAAGCAGCTGTGCCCCAGTTGTTCATCTGTAAAATGGGTGCGTCAAGATCTACCTCTCAGAATTACAAAGATGAAACCTGTAAAGCAATATACAAATAATTGCCAGAATGGACATGTTTAAAGGAGCTAGTTCTGTTGAGTATATGTGAAAGATAACACTGATTCTACTGCCCATTTCTGCCCCTAACTTGGGGGCAGAAATGGACACTGGAATCAGTATTGCCACATGTCAGGGAGAAGAAAGAAAAGACATGAGCAGTAGAGAGCATTCAATGAAGATGATAATGATAATGGAGAGGTCACCTATAACTTAACATGTTTTTATGAAAACATGCTGAGTGTTCAGGAAGAAGTGGGTGATGAGGAAATTGAAGAGTGAGTATTGACTGGCTTGAGAAGTCTGGTAAGTAATTGGGGTAGCAGGGTTATATGATTTGCTAAGTTAGAAGTCTTAATGGATGAACCAAATTAACTAGAGCTTTAGATTTGAAGTATGACAATATTTATTGAGAGTAGGTATAAGTAGCTTTCCTAATCAGAGTAAAAATCATTTTAAAACACTGCCTTACTATGTGTTAGACACTGCGAGTGGCAGAAAAAAGCCAACCTGACACTGCCCCCAAGCTTACAGTCTAGCAGTGGAGACTGGGTGTTGTGGGGGAAAGAGTCATGAAAGAAAAATAGCTTTGAGGGGCTAACATTCTAGTCTGGAAGTCAGGCTTGGGTTGGCTGAAGTATTAAGATGAGAACTGTAAAGGGGATGTATAATACTTTTAACAATATTTTAAAAAAAAGAACTGTAGTCCTGGCTGGTGTGCTCAGTGGTTAGAGTTGACCCATGCACCGAAGGTCATGGGTTCAATTTCTGGTCAAGGGCATGTATCTGGGTTGCATGTTTTATCCTAGGCCCTGATTGGGGCATTTGGTAGGTAACCAATCCATGTGTCTCACATGGGTCTTTCCCTCTCCCTCCCTTTCACTCTCTAAAAAAATTGAAAAAATATTGTCTGGTGAAGATTAACAACAAAAGATGAGAACTGTAGAATGTTGAAAAATATGTAAAACCAGGTTTGGTTGAGAGGCAAGAGGTAAAATCAAGCAAGGGAATTAATGATCAGATTTGTCTTAAAAGACCACTTTGGCTGCTGCCTAGGCCAGTGGTTGGCAAACTCATTAGTCAACAGAGCCAAATATCAACAGTACAACGATTGAAATTTCTTTTGAGAGCCAAATTTTTTAAACTTAAACTATATAGGTAGGTACATCGTTATTAATTAGGGTACTCCTAAGGCTTAGGAAGAGCCACACTCAAGGGGCCAAAGAGCTGCATGTGGCTCGCGAGCCGCAGTTTGCCAACCACGGGCCTAGGCAATAGAGTAGGTGGATAGGAGACCAGTTAAAAGGTGTAGCAGTTGACCTAATTCACACAAATGCATTCCTTTTTCCAAGACAACAAAAGGCTAATGCATTGGGTGCTAGCATCATAATGGACAGTTTGAGGTCAGGAGAAGGTTGAAGTCCTAAGGAGAGCATGGCTTGTCTGGTTGACTGACAGAAATAGGAAGGTACTTTGGGATTTTATGGCACTGTATAAAAATAAGTATGGAATAATGTGTAGGTGTTTAATGGACACACATGCTGGCATTTCATATCTTGAAAGATTCTTGGGTAAGCTTTTGGGGGAAGGTGGTTTAAAATGGAAAAAGTCATTCAATTACATAGTTGTTTTTCCAAATAATAAATCTTCTCACATATGTAATGACTCAGTGATTTGGGTATTTTATAAATGAGTTTAACCTGGTTCTATTTGCAATTAAAACCTCTTCTGCCTTCTTTCATCTTTATGAGATTTTTAGTCTGGTGCTTAAAGCACTTTCTCTTAAAAAGGAGCCATGAGCAGTTCTGCTTCATTTCTGCTGCCATTTACCATCCTATGGCTTTAATGATGAAATTCTTAAAGGCAGAGTCAACATACACTGTACAATTACTCTGCTCATCTGTAAAATGAGAATACGGTCATGTACGATTATAGGGCTCACCTAGAGACTAACACAAATCACATTTCATTTTTTGTTTTTTAATATTTTTTAATTGATTCTTTTTTTTAGAGAGAGAGAAACATCAATATGAGAATGAAACATCCCAATGGGGGATAGAGCCCGCAACCCGGGGATGTGCACTGACTAGGAATCAAACTGGCAATCTTCTGGTGGACACCTAATTAACTGAGCCACAACGGCGAGGGCCACACATTAGTTTTAAGGACTAAATGAAGTCCCCAGCACACAGATCTAGACAACTGTTTCCCTGCTTCCTCATTTCAAAAAACAGCATGTACCATACTGTGAATAAATTCTCAATTTCTGCTTCAAAAATTTATCAGTGTTCCATACACATAACCCATGTATTTTTCCATAGCACCTCCAAACCCTACACCTCATTTTCAATTCCTTAAAGTTAATAACCCAAGAACCTAGAATAGTACTAGGTAGAGGGTAGGCACTATTTATCTGTTGAATAAGTAAGTGAATATGTTCTCATTTCAAAGTTTGGATTTCTGCCGAAGCCGGTTTGGCTCAGTGGATGGAGCGTCGGCCTGCGGACTGAGGGGTCCCAGGTTTGATTCCGGTCAAGGGCATGTACCTGGGATGCAGGCACATCCCCAGTGGGGGATGTGCAGGAGGCAGCTGATCGATGTTTCTCTCTCATCGATGTTTCTAGCTCTCTATCTCTCTCCCTTCCTCTCTGTAAAAAATCAATAATATATATATATTTTTAAAAAGTTTGAATTTCTATTTATTTACCAGAGGCCCAGTGCACAGATTCGTGCACCTGTGGGGTCCCTCAGCATAGCCTGCAGGGATCGGGCTGAAACCGGCAGTCCAATGCTGCCTGTCGCCTCTGCTCATCCCGGCCCCACTGCACCTGCCGCCGCTGCTCAGTAGGCTCGCTGCTGCTCTGCTGAGGTCTCCAGGCGTTGGCCAGCTGTGAGCCCTGTGTCTGGCACCCATGGGTCAGCCGAGCAGGGCTCCCACTGCAGAAGTGCAATGACCACCAGGGGGCAGCTCCTGCATTGAGCATCTTCCCCCTGGAGGTCTGTGCCTGTCAGTGACCAGTTGACCGGTTGTTTGATCCGTTGGTCACTTAGGCTTTTATATATATAGATAAGTCCAGAAAATTGATTCATTAAAGTGCAGCCCAGAATTGATGAGACTCAGCAGAACTGGTTCACACTAAACTCATAAGACACAAATTTTTAAGTTATATTTCAATTTCATTTGTTTACTGTTGGCAAGTTTCCTCCTTAGGAAACTAAATCATAATTGGTAAGGGTAGAACCAGAAAGTTTGGGTATAGCAAAGAGCAGGCACTTAACATAATGGTTAATATCAATAGGATACCCTCATCTCTACTAATTATCTGCTAGAGGTCAGCTTACCCTTTTCCCTGGAGACTAAAAATCTTATTCTTTGGTCTTACTTTCTCTGTATTTCACCTTCTTTCTGTTAACTTTTTTTTAGATACACTATCTTAGAATAACTTTAGACAAGTTAATACAGGTGACTATATTACCACTTCAGCAATATCCAATCTTGATTTCCCGAGACCACCTCGGGAGAGCTGATTGGGTCTCACATCCTCTTAGTCACTTATTTACTATTTCCTAGTTCAGGTTACTGTGCAGTGTTGTGAGCTTACTAATAATGCAATAAAAAAAGTATCTTTGGGGCTCGGCTGTATTAATTTTCTTTGGGACTACTTTTCATGAAAAGAAACAATGGCCTGAGAGGCAGGTATTTCCTGAGGGAAAACTCAGTTCTGCATAGAAATTTATTCATGTAGTCATTCAACAGTTAAGTGTCTGCAATGTGCTATACCCAAAATTAAGTAAAGCAGAGTTTATCTGAAATAGACTCCTAGAATGTATTTAAAATTGTTACCTGAGGCCAAGAATGAAATCCTGGAAAGATACTGGGCATGTAAGGAAGAGCTGGACAACTGGGCCTCAAGAGAAAGCAAGAGGCAGTAAAGTGACCTGGGAAATCACTTCATCAGGAGTTTGTGGTCTTCCCTTCAGGTGCTGTAATCAGTCACCAATTTCGAGGCAGTGAAAGTCTCGTTCCAAGTTCTAAAGGCCTGGGAAAGAGAATCTTTCCATTATCACTACATAACAATTTGCCTCAAAATTTAAGAGGCCTAAGATAACTTCTCTCTCAGAGACTGTGGGTTGACTGGGCTCGGACGAGCAACTCTCCCTTGGGGTCTTCGGTGGATGCAATGGGATGGTAGTTGGGGATGGCATCACCGAAGGCTCAAACAGGATGGATGTCCAAGGTGGCTTCCTCACTCCCATGTCTGGCATCTCTGCTGGAAGTCAGGGGTTGGCTGAGTATTTCTCTTCCTAAACAGCCTCTCTACATGGTTATCTTGAAATAGCACAGGGTTGTCATAAGGTAGTAAGACTTCTTAATTAGCAGCTGACTTCCACCGGAGTGGGCATTCCAGAAAGCACAGATGTAAGCTGCAAGGCTTGCTATGGCCTAGCATTGGGTGTCACTTCTGCCCTATTCTACTGATCGAAAATGAATCATAGGACTAGACCAGACTCAAGAGGAGGGGGGCACATAAGGACTTGAATACTGTTCACTGAAGGGGCATCTTTGGAGACTAGCTACTAGAGAATTTGAGGATTCCACCTGGGGCAGATAGAGATTTTATATCATTTGAAGCATATACAATTTGGAGGACCTTGACAAATGAGGGCCTGATGCAAAGAGAGGCCCTGAAGCTAGAGCTTCATAAACTTCAGTTAATCTGTTTCTGACCCCCCCCTTCCCAAATTTGCTCCCAAGGAGCAAATGTGGCTTTGGGGAACCCACTTATACTTGTGTACTGGGACACTTTCCAGATAAGGAAGAATCATTGTGAGCCTTCCCCACCTCTCACCAGGGTCCAGTGTTCAGTTCAATATAATCTGATCACCTGAATGTCTAGAACCCAGGTCTCCTGACATCTAATGGTGAATTTTCAAATACACCATATTCCACAGTGGTACAAATTCTTTTTTTAAAAATATATTTTATTGATTTTTTATAGAGAGGAAGGAAAAGTCAGAGGGATAGAGTGTTTGAAACATCGATGAGAGGAACATCGATCAGCTGCCTCCTGCACACCTCCTACTGGGGATGTGCCCGCAACCAAGGTACATGCCCTTGACCAGAATCGAACCTAGGACCCTTCAGTCTGCAGGCCAATGCTCTAACCACTGAGCCAAACCGGTTAGGGCTCTTTAAAATCTTACTCTATCCTCTCCATACCTTTTCCCTCTGGTTGCTCCTTAAATGTTGATATCCTTCAAGGTTTCTTCTCATTCTATTGGGAAAGCTTGGATTAAGGCAGTAGCAAGACATATGGGGGTAATTAAATGACTTCAAGATTAATATTGAAAGTAAATCACAGAACGTAGTGATGGATTGAATTTAGGGGGTGAGAGAAAGAAAGCAAGGATAGTTTCCAGTTTTTGACTGGAGCACCTATAGTTGGGTGTCACTACCACTCATTCCATCTCCAAAGGCATTATCCTCTACTACTTTTCCCACCAACTCCATATCCAATCAGTCACTGGATTAGTCAGAATTATCCATAGAAACAGGACCAGTATGATGTGTGTATTATTTAGAAATTTATTTTAAGGAATGGCTCACGATATTTTGGAGCTGGCTAGTCTAAAACCTGCAGGGCAGGCCAGCAGGCTGGAGACCCAGGGAATACCTGATGCTGCGGAGTCCAAAAGCAGTCTGGAGACAGAATTCCTTTTTTCCTCAGTGTTTTCTTTTAAAATATATTTCTTTATTGGTTTCAGAGAGGAAGGAAGAGGGAGAGATAGAAACATCAATGATGAAAGAGAACCATCGATCAGCTGCCTCCTGCACGCCCCCTACTGGGGATGGAGCTGGCAACCCAGGTATGTGCCCTTGGCTGGAATCGAATCTGGGACCCTTCAGTCTGCAGGCCAACGCTCTGTCCACTGAGCCAAACAGGTTAGGGCTCCTCAGTGTTTTTTCTTTTTCTTTTTTAAAATATATTTTATTGATTTTTTTACAGAGAGGAAGGGAGAGGGATAGAGAGTCGAAAATATCGATGAGAAACATCGATCAGCTGCCTCCTGCACAACCCCTACTGGGGATGTGCCCGCAACCAAGGTACATGCCCTTGACCGGAACCGAACCTGAGACCCTTGAGTCCGCAGGCCGACGCTCCATCCACTGAGCCAAACCGGTCAGGGCTCAGTGTTTTCTTAAGGCCTTCAACCAACTGGATGAGAACCATCCATATTATGCAGGGTAATCTACTGTACTCAGTCTACTTAATTGTTAATAATATATAACAAATACAGCAAAAACCAGACTAGTGTTTGACTAAAAACTAGGTACCATGGACTAGCCAAGATGACACAAAAAATTAACCATCACAGCCATTAAATTGTGTATCTTCATCTTTCAATATTTCTCAGATTGGTTCCTTCTTTTGTTACCATTGCCTTATTTGAGGCTTGTGTTATTCTCACTTAATTAAAAAATATTTAACTATGTATTACACACTGTGCCAAATGCTGGAGATACAACTGTGAATAAAAGATAGATTGTGCTCTAGGGACTTTACATTCCAGCCTTTCCTTGCCGTCTTCTGTCTTGCCTCCTCCCAATACATCTTTGCAAATGGATGTCTGTGATCACTGCCTCTCTCATTTTAATGTGCTGAGTCACCTGAGGGACTTGTTAAAAGGCAGCTTCTGATGCATTAGGTCTGGGACGGCTTGAGATTTTGCATTTCTATCAAGCTTCCCAGGTGTTGCTGCTGGATTAGGAACAAACTTAGAGTAACTGGACTGTAGAGTATCTCTCCAAAGAGATCACCTTTTTAAAATGTGTATCTGTACACTCTCTGAAAAGACACACAAGAAATGGGAAACAATAGTTACCACTGGAAAGAACAGAACGGCCGACAATTGTACATTCCCTTTTATAACCCGAATGATGCACTCAGTCTGTGTGCTACATATTCAAAAACAAATTAAGAAGACAGCAAAAACAAAATAAAGTATCTCCAACTGTTCGCTTTTAAAAACCCTGCCGTGGAGCCCAGCGACCCACAGGTCGGAACGCAGCTTAGCCTCTCCGAAGCCCTTCATTAGGAACAGTTTACCTGCTGAGTTTATCTCCAATTCACCCCTCGGTCAGGCCAGGCACCGCTGGTGTCCTCTCCACCGGAAATGCACCTGAGCAAACTTCACTGGATATTTCCAAACCCCAGCTTCCGCAGCGCTCCTCTCCCGCCTCCTCCCCACTGCCCCCACGGCTAATGTCGCCTGTTTATATGCATTAACCTCACAATGCTGCTGTCTGCCTCAGTCAGCACACTGAGCCAGAACTTATTTACGCGTCTATCTTAGCTCCTTGACTGTGCGGCCCTTGAGGACAAGGCCAGAGCGCACGCCGGGCGCAGACCGCGTCCCGAGGTTATCCTGCGAGAGAATGAGTCCCGCGCCGGCCGCCGGGGGCTCGCAGGAAGGGGCGATCCCCGAGCACCGTGCTCGCTCCGACCCCTGCGAGACCCCGGCCGGGCCGATCTGCCAGGCGCGGAGTCCGCGCACCCGGCAGGGAAGGCGGCCAGGGGCCCCGCCCTCGGCGCTCGCTCCTTCCCGGGCGCGCCGCGCACTCCGGCTTCCAGGCCCAGGGCCCCTGGCCCGGCGCACGGCGGCGCCCTCCGGGGGTTGGGGAGGCCGGTCCACCGTCCCCGTCCCCACAGGCGGACATGGCGTTCAGAGCCCGGTTCCGAGCGTGGGGGTCTTCTTGGCGTCCGCCACCTGCCACCTGCGGCGATCAAAGGGACCGACCGGCCGGGGCGGGGGTGGGAAAGGCCGGGAAGGGAGGCGAGGACCGGCCAGGGCCGGGCGAGAGGCAGCGCTGCTAACTTTCCTGCACTCACGCTCCTTCCGCGGGGCCCAGGCTGGCCGGGCGGCCTCCACGCCGCCTCCTCTCTCCCGCCCCGCGTCGCTGGGCACCGAGTGCCCCGCCACGCCCTCCCGAGCTCTCCGCGGCGCCGCCAGCCACGTCCCACGCCCCCTTCCCGCCCGCGCGCGTGTCGCCGCCGCCAGAGGGGGCGGGGCCGGGCCCGGGCGTCCAGTCAGCCACGGTCCCAGCGTGCCCTGCGCGGGCCAACGAGAGCGAATCCAGTGACTCACCCCCGCCGCGCTCGCTGCTCGCTGGCTCTCCCCTCGCACACGCTCACGCCCGGCTCGACATGGCGGCGGCGGCGGCGGCGGGGGACTCGGACTCCTGGGGTGAGGGGAAGTTCCGGGGCCGGGCGCGGGCCCTCGCCCCGGCTGGCACTAACGCGGCTCGCTCTCTTCCGTAGATGCGGACACGTTCTCCGTGGAAGACCCGGTGCGGAAGGTGGGGGCCGGCGGTACGGCCGGCGGGGACCGCTGGGAAGGCGAGGACGAGGACGAGGACGTCAAGGTGGGTGCGGGCCGGGGCTGCGGGCTGCGCCGTCGCGGGCGGGAGTTGCCCACCGCTGAGCGGGCGGGCGGACTCTGGGCCCAGGGGCGCCGCCCGGGCCTGCGAGCCCTGGGTCGGGCGCGAGCTTAGGGCCCGACGCTGCCCTCTCTCCCTCCGCTCGCCGGCTGTGTGGCCGGGACGGGCAGCGTGGCCTTTCGGATTTCCTCAGCGAGGCGGCGGCCCTGCCCCAGCCCCAGCCCCAGCCCCGGCCCTTTGTCGGTCCGCGCCCCGGCCTGCATCCCACCCGCCAACTGGCGACGGGAGGTGACAGCAGCGGCGGGGCGGCCCACGTGCAAACTTCGTGGTCCGGAGCCTCTGGCCGCGATGAGGCTGGCGACGCGGGGATGGAGCCCCGGCTGGTCCCATATGGGACACCTCGCCACGCGCCCGCCTGTTCGAGCGCCTGTCTCCCCAGAGCCAGTCATTCATTCAGGTCCCCGAAGGCCCGGTTGTAGAGTTGGTACAATTAGACAAGGGAACTATTGTGGCTTAAGTCTAACTTTTTCACGCAAGAGAAAGAGAAATAGTTAAGCGAAATAACTTTTCGCCTCCCTGCCCCACACCCTGTGGTGAAAGGGTGCACTGAGTGCTGAAAGGGCCGGCAGTTACTGACCAGAACCTGGGGAGTCCGCAGCGACCGGAAACCGTGAAGTTGACAGAGTGACATTCATCTTCGCACGAGAGATGGGAGATTTGGAGGCTGGATTGGAGAGGGGCCAGGGCATCCTCTCAGGTGTGACCCAGATTTACCCTCCTGGTTCACTGGTGAGCACCCCTGGGGGCTTAGCATACGGCTTCAGAAACACGACTATGGCGTTTTTAAAAAGTAGCTTCAGAAGTCTCAAGCCCATCGTGTGAAGACTCTTATTCATAAAGTTCTCAAAATTTTTAAATATTTGTGCAGATTAAGTTTTGTATGAATTGGAAAATGGTATTTCGTGGTTTGGGGTTCATTTAGTGAATGTTTCACTCCCAACTTCTACTCGTTGGCATATACTTAATTCTACAAGTCCTTCTGCTTGGGTTGAAAAATTTTAAGCTAGAAAATGACTATTAACTTAATACTTAGTACTGCTTTCTCCTGAGTCTGATGAGGTGAATGTACAATTTCTTGAACAACCTGAGGTTCAGAAATGATGGGAGCTTTACACACATTGGTGTTAATAAATGAGTGTTGTTGTTGTGAAAGTACTTAGACATGGGAATGGATTATGTTAACCCCTTCGTTGCAAGATATAAGTTACTTCCCTACATTGTAGAACATTTTCTGTTTGGAGCATTTAGTTCAGATTTGCCCTTTTAATTTTTCTATGTATACTTGGATGCAGCAGTTAAGATACCTGTTAATGAATATTGGAAATAAATTACCAAATGAGGAGAAAATATTAGAGAAATCTGGACAAAAATATCAGAAAATGAGGTTTGAATGGAGTAATCTGGGCTGATATCATGAAGTAAACTGCCTGAGATTATTGGATCTGTGGTATTAATCCTGATAAATGTAATTCTAATTCTGACCACTTGGAATTAATTTTGGAGATTTACGAATTTAAAGGACTATAAAAGTCATCTCACCAATTCACTCTTTCAATGCAGAATTTCTTTCTTTTATACAAATAGCTTATTTATTTTACATAAACTTTGAAGTTGATCTTGGAGAAGAAAGCTGAACTTGTCTGTTTTATTTCCAAGTTTAAATGTTGGATTATTTGTTGAGTTTCTTCAAGATTCTCATGATAATGATATCCACAGAATAGTTTGACTCCTGGACTCTAGAATGGACAGACCTGGGTTGATATTGTTGCCTTGACATTTTTTATATTTGTGGTCATAAGCAAGTGTTTGATCTTTGTTTTAGTTTTCAATCTGTAACTTGTCATTATGGGAGCTACCTCAGGGGTTAATTTACATTTTAAATGAGATGGCAGGGGAAGCATTAAGCAGAATTGCCTGATACATGGTAGGCACTCAGTAAATGTTAATTGTCTCTTTAAGATACTGTCTTTTTCTGGCTAATGGAATGTATGCTTAGGCTGTTTAGATCTAGTATTGGGGTTTATTTTGTACCACATTTTTTATTTCCTAAGCTCAGAAGGATTAAGTTCTCGCCATAGTGGCAGTTTACTGTGAATTTTATGGGTTGTTTTTTTTTTAAGGTCACAAAGTTTTCTTTAATTATTCTTTGGGGGAAGGGACACCACACTTCTGCTCAATTAAGAGAAACATTTTTATCAGCACAGAAGTCATCTTTATTTTTTCTACTTACAATGCCATGAATTCATAGGGAATGGGTTCCAGCAGCTCAGGCTCCTTCCCATTGGCTCTCACAGAGTGTGCTTCTCTGGGTGGAGCAGGCTGACGCTTCAGTTGAACCCAGGTACCTTTCTCGTTGGCTTCCTTCTTTTTCTGATCATTTTCCTTCACATGTTTCAGGAAGCTATCTTGGCTCTTAGAGTGCCGAATATGCTCAATACGTACATTAATTCTCTTGGCAAGAATCTTGCCCTTAACTTACTTGTTCACAAAAAAGCCAACTGCATGCTGGGTGACATTGTTCACTCTTCCAGTTTTGCCAGGGGAACATTTGTGGGGCACTCCTTTTTGAACAGCACTCATTCCCGTGATGTCCACATTATCACCTTTCTTGTAGATTTGCATATGTGTGGCCAAAGGAACAATTCCATCTTTTCTGAAAGGCCTAGAGAACATATAGCAGGTGCCTCTCCTCTTTCCCTTTGTGTTAGTCACTTTGGCAAATTACTGGAAGATGGCAGTTCCGGCCGAAAGGCTGAATTTTATATTTTGAATGGAATGACCAAGTTTATCAAGCAAGGTTTTGCTTGCTCAAATTTTACCAATCAAAGTTGAATTTTCTCTCCTTGGATGGTAGTAATACCACATATCTGAATTCTAATGTTATAGTACCTAATCCTTTCCTAAGGAGATGCAAACAAGGCTTAGTTTCCATGAGATTGAGTAATCACCGTCCTTAATACAATATGTGAATTTTAAAAAATGTTTTCATTGATTTCAGAGAGAGGAAGGAAGAGAGAGAGAAACATCGATCGGCTGCCTCCTGCATGCCCCCAACTGGTGATTGAGTCTGAAACCTGGGCATATGCCTGACTGGGAATTGAACCATGACCTCCTGGTTCATAGGTCATCCCTCAACCACTGAGCCACACCAGCCAATATGTGACTTTTTTAAAGTCTTCAGAAGATATGGAGAAACAGTAAGTTTTCAGTTTATATCAGTATCTAGTGTTTAACCTTTAAGAATATAGATTTAGACTGGCTGCGCTTCCCAGCAGCCGACGATCCTGCTATGCCTCCCGCCAAGACCTCACCAAAATACTGTCTCAAATGGAACACGCTATGGAAACCATGATGTTCACGTTTCATAAGTTTACTGGGGATAAAGGCTACTTAACAAAGGAGGACCTAAGAGTACTCATGGAAAAGGAGTTCCCTGGATTTTTGGAAAATCAAAAAAACCCTCTGGCTGTAGACAGAATAATGAAGGACCTGGACCAGTGCTGAGACGGCAGAGTGGGCTTCCAGAGCTTCTTTTCGCTAATCGCTGGACTCACCATCACATGCAATGACTATTTCGTAGTACACATGAAACAGAAGGGAAGGAAGTGAGCAGTTATTTTGCCCTGATAAGAGTTCTCCCAATGTGCCCCACAGCTTTCCCCTATATAAGAATTTCATGAACAGATTGGGACCCTTAAAAAAATGTACAAATAAAATCCCACCCCATTGACCAAGAGAAAGAAAAGCCAATAAAGCCAGATAAACTTTTGATTTTTATATTGCTTGTATCCTCTTGCCCCCCAATAAACAAGTTTCTTTTAAAAAAGTATATATAGATTTAATGACATCTGTAATGTCCTGAGGAATGAAAGGAAAACAGGTCTTTGTTACAGTAATTTACTCCAGTAGTTTACTATCTTTTAGTAGACATTATAGCATTTTGCTGCGCTTGACTTTTAAAATAGCTGTCTGACAAATGCAGAAGTGGTTTAGGTAAAACTATGGAATTGTTAATATTAGTGGAGGGAAAGCCTATGTTTCTTCCACTTAAAAAGGTTAGAACCAGGGAGCATACTTTCCTGTTACACTGGCTTTATTTTACTTTTCTTACTGTACTGATGTTATACAGAGGTTGTGGGAGGAATTGTTCGTTTGGTACATATTGCTGGACTCCTTCCCTGTTGCTGGAATGATATGTGGGCTGTGTTGACAAGAAGGCAGTGAGTACCTACCCACTGCAAGCTGGGATAGTACAACTTTTACTGCATTTTACTAGTCTCCCAGCATTTCAGTAGAACAATTAGAAGCTAGATTTATTCAAAGAGTGTACAGTTTGTTTTGAGAAAACTGCTTCTGATTGTGTTCAGCGTCTCAGGCATTTGCTTCTATAACGTTATAGAATTTCTTATGAAGATCCTAGAGTTGAAAACTGCCTGCATCGTCCTACCCATTGAACCATCTGTTAGGATCCTTTATGGGTTGGTAGCTTAAATCTGTCACAGTAAGGACATTTTTCAAGCATTGGAAATAGCACTTCTGAAGCAGGGGATCTATGTTTAGAGAAATGGGAAATTGTTGGGAAATATTCAGAAGGTGAGCATTTTGCCAGGAAATGGGTATCTTGAAGTATGTGTGTAACTTATGAAAAATTCCAAACATATACAGAAGTAGAAAGAAAAGTTTAATAAATTCATGGCCAATCTTCTTTCTTCTATATCCCCACTTACAGCTCTCCTACCCCAACCAGATTTTTTTTCCCCTGACTTGAGGATATTTTTCCATTGATTTTTAGGGAGTGGGACAGAGAGGGAAAGACAGAGAGAAACATCTATGTGAGACAAACACATTGATTGGTTGCCTCCTGATTGAGCCCCGACCAGGGCCTGGGCAGGAGAGGATCCTGCAACCGAGGTATGTGCCCTTGACCGGAATTGAACCCGGGACCCTTTGGCCCACAGGCTGATGCTCTATCCATTGAGCCAAACCTGCTAGGGCCCAACCAGATTATTTTGAAGAAAATCCCAATTAAATCATTTCAATACCCTGGCATTTTTTTAAAAAAAGAATATGTTTATTGATTTTAGAGAGAGAGGAACAGAGGGAAACATAGATCGGCTACCTCCTGCACACCTCCTACTGGGGATTGAGCCCACAACCCTGGCATGTGCCCTGACTGGGAATCGAACCAGCAACCTTTTGGTACATGGGACAACACTCAATCAACTCAACCACACCGGCCAGAGCAATACCCTGACAGGTTTTATAAATGAAAGTTTTTAGTTAGGAAGCATGTTTGCTATTGAAAAATACTTACATACTGTTATTGTAGTGCTGGAACACTGAAAATAATTAAGCTACTTGGTTAGAGTTCAGTGTCTTGATCTAGATCTTGGTTAGCCAGGAATTTAAAGTAGTATTGATTGATAACAGTTCAAAATATTAGACAGGCACTGAGATGGAATTCAGCTGAGTGCTAAACTATGCATGATAGGATGTTAAAAACTTAATGAAATTAAATTAAATGAATGATTTGGTTTCCAGAGACCAGTATAGCTCTAAGATGATGGAAGAATCTTTGAACTTCTTTTAAAAACTGAACTTGGCTGGGAAGTCCAGCCTTGACAGGGGCCATTACAGAGTTCTGAGGCCTCTCAGAGCAGGTTAGAATAGCTTAACAAAACACTAGGTAGGCCCTAGCTGGTTTTGCATTTTATCTGAATTTATTGTCGACATAGGCCTGCAGACTGAAGGGTTGCGGGTTCAATTCCGGTCAAGGGCACGGACCTCATACCTTGGTTGCCGGCTTGATCCCTGCCCCAGTCGGATGTGTGCAGGCAACAATCGATGTCTCTCACATTGGTGTTTCTCTGTCTCTCTCCCTTCCACTTTCTCTGAAAATCAGTGGAGAAAATATTCTCTGGTGAGGATTAATAACAACAAAACACCGGCCAGTGAAAGGCTCTTTTCCTGCAAGAGGTTATGCTTTAATCCAAACTGAAGAAAAGGGGGGAAGAAGTATATGTTAGTGGGCTATGGCTATGGGGCAGAAAAATTTTACTGCTCTTGAAGCTACTTCTGTTTGACGATCTATAAATATATCTTGCTTAAGTTGGAAAGCATTTTCGGCCCTAAATGTGTTCTCTAATTGCATGTGACATTCTGTAGTTGTACATTATAAAAATGACAGACCAACCAACTACTGGCCGAATTGTTATAAATAAAAAGAAAGCAGGGCTTAAAATTTTTGTTTTGTTTTCAGTTCTTAGTTCAATTGGAAGCAGTTTTTAAACTTGAAAAGCAGCCATATCTCTCAGAGAAATGGCTCAAATGATGTTGGGTGTGTGTCTGTAGGAGAAGAGTATAGATAAGCTAGTTGTAGTTTATAAACAGCCTCTGTTCTGAGGAAGCTAGCCATTTTAGGAGATAAATTGTATGTAATAGTTGGAAGATGTATTGGCTACCTAAAATAACTTGGTAAGGAATTTAATTGGATATTGATAGGTAGTCTCTTGAAGCAAATAACCATTTAAGGCTTACTAAATTATAGACTTACTCCCTATTTTAAGTGTTAATTTTTTAGGTCTCTAGGAATCTTTTCTGCATTTTATCTGAATTTATTGTCAGCATTTACAAAGTCCTAATGTTTACAGAAAATTGGGCAGATTTAGACAATTCTACCTTACATTTACTTTTAGAGCACCTGCATATTTTATAACTAGGGAAACAAAAACTCTTTTTAAGTTCCTGGGGAAAGCTACCTGGCCTTTTGCTTCGGGGATTATATCTATTTGGAAATGTGACCAGTTTCCTTTTTTTTTTTTTTTTTTTTTAAGGAAAGCAAGCAAGAATTTATTGACCACAGCAAAAACTCAGGGTAGTGACACAACGAAGGGCATAGAAGGAGCAATAGTGCCTAGGCTGGGCTGCTCTGGCTCACCTGGAAGTCAGAGAAAAGGGGGCCTTGGGGACAGGTTCAGGGGGTTAGCCTGGGACGAGCTGCTGCTGCCCATTGCTCCCCTGGTTGCAAGTCTCATGGGGTCCCTTACGGGTTGCCGTGGTCGGCAAACTGCGGCTCACGAGCCACATGCGGTTCTTTGCCCCCTTGAGTGTGGCTCTTCCACAAAATACCACGTGCGGGCGCGCACATACAGTGCGATTGAAACTTCGTGGCCCATCCGCAGAAGTCGGTTTTCAGCCGGGGCGAGTCTATTTTGAAGAAGTGCTGTTGATATTTGGCTCTGTTGACTAATGAGTTTGCTGACCACTGGGTTAAGAGATACTTGCCTGTGGGGGAAGGGAATGTGGAATTCTGTGTAGTCTTACTATGTCTGGCTGATGAGACAGTTTAACTTGACTGTCTGAGGGAGCAGTGATATGGTAGGGTGGGGATGATGTTTTAATGGGAAAGGGAATCAGCATTGGAAAAAATGCTTTGTTGCATGTTTTTCTCTATTTCGTAGTTATTGGAGTGAGGAACTGCTCATTTTTCAGCCATACTTCTTCCTTCTTAGCCTTTCAGTACCCGAGATGCTAGACTAGTTTCTTAAAATTAGTATAAAATCATCACAGGTAATTTGAGATGGGTAACTTATGTAGTTGTAGCTGGGCATACTTTCTTTGTAGGAACCATACCCTTCTCTTTGAGGAGATTCCAGGGGAGCTCATTCATAACTGATTGAAAGAACAAATTTTGGTGGGGAGGGACCTAGTTCCCAGATAGTTATTTTATATTTCATGACATAGGTTAGAAGTCATGTTTACCATGACACTTTAAAGGAACTTTGGTCCATTCAGAACATGTTCCTTCATTATTTTTCACTGAGATTGTGGGGTAGCTATTTCTGTCTTTGTAAAATGGGGATAACACCATCTTACAGGGCTTTCGTGAGGGTTACTGTGTTACATATTAAGTCTTTGTACAGTGCCTGGTGTGAAGTAAGCACTTAGTAAATGCTACTATTATTATTATTATTATTACTATCATCATCACTATTAGAGTTGTGAATATACACTTCCTGGAAATAAGCAAATGGTCCTCTTATCTGAAGCACTGCCTAAGCAGCATGCCACTCACAGACCCAGCTCTCCTGTATTCTGTGAAGATTAAAGCAACAACATGTCTGGTAGTTAACTTTTATTTTTAGTTCGCTGGTTCCTTTCGTCTTATGGTGTATTGATATAAGGACCTAAGTAAACCAGAAAGGTAATGCAAACATTTGCTCTCTATTTTCTAACTCTGTTATCTCAGATGTCCCAACAATGATTAGCTGGTTTTCTTTTTTTTTAAACCAATAACACAGGTTTAATATTTTATTTTTCAATTACAGCTTACTTTTAGTATTACTTTGTATTGGTTTCAGGTGTACAAACAGTGATTAGACAGTCATATATTTTGCAAAGTGTTCTCCCCAGTATTTCCAGTGCCCCTCTGGTACCATACATAGTTATCAAAATTTTCTTGGCTATATTTGTCTATGCTGTACTTTACATCCCTGTGACTATTTTGTAACTACCAATTTGTACTCCTTCCCCCTCTCCCAAATATATTTTTTCTTGATTTCAGAGGGGAAGAGAGAGGGAGAAAGAGAGAGAGAAATATCAGTGATGAGAAAGAATCATTGATCAGCTGCCTCCTGCACACCCCACACTGGGAATCAAGTTCGCAACCTGGTCATGTGCCCTGACCTGGCTCATAGGTTGATGCCCAACCACTTAGCCACACTGGCCGGGCCCAATTTGTTCTTCTTAATCCCTTCACCTTTTTCACCCAGTCCCCCCAACCCCTAATCTGCTCTTGGTTTGCTTTCATTCTGTGAACTGAGCTATGGGTTAAATTGCCAAGGTAAAGTGATTATAAAAATATTTTTACTTTTATACAAGTTCTTTCTACTGTGCTGCAGACCTCATGGCAACCTTAATTGGGACTTTTTGTTTCTTTGGTGGACATACAGATTTTTATTGAAAATCAAGGCTTGTGAAAAGAAAAAAAAGAAAGAAAGAAGGCTTGGTTGGCTCTACGGCCACCATGTGGTCACAAGCTGGCTGCCCCCATGTGGTCACAAGATGGCTGGCAGGGGAGGGCAGTTGCGGGGGGGACCAGGCCTGCAGGGGAGGGCAGTTAAGAGCGACCAGGCCAGCAGGGGAGGGTAGTTGGGGGCAATCGGGCCGGCAGGGAGCAGTTAGGTATTGATCAGGCTGGCAGGGGCGTGGTTAGGGGCGATCAGGCAGGCGAGTGGTTGGGAGCCAGCAGTCCTGGATTGTGATCAGGGCCTAAATCGGCAGTTGGACATCCCCCCGTGGGAACCTAGATTGGAGAGGGTGCAGGCTGGCCTGAGGCACACACCCCTCCCCCCAGTGCATGAATTTCATGCACCAAGCCTCCAGTATTTAATAAAATAAAAATAAAAATCAAGTTTTGCCCTGGCTAGTGTGGCTCAGTTCAAGCCCTGAAGGGTTGCCGGGTCAATTTCTGGTCAGAGCACTTGCCTGGGTTGTGGAGCTAGATCCCCAGTGGGGGGAATGTGGGAGGTAGCTTATCAGTGTTTTGCTCTCACATCGATGTTTCTCTTTCCATCTCCCTTCCTATCTGTCTAAAAACCAATAAAAAATCTTAAGAAAGAATCAAGGCTTGGTCAGTTTATATATCTAGACTGATTTAGATTTTATGATCTGTCTTGTTATAAAACCAGAAGCGCAGTGTCATATTTAAAGCACATTAGTCAGCCTTTGCATCTTTTAGTAGCGTCAGGACTGCTTGCTCTGAATCTGCCATCCTATGGCTCAAATTCAAATCGTGTGTCATAGTGTGCCTGGTGGTTGCTTAGACAATGTCCAAGCTACCTATATATTAAAGCCCTATTTAAACACAGGGCTGTGTCTATCCTTATTAAACTTAAACCTTCTGAATTCTTTGGAGCCTTTAGAAAATTGTTTGATAATTGGTTTCTTTTTAGCTCAACGACTGTTATAGGTAGAAAAGACAGAATATAGATCTACCTTAAAGTGTCCCACTCAAGTTAGGGAGTGTGTTCCATGAAGCTGTTTATCAGTTCTCGACTCCTCTTAAATATTGAGTATGCAAAAGAGTTCTTGTATTATTTATTTATTGTATTATTTTCCATACTAACAGCTATGAATCTAGTTTTGCCCAACCTTGCACTGTATTTAATTCAGTAACCAGGGTTGTGCTATATGGAATACTGCTTGAAATAATTGAGCCAATGGTTAGAATGTTGGATGTTTTTACATATGGGAAAGTAAGAAGGATAAAGTACTTACATTTTTATTTTAAAACTATGAATTTGTAATGGGAGGGATGAGGACACATTTGTAATACCTTAACTAATAAAGAATTAAAGATTAAAAACACACACAAAACTATGAATTTAAGAGAGGGTTTTAGTTTTGGTTTGGTTGTCCTGTATGATGTTTTTCACTTTTATTTAGTGATGGGGGGGGGGGGAGGGTGGGAGAGGGAGAGAAGGGGGGGAGAGGGAGAGGGAGAGAAGAGAGATAAACACTGATTTGTTGTTCCACTTATTTATGCATTCATTGGTTGATTTTTTTTATGTGCTCTGACCTGGGATTAAACTCGAAACCTTGGCAAATTGGGATGATGCTTTAACCAACTGAGTTACCTGGCCAGGCTTGTGTTTTAATTGTTAATGGAAAAGCTTTTTTTATGGAATTAGACAATTTGATAAGTTAATATGGAAAAAAAAACATGCAAGAATGGCAGGAAAACACTAAAAAATCTACAAGAGGAGACTAGCCCTAGCTTACATAAGAACATACTATAAAGTCTATGTAATTAATTAATGCAGTCTGGTACTGGTGTATGAAGAAACAATAGGTTAATGGGTTAGTATAGAAAGCAGATATAGACCAGATACTATGAAAATATAGTATATTGTAAATGACGGGGCAAAGATGGACTTTTTAATAAATGATGCTGTGACAACTAGGTAACCATTTGGAAAAAGATAAAATAGGTCATATTTCACATCATACAAAAGAAACTTCAAATGGATCAGATATCTAAATGAAAAAAAGAATGAAATCATACACGTTCTAGAAGGAAATTCCTTGCTGTAAGAAAACCAAGAGGCAATAAAAGATTGATAAATTTTAGTGCATAAATGTGGTGGGGTTCATAGCACCTTAAAGAAGATCAAGGCAGTGATACCCATTATCTCTCCTGCTATTCACATTGTGCTCTAGGGGTTTAGCCAGTACAGTTAGATAAAATGAATCAGTTGTGGAGACATAGAATTGGTAAAGAAGAATTAAAGGTATAATAGCTCTTGTTTGCAGATGATATGATAGTATACTTTAAGAACCCTAGAGAATCAATGATAAAACTAAGTGGTAAATTAGTATGGTAGGCTATAAAATTAACATAGCTAACCAGTGTCACCTCAATAAATTCAATTAAAACGTTTTAAAAAAACAAAACCACAAACAAAAACCTACTCTAGCCAGGTAGCTCAGTTGTTTAGAGCATTTGTCCCCACACGCCAAGGGTGCAGGTTCAACCTCCAGTCAAAGCATATACAAAAAACAACCAATCCTATATAATAAAAGGGTAATATGCAAATAGACCAAATGGCAGAACAACCAAACAATCAGAGCGTAATATGCTAATGATATGCTAAGGCTGCTCAACCACTCCCTATGATGTGCACTGATGACCAGGGGGCAGATGCTCTGACCGGTAGGTCAGCTTGCTGCTGGGGTCTGGCTGACTGGGACTGAGCGAGATGGGCCAGACACGCCCTGGAGCCCTCCCTCAGTCCCTCCCTGGCTTGATCGTGCTCCGGTGGGGTCCCTCAGCCTTGGCTGTGCCCTCTCGCAATCTGGGACTCCTTGGGGGATGTTGGAGAGCTGGTTTCAGCCGGATCCCACAGGCCACTCCCCTTGGGAGGGCACCAGACGCAGGACTGATTGGGCGAGAGTCCATGGCAGGCACAGTGGGGCCAGGATGAGCAGGAGCGGCAGGTAGGAGCTGCAGGTGGCGTTGAATTGCAGGTGGGTGTTGAACTGCAGGTTTCGGCCCAATCTTCAGGCCACCCAGAGGGACCCCACCCATGTATGAATTCATGCACTGGGCCTCTAGTGAATGTATAAACAAGTAGAACAACAAAATCAGTGTCCTTCTCACTCCCTTTCTCTTTAAAATAAAAACCAAAACCAAAAACTAATAGTTTTTCTATACACAAATAACCAGTTAGAGGACATAAAAGGGAAAAAAACACAGCCCTATTTATAGTAGTAACATGGAAGATGAAATGCTTGAGAAATGTGCAAAAATAAAATAAAAGGAGAAATGTGCAAAGCCTAAAAGATAAACTTTAAACCAATCCTTGAAAGATACAGAGGTCAACTTGAACAAATGGAAAGATAGTCCTTTTTCTTGGCGAGAACAGCTTAACATAAGATGACAGTTCTCCACTATCAATTTATAATTTTTTAAAAATATTTTTATTGATTTTTTTACAGAGGAAGGGAGAGGGATAGAGAGTTAGAAACATTGATGAGAGAGAAACAGCGATTAGCTGCCTCCTGCAGCCCCCCCACCGGGGATGTTCCCACAACCAAGGTACATGCCCTTGACCGGAATCTAACCTGGGACCCTTTAGTCCCCAGGCCAACGCTCTTTCCACTGAGCCATACCGGCCAGGGCTTAATTTATAAATTTAATGCAGGACCAAAAAAATACCAACAAGCATGTTTCTGTGGAGTTAGACAAGTTGATAATAAAGTTCACATGGAAAAGTAAAAATGCAAGAGTTATTAATGGAAGTTCTTTTCTTTAGGATAATTGGGATGATGAGGAGGAGGAAAAAAAAGAGGAAGCAGAAGTAAAACCAGGTGAGCCACTGGGGTTTCTACATTTTTGGTTTTATGTCTTGGTGAGTATCTGGTACTTAGGTTAAGACAAATGACAAAAAACTCACGAAACTGAAAATTTTGGTATTTAGAAACCAAACATCCTTTCATTCCCACATTATTCTCTTCTCCCTGCATCTCTTCTCTCATCTCAAAACATAATTAGATTAGATACATGCTTTTTTTTTTAATATTATGAGAGAGTAAAGGGTGTGGTATCATGGTTGAATGATCTAAGTCCTGCCTAAAGGACTATGGGAAAATATGAAGGCAGGTGTGTGGATCTTAGGGGTCAGGTTAGAGAGGAAAAGGGGAGAGTTCCAGAACTTTGCCATCCTTATTTGCCAAGAAATCACCATATGAAATTGAAGCTGGGAGAGGGTTGGCTTCTTGAAGTATATAAGTATCATGTCTGTCTCATCCATAAACTGGAAAATATTCAAAATAATTGATTTAAAAATTTCTTTACTTTTAGAAGTAAAAATTTCAGAAAAGAAAAAAATAACAGAGAAGATAAAAGAAAAAGAACGGCAACAGAAGAAAAGGCAAGAAGAAATTAAAAAGAGGGTAAGTACTATTGATTGTCTAAAATATAGAACTCTCACATCAGTAGTAGTACAGTGTCTTAACAGGCAACAGATACTACCTTGCAATTTGAGGGGCTTTGTAAAGACGTTAAATGTACACCATCAATAAGTTAATCCCAAAACTGAATTTGTGGTTTTTACAAAAACCAAACCTAGAAACTTTATGTATTAGAATGCCTTTTAAGTTTTCACAAACATTCGGGAACAGTTATAATTGTGTAATGACCACAGTCATATAAAAAGTGTCCGTTTCTCTGCCAGGTACTGTATGTTTATTTATTTATTTATTTATTTTATTTTTTTAAATTTCTTTATTGATTAAGTTATTATATATGTGTCCTTATCCCCAAATTACCCCTCAAACCCCCCACTCATGCCCTCACCCCCATTGTCTGTGTCCATTGATTAGGCCTATATACCTGCATTGTAAGTCCTTCGGTTGATCTCTCCACCTTACCCCCACCCTCCCCTACCTTCCCTCTGAGGTTTGACGGTCTGATCGATGCTTCTCTGTCTCTGGATCTGTTTTTGTTTATCATTTTGTTGTTCATTATATTCCATAAATGAGTGAGATCATGTGATATTTATCTTTCTCTGACTGGCTTATTTCACTTAGCATAATGCTCTCCAGTTCCATCCATGCTGTTGGAAGTGCTTCTTATTGTTTTGATTTTTGAATCATTTAAATGTGTTTTCTATTTAAAAAAAAAAACAACACAAATTAATACAAGATTCCTGATCTTGTTCCAAATATTCAACAACAAAAACACATAGTTATCAATAGCATGATGAATAATCATACACCTCACAGTTGTTAATATTTCGCCATATTTGCTTCATCTATTTTTTGCCAAAATAAGATAAATATCACACATTATGCATTTTACAATACTTCAGAGCAGCGGTTGCCCACCGGTGGTCTGCAGACCACTGGTGGTCCATGAGGTCCAAAAGGTTGGCGAATGCTGCTGTAGAGGTAATGCTGTGTGCTTCATATTGCTTCACATCACATCAGTAGTCATGTAATGTCTGTCCTATTATTAGTGATGCTAAAATTGATCACTGGGTTAAAGTTGAGACAGCCTGATCCTTCTCATAAAATTAGGTATTTCTTCTGGCAAATAATCCAATTTCACGTTAGCTTCTCACCCAATAGTTTTGTATCACTGATGATCATTGCCTAATTATTTCATTAGATATTACAGAATAGTGATTTTTCTCATTGTGACTTAGCTTCCCTTTTTTTTTGTCTGGCTTTTTTTTCTTCTTTTGCTATTTGGTTCCTTTGGATATGGTTTGTACTAGAAAGAGTAAAAGCTTAATTCTTTTCCTTTTAATTATAAATTTTCACAGTAAAGAGGGATATAATAACTTCATGTGGTGAAAAATGAAGGATTTTGTGGATTTTGAGTAAATTTATGGACTTGGAGATTTTTATAAATTCATTGTGTTTTACTAACATAACAGTAGTTTTTTTGATGGTCAAACTGTCCCAACTTTGGCCAGTAGGAGTCCCTTTAAGTAGTTTCTAACTTTATCCTTTTGACAGGGACCCCATTAGTCTTTGAAAGCTTCCTTGTTTCTGATACAATAAGAAGTGCCAGCCTTACCCGATAAACATTCTTCATTAAGCCTGGAATTAGCTACTCCTCTGAGGTTTCTTTTAGTGGAAAATAATATATAGAGGCCAAATCTAGATGCCTGTAGTACTTAGTGTTACTGTGATAGCCTACACCCCTTTTCGTGGATTAATAAGCTAGGAAAGTAAGGTGTGTATGTGTGATCATTAGTTCATATGATATTTTTTCTTATTCTGACAACACTTTTTTATTATTTCTTTTACAATACCAATATTACTAACAAGGTAGAGCTACTGAATGAATTTTAGGATTTCCTTGCAGTTCATTTTGAGCTTTGAATATGTCCTGCTAAGGATGTATATTTGTCCTGGGTTCTAAAGTCATTTGAATTCTCTTCCCAGTGGCATTATGTCTAGTTTGGTACACTTTTTTGTTTGTTTGTTTTCAGTTTTAAGATATTTATTTATTTATTTATTTAATTCTCACCTGGGAATCAAACCCACAGCCTTTTGGTATATGGGACGACTCTCCAACCAACTGAGCTGGCTATGGCTTAACTTTATTTATTATTTCTTTAAATATATTTTTATTGATTTCAGAGACAAAGGGAGAGGGAGAGAAAGAGATAGAAACATCAATGATGAGGATCATTGATGGGCTGCCTCCTGCATGCCCCACACTGGGGATTGAGCCGCTCCAGCATGTGCCCTGGCCAGGAATGGAACCATGACCTCCTGGTTCATAGGTTGACCCTCAACCACTGTGCCATACTGGCCTCCCATCTATTTTTTCTAATTTTTTAAAATTGTTTAAATTATTACATATGTCTCCTTTTTCCCTGATTAACCCCCCCCCCCCCCCCGCCTCCCGTTGCTACTCCCCACCCCCCAGGGCAAGCCCCCACCACCCCAGTGTCTGTGTCCATTGGTTATGCTAATATGCATGCATACAAGTCCTTTGGTAGATCTCTAACCCCTACTCCCCTGCCATAAATCTTTATTGTTAAAAGTATTACATATGTTCCCTTTTCCCCCTCATTGACCCCTTCCAGCCCGCCCCTCCATCCCAGGCCTTCACCACCCTATTGTCTTTGTCCATGGGTACATACAAATCTAACATAAACCTTACTTTGAATGTACTCAGTTTATCTTAGGCCAGGTATTGAGTTAATATATATTTAGCTTTGATGCAGGAAATACTTGATGTCAACACTTAACTGTTAGACAAATAAGTCAAGATACTTCCCGAAAAGTGTTTGAGATTTCCTAACTTGGCATAATGCACTTTCTCATTTCATCTTCTCCATGAGAAATAAAATGATTATTTCAGAAGTGGACTTCTGAATCAAAATCCTCAAACTGCATAGGCATGGATAATTATGAATGACACAAATTCCCTTCACTTTTCCCACTTGGATAAATATTGTCGCAGATTTCCCCTTATTATAGTAAAAGCAGTGTGTGTGTGTTGTAGAAAATTGTATCATAGCATATAGAAATGTTAACTGTCATCTCAGTGGTGTGTGATTGGGAAATAAGTGTTTTTATGTCTGCATATTATTATCATATGGATATGCCATACTTTATTTAACCATTTGGCTATTGAACATTCAAGTTGGTTCTAAATTTAGTTGAAATTATAAATAAAGACTTGATACTTATTACCAAGTTGCCCTAGGAAGATTGTTTCAGTATACAGTGTTAGCAGCAGAATGTGAGTGCCATTTTCACTCTGTCTACAATCTCAAATCTTTTTTTTTTTTTTTTACAATTTCAATTCTTTAAAAAATATATATATATATTTTTATTCATTTCATAGAGAAAGGGAGAGGGTGAGGGAGAGAGAGAGAGAGAGGGAAACATCAATGATGAGAGAATCATTGATTGGCTGTCTCCTGCACGCCCCCTACTAGGGATAGAGCCCGCAACCCAGGCATGTGCCCTTGACTGGAACTAAACCCAGGACCCTATCCACTGAGCCAAACCAGCTAGGGCTCAATTCTTTATTTTTAGAAAAGGTTGTAGAAATAAGCTCAGTCTTCCTGGATTCGAATCTCAGCTCTTTCCCATTACAAGCTGTGTTAACCTGTTACCATGGGCAAGTTGCTTAACCTCTCTGTGCCTCAGGTTTTTTCCCTTTAATATTAGGATAAGAATATCTAAAATGTTTAGAAGAATGCCAAAATGCAGTATGTATATACTTTTAAGTGTTTGCTATTATTTATGATTACGTGTGCTTATAAAAAAATTCATAGAAAATAGATGTACTAGGTCCACCTATCATGATTCCAGCCCTTTTAAAACTTCACTTCTGTATCATTTTAGTTAGAAGAACCTGAAGAAACAAAAGTACTAACACCAGAAGAACAATTAGCAGATAAACTGCGGCTAAAGAAATTACAGGAAGAAGCAGACCTTGAATTAGCAAAAGAAACTTTTGGTAAGTGGGAGATACTGAAGTTTCAAGTAATTATTGTGAAAATCTTAGTAGTTATGAAAGTTTAGAAAACATCTTTTTTGAAGAAACATATTACTGGCTAATTTAGGTATTAGCAGTTTTTATTCTCTTTATATTTGAGGTTTCAAATGAATTATGGTAGAGTGAGACACATATTTAGATTTTTGAATAATTATGTTTTGAGTATTAAATAAAATATATTTTTCTAAACTATGTTTTCAATTGATTTTTTTTAGAGAGGAAGGGAAAGAGAGAGATAAAAACATCAGTGAGAGAGAAACATTGATCTGCTGCTTCCTGCATGCACACCACCAGGGATCAAGCCCATAACCCAGGCATGTGCCCTGACTGGGAATCGAACTGGCAACCTCTTGGTTCATGGGTTGATGTTTAACCACTGAGCCATACCAGCCACGCCAAATAAAAGATTATTAAGATAAAAGTCATTGGACCCAAATAAAGTCTACCACTTTGTAAAATATATTTATCAACGGTGTGAAATTCGGATGGAATGTGAGGTCTGTAGCTTTGAGATTTAAATACCAAACTACCTGTAGGGCTGTCCTGTTGTCTTAATTAAGTCTGAATAAGACTTAGTATTGCATGCTAGTGCTGGGAGAGAGGGGTGGTGGTGAGAGGGTAGTATTCCACTTTGATTGTGCCTTCTTGTGCTCAGAGTAATTTCTTTCTGCAACCCTTCTTGGCCCTCACCATGCCCTATCTCTACCAGTGGTTCTCAACCTTCCTAATGCCGCGACCCTTTAATACAGTCCCTCTTGTTGTGGTGACCCCCAATCATAAAATTATTTTTGTTGCTACTTCATAACTGTAATTTTGCTACTGTTATGAATCGTAATGTAAATATCTGATATGCAGGATGTGTTTTCAGGGGTCGTGACCCACAGGTTGAGGACCGCTGCAGACGGCTTCCATTCTGTGCGCCATACCTGCAGCTATGGTTAGTGCATGAGATAAAAGACATGTTCAAGGTCCTGTAAATAGATAAGTTCAGAGTGTCCCAGGAGGAGAGTTACATGGCACAGAGGGTAAAAGAAAGGAACATGCCCAGAGAAAGTAAAAGCTCTCATTTTAACCAAGTTTATTGTTGTCAGCTATTGAGTACTTTGTAGAGTAGAAGATCATATTGAAACAAATAACTGGAAATTGAAACCTAGAGCCAAAAACAATCTAGTTTTCCCCTCATTCCTTTTCTTTAAAACAATCAGGCTGACTGTAGTAATCATTTCCTTTTTATGGGAAGTGTGACCTTATCTTTCACTGGGCCACTAGTAATCTCAAGAGATGCTGTTGATGCTCCTGTCTGCTGGAATGTGCTTGCAATGTCTTAACTGCACTCATCTCATCACAGAGGGCACTCAGCCATTCTCTTGTGTCTTCAAGGATGGTAAAAGCTGCCCATGTGTTTATTAAAGAGAAGGGTTTATGTGGTACCCATAAATCCTAATATAGGACACCAATTACAGATTAAAAGGCCAAAACATGCATACATACAGTCATTGTTTGGTTAATAGGATTTCAGTGTTGTGTTTTTCATATTAAAATACTGAATCAGTGGCATTGTTAACAACTAATTTAGACTACTGAGGACACAAAAGTGTACCGACATATTAATTTTTCTATTGGGATTTAACACATGGTTTGCTCCTGCTTAGCTTCTAGAGTTAGTTAGCTGGATACTTTCACAGAAACCATCGTTTTCTTTGCTTTTTTCCTTCTCTCCCCACTTCACTCTGGGCTGTTCTTGGACAGATGCCTTAAGAGCACTCTTTTGTGCTAGGGACTCCTTTGGCATGGCAGTCTGCCAAAGCCTGTGGGCCCCTTTTTAATCTCATGTTTTTAAATGCATAAAACAAAACACACAGGACTTTACTTACAAAATAAATCTTTTGAAATAAATATTGAAATAGCTCTCAAAATATTAAAATAACTTTTGATACAATAATTACATGGTTCTTTAATATATTGAGTAAGACCTAGAGCAGGTCTAATAACTAATGTAATTTTAAAGTAATAATGACTGAATAATGTTTCACGATATCTGAGACAACTGTAATGTGAAAGGAAAGTATCTGATCTCTGTTGGTAACAGTCAGGTTTTGCGTCTGTGATTTGTTGCTGATAATCAAAATGGAAGGAAACTAGAGGTTAGTAAAAATGAAAGCTATAATTTTTTTCTCATCCAAATTCACAGGCCCCTTGAATTCTGTTCAAGGTCCCAGGTTAAGAATTTCTGCTTTAGAATGATGTAGCAGGGTTGTTCAGGTATCTCATTGGTTTATAAACTTTAAAAATATCTTTCTGATATTTGCAGTGCTCCCTTTCTATTACAGGTGTTACTAATACAGTTTTTGGAATAGATGCTATGAACCCATCTTCGAGAGAGGACTTCACAGAGTTTGGAAAGCTACTAAAAGATAAAATTACACAATATGAAAAGTCATTATATTATGCCAGTTTTTTAGAAGCCTTAGTTCGAGATGTGTGTATTTCATGTAAGTAATTCTAATCTCTAGCCCCTGCGGGTGGATTTTAGTAAGGGCACACTCAAGAAGATGGAGGTTGACTTTTTGCGGGGCTGCGAGGAGGAATGCTATAATATACAGACTTAGTATTTACTTTTTATTTTTTTTTAATTAATTTATTTTTTTTTAAATATATTTTATTGATTTTTTACAGAGAGGAAGGGAGAGAGATAGAGAGTTAGAAACATGGATGAGAGAGAAACATCAATCAGCTGCCTCCTGCACATCTCCTACTGGGGATGTGCCTGCAACCCAGGTACATGCCCTTGACCGGAATCGAACCTGGGACCTTTCAGTCCGCAGGCTGATGCTCTATCCACTGAGCCAAACCGGTTTCGGCACTAGCTTATTCTTTTATCTAATTATATCTTGAAAGGGGCTAGGAAGTGTCTTTTGGGGAAAATGCTCTCTGGGCATATAAGATTTTAGAGCTGAGATCACAGCAATTGTATGTTCCTTTTATAAATGAAGAAGCCTGTGACCAGGTGCAAGTCGCTCAACAGAGCTAGCACCTATTCTCTGGGTCCATGGGTGTGGTGCTGTGCCCTGAGAGAGGAGTCAGTCACACATTTCAGAGGCTGGGTGTGGGAGTGACAACCAGGGGTGGTGTAGCACCAATACAGTAAGGGACTGGTTCTGCTAGTATTTACTGTTTTTAACACATTGCGTACCGCATAGAAATCTCTAAGACATACGCCAGGGACCGCACGTTTTTGGGCAAACTGCACGTTTTTTAAATCATCATAATGCACTTTAGGTGTTGTTTTTCAATAATTATAACATTTTTATTTACGAAAACAATTAAACAATTAAAGTTCCTAGTACTTTTTTAACGTATGGTACTGTGTAAAGTATTTTCCTCTATGAAGAGGGACCAAACAAAATTTACATAAGTATCTAGATTCGCTCCTTTTTCCATGGGCGTGAAAAACGAGAACACTCGTGAGCAGTCCTTAACAGATGGCGCGCAAAACACGAGAAAACTCCTGAGCGGTATGAAATGTGTTAAGATTGGGGAAAAGGAATTTTACATAATGGATTTTAAATTGGGTTTTGAGAAATTATTACTAAGTTGGGGGTTATTTGATGAGTTCTATCCCCAGAGTTGGTCTTTTCTGCATATACTATTTTTCCTGTTTTTGAAGGAGCTCCCTAATCAAAACTAGATACTTTTTTGGTAGCTAAAAACTGTTTTCAGCTTAATATTTTTATAAAGATAGGAGGATATATTGTTGTTCACTAAAAGATGTTGTCTCCTGGTAGGACACAGATTTCTGAGATAGCTACTACTTTCATTCTAGTTCCTGTGCTAGAAAATGGAGACTCCAGGAGGTGGGGAGTTGTCATCTGTAGGTTTAAGAATTATTATTCCATGTTCATTCACTGAGCATCAAGGATGTTATGGAAGGGCATGGTTATCTGTATGTTTGGTGGGGAAAGGAGAATAGGAGGGAACACTGAGCTGTAAAGGCACTTAGTTTCTCTTTGGTTAGCATTGGTGTCTTGGTGATAATAGGTCATTATAAAGATAAATTTTTGTTGCTGAGTTTGCCATTTTATTCTATACTAGAGGCCCCACACACAAAATTGTGCAGGGAGGGTCCTAGGGCCTAGCCTCCTGTGATCAGGGCCATCTTCTGCCTGTTTAGCAGTCCCAAGGCCGAACACCACCTCTGCTGCCGGCCGGTCAGACTGTTGGGATCACTAGCTCATCCCGGCTGCTCAGGGGCTCAGGCCTCTGGAAAAGCAGGCGCTGGCGACTTCACCTCCATGTGCGTGCACTGGGCCGGCTGCTGATGGAACACGCTGCCCACTTGGGGCCGCTCATGCGGGCGCCGCCGCTGCTGCCGGGCTTGAAGTCCTGACGGAAGCTGCAGGGCACACCCACGACCTACCCGCCTAGGCCTGAGCGGGCAGTGCGTTCCCTCAGCGGCTGGCCCGGCACACGCGCATGGAGGTGAAGTTGCTGGCGCCTGCTTTTCCGCAGGCCTGAGCCCCCGAGCAGCCGGGGATGAGCTGGTGATCCCAATGGCCTGACAGCCAGCCCAGTCCTCCCGCCACCCACCCCGATTCCCCTGTTCACCATCGCTGATCCATCGGAGCCTGTGGGCCAGGGGCAGGGACCAAGAGGTCAGCCATTCTGCCTGTTCACCAGTCCGTAGTCCCGCCCTGCCCTGCTCACGAGTGGGAGGGTGAGTGGGGGGAGGGACCATCTCATGGTGACCGGTCATTTGGTCGTCACAGACACTGGCTTTATATATATATATATATATATATATATATATATATATATATATATCCTATATAATAAAAGCCTAATATGCAAATTGACTGAATGGCAGAACGACCGGTTGCTATGGTGCACACTGACCACCAGGGGGCAGATACTCAACGCAGGAGCTGCCCCCAGGCCCCAGGCCAGCCAAGGTGGGTACGAGCTGGGGGCCCTCCCCCCAAACCCCCCTCCCCTCCCCTCCCAGCGCCCTACCAGTCAGCCCACAGAGGGAGGTGGGGGGTGGGGCCAGCAAATGGGCAGTGCCAGGCCAGCCAAGGCAGGTGCCAGCGGGACCCCCCCCCCCCCCCCAATCGCCCTGCAGAGGAAGGCGACTGGTGGCGGAGGGCAGGGCCAGTGAGTGGGCGGGGCCAGGCTGGCCAAAGTGGGTGTGAGAGGGGGGCCCTGATCACCCTGCTGGTTACCCCACAGATCGGCCCTGATTGCCGGCCAGGCCTAGGGACCCTACCTGTACACAAATTTTGTGCACCGCCTCTAGTATATGTGATAAAAGCCTAATATGCTAAGTGTCCGGTCGGCCGTTCAACCAATCAAAGTGTAATATGCTAATGATATGCTAAGGCCACACAACAGCTCGCTCTGACGTGCACTGACCACCAGGGAGCAGACACTCCAACTGGTAGGTTAGTTTGCTGCTGGGTTCCGGCCCATCGGGACTGAGGAAGATGGGCCGGACACGCCCTGGAGCCCTCCTGCATCTCTCCTTGACCCCGATTGCGCACCAGTGGGGTCCCTTGGCCTGGCCTGTGCCCTCTTGCAATCCAGGATCCCTAGGGGGATGTTGGAGAGCTGGTTTTGGCCCGATCCCACAGGCCAGGCCAAGGGACCCCACTGCTGCACAAATTCGTGCAACGGGCCTCTAGTTTTTAATAGTTCTGATTTGTATACCTGGCCATATGTCAAACAGGAGAATTACAACCTTTTCAAAGATACTGAAGTTCATGATAGACAAATTAGATTTCTCATAGCACATGGGAAGAATGTATATTTTGCCTTTACTTATTCCCCAAAATGATTAAAAGTTAGTGGCATACTTTTTCTTTTATAGTGGAAATTGATGACTTGAAAAAGATCACCAATTCACTGACTGTGCTTTGTAGTGAGAAACAGAAGCAAGAAAAGGTAAGAGCAAGATGTGTGGGGTGATGTGTATTTCATGAGGATGGTGGTGCAGGCATAACATTCTTGACAAGCCTGGGAAACTTAAAGGTCAAGCAGTTTACCAATACCATTTAAATTGGAATAGAACAGTGTGAGTGTGAGTGACTTTTACTTTTTTTTTTTTTTTCCAAACAAACATGTTCACAGTTTTGGTTTCTGAATTAATAGTAGAAATTGCCCTGGGTTGTCTGGGAATCTCCCTTAGAGAATTGAAGTTTTTCTGTGACCAGAGACTTTGGTGTCTCTTTGAGGGTTGCTATCCCAGATAAGAAACACTTGGTAGATCAAGTCTCATGAATTGACTCTCTTTTATCTTTAGCAAAGCAAAGCCAAAAAGAAGAAGAAAGGTGTGGTTCCTGGAGGGGGATTAAAGGCCACCATGAAAGACGATCTGGCAGATTATGGTGGTTATGATGGAGGATATGTACAAGACTTTGAAGATTTCATGTGACATTTTATCTTCTCTGGTGTCTTCTTTCTGTTGCCCACAATCCCTTCAACATGTAGCACAACTTCCTTTCCTTTCAGTTCTGCCAAATGCTACAATCAGAAGTGCAGTATCTTTTGTGCTGGTTACTTAACCCCTTGACACTTAGGTGCTAATGTGCAAATGAGGGAACTTGGATCTTGCTGCCAAGGGGTTAAAATTGGGAACCTCAGTTGCTACTAAATCATAGTTTTAAAAAACACACAAACTTAATAATGTTGTCATTGTTGCTATCTGATTCTATAGCAGCAGTCACTAAATTGGAAACAAAGGTTGCAACATGACAAGAAATTGTGTAGTATTGACCAGCACCAGTCAGTAATACAGCCTTAACCATACCTCCTTGAACTACTTCATAACTTGTCAAGAAAAGCAGTTTGCAGCAAGGGCATGTGGTGTGCACCTAGTATTAAAATTGCTTTGTCTTAAAATTGAGCGTGAGGATATTAAACATACATTGTGAAGAAGACTGCTTTTGTCAGAGTGAAGATACAGCGGCTGAAAACTACTAGTTTGATACTTAAAAATTGACCAAAACCCTCCACTTTGAAGCTGAAGAAGGTAAACCTCTCCGTTACTGTATTACAAGTTGTGGAATCTCTCGAGTGCACACTATCAGCCTGTTCTACTGATGAATTGCTTCAGATGGGGGAGGGGAACCCTATCTGCTTTATTTGCCTGATTGAAGTGTCTGAGGAACAAATCTCCTTTGTTCTTCTGGGCTGCAATGGAATAACTTTAAACAGGGTTTTGGCATTTCCTTTCCTTTATAAAACATGCTCAGCAAGCTGCACCAGTTAACTAGTTTGGTAAATTGTTATGTTAACAATTATGACATCTGCAATGTTTTATAAAGCAACTAATTTAATAAAATCACTATTGTGAGGACTTAAATTTTGTCTTATCTCCCAAGAGATATTTTTGGAGAGTATAGAGCACAGCTCTTGGGACTAGAGTTCTCTATATACTTAACAAAGCTTAATAAATGCTTGATGAGTAGTTAATAGCTTTAAAACAAAAATGATTTGTCAGGCCCTTAACAGGGTCACCTTAGAGCAACAAAGGTATAGGGCTGCCTTCCTCATTTTATTTATTTGGGGAAAAATTATTGGGTGGTTTAGTTACTATAGAAAGGCAATTTGTATGTAAGGTCTAAGATATCTAGAACTATTTATTGGAGTAATTGAGCTTATAACTCAGGTATGGCTGTGAGCATAGATTGAGTCATCTTTATTACATATATATTTTTAAGCAATTTAACCAAATTTGTTAAATGTTTAAAACTGTCACAGACTCAAAAGTAGGGACAGAACAAAATTTTTTTTAATTTCTCTTACATACAAAGGGGAGGGTCTCAATCAAAACTCTGTAGAGCATTAAGTGGAAGACAGGACCATCCAAATAATTTGAGAAATTAACAAAGCAGTGACTACACAGCAATAATTACAGCCAATAAAAAATTGTTTTAAGGCAGACAAGGGCTAAGATTTCCTTAGCAGTTAATAATGACATGCACTGAATTTAAAATCTATTTTATTATAGAGATCAGTTTCTAACTAATGGAAATGTATCATCTGTTCCTTAACTGTGTAAATAATATTAAATTCCTTTGAAACTGGAATCTGCAGGCACAGGTATTCTTTAATCAATATTATATCATGTCCTAAAGTAAAAGCCATCCTGAGGAAGATGGGAGTTTTGAACTTAATACCAATATCTATATAAAATGGTACAGAGAAACATCACTTTTAAAATAGGAATTTCCTTGTGAAAACTCTCTCATTCTTGACCCACAGAGGACTGGTATGATCAGTTCTGGATTTTATAACTTGGACAACAAAGCTCCCAATGCATTATTCTACTGTAATCACAAACATCTGACAGTACCTCGTTGCAGTATAAGAAAACAGGCATCTGTATCAGAACCCATCTAACCTGCTAGCATGTCCTTTAGACAGCAGCCTGTCTGAGGGTCCTTCAGAAGCATATTCACAACATCATAAAGTTTATGTTCGTATGCCAGCTTGTAATACAAGTAGATATCTTCACAATATGTGAGTAACTTCTTCAGGTTTTTCACAGTCATATCAGTAGGCTGGTGTTGTTTATATCTAGACAAAGAAACAGGAATGTACAGGTTAAGATACTGTATGTATCTTGAGCGAGGGCTATCAGCTCTGACACAATTACCTACAGTGGAAGACTGACATTATTTCTTAAAAACGAGTGCCTTACTGCTTACCTTAATTAGAATAAGTTAATACTCCAAAGTGGACCTCTTGATGTTTAGGATTTTTGGCACCTCAGGCTAGCTGAGTAACTGTCCTCCCATTTTAAGTACAGAGCACCATAAGCAAAGTGTTTTCACTCATCTTTTTGCAAAAAGATCTTCCTGGGGATTCTTGACATTTCTTTGTCATCTCAAGCACAGGGATGGCATGTTATACTTAGCCATAAAATTATTACCCATGCCTTATCCAAATTAGGCATTTTAATACTTTTTTTTAAAAAATATATTTTATTGATTTTTTACAGAGAGGAAGGGAGAGAGATAGTTGGAAACATCGATGAGAGAGAAACATCGATCAGCTGCCTCCTGCACATCTCCTACTGGGGATGTGCCCGCAACCCAGGTACATGCCCTTGACCGGAATCGAACCTGGGACCTTTCAGTCCTCAGGCCGCCACTCTATCCACTGAGCCAAACCGGTTTTGGCAATACTTACTTTTTTGAAATCTCTTCAAATATACTGGTTCTTAATAACCTTTGCTGCTTAAATTCTTCCAAGTAATGAAAGTCTCCTTTAAGAATCACATGTTGGTATAGAATTTCAGCCCAATCAGGAACAAAGTCATAGGCCTCAGCCACAATAGAAGCCTTAAAAGAATGGAGGGAAGAACACCATTAGAGCCTATCTGATGTAAAGTTGAAGGCAGATAGTTCTAGAAAACTTAATGCTGCACACTCATACACTGACTGATCATTATCAATCATACTAAAAGGCTCCGTCTATCAGAATTGGTGTCAGTTTGACATTTTGCTTCCCCTAAAGTCCCAAAACACCGTCTTTTCTTCAGTGGATTAATACTAGTAAAACTGCTGAAAAACATCTTTTTCATACTAAACTGTATAAGAAACAGTGAAAGGGCCAATTTCCTGAAACCATCTCTCATTACAGGACTGAAACCAGGCCCCGAATAGCCCTGATTCCTTGTGCTAACCCCAGTGCACCATTCCATAAAACACTGCGGATAAGAGGTGCTTGCTGAACCCCTAGCAGGGATGTTCCTCTGAACATCAACTAAGGGGCGAAAGTGTCTGCCTCCCTGCTGGCCTAACAATGTGTCTCACCATTCTCCAACCTTTGTCCAAACATGCTAGCAAAAATACTACAAAAAAAGGCAATTTGTATGTCAGACAGCTAAGTCAGGAAAGCTGAACTGTCCTGGTTCTGACACTAACCCTGAGCCTAGACAAGACAATCTTAGCCCCATTAGGTAGCAGGAGAGAGGATGCTGGCAGTGCTGGCTAGATTTTTCTTTCGTGCTTACCTGGTAGAACCGAGGTAGGGACATGATGCAGTCCGTCAGCCTGTGGCGACCTAGGTTGATAAGCATTGTGTTTTGGCCAGTGTTCAGAAAGTGAATCTGCAGTGTTAGCAACTTGGTGAGCCTGTGACAGTGCAGGGCCTGTCGCACGCAGGAATCCTGAGGGACAGGGTGGAGGGATGCAAAAGTGAACTTTTGCCATCATCTCCCAGTGAAGCCTCCAACCACTGAGCCCCCCTCCCCCTTCTGCCAATTGCCCCATGACTCCCTCCCCCTTCACTTGGGAGAGCCCAGGGACAAAATTTCCAAAGGTACCAAGCTGCAAACCAGCCTAAACTAAGGCTCCATGGTTACCTTTGCATAACTCTCGGCGGCATCCAGCATGAGAGTCAGGGCCTTCAGTAGCAGCTGCTTCAGTTGGTGCCCATTCTTGATGCTATCCTCTGCAAAGGAGTAAAAGAAATGGGAGTGTGCCTGACTCCCAAGGCTGGCTACTCCACCGCATCAGAGTGATCACCGGCTGGACTAGAAATATCCCAGCTCGTGTTCAAGGGAGCAGATATGTCTCACTCAGTTAAAGGGTATTGGGCCAGAAGTACACAGTCTAGAATAGAATTTAGTGCCCCATCTAGTTCTTCATTTCTTTCTGAAACATCAAGGCAGGCTTACATGGCATCAGCATACACATTGGTTCCTGACAGATGACCTGGACACTCAGACTACAGGGCAGACAATGCCTTCCAAATCCCCTTATCACTTACCTGCCCAGGTGGGGCAGCATTCAGTAGCTGCTAAACTGAGGTGGGTTTTAGTCAATACAATGAGCTCCTTCCCTTTTAAGCCCTAAGAACCATCCCTGAGGGTGCTACTGTGACCTGTGCTCACCCCAGGGCTGAGACTCAATCAGTTTCAGCTGGATGCAGGCAGCTGCCTCATGGTTCTCCCCGATTTCCCTGCACATGCTGAAGCACAGGGCAATCATGTTGTGCTTCTCACTGTCCCCAGGGCGGCAGCGTTTGATGTAGTCAAGTAGGGCTGTCTTCAGGGTACCACTCTGCCCAGAAAAAAAGGAAACACCAAGGTCTCAACTAGGGACTGCAAGGCAGGCAGGCCTGGCTGAGTCCCTTGGTTCTTAAAGTTCCTTAAACACCCAAGAAAAAGGAAAAGACAAAAATTAATATAAAAGTTTATGCTATCCTGAATATAAGGAAACAGGTACATCCTCTTTGCTGTTGGGAGTATGAATAGTAAAACCTGTCAGAAGAGGGAAGCCTTAAAAATGCACACGTGTTATTCTAACAACTCCATTTCTAGATCCATCCCTAAAGAAATAAGCAGGCAGAAGTGCTAAGATGGATGTAACAAGGATATATAATGGCAAACAATTAAAAATAATGCAGATGTTCAAAATAAGGGCTAAGAAAATACCTTGTAGCCATTTAAATGATGTTGATTTGGGAAATATAACATGTTTATCAAGTGAGAAAGGCAGACTCATATTTGGACAGCATGAAAAAGGCTTTATTTAAAAAAATTAAGTATGTATGTTTATATGTTTGTGAGTATGTATGCAAAGGAAGGGCCTATACTGAAATGTTAGCAGTGGCTATCTCCACATGGTAGACACAGAGGGCTTTTTTCTGTGTTCTGTTTTCCAAGTGTTTTAACTTTGAATATGCATTACTTTTGTAATAAGAAAGTTATTAAAAGAATATTTAAATGTAGAAACAAAAATGCCTCAAAAACAATTTAAATACCCTTTGGGAGATCCTAAAGGTGTTCAGGACTTGTCTCCTGATGACTAGCTGGTCTGTCCTGAAACTCCGCACTGAGGAGAATTTTTCTGCTTTGTCTCTTAATCCTGCGAGTTCCCAGAAGCCAAAAGTGTACTGTGGTTTTTAAATCCTCAGAGGTGAAATGGGCTGAAGCAATGACTCAGCCAAATAAGTGACTTGAAAACAGGCTCTGAGTGACCTGCTGGGCGTCACATAAGCATGCAGAGGACAGACAAGTGCCCAGAGTCCAAAGGCCTGGCAAATCTGGCCTTTGCTTCCAAGCCTCCTTTCTGGTCACCATCATAAACAGCTCCACAGCTCCCAGGCCCAGGCCTTGGCATTCACTTCCTAATAGCTCTCAGCAACACACTCTTTTATGGTCCCCTGAGAACTCCACTGTAAAATTAGCCCTCAGACATGGCCTTCCGAGGTGGTCAATCCATTTCTGCATGGCTCAGAAAAGGTTTTTGCCCCTGTCAGAGCAGACACTAGATAGCAGAGGCAGGTGATAGCTGAGGTGAATATGCACAAACTTATTTTCTTCGCTAGTTAGCATCTGTTACCACATTCACTATCTGGTCTGAAATCTGTAACCTTACACTACTGGTTACAGTATAAATCCTAGGGAGGCCCTTAATTCCCTCCCTGCATATCCCAGGGGTCTACTCTGATTGGGGTTATTTCTGAGAAAGTGTAAGACTCCTGAAAGTCAGTACATATCATCCTGGAGCTCAAAATACCATGCACCTACCGGATCCAACTTCTTCCTCATCAGCACTTCGAAGTAGTGCTTTTTATGCAGCAATTCAAAAATGTATGTCATCTCATTGTACCTTCCAATGCCAGTGAGGAGACGCACCTGAAAAGGAAGAAGGCAGCTTCCATCAGCATCATTTGCAATTCTCTGAGCCAGCCCACTGCCTTCATCAATTGTTTGCAGATGCCAAGCTCCAGGGGTAGAAGGGCTAATGGCCAGGCTGCCTTGCTGAGCTCCCTCTCCCTTGTACCCAACCAAGAGCCGCTTCTGGGGGATTCAGAAACCCTAGTCACACCACTTGCTGCTCTCTCCTCTATTGCCTTTAAAAGTGACTATTTGGGGAGGCATAGGAGGCTTGTGTTGTCAGCTTACTTCAATTCAGAGGTAAGAGGTAGGTCTGAGCCTTGTTTTGGGGAAAATACAGCTGTCTTAGCCTCTGGCAAGGGGGATGACACCCTGGAACATGGTAGGGAACCTCTCGATTTCTCCTTTGGAACAATCTGATTCTGACAGAACTTAGAGCGTGGAGCAGAGGGCTGCCCAGCTGGCTACCAAGTAGGTAGTGGTATCCAGAGCGAATTCCGTAAGAATCAGCCCTGGACTGGCCCCTAGCCTACCTGCTCTCTCAAAGGTTTCCCTAGGATGGAAGGTGGGGATGAGGGATTTACTTACCACCAGCCCATACTCCTCGTTGGGGGCCAAGTGGTTGTCTGTGAGCAGCCGAGCAGCCTGCAGAACTCGGATGATGCCCTCCATGTGGCATGTCAGCGTGAAGCAGTGATGGGCCAGAATCAGCAGCTCTGTAGCTGATTAGGTGGGGTACTGGTCAGATAAGATTGTGAACCCTGGCCACCCACCTACACACAGCCTGGAGAAAGCTCTTCACCAGTCCTCTGAGATCTCTGGCCGCACCAGCTCCAGCTCTGGGACAACTCCCACCCCCCAGGTGATGTCTAAATTCTTCTCGGTGACAGTACAATCTCTCCCCAAAGACAGTCATGTAGTGACTGCACAGTGACATTTTGAGGCCCAGGCACATGAGAACAAGGAATCCTTGACTTCTAATGATGGAGACACTCTGGAGACAAACTGATGGAGTTTATGCCAACATGAACCCGAACCCGAGGGCAGTTTCTATCTCAGTGAAGAGTCCTGGGGCCTAATCAAGAGCCACATGACGTTCTGCACTTCCTCTGAGAGGAAGAGAGAAGGAAACACCCATCTCCTGCATGCATGCTAAACGGGTCGAATCTGCAACCTGGGTATGTGCTCTGACTGGCAATCGAACCCTCCACCTTTGGTGCACGGGTGACACTCCAACCAACTGTGCCATACTGGCCAGGGCAATATTCTGCACTTCTGATGGCTTTCTAGATTAACGAAAGATTTGACTACATACAAATTCCAAACTATTACACATAATCACTGTAAGCGAATTAAAAAGCCAACTGGGGAAAATGTTTGCAATGTTGGAGACAGCAACAGGGTTCCCAGCCTTAATACATGTGCCTTTTGGGTCTTGGTACCTGTGGAACCCTCCCCAAACCTGACTACTGAGCAATCTTGACTACTAATCCTTCAGGCCTTGGTTTGGGCATTTCCTCCAAAAACATTTCTTGACCCTCGTCAGTCTAGCTCTTACTGTGTCACACCCCTAGTCTGGGCTCCAGGGACTGCTGCTTTATGTTCACCACATCCCTGGTTTTTAGAGTACTTAGCACACAGCTGGTACTCTGTACATACTGTTGAACTGGACTGAGAAGAGAAATAGAAAGCTATTTTTAAAGTAAAATTGTTCAACCTTTAAAAACTTATATTTTTATATTTATTTGTTCACTAAAGATCATTAAAATGCCCTTTTTGGGTCTATCAAATTTGCAAAGTGGAATGGGTTCCAGGAAATACTACTTTCACCTCTGCTTAAGTGGGAGTAAGAAGTGAACTTTTTTTCTGGAGTAAAAGTTGACAATATATATACAAGCTTTAAAAACATCATGGAAAGATGTTGATGACAGCACACTTTTGAATCACAGTTCATCTTAGGGAAATAATCATGGGTGTGCACACAGATTTGCTTATAAGGATGTTTGCCAGTATATTAAGACAGAAAATTGGAAATAATATAAAGTCCCACAATAGGGTCTACAATTTTTTTAAAAATTGAGTTTAGAGAGAGGAAGGGAGAGGGAAAGAGAGAAACATCGATGAGAGACAAATGTTGATTGGCTGCCTCCTGCACACCCCTACTGGGGATCAAGCCCGCAACCCAGGCACATGCCCTGACCAGAAATTGAACCGTGACCTCCTGGTTCATAGGTTGATCTTCAACTACTGAGCACACCAGCTGGGGCAGGGTCTACAATTTTTAATTACATATAAGAGAAATACTGTGTAACCATTAAATATGATATAGGATATCCTCGGAAGAGGATACACAACAAGAAATAAATTTTAAAAAATCAGTGTTTTAAAAATGATATAGGAGAATATTCAATGGAAAGATGTTAATGACAGCATATTCATAAATTAATTATAAACAATATGCAAAACTCATTTTTGAAAAATAAAAGCCTATTGATTTGCATAGAAAAAGTTCAGAGGGACACATATTTCTGAATGCCTGTAATGAACTAGACATTGTGGAAAGTGAGTGAGCTTTTAAATCACACAGACTGGGTTCAAATACCAGTTCTGCCATTTAATAGTTAATCAATTTCTCTAAGCTTCAGTCTCCTTCTAAAGTGGGGACAATAATATCCACTTCGTAAGGTAATTTAAGAGTGAAATAAGATAAATATGCCAAATGTTAAAGGTTTACCTTTGTGTGATTTTAAATTTGGGGCTGCTTTTCCATACATACCTTCTAAACTTTCTTTAATGAACTTATGGCTTTCTGCCAAGAACTTATAAACTATTCTGGAGGAGTAGGGGTGAGAGCAGGAAGGATCCAAATTGAGTTTTGGGAAGACTAGCTCTAGAAGACTTCTTGAAGACCTGCTTGGGCCCAAAACATGTGAGAAAATGGCCAAGAACTTACTGCAGGACAATTCCCCATGGGGAACGGAGGAAATCTTTTCCAACAACTTCATGCCTACCAACGTGCGGTCTTGACACAAAGTGGTTAGCTGAAGAAATGCCTGACTTTCTTCTGCTGGGGTGACCATCTGCTTCTGTCCTGTACAGAAAGACATGGAGAAAGGGACTGGTTTACCTGGAGACAGTTGAGAGAAAGGTAAGAGCCCCATGCTGCCCTGGCCTGGGCACCAGGAAGTAATGCTGAAGGAGTTCCCAGTGCAGCTCTTCTCTTGGCCTAGTGGTCAGCTGACACAACAGCAGGAGTTCATTAGCTCAGAGGAAGGCACAGCTACTCTAAGCATAATTGTAAAACAATGAATGAACAAAAAGTGATTACAACAAAATAAACGCAATGCATTCTCCTCTTATGAGTGCAGCAACCTGGCAACTTGAGAGGGCAACATGCAGGACATATGAGCATAACATCCAAATCCTTAACACTAGGTACTTGTGAGAGTTGTCTGAAAAGCTGAGGAAGCCTGAAGGGAGGGTACCTGCTCCCTCTGATGGGGACAGTAGCTCCCGGGTCACCTCTTCGGCCACAAGGTCAGCCACCCTGTCTGGCTCCAGGCCCTGAGTGCTGATGAAGGCTTGGGCTCGCTTGCATCGGTCAGACTGCGGAGAGGCCAAGATTGCTCGGAGTATGGCCTCACCATCCTGAGCAGCAACATCTGTGTAGGAACAGCCCAACTCCTGAAAAGAAGACAAGTCAGTCAAAGCTACTGTTAGGAGCCAGGAAAAAGCTAGCCCCTTCTGAATTCTGATGTGGACAGGCTGCATTGCTTGCCATGAGCAGGAACCTTAAAAGAAGCAAGCACTGTATTCCAGTTCTTTCCACCACTTCACCAATGAGCTGGATCCAAGGAAGAGAGTCTTGTCTTCAAAAAGCATCAGGTAACTTATCTTGTATTGAACCCTGAGTTTTTCAGATGTTATACAATGTGAGAAAGTTGAATAAAAGGCAAGAGCCCCTTCCGTGTTGTTCCCACAACAGCTACATAAGCCTCAATTTCCAAGGAAGCCTCTGAACCTTACCCAAGGCGAATGGCATTACTGCTCCACTCTGTCTCCCGTGCTCGTCCCACTGCACTTAGCATCTACTGTTTTTCTCCTTCAGTCAGCACAAAGCCACAAACAGTTCCTGGCTGCACCACTCCTGTCTTTAGGGTCATCATATTCCATTTTATTTTATTCTAAACTTATTTTGGGCTCCCCCTGACAAGGAAAGCTCCTGAAGCAAGACCTAAGATATTAGGGTCAGAAGGGACTCTCGTGGTCAAGTCACTTATAGATCAAGAACTAGGGTTTAAAGAAGTGAAATGTCTGGCTCTAATTTCTGGTTGGCTAAGCGGTAGCCAGGACTCAAGTCACCATGGCACTTGGGTGGGCATCCTCCCCATTATTTCCAAGAAATGGTTTATATCCTGACAAGAGCTCTACTCCCAGGTCACGATCATCACCTAATGGGCTGACTTGGCAATGTGCAAAATCTCCCTCGAGCTTCACGCTTCCCTCCCTCTCAGAGGGAGGTTCCTGTGGAGCCCCCCTCCCCCCCCCTTTCCCCCTTTGGCACTACCTTGGAAAGTTCATACAGACAGAGGACCCGTCGGCAGTAGTTCTTCCCATGGAGGCATTTGTGTGTCAGAGTTTCCAGATTAGTCACCATTTCATCACTGGGGGGCAGCATCACAAATGACTGACTCTCCAAACTTGAAGCTAGAAGCAAATACAGATGGAAGGTGGTGGGTAGGCGGTGGTGGTGACTAAGCTGGTAAGTTAAGGCCTCTCCTCAGCCCACTATGGCTCTGCCTCTCTGCCCACAACTTACTGCACTGTACCCCCATCAGTCCCCCTGGGTCTGGGTCCACTTGAACTTCTTTCATTGCCTTCTTCCGAGGAATTCCAGGCTGAAATACCTCACAGGCCTCATAGGCTACAAAAGACTCAAAGCCACCTAACGAGCACTCTAGAGATGGTCACCAAACTTGACTGATAGACTCTCCTCCACACCCTCTCCTCCTAATTTCCCTTATCAAATAAGTCACCAGGTCTAGCTGACTGTATCTCCAAAACACCTCTCCATCGCCACCTTAGTTCCAGCCTTCAGCACCCGGCATCTATGAGGCTGTCACTGGTCCCTGCTGCCAGCCTCCCCTTGTCCCCAGGTCAATCTTCCACATACTCATCAGGGTCTTTCTTAAAATGCAAATCATACAAAAAAAGGATCATCTGGATAGATACCTTAAGGGAATAGTAAAATTAAAATCCACTCCTGATTAAAAACAAACAACAAATAAATGCTCTTAGTCTGAAATAGAAGAAAGCTTTCTTATTTTGATCAAGTGTTTCTATTAGGTAAAAAAGTAGATTATTTATATAACACTATTTCTAATCGCAAAAACAAAATTGAAAATTTAAATCTGTATCAATAAAGCATTGTTAAATAGTAGTATATCTGCATAGAATACTCTGCGGCCATTAAAAAGAATGAGGCCGTCCTCACTTTGGCAGCACATATACTAAAATTGGAACAACACAGAGAAGATTAGCATGGCCCCTGCACAAGGATGCCATGAAAAAAAAAAAAGAAAAAAAGAATGAGATCAATCTGTGAACTGAAAAAAAATGTAGAACAATGTAATTTTATTTTTGTAAGAAAGAAATAGTGTGTGTGTGTGTGTGTGTGCATGCGCACTGGCACACACAAGCCCACAAGTAGAAAACAATGCATGCCAAGCAAGTAAATACTTATTTTAGGGAATTTGGTGGGGGTGGTGTTGAATGGGTAAATGATTTCACTTTATGCATTTATGTATTGTGTTATTTGCTACACTACACATGTAATACTTTTGCATTTAAGACATTATCCATTAAAAAAAATACACTGTAGCCCTAGCCACTCTGGCTCAGTAGACAGAGAGTCAGCCTGCAGACTGAAAGGTCCCAGGTTCGATTCTAGTCAAAGGCACATGCCCAGGTTGTGGGCTCGATCCTCAGAAGGGGGCGTGCAAGAGGTAGCCAATCAATGATTCTCTGTCATCATTGATGTTTCTAGCTCTCTCTTCCTCTCACTTCCTCTCTGAAATCAATAAAAGTATATTTTTAAAAATACACTTTAAAGACCAAAGTAAAAAGCAACTCAGACCATGTTATTCCCCTATTTAAAATCCTTCTTCGGGGGTTCCAGTTCTAGGTAAGGAGATCACTCCACCCTTCTCTCCCACTGAACTCAACATAAAACCTGGACACTGCATGCAGCACCATACAAGGACTCTGAAATGGAAACAGTAGCCGGTGGGATGCAGATAACCAGAATTACCACTTTCTTCCCGTCTAGTAACCGCCAGCCTGAAGGCAGTGCCACCTAAAACCCAGAACTGAGCATTAAGGCTCACAGAGAGAGTGTGCTCCCCAGGAAAAGCCCTCTAGTATGGGCGCAAGGAGTAGGAACAGGAACTCCTAATGCTCATTCTCTCTCATCTCAGCTCCTAAGCAACCCTTTGGCCTTGGTGACAGAGGCTGACGCAGCAGGTGGCAAGAACCAAAACTCAGAAAGGAACCTTTGAGGATCAGAGGAGCTCTGGTCTCAAGAGGGTGGAGTGATCCTGTTCCTTTTTGCATTAGCCGCCCCCCCCCCCCCGCCCCCCTAAGGTGGCCCTGGATGTAGTCAAATTCAGGGAAGTGCATGGCAGAATGGGGTAACTAAATTCCAGCTTTTGGCCAGAGGACTGAAAAGGGAAGGCTCAGAAAACCAGAAAGCACTTGGGAGAGAGATTCAGGAAAGCAACATGAAGGTGTTTATAAAACTGAATTAACAGATAAACCACTGCCCAGGTCATAGACCAGGGGTGGGCAAACTTTTTGACTTGAGGGCCACAATGGGTTCTTAAACTGGACCGGAGGGCCGGAACAAAAGCATGGATGGAGTGTTTGTGTGAACTAATATAAATTCAAAGTAAACATCATTACATAAAAGGGTACGGTCTTTTTTTTTTTTAGTTTTATTCATTTCAAACGGGCCGGATCCGGCCCGCGGGCCGTAGTTTGCCCACGGCTGTCATAGATTGACCTGAGGATCGTACACACATGGATGGATCTGAATAGTATCACAAAGAATTTGAAAAGTGCACTGGGTTGGCCCACAGAAAGTGGGTCGGAACCTGTAGCCTAAACCTAACCAGGTCAAATGCCTGCTAAAAAAATATCAAAATTCTTCATAGGATTTAAATTAAGACTCAGAGTCTCATATCATACTATTCAAAATGTTTAAATGCAACACAAAATTACTCAACATACAAATATACAGGAAAATCTCAACTCATGTGAGAAAAGACAACAGATGACAGAGTACTAAAATGACACAAATGTTGAAATTGTCTGATTAAGATTAAAGCAACTAGCCCGGCTGGTGTGGCTCAGTGGTTGAGCATCAACCTAAGAACCAGGAGGTCATGGTTCGATTCCCAGTCAGGGCACATGCCTGGGTTGTGGGCTTGATCACCAGTGCGGTGTATGCAGGAGGCAGTCGATCAATGATTCTCTTTCATCATTGATGTTTCTCTCTTTCTCTCTCTCTCTCTCTCTCTCTCTCTCTCTCTCTCTCTCTCTCTCTTTCTCTCTCCCTTCCTATCTGAAATCAATTCAAAAACAAAAAGATTAAAGCAGCCACTATACAAATGTCCCAACAAGCAATTATGACTGCTCTATGATAAACAGAAAAACAAAGTCTCAGCAAATAAATAGAAGGTGTAAAGAATAAAATGGAAATTTAACACTGAACAATAACTGAAATTTAAAAATCACAGAAATGAAAACACTTAATAGCAGAATAAAAATGCCAGAGAAGTCTGGCTTGCTGGTGTTGCTCAGTGGTTGGGTGTTGACCCATGAACCAGGTCATGGTTCGATCCCCAGTAGTGTGGGAGGCAGCCGATAGATGATTCTCTCTCATCATTGATGTTTCTATCCCTCTCCCATCCTCTCTCTGAAGTCAATAAAAACATTTTTTAAATGCTAGAGAAAACAGTCAGTGAAACTGAAGACAGATGAACAGAAATTATCCAATCTGAACAATAGAGAGAGAAAAAAGAAAAACTGAACAAAGCCTCAGGGACTTGTGAGACACTAATAAAAGTTCTAAGATTCATGTCCCAAAAGGATAGGAGTAAGAGCATGGTGCGAAAAAAGTATTTGAAAAGATAATGTCTTAAAACAACCTAAATTTGGTGGAACTCACAAAACTACATGTTCAAGAAGCTTAGTGAACCCCAAATCAGATAAATACTAAGAAATACATGCCCAGCCACATGATAATCTAACTGCTGAATACCAAAGACAGAAAAACATCTTGAAAGCAACCAGAGAAAAATGCATTATTTATATGGGAAAAAAATAATTCAAATCACTGCACATTATTCATCAGATACCATGGAAGTCAAAAGGAAGTGGTACAAAAGATGGTAGTATAGGTAAACGCTGGTACTCGCTGCCTCCCACAACCACATCAAAATTACAACTAAAATACAGAACAACTATCATTCAGAATTGCCTGAAAGCTGGCTGAATGGAAGTCCTACCACTAGAGGGAAAAAAACAGAAGTCCTGCCCTAACCAGTTTGGCTCAGTGGATGGAGCAACAGCCTGCAGATTGAAGGGTCCCAGGTTCGATACCAGTTAAGGGCATGTACCTGGGTTGCGGGCACATCCCCAGTAGGGGGCATGCAGGAGGCAGCTGATGGATGTTTCTCTCTCATAGATGTTTCTAACTCTCTATCCCTCTCCCTTTCACTCTGTAAAAAAATCAATAAAATATATTTTAAAAAAAGAAAAGAGAGATTTTTTTTTTTTAAAGAAGCCCTACAACTAGACTGGTACGAAGGGTGGAGAGGTGGAATAGGCTGATTTGGCACCCATATGGGCCATTTTTTTAATCCAGAGGGAGATTGTCCCTGCTGAGGCCACCAAGAGGAGCAAGGGGTCCCAGCCCTACACCAGACCCCCAGCCCAGGGTCCCAGAACTAGGAAGAGAAATCCCCGTAACTTCAGGCTGTAAAAACCAGTGAGGATTTTGGCTGCAGGACACGGAGGCTGCTGGAGACCCAGGTGTCCCTCTTAAAGGGCCAGGCACAAATTTACTCAGACTCACTTCCTCTGAGATCTAGGGCCCTGAGTCACTGGGGAACCCAGACACATAGGAGGAGGAACTGGATTGTCTGGCATCAGGACAGGAACTTGGGGGCGGCCTTCTACCAGATGGAGATGCTCGCAGGGGTCATTGTTCCTATGCTGAGACCTCCCCTGTCCCAAGGCTGACTGGCAACCATATCTGAGTCGCCATCAACCTGGAGAACACTGTTTGCTCTACTATGGTGATTCTCTGAGACCCCGCCCCATTCAATTTGCAACCCCACCCAAGCTGTTTGCAGCAGCTTTTCCACATAAATTGCCTGTCCTGGCTCAGACTTCAGACTTTGCTAAATCTCTCAAACAAGCTGCAGCTGGTGTGAGGGTGCCCCAAATCTATCAATAAAAGGCCCAAGACCTGGCACTAGTACCAGCCTACCTTGCTTCACAGCTGGGCCTCACCTGGGCACTTCTTAGCCCAATACAAACAGCAGCCATCTGCAGATCTCTCTGTAGCTCCTGCTGGGTGGCCCTCGGAAGTGACTAACTTTGCACCTCCCTGAAGGCCCTCGAGCCAGTGTACCCAGTGGACAGCTTCAGACATAACAGATTACAACTCTATATATTCACAAGCAACACAACCAAGGGGCAGACTCAGTGAGTACCAAAGCCCTACTGAAGGAAGTCCTGCTCCATAAGGGTGTTTCCTGCATAGCAGCTCTCCCACTGAAGCCACAGCTGGTCCTCACAGCCAATTGTCCTGGAAGTAAATTCCTCCCAGTGATGCCAACAGCAATCAAAGCTCAATTACAAGACTGCACACAGCCCACAGAAGTACATCTAGAGGGCCCAGCTCAGGTGCCTGGAGAGACTGAGACCCTGGGCACTACAGGACACCTACTACACAAGGCCACTCTACCAATTCCAGGAGACATAGCAGCTCTACCCAAACAAACACAGGGAAGCAGCCAAAATGCAGAGACAAAGAAACATAACACAAATGAAAGTAATGGAAGAAAGCAAACTACTGGATACAGAGTTCAAAACCATGGTTATAAGGTTACTCAAGGATCTTCAAGGAACTTAGACTTTCAAGGATCTTAGTGAGAATTCCAAAGACATGGAAAAGGACCATTCAGAAATTAAGCATACACTAATTGAAACAAAGAATAATTTACAGGGATTCAACAGTAGAGTAGAGGATTCAAATCAACAATATGAAATATGAGGAAGCAAAAAACACCCAATCAGAAGAGAAAAAAAAAAGAAAAGAATCCAAAAATATGAAGAGAGTGTAAGGAGCCTCTGGGACAACTTCAAGCATAGCAACATTCGCATTATGGGGGTGCCAGAAGAGAGAGAGAGCAAGATATTGAAAACCTATTTGAAGAAATAATGACAGAAAACTTCCCCTACCTGGTGAAAAAAATAGACTTACAAGTCCAGGAAACTCAGAGAGGCCCAAACTAGAGGAACCCAAAGAGGACCACACCAAGACACATCATAATTAAAATGCCAAGGGCTAAAGACAAAGACAGAATTCTAAAAGCAGCAAGAGAAAGAGAGCGCCCTTGTCAGTTAATTTCTCAACAGAAACTATACAGGCCAGAAGGAAGTGGCAAGAAATATTTAAAGTGATGAATAGCAAGGACCTACAACCAAGATACTCTACCCAGCAAAGCTATCATTTAGAATTGAAGGTCAGATAAAGAGATTCATAGAAAGAAAAAGCTAAAGGAGTTTATCTCCACCAAGCCAGTATTACATGAAAAGTTGAAGGGTATTCTTTAAGAAGAGGAAGAAGAAGAAAAAGATAAAAAATATGAACAATAGCCCTAACCGGTTTGGCTCAGTGGATAGAGTGTTGGCCTGCGGACTCAAGGGTCCCAGGTTCAATTCTGGTCAAGGGCATGTACCTTGGTTGTGGGCACATACCCAGTAGGGAGTGTGCACAAGGCAGCAGATTGATGATTCTCTCTCATCGATGTTTCTAACTATCCCTCTCCCTTCCTCTCCATAAAAAATCAGTAAAATATATATATAAAAAACATGAACAATAAAATGGCAAGAAATACATATCTATCAACAATTGAATCTAAAAATTCAAAATAAACAAATAAGAAATCGATTGAACAGAATAAATTGGTGAATAAAATAGAATCAGGCATGGAAAAGGAACAGACTGACAATTCTCAGAGGGAAAGGGGGTAGGGTGTGGGAAGAGATTGAACAAAGATCTTATGTGTATCTATGCATTACCTATGAACAGACAATGGGGTGGCAAAGGCCTGGGGTGGGGCAGGAACTGGGTGGAGAGGGGAAAAAAAGAGGGACATCTGTAATACTCTCAATAATAAGGATTTAGAAAAAAAAGGAAGTGGTACAGCCCTAGCTGGTTTGGCTCAGTGGATAGAGCACTGGCTCACAGACTAAAGGGTCCTGGGTTTGATTCTAGTCAACGGCATGTACCTTGGTTACAAGCTAGATACCCAGCCCTGGTTGGGGCACATGTGGGAGGCAACCAATTGATGTGTCTCTCTCACGTTGATATTTCTCTCATTCTGTCTCTCCACCTTGCTTCCACTCTCTCTAAAGATCAATGGAAAAATGTCCTCAGATGAGGATTGGGGTGGAGGGGGGGAAGGAACTGGTAAAACATTATTAGGTGCTGAAAAAAATAATGAATTTAAAAATATATATATATCTTATTGATTTTTTACAGAGAGGAAGGGAGAGGGATAGTTAGAAACATCGATGAGAGAGAAACATCTATCAGTGCCTCCTGCACACTCCCTACTGGGTATGTGCCCACAACCGAGGTACATGCCCTTGACCAGAATCAAACCTGGGACCCTTGAGTCCGCAGGCCGACGCTCTATCCACTGAGCCAAACCAGTTAGGGCAGTGGTCGGCAAACTGTGGCTCATGAGCCACATGCAACTCTTTGGCCCCTTGAGTGTGGCTCTTCCACAAAATACCGATTTCTATGCATGGGCCATGAAGTTTCAATCACACTTTACGTGTGTGCCCGCACGTGGTATTTTGTGGAAGAGCCACACTCAAGGGGCCAAAGAGCCGCATGTGGCTTGTGAGCCGCAGTTTGCCGATCATGGGGTTAGGGCAATGAATTTTCTATATCCAGCAAAAAACCATCCATCAGAAATGAAAGTGAAATAGAGACATCCTCCTATATAATAAAAGAGTAATATGAAAATTGACCAAACAGCAGAACGGTCGCTATGACACGCACTGATCACCATGGGGCAGATGCTCAATGCAGGAGTTGCCCCCTGGTGGTCAGTGGGCTCCCACAGGGGGAGCGCTGCTCAGCCAGAAGCCGGGCTCACGGCTGGTGAGCGCAGCAGTGGTGGCAGGAGCCTCTTCCGCCTCTGTGGCAGTGCTAAGGATGTCTGACTGACGGCTTAGGCCCGCTCCTGGTGAGCGGGCCTAAGCCGTCAGTCAGACATCCTCCAAGGGCTCCCGGACTGTGAGAGGGCACAGGCCAGGCTGAGGGACCCACTCCCCCAGAGTGCACAAATTTCATGCACCGGGCCTCCAGTTCTTATATGAAGAAAAACTAATGAAGAAAATCGAAGAGAATCTGTCACTAACAGACAACTCTAAAAGAATTACTAAGAGAACTCCTTTAAACAGAAGAAAAAAGAAATCAGAAGGAAACTTGAAACATCAGGAACGAGGGAAGAACAACGAAAGTAGTAAATATCGCCCTAACCGGTTTGGCTCAATGGATAGAGCGTCGGCCTGTGGACTGAAAGGTCCCAGGTTTGATTCCGGTCAAGGGCATGTACCTTGGTTGCGGGCATATCCCTAGTAGGAGTTGTGTAGGAGGCAGCTGATCGATGTTTCTCTCTCATCGATGTTTCTAACTCTCTATCCCTCTCCCTTCCTCTCTGTAAAAAAATCAAATATATATATATATATATGGTAGTAAATATCTTAGTAAATATAATAAATTATTTTCTCCTTGAGTTTTTAAAATATACTTTTTGGTTGAAAGCAAAATTTATAGAATTGTTTCATGAGTTTCCAATGTATGTAGATATACAATTAGGATATAAAGGGAGAGAAATAAAGTGATCTACATGTGGTAAAGTTTCTGCATTCCAGCTGAAGTGGTAAAATACCAACTTTAGCCAAATATATGGTGAAGGAAGATGATTTGACTTTGGATTGTGGGTACACAATACAATATACAGATGATATATCATAGAAATGTACACTTGACACCTATATGATCCTATTAACTAATGTTGCCCCAATATATCTAATAAAAAATACTGACTTTAAGTAGACTGGAACGTTAAAAATGTATAATGTAATCCCTAAAGCAAACAATTTAAAAGACTATGCAAAAATATAAAGTTACAATAACTAAAATGGAAGACTAAATTTTAAAAAAATGTTTATAATTAAAAATCTTTCAAAACGGAAATTTTAAGGTACAGACTGTTTTACTGGTAAATTCTATTGAACATTTAAAGAAGAAATAACACCAATTCTACACAATGTTTTCCAAAAAATAGAAGAGTTGGAAGAACTTTCCAACTCATGAAACTAGCATTGCCCTGATACAGAAATGAAACAGTAAGAAAAGGTACAGATTAATATTGCTCATAAACATAAATACAAAAATTCCCAAATAGCAAACTGATTCCATTAATATATATCAAAAAGAATAATGCACCTGATCAATTGGGGTTTATCCTGGGAATGCACAGCTAGTTCAATATGAAAAAAATCAATTAATGTAATCCACCATATTAATAGTCTAAAGAAGAAAACATGTGATCATATCAATGGATGCAGAACAAACATGACAAAATTCAACACTGATTCAAAACTCTCAGCAAACTAGGATTAGAAGGAAACATATTCAACATAACAAAGCACATCTTCAAAACATCTACAGCTACTATCATCTACACTAATAAAAGAGAAACATGGTAATTGGCGTACGACCGCTACCCTTCTGATTGGCTAATCAGCGTTTCCTTATGCAAATTAACTGTCAGCCAAGATGGCGGCCGGCAGCCATGCACTGAAGCGAGCAGGGAGGCTTCCTTGCTTCAGTGACTGCAGACTGCAACGTTCCTCGCCTCACTTGCAGGCCTCTGAGCTGGCAGTTTGAAACATTCTAACAAATATAGCCGGCTGGGATCTCAGAGCTGAAGTTATACATTGTTTCGATTATAGAACGGCAAACAAACCAGCAGTGGAAGCCTCAGAGCTAGAGCCAGAGCTAAAGCTGCCCAGAAGAAAAAAAAAAAAGAAAAAAAGGAGTGGTTGGGAGCTTCCCGCCAGCCTGAAAGCAGCCCTCAGCCCCTCACCCAGACTGGCCAGGCACCCCAGTGGGGACCCCCACCCTGAAGGGTGTGTGACCAGATGCAAATAGCCCTCAGCCCCTCATCCAGGCTGGCCAGGCACCCCAGTGGGGACCCCCACCCTGATCCAGGACACCCTTCAGGGCAAACCAGCCGGCCCCCAGGCCTCTATCCTATATAGTAAAAGGGTAATATGCCTCCCAGCACCGGGATCAGCGGAGCAGTGAGGCCTCCTGGCACCAGATCAGCGTGACAGGGGGCAGCGCCCAAACCCCCTGATCGCCCTGCGGCTCTGTGTGTGACAGGGGGTGGAGCCCCAATCCCCTGATGGGCCCTGCTCTGTGTGTGACAGGGGGTGGTGCCCAAACCCCCTCCCCCCCCCTCCACGGGCCCTGCTCTGTGTGTGACGGGGTAGAGCCATAACCTCCCCACTGGCCCTGCCCTGAGTGTGACAGTGGTGGTGCCCAAACCCCCTGATCCGCCCTGCTCTGTGTGTGACAGGGGGTGGTGCCCCAACTCCCCTATTGGCCCTACTCTGTGCGTGACAGGGAGGAGCTCCCCAACCCCCTGATGGGCCCTGCTCTGTGCGTGATGGGGGGGCGAGGGGGGGGCAGTGTCCCAACCCCCTGATTGGCCCTGCTCTGTGAGTGACAGGGGGCAGCGCCCCATCCTCCTGATTGGCCCTGCCCTGTGCGTGACAGGGGGTGGCACCACAACCTCCCCATCGACCCTGCCTTGAGTGTGACAGGGGGCGGTGCCCCAACCCCCCAATCAGCCCTACCCTGAGCGTGACTGAGGGTGGCATCGCAACCTCCCAATCCGCCCTGCCCTGTGCATGACGGGGCGGCGCCCCAACTCCCCAATCAGCCCTGCTCTGAGCCCGACCAGGGGCTGCACTTAGGGATTGGGCCTGCCCTCTGCCACCCGGGAGCAGGCCTAAGCCAGCAGGTCGTTATCTCCCGAGGGGTCCCAGACTGCGAGAGGGCACAGGCCGGGCTGAGGGACCCCCCCTTCCCCCCCGAGTGCACAAATTTTTGTGCACCGGGCCTCTAGTACTTAATAATGAAAGACTGAATGCTTTTTCCCTAGATCAGTAGCAAGGCAAGAATATTCACTCTCACCACTTCTATCCAACATACTGGAAGTCCTAGCCAGTAAAATAAAGCAAGAAAAAGAAACAAAAGGCATACAGATTGGAAAGGAAGAAATAAAATGGTCTCTATTTCATGACATGATTATCTCTTAGAAAATCCCAAGGAATCCAAGTAAACCCCTAAAGCAAGCAAGTTTAGCAAGGTTGCAGGATATAAGGTTAACATAAAAGTTAACCATATTTCTATACACTATCAATGTACAACTGGAAACATGATTATTGTATAGAATAAAGTTCAATGAACTAATTACAAGTCAGATGGAGTCCCTCTAATTTTGATACACAGCTAGTTAAAAGACATAAGTGTTTCTACTTCATCAACTAGTTAATTAACTAGCCTATGGATTACCTAGAAAAGAGTTGTTTAACAGTGTAAATGTTATCTCAAAAGAGACCCTTTGCTTTCTGGAAAGAGTGCCAACACACTGGTTAGGACTGAGGGCAGTTTGATCTCCTTTACTTACTGCTTGAGACTTTCCTTAGAGGAATGCGAGGTTCTTTTTCTTCCTCCAGCAGCTCAGCACTTTGTAGGAGAGCATGGATCTCTGGCTGTAGGTCATCCACACTAGCTTCCCCTGAAGCCAGTGCTCTGCAGTGCAGTACCAAGGCAACATCTTGGTTATAGAAGTGGAAGTACCGGCATACTCGACTGGCTTCATGCACACAGCCATCATCCAATAGGCGCCCAATCAAAAAGATTAGTGACTCCTGCTCCTTCCAATCTAGTCTGTTCTCACAAGTCTCTTTGGATGGAAGGCCATTAAGTGCTAAATATTTTGATGTGTTCAGGGCAGCCAACTTGGAGAATGAAAACTCACTGGCTAAGCTGTCAAAGGAAAGTTCACCACTAGCTGAGATCTGCTGAGAAAATGTGGGCTCTCTTTCCTCCTGGTTTCCTCTGAGGGTGTGCTGGGTGATACGGCAGAGCCAGATCTGCTTCTCCAGCTCCTCCAGCTCCTCCACAGGGACCAGGTCCTCCTGAGCAAGCCAATGCCCTGCCAGGGTGAGCAGCAGATGGCACTCCTCAGTGCTGCTCTGTCCCTCCTCAGTAGGGTACTCACGCGCCACAAGGGCCTGGGCTGTGAAAAAGGAAGAAGCTGCTTTGCTTGAAATGGAATTTTTCTTAAAATTCTCATGGCATTTTTTCCAGAAGTCAATTCTTGTTTGTTTCAGGGACCACTGGTCAATGTGTTTTAAGTTCTGCATTTCCTGTGTTACCTGTGAAATTTAAAAAGTATCATAAATGCTACTGTTCCCTAATTACACCATACTTTTTAAACCCAAGTCAAAGAATATGAGGCATGGCTACAGATGTTCCTGGGTATTTTATCTGGAAAGTTAAGGTATGGAAAACAATTTTAAATTTATCCAACTGAATGGGGTTCAAGGAGAAGCCACCTAAGCTAACCTTATATTTAAAGTATACATTCTTGCCCAGCCAGTGTGGCTCAGTGGTTGAGCATCGACCTATGAACCAGGAGGTCATGGTTCAATTTCTGGTCAGGGCACATGTCCAGGTATCAGGCTTAATCCCCAGTTGGGGGTGTGCAGGAGGCAACCGATCAGTGGTTCTCTCTCATCATTGATGTTTCTATTGCTCTCTCCCTCTCCCTTCCTCTCTGAAATCAATAACAATAGGTTTAAAAAAAAAAAAAAAAAAGAAGAAGTCATTGATGAAATAGTTAAAAAAAAAATAAAATAAAGCATACATTCTTCACCCTGGCCGGTATAGCTGTTGGTTGAGCGTCATCCCATGCCCCAAAGGGTTGCTGGTTCAATTCTCAGTCAGGGCACATATTCAGCTTGTGGGTTCAATCCCCAGTCAGGGTGCATACGGGAGGCAACTGATCGATGTTTCTCTCTCTCCCTCTCCCTTCCTATCTCTCTAAAATCAATAAAAACAATAATAAAGCATACAATATTCAAAAATGGGAATTCTAGGCTCATCCATTTCTGAAACTAATGTGTATCAGAAGTGAAAAAGCCTCATCTCCTATAAATTGCATATCTCATTTGATTTTTGGTTTAATGATGGTTCAAAAAGCTAAGATTTTTTGTTGTTAATCCTCACCCAAGAATATTTTTTCCATTGATTTAGAGAGTAGAAGGGAGGGGGAGAGACAGAGAGAGAGAAACATCGATGAGAGACACATTAACTGGTTGCCTGCTGTGTGCGCCCCAAACAGGGCCAGGGATCGAGCCTCCAACCAAGGTACATACTCTTGACAGGAATCAAACCCATGAACCTTCAGTCCACAGGCCAATGCTCTAACCATTGAGCAACTGGCTAGGGCAAAAAGCCAAGACTTTAAATAACTTAAAAGACTTATGTTACCTCACCTCTTCAATAACCAAGTTGTCCACAGGTAACTCAGCTAATTCTGCTACCCTCTTAGCCAAAGCAAACTGTCCATTTGTCTCCAGTTTTTCCAAAATAGATTTACATTCCTGCTGAAAATTCTGAAGGCTATAGCTGGTAATAATCACATTATTAATGGCTATGGATGTATCCTTCAAAATGTGGCTAAGGATACACAGCTTCTTTACATCTGGACCTGTACCAAAGAGAAAAGGATATAAACACTTCATTAAAAAAAATGCCACTATGGCATTTTTAATTAAATATCAGGAAGGGAAATATGTATATTTAAAATAATAATGTGGTTAAAGGAAAAAAGACCACCTCTTTTTCTAGCTTGGTTGATGAGCAGAGGAAGCCATAGGCAGCTCCTTTATAGTAAGACCTATTAGAGGTTGGCACACGGACTCATCCACACATCTGGCTTTAAACGCAGAGCAGAGGTTGGTGGTCTACTATGCAGTAGCAACTCAAGTCAATCTTGGGAAGATTTGGCCATTCATTCAGGTCAGTCCCATCTCTTTCTGGGTTTTTCTCCTACCTTGAACAAATTTGTTTTTATGATTGTTCACTTGTTCATTCAATGTGGTGTCATGGGTATTAAGACACAGACTTGTAGAGTAGCTGAAACTGCAGCTGGCCAGTAGCACACTGTCTTCAGAATGGACATCACTTGCTCCTCTGGATATCTATCTACTTAACCCAGTGAGACCCAGCTGAGCTCTTCCTGATGTCCTGGGAAATTCTTATCCGCAGTCACATTAAGGATCCTCTGCCAACAACTTATGTGGCTGGGTTTGCCCCCACTCCCAAATAATCTGAGAACCCTATGTGTGCCCTACCATAGGGGAAGAGCATGAAACGCATTCTATAGGAGCCTACTCCAATGTCACCTGCTGGGCTGTGGTCTGATTCAGAGACAGTGAGACATCCTGCACAATAAACACCAGTGTGAGCATGCTGCGTTTCTTTTCTGGCATCATATAAAACACAGATTAAAAAATTTTTTTTTTTCTCTAAGCGTGCGCGCGCGCACACACACACACACACACACACACTATAAAAATAGAAATAAATTAAATTATATGAATAAAAGCATTATAGTAATGTTAACAATCTAAACAATCCTTTTAATTTTTTAAGGATAGAGTAACTCTAGCAAGAAAACAGGAAATTCATTTCTGAAAACAAAATTATTACCGATCAATGAAAACACCAATATGTTAAAAGGATCTATTCTTTTGTCTACAAAGTCATCTTCTATGCCCTACATTTAGGAAACAGGCCTTTCTTCTCCCCGTCATCAGCCCCACAGCCAGCAACAATGGCACTGAGCCCAGCATTCTCTGTGTTCTGTGCAACTCTGAGCTCTCCAGCTGAACATATGTAAGTTTAAATGTGATAAAATAACCCTAAGTAGTGAAAACGTCAGAATCTAGTGTAAAAGAATAACATTATTATTCAACAAAAACTTGAAATTATCACAAGTAGAAAGAAGTTAAGGCAATACTGGTTTTTTCACTAATCAACAGGCTTAGAGACTACCAATTTCTGGAAACACCTGCAAAAAATAAGCGTAATTTGTCTGAGAACTTCAAAACGAATTAGACATTCCTGAAACAAGCCTGTGACTCTGAGCAGTGATGATATGCTAAGCTGACTTGTAAGAGAAAGGCATGACAGTGACAGGGTAATGCAGAGGCTAGCCAGGGGGAACTGGGGCTACTTGACAACTGCTTAGGATGAGTAGATAGTCCTATTACTTCTGTTATATCCTATTGTGCTTTGTTTTAAATGTTTTAACCATGATTGAAGTTTCATAACCGCTCCTTCATATCCTGTTATGAACTTTAAATGTAATGTTATATATATATGTCATATGCATTTTAATTCCCAGAATGCCCTTCTAAAATACTTTCAAGATTAAGACAGCTAACTTCTTAACAGCAACTTAACTGTAAGGACTGTCTTACCCTCAGAGAAGAGATGCTCTATCCCAACAAACAGCTGTAAAAGCTTTCCCAGCTCGTACTGGGTCCTGCACTGCTGCAGCATAAGCTTCAAAAGAAAACACACTTGCTCCTTCAGCCATGGGACAGGGATGGCAGCGTGGACCTTTATGGCTGCTGTTTCAAGCTATAAAAAAAGACATGGTCAGGGAAAGTGGTTTCACAGGGACAACTCAAAACCTCCAAATGTGCCATCCAAAGTGATGATCTGTCACGAAGCAGATGCTTCTTCAGGTCCTCTCGATGGCAGGAAGCAGCAGTGTGCCTCTTTGTGGGGCATCTCAGTGTAGAGAACTGTGTGTGTGAAAGTCAAAGATGGGAAAGAGACCCAGGACTACTTTGGAGTGAACTGATGCAAATACGCCCCCTTACTGACTAACAGCCCTGTGAGTTGCTGTGAAATTAAGCAGACATGTTTCACTTAAAAGCTTCTTCAGAGGATACAGGCTGCCCTTAAATCCAGAAGTTGGGCAATTCACATATGAAAGAACACCTCTTAGGAAGACTTGCTTAACACTGCTGAGCTGGTTCTAATAGTTAGCTTATCCTATATAATGAAAGGCCAATATGCAAATAGACCGAATGGCAGAACAACCGGAACAACTGAACAACTGGTCGCTATGACGTGTGCTGTCCACCAGGGGGCGTGTATGGAACATGGCGGGCGTTGGCCACGATGGGATGGTGGAGCAGGTGAGCCCGGCGAGCCTCTGGTGGTTACTGAAAATTCTTTGCTCCCTTGCGCTGCAGTCCCACCTGCCGCTTGCACCCGTTGCTGGCGCTGGCCCCAATCACTCCACACCGCCAGCAGGTGTGAGCAGGGCTGGTGCCATCAGCGTGTGGGAGTGGTGGCGGCAGGAATGAGGCTGCCCGCAGACAGGGGATGGGGGTGGGGTGCAGCGGGAGGGGCCGGGCAGGGGTGCGGAGGATGGGCTGAGACCTGCCCCTGTGCCTACTGCAGCCTCGTGGCCCACAGTTCCTTTCAAGGTGCACGACTTTGCACTGGGTCCCTAGTCCTATATAATAAAGAGGTAATATGCAAATTAACCCTCACACCCTCACAAGATGGCTGCCTATGACCAGGCCAGCAGGGGGGTTAGTGAGGGACGACCAAACGACTGAACAAGCAGGCTGTGCCGGGCGACCAGGCCGGCAGGGGGGTTAGTGAGGGACAACCAAACAACTGAACAAGCAGGCTGTGTGGGGTGACCAGGCCAGTGGGAGGAGTGTGAGGGGTGACCAGGCCGGCAGGGGGGGCAGTTGGGGGCGACCAGGCAGGCAGGCAGGCAGGTGAGTGATTAGGAGCCAGCAGTCCAGGATTGCGAGATCGGGCCTAAATTGGCAGTCAGACATCCCCCAAGGGGTCCTGGATTGGAGAGGGTGCAGGCCGGGTTAAGGAGACCCCCACACCCTGTGCACAAATTTCATGCACCAGGCCTCTAGTACAGCAGTTCTCAACCTGTGGGTCACGCACGACCCCTTTGGGGGTCGAATGACCCTTTCATAGGGGTAGCCTAAGACCATCGGAAAACACATATATAATTACATATTGTTTTTGTGATTAATCACTATGCTTTAATTATGTTCAATTTGTAACAATGAAATTGGGGGTCACACAACATGAGGAACTATATTAAAGAGTCACAGCATTAGGAAGATTGAGAACCACTGCTCTAGTAGTTTATAATACCACTAGAGAAGATTCTCAATTAAGAAGGTTCTCAGTTATCGTATTTCAAGGAAATCATAAAAAATATTAACAGGAAAATGACCCCAAGTAGCAGGCCTCATTAGTTTGAATTAGAACATGATTTCTTAGTCTTTATTTCTGGTTTACTTACCTCTGTTGCCCTAAGAAGAGAAACTACAGCAGGCAGATGATGGAACTGGTTAAGGAACAAATACATGGGAATAAAGGGTTGAGGCAAGGATGGAGCAGCTGCATTGCCCCTTTGCAAAAGGCTGCAGCAGGAGAAGTCAGGCAAGAATAAGAAGATACCTGGGAAGACCTAAACGTAAAACTCAAACTGATAAGCTGAGCTCATTAAAATTAAAAACTCTCTCTAAAAATCAATGGAAAATGTCCTTAGGTGAGGATTAACAACAACAAAATAGAAGGTTCAACACAGCAAGAAAATATGACAATTATAAACATGTACACACCTAATGACAGACCACCAAATATATGAAGCAAAACCTGATGAAACTGAAGGGAGAAACAGACAGTTCTACAATAACTGTTGGAGACTTTACTACCCCACTCATAATAATGGACAGAATAACCAGACAGAAGAAAACAATGACAAGAAACACATTCTTCTCAAATGCACATGAAATGTTTCAGAACAGACCATATATTAGGATACAAATTAAGTCTCAATAGATTTTAAAAGACAGATATCATACAAAGTATCTTCTCTGACCACAGTGGGATGAAGTTAGAAGTCAGTAACAAAAGGAAACTGGAAAATTCACAAAACTTTAGAAATTAAACAATATACTTTTAACAAGAGAGAAGACTCAAATTACTAAAATCAGAAATGAAAGTGGGGACATCACTACTGATTCTACAGAAAATAAAAAGGATTGTAAGAGAGTATTGTGAAAAAATTATACGCCAAAAAAATGGATAACCTAGATGAAATTGATAAATTCCCAGAAACACAAAACCTACCAAAACTAAATCACAAAGAAATATATCATCTGAATAGACTTATGACTAGTAAAGAGAGTGAATCATCAATCAAAAATCTCCCAACAAAGAAAAGTCTGGACCTGATAGCTTTACTGGCAAATCACACATTTAAAGCACTAATACCAATCCTTCTCAAACTTCTCCAAAAAATTAAAGAGGAGGGAACACTGCCTACCTTATTCTATGAAACCAACATAAGGTTGACACCAAAGACAAAGAAAACTACATACTGATATCCTTTATGAGCACTGATGCAAAAATCTTTAACAAAATACTAGCAAACTGCCCTGACCAGTGTGGCTCAGTTGGTTGGGCATCATCCGGTGCACCAAAAGGTTGCCACTTCAATTCCCAGTCAGAGCATATGCTAGGTTGAGGGCTTGATTCCCGGTAGGAGGCATGCAGGAGACAGCTAACCGATGTCTTGCTCTCACATCGATATTTCCCTCATTTTCCCTTCCTCTCTCTCTAAAAATCAATTTAAAAAATCATTTAAAAAATACTAATAGCCTTAGCCCATTTGGCTCTGTGGTTGGAGCATTGATTCTCAGATAAAAGGGTCCCAGGTCTGATTCCAGTCAAGGGCACATACTTCATCGAAGGCTTAATCCCTGGCACTGGTCAGGGAGCACGTGAGGAGGCAACCAATCAATGTGTCTTTAACACATCGATGTCTCTCTCTCTTTGTCTCTCCCCCTCCCTTCCACTCTCTTTAAAAATCAATGAAAAAAACATATCCTCAGGTAAGGATTAACAACAAAAAAATACTAATAAACTGAATTCAGCAGCATATTAAAAAGATTATACACCATTACAAAATAGGATTTATTCCTGGAATGCAAAAATAATTCAACATACAAAAATCAATCAATGTATATACCACATCAATAGGACAAAAGAAAACACCACATGATCATCTCAATGCAGAAAAAGTATCTGACAAAATTCAACACCATTTCATGATAAAAACACTCCACAAACGAGGAACAGAAGGAAACTACCTCCATATAATAAAATCCATATGTGAAAAGCCACAGTGAACATCAAACTCAATGGCAAAAGACTGAAAACACAACTCTAAGATCAGGAAAAGGCAAGGATTCCCACTTTCAACTCTTCTTTTCCACATAGTCCTGGAAGTTCTAGCCAGAGCATTTTGGGGGAAGAAGAGGGGGGGAAAAGTGATCCAAGTTGAAAAAAAAAGAAGTAAAATTATTTCTATTCAGATGATATAATTTTATATGTAGAAAACTCTAAAGATCCCACACACAAAAACTCAGAATAAATGAATTCAACAAAGTAACAGGAGAGAAAAAGTCACCACACAAAAACCAGTTTCATTCCTATAAACAATTAACAATCTGAAAAGGAAATTATGAAAATAATTCTATTTCTAACAGTATCAAAAAGAATAAAATATTTAAGACATTAATTAACCAAGGAGGTAAAAGATTTGTACAATGAAACTACAAAATGCTGCTGAAAGAAATTAAAGATATAAAAGATGGGAACACATCCCATGTTCCTGGAATGGAAGTCTAATTGTAAATATTATCCAAAGCAATCTACAGAGTCAATGAGATCCCTATTAAAATCCCAATGATGCTTTCACAGAAACAGAAAAACCCATCTTAAAATCATATGGAATCCCAAGGGACCCCAAAGAGCCAAAACAATCTTTTTTTTTAATTTTTATTTTTTATTTTAGAGAGGAAAGGAGAGGGAGATAGAGATAGAAACATCAATGATGAGAATCACTGATCAGCTGCCTCCTGCACACCCCTATTGGGAATCAAGCCCGCAACTTGGGCATGTGTCCTTGACCAGAATCGAATCTGGGACGCTCTATTCCACTGAGACAAACCGGCTAGGGCCCAAAACAATTTTGAAAAAGAACAAACTCATACTTTCTGATTTTAAAACGTATTACAAAGCTACAGTAATCAAAATTGTGTGGCATTGGGATAAAGACAGACATATAGACCAGGGGTCCTCAAACTTTTTAAACAGGGGGCCAGTTCACTGTCCCTCAGACCGTTGGAGGGCTGGACTATAATTAAAAAAAAAAACTATGAACAAATTCCTATACACACTGCACATATCTTATTTTGAAGTAAAAAAACAAAACAGGAACAAATACAATATTTGTATTTGCATGTAGCCCATGGGCCGTAGTTTGAGGACCCCTGAATAGACCAATGGAATAGAAAAGAAAGCCCAGAAATAAATCCTTGCATATATGGTCAAATGATTTTTGACAAGGGTGTCAAGACAATTCAATGAGGAAAGCACAGTCTTTTCAACAAATGGTGCTGGGAAAACTGACTATCCACATGTAAAAAAATAAAGTTGAACACCTACCTAACAAGATATACAAAAATTAACTCCAAATGGACAAAAGACCTAAATGTAAGACCTAAAACAATAAAACTAGAAGAAAACATAGGACAAAACCTTTATAACACTGGATTTGGCAATGATTTCTTAGCAATGACACCAAAGGCATAGATAACAAAAGAAAAAATATACAAATTGGATCTCATGAAAATGTAACAATTTTGTGTATAAAAAGATACTATGAAAAGAGCAAAACAGCAACTCACACAATGGGAGAAAATATTTGCAAATCATATATCTGATGTGGGATTAATACCCAGAATATGTAGAGAATTCCTGAAACTCAACAATAAAAAAACACAACCCAATTTAAAAAAGGGGCTGGGTGGATAGGAGCAAAGGGGAAGAAAATGGGGGACATCTGCATACTGTCAACAATAAAAATAATGGGTAAAGGGCTTAGATAGACATTTCTCCAAAGAAGATACACAAATGGCAAATAAGCACATGAAAAGATGCTCAACATTACTAATCATTAGGGAAATACAAATCAAAACTACAATGAGACACCACCTCACACCCGTTAGTATGATTACTATTAAAAAAACAGAGACCAAGTATTGGTGAGGATGTAAAGAAATAGGAACCCTTATGTAATACTGTTAGGAATGTAAAATGGTAGTCACTGTGAAAAATAGTATGGTATTCCTCAAAATATTAAAAGTATAATTACCATATCATCAAGCAATTCTACTTCTGAGTAAACACCCAAAAGAAGTGAAAGCAGGATCTCAAAGAACTGTTTGTATACCATGTCATAACAGCATCATTCACAATAGCTAAAACGTGGAAGCAACCCAAACGCCCATCGATGAATGAATGGACTAGCAAAATGTGGTGTATACACACAATGCGATATTATTCAGCATTAAAAAGGAAGGAAATCCTGGCATATGCTATGGATGAACTCTGAGGACGTTATGCTAAGTGAGATAAGCTAGATGAAAAGACAACTATTATACAGTTCCACTTATGAGATACTTAAAGTAGTAAAAATCATAAGGACAGAAAACAGAATGATGGTTGCCCGGGGCTAGGGATAGGGGAAGAATGAAGAGTTATTGTTTAATGGGTATAGCTTCAGTTTTACAAGATGAAAAGAGTTATTTTGGAGGTGGATGGTGGTGATGGTTACACAATAATGAGAATGTATTTAATACAACTGTACACTTAAAAATGGCTAAGATGGTAAATGTTATGTATATTTGACCACAAATAACAAAAGAAGATACCTATTAGGGTGCCAAGTCATGGAGAGTTATAGACCAAGGAAATTAATGTCCCTATTTTCTGTGATTTAGAAAACTCAGGCATATTTGAATAACTGATTCTGTATTTTCAAATAATAATCTTCATTACAGTGAAGACTAATGTGATTTGAGAGCAAAAGCCTATACTGAGGTTCCACTGATATAAATTTGTTGTGTAAAATCAGTAAATAGTTTTGTCTTATTTATCATAGAGCTCTTTTGTGGTAGAGAAGGCAAAAGTGCCAAAACTCCAGGCAGGATTGAGGTATATTTCTTTTGAACAGGCTATCTTGAATTGTTAGAATGTGGCCCATTTATCACCATACTCTTCTCTAGCATCCATAGCAGATACCATGAATTCCTTTCCCACTGAGCTTGGCTGCCGCATCAGGATACTGATCACAGTTAGCACATTAGATAAAACCTGTCATCCTTGGCAACTGAGGTGATTTATAAGCAAGGCCACTGACACTCCTACCCTGACTCGCTATCTCTGGCACAGTACAAATGATTTCATTTGAATTACACCACATAACAGCTGTTCACCTACTGTCACATCCCAACTACTAGCAGACAGCAGGCCACTCTAACAAATTTCACATCAGTAAGAAAGAACATATTCTAACTTACAGTTTCAAGGCTCTTCTGGAACTCCAGTAGTTTAGCTTTGGCTTCCTTATAATTCTTGAAGAACATACAGAGTTCATACATCTCCAACATCAGTAGTAATGGGGAATCCTTTGAAGAAGAGTTTGAAAGAAATTACAAAATCCTGCCCGGCTGGCATGGCTCAGTGGTTGAACCTTGACTTATGAACCAGGAGGTCACGGTTTGATTCCAGTCAAGGGCACATGCCCAGGTTTCAGGCTCGATCCCCAGTAGGGGATGTGCAAGAGGCAGCTGATCAATGACTCTCTATGATCACTGATGTTTCCATTCCTCTCTCCATCTCCCTTCCTCTCTCTAAAGTCAATAAAAAGATATTTTTTTTAAAAAGACAAAATCCTGAACTTAATACTATTTTCTCATGAATAATGGCAATATAAGAGAAGGTTAAAGTAAAAGACAAATGTTATTAATAGCAGCTTCATAGAATTAAATTACGTATGTTAAAAAGAAAGGCAGTTACATCTACTCAAAGGTCGGTCCATTTTCTGTCTATCCTATACTTGGTCCAACACACAAGAGCAGGACATAGTCCACTAGATGGTGCTAGGAAACCTTTACATACACTCCCTGATAAAGGGCTCCAGTGACCTGCCAACCTGCCTGTGGCATCAATCCATACAGTTCCATCACTTCAGTGGGAGCTTTCCAGTCAGAGCACAGGAGTCTGGGAATTAGAAAGTATGGATCTGAACTGTAAGTACTCTGCTCACTAAATTACTGTGAGATCCTGCGCATGTTACTTAAGTTCTGTAAACCTTGGTTTATTACTCTGTAAAATGAGGATAAGACCACTTCATAATATCCTAACACAATATTACCTTTTGGGGATTATTGTGTGAATTGACTAAAATAATGTATAGAAAGCACTCTGCTAAATAAATGGTAGTTCTATTATCATTATTTGTTATGGGCTACAAAATAGATTTAGCCGGCTGGTGTGGCTCAGTGGTTGAATGTTGACCCATGAAGCAAGAGGTCACAGTTTGATTCCCAGTCAGGGCACATGCCTGGATTGTAGGTTTATCCCCAGTAGGGGCATGCAGGAAGCAGCAGATCAATGATTCTCTCTCATCATTGATATTTCTATCCCGCTCTTCCTTCCTCTCTCTGAAATCAATAAAAGCATATTTAAATAAATAAATAAATACCTTAAAGAAAAGCTGGAAACCTCTGATGAGAGTTTTGCTCTTCTGCCTTGTTAATAATGTTCTCCAGATGACTGAGAAGTCCTCAAGGTCCCATGTATGGCCCTCCAATGAGTCCTGAATGTGTCCCATTGCTTCAGCTGCAATACTGTCCTCCACAGAAGCGATGATCCAAACACAGAGACAAGAAATAGCACTGGCATCCTACCATTGAATAAAAATTTTTCAAAATAAAATAACAACTGGGCTTGGATTATCTGACAGAGGAAGTTTCCAGCAATGCTACAACTACAGATGGCTATTTCCTGTTCAGGAAAAATCACCTCACTAAATTGGTTAAAATGGCTTGAAAATCCTTCAAAGGTGAAACAAACTCTAATGAACAACCAAGGGACTTTTATAAGCCATCCTGTAGGGTATGGCAGGTGAAAAGGCCAAGAGACTGAGAGGATATATGTGAAAGTCAGGGAAGTACTAGGTATAAGAAAACACACAGAACTGCTGACCAAGGGACTGTCTGGAGTATCCTTCTTCCCTGCTCAGAGGCAATGGTGGTCAGTCCACCAAAGCATCCTTCTCTGTGACTGCCAACCAGGAACCAAGGCTCTGACCACTTAAGCTATTATATGTCAAGGCACAAAGAAGTGCACTGGATGGCCATGCTGGAGAAGCATAAAGAGTTGCAGTGACCTTGGAAACATGCTAGGCTCTAGCAGCTAGAGCCTCAATATCATCATTCTCCCCACACCCTCTGATTATCAGCCTTTCCTGTCCCTCCCCACTTCTTCTATTACTCTCTGGTTCCTTAATTTAGGCTTCTCATGATTCTCACCTGCAGACATGAGGCTAGGACACTAAGAATAGGGGCCTGTTGTTTCACTGCTTCAGCCAGGAGCCAGCACCAGGAGTTTGGCTCCTCTGAGCACCGGAGCAGAATTTCGAAGAAATCAGTTCTCTCTTCTTTGCTTTTCTGGAGTTCCTGGGGGGACTTGTTGCAGACTTGATCACTATCCATTCTGGAGTTGGACACTGAGGGCAAGTTCTCAAAAGCTAGCCTTAAGTGGTCTTGAAGGACAGGGTTGAAATACTGGAGAAGAGATTTCACCTGGAAAACACATTAGATGATTAAAACAGACGACCAAGTTATTTTTATTTCTCAATTATAGTTGACATTCAATATTATTTTATACTAGAGGCCCGGTGCATGAAATTCATGCACAGGTAGGGTCCCTAGACCTGGCCAGTGATCAGGGCCAATCTGTGGGGAGACCAGCAGGGTGATCGGGGGATGGGGAGCCCCCACTGGCACCCGCCTTGGCTGGCCTGGGGCCTGCGAGCTTGCAGGAAGCTCCTGCATTGAGCGTCTGCCCCCTGGTGGTCAGTGCACATCATAGCGACCGGTCATTCAGCTGGTTGTTCTGCCATTTGGTCGATTTCCATATTAGGCTTTTATTATATAGGATTAGTTTCAGTTGTACAGCATAGTGGTTAGACAATCACATACTTTATGAAGTGACCCCCCAATAAATAGTTCCCACCTGGCACCATACGTAGTTACTACAATATTATTTACTATATTCCCTAGGATATGCTTTACATCTCCATGACTATTTTGTAGCTACCAATCTGCACTTCTTAATCCTTTCACCTTTTCACCCAGTTCCCAAACCCTACCCATCTGGCAACCCTCAGTTTGTTCTCTGTCTCTATGAGTCCATTTCTGTTTTATTTATTTTGTTCTTTAGTATCACATATAAGGGAAATCATATAGTATTTGTCTTTCTCTGTCTGATTTATTTCACTTAGCATAATTACCCCTTGGTCCATCCATGTTGTCTAAAATGGTAAGATATTCTTTTATGGCTGAGTAATATTCCACTGTATATATGTGTCACATCTCTTTTTTTTTAAAATATATTTTTATTGATATCAGAGAGGAAGGAAGAGGGAGAGAGAGAGAGAAATCAATGATGAGAGAGAATCATTGATCAGCTGCCTCCTGTACACTCCACACTGGGGATCAAACCCACAACCTGGCCATGTGCCCTGACCAGGATTTGAACCGTGACCTCCTGGTTCTTAGGTTGATACTCAACCACTGAGGCACACCAACCGGGTGTGCCACATCGTTTTTATTCAATTGTCTATTGATGGGATTGGATTGTTTCCATATCTTGGCTATTGTAAATAATGCTGCATTGAACAAAGGGGTGCATATATCTTTTTGAATTTTGTTTGAGATTTCTTCAGATAAATACCCAGAAGTGGAATTGTTGGTTCATAAGATAGTTCTATTTTTAATTTTTTGAGTAACCTCTATACTGTTTTCCGTAGGGGCCACACCAATTTGCAATGCCACCAACAATGCACAAGGCAGATAACCAAGTCTCAATTTCAGCTGGAGCTGAAAATGTTAGAAAAAAGCATAAGCAAAATTGTTCTTTCTCAACCTGAACCTTGTCAGAGGTGACCATATAATTTTACAAAGTTGTTTGCTGCTTTTGAGTGAATTTCCATTTGCAATCTGGAGTCACAAAGTTTTCCTTCATCTCTTTAGTAATAATGACTAGTCCTTTGTCTGAAGCCAACCCACTGAAATTTTAGTAAAAATAATAGTAACATATATTAAAAAAAAAAAAAAAGCCTATGTGTTCACAACAGAAAGGACAATATTTTCACTCTAAGAAGTGTTCCAATATCCTCTTGCATAACTAGCAACAATCAGTGGCTTACCTCATCTGGGTGGTAATTATGGAGCTGGCTGTGAATAATGAACTGTAACCAATCATTTGCTTTGGCACATTCTCTAAGGTAAGACGTGCTCAGTTTTATATTGTGGAGCCTGCAGAACTGTACCACCAATGCCCACTGGATGCTAGATTCGCTGTATAACCTGTAATTGGGGGTGGGAGTGGTAGAGAGAAAAACTTGTTAAAATATTGCTTTAGTTTTAAACTGAAAAATTAAATGAATTTAATTACAGTATATTCTCTAAAAAGCTTTTCAAGCTCAGCTGGTGTAGTTCAGTGGTTGAGTGTTGACCAATGAACCAGGAGGTCGAGGTTCAATTCCTGGTCAGGGTACATGCCCAGATTGTGGGCTTGATCCCCAGTAGGGGGCATGCAGGAGGTAGCTGATCAATGATTCTCTTTCATTGATGTTTCTATCTCCCTCTTCCTTCCTCTCTGAAATCAATAAAAATATATTTTAAAAAATAAAAAGCTTTTCAAAAAATACCAAATATTTATTAGATTGTTTTGAAAAAAACAAAAAAGAACTGTTAACACACAATAGCTTTCTGAAAATAATACAATAAAATTCAAGGATAAATTGTTTCACACTCATAACTGTAAACCTACTTCTGCCCCACTCTGTAAAAGGAGAGGAGCTTTTGTGGATAGAGGATCACCTCAAATTCCAATATCAACTGACATATCAGCAAGAAAACATTAAAGATATCAGAGTCAAATTTTCTGATACCCACCCCACATGTTCTGAAATGATTTCAACATGTAAAATTGAATAGACTTCCTGACCAGTAGGGCAGTGGAGGGGGCAAAGCTCCTCTCCATCTCTTGGAAACTCCATCTCTTAAGAGGGAATCATGACAAGATTAAAAATGGTGGCAGAGTAGGAGGATGCTGCATGGACATGCTCCCAGGAACAAGCTGGAATTACAAGTGAAATACGGAAAGGCTTCCTGAATAATCAACGGAAAACTCACAGGAGAGAACCCTGATACCCAAAGACTGAAGATGGAGACCGCATAGAGACTGGTAGGAGGGGTGGAGGTGTGAAAGGGCTGGCCGGGCACCCACAGACGGCAACTGAAGTCCTGGAAAGTTATCTCAGCTGTGGCGGGGAGCCACTGAGAGCTCTGGGATCTAATCCCAAAGCTGGGCTCCCCAGCAGAGAGCACCAACATGAGGAGGGTACCCACATAACATCTGGCTGTGAAAAGCAGTGGGGTGCTGTCTGCCAGGGAGTGGCAGCTGAAAGTTCGGGCACCCTCTTAAAGGGCCAACACACAAAAATTCCCTGTGGAGCCACCCACCTTGTACTCTGACAGAGAGAGGGTGAAGTGGACTGGAGCTATGAGAACAGAACCCAGGACTGGGGTCTTGGGGGGTAGAGCTCAGAAGGTAGACACCCCAAGTTTCCTGGGCTGAGTCATTCCCTCACACAGCAGAGGACATCTTTCCCACATAGACATCTACCTTGCCTGGGGGGAAGACAGTCAACACATCCTATTGGAAAACACCTTGCCCTGAGTCTACTTAAGACAGTGGTTGGCAAACTCATTAGTCAACAGAGCCAAATATCAACAGTACAACGATTGAAATTTCTTTTGAGAGCTAAATTTTTTAAACTTAAACTATATAGGTAGGTACATTGTTATTAACTTACTTAGGGTACTCCTAAGCAGGCCTTTGCTAAAAACATCCTCAAGCTGATTGAGGTACGTTCGCTGAGGTTGACCCCTTCCAATTCTCCCATCCACACTTAACTTGTGCATGAATTGCGCGCGCCTCCCCCGCGCTGCGTATCCCATGGCCTGCTCTGTGTCTCCCGTCGCCTGACCAACCGACACCCCCCACTTCTTCAAACGCTACTCCTTCAAAATAGACTCGCCCAAGCCAAAAACTGACTTCTGTGCATGGGCCATGAAGTTTCAATTGCACTGTACGTGCACACCCGCACGTGGTATTTTGTGGAAGAGCCACACTCAAGGGGCCAAAGAGCCGCATGTGGCTCGCAAGCCGGGGTTTGCCAACCACTGACTTAAGAGATTAAAAGTAACAATTAGCCCCCGGGCAGAAGCAACTGCCCCACCCTGTTGAAAAAACTCTCACCACACCTGAGGATGATTGCCTGGGGGCAATTCAAGTTGGAATCCTATTAGTCTATAGACAGAGGCGGTTTCTAGAGGCTTTGAGTCTTTGCCTGATCCAATTAGTCAGAAACAGCCTTTAAATCTGTCCTGCACTAGAGATTGAGAGGTGTAGAGGATCTACCTAATACATAGTCACAAACCCAAACAGACAACCAAAATGAGGAAACAAAGGAACCCCAAATGAAAGCATTAGCAAATTCTCCAGAAGAGATAAATGAAGCAGAGACAAGAAATTTATCTGAAACAGAGTTCAGAGTAATGATGTTAAAAATGCTCAACAGTATGAAAAAAGATATAGTAACTATGAAAAAAGAACAGTCTGAAATAAAGAATGACATAACACAAATAAAGAACACACTGGAAGGAATACACAGCAGATTAGGGGAAGCGGAGGATTGAATCAGTGAATTAGAAGACAGAGTTGAAAATATCACTCAATTAGAGAACCAAAAAGGACAAACAATTAAAAAACAGGAGGACAGCTTAAGGGAGCTGTGGGACAATGTGGTGAAATGTAACAATATTAGAATAGTAGGTGTGCCAGAAGAGGCAGAAAGAGAGAAAGGAATAGAAGAAGGTGTTTGAAGAAATAATGGTAAAAAACTTCCCTAACCTGGTAAAGGAAAAAGTCACATAAGTTCAGGAGGCAAAGAGAACCCCAAACAAGAAGAATCCAAATAGACCCACGCCCAGATACATCATAATTAAAATGCCAAAAATTAAAGACAAAGAGAGAATCTTAAAGGCATCAAGAGAAAAGAAAACTGTTACCTACAAACGAGTTCCCATAAGGTTGAGACCTGATTTCTCATCAGAAACTCTATAGGCCAGAAGGGAATGGCATGAAGTACTCAAAGTAATGGAAAGCAAGGATCTGAGACCAAAATTACTATATCCAGCAAGGTTATCATTCAAAATAGACGGTCAAATAAAGAGCTTCCCCGACAAAAAAAAAGGCTAAAGGAGTTCATCACCACCAAGCCAGCATTCCAAGAAATGCTAAAGGAATTGCTGTAAGGGATTGCTGAGAAGAAGAAACAGAGAGAGAAACCTAGCCATACAGAATTAAAATGGCTATAAATAAGTACCCCTCAATGATAACCCTAAATGTAAATGGATTAAAAGCCCCAGTCAAAAGGTGTAGGGTAGCTGAATAGATACAAAAACATGACCCAACTATATGCTGTCTACAAGAGACCCACCTCAAAACAAAAGGCACACAGAGGATGAAAGTGAAGGGATGGAAAAAAATTTTTCATGCAAATAGAAAAGAAAAAAAAAGCTGGAGTAGCAATATTCATATCCGACAGAATAGACTTTAAAAGCATCATGCTAAGCGAAATAAGCCAGTCAGAGAAAGATAAATATATGATCTCACTCATTTTTGGAATATAATGAACAACATAAACTGATGAACAAAAATAGAGACACGGGGGGTGGAGTGGGGGGGTATATTCTAGTATATAATATAAGTAATCCTGTTATTTGCAGATTTTTAATATTTCCTACAACTTTTGTGATATACTATGTCAGTACAGTTTTGGTAATATTATTATAATTAAAATCCTTTTATTCTTGAAATATTAATGTTTATTGCATGTAATATTATATGTAAGATCATTTTTCTTGAATTGTTTATTGCATTTAACATTGTCATATTTAAAATCGTTTTTCTTGAGATATTAATGTTTATTGCATGTAACATTATTATATTTAAGATCATTTTTCTTGAAATATTAAGGTTTACTGCATGTAACATTATATTTAAAATCATTTTTCTTGAAATAAAAAAAAACTGAAAGAAAAAAAAAAGAGGGAATCATTATCTTCACCTTCCTTTTACTGATGGTAAGATGTGATTAAAACCAATATCCATTTACTGAGTATCTGCTGTATGTTGGAGAAATAAGAAGATAAGGTCTGGGGGGTTGGTGAAAACACCTGAGGTACTGGTGGAAAGACTAGGCACACACACTGAGACAATAAAACTTGCTGGAAAAGAGGCTGCGATTGCAACTCACAAACCTTTTTATTTCCTGTTGTTGAATACTGTTCCATATGGCTTCCTCTAAGAGAACAAGCAATTCTTCTGTGGTTGTTTTTTCACCCCCAGCCACTTTAGACAGCTTTTCAGCTATAAGAAATACAAACAACCAATTTGGTCAAGAGAAAGTGTTAAGGAACTGGGCATTTCTGTTTGAAGAGTATAGTTCAGAGCCATTTCAGTATCCAATTAAAAGGCCCAACAAAGTGAGGCAAAGAACAAGCACTGAAGGAAAGGGATGAAACGGGAAGGTAACTGTTTCTTCCCCAACAACTCACAATTCAGTGCCTTAGACCTAATTCATCCTGTGTCCTTTAAACAAACCAACCCACAGAAAGAAAGGTGCTGTACCTAGAGACTCTCTGATAAAGCTGTACTGAGCGTCCTCATTTGCACACCTGTAGCTCAGAATTATATTGGCCACTTTCATATCAACTCTGAGCCTGAGGCTGTCGAGCCCAAGCAATTCTAAGAAACAAACACAGGCAGCTCCTATTGAAGGTATGTGGAAGGAAGAGAGGCCTAAAACATAGGCTTCATTGCCTACTTGCTGGATCCTGAAAGAAAGCAAAATCACATCAGCACATGAAACTATCTCATCATCAGGAAAAACAGATCAGTGATACATGGAGTGTCAGACGAATGTGATTTTTGGCTTCCTCCCCATTCCCTTTTTGTGACCTTTGCTCATATTCATTTAGGTTCTGTAGGTTGGAGGAGTAGGAAGATACGGTCTGGGGGTTGGTGAAAACACCTGAGGCACTGGAAGAAAGACTAGGCACACACACTGGGACAACAAAAACTTGCTGGAAAAGAGGCTGGGATTGCAACTCACAAACCTTTTTATTTCCTGTTGTTGAATACTGTTCCATAAGCCTTCCTCTAAGACAGTGGTTCTCAACCTTCTGGTCCTTTAAATACAGTTCCTCATGCTGTGACCCAACCATAACATTATTTTCGTTGCTACTTCATAACTGTAATGTTACACTGTTATGAATCGTAATGTAAATATTTGATATGCAGGATGGTCTTAGGCGACCCCTGTGAAAGGGTCGTTCGACCCCCAAAGGGGTCGAGACTCACAGGTTGAGAACCGCTGCTCTAAGAGAACAGCAATTCTTCTGTGGTTGCCTTTTCACCCCCCCCCCCCCCCATTTCTTTATATTGGATGTTTCCAAAAAATGTATACACACTTTAACAGCTTATAAGTCACTTGACTTTCACTCCTTTTCAGGTTTAACTGATTTGAAAAAATGGGTGGAGCCAGACTAAGCTTTGAACAAAGGAAATATATCGTAAAGTGCCACTAGACTTGTTTTATAGGGGTACATAAAAGATAAAGTTTATGGTATAAAATCTTCAACAGTCAATGATTGAGGGTGCACAAATACCAAATGAAATGGTTCTTGATGTTTTTAATTCTGTTGCTTTGCGTTTTCAGCAGGGCCTGGACCAGATCAGGTATCAGTTTAAAAACAGGCATTGACCCCCCCAAATTATTCATTTATGTAGATTCTTTTACATTTTGAAAATGAACTGTATGCTAATAAGACTGACTTTATAATAATATAAGTACATATATATATTTTTTGAACGCCCCGTATTTTACCTTCTCCTAAAACACCTACTCACAATCTAAATTATTCTGCTTCCAATTTCATCTAGGGAACAGGGAGTAGAATTTCCAAAAGACTGCCAACTTGTGATCTTGTCAATTACATGTACACAAACTACCAAGAAAATTAATGCCACTTAAAGTTTGATGTCATAAAGCACATACATTTTAAAGGACTCATATGTACTCTTAAATGAAAATTTTTGAGGAAAGACACACAAGAATTTACTATGTAGAATGAGGCTAGAAGACTGAGGGACTTTTTAAAAAATTTATCTTTATTGTTGAAAGTATTACAGATGTCCTCCCCCCTCTTTTCCCCCCATTGACCCCCCTAGAGGGACTTCTATATTTTCATTTTTCATCCTTCTGAGCTACTTGAATATTTTACCAATAAAATGCATTACTTTGTTAATTATAAAACAAACCAATAAAGCAAACCTAACAAAGATCTTAAATACAGAATTCACATCTCATTATAGAACTCTCTCTTTAGCATAATGGCTAACATTTGGCAAGCTCCTGGATCATTTTTTTAAAATATGATTTTAAAAGTTATTTAAAATCTTTTTTTGTTTCCCCCAAACCAGTGTGGCTCAGCAGTTGAGCGCCAGTCCAGGAACCAAGAGGCCACTGGTTCAATTCCTGGTCAGGGCACATGCCCAGATTATGGGCTCGATCCCTGGTGGGGGCCTTGTAAGAGGTAAGCCAATCGATGATGTTCCTCTCTCATCGATGATTCTCTCTCTCTATCCCTCTCCTTTCCTCTCTCTAAAAAAAAATCAATTAAAAATACATTTAAAATATATATACACACACATATATAAAATATATATATATATACACACACACATATATATATATATATACTTTTAATCTTTTTTTCTATTAACAAAAGTAACACACACTATGCCAAAAACTGAGGCTACACAGAAAAACACAAATGGAAAAAAAAATCACCATCCAAATAGAATCACTGTTAACTCTTATACATGTTTTCAGTACATTTTTTAAATGTACAGGTAAAATACACAGATATACCTTTTATTAACAGTATAAATTGTACTTTACTCACAGCTGCTTGGGGGTCTTGCTCTTAGTTAATTCCTGGACCAGAAAAGTACCAAATGCAAATGATGGCCGTCCGTGATATAAATAATAAGCAAAATTCAGACGTTCCACTATAGCATATTTATTAACCAGATCAGGGCTAGAGAAATGTGGGAGATGACTCGATACATCTGGGGGAAAAGTGAAGCGATATTAATGCCCTACACCTCATCATGATTAACTGCAGATCTGTACATGGAAAACGTAAGTCTACAATGGTAAAAGAAAACCGGTTGCTATAATCATTTTGTACCATTATGTGTCACTTTGAACCACCAAAATGTAATAGTTTTATTTTAATGTGGAGAGATGGCCCTCATTTAAGCAAAAATGTGTATCTGAGAAGCTGCATGAAAACTTATAAATTGTGCTTTCCCCCCATGGAACTTACTTATAATTTTATATATTTTAATTCTATATCTCACTTCACAATAGCAATAACCTTTGGACTACAAAATCTCTGCCAAAGATCTGCAAAAACTTTTAATTCATTCATGAAGCTCATTATGCAATAAAATCTCTACCTAATATATTTATGTGTTCTCTATTCACCAAGGCCAGGTCACTGTACCATGCTAATAAATACTTTGAGAAGAACATCTTTTTCTCCATATTAATACCCTCCTCTACTCTCCTTATCACTAGCTGTATTTTCTGATGTTGTATGCACAGAGCACCTTATTATTATCTACATGTTGGTACCATCTTTCCAGCAGAATGATTCCGTTTAAATTTCCAGCCCTAGCCGGTTTGGCTCAGTGGATGGAGCGTCGGCCTGCGGACTGAAGGGTCCCAGGTTTGATTCCGGCCAAGGGCACACGCCTGGGTTGTGGGCTCGATCCCCAGTAGGCGGCGTGCAGGAGGCAGCTGATCAATGATTCTCTCTCATCATTGATGTTTCCATCTCTCTCTATCCCTCTCCCTTCCTCTTTAAAATCAATAAAGAAATATATATATAAAAAAAGATGAATCTTAAAAAATAAAGTTCCTCTGTGCCCATGAAAATAAATAGCCAAGAAGTTTTTTTCTCTCTTTTCAGAGAAATTTAAAGTCAGAAGATACTTGGATGTGAGAAGTTAGTATGCAATAACCACTCCTGTCAAGCCCTAATATTTGACTCTTAACCATTTATTATCTACTAGAGGCCTGATGGACGAAGATTTGTGCAAGAATGGGTCTTCCTGCCCTAGCCGGCTTGGCTCAGTGGATAGAGCCTCAGCCTGTGGATTGAAGGGTCCCAGGTTCGATTCTGGCCAAGGGCACATGCCTGGGTTGCGGTCTTGATCCCCAGTGGGGGGTGTGCAGGAGGCAGCCGGTCGATGATTCTCTCTCATCATTGATGTTTCTCTCTCTCTCTCTGTCTCCCCTCCTCTCTGAAATCAATAAAGAAATATATTTTTAAAAAAAAGAAAGAAAGAAAGAAAAACAAAAAAAACAAAGGGCCTTCCTTCCCCTGGCTGCCAGCACCGCTTCGCTCTGGCCAGAGCCGCCTTTCCGCCTTCCCATGCTGCCCAGAGGCCCGGAGCGGCTGGGGCAGTGTGGAACACCTGCATTGTCGCCATGGCGACGATGCAAGCATCCCGCCCCACCCCTGGCTGTTTGGTGCTTGCGTATGCAAATTAACCCATCTTTGTTGGGTTAATTTGAATAGTCACTCCTGATTGGCTGGTGGGTGTCACAAAGATATGGTCAATTTGCATCTTTATTATTAGTGTAGATTTTTTAAAAGGTGAGCTAACATTCTGAACTGTTAAGAAACCAATTCTGGAAAACAGTGTATGTGTTCTCATTTTCAAAGTTCAAAGCTTATTTCTGAAATAAAGTTTTATCCTCCCATGGAATTATAAAGACTTCTTATATTGTGACTTGGCTCCCACAAAAGAAGACAAAGATCTTAATGGAGTCTCATCATCTTACAAAACTATTACTTAAAAGTACATCCTCTTTGTGATTAAAAAGTAGTCACATGCATTATCTGTATGCTTTGTGAGAGCAGAGTAACTTTGGTCACTTATAATTTCACATAAAACTATTCATTCATTTTTTAAATATTTACTGAGTACATGTCAAGTATATGGTACTTCCAGGTGCCAAATGAGTAAACTTAAGTTTTTTATTAAAATAAGACTCTGATTTTTTGGCAGTTGGGTGATAGTGTTGGAGATTGTGTGTAAGAGAAAATTCTACCCAAATGGAAAATTTTCTCTGACTTGCCATGGAAACAAAGTCAACATGCAGTCGCTTTATATCCCCTTTCAGTGGTAAAACCATGTGAAAAAGTTAGTAAACACTTTAACTAAATATAGCCCTCCAATTTTATAAATCTGTATTATTGTCTTCATAATTGTTTCATTTACATTGTGCTTTAGTTGCTCAAGAAGTTTTAAATGTCTAAAAACCCAGCAGGGAACATGCCTTCAATGTCCTTTTTCTCTACTGTGTACCTACTAGAATGCTCGATCTCCAAGAGGGAGACCAAGACCCTGGCTACAAGATGGAGGTGGAGGTAGAAGAACAGGACAGGGGTTCTGTCTAGTCTCTAGTAACTTTACTGAGATTAAAACACGTGTTTTCATTTGAAAATACAATAAGCACTACTTTTTCAGCACTCAATAAATATTTATTGAACATCTATTATAGGCCTGTAATGGGCTCTGGACACTAGGTAAATTCAATAAATTAAAATGTGAACTTATAAAACTGACACATTAGAAAATTCATTTTTATGTATGTCAGTAAAGAGTCACAGGTTGTATATTTTTTTTTTTAAATATATTTTATTGATTTTTTACAGAGAGGAAGGGAGAGAGATAGAGAGTTAGAAACATCGATCAGCTGCCTCCTGCACATCTCCCACTGGGGATGTGCCCGCAACCCAGGTACATGCCCTTGACCGGAATCGAACCTGGGACCTTTCAGTCCGCAGGCTGACGCTCTATCCACCGAGCCAAACCGGTTTCGGCTCAGGTTGTATATTATGTGCTAAGTACTCTAAGTAGTAATTTGAAGCCAACTTTAGAGTCACTTAGGCAGAGACACCACAGGTTACATGATATTAAAGGCTAACGCTAAATTTAATAATTAAAAAGATAGAAAAAGCAGTGTTTAAGAATAGCATATGTATGTTAACTATACTTTTAAAAAGGCGTGCGCGCGCGCGCACACACACACACACACACACAGAAACAAAACAGAAATTCTTGTAATCTAGAGAGGAAGACAATGTGTGTGTAACTGGTGCTGACTGTGTTAGTAACTGTGTCAGGAACTGTGAGAGGTTGTTAAGTGCCTTTCATTGTCTCCTTTCATTCTCAATGTAACATGTGAGGTGGGCACTATTATTAAACTTATTTTATATGGAATTTAAGGTCCTTGCCCAAGGTCCTACAACTATTACATGGTAGAGCTAGGATTTACCTAATACCAACACTTACACTCTTAACCTTTATAATACTACTAGAGGTCCGCTGCACAAAATTCGTGCACGGGGGTGGGGGGTACCTTAGTCCGGCCTACACCCTCTCCAATCTGGAGCCCCTCGGGGATGTCCACTGCTGGTTTAGGCCCGATCCCACAGGGACCGCTGGCTCCTAACCACTCACCTGCCTGCCTGCCTGATTGCCCCTAACCGCCTCTGCCTGCCAGCCTAATGTCCCTAACTGCTCCCCTGCTGGCCTGATCGCCACCTACTGCTCCCCTGCCAGCCTGGAGGCCCCCTAACTGCTCCCTTGCTGGCCTGATCACCCCTAACTGCCCTCCCCTGCCGGCCTGGCCTCCCCTAACTGCCCTCCCCTGCTGGTCTAACTGCCCTAACTGCCCTCCCCTGCCAGCCTGACTGCCCCTAACTGCCTCTGCCTTGGCCCCTGCCACCATGGCTTTGTCCAGAAGACATCCAGTCTAATTAGCATATCACCCTTTTATCAGCATAGATACTGCTAACAAAGGGATTTTTGGAAAAGAAGAAATGTAAGCAGATAAATACATACTATATTTCCCAGCAAGTACAGCACTAGTGACCTAATACAATATGTTTTTAATTCACTGGAATATACCTTTATTTTTAAAGTAGAAAGCAGTAAAAAAAAACTGGGTTGGCTTTTACATAAATCAACTTCTCCTATAGATCAACATTGTTGAAATGCTTCCAAAGCAAGAAGTACCCATAATGACTTACCTCCTATAGCCAGTGTGTTGGCAGACTGCCAGCCAAACAATCTGCTAGGATCAAAAGGCAATAATGACTGTAAAAGGGGAAAAGTTAAATCAGAGTTAAAAATTAATTGATTCTAACAGCCCTTTGGAGCTCAACCCATAAGCAGCACACTTCAACCAACTACATAATATCCCTAAAAATTTGTTCAGACTCTGCAGATCCCAAAATAAAACTAAAATTAACATGGGAAATCGTGCTTTCAAGGCCTGCAACTCCCAGTCCCCATTAAATACTTCTGTAGATATCCAATAAATAGGAAACTTTTACTTGCAAGCACTTATAGAAATGGGAAGATTTAACTAGAGGTGATATGGACTTAAGATGGCCAAAATGAAACTCTTTTGACACCTAAATCAAATTTTTGCATGCAAAATTAGAAAAAGCCACCTCTAAAATTAAACTGAATGAATGGGAAACTCATCTTGATTGGAAATTAGAAGTTTCTGAGAGGAGCACAGATAAATTCTCTTCTCCACAGGAAGTTAATAAGAACTTGTAGAGCCCATCTCTGAACTAAGGAAGGCTCCTGAAGCTGCTCAATGCCAATGCCCTACTTTTCCCTCTTCTCCAACTGCCCTGCTGTACCCTTTACTTCACTGTCTGGACTTAACTCTCCTTTCCTCCTCCCTCTTCTTTCTCTTCTTACCTCCTCCACCTCAGCTCCCTATGCAGCTCTCTACTGACCTAGGGGACACTCAGAAAACCAGAAAAGCCAGTCTCAGGCAGAGGAAAACCAGTGATTGTACAGAATTAAGGAATTTACCTAAAGATTTCCATGACTTTCTCCAAAAGGAATTTAACTGTTAGAACATGTGATCATGACTATACTGATCTATTTCAATCAGTATATCTACTGATTTGTGGAGCAAAGCAACAGAATTACTAATTAAGAACTGCTGGGAAACTCCTGTTTATTGCAAAAAGCCAGATCACCTTAAGAAGGGTTATAGAAAACTGAAATGGGATTCAGAAAGAGAAAAGAAGCAAGCATAGGCTTGCTCCAAGGACTATGAGAGGGTGTTTCCCCTTTTTACTACTTGTTTAGGAGAAACTGAAAGAAAGGAAATTACTAAGACCCTTGTAGATACTGGGGCTACTTTATCTTTTCTTAACCACACCCAAGGAGGTTGCTTTTTCCCTCCGAGTAAAGCTTCTGTACAAATGGTAGGGGTATCTAATCAACCAAGGCCTGTTTTGATATCAGAACCTGTTCCCTGCCAACTAGGGAATGCTATGGCATAATATAAATTTTTTGCTAATAAAATCTGCCCCAACTTACCTGATAGAACAGGATTTCCTTAAAATCAGTGACACCCACATAACTATTTTCTATATTCATTTAGAACAAAATGAATTTGATTATTAAACCAATTGGGAAAATGATTATTTTAAAGGAATCTCCACAAAAGGAAACTAATCTTGAGGCTGACTGTTTGCTAACCATCTTTTCTTCATTATTAACTTCCATGAGAGCCTCAGGAATGCCTTAACAGGGACCCTGCCTTCCCTCCTAGGGGCAGTGGCCCTCTCCCACCTAGGCCTCTTAAAGGGGAAGGGAGGGGGGAGTAAATTGATTCTAAAGTAAGTAAACAAAATTATATAAAAGGACTTCACAGGCAGTCTGCTTCCCTTCTCCAGGGCAACTAAAAATCTTATCTTTCTGGACATAAATCCTTTGAACATAGCTGAACACAAAAAAGAATGTATGAGACACTTTGCTATTTTAATAAAAATAGAACTGGCTGTGTTCCTTTTAAAGACTCTCTTCACTTCAAATTATGTGTGCAGAGTGCACTCTCTTTTGGTAGAAGCAGCATTAATTATAATGTAAAATGGACTTTAGAAATGTTTTTGGAATCAAAAGGCAAGAGGACTAAGAGGCTAGAATATATTACCACGTAAACTTGACAAGGTAAGCTAAGGCAGATCAGGAAAGGAAGAGTAAGACAATCAGATCAAGAGTTAAAGAAATGTATGTGCCCAGCCAGCGTGGCTCAGTGGTTGAGCGTTGACCCATGAACCAGGATGTCACAGTTTGATTCCCGGTCAGGGCACATGGCCAGGTTGTGGGCTCGATCCCCAGTGGGAGGTGTATGCAGAAGGCAGCTGATCAATGATTCTCTCTCATCATTGATGCCTCTATCTGTCTCTCCTTTTCTCTCTGAAATCAATAAAAATATATTTTTAAAAAATGTATGTGATGATCAAAACATGAACAACAAAGAAAAAAACAGACTAAGGTCAAGTCAGTCAGAAAATTGAGAGCAGGGAGCAGTGGCTGTTTGAAATCTGTCTAGGCCAAAGGTTCAGCAAAGACTATAAACACATGGTGGGAGGAATACAGGAGAAAACAGAACCATTAAGTCAACATTTAGATGTCTAAGGAAAGAGCAGCTTTGATTTTAAATCAAGGGAAAATTTGTGGTCTGTACATTAACTGTTCTCTATTTGAAAGACCCAGAGTGGTTTCTGTTTTCCTGGTTGAATCCTGTCTGATACTCCCAAATACCAGCCACCTAAATAAATACTGTACCTGAATAAGGTGGTAGAGTGTAATATCCGGTGGTAGGACACTAGGGGCAGTGTACTGTGGGAAGAGAGCAGTTTTTAGCTTGGGATAAGGAGTTAATGCCATCTTCAGTAGCTGAGGATCTACTTTTTTCAAACAGTTCTCATTTTCTTCATTCTGAACAACCTAAATAAAAAGACAGATAACATGGTATACAGTAATGTTCTTTTCTTCTCCAAATTTGCTCTTTTGTCACAAAAACCTGTGAAACAAGATTAGCTTGAGAGTACATGGTGGTGAAAATAACATTGGTCAAGGAGTCAGAAGCCACCCAGCCTGTGTGGCTCAGTGGTTGAGCGTGGACCTATGAACCAAGAGGTTGCTGCTTCGATTCCCGATCAGGGCACATACCCAGAGGGTGTGCAAGAGGCAGCCGAAACGTGTTTCTCTTTTAACAATGTTTCTATCTCTCTCTCCCTTTCCCCTTCTCTCTAAAAATCAATAAAAAAAAATTTTTTTTAAAAAGGAGTCAGAGAACAATAGATCTTGTTCTGGTTCTAAGACAAACTACCATGTAATCTCGGGCTAGATATTTAACATTAGGCTTTAGATTCTTCACCTACAAAATTAGGAACTTCAGCTCGATCAGTGGTTTCAAACTGTGTGGAAAAGCTGTTTGAAAAAGGACTGTTACTATATTACTTAAAATATTAAATATTGAATTAGATATTAAATAGTAAATATTTTAAAAGAAAAATAACTACTAGACTAGATGATGCTTGTTCAGCTTTCATGTTACTCTATGACTAATTTCTGAAAGGTGATTAAGAACAGAGAAGTAAATAACCATATAAGTTAAGGTATATTGCAACAATCTAAAAGAGAAATCTTTGAAGATAAAATGTTTAAAAGCATTCTTATGTTCCCTCTAACCAGGCACACTATAATTTTCAAAAATGCAGAGATGGGCAAATTTCTATTGGGTCCCTCAAAAGAGTTTACATAGCTAAAAATTATGACTTCCCTTTTACCTAAGAGGGCAAATAGTACAAAATAATTCCCAAGTCACAGATCTAAAGTATACTTACTCCCAGAAACAATCAGATCCTAATTCAATCCTGAAAATGAACCTAGGACATTAGAAAACAAATAAAAGGGAAAAATAATCTCTCTACAACATATTAGTTCCCTTTCAATTTAAGAGGATATAAAATTTCAAAATTCATCCTTGTTGTATGCTCTTTTAATCTAATAAAATACTTATGAGTGGATATATATATATATATATATATATTGCATGGAATTTCTCTGTTTTAAAATAAAATACTGCTATTGTGGACACCATCCATTAGGGTGACCAGTGTCCCTTTTCTTATTTATTTATCTTTTATGTCTCCTTTTTCCCCAATTGACTCCCCCTGCCCCCCAGTCATTCCCACCCCAGGCAAGCCCCCACCGCCCCAGTGTCTGTGTCCATTGGTTATGCTAATATGCATGCATACAAGTCCTTTGGTTGCTCTCTAATCCCCCCACCCCTACCATCTGTCGCTGGATCTATTCTTGTTCATCAAATTATATTGATCATTATATCCCTCATGAGTGAGATCATGTGATATTTATCTTTGTCCGACTGGCTTATTTCGCTTAGCATAATGCTCTCCAGTTCCAACCATGCTGTTGCAAATGGTAAAAGTTCCTTCTTTTTTATAGCGGCATAGTATTCCATTGTGTAGACATACCACGGTTTTTTAATATGAGTGGTTATATTTGAATACAACTTATTTCTAGAAAATCCATAGATATTTCTGCTAAATTTAAAATCAGTCCTATTTCGCCATAATAGGTAGAGGTACTGTCCATACCTGGCTGACACCACCAGGAGCATACATTGTGGTAGCAAGGGCCAGGAGGGTATGTCCTTCCAACAGCATACTGCTTACACTGGCCTGGTTGCTGGGAATCAGTATTTGAGCATTTGCAAGGCTAGCCTGGAAGATCAGTTTAGGATCTGGAAAATAAAAGAGTATGTTTTTCTCCTTAATGTAAATTAAGAATTATATAATTCTGAGAAAAAAAATTAATTTTAACTCTCTCCAGAGGAAGGACTCTCTAAATTTAAAAGCAATAGGAAAATATCACAAAGAGAAAAATGAAAGATTTGTCTATGTAAAAACAAAACTTATATTAAAAAACTGAAGGGTAGTAATGAACTAGGGGGGAAATTAACAACAGATGACAACCTAAGGATTAATGTCTTTAGCCAAGAGCTTCTACAAAACAATGCCCCAAATACTAACAAATAAATGTACAAAAGAAATAACCATTTTACAAAAGAGAAACTATAAATGTCCAACCATAAAAATATGTAATTCACTAACAATACAGAAATGCACATTAAAATAATTAGATGCCACATATCACCTATCAAAACAGCAATGATTTTAAAAAATAACCATCGTCAATCAGAGAGCTGGACAGGGTGTGTAGAATAGCTGGGACTTATGGTACAAACCCCTTAGAAAGCAATCTGGTCTTATAGCAAGAACATTCAAAGTGTGCATAACCTTTGACCCAGTAATTTCATATCCAAAAACCTATCTAAAGAAATAATCTGGCCCTGGAAGATTTGGCTTAGTGGATAAAGCATTGGCCTGTGGACCAAAGGGTCCTGGGTTTGATTCTGGTCAAAGGCACATACCTTGGTTACAGGTTCCTCCCCAGCCCAGGCCCTGGTCAGGGCACAAGCAGGAGGCAACCAATTGATGTGTTTCTCTCACATCAATATTTCTCTCTGTCTTTCCTTCTCTCTTCCACTCTCTCTGAAATTCAATGGAAAAATATCCTCGGGTGAAGATAACAAAAAAAAAAAAAAAAGAAAGAAAAAATCTGAAACAAGACAAAAATTTCATGTTCAAATATACTTAAGACTATTATTTACAGGAGAAAAAAAGCAGTCTCAATGCTAATAAATGAGAGTAGTAAATTAAGTGACTATATGCATACAAAGAAATATTATGTAAACATAAAATGGTCATTGTTTCCAGGAACACAGGAAACTTCTTATAATTACTATATGGGGGAAAAACAGTATACAAATACACAAACATTTCTTTTTTTAAAAATATATATTTTATTGATTTTTTTACAGAGAGGAAGAGAGAGGGATAGAGAGTTAGAAACATTGATCAGCTGCCTCCTGCACACCTCCTACTGGGGATGTGCCCACAATCAAGGTACATGCCCTTGACTGGAATTGAACCTGGGACCTTTCAATCCACAGGCCGATGCTCTATCCACTGAGCCAAACCAGTTAGGGCCACAAATATTTCTTGTATCCCTAGCATTTACAGACTGTTGAAAGGTAGGAGCTCAATAAATATTTGTTAGATGAATGAAATACTATAGACCAAAAAGAGCATGGAGACAATAACTAGAACAAAATACATTACAATATATCAAGAGCTACCTATAATCTTCCTATCTCCCTAGGCTATCTACCCATGGACATGTTATCTTCTCAATAGTTTCTGTGGCTTCCAATTATTTATTTTTTTACAATGAACATATATTACTTTGTAATCAGCACCAAAAATAACAAACAAAACAAAACAAAAGAACACATTAGGAAAAAATTCTTCATTTGGAAAGAAACCGGACATTACATAAAAGTGAAAGACTGGCTGTTGACATTCCTTGCCCTTTCCCTGGAATAATACCCTCAGGGCTCACAGGGCGGTTCTATCTGATTATAATTAGAGCAATGTTCTCTGTCAGCAGCTCTGCCACAGAAGACGCAAGCCCACACATACTGTGCCTATCTTTTCACTCCATCTGGAGTTCCTTCCTAAGAGACAGACCACTTCTTCATTGGAAAAGGGTGCCAATTTGCCGGAGAGCAGGAATTCAGCCTATAATAAACTGGTAGGAAGAGAGATAGCCAAAGAAAATAGAGCAGGAGAATGAGAGGAAAAGAAAACAACTATATACTGTCTGCTCTGCCTGGTTTTTCTTGGCTCGGGAGAGGTTAACAGTTTTGATCTTCTGCTTCTTAAACAAAGCTTGAGACTAGATTATAGCCAGATATTTGTCTACAGCCAAATGATTTATTTAAAAAAGTTCACAAGTTAAATGCCACTCAATAGACCAGTTACTTATTCAAAGAAATTTTTGTATTTAATACAGTACCCATACCTGTTAAGTTACTAGAAACTTCTCGACACTGAACTAAAAATTCAAACCAAGGGTGAGTTTCATGTAATTCTTTTTTTCCCAAAAAGGAACAATTTGGAGGACTAAGCCTGTATATAAAACAAAAGAAAACAAATTCTCTGATTAACATGCAAGATAAGACAGATAATTACAACCATGTTTGCTCAGGTAATAACTAGCTTTAAAAAAAAGAATCTCAGAATTAAAAAGTAAATATAATATATGTACTCCCATTTGTGTTGTGTTTTACATATTTCTTATGATCTGGAAATAGAGGAAAATTTTAGAGACAGAAATAATAATATTTAAACTGTGTTTACTACCATAATACAATATTACCAGCTTTGTATAAGATTAACAGATAACTTGTACTTTAAAATACTTTGTATTTTGCCGAAACCGGTTTGGCTCAGTGGATAGAGCGTCAGCCTGTGGGCTGAAAGGTCCCAGGTTCGATTCCGGTCAAGGGCATGTACCTGGGTTGCGGGCACATCCCCAGTGGGAGATGTGCAGGAGGCAGCTGATCGATGTTTCTCTCTCATCGATGTTTCTAACTCTCTCTCTCTCTCCCTTCCTCTCTGTAAAAAATCAATAAAATATATTTTTTAAAAAATACTTTGTATTTTATTATCCTATATAATAAAAGAGAAACATGCAAATTAGCCATCCCTCTGCTATGCTGAAGCCACACCCACAAGCCAATCCGAGTGACTATGCAAATTATCTGACAAAGATGGTGGCTAATTTGCATACGCAGGTGTCAAGCGCCCCAGGAGGCGATGGTGACTGTGGCTGCTGGCTCCCGGGACTTTCACCGGCCCCGGGAGGCGAGGCCGTAGCCACGCCTGTGGGCTCCCAGGACTTTTGCCAGTTGGGGAGCCATGGCCACCTGCGCCTAGCCACGCCCACGGGCTCCCAGGACCTTGCCAGCAGAGAGCGGGAGATTTGGAGGACTTGGCAGAGCAGGAGACCGCTGGACATAGAGCAGAGCAAGAGAGAGGGCGGCTTGGAGGGCACAGCTCCCTCTGTCACCCCAGCTTCCTCATCACAGCTGTGGAAACTGACAGCAGGGAGGAGGAAGTCCTACTCCCACAGAATCAGCCAGAATCAGCCATTGGTCAGATAGCTCTCAGCGGCCTGATAGCCAGGACTCTCATTCACCTGCATCTCAGACCATGACAGTAGAGAGGTGGGACTATGTCTAAAGAACAACTGTTGCTATAACATAGCTTTGCAGCCAAAAGATGCCGGCGTTATCGACAGAAAGTGTCTGCAGAGCAGCATGCGTCTGACCTTGAAAGAAGGCGGCGCCTGCAACAAGATGTATCTGAACACCTGCTACTGGAAAAACGTCGCTCTGATGCCGAAAAACACCAGCGTTATCAACAGAAAATGTCTAAAGACCAACGTGCCTTTGAAGTTGAAAGAAGGTGGTGGCGACGACAGAATATGTTGAGAGAACAGTCATCAACAAGTCCTACCAATACTGGTAGGAACTGCCTTCTCAGCGAAAATGGAGTACATGACGATGCAATCCTCGAACATAGTTGTGGTGGAATGACTGTTCAATGTGAATTTTGCCTATTACTCAGTTTCTCGGATGAAAAACCATCCGATGGGAAATTTACTCGATGTTGTAGCAAAGGGAAAGTCTGTCCAAATGATATACATTTTCCAGATTACCTGGCATATTTAAAAAGATTAATGACAAACGAAGATTCTGACAGTAAAAATTTCATGGAAAATATTTGTTCCATAAATAGTTCTTCTGCTTTTGCTTCCATGGGTGCAAATATTGCATCGCCATCAGGATATGGCCATACTGTTTTAGAATACACAGACAAGTTTATCACCGTACTGGAACTTTACATCCTTCGGGTGGTGTTTCTCGGAAGTTTGCTCAACTCTATATTTTGGATACAGCCGAAGCTACAAGTAAAAGATTAGCAATGCCAGAAAACCAGGGCTGCTCAGAAAGACTCATGATCAACATCAACAACCTCATGCATGAAATAAATGAATTAACAAAATCATACAAGATGCTACATGAGGTAGAAAAGGAAGCCCAATCTGAAGCAGCAGCAAAAGGTATTGCTCCCACAGAAGTAACAATGGCGATTAAATACGATTGCAACAGTGACCCAGGTAGATATAATTCTCCCCGTGTAACTGAGGTTGCTGTCATATTCAGAAACGAAGATGGAGAACCTCCTTTTGAAAGGGACTTGCTCATTCATTGTAAACCAGATCCCAATAATCCAAATGCCACTAAAATGAAACAAATCAATATCCTGTTTCCTACATTAGATGCAATGACATATCTTATTCTTTTTCCACATGATGAACAAGGCTAGGGAACAGATATTGCATTAAGACTCAGAGGCAACAGTGTAATCGACAATAATACTAGACAAAATGTAAGGACACAAGTCACACAAATGCAGTATTATGGATTTCATCTCTCTGTGCAGGACACGTTCAATCCTATTTTAAATGCAGGAAAATTAACTCAACAGTTTATCGTGGATTCGTATTAAAAAATGGAGGCCAATCGGATAAATTTCATCAAAGCAAACAAATCTAAGTTGAGAATTGAAAAATATAGTGGTTTGACGGATTATCTCAAATCTAGATCTGAAAAGGACAATGTGCCGATTGGTAAAATGATAATACTTCCATCTTCTGAGGGTAGTCCCAGAAATATGCAGCAGTGATATCAGGATGCTGTGGCAATTGTAACGAGCCCAATTTATTCATAACCATGTAAATATGGCAAGCCCAATTTATTCATAACCATGACATGCAACCCCAAATGGGCAGATAATGCAAACAATTTACAACGCTGGCAAAAAGTTGAAAACAGACCTGACTTGGTAGCCAGAGTTTTTAATATTAAGCTGAATGCTCTTTTAAATGATATCTGTAAATTCCATTTATTTGGCAAAGTAATAGTTAAAATTCATGTCATTGAATTTCAGAAACACGGACTGCCTCATGCTCACATATTATTGATATTAGTGAGTCCAAATTACATTCCTCTAATTAATTCCCTTTCAATGTGCACGAATTTCGTGCACTGGGCTACTAGTTTTTACAATAAAAACTCTCTAACATTTTCAAACTTAAGAGGTTTTTAAAACCCTTTACAGAACTACAGAGAAGCTAGGACTAAGGAGTTAAGGCTCAGAATAGGTCCTTTGAAAATATGGCTTTTAAATCATCTCTTGCCAGTAGCTTTGGGAAAAACATCTCTGTGTGTAATTAAGCCTCAATGATATGAACCAGAAATATACCCGTTTGAATTTCTAGCTTTTACTACACACATTTAAATGTTCTCATTAGCATACTGAAAGTGGGCTCTAGAATCAAACATAAGTAGAGTTAAATCTGACTTTGCCATTTACTAGGTGTGTGCCATAGTGGGACACTTAATCTCACTTGAAGCTTCAGTTTCCTCATCTGTCAAAAAGTAACCATTCATAAGGTTTTTGTGAAGATTAGTAAGATAATCTAAGTGCCAAGAACGTTGTAAGCATTCATATATTAGAGATTACTACTATTATTATTACTGACCCAATAGCAATGAACACTGGCCACAGATATGATTCTGCAAGTTAATCTTAAGTAGGTATATGTTGGTGCATGTCTGTATATCTATTGATCAATCCACCCACCCATCCATCCAAATGTAAATTTTAGAACATATCTAACCTGCAGTGGCTATGAATTCAAAGTTGTTTAACATTTGCCTGGTAATGAACGTATCAAAGAATTCCCAAGTTAACCTTTAGTCTCTTCCTCTCTTTTTAACTTTTTTTTTTTTTAAATTAAATTTTTATTGTTCAGATTACATTTGTTCCTCTTCCCCCCCCCCCCATAACTCCCCTCCTTCCAGTTCCCGCCCCACCCTCCGCCCTCACTCCCCACCCACTGTCCTCATCCATAGGTGCACGATTTTTGTCCAGTCTCTTCCCGAATCTCCCATTCCCCTTACCCCCCCAAAAATAGTCAGTCCATTCCCTTTCTATGTCCCTGATTCATTATAATCACCAGTTCATTCTGTACATCAGACTATTTATTCACTTGATTCTTAGATTCACTTGTTGATAGATGCATGTTTGTTGTTCACAATTTGTATCTTTACCTTTTTCTTCTTCCTCTTCTTAAAGGATACCTTTCAGTATTTCGTATAATACTGGTTTAGTGGTGATGAACTCCTTTAGCTTTTCCTTGTCTGTGAAGCTCTTTATCTGACCTTCAGTTCTGAATGATAGCTTTGCTGGATAAAGTAATCTTGGTTGTAGGTTCTTGGTATTCAGCACTTTGAATATTTCTTGCCATTCCCTTCTGGCCTGCAAAGTTTCTGTTGAGAAATCAGCTGACAGTCGTATGGGTATTCCCTTGTAGGTAATTGAGTCTCTTTCTCTTGCTGCTTTTAAGATTCTCTCTTTGTCTTTTGCTCTTGGCATTTTAATGATGATGTGTCTTGGTGTGGTCCTCTTTGGATTCCTTTTGTTTGGGGTTCTCTGCGCTTCTTGGACCTGTAAGTCCATTTCTTTCACCAGGTGGGGGAAGTTTTCTGCCATTATTTCTTGAAATAGGTTTTCAGTATCTTGCTGTCTTTCATCTTCTGGCACCCCTATTATTCTGATGTTGGTACGCTTGAAACTGTCCCAGAGGCTCCTTACACTATCTTCACACTTTCGGATTCGTTTTTCATTTTGCTTTTCCAGTTGGGTGTTTTTTGTCAAATCTTTGGTTTGATTCTTGTGCTCCTCTGGTCTGCTATTGGGTATAATATTCTTTATTTCAGTCCGTGTATGCTTACTTTCTAATTTCTTTATCGTAGCATCGAGGGTCTCATTAGTTTTCGTGAGGCTCTGCACAAATTTATGGCAAGCCCTCAAAATTGCGATTCTTAGCTCCATATCCTCCATTTCTGTCATGTTTTTTTGTCTCCGCATCTTTTATGCTTTCTTGGTGCACCCCCTTGTGGTCTTTGTGCGCAGTCTTGTTCTAGCCAAGCCTTAATTGTTGTAGTTAACACTAGAGGGATTTGACCACCAGGCCGACTGGCTGCAGGAAACAGCTGTGTGGAAAACGTCTGCCTTCTGGGGAGGCGCTAATCCAGCCTTTGCCTGAGGCGATCGGCAAATGGCTGTGCGCAGGGTTTGGGCGGGGCGGGATCCACAGGGCGGGCAGAGGGAGCAGTTATGGCCGCTCTCAGTCCCGTTCCCAGAGGCTCTGCTTCTCAGAACCCCGGCAGCCGCTGCAAACCTCGGAGAGAAAGCTGCCCTCAGGTTCCAACTGATGCCGGATAATCCCGCTTCTCCCATTTGAGTCTGAGTCCCTAGAGACTCGCCCGGATCTGGAGCCCAGAGTCTGAGACTCCCTCCCGACTGAAAACGACAACCGCGCCCTCAGCCACCAGCCCGCTTTGCACGCACACCTCGGTACCTTTGTATTTTCCACACTGCGCCGCCTCTGAGCCTCGGTTTGCTGTTCTCTTTCCTTCTAGTTGTAGAGTCTCTCTTCAGCCAGCTTTCCTGTGGTTCTGGGTGATGTCCGTTCCGTCTTTTAGTTGTATTTTTGAAATGGTTGTTTGCGGCAGCGGTCTCCGGTGTTTACCTACGCCGCCATCTTGGTCTCTCTCAATACTTTGATGTTGTCAAAACAAGTCATGGCCCTACTTGCTGGTCTTCTTGCCCTCGGGAGGTGGGAGATTTGATGGGGGAAGATTCGTCTGTACCTAAGGAGGGTCCTCCAAATTTTACAACCGTAACTTCTGGGCTCTTCCTTGGCATTAGGGAGACTTTGTAGAGGATGGTGTTATGCCCAAAGACTAGATTACGGTTGACCAAGTATCTCCAGGAGATCATTTCTTCTATGGCAGATTCTTTTCTTTCTCCCACATTGTCCACTCTTCTCACCTCCAGTGGCCGGATGTGCACTCTATGATTGCATCTGGCTTGTGGCATAGGGATTTTCCACCAAGAATCAGCAATGGAATTTGTTTTCTTACCTAACAGAGCATAGATGCCTTGTATCCCCAATAGGATGTCCTCTCTTTTTAACTTTTAAAGCATTTCTTTCACTTCATTCTAATCTCTAATTATTTAAAAGGTTAACAGAGAGCTTACAGATTTAACATCACCAAAAAACAAAACACATGGTAAGCATTTAGTTGAATGTAGCATGAAACTAAAAGATGTACCAAGTGCTGCAGTGAGGGAACTACTTCAGGAAGATCAGTATTCCTCCAGTGAATGCTCAATATTTTGTTCTTGTCACATACAAGTATAAGTGGAAAAGGAAACATGAAGACCTGCTCAAGGACAAATCACTCTCAGTACTTACTTGTAACAGTCGAGATAGACATAAAGAAGATACTGCAGACTGTGTTCCAAACAATAAAGAATGAAGTGAGAATGGAAATCCCAACCTTCTTTGGACTTGTAGTTGTGAACAGGGAGGGTATCTTGCATCACACCCCCAATACGGTTCAGTCTTAGGAGGAAGAGTTCAAAGTCTTCTAGTTCAGATCTAAGAAAAATCCCATTCCTAAAGGGCAGGTTTAAGAGATGGAAAATTTAAGAAGTTGCTAGATTCAGAGCACACCAAACCACTTCCATGAATTTAAGTCTCAGCTACAGAAGTTCCTCACATAATGTTCTTTTGTTTCTCTCAATGCCATTTTGTCATAACTTATAATATTGATGAAATGCCAATGTAACTTAACTCTTGTTTTTATCAAGTAGTCTGTGGTAAAACTGTTTTATTATACGTCGTTTCACTTAAAGTCACAAAACCTATCGACAACGTTAAGTAAGGACTTATTGTATTATTTTTTTAAAAAAGTATTTAAAAATTAAGACTGCCAATTTTTACTCTATAAGTACATTATGAGTCATATTTTGCTGGTTTCCAACAAAGGTTTCTGAATCACTTAGTATTTAAAGGTGGTAATGACAGTCTTGAGTTATCTTAAATATTTCAAAAACCTAAACTAAGCTATCTACATTTTTTTTTGGTTTTGGCTGGAACTATACAATCCAGTATGCAACAGTGGTTAGCTTTTGAAGCTAGATGTTTTAAGCACTGAGAAATTCACCAAAATATACAAACAAAATGATGGAGAAACTGAAGCAGACTAATTTAAATAAACCAACTACCAAACAGTAGAAATTTGCATTGAAATATTACTTTTTACAAATTTACTATTAAAAACATCATATACACCATATAAAGGAATACAGAAAATATATTATATGACCCAGCCGGTGTGGCTCAGTGGTTGAGCGTCAACCTATGAACCAGGAGGTCATGGTTCAACTCCCGGTCAGGGCACATGCCCAGGCTGTGGACTCCATCCCGGGAGGGGGCATGTAGGAGGTAGCCAATCGACATTTCCACCTCTCTGTCCCTCTTCCTTCCTCTTTCTCTAAAACCAATGCAAACATATTAATATATATATATATATATATATATATATATATATATATATTATATGGAGTTTAAAGAAATACCATGTTGCCCTAGCCAGTTTGGTTCAGTGGCTAGAGCGGCCTGCGGACTGAAAGGTCCCGGGTTCAATTCTGGTCAAGGGCTTATGCCTGGATTGCAGGCTCAGTCCCCAGTAGGGGGTGTGCAGGAGGTAGCCAATCAATGATTCTCTCTCATCATTGATGTTTCTCTCCCTCTATGAAATCAATTAAAAATATATACATATATGTATATGTATATATATATATATATATATATATATATATATATACATATACATATATATATATTTTTTAAAGATAAAAACCAAGAGGTTTTAAAAAGATAAAAACCAAAGGTAAAAGCTAATGGCTTTTATCATAAATAGAAGTAAAAAAAAAAAAAAAAGAAAAACCATGTAACCACCACCCAGATTATAGCACCTTCTCCACTGCATCTCCTTTGCTACCTTGACTTTTGTGATAACTATTCCCTTAGTTTTAGTCATAGTTTTAGCATTCATATATGTAATCTCAAATAATATATGGTTTGGTTTTGCCTATTTTAAACTTTATTTAGAAATAAAACATTTGCAAGGTTTGCATGGCTCAGTTAGTTGAGTATTGTCCTGTGCACCAAAAGGTTGCCAGTTCAATTCCCGGTTAGGACACATACCTTGGTTGTGGGTTTGATCCCTGGTTGGGGGCATGTATGGAAGGCAACCAGTCGATGTTTCTCTTTCACATCAATGTTTCTCTCTCCCCTCCTTTCTCTAAGCATGTCCTCAGGTGAGGATTAAAAAACAAACAAAACAAACACATTCTGGTACATTATGGAACATTCTTCTGCTCTACATTATGAAATATAACTATGTTGATACCTGTGGCTACAGTTTGTTAGTCTTGTTATATATTACACTGTATGATTATAATACACTAGAGGCCCGGTGCACGAAATTCATGCACTGGCGGCGGGGGGGGGGGGGGGGGGGGGGGTTTGTCCCTCAGCCTGGCCTGTGCCCTCTCGCAGTCCAGGAGCCCTCAGGGGATGTCCAACTGCTGCTGAGACAGGAGAGGCTCCCACCACCGCTGCTGCATACACCATCTGTGAGCCTGTAGGAGCACACTGACCACCGGGGGAAGCTCCTGCGTTGACTGTCTGTGTGCATCATAGCAACCGGTCATTCCACTGTTGGGCCAAAACTGGCTCTCCAACATCCCCCAAGGAGTCCCGGATTGCAAGAGGGCACAGGCCAGGCTGAGGGACCCCACCGGTGCATGATTGGGGCAGGGAGGGACATGGGAGGTTGGCCAGTCAGGGAGGGACCACAGGAGGGCTCCAGGGCATGTCTGGCGCATCTCACTCAGTCCCAATGGGCCAGACCCCAGCAGCAATCTCACCTACCAGTCAGAGCGTCTGCCCCCTGGTGATCAGTGCACATCATAGTGACTGGTCGACAGGTCGACTGTCTGCCCCCTGGTGGTCAGTGCACGTCATAGTGAGCGGTTGAGTGGCCTTAGCATATCATTAGCATATTACGCTTTGATTGGTTGAACACCCGACTGGCTGCCTGGACACTTAGCATACTAGGCTTTTATTATATAGGATTTTATTTATCTACTCTACCTTTGATGGTCACTGCAGTTGTTCCTAGATTTTTTTGTAAAATAAATTCATGTTCCCATGACTATAAATGAGGAAGAGCACCTTTTTACATGTTTATTGGCTATTTTTGCTTCCTCTTTATGAAATGCCTAATTGTGGGGTATCTTCCCCTTCAGATCCAAGCTCTACTCTTCTCCTGCTCTGTGTCCTTGAAAGCTCACCTGTATCGGTTGCTCAAGAAGACTCCAGTGCCCTCAGGCTTCTGTTTTGGTTTGCCCTAAGGGAGACTCCTACCAGGAGATAAGAGTCAGAAAAAGACGGGGTGGGGATGCCTTAGCTCTCTCTGTGCTGGGTGACTGACACTGTGCAGGTTGGCTGACACTCTCCTCTAAGAGACCCAATTCCTGCCAGGCAGCTCTCTTGATCTCACTAATTGTTCTCTTCCTTTGCCCCTTCAGGCCTTTTAGAAAGCATATACTACTCCCACGGTCATGAACATATTCTTCTGTATCTTCTAAAAGCTTTATAGTTTTACATTTGATATTTAAGTTTAAAAATCTACCTGGAATTGACTTTATGCATGATATAGGCAGAGGGTTCAATTTAACTTTCCCCCATAAAACTATCTTCCAGTCACCCCAGGCCCATTTGGTGAAAAGACTATTCATTCCCCACTGTTCTGTGGTGTTCCCTTTGTCATATATAAAGTGAACATATATAAGTCTGTTTCTATGCTCACTCTTCTGTTCTACTGGTATATTTGTCTATCCCTCCATTAACACTCCCAATGTCTTAATTGCTATAGCTTTAGAATAAGTTTTAATCTCTCAAGGGCAAGTTCTTTTTTAAGGCTATTCTTGACCCTTGGCATTTCTATATTAATATTTATAATCAGCTTATCACAATCCAGAAGAAATTCTGCTGGGATTTTTATTGAGATTGATCTATATCTAAAGATTATTTTGAGAAGAATTGATAACAGGCTTATCTTATTCCAAATCTAAGAGAATGCTTGTGACTTTCACCATTAAGTATAATGTTAGCTAGAAGACTGTTTTTATTTTTTCAATCCTCACCTGAGGGTATTTTTCCATTGATTTTTTAAAAATATATTTTTATTGATTTTTTGCAGAGAGAAAGGGAGAGGGATAGAGAGTTAGAAACATCGGTGAGAGAGAAACATCAACCAGCTGCCTCCTGCACACCCCCTACTGGGAATGTGCCTGCAACCAAGGTACATGCCCTTGACCAGAATCGAACCTGGGACTCCCTCAGTCTGCAGGCCGACACTCTATCCACTGAGCCAAACTGGCCAGGACTCCATTGATTTTTTTTTTAGAGAGTGGAAGAGAGAGGAAAAGACAGAAATATTGGTTGCCTCCTGCATGAACCCCGACCAGGGCTCTGACCAGGCCCTCTCCCAACCTCCCCCCGCCACCCCCCACCCCAGGGCCTAGGCCAGGGAGGAGCCTGCAACTGAGGTATGTGTCCTTTACTGGAACCGAACCTGGGACCCTTCAGTAGACGCTGATGCTCTATCCACTAAGCCAGGGGTGGGCAAACTTTTTGACTCGAGGGCCACAATGGGTTCTTAAACTGGACCGGAGGGCCGGAACAAAAGCATAGATGGAGTGTTTGTGTGAACTAATATAAATTCAAAGTAAACATCATTACATAAAAGGGTACGGTCCTTTTTTTTTTTAGTTTTGTTCATTTCAAACGGGCCGGATCCGGCCCGCGGGCCGTAGTTTGCCCACGGCTGCACTAAGCCAAACCGGCTAGGGCTAGAAGATTGTTTTTTAGACACCCTTTTCAAGTTAAGGGAATTGCATCTATTCTTAGTTTGCTAATGGCTTTTATCATAAATAGATGTTGAATTTTATCAAATGCTTTTGTGTATCTATCAGGGTGGTATTTTTTCCCTTAATCTGTTAATGTAGTAGATCTCAATAGTTCATTATCATAATTCATGTTAAATCATACATATATTAGCTATTTAATCAAATATTAACCAAAATAATTACTAAGCATACAAGTTATATTAAACTTACTTTTAATAGGAGAATTTAATGCAATGGGAAGAAGAATGACTACAAAGACAGGGGTAAAAAACAAATTAAAGCCTGTAAGTACTGGATTGGGCAAAGCTCTTAACTTCTCTGGATTCCACAACTTTAAGTTGGGTAAATAATACAGCTATACTTCCCCAATAAGTATAACTATAAAATAAAGTAATATATGGGAAGTAAGTTTAAGAAACTTAAAAAATTAACACATTTAAGTCTCCATATATTATTTTGATAGCTTAGGACAGTGGTCGGCAAACCGAGGCTTTCGAGCCACATGCGGCTCTTTGGCCCCTGGAGTGTGGCTCTTCCACAAAATACCACGTGCGGGTGCACACGTACAGTGCGACTGAAACTTCGTGGCCCATGTGCAGAAGTCGATATTTTGTGGAAGAGCCACACTCAAGGGACCAAAGAGCCGCATGTGGCTCGCAAGCCGCGGTTTGCCGATTACTGGCTTAGGAAGATAGATTAGGTTGAACAATATGAAATAGCTGATTATTCATCCATTTTTGACCCACACAAATGGCAAGTTCACATGGTTTGATCTAAGAGAATTATTTTTAGAAATTAAAGTTTAAAGTCTTTCCTTACCACTTCAGAAGTCCCTTCCCCTCACTAATTTCTTACTTGAGTAATCCTCTTTCGTTCAAGACCATACATAGCATATGGCTTCAGTGAGAAGAGTGGGAGACATTACAGGATACTAAGCTCTTGCACTTGGTCCCTGTAGCCCCACTGACAGCTTACCATTTCCACACCAAAGCAAATATAGAATTTGAGAGCTTAGTCACTATAATGCTAAAAACATGTGATTTTAAAACCTCAATAATGCCCTTTCAATTTTAAAATACTATGAAACAATGTTCCATTGAATTCATGGCACTGCAAAGGAAACATTACAGAATTATTTCTTATTACTCTTCCCCACAGTTATAGTACCTGGCCAGCTCATCTAAAATTTTATTCCTCATGTTGTTGTTGCAGCAAGTACTCTGATCAATAATATCAATAGTCAGAGGAGGCCATTTGTTCTGCTGAAGTGAAGAATAACTATTCTGGGTTTGAAATTCTCCAATCCACGAGGTAATGCTTAGCCAATCATGGCGAGCTGTGAGGTATCTCCAGAGGGCTTCAGGGGAATATGATTTATATTCTACATTAAGAACAAAATACATTTTAAAATAGCAATGAGTTATGATTATTGACACAAAACTCAACACTAATCAACTGAGTAAATATGACAAAATGGACAAAATTTTATATATGAATATTCAGGCCCTTTTATTCTACTATTTTCCTCTTTTATGTTGCTGTTCATTTTATAATCAGTATTCAGCTGGAGGAAGAGCAAAATGTTGCTTATTAGTACCGTTGTTAAGTAAAACTTGGGAATTAGCTGTCTGTTTCATTTATCTTTTCAGGTCTCTTTCCCCCTTTTCTTTTTCTTAATGTAAATGAAAACTTTGGCTATAATAATAAACATGAATTTGACACCCTCTGAATCACCACTGTTTACCATTGTTAGTTATTCCCTGGAACCCCAACTAATATAGATCTTTAGTTTACACGAGAAACTCAAAGACTATTGGGAAAAATAAAGAATGTCACTTTGAGGCAAATAAGAGAACTCAGCCTTAAAGTCTCAATTTACTGAAACATACAACTTTTTTCTTTCACTATTACAAGTCCCTTACAGAAACCTTGAGATAAGAAGTCTTACTGACTTGCATTTTAAAGCAACTGAATTTTTTCCCCCAAAAGGAATTCTAAAATGGAGAGACACCAAAATATACTACAGCTTAATTTAATACTCATTCAATATGTTCAGATTTCAGGCTTTCTCACACTTGCCTTCTGGATTTATCCTGGGAAGGAGGATAGATTCTTGTGTTAGTTGGTTCCACCACTGAGCCCAATTTAATGCAATTCTGTGGTTCTGTTTATTAAGCTTATCTTTATGATCATATTTCAGGAATGAGTCCAAAACAGACCTGTGCTTGAAAAAGTCTTGCTCCATTATCCAATACCTGAAACAGTGATATAGTTTTTTTTTAATTTTGAAGGAAAAAGCATCATTTCTCTTTATCTGCTCAAAAACTACCGTTCTTTTGGGGAACACATACTTTAATACTCATAATGTTATATTTATTATCTTAAAAATATGTATCTGATTATGTGCATATTGAAAGAACAGGAAATACCTGAGTCTCTTCTGGACAAGTTTTACCTTCATAGGGAATATAAGCTCAGTTCCACTGAAGAAATCTGTGCTCACTAACAATTAAAAACTAAACACGATCTAAAATATTCTTCCCATATTACCAAAAGGGGGCTAATGAGACTACCTGGGAAAGGACTGGATCTGCATATTTTCTTGCAAATGTTCTGAATAAAACTTCTCAACTTGATGGACGAAGTCTATAGTTCTTTTCTCTTTTTCAGAAAAAGAATTTTTTTCTTTTAAAATTTCAACCTTGAATAAAAAGTAAAGCAGTGACCTCACAAACATCAAGTACATTGCAAAACAAATGTCATGAAATTACATGCCACCTAAGAATTGTATTTTGAATTTTTGAGGTAATGTATATATTCACACAAATTTTCCTTTACCACAAAGGCAAAGTGATCATTTAAAAAGATAAAGAAGTTGTCTTACTTTTACTTACTGGATGTCAGTTGAATTTTAAAATAATTTATTTTTAAATTTCACCAGGTTTACTAGAAAATGTAAACTACATAGTCTCACCTTTACCTACCAAAAAGTCCCGTATATTTTTATCAGTTGTATAGAAGCATATCTTGAGCAACTGGTCTTTTACATCAAAGCCCTACAATAAACATAGAAAAAACTTAATTTTGTAATGGAGATATTTTAAATATAAATATATATGTTGTATACAGAAATACTCTGTTATACACATGCATAAAATTCCACAGCTTTCCTGCTCTTGTGAACATTCATTTTCTACATTTATCATACATATTTACTGCCTCTGCCTAAAGTCTTTAAGCATTTTGCCAGAACAAGGGCAGCACATCGAACAATTTAAGGTAATAACAGGCTACCATTGGACCAAAACTACAGGTATCTGCTATGATGGTTCACTTAAAAACAAAAGACAATACAAATAACAACTCTTACGTAGTTTTACTCCTCTACACTTCCAGAAAGTTGCCATGGCTAAGACCCTGACCATGAAGATTAGGGCCACAACTTAGTTTAGTCCAGGAGTCCTACCTCTAGGATTTCTCCTCCTTAAATGAAGTAAAACCATGGAGCACTAAGCAAAGATATAGGCTATTAGAAAATTCAAATGGAGGTGTAAGTGGTCACATGCACAATATAGAATTGCCCCCAGCAAATAATAAGATCCTGTGCAGGCTTGGCCTTGTGTGAAGCCTTCGATGAAAAACACTGCCTACTTCTAACCAAAGTGCTAAGTCTAACAGAGAGCAAATGATGGAAACTTGAATCAAAAATATCTTCAAGAGCCCAGCCAGTGTTGTTTAGTGGTTGAGCGTCAACCTATGAACCAGGAGGTCACAGTTCCATTCCCGGTCAGGGCACATGCCCAGTTGAGGCTTGATCCCCAGAATGGGGTGTGCAGGAGGTAGCCGATCAATGATGCTCTCTCATCATTGATGTTTCTATCTCTCCCTCTCCCTTCCTCTCTGATATCAATAAAAATATATTTAAAATATATATATCCTCAAGAAAGTTCTCAGTACCCAAAAACCATTTTAGTATTACTGTCATTATTTCCTACTAAAAGCTACACAAATTTCTTAGTCTGTGATACAACTATGAATACAGATCAATTCTTTTTTGGGGGGGCGGGGGGTAAAATTTTGGCTTTATTATTTGCTATTCAGTAGGTCAACTCAAGCGCCTGTCTACATCTTGTGGGGTGGGGAAGGCTGGGCCTTGGTCAACTGTGGCCTTTCAAGTTACAAATCAGTAACAGCAGTCCAAAGGTGGCCAACACGTGTTGAGTTCATTGCATCATTGCAAACAGAGAAAAATCTTGTCTCCTCCTGACCAGACACCCAAAAGGTTATAAAAGAAATGTAACTAAGCTCCGATTTGAGCATTTGTACTAAAAAACTGAAGCTTCACCTTGGCCTTTTTAAAGGATTAAGGCCTTCCATGTCATAAAAATGTTCATTCTACCACATCTACATAAAAAGGCTGCACATTCTCATCATGTCAGTGTGTAGTTCCATTGCAACTATGAGATGAATGACTCACACTGGCTGGAAACAAGTCTGATTCCCCAATGACCCGGCAGTCGTGAATAAATTCTTACGTCAACCAGAAACGGTATTAAGTACATAGAGATCTTCTCTTACTTTAGGGACTTTAAGATCAGACAAATGGATCATGTACTCACCATATTCTTTAAAAGTTCAGAGGCTTCCTTTACATTGTTCTTTTTCAAATTGTCAAAGACCAAATCGAGGCCAATTTTAGTCAGCTCTTCGAGTCTTTGAGCAGGGTGACTATTAATCCTGAAGAAAGTTTGTGCCTCTGGTATTTTGTTGTTTAAAATGGCATTGGCAATAACTTCCTAGGAAAAGGGGGGGGAGGGGAATCCGCTTTTTAAGTTCCATTTTATGATTATCAACATGGACTTACACGTTTGAGGACCCACCCACTACAGAACTTTTACTGAAAATCTACTACTACATTTGGGTCTTTGCACGGAGGATATAAAGTTGATTGAAACACAGACCCTGCTGTCCAAGAGCTTTTAGACTAGTGGAAGACACACAAATAAAGTGCTGATTATAGTTCTGTATGATAAAGGAGAGGATACAGGTGTCACCCAGGGTCCTAGAGAGGAGGGTTCAGAAGAGAATCATCTAAATAAGAGAAAAGAGGACAAGAGTTCCGAAAAGAGGGAAAATTATGTGCAGAGGCATAAAGACAAGAAACAGCATCAAGTCTTCAGGGAACTCCAAATTACTCAATAAAATGGGGGGAAGGGGCGGGAAGCTGGGGAGAGTAGCAGATAAACTTGAAAGAAAAGCAGAGGTTCCATCATGAAGCGCATTGTGTGTGAGATGGATTTTATCCTGAAACTCATGTGGAACACTAAAGGATCTTAAAAGGGTGAGATGGTATAATAATATATTAATACACATATATGTATATATATCAGGAAGAATATTCAGGCAGCAATGTGGAGAATGGACTGAAAGGGATTCAAGGTCAAGACAGTAAGGCATTAGGTTACTGCAATAATATGAGTAAGAAGAAATCAAGCATAAATTGAAGGCCTAAACCCAAGAGAGAATAGAAAGGAAGTAAATCCTATTAAATCATGTGCAAAATTGTGTGTATGTGCACACGCATACATTAACGCGTATGTTTTTGGAGGCAGAGTTCAAGTAGTATAGTAGACTATAATCTCCCTCGAAATTAAAAACCAGTGATTTTGAGTAAAAAGAACAGAGGACCATGGATTGAGCCTTGGAAGACATTAAAGGGGGGTGCAAAGTGGGGAAGAGAAGGTGAAACCTGCAAAGGAGACTGGAAAAGAGAAGCCAAATAAAGTAGAAAAAAAATCAAGTAATTTTTGGTTAGAGAATAAATAAGAGATACAGAAAATGCAGTTACACTAGGTACTTTGCTTCCCTATGTCTCCACCCCAAGAACAGCAGTCCTTTGTACCTGGCAGCCTTTCAACCTTATCACTTTCACTCCCTACTGATACTGATCAGCTGGGTTAAGTTATTCTGGCCTTTGACTCTCCAAGTGGTTGGAGGGATTCTTTCAGTCCTAGTCTAGTACACTAGACGAGTTTGGTTGTGTTAAACTCTAGTATAAAAAGAAAGGCAAGCAAATGAGCACAGAAAATTTAACTGGCAAAATACCTTAACTAGAATCTGAGATAGGACTCAAATCAAGTATGCTTTCAGGTGATAATGTCATAAAATAAAAGTTTCCTAAGATTGAATCACCAGCAGCAATTCAGATATCAGGCAGAATGCATAAGTCCAAATGTCAGGCCCTTGCCCAGCCGGTGTGGCTCAGTGGTTGAGTGTCAACCTATGAACCAGGAGGTCACAGTTCCATTCCCAGTCAGGGTACATGCCCAGGTTGCGAGCTTGATCCCCAGTAGGTGTGTGCAGGAGGCAGCCAATCAATGATTCTCTCTCGTCATTGATGTTTCTATCTCTCTCTCTGCCTCTCTGAAATCAATAAAAATATTTTTTAAAACAACAAAAAAAAGTCCAGCTGGCTAGAGCAGAGAGAGGAGAGAAGGGTTTCTTTGGGGTGACAGGGAGTCCATAATTAGTCCCAGCTAAAAGCAGTGCCTGCCTCTCTGATTTTACACTGGATCACCAGATTCCTCCCCAATTCCCCCTACTTTTTATACAAATGCTCTTTGATGACATTTGTAAGAATGGGTGGGAGAGTTCCTGTGGGTAGGGGAGAGAAACAAGCCCCTTTGGGCATAGCCTTAATGGATGGATGGAGCGCACAGGACAGTTTGGGGACAGATTACCACAGGAAATGTGCAGAATGGGATTGGGGGAGGGCGAGGACCCTAGAGATATCCTAATCTAATAAAAGAGAAACATGGTAATTAGTGTACGACCGCTACCCTTCCCATTGGCTAATCAGGGCAAAATGCAAATTAACTGCCAGCCAAGATGGCGGCCGGCAGCCAGGCAGCTGGAAGCGAACATGAGGCTTGCTTGATTCAGTGAAGGAGGACTCCAATGTTCCCCGCCTGCTGCTGCTGGCCTCTGAGCTGGCAGTTTGAAACATTGTAACAAATATAGAAGCTAAACAAAACCCCAGAAACCAGCTTTCAGCCAGCCGGGATCTCAGAGCTGGAGATGATACAGTGTTTCGATTATAGAACCGAAACAAACCAGATACCTGCTTTCAGCAGCAGAGGCCTTGGCCCAGAATAAAAAAAAAAAGAAAAAAAGGAGCGGTTGGGAGCTTCAGTCACCCACCAGCCTGAAAACAGCCCTCAGCCCCTCAGCCAGGCTGGCCAGGCACCCCAGTGGGGACCCCCACCCTGATCCAGGACACCCTTCAGGGCAAACCAGCCAGCCCCTACCCATGCACCAGGCCTCTATCCTATATAGTAAAAGGGTAATACGCCTCCCAGCACCGGGATCAGAGGAGCCTCGAGGCCTCCCGGCACCGGGATCAGCGTGACAGGGGGCAGCGCCCAAACCCCCTGATCACCTTGCGGCTCTGTGTGTGACAGGGGGCGGGGCCACAACCTCCCTATCCGCCCTGCTCTGTTCGTGACAGGGGAAGGCACCCCAACCCCCTGATCAGCCCTGCTCTGTGCCTGATAGGGGGGAGCTCCCCAACCCCCTAATCGCCCTGCGGCTCTGTGTGTGACAGGGTGCGGCGCCCCAACCCCCCCCCCCCCCCCCCGCCACGGGCCCTGCTCTGTGTGTGACGGGGTAGAGCCATAACCTCCCCATCGGCCCTGCCCTGAGTGTGAGAGTGGCGGCGCCCCAACCCTCTGATTGGCCCTGCTCTGTGGGTGATAGAGGGCGGCGCCCCAAAACCCTGATCCGCCCTGCTCTGTGTGTGACAGGGGGCGGTGCCCCAACTCCCCTATCGGCCCAACTCTGTGAGTGACAGGGGGGAGCTCCTCTACCCCCTATGGGCCCTGCTCTGTGCGTGACAGGGGGTGGCGCCCCAACCCCCTGATCCGCCCTGCTCTGTGCGTGACAGGGGGTGGCGCCGCAACCTCCCCATGGACCCTGCCTTGAGTGTGACAGGGGGTGGTGCCCCAACCCCCGAATCGGCCCTACCCTGAGCGTGACTGAGGGTGGCATCGCAACCTCCCAATCCGCCCTGCTCTGTGCATGACAGGGGGCGGCGCCCCAACTCCCCAATCGGCCCTGCTCTGAGTCCGATCAGGGGCTGCACCTAGGGATTGGGCCTGCCCTCTGCCACCCGGGAGCAGGCCTAAGCCAGCAGGTCATTATCTCCTGCGGGGTCCCAGACTGCGAGATGGCACAGGCCGGGCTGAGGGACCCCCCTCCCCCCCCCCCCCCCGAGTGCACAAATTTTTGTGCACCGGGCCTCTAGCACACTAATAAAAGACAAAGATGCTAATTGACTGTACCTTCACTATGCCCATCAGCCAATCAGAAGAGTATGCAAGAGAAACCAAGTTGGTAGCATAGGTAAACACCGGAAATTGCTGCCTCCCACAACAACTTCAAAAATACAACTAAAAGACAGAACGGACATCAACCAGAACCACAGGAAGGCTTGCTGAGTGGAAATTCTACAACTAGAAGGAAAGAGAAAAGCATACCGAGACTCAGAGGAGGTGCGGTGCGGAAGTAAAATACAGAGGTACAGAGGCGCATGCGGAGAGGGCTGGCAGCTGAGGACACAGTTGTCTTTTTCAACGGAGAGGGAGTCTCAAGCTCTGAGCTCCAGTTCTGGGTGAGACTCTGGGGACCCAGACTCACATGGGGAGAAACTGGACTGTCTGCCATCACTTGGAACTCGAGGGCAGCTTTCTCTCAGGGGTGCTTGCAGCGATTGCCGGGACACTGAGAAGCAGGGCCTCTGAGGGCAGGACTGAGGGCAGCGATAACTGCTCGCTCCGCCCTGTTGATTCCCTGGGACCCTGCCCCGCCTAAGCCGTACACACGGAGGCTTTTGCATATGAAAGGCCTGGCCTTTTGCAATTTGATAATTACCTAACAACCTGCAGCTGGCCCAAGGCCCCAGGGCAACTTGCATTGCGTCACAGCTGAACTCCTGCTAGGTAGCCTCAGGCAGAGGCTAGATTAGCACCTCCTTAGAGATCCAGGAGCCAGTGTGCCCGGTGGTCAGAGTGGGACCATCCAGATTGCAGCTCCTCAGATCCATAAAGGACACACTCAGGGGGCAGACTCAGTGAGCACCAAAGCCTCATTGAAGCAAGTCTTGGCCCGGAGGGGTGTCTCCAGCACAGAAGTTCTCCCAATGCAGACACAGCTGATTCTCACAGCCAATTGGCCTGGAGGTCAATCCCTCCCAGAGTTACCTACAACAATCAAGGCTTAACTACAACAAGACTGTGCACAAAGCCCACAAGGGGGTGCACCAAGAGTGTCCACCTCAGGTAATTGGGGAGGCTGAGCCACTGGGCCCTATAGGACACCTAGCACAGAAAGCCACTCCATCGACACAGTGAAGGATAAAAAAATGCGGAGACAAAGAAACAGGAGACAAATGACAGAAATGGAGGAAAGCAAACTACTGGATATAGAGTTCAAAACCACACTTTTAAGGTTTTTTAAGAATTTTCTAGAAACCGCCGATAAACTTAATGAGACCCTCAAGAAATCTAGTGAGACCATCGAGGATATGAACAAGGACCAACGAGAAATTAAGCATACACTGACTGAAATAAAGAATATTATACAGACTCCCAACAGCAGACTAGAGGATCGCAAGAATCAAGTCAAAGATTTGAAATACGAAGAAGCAAAAAACACCCAACCGGAAAAGCAAAATGAAAAAAGAATCCAAAAATACGAAGATAGTGTAAGGAGCCTCTGGGACAGCTTCAAGCGTACTAACATCCAAATTATAGGGGTGCCAGAAGAAGAGAGAGAGCAAGATATTGAAAACCTATTTGAAGAAATAATGACAGAAAACTTCCCCCACCTGGTGAAAGAAATAGACTTACAAGTCCAGGAAGTGCAGAGAACCCCAAACAAAAGGAACCCAAAGAGGACCACACCAAGACACATCATAATTAAAATGCCAAGAGCAAAAGACAAAGAGAGAATCTTAAAAGCAGCAAGAGAAAGAAAGTCAATTACCTACAAGGGAGTACCCATATGACTGTCAGCTGATTTCTCAACAGAAACTTTGCAGGCCAGAAGGGAGTGGCAAGAAATATTCAAAGTGATGAATAGCAAGAACCTACAACCAAGATTACTTTATCCAGCAAAGCTATCATTCAGAATTGAAGGTCAGATAAAGAACTTCACAGATAAGAAAAAGCTAAAGGAGTTCATCATCACTAAACCAGTATTATATGAAACTAGAGGCCCAGTGCACAAAAATTTGTGCACTCGGGGGGAGGGGGGTCCCCCAGCCCATCCTGTGCCCTCTCGCAGTCTAGGACCCCTCGGGAGATAACGAACTGCTGGCTTAGGCCTGCTTGCGGGTGGCAGAGGGCAGGCCCAATCCCTAGGTGCAGCCCCTGGTCAGGCTCAGAGCAGGGCCGATTGGGGAGTTGGGGCGCCGCCCCGTCATGCACAGAGCAAGGCGGATCAGGAGGTTGCGATGCCACCCTCAGTCACGCTCAGGGTAGACTGATTGGGGGGTTGGGGCACCGCCCCCTGTTACACTCAAAGCAGGGTCAATGGGGAGGTTGCGGCGCCACCCCCTGTCACGCACAGAGCAGGGCCAATCAGGGGGTTGGGGTGCTGACCCCTGTCACTAACAGAGCAGGGTCCATCAGGGGGTTGAGGAGCTCCCCGCTCACTCACAGAGTAGGGCCGATAGGGGAGTTGGGGCACCACCCCCTGTTACACTCAAGGCAGGGTCAATGGTGAGGTTGTGGCGCCGCCCCCTGTCACGCACAGAGCAGGGCCAATCAGGGGGTTGGGGCGCTGCCCCCTGTCACTCACAGAGCAGGGCCCATCAGGGGGTTGAGGAGCTCCCCGCTGTCACTCACAGAGTAGGGCCGATAGGGGAGTTGGGGCACCGCCCCCTGTCACACACAGAGCAGGGCGGATCAGGGGGTTGGGGCGCTGCACCCTGTCACACTCAGGGCAGGGCCAATGGGGAGGTTTTGGTTCTATCCTGTCACACACAGAGCAAGGCCCGTGGAGGGGGATTGGGGCGCCACCCTCTATTACCCACAGAACAGGGCCGATCAGGGGGTTGGGGCGCCACCACTGTCACACTCGGGGCAGGGCCGATGGAGTGGTTATGGCTCTACCCTGTCACACACAGAGCAGGGCCCGTGGGGGCGGGGGGTTGGGGCGCCTCACCCTGTCACACACAGAGCAGGGCCGATCAGGGGATTGGTGCGCTGCACCCTGTCACACACAGAGCCGCAGGGCAATCGGGGGATTGGGGAGCTCCCCCCTATCAGGCACAGAGCAGGGCTGATCAGGAGGTTTGGGCGCTGCCCCCTGTCACGCTGATCCCGGTGCCGGGAACCTCACTGCTCCGCTGATCCCGGTACCGGGAGGCATATTACCCTTTTACTATATAGGATAGAGGCCTGGTGCACGGGTGGGGGCCGGCTGGTTTGCCCTGAAGGGTGTCCTGGATCAGGGTGTGGGTCCCCACTGGGGTGCCTGGCCAGTCTGGGTGAGGGGCTGAGGGCTGTTTTCCCGCTGGCAGTTGACTAAAAGCTCCCAACCTCTCCTTGTTTTCTTTTTTTTTTTTTTTTTTTTTATTCTGGGCCAGCTTTAGCTCTGAGGCCTCACTGCTGAAAACATGGATACAATGTTTCAGTCTGCGGGGCAGACTGAAAGCCGCTTTTGTTTAGCTTCTTATTTGCAACATAGTAATAGTTGCTTAGAGTTGCAGTTGAGAGGCGGGGGAACATTGGAGTCTGCAGTCCCTGGAGGAAGCAAACCTCCCTGCTCGCTTCAGTGCATGGCTGCCGGCCGCCATCTTGGCTGACAGTTAATTTGCATAAAGATACGCTGATTAGCCAATGGGAAGGGTAGCGGTTGTACGCCAATTACCATGTTTCTCTTTTATTAGTGTAGATGCTGAAAGGTATCCTTTAAGAAGAGGAAGAAGAAAAAGGTAAAGATACAAATTATGAACAACAAATACACATCTATCAACAAGTGAATCTAAAAATCAAGTGAATAAATAATCTGATGAACAGAATAAACTGGTGATTATAATAGAAAAAAAACAAGAAGAGTATGCAAATTAACCCAACAAAGATAGCCGTTAAATTTGCATACTGCGAGCTGCGGCCTGCCCCGCCGCCATCCAGGCCTGCCATCTGTGACCCGGGGCAGCGGGACAGGACAGCGCGAGCCACCGCCCACCCCGCTGCCATCTAGGCCTGCCATCTGTGACCCAGCGCGGGATCCGGGCCTGCCATCTGCGACCTGGGGAGGTGGGGCAGGCACCGTGGGATCGGGTCTGCCATCTGCCACCCAGGGAGCGGGCCTAAGCCAGCAGGTGGTTATCTCCCGAGGGGTCCCAGACTGTGAGAGGGCCCTCCCTCCCACCCCCCACGCCAGTGCACAAATTTTTGTGCACCGGGCATCTAGTACTATAATAAAAAGGTCAGGTCTCTGCCCTAGCCGGTTTGCTCAGTGGAGAGAGCATCAACCCTCAGACTGAAGGGTGCTGGGTTCAATTCCAGTCAAGGGCACATACCTTCAGTTGCAGGCTTGATGCTCAACCCTGGTTGGGGTGCCTGTGGGAGGCAACCAATCGATGTCTCTCTCACCTCAATGTTTCTCTCTCTCTGCCTCTCCCCCTCCCTTCCACTCTCTCTAAAAATCAATGGAAAAATATCCTTAGGCGAGGATTAAAAACAAACAAACAAAACCCACAAAATAAATAAATAAAACATATAAAAAACAAAGATTTAATGGCCCTAGCCATTCAGGGAGTGTTGCTCATGGGTTTGGGGTTGGGTATTTGTCACTGAAGCCAAGTAGGAGATGTGGCACTAAGAGGGAGCCTATCTGTATTCTGAATTAAATAACAAAGCTTGTAAACATAAATCTGAAGTTGTGCCCAGAGATTTCCAAATCTACAAAACTTAAAGCCCTTGCCAAAGTTTTTGAATCACAGTGTAGAGTCTAAATTCTGTTTCCTCTATTGTTTTCTAAGATCCTATGAATCTGGCAAATAAAAGAAGTGATAATTACTCATATTTACCTCAATGCTGAGTTTCTCCCATATAGTGCTCTCCTTTACTTTGGAGACATTTTCATTTACATCATATTCATCTACAGTATCTGTTAGCTTCCAAGGAAACTTTATCATGAAGGTTCTAAGTTCATTAATGTAGCTGGTCAAAATGTTCACTCCTTTCTGTAGATGTTCATCTAACTCTATGGAAAACACCAACATAACAACTTCATATACATATAAAAATATGTGTGTGTATATATAGAGAGAATATATCAACAGCTGTTATGAAGAATTCTAGAAAATGCCAAAATTCAAACTCAGTGTTTTTAAAATTTCAAACAAAAAAAATCTGAGCTTTTTCCTATTTACAATTAGTTCTGTGATTTAATACAACCCTTCTCACAATTATTAGTCCTTTCTGCCAACTTTCCCAGTGTTAGAGCCCATATCACTTACTCAGCTACATATTGATTTTACCCCACTTTAGTAAATGACACTCCATTGGCTTATGTACTCTCATGCAATACGCTCACTTATACCTCTGTTCTAACACAGGAATAGAAGAATTGCACCCTTCTTTGCTGCTATTCTTACCTTCACTGTGAATAAAAAGCTCCTTTATTTGCTTGTTAAGGAAGGATAGTGTAAGATTAAGTAATTGTTCTGAAAAGTTTTTGCTTTGGGTTTCAGAATTACTTTCTCTAATTGCTGAGCAAAGTAAATCCAATGCTGGTGTCAGCTCTTCCACATCTGAGAAAGAATGAAAGAAATTAATTAACATGAAGAACACCAGGATATTCCCAATAAAAACAACATATCCAAAAATTCCATGTTGCAATATTTTAAAACATAAAATGAGGACCGCCCAGCCAGTGTGGCTCAGTGGTTGAGCACCGACCTATGAACCAGGAGGTCACAGTTCAATTTCCAATCAGGGCACATGCTCCTGTTGTGGGCTCAATCCCCAGTAAGAGTCATGCAGGAGGTAGCCGATCAATGATTCTTATCATTGATGTTTCTAACTCTCTCTCCCTCTCCCTCTCTCTTTGAAATCAATAAAAATATACTTAAAAAAGAAAAAGAAGAACAAGGACTAATGTCTAATTCTCAAAAAAGCTCACAAAACTTTTATAAAATTTTACTATCTGCAAACTTTAGTGATTCTACTTACTACTAGTCATTATTTACTGGTACTGTATTACAATAACTATCATTTTGCCACCTACTCTATCTTAAGTGTTATAAATGCTATATCATTTATTCCTCTCAACAACCTGAGAGGTAAATGTTACGGCTCCATTTCCATAGATGAGGAAACTAAGGTTCAGAAAGAATAAATAACTTGCCCAAGCTAATTTGGAAAGTAAGTAGCAGAGTCAAAATTTGAAGTTAAGCTTGTCTGATTCCAAAACCATTACCTTAAACATGCAGGTGAAAGCAAGGAATATGGGCCCCTGAATCTCCAATTTGTCAGCTACAGGCCCTAATAAAGTGATTCCTGTTTATCTTAGCATCAGCTCTAGGACTTTATCTGCGTGAGTGACAAGGATGGGAAACATGGATTTCCTCTGGGAGAGCAGATAAAGCTATTCCCACGCTCCTTATTTCCCGACTCTTCCCCCTATCCTTTAGGGCAGAGCAACACAGGTGACAGTGAATTGATGAGAAATCACGGACCACCAAAAAGCAGTAGTGTATAACAACCATACAATCACTGATGGTCCATGCCACTCATCTACCTTAATCCCATGTGCCATGACCTGTGAGGCTATCATGGCAGCCAAGGAGGAGCCATGGCAAGAAGAATTATTATTGGCAATACAACCACACACAATTATTGGACTAATACAACATGATAATATTTTTTATGTATTAATCCTGTAAACCAAAAGTATAAATAAACATTATGAGCTGTTTGAACCTAAGGATATTTCCTAAGCATGGACATTTTTTAAAAATATGTTTTTATTGATTTTACAGAGAAAAGAAGGGAGCAGGAGAAAGAGAAATAGCTATGCGAGAAAGAAACGATTGGTTGCCTCCTGCACACCCCCTATTGGGGATCAAGTCTGTAACACAGGCATGTGCCCTAATCAGGAATTGAACCAGTGACATGTTGGTGCATGGGACTATACTCAACCAACTGAGCCACACTGGCCAGGGCAGTATGGAAATGTCTGACAGGATCAAATGTCAAGGACCATTTGGCATGAACCAATATGCTCATGGGAGTTTATGACAGGACCAATTTTCAAGGACCTTTGGATTTGGACCAAATGTCTCTGGATATTTTGGACAGAACCAAATGTTCGCTAATCCCATAAGTAATCAGCATATCTATTATTAACAAGAAAGATGTCTATAATATGTCATCAAGTAAAAAAATTACCTATATATATAAAAGCCTAAGAGACCAAAGGACCGAACGACTGGATGCTATGACGCACACTGACCACCAGTGGGCAGATGCTCAACACAGGAGCTTCCCCCTGGTGGTCAGTGTGCTTCCCCAGCGGGAGCACCAGATGCAGGGCTCACGATTGGGGAGCACAGCTGCGGCAGCATGAGCCTCTCCTGCCTCTGTGGCAGCGCTACCAAGCAGCGGCAGAGGCAGACGCAGTGGGGCTGCAATGAGTGGGAGCAGTGCGGCTCCTTCCCAGCTGCCTGCCACTTCACGCACTACTACATCCCCCGAGGGGTCCTGGATTGCGAGAGGGCGCAGGCCAGGCTGAGGTACCCCACCAGTGCACGAATCCATGCACCAGGCCTCTACTAAGATTATAAACCTTTTGTATGGGGGAAACATACTTTGTTACCCTTGCCTCTGAGGATAGGATCTATATGGCTACCTGGCCCGAGAATAAAAGCTAGCTTTTCTGTTTATTAAAAAGGAAAGCCCAAATCTTGAAAAGCATTGGTAATACAGCAGATGAGTCAGGCTGAAAATTCTTATAACAAATCCCAATCCATAACTCAGCCAGCTGCACTGTCACTGTACATCTCCGCCAGCTCTGCACTCTCACTGTACATCCCAGACAGCTCTGCACTGTCACTGTACATCCCAGACAGCTCTGCACTGTCACTGTACATCCCAGACAGCTCTGCACTGTCACGGTACATCCCAGACAGCTCTGCACTGTCACTGTACATCTCAGACAGCTCTGCACTGTCACTGTACATCTCAGACAGCTCTGCACTGTCACTGTACATCTCAGACAGCTCTGCACTGTCACAGTACATCTCCGCCAGCTCTGCACTCTCACTGTACATCTCAGGCAGCGCTGCACTGTCACTGTACATCTCAGGCAGCTCTGCACTGTCACTGTACATCTCAGACAGCTCTGCACTGTCACTGTACATCCCAGACAGCTCTGCACTGTCACTGTACATCTCAGACAGCTCTGCACTGTCACTGTACATCCCAGACAGCTCTGCACTGTCACTGTACATCTCAGACAGCTCTGCACTGTCACAGTACATCTCCGCCAGCTCTGCACTCTCACTGTACATCTCAGGCAGCGCTGCACTGTCACTGTACATCTTAGCTTTTGCACTCTCACTGTACATCCCAGACAGCTCTGCACTGCCACTGTACATCCCAGACAGCTCTGCACTGTCACTGTACATCCCAGACAGCTCTGCACTGTCACTGTACATCCCAGACAGCTCTGCACTGTCACTGTACATCTCAGACAGCTCTGCACTGTCACGGTACATCCCAAACAGCTCTGCACTGTCACTGTACATCTCAGACAGCTCTGCACTGTCACTGTACATCTCAGACAGCTCTGCACTGTCACTGTACATCCCAGACAGCCCTGCACTGTCACTGTACATCTCAGACAGCTCTGCACTGTCACTGTACATCTCAGACAGCTCTGCACTGTCACAGTACATCTCCGCCAGCTCTGCACTCTCACTGTACATCTCAGGCAGCGCTGCACTGTCACTGTACATCTCAGGCAGCTCTGCACTGTCACTGTACATCTCAGACAGCTCTGCACTGTCACTGTACATCTCAGACAGCCCTGCACTGTCACTGTACATCTCAGGCAGCTCTGCACTGTCACTGTACATCTCAGACAGCTCTGCACTGTCACTGTACATCTCAGGCAGCTCTGCACTGTCACTGTACATCTCAGACAGCTCTGCACTGTCACTGTACATCCCAGACAGCCCTGCACTGTCACTGTACATCTCAGACAGCTCTGCACTGTCACTGTACATCTCAGACAGCTCTGCACTGTCACTGTACATCCCAGACAGCCCTGCACTGTCACTGTACATCTCAGACAGCTCTGCACTGTCACTGTACATCTCAGACAGCTCTGCACTGTCACAGTACATCTCCGCCAGCTCTGCACTCTCACTGTACATCTCAGGCAGCGCTGCACTGTCACTGTACATCTTAGCTTTTGCACTCTCACTGTACATCCCAGACAGCTCTGCACTGTCACTGTACATCCCAGACAGCTCTGCACTGTCACTGTACATCCCCACCAGCTCTGCACTGTCACTGTACATCTCCGCCAGCTCTGCACTCTCACTGTACATCTTAGCTTTTGCACTCTCACTGTACATCTCAGGCAGTTCTGCACTCTCACTGTACATCTTAGACAGCTCTGCACTCTCACTGTACATCTCAGGCAGCTCTGCACTGTCACTGTACATCTTAGACAGGTCTGCACTGTCACTGTACATTTCATCCAGCTCTGCACTCTCACTGTACATCTCAGCCAACTCTGCACTGTCACTGTACAACTCAGACAGTTGTAAGGGCACACAATATTTCAAATAAAAATTTTATTCTATTTTGTATAAAAACCTTCTGAATTTGAAAGAGCATCTCTTCCTTCATACTAAAAATATGAAACACAGTACAGGGCATGAACAATAAACACCCCACTTAGAATGAGAACATTTACATGTTCTCACAACTCAAGTTTCCACCAACTAAATGAAATCTCATGACTGAGTTTCAGTAAATAAATAAGTCATCAGAAAATACAATGATAATTTGGAAGTGATTAAAAAGATAAAATGAGCTGGCTGTGTGCTCAGTAGTTAAAGTGTCAGCTGATGCACTGAAGGGTCATGGGTTTTATTCCTGGTTAAGGGCACACACCTGGGTTGCATGTTCAATCCCTAGCCCCAGTTAGGGCACCTGCAGGAGGCAACCAATCGATGTGTCTTTCTCTCTCCCTCCTCCCCGCTTTTTCTCTCTCTAAAAAAAAATCAATGAAAAAAATACCCTCAGGTAAGGATTAACAACAACAAAAAGGTAAAATACTAAACACAAATGTAGACATCTTTCTTTTACTTACTTCTTAAATATAATTGTGATGGAAAGTGATCAAACTGATCAGGTACAGAAGATTTTGGGGATGGAGTCAAAAGATTTTCCTTGCTCTTCAAAAAGAAATCTACTGTGTCCAGCTGACGATTTTCTATTCCTGCCTGAAATGGGAGAAAAAAATTACAATAGGAAAAAAGGCGGGAAACAAAAAAATATTTTTAAACTTCAGAACTTAAATGTGCTGAGACTGAAGACACAAACCTATCTTTATCTTGTTCCAGGAGTACCTGGGTTCTAGTGAGGATTCTGACAATGACTAATTACGCAATCTGGGGCAAGTGTCTGTAACCTTTCTGAACATTAGTTTCTGCTTCACCAGAAACAGAAGGTTAGATGAAAACACCTTTCCAGCTCTACTACTGTTCTATAATCCTAAAACAATTTAATGCGAGGTACTTGTGAATCACCATTACAATTATGTTATAGTCTATTTAAATTAACATGTTAAAGCAGTATGATATAAAGTTAACTGAAAAGCAGGCTAAAAAAAGACTACCATTTCTGACTAGGTAGCTTGAGGAACCTCTCCATAGAGAATATTTAGAAATCACAGATGTAAAAAATGTGTATGTCTGAATCTTTAAATGTTCAGTTGAACAAGAAAGAGAGAAAAATTCTCATGGGATAAAAGCAAATTTTCCTTTCCCCCTATTACTCAAACATTCTACAATGATTATTTTGCAGTATATAAAAGTAAATTTTTCAACATATAGTCTGGAACATGAAAAAGAATTAAGTTGGGATTCTTCCTTTAAGTTGGATTCCTTCCTTATAACAATACAAAAATTAATCAAAATGCATCATAGACCTAAAATGTAAGAGCTAAAACTATAAAATTCATAAGAGTAAATCTCAGATTAGGCAATGGTTTCTTAGATATGACACCAAAAGTACAAGTGACAAAAAAAAATTTTTTTGACCATCGAAATTAAATAAAAACTTGTGTTTCAAAGAACACCATCAAGAAGATGAAAAGAAAATCCACAGAATGGGAGAAAATACTTACAAATCTTACATCTCATAAAGGTCTACAATCCAGGACATATAAAGAACTCTTAGAGCCCTAGCCTGTTTGGCTCAGTGCATAGAGCATCGTCCTGTGGACTGAAGGGTCCTGGATTCAATTCCAGTCACGGGCACAAGCCCAGGTTGTGGGCTCAACCCCAGTGGGGGGTGTGCAGGAGGCAGCCGATCAATGATTCTCTCTCATCACTGATGTTTCTCTTTCTCCCTCTCCCTTCCTCTCTGAAATCAACAAAAATATGCTTAAAAAAAGAACTCTTAGAACTCAACAATAACACAAATAACTCAATTTAGAAATGGACAAAAGATTTAAATAGACATTTCTCCAAAGAACTAGATATACAAATGGCCAATAAGCACATGAAAACATGTTCAACATCATTAGTCATTAGCAAAATGCAAATCAACATCACAATGAGATACCACTTCATTTTGACTTCGCAACCACTAGGATGGCTATAACACAAAAGGTGAACAGTAAGTGATGACAAGGATGTGGAACTACCATTGGAACCCTCATATATTGCTGGTGGGGCTGTAAAATAGTGCAACTGCTGTGGAAATAGTTTGGTGGTTCTTAAAAAGTTAAATGGCCCAGTCATTCCAGTGCTAACTGTATACCCAAGAGAAATAAAAACATAGAATGACACAAAAACTTACATCACTGTTCATAGCAGGATTATTCATAATAGCCCAAAAGTGGAAACAACTCAAACATCTATCAACTGATGAATGGACAAACGAATGTGACATATTCATATAATGAAGCATTATTCAGCCATAAAAAAGAATGGAGTACTGAAACATACAACCTCATGGATAAACCCTGAAAACATGCTAAGTGAAAAAATGCAATCACAAAAATCCACTTATATGAAATGTCCAGAAAAAGCAAATCCAGAGACAGAAAGTAGGTTCCTGTTTGGGACTTAGGGTCCTTAAGGAATAGGAAGTGACTGCTAATAGGCACAGAGTTTCTTTTTGGGGTGATGAATATGTTCTGGAATTAGTGATGATGACTGCACAACTCTAAATATATTAAAAATTACTGAACTGTAGATGGATGAATTTTATGATATTTAAATTAACTACACTAATAAAAGAGAAATATGTAAATTGAAAATCACTTCGCAACACCCACCAGCCAATCAGGAGTGAGTAGGCAAATTAGCGGGACAAAGATGCCGATGGCCACGGAGCCAGCCTGAGTGGACAGGAAGCTTGGGTTGCCCCTGGTGACAGAGGAAGCCAAGCTTCCCACTCGCCCTGGCCGGCCGCTGAAGAAGGGGCCTGTGGGCAGCTGCCACGGAGCCGGCCTGAGCGCGGGGGGCTTGGGTCACCTGGGCCAGCCGCCAAGGGAGGGGCCTGCAAACGGCCCTCAGCCTCTTACCCAGGCTGGGCACGCCACCATCGGGGTGAGGGTCCCTGCTTGGGGGTGTGGCCAGCCTGCAAACAGCCATCAGCCCCTCACCCAAGCTAGCCAGGCACCCCAGCGGGGACCCCCACCTTGCAGGCAGTTGGAGGCAACCAGGCTGGTACGAGAGGGCAGTTGGGGGTGAGCAGGCCGGCAGGGAGGGCAGGTGGGGGCAAGCAGGCCGGCATGGGGGGCAGTTGGGAGTGAGCAGGCCGGCGGGGGGGGGGGGGGGGCAGTTGGGGGCGAGCAGACCGGCAGGCAGAGTGGTTAGGAGCAATCAGGCAGGCAGGCAGGTGAGCAGTTAGGAGCCAGCAGTCCCAGACTGCGAGAGGGATGTCCGACTGTCCCTGGGGATCGGGCCTAAACCGGCAGTCGGACATCCCCCGAGGGGTCCCAGATTGGAGAGGGTGCAGGCCGGGCTAAGGGACCCCCCCCCCCCTTGCATGAATTTCATGCACCAGGCCACTAGTATCTCAATAAAGCTGTCATTAAAAAAAAAAACTGGCACAGAACATTATTAACTTCTACTTTTTATCCTTTCAGGGCCTGTGTGATATAGTAGAAAGTGCCCTGACTTTGATTCTAGCTCCTGTCTTCATTAGTATGGCTGTGGGCCACTCACTCAACCATTTTGAGCCTTAGGATTTTCATTCATAAAATAAAATGAATGAAAATTACCCAACCCATCTCATGTGGCTAATTTTAGGACAAAATTAGATAGTACAATTAAAAAGAGTGTTTATGAACTAAAATATGCTATAAAAATTCAGGTGATGTTTCTATAGCTGGATTATAATAGGACTACCAGGTAGGAATAAAAGATTACTCCTGTTCAAGCTTTCTATAGCTTGCTTCCACTTTGTTTAGTCTCATTGACTTATTGTTGCTTCTATTTCTTGTACCTTTTGTTTCCTTAAATAGTGTTTATTATAATCTTATATCTTTTAAAGCCAAAAAGTGTACACTGCTAAGCAGAATTAGGGTAATGAAATAACCAGAACTAAGCAAACAGATAGATAAAGACTATAGGGTTTTTTTTGGTGTTGTTTTTTTTATTGCTCCTAGGTTAAGTGAATTCTCCCAAATCTTCAGTCATATAAGAGTACAGTGGGGCCTTCGCTTACGAGTTTAATTCGTTCCATGACGAAGCTCGTAACTCAAATTACTCATATGTCAAATCACTGTGACGTTCACTGCGCCAACTAGCGGTGGGGTATCTGAAGCTGGCTCGTAACCCGAATTTTAGCTTGCAACTCAAAGCAAAAAATCGGCCGAGAGACGGCTTGTATCTTGAAAAACTCATTAGTCGGGACACTCGTAAGTCAAGGCCCCACTGTATATGACAGAATATAAAGTTCTACAGAATTTAATTGTTACCTCTAGTGCATGTATGGGGATTGAGCACCTGCCCCAATCATTGAGATGGCAGAGAGTGTCCACAGTGCTGGCACTTCCATGGATCATTAGTCTATTTAAAAACTCCTCTTGGGTCAAACCAAACAAAATCAGAGAGAGTCCATTTTCTACGTGAAAAATAAAAGTTAGCTTTAATAAATTAGTAGGACTTAGGCTTTAGGATTATGGCAGGAATTAATTTCTAATTATCCAATACTTCAGAACTAATTATAAATATATTTATTGGACACAAGGTACTATTATGACCTTAATTAATTCATCATGATTTTTCAATGTTGTTAAAGTGTTCTATTTTTAAAACACTGACCAAAAGGCAATTCTAGTAAGAACAATGCCGTCTATGAAATAGCACTAAATTTCACTTTTTTACTTTGTATTATCTTGCACAATCAATACCTGGAATCCTTAACTATTTAAAAAGATGTCACATTTCTGGTTTACTAAGTAAAACAATTAATAGCATGCTCTTAACACACAGAAATATATGATTACCAAAAGTGGGATACTAAAGACACAGGGTTAGTTCAATCATAACATTCACTTAGAGAATAGAGGAGGCACTAAAACCATCAGGGTAGCAGAAGTTAAACTAATTAAAAGAAAACACGTCTTCTCAGCAATAGACAAACTGATACAAGACATTCTCACCTGTCAAAACAAGGCACAGTTGCTGGTCTCCACTATTATCTATAGGAATACACCTTTTGCCAAGGGAAAAGCACTGTATGCCCTCGATCTCCAAATCCCAAAGGACGATGGTACAGCCCATCTTTCCTACTGTCCAAGCAAACAGGGCAGTGAATCCTGTCACAGACACACATCTAAGCTCGATGGGTTCCTCTTGTTCACTGATGTGCATTATTTTCCATGCTCTTCCTGGATCACTGGTCTTGGCATGACTTTTCTGTGGAAAACTATACTGACTGTGCATTATGTCCTGTGGAATGAAGTCCCAACCTGGCACATTGGTACAATGGTTATTAGAGTCAGGGTACTCCAAATGCAAAATATCCTGGAACCATGGAGCACAGTGGGAAACCTCCATTGTGGAGCTCTTTATTGTTTCATTCAATGATAATAGCTGGGCTTTCCAAGACCTGGAAGACAGGGTAGAACCCACACCTGATACAAGCGAAAGGCACTAATTAAGTAACACACTGAACAAGGAATAAAGTGCACTTTTTTAAAAAAGTGTCTATTTCTGACAACAATGAAAATAATAAAGTAAATCCAAAAAGGGTTTCTGTACCTATCAACTTGGAAGGAAAACTTGGTCAGTTTCATGTTGTAGTCAGAATTCACAGGATCGTCTTCGTCTATCCCCTTAGCACCTTCAATAGGAATATCTTCTAGAGTTTTTTCACAAAATAGGTGTCCTGGGTGTTGCCTACATTTTAAAATAATAGGCACAGTCAAAAATGATGATCAAATCCAAATCCGTTACTACTGCTCCAGCTAAAAATGGGGGGGGGGGGGGGGGGGGGGCGGGGAGCGAGGTAATCACAGAGAAGGGACAGTGCAGACAGTAAGTTTCTCTAAACAGGACTCCTTCTTATCTCTATTCTTATAGCATAATCATAATCAGCCTTAAGAGTTTACCCTTTTGTAACTATGTATGTTGATGGATGTTAACTAGATTTACTATGGTGATCATTTTGATAGATAGATAGATAGATAGATAGATAGATAGGGTCATTATGCTGTACACCTGAAACTAATATGATGTTTTATGTCAATTTTATCTGAATTTTAAAAAAGAATATGACCCTTAAGAGCAGTTAGCTTTATAAAGATATAAGAGCATTTACTGTCTACTATATTGCAGATGTGATAAAAATTTTATATATATTATCTTATCCAAGCCTTTCAACTTCCCTAAGAAATAAATATGCTCTCATTTTATAGATACATAAACTAAGGCTCAGAGAAACAGTGGAGCTGGATTTGAACCAGGTCAATGTCACTATAAAGGCTTTTAAGCATTCCCTTTATCGACACCACAAAGACAGGGGAAAGGCATAAAAACTAGGAAGACAAAGCAGGAGTGTGGGAGAGTACGTGCAGAGAGAGGGCTGTCATGTTTGAGAAACACAAAGAAGGCTAGGGTGGCTAAAGCATAGTGAATGAGAAGCAAGGTGGTGTGAGATGAAATTGGAGAGGCTGGCAGGACAGATGGTGCAGAGCTTTATGGGTTATTAAGGACTTTTAGTTTTTAGCTTGGGGAGGGGAAAAGGAAGCTAAATAAGGGCTTTAGGCACAGGAGTGATATGGTCAGATGCAGAAGAGTAGCTGGGTTGAAAAAGGGATGCATTTAAACCCCAGGTACTTAGTTAAATTATTAACTATTAGCCCTTTCAACAATTTGAAGGTAGTATATAGACATGGATTTGTCAAGATGATGAAAATAAGTTATAGAAGGAAGGGTGATAGTGAAAAAAAGATGATACATGGAAAAGGTATATACCCTGTCCCCAGATGTTAATACCTGGATATACCTCTTATAAGATTTTAACAACATCACTGATTGCTCTATGGAGGATGGATCTGAGGGGGTAAGAACAGACACGAGGAGACCAATCTTAAGGCTGTTAAGCTAAGTGACAATAGTGGCATGACGACAGAGGAGTTAAGTGAACAGATTTAAGAAACATTTATAACAATAGAATGGCTAGGATCTCATGATTATCTGGATGTAATACTTAAGAGGTTGAGAAAAAAAAAAAGAGGTTGGAAATATAAAAAAGAGAGGAAATGGAAAACGGTCCCTGAGGAGGGAAGAAGTGAGATCCAGAGCACACACAGAGGGATGGGCTTTCATAGGATGCGGAAATCCTTCTATTATAATAGGAGGGAAGACAGACAAGATGGGTAAAGAAAAGAGGGTTTGTAATTTAATGTGAAGAAATTTAATGGGATCTACTCCTTTATAAAGCAGGAAGCAAAGTCACCCAAGAAGAGGTGGGAATAAAGAGATGAATAGAAGGTTTGAAAAAAATGGAAGCTTAAAAACATTGTTGTAAAAAATGGGCTCACAAGACATAGAAGCATAGAACAGACTGTGGAATCTGGGGGGGGGGGGGGGGGGGGGTGTGAGGGGGAGACCTACCAAAGAACTTTTTGCATATATTCATAACCTGTGGACACAGACAATAGGGTGGTAAAGGTGGGGGGGGGGGGGCGGCTAGAAAGGGTCAATGGGGAGAAAAAGGGGACATATGCAATACTTTCAACAATAAAGATTTTTTAAAAACTTAGTTGAAACAAAAAAAAAATATGGGTTCACAAAAAAATCATTGCAAAATTTCTAGGTAATATTGAGAGACCAGTTGAAGGTCCTGAATGTGAACTTACAATGGTATCAATTTTTCTTTGTGATTTTCGCACAAGTGCTTAGTTGCTTGGGTGCAGGGACTACAAAGGCAGAGTTAAAAAAAAAAAAAAAAAAGATTTTGTCAGACAGAGTGCTACCATAGGGCAAGAGCAAGAGTTTAGGGTGTGTGCAAAAAAAAAAAAAAAAAAAAAAAAAATGACTTAAATACTGGGTCACAGGACTACTGCTGAAAAAAATAGGGAAGTGAAGACAGGAGTGGGCTGGAAGGTGGAAGGTAAATTAATTGGAAATTCCAATGAGGTCAGATGACAGATGAAGTGGGAGTACTTGAGTACATGAGCTGGAAAATTTGGTAAGTGTGGTCAATGAGTGAGATGTGTAGAACAGTGATTTGAGGGAAGAGCAGTTCCAAATAATGACAAAGCCCAGAGTATGACTATGAGAGTGGACAGCTAAGGTAAACTGGAAGAAAAAGTCACTGAGAGAACAAACCATGAGTTTGTGTTCTCAAGGAGCTTCCAAGCTCTATTGGAAGCATAAAAAAATTAGGGAAATAATACAAGACTATACAATTAAGTGCTAGATGGTAGTTCAAAACAGAAGCTCAAAGAGGAAAATTACAAAATGAGTATAAAATTACAAGAGGAAGGGATTTTTATTAAGGAAAGGCTTCATGAAAGAGGTAGATAGCAAAGGACTTAAGAAAATGAAAAGAGGGACTAACATTCTGTATCAGGGGAAAGAAGAGCCAGAGCCATGAGGCAGGAAAGACAGAAACACTTTGAGATTTCAGAGCACACTTACAAAATAAAACAAGCAGTAAACTCTAAAGGAGTTATACTAATTAAAGAGCATTTATGTAAATCTATATATACAAAAGCCTAAGCAACCGTTACAACTGGTGGATTGAACGACCGGTTGACCATTAGCTATTGACGCGCACTGACCACCAGGGGGCAGACACTCAATGCAGGAGCTGCCCCCTGGTGGTCAGTGCACTCCCACAGCCAACCTCCTGCAGCCAGCCAACCTCCCATGGTCCCTCCCCCAAGCCGGTCGTCCCCAAATCACTGGCCAGGCAGGATCCCACCCATGTAATTAATAAACAGAAATCAATCGTTTAGCTGGACAGAACAGATTCCTAAATGTACTGCAGGAAACAGGATAAAAGTTGCTCTTACATGGCTGAGTTCAAGGAAATTTGTTCAAAAGGAATGTGCCTGGTGCCCTCTTCAGAGTTCTCTCAGAGTGCTGCCAGAGGAATAGAACCCTACACTCAAGGATCAGAGTGGCTGTGTAGGCTTTCTTCCCTCCACCTGTCAAATTGTTTTTACTGATGATCAGGAGGTAACTACACATACAGGTATGCTTTAGTAAGTAAAAATGGCCTATTAATAAACAAGCACACAATCTGGGAATATGCTAATCATCCCTACTCAAAGATTTTAAAAAATATGTAATAAAATAAATCACAGTGATGAGTTCTGATAGGTATGTAAAAATGAATTTATCATTTTTTTGTGGTCCAATAAGCAATAAAACCCATCAAGGTACATTACAATTACAAGGATTTGTTCATCTCATTCATATTAAGTTAGGACCAAAAATCCTGAATGATTTTGAATGGCCCTAAATACTAAAATTCCTAATTGTGGATTGGCTGACTTTCAGATAAGCAAGTTGCAATATATAGGCTACTCTGTGTTTGTGCGAGCACACACGCACACACATACACACCCCTGTCAAATATTATAAAATCAGAAGCAACTAGAATACTACCTAAATCAAGAAACAACACAAATTAGCACTCAATTTTACTAATATATTAAGATAGCCAAAAGGGTGGCCTCTCCAAGGGAAACACCTGAGGAAATCCTCAGGTGGAGAAAGTTAGCTTACTGCATCTTGTCAAACTACTTTAAGAGGAAAGTAATCCCCAAAGAAGCCAGGATGCTGAGCCACGTTAAGAGTCCTAACACGGGGAAATCCCATTTCTCTTCTACTCTAATGGGAGGCAAGAGGGAAGCAGACAATGTACAATAGCCAAGGGCTTTTAAAATTGTGCTTGATTACTTTTTCTCTTATATAATGACATAAGCCATATATAATAACATATATAAATCAAAATGAAGAATTTTATATACACCCACAAATAAAAAGATAATCAGTGGCCCGGCTAGAGTGCCTCAGTGTTCGAGCATCGACCCATGAACCAGGAGGTCACAATTTGATTCCCAGTCAGGGCACAGGCTTGGGTTTCAGGCTTAAAGTAGTGGGTGTGCAGGTGGCAGCCAATAGATGATTTTCTCTCATCATTGATGTTTCTATCTCTCTCCTTCTCCCTTTCTCTCTCTGAATCAATAAAAACATATTAAAAAAAAAAAAGAAGGTAACCAGTAGTCATTTGCACCCATTATTATACAATAACAACCTGACTATGTAGTAGCTACAATATGACCTAACTGAATAGAGGAAGAAAACTATTATTAAGGAAAAGTTAACAAATACATTTTTAACCTCTTATGGCTCAAATTATTTACCTCAAATTTGAGATTACAGTAATCTACATACCTGAAATACAAGTTTAAGTTAAGAGCAATTGCAGAGTTGGAGGAGCCGACAATCACAACAACATCTAGGTCTTGAGACACTTTCAGTGAAGTAAAGGAAGAAATCTTGGCTGGCTCCTGTTGCTGGTCATCACACATATCTTCTTGGTGAAGTGCTAAATCCACATGAGCTACATGTGTACCACCCACAATGTCGAAAATGTCTTTGAGTTAGAGTTAAAGAAAATGCCAGTCTTAAGTATGCCTAATCATTTAAACCATAGGATGGCTAGAGATCCAACCTTGTAAGTACAGGACACTGAAGGTGCCCATGTCATAGTAACCAGAGGACTATGAAGTTGGCGGCTCAATAAACAACCTGATAGAGTTCATTCAATAATACTTGCTGAATGCCCACTCTGAACAGGCGCTGAGACACTGGTGATATTTTTCCACTAGTGTTCTACAATAGTACTGTCCAAGAAAAATATATGCAAACCACATTTGCCATTGTAAATTTTCTAGTAGCCTTATTTAAAAAGTAAAAAGAAATCTGTGAACCTAATGTTAATAATATAATTTACTTAACTCAATATATCCAAAATATCATCTCACCATGTTATCAGTAAAAAAATTGAGATATTTTACATTCTTTTTTTCATATAAGTGTTAGAAATCTGGTATTTTACACTTAAAGCGTATCTCAATATGGACACTAAATTTTCACTGAAAATATCTGATCTGTATTTAGACTTCATAAAATTTACATTTGAGAACTTGGAACAACCAAAGTTGTTCCAAACATACTTAAAAGTTCTCCAATAGCTGAACCAAGCATTAGCTTTTAACTAAAGTAATTCAATACAATTAAGAATTTAGTTCCTCAATCATACTAGCCAATTTCAAGTGTTCAAAGCCACATATGCCTAGTGCTATGTTGAACAGTGGAGTTCTATAATCTGGCAACAAAAATGAAGTTAATCCAATAATTTGACATTTGTATAAAAAGTTTTAATAGAGGCTGATATATCTAAAAACACACACACACACACACACAACACCTATTCCTTTTAGAAAATAAGGTTCCAAAATCACATAATAGGTCATTTTTTCAAGCCTTTGAAATAATATTGCTGATGACCTATGGATCTGCTAAAGATAAAAAGCCCATATTTTCCAAAAATAAATAAAAGTGGTCAAGCAAATCATATGATTCAATAATATGATGGAATCATTACTTGTGATGAGTGGGCATATTATATCATAAGTGGTCATCTAAAACTTTCCTGGAACAAGAACAAAACAGATATTTAATAATCATATTTGAATAAATGGGTAATACAGAGTATATACAATTTAAAAGGAACACAAATAAGTTAGACAAGATGATTATGACTATGAAAAAACTTGTGTATACAATGAAAAGTATTTGAATGGATTATGAATATAGTTATGTTAAGTTCATGAAGATCTTTTTCCCTGCAGTTTTTTTTACTGAAAAAGTAACCATCAACCTACACCCAAGTTCTTTAAAACTAAAAGCCTAATAGGATTTATCTTTCTAGGTATTCTCCTCCCCTGCACATCAACATTTTTGCCGCCAAGGATACAGATCCAGCCTAAACTACTCAAAACAAAAAGAATTCCTCTGCAGAGCTGCATGTCAATAATACTGTCCACAGCCTGTGCAGGCAAGCGTAATGTGAAATAGTTGAGTACTCTAATCTCAGCATCTTTTCCAGGAAACATGATGTGCAGGATGATACATTTGTTGATGAGCAATAATGATGTGTTATTGTGAAATGACAGAATTCTCAAAGTTAATAAGGAAATACCTATGAAACAAAAGAATAGTATTTCAAACTCATTGGTCACATTGTTACAATGGGCAAATTTGACTTTGTAAAACCTAACAAAAACAGGTAAAACAAACAAAAAACACATCACTGAACTCAATCCAACTCTAGGCAGTTATTATTCATACCTACCTAAGCAAGTGGATATTGAAAGGTAGGTAAGGGGATGAATAAAGATGGTCTAATGTAGTGGTTCTCAACCTTCCTAATGCCGAGGCCCTTTAAGTACAGTTCCTCATGTGGTGACCCCCAACCATAAAATTATTTTTGTTGCTACTTCATAACTGTAATTTTGCTACTGTTATGAATTGTAATGTAAATATCTGATATGCAGGATGTATTTAGGCGACCCCTGTGAAAAGGTTGTTCGACCCCCAAAGGGGTTGCGACCCACAGATTGAGAACCACTGGTCTAATGTCTCTTGTTCCTTGTGTTATGGCCATTCTGACAGCACACCAGAAGTTTCAAAAAGCCTACTTACTACCCATGAGACCCCACAAGAACAATCACAGACTTTTTAAAAAAATGCAAAAGAAAGGTTGGGCCCGTGTGCCTCAGTGGTTGAGCGTCAACCCATGAACCAAGAGGTCACTGGTTCGATTCCCGATAAGGGCACATGCCTGGCTTGTGGGCTCGATTCCCCATGGGGGGCGTGCAGGAGGCAGCTGGATGGATGTTTCTCTCTCATCGATGTTTCTATCTTCCTATCCCTCTCCCTTCCTTTCTCTAAAATCAATAAAGACATATTTTTTTGGGAAAAAAAAAGGAACCTTAAAATCAAAGGTGGCAAATATGCTACTACCTTAAAAATAGAAGCCCAACTGCCTTGATTTCTGCTCCCTGCAGCTCTCAGAATGGGACATAGTAAAGAGCTCTGTAACCAGTCTTAGATCAGCACTATCCAATAGAAATATAATGTCAGCCACAAATGCAAGCCACATGTAGTTTTAAACTTTTTAGTAGTAGCTGCATTGAAAAAAAAAGGTGAAATTAATTTTAATATATATTACTTAACTCATTATATCCCAAAATATTTCAACATATAATACAAAAACCTATTAATGAGATATTTTACTTTTTTTGTACTAAGTCTCCAAAATCTGGTATGTATTTAATACTAAAAGGACAAGTGTTCAAGAACCCCAAGTGGCTAGTGGGTAGTATTGGACAGGCAGGTCTCCCACACTGATTTCACACATATAAGAACCTTTCCTGAAATACACAAAATTACACAGTAATGTCACAGATTTAAATATGTTGAAAGCCCACCTGTAAATACTTACTGACATTTTGATCTTTAATGAGCTTTTGCAAAGTCTCCTCACTACAGTTATACAAAATGGTTCCATCACATCTTCCGTCTTTCAAATTAAATTCATAGATGAGCAATTCATTATTTTCACTAAGAGCGAGCAGTCTGGGCTTGTCTGTTGGTGTGCTGCTGTTGTGAGAATCCTCCCACACAAAGCTAAGGAAAAAGTTTACATTATTTTTTATATTCTCTATCTACAATAATATTTACCCACAATGGTGAGATTGGAAGAGCAGAATGAACAGAGAAAAGTTCTTTAGTTCACCTGGTAGCATTAATTCTACACCCAATTTAAGAGAAAGTAAATTGCATTAGGACTTCCTACCTCTTCCCCCTTTCCCTCCCTACCTCTTCCCCCTCAGGCCCTTCACACCAGCACAAGAATATAGAAGTAGGTGGTGAAAAGGGGGCATGGAGCAAGAAATGACGTTTGCTTTTATTTCTTCATCCTAAATCCTGACATGATATATTTAAAAGAATTGTTATGATCAAAGGTAAATTTCAACAACCAAGTATGTAGATTATTTAAATGAGGTGGTGCTCACAATTAACAAAATAAGTTTTACTAACTTAAATGCTTTCAACTTTAAAAAAGAAAGTGATTATTTGTATCAATAGATCTTAAGACTCCAGAATAGTTCTGTCCAAAAGAACTCTGTGATGATAGAAGTGTTCTATATATCAGCACTGTTCAATACAGTAGCCAACGGCCACATATGACTACTGAGCAGCTAAATTGTGAGTAATGCAACTGCGGAAATGAATTTAAATTTTTAAGTCACATGTGGCTAATGGCTACCATGCTGGACAGAACAGTTACAGAATTTTTAAAGCAGTGCAGTGTCAACATAAGAACACTGGCTAACAAGGATGGAAAGAGACTAATGATGCTTTAGCTTCAAGTTAACCCTTTGCACTCCGAACCATTCTGGACATTGGCTACCAGCTACTCGACGCTACTTTGCGGCGGAAACGTGCATTTACAGACTCTCGTATTATTTAGTATAATTTTGGAACCAAGTAACGTATTATAATGATATTGGACTTATATGAATTGGGTGACATCGAGGAATGTATATTTGCAAAAAACACAATATTTTATTGTTTATAATTTTGTACAGTATGATAAGTTTTGTAACACTCCCCAATATGCATTGCAGGCTGATTAGTGCATGTTTGACAGTAATAAGTGGTTTGACGCCTGCCACCAGGTGTTTTCCTGTTAGAACACACAATGCAGTCCCGTTTTCTTTGTCCCACATCGGGAATATGTAGTTTATTGTTTAATCTGACACAAAACCCGCTGACATTTCTTGTATATATCTTAGTAATTTTACGATATTTTGATTTAATTTCTTGTGCCATTTCAAGATAAAACTTCAGGGAAACATGCATGTCTCAAAAAGTTGCGTTGAAATAACTCAATTCCCCGTAATCACTAATAAACTGCAATGTCCCCTGAGAGGGGACATCCGAGTGATATGCTAGAATTCCGATGTCCCCTGAGAGGGGACAGCGGAGTGCAAAGGGTTAAATATTCAAATTAAATTACATTTAGCACTGGTGGGTGTGCTCAGTGGTTAGAGCATCCAACCTTGCACTGAGGGGTCTGGGGTTCAATTCCAGTCAAGGGCACATACGTTGGTTGCTGGTTTGCTCCCCGCCCCCACTTGGGGCATGTGAGGGAGGAAACCTGTCCATGTGTCTCACATTGATGTTTCTCTCTCTCCACCCTCCTTTCCCTCTCTCTGAAAAGCAATGGAAAAAATATCCTCATGTGAGGATTAACAAAAGTAAAAATTTTTTAAAAATTAAATGATTTTTAAATCATTTAAAAACATCAAAGGGCCCCAATTCTGAAAACAATGCAATGGAATGAGATGAGACTTCCACACTAATAAAAGTCTCATCTTTTTATTTATTTATTTATTTTTAAATATATTTTATTGATTTTTTACAGAGAGGAAAGGAGAGGGAGAGAGAGTTAGAAACATCGATGAGAGAGAAACATCGATCAGCTGCCTCCTGCACACCTCCTACTGGGGATGTGCCCGCAACCAAGGTACATGCCCTTGACCGGAATCGAACCTGGGACCTTTCAGTCCCCAGCCGACGCTCTATCCACTGAGCCAAACCAGTTAGGGCCAGTCTCATCTTTTTAAAAAAGCTTTTTTCTACCAAAGTAGTAAGTTTTATATCTAGAAAAATTGGACTTTGGTGCTATAATGTCCTCATCAGAGAAAAAGATTAACACATTGCATATTTCTAATCCTATAGCTAGACTGATGATTTTTTTTAACAACCAATTCCTGACTGTTTACACTGAAATTTGGAAAACAATATAAAGATTTTGTTGCTTAAACAACAGATATTTATTTCTTACAGTTCTGGAGGCTACAAACCCAGTAACAAGGTGCCAGCAGAGTGGTTTCTGGTGAGGCAGCTCTTCCTGGCTTACTAACGGCCACTTTCTTGCTGTGTCCTCACATGGCTATTACTCCGTGTGCTTGGAGAGAGAGATCTCTGGTGTCCCTTCTTCTTATTATCAGGATGCCGATGCTATAGAATTAGAACCCCACTCTTATGACCTCATTTAACCTTAATTACCTTCTTAAGGGCTCCTCAATCTTCAAAAACAGTCACATGGGTAGTTAAGGTTTCAACATACAAATGTCAGGGAACACACACTTAGTGCGAAAGGCTACCATGCCACGGGAAGGCAGCCAGTTAAAAACATGTCATCTCTCTCATTCTGCCTCCCCAATATAAATGTTGAATATGGAAAACGTTCCACAAATTAAGATACATTTAAAGGGCAGCACACTGTGACACCATTAACATCATTAGCACATGGACTACATTAGCATGTGGGAAGGCAAAATTTTCAATGAAAATATAGAATGTACAGTGATTGCAACAATATAAAAGAACGATGTATACGTTGAGAAAAGTAGGATATAAACCCTGAATACTAAAAATTTGCCCTTATTTTTACTCTGTGAAGTATTTTAATTCAATTGAGTGCAAATAAGAAAGCTTCTCTTGACCTACCCCCTCTACTAATTTCATGCAGTAGCTTATGCATGCCCCATTAATTCAGATGTGCGTGTCTTATCTTCTGTTAAGTTGTCCAACACCTAAAGCGTTCTGCTTTTCACTGCCTCATCCCTGGATTTACAAAGTTCTGTTCACAGGGGACTTAATATTGCTGAATAAACTTACTTCCCCTGGGGAGACTTTCCTAGCAGCCAGAGGTCAGGAAGAAAGAAGGCACACGCCGGACAGATGAAAGCATTGGCCGACTTAACGCCTCTCTACTGTGAGACACTGTCGTGCAGCCTGGAGATCCCCAGGGAAGGCACCTGCTGACTCCTCAAGGCCTTAATGAGCTGCTAGTTTCCAAAACGTTTTCTATGATAAAAAGAGCCCGAAGACTCCGAGGGCACTACCAAACTGAATGATTTAAAAAACTAAGTCCTGGACCGAGGGTCACAAAATGGAAAGTCATAGTACAGGACTGTAACCCTGGTCTTCCCCTGCATTCCTGAACCGTGCCGGCCTCACAGGGAAGAACTGTCTTCCTCAACTAGTGAGGCACGGCCCCGAGGTGACAGCGCACAGGAATGCACGCTGCGCGGATAAGCGATCGGGACACACTACCAGTTCTGTGCAAAAGAGTTCTTTTGCACAGAACTATTCTGGAGTCTTAAGATCTATTAATACAAATAGATCTCAACCTCTGGCCCTTGAAATACAGTTCCTCATGTTGTGACCCAACCATAAAATTATTTTCGTTGCTCCTTCGTAACTGTAATGTTGCTACTGTTATGAATCGTAATGTCAACATCTGATATGCACGATGGTCTTAGGCGACCCCTGTGAAAGGGTCGTTCCACCGCCAAAGGGATCGCGACCCACAGGTTGAGAACCGCTGCGTGACTAGGCTCTCTGTCCTGGAAGAAGGCGGGGGAGCCCGGCGGTGACGGAACTCGCTGTTTCAGGGGGAAGAAAAGGGTCCCAATCCAGATGATCCCAATCTAACATCACCCCAGCTGCTATCGTCAGCGGACTTCACTGGAAGGAGAAAATGTGCAAGATGCTCGGCACAATGACAATTAGCCGAACTTCGCCGAGCGACAAGAGGCGGCGCCGCCCCGCCCACCCGGAACTGGGAGGCGACGGTGCAGACCCGCGGCCGAGCGAGAAAGGTTCCGCGAGGGGACCGGGCGCGCTGGCGGCACTGTCCCGGCCGGCATCCCGCTCCCGCTCCCGCCCTGCCAGAAGGGCATTAGGGCCAGCCAGGCTAGGGCTCCGAACCCCCCGCTCCCCCGCCCCAGCTGCCCAGCCCTTCCGCAGCACTTACTGCCGGAAGGGGCCGTCCAGGGAGCAGCCACCCCCGCCCCGGCCGCCCGCGGCCAAGGAAAGCACTTGAAGGCTGCCTGCGGCGGTCAGGCTCCCCAGAACCTCCTGCTCTCGGTGCAGCTGCGCCCGGCTTCCCAGACGCCCCGTGGCCTCAGCGGGGACCGGCACCAACAACATCGGTAGAACCCGCTCCATGGTGGCAGCGCTGCAGAAGCCGCCGGCGGCAGCACTTCCGGATCACTTCGCCGCCATCTTTGGTCCGGCAGTTTTTGGTGTGTGTGTCGTCCCCACCCCCCCACCCCCGTCCTGGGCATGCGCAGTGGCTAGCCGACCCCGGCTGCCTCGTGACTCCCGCCGCCCCGGGCCAGCGGTCTCTGCCAGACGCCACTCCCTTGCGTGTGGGGTCCGCACCTGTGGCGCCCGCGGACCTGCACCTGCGCTGGCCTCGGGCCGCTCCATACCGGCCGCGGGCTGCAACAGCTGGCTCGCTCTGTGGCGTTACCCTTTGCCGCCTTAATCTAGCCGCCACCTTGGAAGTCCCTGCCCCTTCTCATGGCTTTTCTTATTATTTGTTTACAGCTCTGGGGTGGTGCAAGCAACCCTTAGCAGTGTGGACTGGCCCGTCCTGAGTTGACCCGAATGTTGAAATGCGCAGGGGCAGGGGGTAAGGGGCGGCGGTGTTGCCCCTTGCTCTCCGCAGGGACGTGTGATCCAAGGTCGTGGGCAGAGAGGAGCCGAGGGGTGAGGAGCGGTGTGGAGAAGGCATTTTGGAAAAGGGCCCTAACGCAGTGCCTTTCTCACCCACCATCAGGTGGGCTCACGGGGCTACCGAAGCTTAGCTCCTCCTTTTGCTTTGACTCGAATCCTCCTCTAGTTCTAGGGCTTGGTGTGTACAAAATTCTTTTTCTCCTGCATTGCTTTCTCCCTCTTTATTGGGGTGACTTCATTATCATGCAGACATGCTCTAATATGCGAAACTGGTGGTTCCTTGTGACTTTGGTTAAATTTAGTGTTAAGTCTTGGCTCTAGAAATAATCTCTCTCTATCTATAAGTACACCCCTTAGGCCCAGCCTTTCTTCCTGAATAATCAGCAACCTCTGAATCAGAAGATCGTAGCCCCGACCTGACCCATAGTCACACCGACCAGACCTCTGGCAAACGAAAGGTAACATCTTGACCTAAATTATGTTTCAGTTTTTGAGTCCTATGGTGGAGCAACCCCCTGGCTACTTTCCATGAGACCAGAGGGAGTCTGAAAAGACTTCAGAGCTGTCCTCAAGACCTGAAGAAATGATTCATTACCCTTCTCTCACCTCCGACCAATCAGGTGGCCTATATGATCTGTAACCTACAGGCCATCAAGGATTTCCAGCTTTTAAGCATTAGCTTCCCATTCTCCTCGATAAGGCCATTCGTCAATAAAATAGCCAATATTTCTCTACTGCAATTCTCAGTGTTTAGTATTTGGCTTTGCTGGTGCTGGGTGGACAAACTCTTTCTGTTCTAAAACATGTCATTCTTTTAAAAAGAAAATGACTTCCCTTATCCTACACCAACGGCTACCTACTGTCAAATTTCTGCTTCCCTTTTAGAAAATTCCAAGTTGACTCATCTTGTGGTCAGAAAAGCTCCCTCACCTCACCTCAACCCTCTGATCAGGCTGCCTTCTCCACCAAAACGCTCCCTCAAAATGAATGATCTCTAGACTGCCACAACCAACCTATCATTCCTCACTCCCTTCTTTTTAAAAAAAATATATATATATATTTTATTGATTTTTTACAGAGAGGAAGGGAGAGGGAGAGGGATACAGAGTTAGAAACATCGATGAGAGAGAAACATCGATTCAGCCGCCTCCTGCACGCCCCCTACTGGGGATGTGCCCGCAACCCAGGTACATGCCCTTGACCGGAATGGAACCTGGGACCCTTCAGTCCGCAGGCCCACGCTCTATCTGCTGAGCCAAACCGGTTAGGGCCTCACTCCCTTCTTAACGTCCTTTCTTTTCAACTTTGGTAATACCACTAACAATGTTTGGTAACGTTTTTAGAGTGGTCTTCTAAAAGTGAAATCATGTCACATTACCTTCCTGTTTAAAATCCTGACTTCATCGCAGTTAAAAATCCAAATTTTTAAAAATCATGGCTTACAGGTCTTACACCCTGCCTCCCTCTTTCCAGCCTCATCACCCTCCCCACTTATCTGTGTACTTCAGTCTTTTCCTGAAACACACCAAATTCATTCTCACTTTGGGGGCTTTGTGCCCAGTAGTGCCTCTACATGAAATACTTTTCATTCCAACTTAAATATAACCTCTATTGACAGAGCTTCCACTCCAGTCACTCAGCAGCCAGTTTTGTTTTCACCGTGGTTTTTATCACCACCTGATGTTTGGGGTTAGTCCCTGTCCAAACAATGCGAGTTTCAGAAGAGCAGGGACTTTTTCTTGCTTACCACTGGTGCCCTGACGCCTAAAACGGTGCCTGGTTCATAAAGGCACTCCAGTCTTTGCTGATAACCTTGTTTGTCAAGTTAAACCAAACATTTCAGATCCCCAAAGAGATGTGTATATGTACATTCAACAATCATAGCTCATCTAGGGGTACTTTCTCTTACAAACAAGTTTCAACACATCATTATCTCTTTAATTATACCTTATTATGCCATGCCTTTTTAGGCACATCACTCAGGTTTTTGAAGACAGCTAAGAAAATGTTTTGGGTAGGGTCCTCCAATGTATTAAGGCATAAGAAATGTCTTCAGACTCTTGGATCCCTGTAGACATAGCTCGCACAGCTAGTGTCTGATGATTAAACTTTCCCCACATGGCCGTATTCCAGAACAATGAGATCAGTAGATCCAGGCAAGCCTACAAAGGGAACAGATGTTAACTGCAAGCAATTACATTTTCTAAAGTATTAGGTGATTTAATTAACATATGACTCCAGCAGATGGTAAATTCTGAGGAAAGGGATGGCCTCCGTGTTGTTCGTGTTTATGTTTTTGAATAGTTTTGTCCCTCAAATATTTCTTGAATTAACGATTCAGTTTCTCAAACTAAGTCTTGCCCTCAAATAGCTTGGCATAAGTGACCAAAGCGCCTGGGAATCAATTCAACGGTTTATTTGAAGATACCATAGGGTCCTCACTTGAGGTAGACTCTTGACTCAGTAAATGCCAGTGTCTGGAACTACTTCTGAAAACAAGCTATTCTCGCCCAACTGGCATGGCTCAGTGGTTGAGAGTCAACCTGTGAACCAGGAGGTCACAGTTCCTTTTCTTGTGAGGGCACATGCCCTGGTTATGGGCTCGATCCCCAGTGTGGGATGTGCAGGAGGCAGCTGATCAATGATTCTCTCTCATCATTGATGTTTCTATCTTCCTCTCCCTTGCTCTTTGAGATCAATAAAAATATGTTAAAAAAATAATAAAAGCAAGCTATTGTCCACGCTCTTGGTTTAAAAGAAATAGAGAAGTAAATGATAGACCCTAGATTGGGCTTGAACAAGGAGCAATGACCTTGTTTCTGCCATAACTTACTGCATTGTAGCCTCTAGCTGCTGTATCAATTGTTTGTCCACGTGGCGACAGAACAGGGGAAGGAGGTTGGTGGGGAAGGCTAGGGGTTCAGCCAAAGAGGCTGTAGGCATCTGAGCTATTTCCCAGGCGATCAAAATCACTATGTCTGTCCTGGAGATCAGAGAGGAGGAAATACATCAAAGTATTTGTATTTATGCAGGAAACAGACCCAAAGCCAAGATCCTTATTACCCTTTACCACCACCATCACCCTCTATGCATGTAGCAAATAAGGGAGAACATTTGCACATTTGACATATGCCAGGGCACAGCTTAATGCTTTACACATCATTTTTCTGAATCTTAAGAACTCTAAGGGGCTAGTACTGTCATCCCAAGATCCCTAGTTTGCAAATGAAGAAACAGGCTAAGAAAAGGTTAAGTAACATTCCCAAAACTTAGAGGTAATAAGTAATGGAGGCAAAATTCAAACGTAGATCTGTTTGATGCTAAAGCTTGTCCCCTTAATTACTACGTTACACTGCCTCCCATGGAAAATAAACTCTAGGGGACTATAAGGAGGGGAAAAGGCAGATGGAAAATTCCCAGCTACAACTCTGGGAATTTTCCCTTTGACCAACTTCTTCCCTGATGTTTGAATACACTGCTCTGGAAATGTCTCATCTGGCCCAGCCTATACATCCCAGATGTACTGAAATAATATGTACAGGTCATTATGATCTTACCAAGCTGTATGGTCACTGCTGGGTTCCTCCAGGGATGGATCCAGGGATACCAGCTGTGCCCCATGACTCAGCAGGGTATAGAGCAAAGATATTCCAAACTGCAAGTGATAAAGTACCCAGGGGAAATGAATTCATCCGAGGCATCCGGTGCTTACCTGGCTCTGTCTTCCCAACTAAAAGGACAAGTTTACGTGCACAAATGGAGTCCAACACCCATACAACTGTCAGATTTTACACTGGCTGGCCAAAGAACTCTCAGACCTTTCACTGCTCTGAACTACCCTAAAGATTCTTCTGGGGAGTGTACTAAATGCACACTCATGAGTTCTGCCCCCAGAGTCTGTAAATTAGGAATGGACCTGGGCATCTGATGCAGGTAGTCTGCTGACCCCACTTTAAGAAGCACTGTTTTAGGAAAGATCTTCAGAGAGAGGTTCATAAAACAATCCACTGGCATATTAGAAGATATCAGAACTTCATATCTAGAGTCTCATCTTTTAAAATGTTCTCCTTGTGTATTTATTACGTGCCTAATATTAGTATAGTGTTACATATAAACTACTTATAAATACACACATAGGTGATATGGGTCAGAATTTATTTCTATTAAAACTTTGGTGACTTCTGCTCTAGAGGTCTACAGCAGCACCATCACCAGAGAGCTTGTTAGGAAGGCAGTGTGGGTCCACTCAATGACTCAGGCAGTGGGCCCAAGGTGATCCTAATGCTCACTAGAAGTTGATAAGCACTGGAAAGGATAAACGGAAGAGACTGCAGAGATGAGAACATTCCCTCATTTATTCCTTGCCAGTGATAACAGCCTGGAGACCATCTATGGCAGCGGTTCTCAGCCTGTGGGTCGAGACCCCTTTGGGGGTTGAATGACCCTTTCACAGGGGTCGCCTAAGACCATCAGAAAACACATATATAATTACATATCGTTTTTGTGATTAATCACTATGCTTTCATTATGTTCAATTTGTAACAATGAAATTGGGGGTCACCACAACATGAGGAACTGTATTTAAGGGTCACAGCATTAGGAAGGTTGAGAACCACTGATCTATGGAAAGACAAAAGCCCCCCAGAAAAAAAAAGCCTCCCAGATATATTACCTGATTCTGAAGCACCACAGTGACTGGCCGCTCTGAGGAGCCAGGTGGAAGCAGCGTTAGTCCCTGAAGTCCTTGGAGGAGTTCTTGGAAGGTCAAGTGTCTGATATATTTGCCCAGAGGCTTGAATAACATTTGTAGGACCTACAGGAAGGTCAGTGAGTGCCTCTCTCAGACTTCACAACTTCACCTCCTCCCACCTTGCCTTCCACCCCTTTTCTTGCTGACCTGCCCTGATCACCTACCTGGGCAGGTTATTTACCAGACCTATCACCACTACTGCCTCTCCATCACCAACACTGGTCCTTCAATACCTACTTGTTCTAGGATGTCTTCCCTAAGAAAAGTAGGTACAGGGCTCAATACCTGTCAGGGGGAGTCCTTGTTTTCTCACCCGCCACAGCACACTCACACCTGTATATTTTCTTGTGTTCATTACACTTAAAGATGATCAGCTGTTCCTATAGTTTATTCTGTAACTCCCTCACCTGAGGTGGCAGGGTCGACACCCCTCACTGCCCAGCCTTCTCTGGCATCTCTGGGGGTGGGAACTGGAAGAGGAGAAAAGGTCCCTATCTCATCCATGAAATCATCCTCTTCTCCACTTGGTGCCACAGTACCTGATCAGCTGCATCCCTCTTGACCAGGAGTGGCAGATGGTGGATGACAGCCAGAAGAAGGCTGACGGCTAGGTCCCGGGGCAGGAAGGGGAGCAGCCGGGCCACTAGGGCTTTCCCCTTCCTCACAGAGAGCACCTGCAGGAAGCCATCTGCTGCCTCCCTACGAGTGAGATGGAGTATTTTCGGGGCTGTACGTAATGGAGAGGGCTACATGCCAGAAAGGAGCAGCTAAAGCAAATTTGCCGATCCTCCCCTTCCTGGGCGGAGGGATGACCTCCCGCGCTCACTCCAGATGATCCTGCTCCTGGGTCTTTAAGGCCTGGAAGAGCTTCTCAACCTGGTTTCTCTGCTGCTCAGAGTAGCAGGACTGTGGAGGCCCATTCTTCTGGCCCTCCTCTATCTCTAGTAACTGAAGAAACATCTGGGAATTTGAGGGTGGGAAAAGAGGAAGAGGAGGTCAATTTGAGCAATATCCCATTTTCAAGGAGTAGTTAGGAACTCATCTCTAGGAGCTGATCTCACCTTCTCAATCCAGGACAACACCCGAAGCCTCTGGCTGCTTGCAGCTCCTGTCTCCTAGAAGGAAGAGTCCCCAGCCATCAGCCACACCTCCACAGCAGCAACCCAGGCCTCAGGGGAGCTAAACATTGAGCTGGAAAGGCTAACACGAAGTCTGATCACACTTCTCCCTCTCTTAGGTCACAATCTGAACTCAAGCATGATGATGCTTAAGACTCTTCTCCAAAACAGGGAGGAGAAAAAAAGGGTTCTGGGAAGATAACATTCCTACCGGTTCTGGAGTTCCATGGGGTACAGCATCAATAGCTCTGCGAGGGCTAAAACACGTTGACATGGCCACCTGGCCCAGGGAACCCTCGAATCGAACCACTGCAGGAAAGGAGTCAAGACAGGCATATTTCCCTCTCCTTTCTACCCTCTGTCCACCCAGCAGGTCAGCCCTGGGCCTACCTGACTCGTAAGCCTCTGCCTTCTGAATGTAAGGTGTGACCAGCTTGAGGGACTCCACCTTGCTCCTTTGTCCAAGCAGCTCTTCATCTGCCTCCTTCTTCTCTAGTTTCTGATAATATTTCTGAGAGCCCATGGAATGTAAAAATGTATACAGTACTCATGTTCTGAATTTAGAATTAAGGTTCTCAAGCGCAATGTCTTACCGCACCTTTTCCTATAGCATCTTTTCCAGAAATGTTCCTGGCACCTTAAGCCATATTTGCAATCATTCTAAAGTACCTTAAACACCCTAGGTCTCATGCTACCATTCATGGGATCCTCATACTAAGGACTTCAAGAGCAAGGTACTGGCCAGCCGGGTGGCTCAGTGGCTGAGTGTTGACCCATGAACCAAGAGGTGACGGGTTCAATTCCAGGTCAGGGCACATGCCCAGGTTGCAAGCTCAATCCCCAGTAGGGGGCATGCAAGAGGCAGCCAATTGATGTTTTTATCTCTCTCCCTTGTGTCTGTCTCTCTCTCTCTCTCTCTCTCTCTCTCTCTCTCAAAAAAAAAAAAAAAAAAAAAAAGAGCCAGGCACCACTTCCAGGTCTGATAGAAAGGCAGAGGCAGAGAGAGAAGTGTAGAGCCAGGAAGCAAACCTGTCCCAGCATCGGCAACCTTCCTGCATTCCTTGTTCCCAAGTTATACACTATACATCATATATCCTCCACCTCCCTGTTTTGATTTTGTGATTCTGCCTGTGCTTTCCAAAGTCACTTTATCTGGTGGCATGGAGACCACCAGTAGCTTGAAGTACAGAGATAGCACTATTGTCAATTGGCCAATTTTATACTTCTGAGGATTTTCTCAGCAGCTCTGATATTCTCTTAAAGAAATATATAAAATCCCAAGCTGAAATAAAGCCACTGACTGCGAGACAAACAAGGATTTGAATAAAGCTCCTCTATTTAGGAGAACAAAAAAGGCCAGAATCCCTAACCGGTTTGGCTCAGTGGATAGAGCATTGGCCTGCGGACTCAAGGGTCCCACGTTCGATTCCGGTCAAGGGCATGTACCTGGGTTGCGGGCACATCCCCTGTGGGGAGTGTGCAGGAGGCAGCTGATTAATGTTTATCTCTCATTGATGTTTCTAACTCTCTATCCCTCTCCCTTCCTCTCTGTAAAAAAATCAATAAAATATATGAAAAAAAGGCCAGAGTATAAAACAATTTCACTTTCAGTGATCTTGACAGAAAGAGGGGATTTTTGAAGCAGGGTAGAAAGAAAAAAAGAAACTAAATAGGAAGGAGATAAAAGTGGGAACTTCGGTAGAGGGCTCATGGAGGTTAAGGAGAAAAGTGAAACAAAGCTTTGACAACCCCCAAACCCATAAACAAAGATGTGTCCCATAACAGGGAGTAGATAGGAAACAGGAGGAGGTGAGTCAAAATGTCTGCCATCATTTGTTCAATTCAACAAATCGAATCCTACTATTTCTAAGATCCTTGTATTTTTTATCTAAAATAATAAAGTTAAGTAGATGAATGTTTATAATGACATTTATAAAGACTCACAAAAGTGTACAAAGGTGGAAAAGTCTATATTCTCAGGCTGAATAGGGGAAATTATTGGCAAAGGATAGAGACAAAATCTCAGAGTGTATTTGGGAAATTGTACACAACCCCATTTGGCTGAATGTAGGAGAACAGAGAGGTGAATGGGGTTGGAATGTCAACTTTAGAAATATGGCCCCTATGAGCTGAAGAGAGAACCTGAGAGGGCCCTTGGAGTCCAGGACCTTTCCACCCCAAGGTTAAAAGCTGGGAAGAGCACACAGGGCTCACCTGGTAGTAATAGTCATCCAGGCAGGGCTTCTCACTCTGCAGCTGAACCATCTGCACTTTTATCACCCAGTCCTTCTCTTTGCGGGTCATGAGGTTAGCATAGGCGTCTGACTGCCGAGACCAGGGCTTCTTGGCTGGGGGCCTTTAAGCCAGGAGGAGCATCCCTTCAGACCCACCCACCCTGCCACAGTGAACTTCCCAAGGGAGTGGAGCTGTCTGGTAAGGATGGGAGAAGGTGCAGTGGTGGGCAGCACTATAGGAGTCTTAATTGTGCAGGGACTTGGGGGAAAAACCCAGCGCGAAGATGAGCTGCTTTCAACCCCGCTCCTGGTCTAGGTTTTACCTTGGTGTTCGACTGTGCTTCTGCAGCTGCAAGATCCGTTGGTGTTGAGGGTGGAGCTGGGTCAGATGACTGGGAAGGCTTAGAAAGAAACTTGGGCTGGCTGAAGGCAGGGTCTCAGCTCCCTGCCCCCTCCACTCATTTAGCCTCTGGTAACCTCAGCTGGATATCTAAGGGAACTCTTTCTGGGCCTCCTCAAAGTCAGCCACATGAAACATCACAATCCTCGCTCACATTCTCCTCCAAGATATACTTTTCTGCAATTTGGCTGCAGGAAATCTCAACACAGTAGAAAACCATTGAGCATGGTTGTCTAGAGTTCTAGTCCTGATCTCTGTTCTGCTATGTCAGTTAACCCTGAAGTAAGTTATTTTAGTCTCCCTGAGCCATCATTTCCTCATCTCTGAGGGACTCTACCGCAGACTTTCCTTATTAAGTTTCTATAAGCATATTTCTGTGGTAGCTGGTAGTGTCCCCCACCCCTCCTCAGCCAGGGACCTCTGGAGAACTCAGACTGTTGTGGGTGCTGGGGTGTCTGGCACCCAGAACCAGTACCTGAACCTAGGAGACCATGAGGTTGGTGGGCTGCAGAAGACATATGGGTCTGGTGGGAGCAGTCGAGGTCCAAAGTGCCGCACTGGAGAGCCGGCACTGGGAAGTGTAGGCCGGAAAGGAACTGGTGACAAGTAGTCCAGGGTCTAAGAGGAATTAAAGAGCATCTCCAGAAACAGAATGCTGCTCTTGCTGCCAAGTGCCTTTCCTGCCTCTGCATTCTCACCTGCCTTTTCTCTCAAGACCCTCCCTGGACATTTTGCTGTCGTGGGGGAACTTCAAGCCAACGGTGAGGTCACCAGACTGTGGATCCTGTCTTTGTTTCCAACAGGGTTTCGCCTCCTAGCGAGCAGCTCTCCAGTCCCTGACAATGTGGGGGCCTGTGCTTTTCCTCCTGTCTGGTCAGCCAACGCCTCTTCCGCTCCTCTCTGTGATAGTCTTGTCCCTTCAGCCACTGGGGCCATGCTTAGCTGTCTCTTTTCTGACTCACCTCAGAACCGCAGTTTCCTTCTCTTCTCCCTGCGGTATTTCCTGCATTTCTTCCATCCCAGACCACGTTCTCATGATGCCGTTAACTGAAGGGCAAGTGCTCTTCCTAGTCCTAAGCTCAGTGCTGCTTATGTGCTGAAATGCAGGGACGTGGAAGGAGGAATCTAGCTTGTCCTTTTTCTTGTAAATGGCCAGTTGTCCCAGTTCCATCTGTCACTAAGCTTCCCTGCATGATCAGTGTCTCCCAGCTCCCATGCCTACTTCTCACTTTGGGTGCTTCATCCCCAATCAAGGCCAAGAGCAGACGAAACAACGGAAAGAAAGGACACTCGGCATGCTCCTTCTCAGCACCCAGTCACTTTCTCACACTGTGAAGACTGGAGCGACTGACTCACCTGCCATAGAAAGTGCAAGGAGGCAGGTGACATCCCCAGCACACCAGAGGCCTTGATTCCAGGAGAGCTTGGAAGACCTCTCTGCAATGGGAGGGAAGGAAAGCCAGACTCAAATGAGCCTCTGTGGTGTCTTCTAAGTCTATCTATGGTGTCCATCGAGCAGCGGTTCTCAACCTGTGGGTCGAGACCACTTTGGTGGTCGAACGACCCTTTCATAGGGGTCGCCTAAGACCATCCTGCATATCAGATATTTACATTATGATTCATAACAGTAGCAACATTACAGTTTTGAAGTAGCAACGAAAATAATTTTATGATTGGGTCACAACATGAGGAACTGTATTTAAAGGGCCAGAAGGTTGAGAACCACTGCCATAGAGGGTGGCCACCATTTCCAATACCCAGGACAAAGGCAGCCTGGCCCTCCCTCATAGTCAAAGTCAACTGGGCCAGGGCCCCTGTCCTTTCCTAAGGGGAAGCAAGACCGGTATCTCAGGAGTAGGTTGAAGGAGGATCTGAGTCCCTTCATTCTATATGGGAATCCTTGTCTCTCTCCACTGGTGGTGAGAATCCAAGGGAGTAAATAAATATCAGGAATGGACTGCTGAGACACAGGAGCCCAGGGTCAAAGATGACCCGTCTTCAGCACAGGAGCAGGGCCAGCGCCGATGGATGGTGCCTAGTCCTGATAGGACTCCCCCCCCCCCCCCCCCGGCCCCTCATTATTAATTTTTAGAGAGAGAGGAAGGGAAAGGGTGGGAGCAGGAGAGAGACAGAAACATCAATGTGAAGTGAAACATCGATCAGCTGCCTCCTATACTCCCCTTACAAGGGATCCAGCCCAAAACCCGGGCATGTACCCTGACTTTTCGTGCACAGTACGATGCCCTACCAACTGATCCACACTGGCCAGGGTTAGGATCTGGATTCTAAGATGAAGATAGCATCAGAAACTAAGTGGGTGACAGGAGGAAAGAGAAGGAAAAAGAGAGTCCCTACTCAGGTTCAAGCCTGAAATAGAAAGTATTAACCCAGGACCTATCTTAGAAACGGGAGAAGAAGCGGAGAGAAATGTTAACCACAGTCTGTGAGCCACAAACACGTCAGGCAACCGTCCCTCCGGCCTCTCCTGCCGCGGTACCTGGGTGTTAGTGACAGCACTGAGGATAGCTGGGTCCCCGAGCTCTTCCTCCTCTTCATCTGCTCCCTCCTCCAGGTCCGGGGCTAGATCTGGATCCAGATCCCTCTCTTCCTCCTCATTTTCTTCCTCCTCCTCCAATTGGGAGGCAGACACCAGCTCCTCCTCAGGAGCCACGGGGCCACAGGACTTGTCTGGGCCTTGGTTTGAGTGGGGGCCTGAAGAAGTAAGCGGGGGCGGGGGGGGGGGGAGGGCAGGTGTGAGGAGTCTGGTCTAGAGCAGTGATGGCGAACCTTTTGAGCTCGGCGTGTCAGCATTTTGAAAAACCCTAACTTAACTCTGGTGCCGTGTCACATATAGAAATTTTTTGATATTTGCAACCATAGTAAAACAAAGACTTATATTTTTGATATTTATTTTATATATTTAAATGCCATTTAACAAAGAAAAATCAACCAAAAAAATGAGTTCATAGGTTCACCATCACTGGTCTAGAGAGTGCTTCTCAGTAGCACTTCTGTCCATGAGCCGTCTTCAGCACTACTTTCAAACAACGCCTCCTGTTCTAAGGTTCAGCTCAGCCTCCATACCCCAGAGGACCTCTACCTGTCCCCGACTAAAGCAAACGGAACCTGGCAGGTGCCAGACACCTGACTTTCTACATCCCCTCTTTAATTGCCTCATTAGGCACCACCGCAGGCTTCTCCACCTGCCCTCCTCCACCTAACAGCCCTTTCTGTGCCTCTTTAATCAACCAATTCCCAGCTGTCCTGACTCACTGCAAATTTAACCCTACTGTGTGCCAGAGACTTTCCATGTATATGTCCATTCATCTCTCACAACCATCATACAAGCCTGTTGTTGATCATTTCACTATGAAGGTGAGAAAGGGGGTCCCAGAAAAGTGATTTCAGTCACCCAGCATGATATCGCTAACAAGTAGACGAGTTTAGAATCATTCCCAGTGATTCTGGACAAGCAAGCCCATGTCCATCCACCGAACCAGAACAGTAAGTCTCCGCACCCCCAGGCTTTCTATCCAAATACTATGGCTCCCTTAGTGATACCTTCAAGACATGTCATCTTTGCAGGCTGGCGGACTTCCTCCACGGCTGGTGAGAGAGCACTGTCAGCCTCTGGAAGGCAAACCTGCGACAGGGAAGAGACCCAGAGGCACCGTCCTCCTCAGGAAAGATGGCGTGGCACCCTAAAACCTGGCTGTCCCCCAGCAAGGTTGTCCGGGGAGTACCGGCCCAGGATCTTGAGGAGTGGGGCTGCCTGAAACCCCCAACCTCTGACCTCATCAACCCAGCTCTAGGCAGCTGTCCAGCAAAGGCCGGGAAGGTAGGGACAGGGCTAGGAGTTGGAAAAGCACTCCCACAAACACCACCAGCCTCCCTCTGTGCAGGGAGGGGGCCCCACAGCTGTCTTGCTACTGACACCCACCACCTGACTGTTGCTGTCCTTTCTGCTCACTTTAGCCATGGCAGCCTGGGCCAGTGCTGGCTTGCTGCCCCTGGCTTTAAGAGTCCCAAACCCTCCCCTACTCTCTTGTTAAAGGGCCAGCATCCCCCAAACACAGCATCTTGATAGAATTAATGAGAACATAATCTTACGGTAACGAAAACTCTTGAAAGGGCAAGAGAAATAAACTGCAGTTTCAATCATTCAAGGTTTGAGTTCAGTTTATTGGGATTTATATTTGGGAGCAGATATTTAAAAGAATCCCTGTTTCCCACACCCTTCATAGGAACTTTGTGAGGTTTTGTTTCCTTTAATGCGTAGTGTTGCTCCATCAAAATTGGTTAGGAAAATTGGTGGATCCTGGGGAGATTACCTAACAACCAAGTTCTCGGCGCTTCAGGGCCCTTGTGGATCCCTGCGGCCCACCTGGTGATGCTTGCCCTTTACCTCGTCCCGTCCCCATGAACTGCTACCCAGCTCTGACTGATGAGGGACCCCTGTGAATTTAGAAGCCAGATCTTCGAAATAAAAACATTTTTGCATGAATTACACGGACAATCTTGCATCTTCTTGGCTGCTCTAATGGAAAACTGGTTCAGAAGCTGAGGAGTAAAAAGAAAACAGTAACAACAAAAACGCATATTAGTACTACCAGCAGACAAAACCCAAGACCCACCTGAACATTATCTAACTCCTAAGTGATGCAGATTCTGTGCCCACATCCTGTATTCAGCTAAAACCACACAAGACTTTGTAGAACTTCTGAATAAAAGTTAAAAAAAAAGCTAATTTCTCTACATCGAAAAGGGAAGTTAGGGCCCTATCGTGCTGGTTATAGGACTACGATTCTTTTTTCTTTTCTCTTTTAAAATATGTTTTCATTGATTTTAGAGAGAAAGGAAAGGAGAGGGAGGGAGAGAGAGAAACATCGATCGGTTGCCTCCCACATGCACCCCGACCAGGGATCGAACCCACAACCTGCGTATGCGCCCTAACTGGGAATCAAACCCGGGACCCTTCAGTGCATGGGATCATGCTCCAACCAAATGAGCCACACTGGCCAGGGCAGGACTATGATTCTTGATGCCTTTAAATAAAAATATTTGTTTCAAAAGATTTGCTGTAAGTCAGAACTATATGGATAGGAGGACATTTTAAGGAGCTTGAAAGTTACTGAAAAACTTTTCAAATATTGGAATTGGGTTCAGGCCTTTTGGGTAATGTTATTCAGCTCTCATGTACTTCCTAACAGTTCACTTTGGTATTATTAACAAAAGAGCCAAATGGAGAAGTTCAGTGTTCCAAAGTGAGTTATTGTTATAGAGAGAGAGCCACTTTCTGCATGTTGATTTTTAAAAAATATATATTTTATTGATTTTTAAAAAAAATACATTTTATTGATTTTTTTTACAGAGAGGAAGGGAGAGAGATAGAGACTCAGAAACATCGGTGAGAGAGAAACATCGATCAGCCGCCTCCCGGAATCGAACCTGGGACCTTTCAGTCCGCAGGCCGACGCTCTATCCACTGAGCCAAACCGGTTTCGGCTTTTATTGATTTTTTACAGAGAGGAAGGGAGAGGGATAGAGAGTTAGAAACATCGATGAGAGAGAAACATTGATCAGCTGCCTCCTGCACACCCCTTCCTGGGGATGTGCCCGCAACCAAGGTACATGCCCTTGACCAGAATCGAACCCATGACCCTTCAGTCTGCAGGCCGACGCTCTATCCACTGAGCCAAACTGGTTAGGGCTGCATGCTGATTTTTATTGTGAAGGGACCTGTTGTACCAATGGTACCTAGCAGGTGAAATAGGGTTTAGTCTTCAAGATAAGAGCTTTGCCTTGGCTGTTTGAAATTTCACTTGGGGCCTAGTGGCTTTTGTGAAACTCTCCTACCTTTGCCTGAAGTCATATGTGTCTACCTGCCCCTTACATTTCCTAATCTCCTGCCATAGATTAACTGTGCTACTTAATCTGTGCTACACTTGGGGTACAGCAATGAATAGGCAGATGCCACCCACGGCCTCTTAGAGCTTCCAGAAGAATAAGAACTACAGACAGGTAAACAGGATTGTTGGATCAAAAATACATTAGAGCCCTAGCTGGTTTGGCTCAGTGGATCGAGTGTTGGCCCTCGGACTGACTGGTCCCAGATTTGATTCCAGTCAAGGGCACATGCCCAGGTTGCAGGCTCAATCCCGTGTGGTGCGTGCAGGAGGCAGCCAATCAATGATTCTCTCATCATTGATGTTTCTATCTTTCTCTCCCTCTCCCTTCCTCTCTGAAATCAATAAAAAATATTTTATTTATTTAAATACATTTTATTGATTTTTTTACAGAGAGGAAGGGAGAGAGATAGAGAGTTAGAAACATCGATGAGAGAGAAACATCGATCAGCCGCCTCCTGCACATCTCCCACTGGGGATGTGCCCGCAACCCAGGTACATGCCCTTGACCGGAATTGAACCTGGGACCTTTCAGTCCGCAGGCCGATGCTCTATCCACTGAGCCAAACCAGTTTCGGCGATAAAAAATATTTTTAAAATTACATTAGAAATGTTTACGTTTGCTGAATAAAACACCTAAGGAGTGTCCTACTTGTATGGGGATATTTCTTTTCTTTTTTTTCTTTTTATTTCTTATGGGGATATTTTTAATCCATAGTTTCAGTTTCTTTAATGGCTGTAGATCTTTTCCAGTTTCCAGATCTTTTCCAGTTTCCAGTTTCTTCTTGGGGTTGTGCTATTAAATTATATAATTTCTAGGAATGTGTCCATTTCTTACAAGTTCAAATTTATTGGCATAAAGTTGTTCATAGTATGAGGGTATTTTTTAAATCCATGCTTAAATCTGTACTTTGTCCCCCTTTTCATTCCTAACAATGTTTATTATCCCCTCTTTTTCCTTCTTTCCAGTTTGTCTATTTTATTGGTCTTTAAAAACACACATACATAAGTCAGAGATTTTGCAGGAAGTAGACAGTTCACTCAAATTGGGTAATTTGAGTAGAATTTAATAAAGAGGTATTTATAAAGGTGTAGAAAGAATATAGTACCATTATAAGGAATAGGACAGTACCCTGGGACTCATAATAGTTGGCGGTTACCACTTTAGGTCAAGGGCCAGAGGATGAAGCCATTACCAAAACCTGGGGACAGAGAAGGCTGTCTGGTAGGCAGATAATTTCAACATCTATTTCACATGGACTCTAGGGTGGCAGCCCTCTCCTGAATCATATCCACTCTCTCTGGATCTGTATCTGCTTTCTTCTTGCCTCTTGAGGCCTAGGCGTGGCAAAGGCTCCCCACTCTTGCTAGCACCAGCAGTGCTTCACTTTCCTTTATGAATTCCCCTGAACCCTGCTCACATTTTGGTAAATGTGCCTGTCACCAAATTCCCCTCAGCTACTGACTCAGATGTGCTATTTGTTTCCTATCAGGGCCCTGACGGACACCATCTCCATCTCTGTTGCCAATAAATTTGAACTTACAGGAAATGGACACATTCCTAGAAATTACATAATTTAATGATACAACCCCAAGAAGAAACTGGAATAGATCTGCAGCCGTTAAAGAAAGTGAAACTATTTTCTTTGTCCTTGTTCAGCTTCCTCTCCCTCCCTCAAACATCAGCGCTCTAAAACATAATCGTTGTCCTCAAGTCCCCTGCATGACTCCATCTCTTTATTTTCAGCAGTCACCTCAGCTCTCACGTTATGGTGAAAATAGAGGCCACGTGGGCTGATTTACTTTAATTTATAGTTGGAGGAAATTTAAATGCGTGCAGGCCCAGGCCTCCTCACCTCATTCTAGTCCAGCCTCTTTTTCTGGATCCTGTGCCCTCCGGCCACTTCAGTCAGGCTTCTCTACTCTGTGTCTTCAGTCTCTCTATTTTTCCTTCTTTCTTTTTTCTTATAGCATAGCATAGAAATGTCAGGATGTGTTCATTTTTTACGAACAAAATCCCTTTTTTGTTCTGTTTCTTATTTTCACTGCCCCTTATCTTTCTCCTACCCAACAAGCCAAGCTTCTCCCTTTCAACTCACATAATTTCTTCAGCTACTGCTCTCTGGCTTTTGAATAAATAGGATTACTTAAACAGATAAAAGTAAAGACTTTACTTTCACATTTACACTTGATATTAGCCAAAAGGCCGAAAAGCGATTTTACTTTCACATTTGAATTACATTTGTTTCACATGTAAGACTGCCTGAAAACAAGTCAGAAGAAACTATTAATGATCTTGACTATAACTGTTTATTTCATTTTCAGCCGACTTAAAAAATATAGTTTTATTTATTTCAGAGAGTAAGGGAAAGAGATAAATATCAATGATGAGAGAGAATCATTGATTGGCTGCCTCCTGCAAGCCCCACACTGGGGATCAAACCCACAACCTGGTACGTGACCTGATCAGGAATTGAACTGTGACCTCCTGGTTCATAGATTAATGCTCAACCACTGAGCTACCGGCTAGGTCAGCCTTTTTTTTTTTTTCTTCTTCAACATTAAATAGTTTGGAGTTTTAAGTTCTATTCTACTTACCCTATATAATAAAGAGCTAATATGCTAATTAGACTGAACAGCAGAACGACTGTTCAGACATCCTTCTGAACGACCTTCCAGACAAAGCTGGGGCTGCAAGGGCTGGCTGAGGCTGCGAGCGCCTGCGAGGGCCGGCTGGGGCAGCTGAGGGTGCTATGCCTGAGCCCCTTGCATGAATTTCGTGCATCAGGCCTCTAGTCCTATGTAATAAAAGGCTAATAAGCAAATTGACCCCTCGACTGGGAGTTTGACCTGGAGTTTGACCAGGGGGCAGGGCCAGCCCACCAACTGCCCGCAGCCCCTCCCCCCAGCCAGCCTGGCCTAATTGACCCGATTGGTGGGGGCCGGCTGGACCCCACCCATGCACAAATGCATGCACTGGGACTCTAGTCTTTAAATGAATGAGTTAGCATAAAACTTAAATGGCTGACATCACCACTAAATTGTTTGTGGACCAGAAATATATTAAAAAGCAGCTTCATTGTATATTTCAATCATGAGCTTCAAATACTCTAAGCAGAATTTGGATATGACTACATTTGTTTAACCCTGACTTGATGCTGATGATGGTTCCAGGATATCTCTGGTTTCATATCCAACACATCTGTACCCATAATATATTCCCTCCTATTCTTGCTCCTGTTTCTCCATGTTACCCAGGATTAATGAAAAGAAAGTCACCTTTCAGAAAGGGCAATTAATATTACAGTCATCAACTTCAGTTTCTACCATGGGTACTCCTGATTTACTCTGTTCAAAAGCTGAGGGTTACTTCCTGGAGCGGCAAGACAAAAATCAACACCCTATCCTGCTCTATCTAAACCCTGGTAGTTGATCTCCAGCGAGGCCATCAGGGATACGTTGAGGAGGACTGAGGCTGGACCAGGAGCCAGCTGGCTCTTGTCACTCATTGTGTGCTCTCCTTCAAGCTGGCTGAGAATCTCCAAGTTGCAGCAGGACGGTCACTTTCTGTTCTACATCTCCTCGGCCTCTGTCCCTTCAGGACTCTCTTCCTCCTAACACTTTATTTTGAAAAATTTCAATCCTACAAAAAAAGTTGAGAGAACGATAAAACTAACCTCTGTTCATCCTTCACCTAGCAGCTGATAACATTTTGCTTAACAAATATCCTTCGATAAGCTCCTTCTCTGTTACATCAGGCAGTGTCTGTTTCTAGTGACTAGGGACTTTGGCTGCCAGAACCACAAACAGGAAATTCTGAGAAACATGTGACAAACTGTTCAACCTCACTGCCTTTTTAAAAATTACATAGCAAGAGAAGGAGATACAATTTTTTCCATGATAATATCCCTCTTGGGGCAGGGTGTTGGGAGAGAAGTTCCCTCTGTTATTCTGTCGTGGAATGTAACCTGGCACTAAGTCTGCCGGGCAGTTTCACAGTGTGCAGGATGTTACAATAGGGAAAACCCGGAACTGTCCCCGATACAGATTTCAGTTTTTTTCTTTTTTTTTTAAGTATGGTATATTCATATAATGAATACTATGAAAGCATGAAAAAAACCATATAACTCTCGATAGAAATAAATTGCCCAAGATATATAGGTAAATAAAAATGCTGTTTGCAAAAAAATATATGCGGGGTGCGGGGGGGCGCCCCACCCTCTGCGCTGAGGGCTTCCACCCCGGGCCCTGCAGCCACACTAGCAGCCACCCGGCTGGGCTGTCCCTGGCGGACGAGGGCGTCTCCTGCTCGGTCAGCACCGCCAGCGGCGGCCAGATGCAGGCGGACCGAGGAGTCCGGGCGCCGCGGGGAGCCGGGAGCCCGGAGCCCGGGCTGGGAGCCCCGTGGCCCGGGCAGAGCGCCGGTTGAAGATGCGGAGACGTACGGAGAAGAGCATGGTGAACAGGGACCTATTTCTACAACAAAATAGTCTCTAACTGGGACCATATCAAGACGCTGAAAAAGAGGTGGATAATGAAAGTGGAGGATCACGAGGGAGACGGATCGCAGTGTTGTCGGCTCTGCGGGAGTCTCCTCGCAGCTCGGTTCGCCGAGTCCAGAAAGAGTGGGGCGGGGCGGGGCATCTTCACGTCCAAAGCAGAACTCAGCGTTTTCATACGTGGACTCTGAGTCACTGGTTCAAGTCCTTCCAGAACTGCCCCTCTCACTCCGACTCCATGTTGCTGCTGAATTGGTCCAGGCTGCCTTCCTTCGGTGAAACCGAAGAAAAACGATGAAGGCAAGGGACTAGGCATGCGGTTCAAAGGGCCATTTGGGCCTGGAGGAAAGGGGTCCGCGTTGGAGCTGAAATCTGTGGCTGCTGGTTTACAAGCATGCCCCAAGCCAGGGTGCTCCGTCAGGCTTACTGCCTGTAACACACCGACCTCGGTGTTTGACCACATCCAAAATAACGCATGTAAGAGGCTCTCTGGCTTAGTAATCCAAGTAAGGGCGCTTGTTTCCAGGCTCCTTCCTCTCGGCGTTTACAGCACAGCAAGTGCTGCTGCTGAAGACAATAGAGTAAGCAACAAGCTATGAATTTGGCCAGAATAAACAAAGGCTGGTAAATATATGTATATATATATATATTTGGCAAAAAATGTATACATACTTTAAAAGCTGATAGCTCAATTTTGAAAATGAAATGTATTTTAATAAACACTGCCTTTATAATTATTCAAAGTGTGTGTATACATTTTGGGGGGATACTCTACATATGCAGAATGATTACATATTTGTAAACACATATATCTAGACTTATATCTACATATGAATAGGCAAAATCTGGGGACAGACATTTAATTCATTAACAGTGGTTATCTTTGGGTGGTAGGATAATAGGTGATTTAAATTTTTATCTTTATTCTTACCTATATTGTCTGAACTTTTCATAACAAATATAAAATTTATAATTAGAAAAAATAAAGCTATGTGGACAAGTTTTTTTAAAGTATCAAAAAAAAAATGCCCAAAAAAAAAAAACAACAAAGAAAAACAACAACTCTATCTCCATTGGCCCCTGTATCATGGTCTAAAGTCCATGTTTATTTCCTTGGCACCAAAGTCCTCTGCAGGCTCTTTAACTCCTCCAGGTGGAGGTAGTGGCTTCCCTGGTACCATAATCTATTTATAGGGCTATAAACCAACTCCTTGAGGAAAGCATTTTCCCCAGTACCAGCTCAATGTTCAGCACCTAGTAAGGTGCTCAAGAGAGGTTTGTTGAATGACTGAGTGATTGTGATGAGCACTGAGATTTGACAGATAGGTTAGGGCCAGGCTAAGAAGTAATAAACCAAAGCTTTGAGGAACCTTTGCCCTGGGGATTAGAGGGCTCCTTTTGTTATTCTCATTACCTCTTCAACCTGGGCAAAAGCCAGTGGAGCAAGAGTGGTTTGACTCATTTGGTTCCTAGTGTCTATGAGATAGTCCAGCAATGGCAGTACCATCGGGGGCTGGCCCAACTCAGTGGGGACAGTAGTAGAAGGGAGCGAACCAAGTCTCCTGGTCAGTTCAGGCTTCGGGAAAACTCCTACCCTCTCAGCTGTTGAGCTGATGATAACCCTCCCTCTCAAACGTGAGTGTGTTCAAAATGCTCTGTGTGGCTAGCCTAGTTAACTAACAGGTAAACTTGACTTTGCAAAGGCAAATAATATTCTTCATAGTTGTAATTTAAAAATTCCTCACTTTCCAAACTAAATACAAGATCTCAGAGAGATAGGGACCAAACTTTAACACTGGTTTCTGAGGGGAGGAGAGTGAGATGGGAAGAGACACACAAGGGGAATTTTCACTTTCACTCAGTAGATCTCTAGTTGTTTGCCTTTTTACAGTGGGCATACATTTGTGTGTTAGATTTACAATTAAAAATTAAAAATACTTTAAACACGGTCGTACTACGGTTCTTGACTTCTCCTCACCTTCTCATATGCTTTTAATCCTCATCTTGATCTCCAACCCACCCAAATAAACTCCTTCTATGTACCTCTTCTCAGAAAATGATCTAGTGGAAATTGTGAGGCCTTGGGAATCAGACCAGCGTTTGAATCCCAAATCAGTGTGAATGTGGTTAAGTATCTTACTTCTCTGAGTCTAGTCTCCTTATTTGTGTGGATGGAAGTGACACCTACCTTCTCAATTTTTGTGTAGTTTGGGTCAGCAGCTTTGCTCATTTAATGTGGATGTGAATCACCCGGGATGTTGTTAAAGTGCAGACTCTTGTTCAGTAGGTCTGAAGTGGGCCCCAGAGTCTGCATTTCTAAGAACTCCTAGGTGGTGTTGATGGGAGTGATGCATAGATTATACTTTGGATTGCAAGGGATTAACGACATAACAAATGAGGAAGCCCTGTCACAAATGTCCCACCTACGCTGGTTCCTCTCCTCTTGAGTGGGCCTGACCTTCTGGCTGTTGGAATGAGCTCATCTCAGAAAATTCCCGAGATCCACTCAGGTGCAGCCCAACACATCTGAGCTTTAACCTATTCCTTTTTTATCTCAACTTTAATATTCTTCTTTTCTTCCTAAGTATTTCATCTGTTTTTTGCCTAACAATAATACGGGCATCTGGATTGATAGTTTTTGTTAAAAAACAGCTTTATTGATATATAATTGATATACAATAAATTACACTTAAAGTGTATCATTTAACAACTTCTAATGTACATATACACCTATGAAGTAATCATAAAACTCGAGATAATGAGCATATCCATCACCTCCCATGTGTCTTAATTTTCCTGATGATCCCCCCAGCCCTCAAAACTAATTCGCTTTCTGTTACGTAGATTAGTTTGCCTTTTCTAAAGAGTTTTATATAAAGAATTCATACAGTATATATTCTTTTTTTTGGGGGGTGGGGCTGGCTACTTTCTTTTTTTTTATTTGAATCAGGATCTTTATTATGTTTTCCTTTTAATAACACGGGAGGAAATAAGCACATACAAAATTTCATCCAAATTGTCATCACTAGACTCTGATGATACTGACTGTAAGAGATTCTGAAGAAGATGCAATGGAGAAATAAGGAATAAGTTTTTCTGTAAATTTATCAGCGATTCCATACATATATGACCGTTTATTCAAATTATAAAATGAAATCTCTCCCAACTCATAGTCCAGAAAAATGCCAACCTTCCGTTGTCCTGTAGGGATGACGCCACATGTCCGAGTCAAGAGCTGATGTTGCCAATATCCATTGTTTGCCGATGGTGATATGGGAGTATTTAGGACGAAGGATTCTTTACACACACCTAAGAAACATTCCCCTGCGCCTATTATTTCTACTGCCCAAAAATGCCTGCCAGCATCAACTTCCTCAGAACTCAGGACAGCTGGGGAAGAAGTAAGTGCCTGGGGATTAGGAAGACCATCTGGTCTCCTATAGGTCACACTTTTTCTATCACTTGCCATAACGAGGTCTGGATGGGCAGTTTCAGAATCCAGTGTCAACTCTAGCTGAAAGGTGCGGATCATTTCATGCAGGCCCAAGTAACGTGGGGGGAGAGTGAAAATCTCCTGTAATTCACATGAAAACACTGTTAGGGTCTCTCGGTTTCCATAGCTGTTGTGGATCCTTTCAATACCTGTGAGTAAATCTTCATCTGTCTGCAAACTCTTCTCTTCTGTTTTACTTAACAGACTGCTTAGCCTGAACCTAAGGTGTGAAATTTGCCTTTCATATTCAATTAGTTTTTCTTCAGCATCATTCTCTTCCATAAGTAGATCTTTATCAATTTCACCGTGCTCTACTTCAAAGAAACTCTTCATTTCTTCACATTCATGGTCCAATTCCTCCCTCTCTTTTTCCATCTTTCTCTTTACTTCCCAAGTATTTTCATCTTGTTTTCTATATACAGTTTCAGCATTTTCGAGGTTATTAGTGAAGGTCCCAATGTGCCTTTTGAGGATCTCCCTGTGACTAGCTGCAGCTTCCTCAATGGGGATCAGGGGCTGATCCGGGAGGTCTAAGGAGCCCTTGCACTGGGGACACAGCAGCTCCAGGCTTTTCTCACAGAACAGGGTCAGAACCTCATTGTGCTTCGCACACAGGGGTATTTCTTCCTGCATTTTCCTCTGGCTCCCTGAGGTGGGAATCTGCTCAACAATCTCAGTCACGTAACATAAATGGGTGTTCCTCTTCAAGCTCCTGTCAGGGCAGTGGTGGAGGCAGACAGGACAGGGAAAGGTGCCCTGTAGACCTTCCCAGCGCTGGTGGATGCAGGAGTGACAGAAGTTGTGCCCACAGGCAATGGTCACTGGGTCTCTCAGGTAATCCAGGCAGATGGGACAGCTGGCCGCTGCTTGGAGCTTAGCCAGGGAAGCTGCAAAGGCCATGGTGCAGTGAAGGTGTCTATCAGAAGAGACTCCCTGCAGTTGGTGTGATCCTCCAGGAGCGAGGAAAAGTGAGAAGCTGAGGTCTGCTCAGGCCTCCCTCTCTGTGCAACTCAGTTGGAGCTTCCAAGGACAGTTCCAGTGGGCAGCTGACGTCCAGTCTTCTGTCACCTACTCCTGTAGTTAATGTCAGGTTCCCCAAGTGAAGATCAGCTGTGGACTCTGGTCAAAATCCAAGCACCACCCAAGTCACAAGTGGTTTCTGGAGCCTGCTCCTTTGAGTGAGTCCCTGAAGTGTGTCTCCAAGAGTCTCTGAAGCCAGTCTCCTACCCGTTAAATACTTAGTAATGTGGGCCTGGCCTATATATACCACTAGGAGGGTTAATCTCTTTAAGGCCTCACCCACCAAAGGCTCCTCCCTGGAGGTGAGACACGTAGGCCAGGGTGGGGGTAGGAGGATGTTCAGAAGTCTGTTTGATGTGATCTCCTCTTATTCCTAGAGGGGAATAAGAAGGACTAACCTTGTTAATATGCATAATCTAATTAGCACCTTTGTAATCATCCCTTGAACGTCCCTACACCCTTTAATCCCATTCTACTGAGGAGGAAACTGAAATTAAAGGTAAAATCTTTTCCTGGCTTGTTTGGATCAGAGGATAGAGCATTGGCCTGCAAGTGAAGGGTTCCAGGTTTGATTCCAGACAAGGGCACATACCAGGGTTATGGGCTCAGTCCCCAGAGGGGGGCGTGCAGGAGCTGATCAATGATTCTCTCACATCACTGATGTTTCTATCATTCTCTCCTTCTCCTTTCCTCTCTGAAATAAATAAAATAAATTTTAACAAAAAGTTAAAACAACGGTCCCTCTGAGGCTGAGATGGTCCCCTGAGGCTGTGAGGCTGAGACGGTCCCCATGTGGCTGTGAGGCTGAAAGGGTCCCCATGAGGTTGTGAGGCTGAGAGGCTGAGACGGTCCCCGTGAGGCTGTGAGGCTGAAACGGTCCCTGTGAGGCTGAGATGGTCCCCGTGAGGCTGTGAGGCTGAGACGGTCCCCGTGAGGCTGAGACGGTCCCCGTGAGGCTGTGAGGCTGAGATGGTCCTTGTGAGACTGAGATGGTCCAAGTGAGGCTGGGACAGTCCCAGTGAGGCTGAGACGGTCCAGTGAAGTTGAGACGGTCCCTGTCTGGCTGAGATGCCTGGCTACTTTCCTTCAGCATAATTAGTTAATTTATGTTGTTGTGCATATTGATAGTTCATTCATAGCTTATTGCTAATAGTATTCCATTATATGGATATATACCACAATTTGTTATCCATTCACCTGTTGATGGATGTTTATATTATTTCCAGATTTGGCTATTACAAAGTTGCTATGAATTTCTGTGTAGAAGTCTTTGTATAGATCTATGTTTTCATTTTCTCTTGGGTAAGTACCTAAAGTGGAGTGGCTGGATCATGTGGGCACTGTATATTTATCATAAAAAAACAACAACCAAACACCTGTCACACTGTTTTCCAAAGTAGCTGTACCACTTACATTTTGTCAACAAAAAGTCACTGCCACCAATCTAATACCAACAGGGGTCCCCAATCTGGGGTGCAGTAAAAGGAGAAACTTTATTCAGGTAAACAGTTTGCAAACTGTGGAGATGCAATATCCTGAGGAAGCCAAAAACACTCCAGACTAAAGAAAGGCTGCTTTTATTTGTTTATTAACTTTATTTGTTTTTAAAATATGTTTTTATTGATTTCAGAGAGGAAGGAAGAGGGAGAAATAGAAAAAGCATTGATGAGAGCGAATCATCTATTGTGTGCCTCCTGCATGCCTCCTACTGGGGACCCAGCATGCAACCCAGGCATATGCCAGGACCGGGAATCGAGCTGATGACCTCTTGGTTCCTGGGTCAACACTCAACCAACGGAGCCACACCTGGCTGGGCTATTTATTGACTTTAAGTAATTTTTTATTTTTTAATTATAGCTGACATAAAATATTATGTTACTCTCAGGTATACAACCCAGTGATTAGACATTATATAACTTACTAAGTGATCACCCCGATATATCTAGTACCCATCTGACACCATACATAGTTATTACAATATTATGGACAATATTCCCTATGCTGTACTTTACATCCCTGTGATCATTTTGTAACTACCAATTTGTACTTCTTAATCCTGTCATCTTTATCATCCTATCCCCCAGTCTCCCTCCCCTCTGGCATCTATCAGTCTGATCTTTGTATCTTTAAGTCTGTTCTATACTGTTTGTCATTTTTTTTTTTAGGTTCCACATATAAACAAAATCATATGGCATTTGTCTTCCTCTGTCTGACTTATTTCACTCAGCACGATACTCTCTAGGCCCATCCATGTTGTTGCATCTGGCAAGGTTTCATTCTTTTTTTATGGCTGTGTCATTGTATATATGCCAATCATCTATTGATGAACACTTAGGTTGTTTCCACATCCTGGCTATTGTAAGTAATGCTGCAATGAACATATGGATGTATATGTCTTTTTTATTTAGTGTTTTGTTGTGTGTTTTTTTGGAAGTGAAATTGCTGGGTCCTTCTTTGTCTCTTGTTATATAGCTTTTGTTTTAAAATCTACTTTGTCTGGTATAAGTACTGCTATCCCAGTTTGTTTCCATTTTCATGAGATACCTTTTACCATCCCTTTACTTTCAGTCTATGTGTTATTGTTGTTTTTTTTATCTGAAATGAGTCTCTTGTATGCCGGGAGCCGGTCCATCCTTGCTGTTTCAAGGGACCTGGCATATATGGCATACTGTTCTTAATATGTTTGCTCACCTTCTTGGCGCTATGTGTTTTAACCAAAGGTTGTTTCCCCGGCTAGGGATTTTTCCCTGAGGTTAGGGAGGGGATAAAACCCCTTAATTAAGTGCCAGGCGGGTAGTTAATCACTTTAACTACAAACAGTCACACTTAAGCTACATAATCTTTACTCCCTTGAATGGAGATAAGAAACGCCCTAACCGTTGGAATAGAAATTGATAGGTTTAAAATCAACTGGTATAAATACAGATGTAACAGAGACAGAACCTAGAGACAGAACCTAGACACAGAACCTAGAGAGAGAACCTAGGGAGAGAACATGGCAAAAGATCCTGGACAGAACCTGGCTACAGAACTTGGCTGGAGAACCTAGACAGAACATTGCAAGAGAACCTAGACAGAACTTGGCTGGAGACCCTGACAAGAGAACCCGGCTATGATGATAAACTGAACGCTGTCTCTGTGTCATTCCTTCTTCGCTGACTCCGTCCACACCTTTGGGAACCCCTGGACCTGTTGGGGTTGGAGCCCAACACTTGTAGACAGCATATGTAAGGGTCTTGTTTTGTTATCCATTCAGCCTCCATGTGTCTTTTGATAGAAGCATTTAATCCATCTGCATTTAAAGTAATTGTTGATAGACATGTACTTATTCCTATTTTATTATTCATATTTTAATTCTTCTGCTTCTGCTGCTTCTGCTGCTTCTTCTTTTTTCCCCCTCCCCCGCCTCCTCCCTCTCTTCCTCTTCCTCTTCCTTCTCCTCCTCTTCTTGTTCCCTTTCTCCTCCTGCTCCTCCTACTACTACTCTTAGTTCTCCTACTTCAAAAAGGCCCTTGGGCCCTAGCCTGTTTGGCTTGGTGGATAGAATGTGGGCCTGCTGACTGAAGGGTCCTGGGTTCTATTTCAGTCAAGGGCACATGCTAGGGTTGCGGGCTTGATTCCCCAGTAGGGGGCATGCAGGAGGCAGCAGCAGATCAATGTTTTTCTCTCACATTGATGTTTCTCTCTCTCTCTTTCTCCCCCTCTCCTTTCCTCTCTCTGAAAATCAATAAAATATTTTTAAAAATTTGCTGTTTGTCCATTTCTAGAGTATTGACCTCTAGGCAAACATTGTTCTTGTTTATTTTTAATAACATATTTTTATTGTTGATAGTATTATGGTTATCTCCCATTTCCCCCTCCCTTATCCCCCTCCTTCCAGGCCCTACCCACACCCCCAGGTCTTCACTACCCTATCGCCCGTGTCCATGGGCTATGCATATCTATACTAATAAAAGGGTAATAAGTTAATTAGACTGGACATCCTTCCGGACAAAGCCATGGTGGCAGGGCTGAGGCAGAGGCAGTTAGGGGTGATCGGGCCAGCAGGGGAGAGCAGTTAGGGCGATCAGGCTGGCAGGCAGGTGAATGGTGAGGAGCCAGCAGTCATGGATTGTGAGAGGGATGTCCTGGATTGGAGAGGGTGCAGGCTGGGCTGAGGGATACCCCCTCCTGCCCGTGCATGAATTTTATGCACTGGGCCTCTAGTCCTATATAATAAAAGCCTAATATGCAAATTGTCCCCTGGGAGTTTGCTTTTAACCAGTCACTATGATGCACACTGACCACCAGGGGGCAGACGCTCCAACCGATAGGTTAGCTTGCTGTGGGAGCAGGTGGACTGGACTGGAAAGTGAGGTGTGAGGTGAGAGCTCCCAGGGTTTGGCCTGAGCCCCAGTGGAGGTGGGTGGGTGTGGGAGCCAGGAGAGACTTGGAGGCTGCTACATGTGATCCAAGAGCCATGGACTGCACAGCCCTCTGCAGCCTGTGTCATTCTCAGTGTGCAATTTATAATCTTCAGAGCTGCTTCTTCTTATTTGTTAAGTTTCACTACTCCAGGAGAGTGGGTAGCACCACTGGGGTTGGGGGGGACATGCCAGGTGTGCCTGCCCAAGGCCAAGGGGTGGCCTTGGGCTCCCAGGACGCAGCAGAGAGGGGGGCGGGGCTGAGTCAGCGAAACCGAGTCCAAAACTTAAAAGGAAGTGGGAGGTAGCAAGGGGCGGAGGGTGACAGCTGCACAGGTGCCTAGAAAAGCTACTGGGTGGGGGCAGCCAAGGAGCCCGGTGCCTCTCCCATGGGACAGGCTCCATGTCCTCCCTCTTCCTCCCCATGACCCGTCACCCCAGATCTCCTCCGAGGCCCCACCTGGGTTTGCCCCTACAGCTCCACACTGGCACTGCTGTGTGGCCTGCACAGGCCTCCCCCCCCCCCCCCCCCCCCCCCCCCCCCCCCCCCCCGGCAATGCCTCGCCCACACTGCCCAGCCTGCTCAGAACAGCCCTGCCCCACCCCACACGGCCCTGCCCCACACAGCCTTTGGGGAGCTCCGTCCCCGGAGAAGAAAGGGGGAGGCTGCAGCCAGGAGGTCGCAAGAGAAAGGGGCAGAGCAGGACCCACCAATTTAGATGGAGGGGAGGGAGGGAGAGACCCCACAGGACTGGAGACAGAGATGGGAGGGGAAGGAGGGCCATGTGGAAGCATCACCCATTTTATAAACCTTAACAGAGTGTGTATGTGGGGGTGGGGGGCAAAGACATAAGAGGGTGTGAGGGGACTGGATGGATGGAGAGCAGCGACATTTGATTCATGGCCTATTTATTTTTATTAATATGTTTTTTATTGATTTCAGAGAGGAAGACAGAGAGATAGAAACATAAATGATGAGAGAGAATCTATCTGCTGCCTCCCACATGCCCCTATTGGGGATTGAGCCTGCAACCCAGGAATATTCCCTTGACTGGAATTGAACCCAGGACCCTTCAGTCCACAGGCTGTGACTCTATCCACTGAACAAAACCAGCTAGGGTAACACATGGCCAATTAAAACTGCTGCAGTAGGCTGAGCAGGGGTCTTACCACAATGGTGTTACCTGATAATGAGGGTTTCTCTCCGTATGTTGGGGTAATCAGAACTGCAGCAAAGTAAAGACACACCCATGGAGCCTGCAAAGGGTTTCCAAACACATGAGGCAATTTACTTCATGTGGCAGCTGAAGAGGGTGAGCAGAACCTTGGAAGGACGTGAGGTCTCCAAGAGCAGGGGCTGGAGGGAAAGTGCATGCTGAGCATTCCACACCGTGAGTTACAATCTATATATATAAAAGCCTAATATGCTGTGTCCAACCAAGCAGTTGACCAACCGGTCACTATGACATGCACTGACCACCAGGGGGCAGATGCTCTGACTGGTAGGTTAGCTAGCTGCTGGAGTCTGGCTGATCGGGACTGGGTGATACGGGGCCAGGCATGCACTGGAGCCCTCCCGTGGTCCCTCCTGTGGTCCCTCCTCGGCCATTGGCCCTGATTGGCCCCGATTGGGACTGGGCGAGATGGCCTTGATCTCCAGCCAGGTGGAGGGACCCCACCCATGCACAAATTTCATGCACCGGGCCTCTAATCTACATATATTTAAAAGCCGAAGCAACCATTTGACAGGTAGCTATGATGTGCACTGACCACCAGGGGGCAGACGCTCAATGCACAGGCATGGAAACATGGAACAGACTGGTGAATCTCAGAGGGAAGGGGGAAAGGCGGAAAGAGATTAACCAAAGATCTTATATGCATACTAGAGGCCGCGTGCATGGATTGGGCACCTGTGGGGTCCCTCAGCCTGGCCTGCAGGTAATTGGGCTGAAACCAGCAGTCCGACATCCTCGAGGGGTCCCGGATTGCAAGAGGGCACAGACCAGGCTGAGGGACCCCATTGGTGCACAAATCCATGCATCGGGCCTCAAGTAAGTATATACATTCTTTGGTTTATCTCTTCTCATCCCCCCCATCCTCACATCGAGGTATGTCAGTCTGTTCCATGCCTCCATGATTCAGGTCTTATTTTGTTGGTCAATTCATTTTGTTCATTAGATTCCACAAATAAGTGAGATCATATGATATTGGCTTATTTTACTTAGCATAATATTTTCCAGGTCCATCCATGCTGTCTCAAAGGATAAGAGATCCCTCTTTTTTACAGCTGCATATTCCATAGTATAAATTTCCACAGCCTTTTTTATTCATTCATCTGCTGATGGGCACTTGGGCTGTTTCCAAATCTTAGCTATTGTAAATAATGCTGCTATGAACATAGGGGTGCATATATTCTTTCTGATTGGTGTTTTGGGGTTTCTAGGATATATTTTCAGAAGTGGGATTGCTGTTCCCTTTTCTTCACATCTTCACCAGCACTTGTTGTTTGCTGATTTTTTTTATGCTAGCCATTCTGACAGGTGTGAGGTGATATCTCATTGTACTCTTGTTTTTTTTTTAAATTTTATTTTATTGTTTAAAGTATTACAAATAGTAGTAGATATGTCTCCTTTTTCCCCCCATTGGGTGCTCTTGTCTTTTAAAAAATAGTTTATATCTCTTTTTCACCCTCACTATTCAAAATATGTTCTAAATGGAAATCCAAGAAAAGTACAGGGATTCTCTAAACACAGAATATTGAAAAATATACTTTGTCTTCACTATATGGTTTTATTGCTTTTAAAATTGGCTTCTTATTAAGTAGGTCAGAAACTATTTTTGACAAATACAGTTTTTCTCTGTGATGTAGTAGACAAGGACTTTAGAGGTGAAAAATGGCCCAGTCTCTTCCTATACTCCCAGGTCAGTGGAAAATATTCAACACGAACATTTCAGGCCTTGAGAGACCTAAATGAGTTAGAAAACAAACATACAAACAAATGGGAGAGGCAGGAATGTCACTACTTACAACTTTATACACAAAATTTTTTCCTAATTTCAAGAGTAATATAGTAGAAAAACTAGGTAAATAACAACAGTAAGCACAAAACAATTGTTAAATAGTTTACATATTCGTTACTTGTTAGGAACCCTGTGAGGCTCTCTGTGTATTAACTCATTTCATTAGGCTTGTGGAGAATATTCGACTTTCTGTAGTTTAGCCATGGCTTCCACAATAGGGATTATTAAAAGGTCTAAAACTCTGTGAATGAAATCTAGAATTCATTTGTTGTGCTCCTTGGGGAAGCGCAATCTAACGTCCTTCAACTGAAAACCGTGGTGATTTCCCCGGTCTCTGCCCCTCCCCACCCCCATGGTTCACTTCCTCTTCTCACTGTTGCATGAAGGCTCAGCAGCCATTTGCTGGCAGCATCTTTTTGTATGTGATCGCAGGAGGGTAAGTTTTCTTAAAGAATCTGTCTAAAATAGTCTTGCTCTTATAATCGGTAGGTTTAACCTCTTTGGCTGGGAGCAATTTAAATTCTCACTAAAATTGCCATGCCCTTTGTCTTCTAAGTGTTGGAAGCATGAAGGCCAATGGAATCAGGCCAGAGTTTGAACACTAGTCCCTTAGCCTCTGTCTTCCCTCATCCATAAAAATGAATGAGGGAATTCCTACTTCCTAGAGTTTATTAAGGTGTTCGCTCCCTCTTTGCTTCGTTCATTCACTCATTCCGTTTACCGATACTTACCACGTGCCAAGCCCCATTCTAAGGCACCTAAAGAGGTCTGTTACACTCTCAAGTTCAAAGTAGTTACTATCAGTGGTCGTTTTCCCCACAAAGCAACAAAACAATCACCTAAACAGCAACGGGGAAGATACAGAAAATTCCTTGGCAAGGAGCTTTACAAAAAGAAACTATTCCCGGAAGGGATTCAGGAGGCCAGGAGGGCCCCCTTCACCCCGAACAGTTCTCTGAGCTCCTCGAGGTCCCTGGGCTATCTTTCTCGCCCCGCACATCCAGAAACCTACAGTGTATTCCAGGCTGTAATTATTAACACTAGTTCTTGTCCTGCCCGGCTCCGTTCATCCTCTAGCCACGCACTGAATCTTTCTGGGCTTCCATTTTTTATTTTTATTTTCAAATGAACACCCCAGGTTCCAGGCTCCTAACTTGTTGCGAACGGTAAGCAAGTGACCAGCATCTCGGGCTGGGTTGGGAAAGCGAGGGCAGTGGACAAAGGTGCGGTCCAGGCTCAAGTTCGAGGACGGGCGGTCAGCGTCCCAGGCTCGGGACGCACCCACGATCGGAGGGCGCCCTTTTACAGACAGCGAACCCGCCCCGTCCAATCCATGCCTTCTTTCCTACATCACGAGGCTTTATAGGAAAATGAAACTGAAAATGCGAGTCCCTTTCCTAACCTGGTCCAGCACCTCCAGCTAGGAAACTGGTGACGGGCAGGGTTCCTATTGGCGGTTCACTCGGGGGATATAAGCCAAGACGCCAGGTCGCGCCCTCATTTTGCGCCTCTCACTCGGGTGGTGGCAATGGCTCTCACCGTGGCTGTGGTCCTGCTCGGGCTGCTCTGTCTGTCTGGCCTGGACGCCGAACATCGTGAGTGCCTTCTCCTCCGCTTTTCCTCTGAGGGCCCTTCCTCGCCCGCGTTGGCACTCTCTCTGCACCACCCCGGTTCCCCAAGTGCTCTTTTTGGCCACGGGACGGGGCCGGGGGGGGGGGGGGGGGGAGGGGGGGGACGGTGTGGGTTCCTTCTTGCTCTGCGAGCCGGGGTGGAGGGTGGGTGGGGGTCCCGGGGGAGACCACCGGCACGCCGGGGGGCCGGGTAGCTAGGGACAAAGTTTCGGCGTGTGGGTAAGCTCCGCAGCGGCCCCGGCGAGGGAGGGTTTCGCTACCGCCCTGTCGCGGGTCCTCTAGCGCCCCGGGCGCAGCTGGAGCGGAAGGCGGGCAGGCTGGTTTCGTGGCGCTGAGCTGGGGACTGCTGGGTGGGGACAGGCCTCTGGGGGAGGCCCGCGGGGTCAGTCTGCCCACAGCAGCTCTGCTTCGCTGGGAACCGCTGGGCTCCGGCTTCCCCCCTGCGCCTGCCCGCTTCACCTGTCCCTTCGCACTTTCCCATGGACGTGGACTCAGACCTTGGCGGGTCTGGCGAATGCTTTGGGGGTGTCCCCGAGCGCTTTCACATCGCTGTTAACTCACTCGCTCCCATGACATGTCGTTTTTTATCGTCCTAAGGCGCTAGCTGTTTTTGACAAACTCACAGGGTGCGGGGGACGCTGCGTGCTTTCTGTCCTTTAAGTTTCAATGCAGCTACGATGTTAATACGAAGGTTATTAGCATTTCACAGAGGAGGAAACTGAGGCGGCTAGAGTTTAAGTGACTTAAACACAGGGGATTCATGGCGGACAGTCCCTCCTGACTGGAGCATGATGCGGAGGTGGAAGCCTTTGGGCTGTAATTCCTTTTTCAGAACCGCCTCGTTTAGGTGTGAGATCGTGGAGCTGGGCGGCCGTGGGCCCCTGTTGGCCTTTGCTTTCCAGAGGGCTCTCTCTTTGGCTCCTTGCCTGGTGCTTTCCAAGATGACCTAACTCAGCTTCTACTTTCAGTTTTGAAAAAGCCAAGGTTAGTCAGTTATAGCGGTTATAAAACCAGTGATAAGGGCAATCGGAGTGATTACCCAGCTGTCGGGTGGGGACCCCAGGACATGGAGCACGTTCCAAATGCCCTGTAATACACTGGATCCTCATCTCCCCCCCTAAAGGCCTTTGTGAAGTGTGGTCTTTTGATCACGAGAAAAATGTATTTAATTTATAAGTTACTTACAAAATAAAGCATGATGTCTGTTGTTACTATTATTGATATTTGCTGCTGACTGTAGAAGCCTTTTGAAAAATAACAAGCTGATATTTTAAAAAATTTCCAAACTGATATATGCCCTGTGTAGATCATTTCTGCAAGATACACAAGACATAGGTAATGGTGATTGCCTTTGGGGGTTAATTTTCTGCTCTGTCCCATGTGTGGGTTTTGTTTGCTTCACTGTTAGCATAAGTTAATCTTTTAATAAGAGGCTGGGTCCAGATTCAAATCCAGGCCTGGCTGATATTGGCCCCCTTCTTAAAAGAGATTTTCATTATGATTTTGCAAAACCCCACCCAGTTCCCTCAAAGTGAGAATTCCAGGCCAAATGAACCCTGCTTTTACTCCTTGGCATTTATTATATTCTAAGCATTAGAAGCTCAAATACAAAGAGCATTTTGATTTATCTTCACTTTTAACTTTATGGAAATAAACCAGGGCTTCATTTAGGATACTCAGTCCAGCTCTTGTGGACTTTTCTTTTCTTTTTTTTAAAATATATTTGTATTGACTTCAGAGAGGAAGAGAGAGAGAGAAACATTAGTAAGAAACATTAATGATGAAAAAGAATCATTGATCGGCTGCCTCCCACACGCCACCTACTGGGGATGGAGCCTGCAACTCCGGCATGTGTCCTTGACGGAAATTGAACTTGGGACCCTTCAGTCCGCAGCTGAGGCTCTATTCACAGAGCCAAACCAGCTAGAGCTCTTATGGGGCCAAACCAGCTAGAGCTCTTATGGGGCCAAACCAGCTAGAGCTCTTATGCGCTTTTGATATTTTCTTTTCTGGTGACCTTTCCTTCGACGATTGAGTGTTTCTAAGCATTCAGAGTGGCCTGGTACTTCTCTTCCCCACTGCCTTCTGGACCTGGAGAAGCAGCTGCTCTGTAGTAATCATGAGCCCTGAATGTATATATGTATTTTATTTTTAAAAAATATTTTTATTGATTTTTAGAGAGAGAGGAAGGGAGAGGGAGAAAAACATCAATGTGAGAAACATTGATCGAGTGCCTCCTGAACGCCCCCTACCGGGGACTGAGCCTGCAACCCCGCATGTGCCCTGACCCGGAATCAACGAGCAACCTCTGGGTGCACAGATGACGCTCAAGCAACTGAGCCACCCAGCCAGGGCCATATATGTTTTAATTATACACATGCATTAGTGTCAGTCTGTATATTTAGTAGCAGAATACTTCTCTTCATTTGGATGAAAAATATAGAAATAGACTTTATATTTTATTTCTGCACCTTCAGGGATGGTCTAGTCATGCATCCCCTTTTGGAAACCACTGTTCTGCAGCATTATGCAATGTATTTTGAACCCAGCTAGCTATAGAAATCATTTCAGGGTGCTGATTAAAATGCAAATCCCATTTTCATGCATTACTCTACTTGGTCATAATGGAGAGTATGTTCTCCCCCATTTGCCAGAGTCCTCACCCTATCCTATTTTCTAACGCAGCCATTGTTTCCTATTGTTCTCACTCATTTAAGCTATTTGCCAGCTTCTGTCGGCATATAAACCTTGTCGCCCATGAAATCAGGTTCAAAAGCAGATAGGGGCTCGGTGTATAAACCCTGGGCAGGATGTAGTGGTTGTGTTTTGTAAAAACATACTTTGGGTTGACTCTTTTAGTAATCTGAGCAACTAGTAATAATAACATCCGCCATTTACAGAGCCACCTTACTAGACACTACACACAGAGAAGTCAGATGGGTGTCGATCTAGGCAGGAGCAGGAATAAAAAAAAGAAAGATGTAACATGAGTTTTTTTTTATGTGGATTCTGTGAAGGGTGTGTGAGGTGAAAAATGAAGTTTGAAAAGTAGGTTAGGGCCAAATCATGTGGACTTTTGAGTGACGTGTTAAGGGATTTTATGGGTGCTAAGAAGCCATCGAAATAATTGCCAGATAAAGAAGTGATCAAATCGAAGCCGGTTTGGCTCAGTGGATGCAGCGTCGGCCTGCAGACTGAAGGGTCCCGGGTTCGATTCCAGTCAAGGGCATGTACCTGGGTTGCGGGCACAGTCCCCAGTGGGGGATGTGCAGGAGGCAGCTGATTGATGTTTCTCTCTCATCAATGTTTCTAACTCTCTATCTCTCTCCCTTCCTCTCTGCAAAAAATCAATAAAATATATTTTAAAAAAAAAAGAAGTGATCAAAGACAATATAGTAAAAAGAATGTGCTCTAGCCCTAGCTGGTTTGGCTCAGTGGATAGAGTGTCAGCCTGTGAGCTGAAGGGTTTGATTCCGGTCAAGGGCAGAAGCCGGGGGTGTGGGCTCGATCCCCAGTAGGGGGCATGCAGGAGGCGGGCATGCAGGAGGCAGGCGTGCAGGAGGCAGCTGATCAATGGTTCTCTCATCATTGATGTTTCTCTCCCTCTCCCTCTCCTTTCCTTTCTGAAATCAATAAAGAAATATTTTTTTAAGTGCTCTAGAGCACTATTAGGCAACAAATTGATAAAAATAATGTATTACCCTTTCTGGATTTTGACCAAGGTAGCCCCAAGTGAAATACTGTGCAATTTTCATTTGTCTTTCCCTGATGTTCCTCAGGGAAACCGAAGGTGCAGGTTTACTCGCGGCATCCACCAGAGAATGGGAAGCCAAACTTCCTGAACTGCTTTGTGTCTGGGTTCCATCCACCTGAGATTGAAATTGATTTGATGAAGAATAACGAGAAGTTGCCAGTGGAGAAATCAGACCTGTCTTTCAGCAAGGACTGGTCTTTCTACGTTCTGGTGCATGCCAACTTCACTCCCAGCGCAGGAGTTGAGTACAGCTGCACGGTGAACCATGTTTCTCTTTCTGAGCCTATGAAAATTAAATGGGGTAAGTTTTCAAGTTCTTTCCTTAGCTGCTGACAGTTGTGTCTGAGTAGCGACACAGCATAAGGCTGCTTTGATATTTTTTAAAAAATGCATACCGGGATTGTCAGGAAACATTATTAAAGCTCTGATAAGTGGCACCTTCTGTGACGCCTCTGCACAGCGTGGTCCTGGAAATGGTAGTTTTCCAGAGGCAACAGTAAGGATCAGCAATAGCACTTGCACAAATGCATACTCACTTCCAACATTTCTTACGGACTGGCTTCCGTAAGCTTTCCTGACAGCCTCAGGGATACTGAGGACCAACAAGAGTCTCAGGGAAGCCTTTGTAAGTCTTGCTCCGCTAGCTCCCCGCAATCCTGGACTCCTCCAGCAGCACTCTGACTGGGTTGGGATCTAGGCTAGTAGGCAGAGTTGGGTCCAACTAGGTCGTTCTAAACAAGGTACTCATGGTTAAGGACAGCAGGCTATTCTGTCAGACATTTGTTAATACATAGTATTTTGTATTATAAAACTTACTGTTGTTTTTTTTTTCTTTCCCTGTTTTCTTTTCCATAGATAAGGACAAGTAACCAGCATCATGGAGGTATGTTTCTAACTTTTTTTTTTTAAGTTTCTTTTTTGTTTTGTTCCATTATCCTGGGGACTATTTCCAGGTAGCCCTAATCTGGTAACCCTTAGTCTATGGAGGACATTCATTGGGGTGGCATGTCAGCAGGCAGAGAAGAATCCTGCAGGGTCACATTCCCTTTTCCTGTGGAGTGGCATGAGGGAGGTGTGTGGCCCCCGCTGTGGCTCTGCGTGCATCACCCGCCCTCTAAGGGAAGTCAGGGGGGCTGCTGGTGTGCTGTGACAGGATAGAGCAAACCCACACCACCTGCAAGGGTTTGCTCTTTTTTCTGCCATTTCCACAGGGACTATCTCTGGGCCTTCAAAAACGAACCATTCTCTTCTCTTGCATAGCAGTTGCATTATTATTCAGTCAGAAGAGAGGAGTGGCATGGTTCTGAAGATGTCCCATTCCTTCAGTCTCCTGTTGAGCCTTCGCTGTGGGCACCGTGTTTGCCTCCTAGAGGCTCCCAGTCCGATAGAGGAGAGAAATGGAAACATTGTTATAATAATGTAAAGATACTAAAATGGATGTAACTACAAGGAGCTTCAGCAGCATGAAAGAGGGAGGAACTGGACTTCTCTGCCTCTTTGGACAGAGTAGAAAACCTCTTCAAATGTCCTGTTATATTTTAGGACAAGGAAATTAATCCAAGAGAGCATTAAAGAAGCTGGGTGACCTGACCAGAGTCACACAGTAGCTGAATGATAGGGCCAGAATCTGAACTGTAATGCCAGCAATTCCTTTCTCTTAGGTTGTGGGAGAACCACTGGGATAAACTAAAGGGAAATGCTCTTTGTGATGGGTCTGGAAAATTGTCTGCAGCTACTTCCTTTACAAATGGTGTCGTACACAGCAAAAGTTAGACAAGTTGGGTGGTGTGATCTGTAATCCAAACGAAATAAGTATACTTGCTAACAAGACTTTCCTCCCTCTCCCCTCAGGTTTGAAGATGCTTGCCTCATTTGGATTAAACTAATTCAAAATTCTGTTTTCTTTTTAATACACATATGTTATTATGCTTTATGCACACAAATTAAGGAGCAACATGGGATTTAACACAAATATCTGCTTTATAATTTTACTTTGGGTTTTATGTCTTCTTGGCTGACCTATCTGGGCAGAAGGTTGCTGGTGGCTCAGGACAAGGAGGGGAGAATTCTTATGTTCAAGATTACCATTATGAAAGGATTTTTATAGAAAATTTACATTTAATCAGTGTTGCAAATATTTTAATATTTTTGCTTCATTAAATAAAACTATGGTAAAACTTGATGTGTTCAGTTTCTTATATCTCTCTCCCTCTCTTACCGTTTTGTTTTCAAAAAGGGAAACAATCTTCAAGTGTCACTTGAAGAAGAGTGTAAATCCCTGTTCTATAGGGTTTGGTTCATGGAGGAAGGGGCCTCAGTGATCTGCATTTTACAGATGAGGAACAGGGTCCCAGAGAAATTAAATGACTTAGTCAGAGGGACACACTGTCTGCTAAAGACCAGGCTCCCATCTTTCAGTCAGAGTTCTGTTCCCTGGGCCAAGACCTCCGGAATGTCTATACTCAAAGAGGGAACAAGAGTGTCTGGAGAATTTCATATTTTAGGAAGCAGTAGATAAACTTGGAATGAAAAATACTAGACTTTTCAATTTCAAGGCATAGTTTATACATGATGACCCTCTTGGTGCACTTTTTTATTTGACCAAAAATTTCAGTTAGCTAGTGCTAGGTACTGACAAGATGAATAAAACACAACACTGCTCTCAAATTGCTCAGTTTAGTGGAGTGGCAGACATGCACTCAAACAGTTAATGCATCCTGATAAAGAGTATAGGCAGCATAGGTAAGCCCAAAGAACTAGGTCGTAGGAAAGTGTGCTCAGGGAACAACAAAAAACTTGAGGTAGGTGTTAGGGAAGCTGCCGTTTGCTGGAGCTGAAACTTGATGGAAAGTGGTTCTTCCTGTTGGTGAGTGGGGCTTGGGGTGGTCAGGCAGGGGGAAAACTACGAGATGTATAGAGGTATGACAGGTGTGGGTTATTTCAAACAGCAGAATAAGGGTACCTGAGGGAAAATCTGTAGGAACTTAGCTGAGAAATTGAAGGGTGACTTAGACCAATAACTTTTCACCCCTGATGCACAGTAGAATTATGTGCTACTTATTAAAACATAGCAGCTCTTGCCTGGCCAGTACAGCTCAGTGGTTCAGTGTCGACCTATGAACCATGTGGTCATGGTTTGCTTCCCAGTCAGGGCACATGCCCAGGTTGAGAGCTCGATCCCCAGGAGGAGGCATGTAGGAGGCAGCTTATCAATGATTCTCCCTCATCATCGATGTTTCTCTTTCTCTCCCTCCCCTTCCTCTCTGACATTAATAAAAACATTTTAAAACACACACACATACCAGCTCTAAAAAATAAAAATAGAGTCCATTAAAAAACCCCAGCTTTCTAGGTTCCAATCCAGAGCAACTAAACCAGTCTCTAAAGGTGGAGCCCAGACACACAGCAGTATTATTATTATCTTAAATTAAGCCCTTATGTTTTTAGAGCAGTTTTAGGAAAACAGCAAAATTGAGAGGAAGGTGCAGAGATTTCCCATATATTCCCTGCTCCCCACCAACCGGAGCCTCCCCCATTACCAACATCCCTGACCAGAGTGGTACATTTGTTACAACTGATGACCCTACATTGACGTATCATTAGCACCAAAGTCATAGTTTACAGTATGGTTCACTCTTGGTGTGTTGTATGTTCTGTGGGTTTGGACAAGTGTATAATGACATGTATCCATCATTATGGTATTATACAGAGCATTTCACAGTCGTAAACATCCTCTGTGCTTCCAATATTCACTCCTCCTCCTCGCCCCCACAACTTGAAGCAACCATTGATTTTGTTACCCTCCTCAGTTTTGCCTTACCCAGAACGTCATATAGTTGGACTCATGCAGTATGTAGCCTTTTCAAATTGGCTTCTTGCAGTTAGTAATATGCACTTATGGTTCATTCATGTCTTTTCATGACTTGATAGTGCATTACTTTTTACTGTTAAATGATATGCCATTGTCTGGGTGTACCTCAGTCTATTTATCCATTCAACGAATGAAGAACATAATGGTTCCAAAATTTAGCAATTATGTTTAAAGATGATACAAAAATCATGTGCAGGCTTTTGTGTGGACATAAGTTTTTACAATATTGTGGGTTTTTTAAAAAAATCTCTAATGTGTAGTAAAGGTTGAGACCCATTGAGTTAAATCATAAAGGACTTCCTGTCCCATGTCATTCAACAGAACTATTTTGTGAAAAGCTTGTTTGCTGGCTAATGGTCCCATGTAATACTCCTCTGGACCAGGCCTCAGTTGCCCATTTCAGAACTAGGAACTGATCAGAGAGGAGGAATACTGGGGCTCAACTGTGCTCATTAAATACAATTGTGCAATGCAAATTAAGCAAAAATCTCAGTGTCGATAATGAAGAGTTAGACCTTAGATATTGACAGAAAAGTAACCATGCTATATTGCTGAAAAAAAAAAAGTAACTTCTAGAAAAATGTCATGAATTATATACTTGTATCATACACAAAAGCAGATCTGTAAATTTTAGTATCTTTATGTTAGTATAACAATGTTTCTATTTCTCTCCTCTGTCATGCCCGAAATTACCGTTAGTGGTTACTCAAAGAGAAGGGTAAACAAAGAAAAGGAAGCTGATTAGTCTGTAAGGAAATTAATTTGCTAAAAGCCATTTGGCTGAGTATCAGTGAGCATTTTCCTGTGTGTGTGTGTATGGGGGAAGGGATTGGGGGAGGGTTGGGAGTGGAGGAGTGATGGTGAAACAGTACAGGCTCATATCTTTTTTTAAAAAATATATTCCATTGATTTTTTACAGAGAGGAAGGGAGAGAGATAGTTAGAAATATCGATGAGAGAGAAACATCGATCAGCTGCTTCCTGCACAATCCCCACTGGGGATGTGCCCGCAACCAAGGTACATGCCCCTGACCAGAATCGAACCTGGGACCCTTCAGTCCGCAGGCTGACGCTCCATCTACTGAGCCAAACCAGTCTCGGCAGGCTCATATCTTAAGCAGTGGTATTTCCCTCCTGCTGCTCACCATCAGTGTGGCCCATGTTCTGCCCTTCTATATACTAGGGAATGTAGGAGCTGAGCCAACCATCACCTACCATGGCCTGGCCAAATGGAAGGAGGCTGGAAACTGTAAGACTCTCCCACTCTCCCGGGCAGAAGGCAAGCTGTTTCTCAACTTGAAGCAAATTGATTATTTGAAGAATTATTTGGCTAATTAATATATAAAACTTTTCTTTTAGAAAATTTATTGTAAAATTGTTTTTAAAATTGTCCTCATCAAATAATGAAAGTAAAGAAAAATATCATAAATGTTTGCAATCTCTTACAACAGAGATGACCACCTTTTGGACCCCACTGGATTTTCTCAGTGTACCCATCACTCTCCATTTTATATTATGGCATTTATTTATTTATTTTTATGGAAACCAACATTTTATTGAGCTCTCCTCACTCCTCAGAAATCTACTCCAGCAGATTCTCTCTTGCTGTGTACATCACAGGCATGGGGTGTGACCAGCACTCCCCCCACCGCCTGCTACATGACACACCCAAGAGAGGAAGGCTCCTTCTGGGGCCAAGAGAGCAGTTAACCATAAAGACCCCAGAGGTATAATTCATTTCTCTTACAAAACAAAAAACAAGTATGAAACCTCAGGAATGTCCTAGTGCTCAGAATATAAATGTTAAAAAGGGCCTGGCTGGCGTGACTCGGTGGTCGAGCGTCGACCTATGAACCAAGAGTTCATGGTTGGATTCCTGGTCAGGGCTTATACCTGCCTGGTTTCCAGCTGGATCCCCAATAGGGTGTGTGTGTGTGTGTGTGTGTGTGTGTGTATAGGCAGCCAATCAATGATTCTCTCTCATCACTGATGTTTCTATCTCCTCCCTTCCTCTCTGAAATCAATAAAAGTATTTTTTAAATATATTTTATTGATTTTTTACAGAGAGGAAGGGAGAGAGATAGAGAGTTAGAAACATCGATGAGAGAGAAACATCGATCAGCTGCCTCCTGCACATCTCCTACTGGGGATGTGCCCGCAACCCAGGTACATGCCCTCGACCAGAATCAAACCTGGGACCTTTCAGTCTGCAAGCCAACACTCTATCCACTGAGCCAAACCGGTTTCGGCAATAAAAGTATTTTTTTTTTTTTTTAAAACCAAACTATTCTGACACTTTGGAGAACTACAAAAAGGGCTAATAGAAAAAAAAAAAAAACCTCCTAGTAAATGTAATTAAAAAATAACAGTTTGACCATGTATTAAGCACTTACTATGCACTAAATTCCATACACCTTCTCTCATTAGTTGGATGCACAGCTATTTGTCTTCTGTGGTCCTCCACAATATAGATAATTAAAAAGTCTATGAAACGGAAGAGATATTTTTATCTCTGTAGCACCCAGGCCTAACTGATGATGTTCAGGCTTCCCCCTTTCCCCATGGGCCACTTCCTCTTCGTACTGTTTTCACTTAGAAAAACAAGAGAGGACTCCTGTTGACACACAGTGCCATAGTGCTATCTGAAGTGGTTTCCTCGGTATCTGTAGCTAGGAAACCGAAGGCAAGTGCGCATGCCATTTTTATCACCTGAAGAGTCAGTGAGTGTCTCAGGTAGAGTTCTCACAGCAGCAGGCCTGAGCCGAGGATTCGGAGGCAAGTGACTTACTGAGAAAGGGCTTGCAGGAGAAACCAATAAGCGAGTGGGGGTAAAGGGTACAGAATGGGAAGAAGCCAAGGGAGGGTGTGATTTCAGAAGTCCCACACTCAGCCTGTTCTCAGGGTGAGCTCTAGAACAAGAACAAACCTCAGAGTTTGTTTTGTCTCGAAGCGAAGGAGCTGGGCTTTCCTGTCTTAGGCCACAAGCTGCCCAGGTGAAGTGGGTGAAATGTAAAACTCCCAGGTACTTCCAGTTCACTTCAGTGCCTGCGGGTAATCTGAGGGCTAGAGATAAGGTGCAGGTGCTAGTTGTTGGCAGCAAAATATGAAAAAGCTGGTGATGGGATCAGTCTGCTACTGTGAGTTTCCTGTTAACATCCTCTGATAGGAACATCTGCTGAGCTCACAACACATGCCATCCCAGACTTCTGTTAAAAGTTCCAAGTTTCTAAGGGGCTAGCATGAAAGCGTGAATGCCTCTGAACTCAGACCTGAGTTTGCATTCTAATTCCACAAAAGGAATGGGAAAAGTCATACTCCTCGCTTGGCTCTTCATCATCGTATTCATAAAATGGGATAATTATGCCTACATCATAATGTTCATTCACTTAATCATTTGTTCAATAAATATGGAAGTCTAGTCTATGCCAGGCACTGTACCAGGGATGTTCTGACAAGGGGAAGGTGGTAAGAAGGGCACTGTGAAATGTAAAGCTCTAGGTATCTGCTTTTACTTCCAGTGGTTCTTCGTTTTCACAGCTCACGAGAATGTACAATAATCTAAAACCACAGCAAGGAGGTAGATACAAGGGAAAACTTCTTGGCGCTTAACTGGGGGGAAAGAAAACCCCACAAACGGCTTGGGTAGAATTCCTTTCCCTAAGGGGCTTAAGTAAAAGATGGTCCTCACTCTGGACAATTCCTCCAAAGGTTAATCTGTAAGCAGAGCTCTTTTTTTTTTTTTGGCAGTCTCGGGGTTTCTGAAAATGGTTTTTCTTTCTTTTCTTTTTTTAAAAGGCTTTTATTGAGAAATCAGTTATACAGAGAGAAGTTTCACTTTAAAAAAAATGATTTTAGAGGAGCTCTCTCTGGAGCACACCCACACCTTTCTTCCCTCTTAGGTATTCATCTTCACTTTTCTCTCCTAAACTCTAAGGGACCCCACGTGACTTGCAACCAGGGGAGCAATGGGCGGCAGCAGCTCGTCCAGGGCTTGCCCCCAAATCTGTCTCCAAAGCCTCCTGTTCTCTCACTTTCCAGTGAGCTGACCGCAGCCCTGCCTTGGCTCGCTTCTCTCACTGTGACTTTTACTTCTCAGTGAGTCCATGCAGCGCCCTGTGGCCCACTTCTTTCCTATGATGTTTTAGAGCCAAAGCAGAGCACTGCCTCGTCTCTCCTGTTGCTTCTGCCTCTCTAAGCCCTTCCTTTGTTTCACTGTCCCAGCTTTAATAAACATCCCCTCAAAGTAAAAACAACAATGGTTTTAGAGAGAGAGGAAAGGAGAGGGAGAGAGAAACAATAACGAGAGAGAAACATTGATCTGCTGCCTCCTGCATGCATCCCATTGGGGATAAAGCCCACAACTTGGGAATGTTCCCCGACTGGGAATTGAACCTGTGGACTGACAGTGTAGCAGATGACACTCAACCAACTGAGCCACACCAGCCAGGTTGCCTTTGTTCTCTTAATTGGAACACTATTTGGATTTCTGCCTGAATCAGGGCTCCTGATTTTTTTTTTAAATCTCAAAGATATGGCCGAACCGGTTTGGCTCAGTGGATAGAGCGTCGGCCTGCGGACTCAAGGGTCCCGGGTTCGATTCCGGTCAAGGGCATGTACCCTGGTTGCGGGCACATCCCCAGTGGGGGGCGTGCAGGAGGCAGCTGATCGATCTCTCTCATCAATGTTTCTAAATCTCTATCCCTCTCCCTTCTTCTCTGTAAAAAAATCAATAAAATATATATATAAAAAAATAAATCTCAAAGATATGCTTGTTGCCACTCACTATGAAAGGCCTTTTATTTTTAGGTTAGCAGTCATAAACATCTTGAAACAACTGCTACTTGGACTTTCTGTCTCTGTCGTTTGCATACTGGAACTAGCCAATCCCTGCGAACCTAGCCAGCAGGCATTCATTTGCATTTTGTGGTTTTTGCCTTTATGGACCCTGCCTTCTTTGTTCTCTCCAAAGTGCAGTTGGAGTTGCTACCTGAATCTATGTCTCTTGGATTGCAATCCTTTGCTCAAATAAGTGCTTTTTGTTTCTTATTATAGTCTAAATCTCTTCTTTGGTTAATAGAACCATGACATTGAAGACTGAAAGTTGCACTATATTGATGGCTCAGATTCAGATATGGTGTTGCTGGTTGTGGTGTGATTCTCTGAATGGTGAATATCTTTAAAACTTGAACAACAAACAAAACTTGGTAGTTGCATTTCTGAAAAATTCAGTGTGTATGGGCCTGGCATAGTAGTCGATAAATATTCAAGGAATAAATTAAAATAATTGAAAAATCAAGCATGTTTTTACATGTGATTGTAAAGCCCAGATTATAAGCAGGTTTTTCATACATGTGTGCGCATGTGTGTAGGGTGGGACTCCTGTCCTTCAGCCTCTAATACAGTGGTTCTCAACCTTCTGCCCTTTAAATACAGTTCCTCATGTTGTCACCCAACCATAAAATTATTTTCGTTGCTACTTCATAACTGTAATGTTGCTACTGTTATGAATCGTAATGTAAATATCTGATATGCAGGATGGTCTTAGGCGACCCCTGTGAAAGGGTCATTCGACCGCCAAAGGGGTCGCGACCCACAGGTTGAGAACCGCTGCTCTAATACCTGCAGTGACCCCATTATTGAAACAACCAAAAGTAAGTCTTATTAATTTACCAAATTCCTCTTTAAGAAACATACTGCCTTAATTGACAACCACCCTTTAGAGTTGCTGATCCAATGACTACAGAGGAGGCGGGACAACCCCAAACACAACAACCCCGCCCTTCCCGTTTCTCGGAAAGCATGAGACTTTGGAGAAACAGGAAACTTAAGACTGGAAAGTCCCGTTTTCTAACCTATAACAGCACTTTTTGACCAGAGACCAGTGACGAGCACTCTGGGCTCGAGTTTTGATTGGGCCGTTGAAAAACTAAAACAGCGAGTTAAAAAGGGGAACACCCCAGTGCTTTCCGCCGCCCGGTTGGTGGGAATAAGTGCCGCGACGCCTCGCTGGGTGACTTGGGCTCTGTTCTTCGCTGGGCACTGCTGCCAGCCTGGGCGCCTTCAAGGTGTGTACCCCCTCCCGCGTCACCCTCTCCCTCTGCATCTTTCTCTCTCTTTTTTTTTTTTTTTTAAAAAAATATATTTTATTGATTTTTTACAGAGAGGAAGGGAGAGGAATAGAGAGTTAGGAACATCGATCAGCTGCCTCCTGCACACCTCCTACTGGGGATGTGCCCGCAACCAAGGTACATGCCCTTGACCGGAATCGAACCTGGGACCCTTCAGTCCGCAGGCCGACGCTCTAGCCACTGAGCCAAACCGGTTAGGGCTGCATCTTTCTCTTTACCTGCCGGTTCTTCCTGGCCCTTTGACTCCGGTCATCCCCGCCCAGGTTCAGCTCGTTCAGGCTCCTTCGGGATTAGAGAAGGAAGCCATGGAGAGTCGGGAGTGTGGCCCACGGTTGGATAGCTACCTGGGTAGGGGGAGAGGAACAGCACAAAATATATAGGTTTTTGATGAGCCCCTGGGCGCGTGAGTGGGGCTGGGGGTGGTGGGCACTGCTTCCCGGGCTGCCCAGCCTGCTCCCAGAGGGTTCGCTTTCCCTGGGCGCATGAGAAGGGGGAGAGGCCGGTGGGTCACGAAAGGCAAACACATAGGTAGTTGAGAGTGTCAGCATAAGAAACAGTCAACCCTGTAGAGAATTTTGTGAGTTCATTTGAGCCAATCTGTCAACAATTGCTGAGAAGCAAAATCTCTACGGATTGAGAAAACGGTCCAGAGAATAGCAGTTTTGCATATTTTTTTAAACATTACAATCAAAAGAGGAGGCATAAGTGGGTTACATGAAACCCATTGGTGATAGATTAGGGAGGTAGGAGAAAGCAAGTGGGGGGACCTCTGGGACTGGATTAAAAGTAAAATGATGGACATGTCTTTTACATAGGTGGGTAAGGATAGTTAAAGGTCTGCAGTGAACCGTCTGCAATGAGCGTGGTCACAATAACAATGAGAGGATTTGTGGTCCCCGGCCCTGGTGCATTGGCTGTGCCCTGAGGGGTCTGGAACCCGGACCTTACCCTGACATTCCAAAGGTATGTTATGGAAGATGCAAAAAGACAATAGACAGGCTTAATTAAGGTAAAGATTGACTTTTGTCAGGTAAGAGTCTAGCCTAGGACATGACTATCTGCCACAAACTGCTTTTAGTTAAAAAGTTTTAATTTCAGACCATCCTATGTGGTTACTTTAGGCCATTGAGTTTGTGAGGCTGCCATGCAGGCCTTCCCTGGGCTTGTCAGGTTTAGTGTGTGGCCCCTTTTCATCCACAAGGGTAGTGATTGGTGAGAGGCAGGTGTCTGTGGGGCCAAGAAAAGTATTGCCTAGGTAAGTATGTCAGTGCTTCTGATGGAGTGCTGAGCCCTGCACCCTCTTCTGGGCTCACCCCATTTTCCTCTCGAGCTCCATACCTCCTCAATCAGGTTCTAAGACTTGTGTCTCAATCTAGATTGTGTCAGCTGTTTTGTATAACATTTCTATGACAGCTTTTGTGTTTATTTTGGCAAAAGCCTTATTGAGATATAATTCACAAACTATACAATTTACCTATATAAGTATATAATCCAGTGGGTTTTAATATATTCACAATGTTGTGTAACCATCGCTTCAATTTTATTGATTTGTTTTGTTTTTCAGAAAAAGAGGAAGGGGAGAGAGAGAGAGAAACATCCATGTGAGAGAAAAACATCCTTTTGGTGTATGGGAGGACACTTCGACCAACTGAGTCACCTAGCTAGGGTTCATCACCTCAATTTTAGAACATTTACATCAACCCCAAAAGAAACCCTATATCCATTAGCAGTCACTCCCATTTCTCCCCATGGATTTGCCTATTATTGACATTTCATATAAATGGAAGCATACAGTAAGTGGTCTTTATGATTGACTTGTCACTTAATATGAAGTTTTCAAAGGTCACCCATACTACAGCAAGTATCAGCATTTTATTCCTTTTTGTGCTAAATAGTTCTCCATTGTCTGGATATGCCACATTTTGTTTATCCATTCATCAGTTAATGGGCATTTGAGTTGTTTCCACTTTCCATTATTATGAATAATGCTGTTGTCAATATTCATATACAAGTTTTCCACGTGAACCTACGCTTTCAATTCTCTTGGATATAAACCTAGGAGTGGAATTGCTGGGTCATCTGGTAACTCTATGTTTCACATTTTGAAAAACTTCCAAACTGTTTTCCAAAGCTGTCACACCATTTTGCATCCCCATCAGCAGTGTATGAGAGTTCCAATTTTTCTGTATCCTTGCCAACACTTATTGTCTTTTATATTATTGCCATCCTATTTGCTGTGAAATGGTATTTCATTATGGCTTTTATTTGCCTTTTCTTAATGACTAGTGATACATTATTTTAAAATTACAAAATAATTTATAGAGCTTTCATAAAGTTTTGAGAACTTTAACCATCTAGGCCACGTACCCAAAAGCCACAGAGAGTAGACTCAAACCAAACTCTCTGTGATGAGTGCTTGAACTCCATCCCCTCTTTCCTAGAACAGAATCTGGGCTAAAACTCTTCAAAACTCCACTTGCTGCCTCTGTTTGAAAGAGAATTCTGGGCAAGATGAAGCTTTTGTACATGACCTCAATAGTTCATTTCTTAGTTGCTATTAGAAACTCAAATATGCACAGAACTTTTTGGTCTCTCCATTTTTACTTTGTAAAAAAGTGTATCCTGGAATTCCTCCTAATGGATCTTGAGTGAAGTCGTGACCCTTTCTTGGTGTTTATGATTGTGTGCCCTTCTCCCCCTACCGTCAGGACATGGAATAAGGAGGGACACAAAGCTTAAGCTTTGTTTAAATGCGTAACTATAAAAAATGTTTGATATGCATTTTCGCTATATATCTTTACATTTTTTTCCTACTGTCAATCTTATTTTAACTATTAATAAAGCTTACTTTTTTTCTCATTTTTCAGTTAAAAATTCAGTTTTATAAGTGGCTCCCAGAAGATTCACACCCCCGTCACCCCCGTGGGAACACAGCTGTTGTGGAGGTGGAGCCAGGACTGGAACCAGGATCAGTGTTCAGATAGACTCGAAAATCTGGACTTTAAATTCTCATGTAAGTCAGAGAGTGACTGACCATCATCTGTGAGACGCTGAGGACTTTTAACATTCACTGTAAACTGAGGCCTGGATCCAAGAAGCACAATGAATGCAAGTACATGCTATGGTAGGGTGGTGCATTCTAGACAAGCTCGAGAATTTTGTACAGCTCGGGGAGGAGGCCCAACTCCTGAGGTGGTCTTGGAATCGGAACCGATAGAACTCGGAGAAAGCGAGGAAGTGGTTGACCTCACCTCTGACTCTCTCGAACCCGCAGTGATTGACCTGACTCACCATGACTCTGTTGTGATGACTGAGGAAAGGAGGAGGCCAAGGAGAAACAAAAGGCCACTCCATGGACAAACTGGCATCTGTGTGCTGAGCAGTGAAAAGAAGGGGTCGATGAGAGACAGAGATGTATATGCCCTGGAAAAAGAAACTTTTAGGTGCGCGCTACCTGGTTATGTCCAGTGCCGGATTTGTATGGACGGGTACTTGGAGATTGAATTGAGTAGACGGCATATCTATTCTACAGAATGTGGCCACATCTTCTGTAGTCGGTGCCTCTGCACTTTCCTTAGAAATACTAAAAATTGCCCAGTTTGTTTGAAAAAAATTGACCGCCATCAGTATCACCGAATTTATATATAACGTGTGCTTTGTTGCTCAGGATACACAAACCCCCTGACTGGATTTTTTCACGTCTTTGCGCAGAAACTATGGAATTGTTGGTATCCAATGCTCTGAGCTCCGAAAGTCTGATTTTAAACATTGTTCTCTTGAGTGTATGAAAACTCTTTTATTGCTCACAAATGACGAGGCTGCTTTTTTTATTCCTTTGGCTTCATGCTGCAGGCCTGGACTTTTGTTGCTATAGTGAATCAGAAACTGGTGGTTGTCCTCAAAGCAATTTTCCTTTTTTTTTTTTTCTCATAGTAATCAATTTTTAACTGGTCACATGTGGGCATTTTGGATCATGTAAATAAGAGCAACACCCTAGAGACGGGGAAGTAAGTAGATGGAAGGAAGCTGGGAGACAACTCTGAAAACCAGAGCCACAAATACAAGTTTGGACTTTTATGAGATAAATAAATAAACTTCATTCTTTAAGCAACTATTATACTGGGTCTTGTTTAGAGCAATCGAGCCCTTATTTTAATTAATGGACTAGGCAGGGTGCTGTCTCTGGGTTTCTCTGGATTTCCTGATTCCACTGAGTGGAAGGAAGTCAGTCCTACCTGTCCAACCAGCAGGGTGAGTCGGGTATTACCATGTGTAGGCACCAGGTCCTGCTGGGACTAGTGGCTTTCAAGGCCGGCCTGGGGAGTTGCCTAAGCACACTGAAATCTAGAGTTGTGGTTCTGTGCTCTCTGACCTGCTGAGCCAGAGAGTGGCTGCCTTCCCCCTGGCTTTTCAGGTATGCCTGCCTCCTACCACACTGATGAGCTAATCAACAAGTTGGCACGCTTCTCTGAACAAACACATCACTGCCTCACCATCCCAACTGCTCCAGCAGCCTGGCTAGGTCACAGGCCTTGGGAAGACCTCCTCCCCTCCCCACCCCAAACACACACACACTAGCTTTTTCCTTTTGCAGAGAATCACTTAGCACAGTTCAGCTTGCACTTAGAATTGGAGAGGGTGTGATTTCCATGGTGCTCTTACCTTTTCCTTCAGAATGAAATGTGCAGTGAAGTTTGTTCCTTACTTACAATGGTGGTAGCCGTGTTGCTTTCTCCCACGGAGGCTCAGTCTTACCAATGGAGCAGTGCCCATCCCTGCATCATGACTGTCTACTCACTGCAATCTCTGGAATGTCCTGTACTCCAGACCTCAGTTGCTTGACTTAGCATAGGATATGCAAGATAAATGTGGTATACTCCCTTCTGTGGGTTCTTTTGTATGTTCTGGAAGGAAACGAGGAAGAAGAACATGAAAATGAAAAGTAATAGAAGAAAGTTCTAAGTATTATCTTCTTACATTTCAATAGGCCATCTTATGCATCTCACTTTGGAGAGTATTAATTGCTCTGTGACATAGCACAGTGTATCACATACCATATTTTTCTGTGAATAAGACGCTCCCATGTATAAGATGCCCCCCACTTTTCCAACCCAAAATTAAGAAATCAATATTTTAAACATAGAACACATTTTTTAAAATATATTTTATTGATTTTTTACAGAGAGGAAGGGAGAGGGGTAGAGAGTTAGAAACATTGATGAGAGAGAAACATTGATCAGCTGCCTCCTGTACACCTCCTACTGGGGATGTGCCCGCAACCATGGTACATGCCTTTGACCGGAATCAAACCTGGGGTCCTTCAGTCCACAGGCCGATGCTCTATCCACTGAGCCAAACCGGTTAGGGCCAGAACACATTTTTATTTAGTAATTACCACAGGTAATGATTACCTACCAGTACTATGATGTTACGCAGCACATCACTTTATTCAGCCTCTGTTGCATCACTGCTCTCTTCATCACTATTAGTTCCAGTCATATCAAGTTTTTCAACTTCTATTGTATCACTGCTGTTTTCTGAGTCACTGTCTATATATGTGAGATCACCTCATAAACTGGTGGCATTTTCTGAGCTAACTTTGTTCGTGTTCTCTTGACCAACCCTTCTCTCCTCATGAAATTGCCTTTCCTGTAAAATCAACAATGTTCATTTTGCTTGCAAACATTCTTGCCTGACATTGAATAAGCTTGGTTGACACACATAAGCCGCTCTGGTGCTGCTCCACAATCCAAGTCTTAAGCCTCTGCTCCAAGTTTGCCCATTTTGCTGGTTTTCTTCCTTTTAAGGTCTTCTTCTTTTTTCGAATCTTAAGGAGTTGTTCTTCCTGTTTTTTCCACTATCTGATCATACACTCAGTGGGAGGAGGTCCAAATGATCTCTGCAGCTCTATTTCCATGCTCTTCTGCATAGCTGATTACATTCAGCTTGAATTTTGCAGAGTAAGACAATCTCTTACCGGTATTTATCTTTTTATTTTGTTGACATCTTTATGGGCTCAGAACGCACTGATCCCCATTGTATCTGTGCACTCTCCACCTCAGTGACAAGGCTGGTGATTGGAGGAAGCCTGTTTGACAAGGTATGGGCAGCTCTGCACCTGCCCGGCTTCCTCCTTGGCTGCCTTCCATATATAAGATGCCCCTCGATTTCAGTCTAACAATTTTAGAAAAAAATAGTGTCTTATACATGGAAAAATATGGTAGTTGACCAATAATCAAAACACCTGAGGTGCCTATTAAACACAGATTCTGCTCCTGCATGTACTGTCCATGTGACCCAGATAAAGAGCACACCCTCTCTAATTTGGAAGCAGCCCTCAAATCTCCCTATGGTATTCTACTCAGCCCACTACAAATTTACCTCACCTGCCAAGTTCATGTAGACATTTGAGACTTTGATATTTGATTTAAGGTGAAAAATAGGCTTCTGACTCTAAATAATAAAGATAAATTTTACAGACAGCAAAATGCACTAGTGTATAATTAGATGAATTTGAGTTAATATACACATTCATATGGCCAACACCAAATAAAAATATAGAAAAATGCCATCATTCCAGAAGTTTCCTTATGCCCCCTTCTTGTTAATTCCCATCCCCAGATGCAACCACTGTGTTGAATAGTATCACAATAGTATGTTTGGGGATACTGACTTATTACTTCATGGTTTAGCCCAGTTTATCAGGGACAAAAATTTGATAGGGATTTGGAGTATAAGTACTAGGGTCAAGTGTTTGTTTTAGTGGGAGCACAATATATTCTCTTAAGAATTAAAGCTAGCCCTGGCTAGATAGCTCAATTGGTTCGAGTGTCATCCCAATACAACAAGTTTGCCAGTTTGATTCCGGGTCTGGGCACATACAAGAACCAACCTTGGCTGAGATGTGTAACTCCTCTGGGTGTCATTTCTTCCATCTGTAAAATCTGAATTCCTAAGACTTCCCATCTATCTCTAAAGTTTGTGATTCCAAAACCTACATAGCAAGAGGTCCCAAATTTCACAAGGGGGCATTTAAAATTTTACTTTCACGATTTAAAAACAAAGTTGGGGGTAGAGAGTGGACAGTTATGCCTAAGAAACTACATCCGGTTTTACCACATAATCGGTGGAGGGGGAGACAAAGTCATAAACCAAAGTTGCTTTCTTTTCCAAGCCTCAATTTTATCATCTATAAAATAGAAACGGTAATACCTACTTCATAGGATCATTGTGGAACAACAAATTGATGTTTCTCTCCCTCTCTTTCTACAATCAATTAAAAAGGAAAGAATTGAAGCAAGAAGGTATTCATAATGACACCTGCTATTTTTGTGCAATAGCTGTGTTCCAGGCACAGTATTAGGCACTTCACACATCATGGGCAAAGTATACACTTAGGCAAGAACAGGAACCCAACATAATGTAGGAGCAGAGGTTGAAGAGAGCTGCCACATGGCACTTAATGTGAATACGTTGGCTACTAGTGTACATGGTTATGAGAAGTGAGAACTAAAGCTACAAGGGAAGATTAAGGCCACATCATGAGCACTGTGTGCTGTGTTATGAAGTTTAGATTTTATTCTACAGGTGCTAAGAAGTCATTAGAGGCTTGGGAGCAGACCACCCAGAGAAAGATTCTTAAGGATTTGGCATGATCTCAGTGAAAGCAGAAGATACTGTTTCAAAGTTGAGGAAAATATATGGAAATGGAATAAAGAAGGAAAGACCCTGGTGTTGATTCTCCTCCAAAAATAGAAGTGTATTTTATGAAGCGTATAAGAAAAAGGAGGAAGTAACCTTGGTCTAAGGCAGTGGTACTCAACCTGTGGGTCGAGACCCCTTTGGCGGTTGAACGACCGTTTCACAGGGGTCGCCTAAGACCATCCTGCATATCAGATATTTACATTACGATTCATAACAGTAGCAACATTACAGTTATGAAGTAGCAACGAAAATAATTTTATGGTTGGGTCACAACATGAGGAACTGTATTTAAAGGGCCAGAAGGTTGAGAACCACTGGTCTAAGGAATTTAACTGGTACTGTCCGGCCCTTGGGTGTCTAACAGTTTCATTTCAGCATAGCCAGCAGAGCTGTGCAAGCCTTTGAGCTATGGTAGCTCTTGAGAGATTGTCGTTGACCTGAGGTGGCAATGATAGGAGTCCAGAGGGACAGCCATGGCAGTTTGGATTTAGCTTTCAGGTAAATAGAAAAATGGATGCTCCTTTGGCAGGAGTGGAAATAAGATTAGGTGAGGCAGACAAATTTATCCACTTGATGCCTGATATAGCTTTAGGCCCAGTTAGTCCCACAGTGGAATAATTTGGCAATTTCCATTTGTCATTTCCTGATGTTCATTGAGAGGTTACAGCAGAGAATGAAAGCTAAATCAGGGCAGCATTTGATATGGGTCCTTTTCTCTTCCCCTAGCTTTAAGCAGGCAAACAGATCCTCCAGGGCATATTCCCTTCTCCTGTGGAGTGACTCGAAGAAGGCATGTGGCCTCAGGTGTGGCTCTGCCAGCATCACTAATCCTCTAAAACAGTGGTTCTCAACCTTGGCTGCACATTAGAATCACCTGGGAATCTTTTTAAAATCCTGATTTCTGGGCCTCATCCTCTGGAAATTCTGTTTCTTTGTTGTGGGGTGGGGCCACAACATTAGTAACAAAGAAACACAATTTCCAGAGGATGAGGCCCAGAAATCAGGATTTTAAAAAGATTCCCAGGTGATTCTAATGTGCAGCCAAGGTTGAGAACCACTGCTCTAAAAGGAGGGCAGAAGAGCTGTCAGTGGGTGTGACAGGATAGGCAATCAGATACCCACATCATTTGCCTTCCCTGCTGAGAAGAGAGCCTTCAAGGTACTAACTTCTCACTTTGTTGCTGAACAAGCCCAAGCCACTGAAATAGCACCTTCTCTGTTCTCCAATAAGAAAAGAAAAGGTGGCCGAAACCGGTTTGGCTCAGTGGATAGAGTGTCGGCCTGTGGACTGAAGGGTCCCAGGTTCGATTCCGGTCAAGGGCATGTACCTGGGTTGCGGGCACATCCCCAGTGGGAGATGTGCAGGAGGCAGCTGATCGATGTTTCTCTCTCATCGATGTTTCTAACTATCTATCTCTCTCCCTTCCTCTCTGTAAAAAAAATCAATAAAATATATTAAAAAAAAAAAAAAAAAAAAAAAAAAAAAAGAAAAGAAAAGGTGTTCTAGCCGGTGTGGCTCAGTGTTTGAGCATCGACCTGTGAACCTAGAGGTCATGGTTTGATTCCCCGTCAGGGCACATGCCCGGGGTTGAGGGCTCAATCTCCAGTGTGGGGTGTGCAGGAGGCAGCCCATCAATGATTTTCTCTCATCATTGATGTTTCTCTCTCTCTCTCTCTCTCTCTCTCTCTCTCTCCCTCTCTCTCTCTCTCTCTCTCTCTCTCTCTCTCTCCCTTCCTCTCTGAAATAAATAAAATATATTAAATGAAGAGAGAAGGTGGCGTGCCCTCCCTGGGGAACATCCACTCACATCTCCTTTTTGAGTAAATGTTCTTTCTCCTAAACTCTTAAGAATCCCCACGAGACTTGCAACCAGGGGAGAAATGGGCAGTAGCAGATTGTCTTGGGCTTACCCCCTGAACCTGTCTTTAGGTCCCCTTTTCTCTGACTTCCAAGTGAGCTAAAGAAGCCCCACCTTGGCTCATTTCTTTCCTATAAGATTTCTAGACAGCCAAAGTTGCATGTCTAGTCTCCTGTTGCTTCTTCTGTCATAGGCCCTTCCTTGTTTCCTTATCCCCAGCTTTAATAAATGTACTCTAAAAAAAGAAAAAAAGTGCAATGCATTGCAGGGCATCAGTCATTCATTAATTCATTCACTCACCTGCTCATTTATCTGGTATTTATGAAATTTTGATAGTGTGGTAGGCCTGTGTAGTTAAAAACATGAATAAGACAATCTTTTTCTCTAAGAAGCTACCAGGTAGTGGGGAAGAGACATGAAAACAATAGTTATAACACAAATGAAAGAAATAATGCAGTGCAATAAAAGCTATGATAGAAATATCTGCTAGGTGCTGCATAAAAGAAGCATAAAAGAGAAGTAATTTTTTTTGGTAATTTTCTTGGAGTCTAGAAGATAGAAAATTGAACTTTTAATTTATATTCAGCTGTGTTGGAGTCAATAAAGATTAATAGCTACTTATATCTCTTGTTTTAAGTTAGAAAGTTAATTTGAGGGAGAAGTTCTGTAAACGATTTGCTATACAAATGTTAGTACAATAATAATAATAGCTATTACCATTTATTGGGTTCTCACTATGTGCCAAGAACTGTTAAGTACTTCACGTATATAATTTCATTTAATCCTCACAATGATCCTATGAAGTAGGTATTACCGTTTCTATTTTATAGATGATAAAATTGAGGCTTGGAAAAGAAAAGCAACTTTGGTTTATGACTTTGTCTCCCCCTCCACCGATTATGTGGTAAAACCTGATGTAATTTCTCAGACATAACTGTCCACTCTCTACCCCCAACTTTGTTTTTAAACAGTGAAAGTAAAATTTTAAATGCCCCCTTGTGAAATTTGGGACCTCTTGCTATGTAAGTTTTGGAATCACAAACTTTAGAGATAGTTGGGAAGTCTTAGGAATTCAGATTTCACAGATGGAAGAAATGACACCCAGAGGAGTTACACATCTTAGCCAAGGTTGGCCAGTGCTCTGATAGGTGACAAGGCTTTTGTCTTCTAGGACAGTATTCTCCCTCCTGGGCTAAATGCTCTAGAGCAGGGGTGGGCAAACTTTTTGACTCGAGGGCCACAATGGGTTCTTAAACTGGACCGGAGGGCCGGAACAAAAGCATGGATGGAGTGTTTGTGTGAACTAATATAAATTCAAAGTAAACATCATTACATAAAAGGGTACAGTCTTTTTTTTTTTTTTGTTTTATTCATTTCAAACGGGCCGGATCCGGCCCGCGGGCCGTAGTTTGCCCACGGCTGCTCTAGAATGTGTAGACTTTAGGATTTAGTACAATCATATTTACTAAACATTGCAAAACATTCTAGCCAACAACAAAATTATTCAAGATGAAACCAAATTTTTTAACTTAGGAACATAGTTTCCAGGTGATCATCAGCATTTCTTAGTCACTTACTTGACAGAAATTTGATTTAATGAATGCCATGTACTGTCAAAGTGAGCAAGACACAACACACCCAGCAGTTCACAATTTAGTGAAGGGGAGACATGCAATAAAAGATTAAAACAATTATGTCCAGGTATGCACAAAGATCTAGGGTGCTATAGAAATGTGTAAAGCGGTGGTTCTCAACTGGGGGTAGGTATTACCTCCAAACCCTCAGCAGATATTTGGCAATGTCTGGAGGCATTTTTGATTGTCACAAATTAGGGAGTTGCTACTGGCATCTAGTGAGCAGATGCTAAGCATCCCAAAATTCACAGGATAGCCCCCCCACACACACACACAACAAACACTTAACCAGTCCAAACAATCAATAGGGCTGAAGTTGAGAAACCCTGGTATAGAACCAGCAAAATCTTTTCTACAAGGAATAGGGGGAGGGTAAAGTTTGGGTGCTGGTTACAGCAGAGTTTAATGAAGAGATCATGATGGTTCAGGGATGGGTGATCTCAGCAGAAGGGACAGCATGTGCAAAGCCACAGAAGCATGGCATATTTGGGCAACCCCAAACACGAGGGGAAGAATTGTGGGCATTAAGATTGGACAGCTGGGCAGGACCTAGATATTCAAGAAAATATACTGAGTTAGAGGAATTACAGTAAGAAAAGCTATGTGGTTCTATGGTGGTCACTCAGGAGCACAGTCTAGCCATGTATCTGTGAGCTAACACTGACGAAGCTTTTGAAATAAGGCTTTTCTCATCTTGCTTCCTTAGGGCCTGGGGTTTTCTAGGCATTTGTTACTTTCTCAGACAATGTGAACTCTGAGAGATGGAAGAGCTCTCTATTAAAGCCACTTAGCTGGGTCTCAATGCTGTGATGGGACCATGAGGGGCGAAGTGGTTATTTCTCATGTATTATGCTTATGGACAGATGATGATTATTTTTTATTTTGTAGAGCACCCTAGTTCAGAAATGGAGATAAGTGAACCTTAAGAATAGACTGCCAAATAAATAAACAAATATTAGACTGCCACCTGACATCTAAATGAGTTGCTTTCCTCCTTCCCCCACAAAAAAAATGTGGGCGGGTAGGCCATTCCAGTCAGGGTCTCTCTTTTTCTTAAGCTAATGATGATCAGAGCAACTGACAAACTGCCACGGAATCTGCCAGACCTCAGCCTGGCCTTGCCCCTTTTCCCCGGCTCCTGAGTTTTCTCCTCCTCCTGTCATGCTCTGAGCCCGTTCTTAGCAAGCTTCCAGGTCCTGGTCTCCTGGTCACAGCCTTCTGAGCCTGCTGGGCTCTGGTTCACACGTCTGCCTGTGCCCCTGGTGGCCTGATGACAGAACTTAATGGAGGTGAGTTACTCTTCTAACTCAGCTGGCTTTCTAGGTATAATTTGGAAAACCCAATCAGAAGGGGGTATGCATTTTAGAACATGAAAAGATATTCAGGGAAATATTTAACCATGACAGCTTATAGCTTCTATACTCATCCAGGTCTTGGAATAACTGAGAATTTAGATAAGAGAGATTGTAGAAAAGTAATGAAACCTACCATAAACTTTTGAGAAAAATTAAGTTAAATGCTACAAAAATTTACTTTCCTTATTAATGTATCACTTTATTTTATATTGAAAAAGATTATTATGTATAACTTGGTTTGCTCATAATACTATCACACTTAATATTTTATATTTAAAACAAAGCTGATTTTCAGAGGTTAAACATTTTTAGTAGAGTTTCTTTAAGATCCATTCAAAGCTAAAATAAAGGAAATAATATTCTGAATTAACAGTTCTCTTGATAGACAAAAGAAAATGTTTGTTTACTATAAGAAAGCTGGAAAAACTCACTAAAATTCATCAACAAGAAATTTTAACACAAATTCTTATGTAATGAGCTATCATTTCCATCAGTTTCCACTTCCTACAAAGTGTGATTTAAATTAATATTAATCATTAACATGAGGTTATAATTTCCTCGATTATGGGATATTCTCTTCCTCTTCTCTGTCCTTAACTGTTGAAACAGTTATAAGTATTATTTTAATAATTTCTAGAGAAAAAAATACACTGTTGCCTATTCCTACCACACTCTGAAAAGCAAAACATGACCTAAAATATGCAACAATGCCCTTAAAAAGCAACAGATCCCCTTAAATATTTTAGTATTCATGATTTCAAAAGTTCACAATCCAAAATTTCTCAGGAAAAATCCCCACAACTCTGGGAAAAATTAGGTATTTCTTCTACAGGTTTCCAAGAATTTCATTGCTCTACTTCTTGCCTTTTCTCTGCTCTGTGAGAATGTACAAGGTTAATGGAAGAAGGTGGATGTGCTTCTTCAGAAGATGATTCCTGCAAGTCATAGGCTTTATAAGGACAAATATTAGTCCTTGACTTGAATTTCCCTCCCTATCCCCTAAGGTTAAGCTTTCACTAAGGGGCTGGCAGTGGGTGTGATTTCTTAAAGTTTCTAGGTAGAGAAATTTCAGAATCTTCTTTGGTTTCCAATTCTATTCCTCCCTCTAGAGAGCAGTGGGAAGTTGTTCTAGTTATTTGCCTCACAAAGTTGGTCCATTTAATAAACTCAATTGCAGAAAACATTGATTGGTTCTCTGCTGACTCAAAGATTAGGGTAATGGACTCTAGGGTCAGATAAATAGTTCAAATTCAGGCTCCTTCACTTAATTCCTGAGTGACCCTAGCAAGTTATGTAACCTCCTTAAGCTTTAATTTCCTTAAAAATGGCATAATCATACCTATCTCACAAGGTTGTTATGAGGATTTTTTTTTAATAGTCCGTTGGTTTTATTTTTCTGGGATAAAAAAGTATAAGCATAAATGTTTTTACATGGTCCTAATGAAGATATCCTTTAAAATAATTTATGAAATAGTTCAATTCATGACTCTTGATTATCGGTATCCAACAATGTCACTGTTAGCCTTGATTAATTAGTTGAAAATTTGAGATCAGAAGAAGTGATTTATGAATATTTCCTCAACCCCTTAGAAACATAATCACAGAAATAAGTTATAACTTCATCATAAATTTTTGGAAAGTAGACGTGTTCATTCATTATTAATAGGGCAAAGATCTGTGTCACAAAAGATTAATCTGTGTAAACTGGCTTCCACCAGTAAAGACATTTTCTGAAAATCACAGATATGTCAGGAAAAAAAAAAAGGAAAATGACAGGTTTCTGGTCAAGATGGCGGTGTAGGTAAATGCGGCATTCACACATCTTCCCACAACCACTTCAAAATTACAACTAAACCACAGAACAACCATCTTTCAGAACTACCTGAAATCTAGCTGCCAGAAGTCCTACAGATAAGGATATAAAGACTAGCACAGTGATGGCGAACCTTTTGAGCTCGGCATGTCAGTATTTTGAAAAGCCCTAACTTAACTCTGGTGCCGTGTCACATATAGAAATTTTTTTGATCTTTGCAACCATATTAAAACAAAGATTTATATTTTTGATATTTATTTTATATATTTAAATGCTATTTAATAAAGAAAAATCAACCAAAAAAATGAGTTCGCATGTCACCTCTGACACGTGTGTCATAGGTTCGCCATCACTGGACTAGTAGGAAGGGCAGGGACACTGAAAGGGCTAATCCCACATCCATGTGTGATGGATAAGAATCAGGAGGGATATCTGGGCTGTGGAGGTCCCCCCTGAGGAGCAAGGGGTCCCAAACCCACACTAGGCCCCCCAGCCCAGGGTTCCAGGGCCAGGAAGGGAAGTCCCCATAACTTTTGGCTGTTATAAACCAGCCTCCCTGTGTTTGTTTCTGTGTATTAGAGCTGCTACATCTCCCAGGCTTGGCAGAGTGGCTTAATGTAGTAAGTGCCCTTAGGGTCCAGTGGCACAACCTCCCTGTTCACTCAAGCTGGGCACTCCAGGCATGTCCCCCCCATGTGGGCTGTGTACACTCTCCTGTTGTAGTTGAGCCTTGATTGCTGTTGGCTCAGTTGGTTGGAGCATTGGCCTAGACACCAAAATGTTGTGGGTTCGATTCTTGGTCAGGGCACATTCCTAGATTGTAGGTTTGATCCCCAATTGGGCGGTATATAGGAAGTAATGGGAAGTAATGGGAGGTAATTGATTGATGTTTCTCTCTCCCCTGTCCCCCGCACCTCTCTCTCCCTCTTTTCCTCTCTCTCTAAAAATCAATAAACATATCCGCAGGTAAGGATAAAAAATGTTATTACTCATTATTGAAATAGAACTTGTTGAAAATAGTACTTGATTTCTGCGGTCTTTTTTTGCAAAAAATCACAATACTAGGGTAACCATGAGGAAAACATCTAATGAATCCAAATTGAGAGACATTTTACAAAGTATCTGACCGGTACTCCTCAAAACTGTTAAGGCCATCAAAAACAAAGAAAGTCTAAGAAACTATGACAGCTCAGAGGAGCTTAAGCAGACAAGACAACTGAAAAATGCAATGTGATAGCTTGGATGAGATTCTGGAACAGAAAAAGGATATTATGGAAAAACGTAGGAAATCTGAATGAAGTATGGAGTGTAGTTAACAAAAAAAGAAAGAAAGAAAATGACATAGACCATTCTGCTGTATTAACGATCACGTGAAACAACATAACCTTTGTCCTCGGAGTTCCAGTGCAGCTTCTGTACTACATCTGTGCCAAAACTGCCACCGTGCAAGACTGACAAGCAGGTCACATGCTAAATGCACTTACTCCACACCAGATAACCAACAGTAGTCTGAACCAGATTTGTTTGCCCTGAATTTTGGGTTGTATTCTGTAGGAAAGGATGGTCTAAATCAGTGATGGCGAACCTTTTGAGCTTGGCGTGTTAGCATTTTGAAAAACCCTAACTTAACTCTGGTGCCGTGTCACATATAGAAATTGTTTGATCTTTGCAACCATAGTAAAACAAAGATTTATATTTTTGATATTTATATATTTAAATGCCATTTAACAAAGAAAAATCAACCAAAAAAATGAGTTTGCGTGTCACCTCTGACACGCGTGTCATAGGTTTGCCATCACTGGTCTAAATAAACATAGCTAATAAGTCCATACCAAAGGTGAGCAATGCTCTACATATTTGTACAGGGTGGGGCAAAAGTAGGTTTACAGTTGTTCTTATGAAAATAATACAATAATTATAAATACTAATACAAGAATAAACTGTTTTGCATACTTACAACTGTTCTTATGAAAATAAGAACTGTAAACCTACTTTTGCCCCACAACTAAAAAAGTTTGTTTGCTGGAAGTTTGCCACAATACAAAGTCCTAAACATCACAGAATCCAAGCTACAAGACCAGCCTTGTTTAATCTGATGATACAATTCCCTTTGGGATTCAGAGAGTGAATTTATAACAAAGGCAAACAGCAACGCCATAGAACTGCAGTGAAATATAACATTGTCTCAAGCAAGCATTCTTTTGGAGTTACTGTACCACTGATATAAGGCAAAGCAGGGCCAATATGGTGGGGAGTTATGAAAGTACTGTATGAGAGGGTTGGAAGATGGCGGCGATATAGGCAGACGCGTCCCAGGTCTTGTCCCGGAGCAAACGGAGTAAGCAGCTGAAACTAATAACACCCACCCCGAATTGGCAAATTTACTCAGCTGGTGAGACGGCTTGCAGCCTGGAAGGGCAGACCTCCCCTGGAAAGGTTAAAAACCAGGGATCTGGGCAGGAAAGTCTGCCAGACCTGAGCCCAGAGGGTCGGAGGGAGACCGCATGGCAGACAGCCGCGTCTCTTGGGACAGACACAGACCCTGACCAGGGTAAGGAGTTCCGCGGGTTTGCTGGCGCCAGGAGATTTGAGATTTGGATTTTGTGACTGCGGAGAACTGAGACTAAAGGGGGCATCCTGAGGAACTGATCAGACCATGCAGTGCCCATAAGAGAGGAGCGTTTCCCAGACCGCAGATCCAAGCAACAGCAGCCCCCTGAGCACCGCAGCCTCCTGATCACCACAGCCTCCTGATCACCACACCCTCTGTCTGTGGAACAGCAACTGTACTTGAAGCCTCCCCCTACCAGCCAGAAGAGCCAACACAGCTGTGAACAACACCCACCAGAGGAGCTGCTGCCAACTGGAAAGCAGCTGCTACCGCAACCATCTGAGCAGCAACCACAACCCAAGGAGCCCCTGCCACCCAGGGAGCAGCCACTGAACATCTCAACATCTACATATGTCAGCGAGATCAAACATGGGTAGGCAAAGAAACCCCCAAAGGAAAGAAAAGGAGGACTCCCCAGAAAAGCAGCTAAGTGAGACAGAGATATGCAACATGACGGAAAAAGAATTCAGAATAAGGTTCCTAGAGTACATGCACCACATGTTCAAGAAGCAAGAAGAAACAGATGAAAAACTCAACTACTTATGCAAGAAGCTAGAAGAAACAGATGAAAAAATCAACAACTTAAGTAAGTCCCAAGAAGAAATGAAGAGTGACATAGCTTCAATAAAAAACTCCATTGAAAGTATCAACAGTAGACTGGGAGAAGCGGAGGACCGAATTAGTGAATTAGAAGACAAGGAAGCAAAACACACTCAAACTGTACGGCAAATGGAGAAAAAAATTAAAAGACAGGAGGAGAGCCTAAGGGAGCTTTGGGACAACATGAAACGAAACAACATACGAATAATAGGGGTGCCAGAACAACAGAAAGACGAACATGGATTAGAAAACCTATTCGAAGAAATAATATCAGAAAACTTCCCTGAGGTGGGGAAGAAAAAAGTCACACAAGCCCAGAGAGTTCCAAACAAGGTGAACCCGAAAAGACCCACACCAAGACACATCATAATTACCATGGCAAATGTTCAGGATAAAGAGAGAATCTTACAGGCTGCAAGAGAGAGACGGAAAGTAACATACAAGGGATCTCCCATTAGATTATCAAATGATTTCTCAACAGAAACACATCAGGCCAGAAAAGAATGGACGGAAATCTACAAAGTGATGCAAAGCAAAGGACTGAATCCAAGAATACTCTATCCAGCAAGGCTATCATTCAAAATTGAAGGGGAAATAAGAAGCTTCACAGACAAAAAAGGGCTAAGGGAGTTTATCACCACCAAGCCAGCCATGCAAGAAATGCTAAAGGGACTGGTGTAAAAAGAAGAAATATCAAGCTCAGAAAGAAAACAGCCACATACACACACACAAAAAAGAAATGGCTACAAACAAATACCTTTCAATAATAACTTTAAATGTAAATGGACTAAATGCTCCAACCAAAAGACATCGAGTGGCTGAATGGATAAAAAAACATGACCCATACATCTGCTGTCTACAAGAGACCCACCTCATTAGAAGGGACTCACACAGACTGAAAGTGAAGGGATGGAAAAATATCTTTCACGCAAATGGAAAGGAAAAGAAAGCTGGGGTAGCAATACTTATATCTGACAAAATACATCTCAAAGTGAAGGCCATAACCAGAGATAAGGAAGGCCACTTCATAATACTAAAGGGATCAATACAACAAGAAGATATAACCCTGGTAAACATATATGCACCCAATGCAGGAGCACCCACATACATAAGAAAACTTCTGGAAGATATCAGGGGAGAGATCGACAACAATACAATCATAGTAGGGGACTTTAATACACCACTGACATCACTGGATAAATCCACTAGACAAAAACTCAGCAAAGAAACAGCAATCCTAAATGACTCACTAGATCAGATGGACTTAATTGACATCTTCAGAACACTTCACCCCACAGCTGCGGAATATACATTCCTCTCAGGTGCTCATGGGACATATTCAAAAATAGACCACATATTGGGTCACAAGCAAAGTCTCCACAAATTCAAGAAGATTGAAATCATAAAAAGCTTCTTCTCAGACCACGATGGCATAATGTTAGAAATAAACTACAATAAAACCAACCCAAAATACTCAAACACTTGGAAGCTGAATAGCATGTTATTAAATATTGATTGGGTTACCGATGACATCAAAGAAGAAATTAAAAACATCCTGGACACTAATGACAATGAAAACACAACAATCCAAAACCTCTGGGACACAATGAAAGCAGTCCTGAGAGGAAAGTTTATAGCTCTACAGGCCTATCTCAAAAAACAAGAAAAAATGGTAGTCAATCATCTAACTCTACAACTCAAAGAATTAGAAAGAGAGCAACAAGAAAACCCCAGAGTGAGCAGAAGGAAGGAGATAATAAAGATTAGAGCAGAAATCAATGAAATAGAGACCAAAAAAACAATACAGAAAATCAATGAAACCAAGAGCTGGTTCTTTGAAAGGATAAACAAGATTGACAAACCCCTAGCCAGGCTCACCAAGAAGCAAAGAGAGAGGTCCCAAATAAACCAAATCAGAAATGATAGAGGCGAAATAACAACAGACCCCACAGAAATACAAATGATTGTTAAACAATACTACGAGCAACTCTACTCCAACAAACTGGACAACCTGGAGGAAATGGACAAATTCCTAGAAAAATACAACATTCCAAAACTCAATCAGGAAGAATCTAAAAACCTCAATAGGCCAATAACTATGGAAGAAATTGAAGCAGTCATCAGAAAGCTTCCAGCAAACAAAAGCCCAGGGCCAGACGGCTTCACAGGGGAGTTCTACCAAACATTCAAGGAAGAACTAAAACCTACCCTCCTCAGACTACTACAAAAAATTCAAGAGGAAGGAACGCTTCCAAGCTCATTCTATGAAGCCAGCATCACCCTAATACCAAAACCAGGTAAAGACATCACAATGAAAGAGAATTACAGGCCAATATCCCTCATGAACATAGATGCCAAAATCCTCAACAAAATCTTAGCAAATCGGATCCAGCAGTACATCAGAAGGATCATACACCATGACCAAGTAGGATTCATCCCAGAGATGCAAGGATGGTACAACATCCGTAAATCAATAAATGTGATACATCACATAAACAAATTGAAAGAAAAAAACCACATGGTCATATCAATTGATGCAGAAAAAGCATTCGACAAAATCCAACACCCATTTTTGATAAAAACTCTCAGAAAGGTGGGAATAGAAGGATCATACCTCAACATAATAAAAGCCATATATGACAGGCCCACAGCCAACATCATACTCAATGGACAAAAACTAACACCATTTCCCCTAAGAACAGGAACAAGACAGGGATGCCCACTCTCACCACTCCTGTTCAACATAGTACTGGAAGTATTAGCCATTGCAATTCGGCAAGAAGAAGGAATAAAAGGCATCCAAATTGGAAAAGAGGAAGTAAAACTGTCCTTATTTGCAGATGACATGATATTATACATACAAAACCCTAGAGACTCCATCAAAAAGCTACTAGACTTAATACATGAATTTGGCAATGTAGCAGGATACAAAATTAACCCCAAGAAATCTGAGGCATTTCTATACACCAATAGTGAACTTTCAGAAAGGGAGATCAGAAAAACAATCCCATTTACCATCGCACCAAAAAAATTAAGATACCTAGGAATAAACTTAACTAAAGAGGTTAAAAACCTCTACTCAGAAAACTACAGGACGTTGAAAAAAGAGATAGAGGAAGACATAAACAGATGGAAGAACATACCATGTTCTTGGATTGGTAGAATCAACATCATTAAAATGTCCATACTACCCAAAGCAATCTATACATTCAACGCACTTCCCATTAAAATACCAATGGCCTTCTTCACAGATCTAGAACGAACTCTCCAAAAATTCATCTGGAATAAAAAAAGACCCAGAATAGCTGCAACGATCCTGAGAAAGAACAAAGTAGGTGGGATCTCAATGCCAGATATCAAGCTGTATTACAAAGCCACTGTTCTCAAAACTGCCTGGTACTGGCACAAGAACAGGCATATAGATCAGTGGAATAGAATAGAGAGTCCAGAAATTAGCCCGAACCAATATGCTCAATTAATTTTTGACAAAGGAGGCATGAACATACAATGGAGCCAAGATAGTCTCTTCAATAAATGGTGTTGGGAAAATTGGACAGACATATGCAAGAAAATGAAACTAGACCACCAACTTACACCATACACAAGAATAAACTCAAAATGGATAAAGGACTTAAATGTACGACAGGAAACCATAAAAATTCTAGAAGAATACAAAGGCAGCAAAATCTCAGACATATGCCAAAACAATTTCTTCACTGATACAGCTCCTAGGGCAGTTGAAACTAAAGAGAAACTGAACAAATGGGACTACATCAAAATAAAAAGCTTCTGCACAGCAAAAGAAACCATCAACAAAACAACAAGAAAACCCACCTCGTGGGAAAACATATTTGCCAACGTCATATCTGATAAGGGCTTAATCTCCAAAATTTATAGGGAACTCATACAACTTAACAAAAAGAAGATAAACAATCCAATCAAAAAATGGGCAAAGGATCTAAATAGACACCTTTCAAAAGAGGACATTCAGAAAGCCAAGAGACATATGAAAACATGCTCAAAGTCACTAATCATCCGAGAGATGCAAATCAAAACAACAATGAGGTACCATCTCACACCTGTCAGAATGGCCATCATCAACAAATCAACAAACGACAAGTGCTGGAGAGGATGTGGAGAAAAAGGAACACTTGTGCACTGCTGGTGGGAATGCAGACTGGTGCAGCCACTATGGAAGGCAGTATGGAGGTTCCTCAAAAAATTGGAAATGGAACTCCCATTTGACCCTGTGATCCCACTCCTAGGAATATATCCCAAGAAACCAGAAACACCAATCAGAAAGGATATATGCACCCAGATGTTCATAGCAGCACAATTCACCATAGCTAAGATCTGGAAACAGCCTAAGTGCCCATCAGTAGATGAATGGATTAGAAAGCTGTGGTACATCTACACGATGGAATACTATGCTGCTGTTAAAAAGAAGGAACTCCTACCATTTGCAACATCATGGATGGAACTGGAGAGCATTATGCTAAGTGAAACAAGCCAGTCAATGAAGGAAAAATACCACATGATCTCACTCATTCATGGATAATAAAGACCATTACAAACTTTTGAACAATAATAGATACAGAGGCAGAGCTGCCTCAAACTGATTGTCAAACTGCAGTGGGAAGGCCAGAGAGAGTTGGGGGACAGGAGGGAGGGGAGTAAGAGATCAACCGAAGGACTTGTATGCATGCATATAAGCATAACTAATGGACATAAGACACTGGGGGGTAAGGGAGGGTAGGGGTTTGTCAAGGGGGGGGGGGAAAGGATACTTATGTAATACCCTTTGTAATACTTTAAGAGAAAAATTAAAAAAAAAAAAAAAAAAGAAAGTACTGTATGAAAATATGGAAAACAGCAACCGTCCAAATTACATGGGCTGAAGGAAGGAAACTAAGGCCTTGCTGAAGCCACCACATCTCAAGCAGGTCTTTGTTATCTGTTTGATTCTATCTTCCTCCCTAAGCTTTAAGTTTTGTGAGAGCAGGAATCAACTATGTTGTTCACCATTATTTTTCCAGCTCCTGTTATAAAGTTCACAAAATATCAGGCTTCAAATCTGACAAACCTGCACCTTTTGTAAATCCTATGTTCTCTTGCTTTCTTTGATGATCCATGAATTGGACTACAGTTACAATTTTTAAATTTCACAAATATTTAAATGCCACTACTAATGAAATGAATTCCTTGGCTGTCTCCTCTCAGTGGGGACTGCTGGCTAGGATGAGCCACTAGGGCTGACTGCTGGGTCTGGGGCCTGTGGGCTGGACTGCTATGAGAATTAAATAAAATAATGTGCATGAACCATTTTTCACAGTAAATGCTCAGTAAATCTTAGCTAATATGATTTAAATAATCCCTTATTTTATAGCAGAAGCCATATTCTTGAAAGTCAGGGAAACTGGCAAAACCTCAAGCAGCAAGATGAATGAATATAAGCCATAAAAACAAGTGGTAATGTGAAAATTAAGCACAATTAATTTTTGTGAAAGATTCAGCAGTCAGTACACTTATTTAGGTTTTCAAAGATATGTTATATCTACCACAGTAGAAATAAAATGATTCCCAGCTCTGTATTCTCTTAAAATAAAAAAATTTAAAAATCTAAAAGAAGAAATAACAATCATGTAATATCAACAATCAATAACACTAAGTATATATTTTCATAAAATAAAATTCACCCTTTTAAAGTATATCCTTTAGTGATTTTTAGCATTGTCACAAACTTGTACAACCATCACCATCATCTAATTCTAGAGCATTTCCATCACCTCAGAAAGAAATTCCATGCCATTAACAATCACTTCTCATTTCCCCCTAACCCCAGCCCTAGAAACCACTAATCAACTTTAAATATATTTTAAAAACACATTCAATAAAGTTCCTAAATGTCATCTATTTCCAAAAGGTACTACATTCACTAGGATTAAAAACTGGCTCTGCTAGGCAACCCTTTTCTTTATTTTATTTTATTGACTTGAGAGAGGAAGGGAGAGGGAGAAAGAGATAGGAACATCAATGATGAGAGAGAATCATGGATCAGCTGCCTCCTGCATGCCCTCTACTGGGGATCGAGCCTGCAACCCTGGCATATGCCCTTGACTGGAATAGAATCTGGGCGCCTTCAGTCCACAGATTGATGCTTTATCCACTGAGCCAAACTAGCTAGGACTAGGCAACGCTTCTCTTAAAATCACTCTCAATTGGCCAGGTTCTCCCACAAGTTTTATCCTATACAGAATGCATCTGATTTTAAAGTTTTCAAGATAGCCTGATAGGCTTAAAATGCAATATATGTGGTACTTGACTATTCACTGGCATATTTTTCTGAGTTTGATCTTCTAAGCACATATCGAGAGGGTGGAGAATAAATAGATTTTCTCCTTTCATTTTTTTTTTTTTTTTTTTTTTTTTTTTTTTTTTTACAGAACAAATTTTTACTTTTAATCATTAGTGCCAATACAATTCACAACTTTGTTGCCATGTTTTTTTTTTTTTTTTTTTTTTTTTTATTATTCGCTTAAAGTATTACAAAGGGTATTACATAAGTATCCTTTTCACCCCCCCGCCCTTGACAAACCCCTACCCTCCCTTACCCCCCAGTGTCTTATGTCTATTAGTTATGCTTATATGCATGCATACAAGTCCTTCGGTTGATCTCTTACTCCCCTCCCTCCTGCCCCCCAACTCTCTCTGGCCTTCCCACTGCAGTTTGACAATCAGTTTGAGGCAGCTCTGCCTCTGTATCTATTATTGTTCAAAAGTTTGTAATGGTCTTTATTATCCATGAATGAGTGAGATCATGTGGTATTTTTCCTTCATTGACTGGCTTGTTTCACTTAGCATAATGCTCTCCAGCTCCATCCATGATGTTGCAAATGGTAGGAGTTCCTTCTTTTTAACAGCAGCATAGTATTCCATCGTGTAGATGTACCACAGTTTTCTAATCCATTCATCTACTGATGGGCACTTAGGCTGTTTCCAGATCTTAGCTATGGTGAATTGTGCTGCTATGAACATCTGGGTGCATATATCCTTTCTGATTGGTGTTTCTGGTTTCTTGGGATATATTCCTAGAAGTGGGATCACAGGGTCAAATGGGAGTTCCATTTCCAATTTTTTGAGGAACCTCCATACTGCCTTCCATAATGGCTGCACCAGTCTGCATTCCCACCAGCAGTGCACAAGTGTTCCTTTTTCTCCACATCCTCTCCAGCACTTGTCGTTTGTTGATTTGTTGATGATGGCCATTCTGACAGGTGTGAGATGGTACCTCATTGTTGTTTTGATTTGCATCTCTCGGATGATTAGTGACTTTGAGCATGTTTTCATATGTCTCTTGGCTTTCTGAATGTCCTCTTTTGAAAGGTGTCTATTTAGATCCTTTGCCCATTTTTTGATTGGATTGTTTATCTTCTTTTTGTTAAGTTGTATGAGTTCCCTATAAATTTTGGAGATTAAGCCCTTATCAGATATGACGTTGGCAAATATGTTTTCCCACGAGGTGGGTTTTCTTGTTGTTTTGTTGATGGTTTCTTTTGCTGTGCAGAAGCTTTTTATTTTGATGTAGTCCCATTTGTTCATTTTCTCTTTAGTTTCAACTGCCCTAGGAGCTGTATCAGTGAAGAAATTGTTTTGGCATATGTCTGAGATTTTGTTGCCTTTGTATTCTTCTAGAATTTTTATGGTTTCCTGTCGTACATTTAAGTCCTTTATCCATTTTGAGTTTATTCTTGTGTATGGTGTAAGTTGGTGGTCTAGTTTCATTTTCTTGCATATGTCTGTCCAATTTTCCCAACACCATTTATTGAAGAGACTATCTTGGCTCCATTGTATGTTCATGCCTCCTTTGTCAAAAATTAATTGAGCATATTGGTTCGGGCTAATTTCTGGACTCTCTATTCTATTCCACTGATCTATATGTCTGTTCTTGTGCCAGTACCAGGCAGTTTTGAGAACAGTGGCTTTGTAATACAGCTTGATATCTGGCATTGAGATCCCACCTACTTTGTTCTTTCTCAGGATCGTTGCAGCTATTCTGGGTCTTTTTTTATTCCAGATGAATTTTTGGAGAGTTCGTTCTAGATCTTTGAAGAAGGCCATTGGTATTTTAATGGGAAGTGCGTTGAATGTATAGATTGCTTTGGGTAGTATGGACATTTTAATGATGTTGATTCTACCAATCCAAGAACATGGTATGTTCTTCCATCTGTTTATGTCTTCCTCTATCTCTTTTTTCAACGTCCTGTAGTTTTCTGAGTAGAGGTCTTTAACCTCTTTAGTTAAGTTTATTCCTAGGTATCTTAATTTTTTTGGTGCGATGGTAAATGGGATTGTTTTTCTGATCTCCCTTTCTGAAAGTTCACTGTTGGTGTATAGAAATGCCTCAGATTTCTTGGGGTTAATTTTGTATCCTGCTACATTGCCAAATTCATGTATTAAGTCTAGTAGCTTTTTGATGGAATCTCTAGGGTTTTGTATGTATAATATCATGTCATCTGCAAATAAGGACAGTTTTACTTCCTCTTTTCCAATTTGGATGCCTTTTATTCCTTCTTCTTGCCTAATTGCAATGGCTAATACTTCCAGTACTATGTTGAACAGGAGTGGTGAGAGTGGGCATCCCTGTCTTGTTCCTGTTCTTAGGGGAAATGGTGTTAGTTTTTGTCCATTGAGTATGATGTTGGCTGTGGGCCTGTCATATATGGCTTTTATTATGTTGAGGTATGATCCTTCTATTCCCACCTTTCTGAGATTTTTATCAAAAATGGGTGTTGGATTTTGTCGAATGCTTTTTCTGCATCAATTGATATGACCATGTGGTTTTTTTCTTTCAATTTGTTTATGTGATGTATCACATTTATTGATTTACGGATGTTGTACCATCCTTGCATCTCTGGGATGAATCCTACTTGGTCATGGTGTATGATCCTTCTGATGTACTGCTGGATCCGATTTGCTAAGATTTTGTTGAGGATTTTGGCATCTATGTTCATGAGGGATATTGGCCTGTAATTCTCTTTCATTGTGATGTCTTTACCTGGTTTTGGTATTAGGGTGATGCTGGCTTCATAGAATGAGCTTGGAAGCGTTCCTTCCTCTTGAATTTTTTGTAGTAGTCTGAGGAGGGTAGGTTTTAGTTCTTCCTTGAATGTTTGGTAGAACTCCCCTGTGAAGCCGTCTGGCCCTGGGCTTTTGTTTGCTGGAAGCTTTCTGATGACTGCTTCAATTTCTTCCATAGTTATTGGCCTATTAAGGTTTTTAGATTCTTCCTGATTGAGTTTTGGAATGTTGTATTTTTCTAGGAATTTGTCCATTTCCTCCAGGTTGTCCAGTTTGTTAGAGTAGAGTTGCTCGTAGTATTGTTTAACAATCATTTGTATTTCTGTGGGGTCTGTTGTTATTTCGCCTCTATCATTTCTGATTTGGTTTATTTGGGACCTCTCTCTTTGCTTCTTGGTGAGCCTGGCTAGGGGTTTGTCAATCTTGTTTATCCTTTCAAAGAACCAGCTCTTGGTTTCATTGATTTTCTGTATTGTTTTTTTGGTCTCTATTTCATTGATTTCTGCTCTAATCTTTATTATCTCCTTCCTTCTGCTCACTCTGGGGTTTTCTTGTTGCTCTCTTTCTAATTCTTTGAGTTGTAGAGTTAGATGATTGACTACCATTTTTTCTTGTTTTTTGAGATAGGCCTGTAGAGCTATAAACTTTCCTCTCAGGACTGCTTTCATTGTGTCCCAGAGGTTTTGGATTGTTGTGTTTTCATTGTCATTAGTGTCCAGGGTGTTTTTAATTTCTTCTTTGATGTCATCGGTAACCCAATCAATATTTAATAACATGCTATTCAGCTTCCAAGTGTTTGAGTATTTTGGGTTGTTTTTATTGTAGTTTATTTCTAACATTATGCCATCGTGGTCTGCAAAGAAGCTTTTTATGATTTCAATCTTCTTGAATTTGTGGAGACTTTGCTTGTGACCCAATATGTGGTCTATTTTTGAATATGTCCCATGAGCACCTGAGAGGAATGTATATTCCGCAGCTGTGGGGTGAAGTGTTCTGAAGATGTCAATTAAGTCCATCTGATCTAGTGAGTCATTTAGGATTGCTGTTTCTTTGCTGAGTTTTTGTCTAGCGGATTTATCCAGTGATGTCAGTGGTGTATTAAAGTCCCCTACTATGATTGTATTGTTGTCGATCTCTCCCCTGATATCTTCCAGAAGTTTTCTTATGTATGTGGGTGCTCCTGCATTGGGTGCATATATGTTTACCAGGGTTATATCTTCTTGTTGTATTGATCCCTTTAGTATTATGAAGTGGCCTTCCTTATCTCTGGTTATGGCCTTCACTTTGAGATGTATTTTGTCAGATATAAGTATTGCTACCCCAGCTTTCTTTTCCTTTCCATTTGCGTGAAAGATATTTTTCCATCCCTTCACTTTCAGTCTGTGTGAGTCCCTTCTAATGAGGTGGGTCTCTTGTAGACAGCAGATGTATGGGTCATGTTTTTTTATCCATTCAGCCACTCGATGTCTTTTGGTTGGAGCATTTAGTCCATTTACATTTAAAGTTATTATTGAAAGGTATTTGTTTGTAGCCATTTCTTTTTTTGTGTGTGTGTGTGGCTGTTTTCTTTCTGAGCTTGATATTTCTTCTTTTTACACCAGTCCCTTTAGCATTTCTTGCATGGCTGGCTTGGTGGTGATAAACTCCCTTAGCCCTTTTTTGTCTGTGAAGCTTCTTATTTCCCCTTCAATTTTGAATGATAGCCTTGCTGGATAGAGTATTCTTGGATTCAGTCCTTTGCTTTGCATCACTTTGTAGATTTCCGTCCATTCTTTTCTGGCCTGATGTGTTTCTGTTGAGAAATCATTTGATAATCTAATGGGAGATCCCTTGTATGTTACTTTCCGTCTCTCTCTTGCAGCCTGTAAGATTCTCTCTTTATCCTGAACATTTGCCATGGTAATTATGATGTGTCTTGGTGTGGGTCTTTTCGGGTTCACCTTGTTTGGGACTCTCTGGGCTTGTGTGACTTTTTTCTTCCCCACCTCAGGGAAGTTTTCTGATATTATTTCTTCGAATAGGTTTTCTAATCCATGTTCGTCTTTCTGTTGTTCTGGCACCCCTATTATTCGTATGTTGTTTCGTTTCATGTTGTCCCAAAGCTCCCTTAGGCTCTCCTCCTGTCTTTTAATTTTTTTCTCCATTTGCCGTACAGTTTGAGTGTGTTTTGCTTCCTTGTCTTCTAATTCACTAATTCGGTCCTCCGCTTCTCCCAGTCTACTGTTGATACTTTCAATGGAGTTTTTTATTGAAGCTATGTCACTCTTCATTTCTTCTTGGGACTTACTTAAGTTGTTGATTTTTTCATCTGTTTCTTCTAGCTTCTTGCATAAGTAGTTGAGTTTTTCATCTGTTTCTTCTTGCTTCTTGAACATGTGGTGCATGTACTCTAGGAACCTTATTCTGAATTCTTTTTCCGTCATGTTGCATATCTCTGTCTCACTTAGCTGCTTTTCTGGCGAGTCCTCCTTTTCTTTCCTTTGGGGGTTTCTTTGCCTACCCATGTTTGATCTCGCTGACATATGTAGATGTTGAGATGTTCAGTGGCTGCTCCCTGGGTGGCAGGGGCTCCTTGGGTTGTGGTTGCTGCTCAGACGGTTGCGGTAGCAGCTGCTTTCCAGTTGGCAGCAGCTCCTCTGGTGGGTGTTGTTCACAGCTGTGTTGGCTCTTCTGGCTGGTGGGGGGAGGCTTCACATACAGTTGCTGTTCCACAGACAGAGGGTGTGGTGATCAGGAGGCTGTGGTGATCAGGAGGCTGCGGTGATCAGGGGGCTGCTGTTGCTTGGATCTGCTGCGTTGATTTAAAGGCACAAAATACAACAGAGCAAGGCACAACGTACCAGGCACTGAACACAAGTATATTCACAATATTAATAACCCCAAATAAAGGTGACCACCCGAATTAAGAGAATTAGGGGATAAGGGAGAAAGAAGAGAAGAAGATAAAAGAGAGAACAGAAAAGAAAAATAAGAAAAAAAACAAACAAAAAAGGAGTGCAAAAATAGAATTGGGAAAAAAGAGGGGGGAAAAAAAGAGAGTGAAAAAAGAGAATGAAGTAGAAGCGGGGAAGAGACTCCCCGTATGAGGAGCAACCTCCAATAGAACTGCCACTAATCTCAACAAATTCCAGCAACAGATCCCTGGAGATGAATGCAAACTACAAACCACCAATAATATCCAGAGGGGTAAGGGAAAACAGAAGCACAAAAATAACTGGGGTGGGGTGGGGGAGGGAAGGGAAAAACCAGCAGAAAAAAAAGAAAAAGAAAAAGAAAAACAACCTCACAACCAGTCCTAAAAAAGAAGAAAAAACACAAAACAAAACAAACAAACAAATTAAAAAAAAAAAAAAAAAGCCCAATATATTCAACAATCAAGAAAACAATAGAAAGATAAGAGAGAAAAAAATGGTTGGAAAGTGAAGAAGGATAAAGAATAGGTGTATAAGGATTTAGAGCAGTAGATTGGAAATAGGATGTATAAGTAGGGTGGAATTAGACAGGGGGTAAAAAGAGGGAATTGGGAAAGTCTGGAGCAGGAATAGGGTAGGAGAAACAGGACACCAAAAGGGGAAAAGTAAGGAAGAGGGTTTTAGCAAAGAGGTGGAATTGAGATAGGGAAAATTAATGCTAAAGGAACGATGAAAATAGAATGGAGAACACTAATCCCAAAAGAAAATAAAGAGAAAATAAAATGGCACTTTAAAAAATGGTAAAATGGTAGCAGTAATAATACTGGTTAAAAATAAAAATGTGGTAATTTAAAGGGTAAAATCAGGTGATGGAAAAAGAAGAAAAAGAGAAAAAAAAATTGGTTTCTTAGTAAAAAGGTGAAAAAATTAAAAAGAAAAAGAAAAAGAAAAAATTTGCAGTAGTGATGGTCTTTCGGTTCTTCTACTCTTCAGCCTGGTTCGCCTTAGTCCTGCCAGGTATTTAGGAGAGTGTTGAATTTGCCTGCATTACACTGTTCCTCTGTGTTGTAAATCACAGTCCTGATTTTAAAGCAGGCCGTATTTGTGATCCAGTCTGCCTTAATTTGTATTCCCCTAAGAGTCAGTTTGTGGCTCAGCCTCTGGGTGGCAGTGTTTTTGGGTTGGCCTCTGAGGCTATACAGCTTCTCTATCCTTTTTTAATCCTTACCCTGCTCTGTGTTGTTGGTGGGACTGAAAATCCCTCTATAGGCCAGACCCTGGTAACTCCCAGGGACTAATCAGCTTGTTTTAGTCCTTTATCTCATACAGGGTGGAATCTGGGTGTGGCTGTGCTCCTTGCCTGGGGGGCTGGGGGGAGGAATTCCACCCTCTGGAGGAATGGCTGCCCCAGTCCTGGGCCCAGGGGGGTCTCAGCACTCAATTCGCTGCCACCTCCTCCGGCTCCCCCTCTTTCCTCAGCCTCTCCCCAGATTCCCCTCGTCTGCACCTTCACCCTCTCTTCAGCACAGGTGAGTGTCTGTATCCGAACTGTCCTATGAGCAGGGTTCAGTGAAAACAAAGAAACAGACAAATGCCGGCCGGCCGCGGAAACGCTCCTCTCTTACCGGTCTGGGAAACGCTCTTCTCTTACCAGCACTGCATGGTCTGGGAAACGCTCCTCTCTTATGGGCACTGCATGGTCTGATCAGTTCCTCAGGATGCCCCCTTTAGTCTCAGTTCTCCGCAATCACAAAATCCAAATCTCAAATCTCCTGGCGCCAGCAAACCCGCGGAACTCCTTACCCTGGTCAGGGTCTGTGTCTGTCCCAAGAGACGCGGCTGTCGGCCATGCGGTCTCCCTCCGACCCTCTGGGCTCAGGTCTGGCCGATTTTCTCCTTTCATTTCCACAGAATTGCCCACTCAGTCTAGCACAAAAAATGGAATAATCTCTTTTTAAAATGTTTTGTTTAAATGGAACTTAAATGAGTTATTAATATATAAAAGGATGGTAAATTAGAATTTTTTGATGTGCAACAGAACCAGGGGAAATAAGACTATAAATATGAGTTTGCAACATGTTACAGAGAATTCTGAATTCTTGGACCCTTTGAAAAAACCCCAAACCATTTGGTAGGCTGTGGGAAGCAACAGAAGATTTTGGAGGCAGAAGAGGGTTAGCAATGATTATTAACTGGACTTTACAACTGAGTAGATGATGGGGAAGGAAGAAGAGAACACCCAAAGATAAAACTGGGACATTGGTGGTGCAATAATATGGAAGACGGGAGAAGGAACTGATTTATTAAGAGACTAGGGGCCTGGTGCATGAATTCGATCGGAGCTGATTGGGCCGGATCAGCCAGGGGCAGGTGGGGTGGATGCAGGAGGTTGGCCAGCTGGCCCCACCTCCAATCACGGTGGAGGGGCTGATGGGGAGGGGGTGGCCGGACAGGGGGAGGGGCTGCCAGCAGTTGGCTGGCCAGTCCTGCCCCTGATTGGAGTTGGGGGGGGGGGGGTGATCAGGAGCAGGGTCGGCCTGGGAGAGGGGCCACTGGCAGTTGGCCAGCCTGCTCTGTCCCTGGTCAGGGGGGAGAAAAGGGGGGTGCCAGCTGAGGGGAGGGGCCGCAGGCAGTTGGCCAGCCAGCTCCACCCCCTGTTTGAACTCCCAGTTGAGGGGATAATTTGCATATTAGCCTTTTATTATATAGGATATGAGTTCTATTTCAGTCTTGTTCAACTTTCAAGGATCCAGTTGTGGGCTCAGAGATATAGATTTGGGAGTCACCTCTATGGAGGTTGTACATGAAGTACTGGGAATGAATGGTTCACTTGGTAAGAAGAGAGAATAGAGTTATAATAGAGCTGAAGACAGACCACAGTAATTGTTTACACTTAAAGTGAGAAGAGGAAGAGAAACCAGCCAAGGCAGAGGAATGAATGGTCAGAGGCAGGTGAACTAGGATAGTATTGCATCATAAGACCAAAGAACTGATTCAATAAGTCAAAGAGGATGAAGATTGAGTGCTTAGCAAACTCCACAGCAAGCTTTAAGCAGTTTCTATCGAGTTCTGGGGTAGAGGATCTGTTATAAGAGCAGAGATTCTGACAAGTTACCTTCAGCAAAGAAGAAGATAAACATCCTCTTCCAACTCACACGGCAAGGCATTATGCATAGAAATCCAGGAAGAGCTGCGGTTAACGTTACACTGCCACTCTCCCCATTTGTTTTTCTATAATTCTTATCTCTACCAACTAACTCTCTCCACATTACATTTCTGTATTTATTCTGCCTTGTTTAAAATTAAGCTCCTAGATTGTGTCCTTATACTTCTCCATGCCATGATAACCTTTCATGTCCCAAATTCTACCTCATGCCAATCTTTAAATGACTACTTCAACTGTTAATTTCCTGATTATCTATTTCAGAGTTAAATTTACAAGAGGTTCTAGCTTGCCAGATTATTATTATTTTTTGTATTAGGTCACATCATGGAATGTTGAACCGTCAATGAATAGGTCAGAAGCCCATCTGTATTTTAATCACCTGTGGCCTGGGAGATGGAGTGGAGGCCACATAGTTAGTATATGTAGGCTTGACCTTCAGTGTGAACTATAGGAATGACAGCAACTATGAGGAACATATCTAGTAGGCATTGGGGATGAAAGTTTAAAAACCCACGTTTGCCTGGCCAGTGTGGCTCAGTGATTGAATGTCAACCCATGATATTCAATTCCCGGTCAGGGCACATGCCCGGTTGCAGGCTCAATTCCCAGTAGGGGAATGTGCAGTGGGCAGCCTTTAGATCAGTGATGGCGAACCTATGACATGTGTGTCAGAGGTGACATGCGAACTCATTTTTTTGGTTGATATTTCTTTGTTAAATGGCATTTAAATATATATAAAATAAATATCAAAAATATAAATCTTTGTTTTACTATGGTTGCAAATATCAAAAAATTTCTATATGTGACATGGCACCAGAGTTGAGTTAGGATTTTTAAAAATGTTGACACGCCGAGCTCAAAAGGTTTGCCATCACTTCTTTAGATGATTCTCTCTCATCATTGAGGTTTCTGTCCCTCTCTCCCTCTCCCTTCCTCTCTCCTAAGTCAATAAAAAACATATTTAAAAAAACAGGTTTGCAAAGAATAGTCATAAGCCTTTTCTATAATGCTGCTTAATATTGATGTTGACTCCTCATTCCTGTAGGCTAGAGGTAAATTCAATTTGTTATTTTTAAGGAGAGGTATACACACTGATTACTGCTGAAACTATGTTACCCAACCTGGTCAAGATGGTGTATGGAGGACATATTGAAATATCTCTATCCTCTCCCCACCTTCTCTAAATACATAAAAATATTAGACAAAGTGCCATATATAATTTAAGCTTTGGTTTTCAAATAGTAGAAAACTGTGATTTTTTTTTTCTCCTTCTCTCGGAAACTCATCATTGTTTAACTCACACTACAAGGAGTATGAAAAATAGACAAACTCTATTTGTAGTGTAACTAGAGACATCTGTAAGCCTGGACTATAACCTATAAATAAATAAATAGAGACTGCCCAATGTCAAAGTCAAATTGGAATCTATATACATATAAAAGCCTAAGTGACTAGAACGACCAGAACGACCGTTGCTATGATGCGCACTGACAACCAGGGGACAGGTGCTCAATGCAGGAGCTGCCCCCTGGTGGTCAGTGTGCTCCCACAGCCAACCTCCCTTGACTGGCCAACCTCCTGCAGTGCCTCCCCCAGCCGGAAGGCCCCAATCACCCAATCAGGGCTGGCCCCAGGCTGGGATGGGGAACCAGGGGTGAGTGGTGGCAGACATAGCCCCTTTACCAGGGAGACCAAGGGCTGGCTCCCTCCTCGGTGCTGGCGGCCATCCTCCCATGCCCCATTCCTCCCCCCAGCTAGCAGGCCCCTATCAGCCCACCATCCGCCTGCCGCCTGCCCACCACGGTGGTGCACAGCAGCAAGGGAAGGAGGAGCGGGGGAGGCGGGGAACCACATGGTGGCAGAGACCATCTCCTCCTCTCCTGACCCAGCTGGGGTCTTCGGGCCCTGGACTGAGATGGGGAATCTGGGGTGGGTGGTGGCGGACTTGGCCCCTTTCCCAGGGGGACTGAAGGCCGGCTCCCTCCTTGGGGCCGGTGGCCAACCTCCTGTGCCCTGTCCCTCCCCCTGGCCAGCAGGCCCCAATCAGCCAGTTGCCTGCCTGCCATGGTGGCAGCATGGAGGAGAGGAAAGGACGAGGGGGGAGGCAGGGAACCGTGCGGTGGCAGGGTGCCAACGATGGCAGTGTCAGCGACTGTCGCCTCCTCTCCAGCCCGGCCCTGATCGGCCTGACCTGGATCAGCTCTGATTGCTGGCCAAGCTTAGGGAACCTACCTGTGCACAAAATTTGTGATAATAAATGCCTAGGCATGCAGGTATTATACAAAGCAAGAGTGACCTAGCTCTCCAAAGAAAGTGTCTCAAGAGGCACAACCCCTAGTACAGAACAACGAGAACAGGCAAGGCTGAAATAGAAGCTTTCCTACACCTATTTGTCACAAATATTTGAGAAATTAGGGAAAGTGAAGTTGAACAAGGGCAAATAAGCCATATTTGCGGGAAGAAGTCTGTTGGTGAGGAAGAATGGAGGATATAGACTCTACATTGTAAGCAACCCTGCAGTGCTATCATGGGGGAAAGTAAGGGCTATAAAAACTCACACACATCCTATCTAATAAAAGAGTGATATGTAAATTAGCTGTCACTCCATGACAAAGATGGCGGCACCATAGTGTCTGGGGCAGGACACTGGCTGCATTGCCCCAGCAACGCGAGCCCAGCGTCCACGCCCCGGCCACGCAGAGGGAAGGGAGGGGAGGGGCCCCGGCCATGCGGAGGGAGGGCTGGGACCTCGGGCTGGAGGCTGGGGTAAGGGACACTGGCTTCATTGCAGGCTGGGCTGAGGGACCCTCCCCCGACCCCATGCACGAATTTTGTGCATCGGGCCTCTAGTTGTTTCCTAAAGAAAATAGCCTCAACTGTGGCCCTGCCTCAACCTTCTTGCAAGTCTCTTGAAAATAGCTGATTCAGTAGAAACTCACCTCATTCAAAGATGTTTAAAGAAACAAAATATAAGTAGCATCTATGAAACAAGAATGGGAGAAAATGTCTAGAACAAAGCACAGAGAGCTATGGAGTTAGAAAATATGAAGAGGAAACTACGAACAATGAAGGTAGAGTGAGATGCTTTGATGTTTGTCTGATAGGAGTTTCAGAAACAGAGACTGGAAAGAATGGTGGAGAGATAATATTCAAAGGGAAAGTGGCTATATTAGGTCTAGGCTGGCAAGATCCAGGTTTGGGAGATAAGATGTCAGGGATAAGGAACACAGGCAGTGTGGGGAACTAGGGAGCAAATGCTTGTTCCCCAAGCTAGAATAGACCTGAATATGAGTGGAACTAAGCCCATGAATAGAGGCAAATACAAACTTCTAACCGGGAATAGAGCAGTGGTTCTTAACCTTGGCTGCACATTAGAATCACCTGGGAATCTTTTTAAAATCCTGATTTCTGGGCCCCATCCTCCGGAAATTCTGTTTCTTTGTTATGGGGTGGGGCCACAACATTAGTAACAAAGAAACAGAATTTCCAGAGGATGAGGCCCAGAAATCAGGATTTTAAAAAGATTTCCAGGTGATTCTAATGTGCAGCCAAGGTTGAGAACCACTGGAATAGAGGGTTAGGAGTAAGGAATAAAGTAGTTCTGAATACTCAAATTCTCCAGGGCATGTACAGCAGATGGGGATAGCCCTGGTTTTAGGGTTGGAATTATTTGGATTCTCTTAATTCCACCATTGATTTGAGTGTCAGAGCAAGTTTTGAATCTTGTTTCCCTTTCAAGAGCATGAGAATAACCCTTGGACCAATCCTTGGGGATTCTGCCTCAGAATAAGTTTTCTGTCTATTATTATTTTCAAAAATATATTTTTATTGATTTCAGAGAGAGAAAGGCACAACGAGAGAGATAATAACATTAATGAGACAAAGATCGGCTGCCTCCTACATGCTCCCACCAGGGACTGAGCCCACAGCAACCCAGGCATGTGCCCTAACCGGGAATTGAACTAGTGATCTCTCAGTGCATGGGTCGATACTTGACCACTGACCCACACTGGCCGGGCTATATTTAAGTTTTTTATCCTTTAGGAGGCATGGCATACAAATTGAAAAAATAGTATTTGTACATTTAACATTTTTTTCTCCATAATAATCTTCCTCACTTTCCTCTGCTGACAATCTGATCTTTCAAGTGCCATGTTAGACATCCTAGATGGGATGTCATCCTTGACAACACTCCCTAGTCAAGTGTCAGGGACCCATCTATTATGCTTTCCTGAAATATACTTATCTACATGATAAAAATTGTCCTGCTATTACCCTGGCCAGTGTTGCTCAGTGGATAGAGCATCGACCCACACACTGAAGGGTCGTGGGTTCAATTCTCAATTAATAGTACACACAGAAAGCCCTAGCCGATTTGGCTCAGTGGATAGAGCATAAGCCCATGGACTGAAGGGCCCCAGGTTCGATTTGGGTCAAGGGCATGTACCTTGGTTACAGGCTCAATCCCCAGCCCCAGGTCAGGGTGGATGCAGGAGGCAATCAATTGATGTGTCTCTCTCACATCAATATCTCTCTCTCACCCCCTCCCCTCCACTCTCTCTCTAAAAATCAATGGAAAAAATATCCTTGGGTAAGGGTCAACAACAACAACAAAAAATTGTCCTACTCTGAGGTGGTCTCATCTCAGTCCCTCTTTTTTTTTAAAAAAAAATCTTTATTGTTCAGATTATTACATTTGTTCCTCTTTTTTCCCCCCATAACTCCCCTCCTTCCAGCTCCCACCCCACCCTCCACCCTCACTCCCCACCCACTGTGTTCATCCATAGGTGCATGATTTTTGTCCAGTCACTTCCCGCATCTCCCACACCCCTTTTCCCCCCAAGAATAGTTAGTCCATTCCCTTTCTATGTCCCTGATTCTATTATAATCACCAGTTCATTCTGTACATCAAGTTATTTATTCACTTGATTCTTAGATTCATTTGTTGATAGATGCATATTTGTTGTTCATAATTTGTATCTTTACCTTTTTCTTCTTCTTCCTCTTCTTAAAGAATACCTTTCAGCATTTCATATAATACTGGTTTGGCGGTGGTGAACTCCTTTAGCTTTTCCTTATCTGTGAAGCTCTTTATCTGACCTTCAATTCTGAATGATAGCTTTGCTGGATAAAGTAATCTTGGTTGTAGGTTCTTGGTATTCAGCACTTTGAATATTTCTTGCCATTCCCTTCTGGCCTGCAAAGTTTCTGTTGAGAAATCAGCTGACAGTCGTATGGGTATTCCCTTGTAGGTAATTGAGCCTCTTTCTCTTGCTGCTTTTAAGATTTTCTCTTTGTCTTTTGCTCTTGGCATTTTAATGATGATGTGTCTTGGTGTGGTCCTCTTTGGATTCCTTTTGTTTGGGATTCTCTGCGCTTCTTGAACCTGTAAGTCCATTTCTTTCTCCAGGTGGGGGAAGTTTTCTGCCATTATTTCTTGAAATAGGTTTTCAATATCTTGCTGTCTCTCATCTTCTGGCACTCCAATAATTCTGATATTAGACTGCTTAAAGCTGTCCCAGAGGCTCCTTACACTATCTTCACACTTTCGGATTCTTTTTTCATTTTGCTTTTCCAATTGGGTGTTTTTTGTCGAATCTTTGGTTTGATTCTTGAGCTCCTCTGGTCTGCTATTGGGTATAATATTCTTTATTTCAGTCCGTGTATGCTTACTTTCTAATTTCTTTATCGTAGCATCGAGGGTCTCATTAGTTTTCGTGAGGCTCTGCACAAATTTATGGCAAGCCCTCAAAATTGTGATTCTTAGCTCCATATCCTCCATTTCTGTCATGTTTTTTTGTCTCCGCATCTTTTATGCTTTCTTGGTGCACCCCCTTGTGGTCTCTGTGCGCAGTCTTGCTCTAGCCAAGCCTTAATTGTTGTAGTTAACACTAGAGGGATTTGACCACCAGGCCGACTGGCTGTAGGAATCAGCTGTGCGGAAAACATCTGTCTTCTGGGGAGGCGTTATTCCAGCCTTTGCCTGAGGCGATTGGCAAATGGTTGTGCGCAGGGCTTGGGCGGGCGGGATCAACAGGGCGGGGGGAGGGAGCCGCTATGGCCGCTCTCAGTCCGTCCCCAGGGGTTCTGCCTCTCTGTCCCAGCAACCGCTGCAAACCTCGGAGGGGCCGTAGCCAGACAGTCCCGCTTCTCCCGTTTGAGTCTGGGTCCCTAGAGACTCGCCCGGATCTGTAGCCCAGAGTCTGAGACTCACTCCTGATTGAAAACGACAATCGCGCCCTCAGCCGCCAGCCCACTTTGCGCGCGCACCACCTCACCACCGCACCACCGTACCTTTAAATTTTCCACACTGCGCCTCCGCTGAGCGTCGGAATGCTGTTGTTTTTGCTTCTAGTTGAAGAGTCTCTCCTCAGCCAGCCTTCCTGTGGTTCTGGTTGATGTCCGTTCCGACTTTTAGTTGTATTTTTGAAGTGGTTGTTTACGGCGGCAATCTCCGGTGTTTACCTATGCCGCCATCTTCGATCTTTCAAGAACTGTTTTTCCTCAGTCCCTCTTTATATACTCTTGAACCTCTACCTTTTAGCTTTAGCATCCAGGAGAAGGTAAGAATACAAAGCTGGACATGGTATGTGCTGGGGACAATGGATGCTGGCATTTCAGAATCTGGGGTGGGTAAGGTCATTTCAGGAATTCTGGCAAAAACAAACAAACTAGAAAGCAGAGTCCAGAATCTGATAATCTGGGCAATCAATGATGATTACAAGCTCCTCCACACAGCTGAATCAGACACGCCCGTGGGGTCCCTGAGACCTCAGGAATTTCGTTCTGGTAAAGGTGTGGCCTGTGAGATGAAACTCCAGACTTGCTTTCAGGGCAGCCCCTCCTAGCTGATTCCAGAGCAGAGACAGTCCTAACCCAAGGACGGTGCTCAGATGAGATAGGATAAGGGTGAGTGAAATGGAACAAAAAGGCATTACCGCCCTTAGACCTGGGCAACACAGGTCCCTTTCCAGAGGCTCCTACTCTGACCCTCCTCCAGCTATGTTCCTGTTTACAAGACAAAGAGTCCATGAGACCAAGGAGCCTAATCTATCTCTGACTTTAAATCATACGCTACAGGTCCAGGACTCTCAAATTCTCTTCCCAAAAGATTCTGAGCCAACTACAGGGCCTCCATTGCTCTGTAAGCAGCTGTGTGCCCAAAGAGAAGTTGTGTGCAGGTGTGTGCATGGTGTGTGTGTGTGTGTGTGTGTGTGTGTGTGTGTGTGTGTGGTGTTATGCTTAAAAATAAAAAAGTTCAAAAATAATTTTAAAATTTTGTTTATTAAAAGATATCACTAAGTAAGTGAAAAGGCAATCCACATAGTGACAATAGATATTTGGAATATGTGTATCTGATAAAGAACTTATTTCTAAAATATGTGAAGAACTCTTGTGAATAAATAAAAAGACAAATTAACAATAAAATATGTGCCTTATATGGGCACTTCACAAATGGGGAAATGCAAATGGACAATTAACATCTGAAAGTGGTCCCAATATCCACAGTCTTCAGGCAAATGCAGATTAAAGCCACAATGCAATACTACTGCATACCCACCAGAATGGCTAAAATAAATATAGGGTGTCCCCCCCAAAAATGTATATAAACCTTGGATAATTATAAAGGCAGTGTTTATTGAAGTACATTTCATTTTCAAAATGTAATGGAATCTACAGGTATTGTGTGTATACACTTTTTTGGGATACCCTGTATATCTACTGTTGATAAAGATATGGGACAAACCTAGGGGCTGTGTAGAAAGTTTGGCATTATATACTATATGCCAATCCTATGATCCACTTCCAGGTGTATAGCCAAGAGAAATGTGTATATTTGGAACAATATGAATAAATCTCACAAATATAAGGTTGACAAAAGAAGCCAGCAACAAGAGTACATGTCACAAAATTTATATAAAATTCAAAAATAGGCAAAACTAATGTTTAGTGTTGGAAGTCATTGAACTGTACAAGTAAGATTCTGCATTTTTCTGTATAAATGTTATTTGTGTAATTTTTCTTAAAGGAGGGCAGGCCCTGGCCGGTGTGGCTCAGTGGTAGAGTGTAGGTCTGTGGACCAAAAGGTCATGGGTTCTATTCTTGGTCACGGGCATGTACCTGGCTTGCAGGTTCTTTTCCCAGCCCTGGTTGGGGCATGTGCAAGAAGCAATGAATTGATGTGTTTCTCTCACATTGATGTTTCTTTTTTTTCTCTCCCCCCCCCCCCCCCGCCCCCGTCCCTTCCACTCTCTCTAAAAATCAATGGGAAAAAAATATCCTTGGGTGAGGATTAACAAAAATAAAAAATAGAGCAGGAGGCCTGAATGATACTATGCCATTGACTGAGGAATCTGATTGATCTTCTAATTCTTTGTACTTGACTTCTAGAACGCAAAACAAAAAAAGGTAATAACTAGGAGAACAGAAGTTGAAGGTAAAACTTTCAACTGATACATAAAAAAAGTGAGTGGAGGGGGGATGTACAACAAAACATATTTCTTTGGTTGAGTATTCTTTCCTCTATCTTGGTTCTCTACTAAAGTTTCAATGGTGTTGAAAGTAGTAATAAATGATGATGTTACAAAACTTATCAGATCATTTTCAAAGAAGAGATTATGGTGCTGTTACTTTGGCTGCACCAATTCTCAACTTCTTTAGGAGTGCAGTCCACTATCCTGGAGTGGATAGCTAGAAAGAGAACTCATTTTAACTGCTCTTTTCCAAAGGTATCTCCCAAAACCTCCTCCAACACTGACCAAGGCAACTACATTGAAGCAAATGATTTGATCACTCAGATACCCTCTCAAGTGCAGATACAAGATATTACTAAGGAGCTACACTGTCTACTGTGTAATGACTGGTTCCGGGATCCACTTATGCTAACCTGTGGCCACAACTTCTGCCAGGCCTGTATTCAAAACTTTTGGAAGCAGCGAACAAAGGAAACATTCTGTCCTAAGTGTAAGATGATGTGTCAATATGCCAACTGTGCATTCAACCTTGTACTGGAGCGGCTGGTAGACAAGATTAAGGAGCTACCCTTACTCAAGGGCCATCCACAGTGCCCAGAACATGGAGAGAACCTGAAATTGTTCAGTAAGCCGGAAGGGAAGCTGATCTGCTTTCAGTGCAAAGATGCTCGGTTGTCTGGGGGGGAGTCTAAAGAGTTCCTGCAGATCTCTGATGCTGTCCATTTCTTCACGGTAGGTGAGCCTTGAACAGTCTGTTAGGAGAGCTGGGGAAAATATTTTCTGTAGGACTTCTCTCTTCCAATTTCACCCCTTTACTCAGATGATTATTAGAAAGACCAGAATGCTCAGAAAATATAATATATCTTACAATGTTCTTTCTCTAGAGGTGTTAATATGGGAAAGGAGTATGGAGAAGCTGTAGCCTACTATCCAATTAATCAAATATTTACCGAAACCCTGCCATGACAGTGCTCTATGAGACACCATGCAGAACGTGAATGCATACAATATTGCTCTTGTTATAAAACTCTTGAAATTTAGTCAAAATGAAAAAAAACAACAGAAGTAATTTTAGAGTTTACTATTGAGAGCTAAATTTTGTCACACTAGTAATTCATAAATGTTTAGAATTTCAGAAAAGATTAGAAAAAATTGAAACATTCAGGTGATGTATGGTGAAAGAAAGTTTGAATGGGAAAATCATTTGGATTTGGAGGGACAAAAGGAAGAAATAAGTAGTCTAAGTGAGAACAACGTGAATAAAGGTACAGTTAGAACAGTGTAACTAGGGTAGAAAATGTATAGAGTTCTGTTACCTTCCTCAAACCCCTGTAGTTAACTAAGAAGGTAAAAAGAAAAAAACCTAAGTTTTTCTGCCGCTTGTAATTTCCTTCACTATTCTTGGAAGAGACAGGGACTATGACATGGGGGAAAGGAAAGACTTTTGCAGCAAGAGCTGGCTTTTTTTTCTGACATACTAGTGCTTTGGGGGAGATGTCCCTTATGGCCCTTCATCTCCCAAGTCAGTATGGGTTGAATTTATGCGGTATCCCCAGGAGGAGTTTATCATCATTAAGGATCAACTGGAGGCAACCCTGAAGGAACTTCAGTCCCTGAGGAACAGGCAGAGAGACGCTATTGCTGCTTACAAGGTGAGGAGCAGGGTAGGGGTTTATGAGATAGAACTAGAATATACCCTCCTTATAACCTTAGCTATTAGGGTGGAAAGGTAACTATACATATAGTGTTAATACACTAAATGAAACTTGGGTTATAAAATTAAAGAATGGACACAGTAGGGTGGAAAGGAACATAGCAGTAGAGCAAGTTTCCTATAGTTGATAAACAGGGAGAATACAATGGCCTTTCCCCTAATATGCTCTTCCTTTTGATGGTTCAGTCGTAAACAGCCTCAACATATGCTTTGGAGATTAAAAAAATAATAATCTGGATGGAGTGATTTATTAGATGTTAGGTGTGAGTGTAGCTGTCAAATAGACAGTTGGATATAGAATGAGAAGGAAAAAGAGCCCATAACAGAATATCAAGTAACTATAGAACTAACAAGTAAGACTAAGAAATAGCGGTGAAAGGAAAACTAAAAAAGTATGAGCTAGAGCCATGGTTGGCAAACTGCGGCTCGAGAGCCACATGCAGCTCTTTGGCCCCTTGAGTGTGGCTCTTCCTAAGCCTTAGAGTACCCTAATTAAGTTAATAACAATATACCTACCTATATAGTTTAAGTTTAAAAAATTTGGCTCTCAAAAGAAATTTCAAAAGAAAAAAAAAAAAGAAATTTCAATCATTGTACTGTTGATATTTGGCTCTGTTGACTAATGGTTTGCCAACCACTGAGCTAGAGGAAAGAGAGAGTTAAGACTATTTTAAGAGTACAATAACAATGATGGACCATAGAATCCAAGCTAGATAAAAAAGGGACATAAAGACAGAAGAAGTTGAAGAAATAGAAACGAAGGGGTCAATACACAGGTTTCAATGAGACCCAAAATTGCAATAGGGATACCTGAGTAAAAAGTTAATTTTGGAGATGGTGAAATTACTGGGGATGATAAAATCCTCAGTGTAACTAAGAATCTACACTAATAAAAGACAAAGATGCTAATTAACCATACCTTCGCTACACCCCATCAGCCAATCAGAAGAGTATGCAAATTAACCCAACAAAGATGGCCGTTAAATTTGCATACTACAGGTGGGGTTCCCCGCTGCCATCCGGGCCTGCCATCTGCCACCCGGGGAGCGGGCGTAAGCCAGCAGGTGGTTATCTCCCGAGGGGTCCCAGACTGTGAGAGGGCACAGGTTGGGCTGAGGGATACGCCCACCCCCCCAGTGCACAAATTTTTGTGCACCGGGCCTCTAGTTAATAGATAAAGGTGGAAATCACTAGAAATGAGAATAAGGAATCAAGAAGCCAGGATATCAGATGACTCACCTATGAGGATGTTGAGGTCATCTAAGAAAAGAGCTGCAAGTATGTCAGTTATCAATTTTAGTGCTTCAAACATTTCCCAACTCTTCTTTTTTTTTAAAAAAAAATATTTTTGTTGATTTTTTTAGAGAGAGGAAGGGAGAGGGAGAGAGAGAAACATCAATGTGAGACTGGAACTTCAATGGGCTGCCTCCTGCATGCCTACAACCTGGGCATGTACCCTGAAAGGGAATTGAACCAGCAACCTTTCAGTGCATAGAACAATGCACAACCAACTTAGCCACTCTGGCTAGGGCTCCCATCTCTTCTTTTATATTGTCTTGGCAGCAGTAGTGCCCCCCCTGCCCCCCCCCCCCCCCCCCCCCCAGTTCTGATGTTTTGATTTCTCGAGAAGGATATTTCTTTCCACTTCCTTATGACCCCAGTCTAACAGTATCACTTGGTAGATATTGGCTTATACTTGTGGGTAGGAGAGTATTATCATTCATTCTAGAATGTTTGATTAACTCAGAGTCTTATTTCACATGGCAATGGTTACCACCTCAGTACTGCAATAGGAACCTGCAGGTTACTTTTGACTATTTCATCCTGAATTGCTAAACTAGCTGAGAAAGATGGAGTAAGTCTCCCCATCTGCCACAAAAAAAGGCTCCTTTTAGTATGGCTCAATGTTGATACTGCATTTTTATGCATTTTCCTATTATGGTATTTCCCAAGTTGTGTGAGTATTGTTGGTGTGGGCCCCCATCCCCAAGAGCTAGTCTCAGGAATTACCCTGGTGATGATCATGGAGGTTTCCAGGACAACAAGCTACATCTGCAGCAGCACATCTCCGTGGAGTTTCTAAAGCTGCATCAATTTCTGCACGGCAAAGAAAAGGACATTTTAAATGAGCTTCGGCAAGAAGGGAAAGCTTTGAATGAGGAAATGGAGCTGAATCTGAACCAGCTTCAGGAACAGTATCTCCTAGTCAAGGAGATGTTGGTGAGCCTCCAGGCACGGATGGAAGAGCAGAACTCCTTCAACTTTCTCAAAGTAAGACTCCATATCAATGTCTGGGTACGCTACTAGGGGAAAGAGGGCCAGAAAGGATATAGAAGCAGCTTTTCCCCACAATGAAGGGGAAAAAACCTGCCAGGGGTGGTGGAGGGAGGCAAAGGGGGAAATGCGGGACATCTGTAATAATGTCAACAATCAAAAAAAAATTTAAAAAATTCTCTGGGAGAAAAGCAGGAAGCTACTCTTGCCTTATACTCAATAGAAAGCTTTCCTTTCACCCTCCTAGAAAAGAAGACAATAAAATTCCAAAAATAACCGTATGTATTAATATTTTAATATTTCTTCATAAAGAACTTTTGCAGCTCTATTTCTTAAAAATAAAATGTTGCAACCTAAGCTGTATCTTTGGTTCTCAGAAATCATACATTGATCTGTTTGAAAAGCTATTTGTCAATATTTGGTCATTGAAAGTTCACTTCTAATGTGGCATTGGTTACGTACTTCAGCATTCAGTAGCTTAACTAGCCAGAGTAAGGAAAAGTGGCCTTGGGGTGAGAATACCTACTGCAAGCATGTCAAACTCAAAGGCTAACACGGGCCAAATAAACAAGGTTTAAGTTGATGTGGGCCGCAAAAAAAACAAAAACTTCAATTTTCATAGAAATGTAGGTTTATTTCGATAGAAACATGCTGAATACAAAGGGCTGAAATGAATGAATAATCATTAACATAAAATAATAGAACATTTTAATAAAAATTAATATTTTTTTCTTGAACATTAACTTACCAGGTACTGAATAACTGCACAAATTAACAAGTGTAACACAAATAAACCTATTTTTCTTGCTCTCTGTAAGCGAAGTATTTCCTGTTGTGTACACCAAACAAGTCAGTACAAGACTAATGATGTGGCAATCGGGTGCTAAAATATTCGCTGCTAGTATTAGTGGAGAGAAATGATGCGCCTGTGTGTAAGGCGAGTAAGGGAAATGAATGCAACACGATTATAGTAATCAGTCATTAGCAAACATTGTAGTTCATTATTAATTATGTATAGCAGGATATTATAAAAATTAAGTTACAAAATTTTTATTAAAACGTTTCTTACATACTGTTATATTGGCTGGGCCGCAAAAATATTCATTGTGGGCCACATGTGGCCCGCGGGCCGGGAGTTTGACATGCTTGACCTCTTGTATTCTCCTGAGATTATGGCAGTATAGGGAAATGTAGCCTAACCTTAACTTCTCTCTTATTCCATGTAAAAGGGAGCTAGAAAATAAGAGCAAGATAAGACCAGTTTATCTTGGGTTAGATGAAGGAGGCAGGTCAGAAAACACATATGGAGGATGAGAGGTGGTGATGGGTCCCAGTATTGACAATCAAATTCCAGTGATGGCCAGTATCACCAAAGAAATTTCTGCAGTTGATGAACAGGCATCTAACTTCTCTATTTCTCTTTTCCTCTTCTAGGACATCACACCTTTCTTAGATAGGTAAGTGGTATTTCCATATGGTATTCTTACCCTATCTTCAGTCTCTGGAGAATATCTAAAATAAATTATTTATGTCCCTTGCAGCTTGGAGAAAGGAATAAAAGTGCTGACACCCAGAGAGCTTATCTCCAGAAACCTGAACTTGGGCCTGTACAAAGGTCCCATCCAGTACATGATGTGGAGGGAAATGCAGTCCATTATCTCTCCAGGTATCAGTGGGTAGCAGCTATTGGTTCCTGGGGGTCCTAATGTATGTTTCATCTGTGGGACCTCTTCTGTGGCCCTAATTAGTACCTTAGAGTCTGGGACAGGGGGAAGAGTAGAGTTTAGCAAAAGAAAGCTAGTTGGTATGACTGAATTTCTTCTGGTACCATGACGTAAGAATTTATGGCTTTTTGCTGGTAAACAGAGTCTAATGTCAGAATTACCTCTCAGCCTATGATTTTAATTGTTCTATCAAATGTGACAACTAATATTTTATACTGTTTTGCTAAATCAGTTATATAAATCCCTGAAACTTTTCTGCCCTGAAGGAGGAGTTTATTATATATACTCTTTGAATGTAATAGGGTTTTTATAGGTCCTTTTTGTTTGATGTTCATAAAATGGAGTATAATATCTTAGAAGATTGTTTAGAGATCTTCAGTGCTTCAAAAAACAACAACAACAACAACAACAACAAAACACCCAATAATTCAAATAGGTGTGCCTAATATGAACTCTAAGTTTTTGTCATCCTGCAGATACCGAAGAATTGAGCAGGACAAAAGAACACAAATGGCATTTCAAGAACATAAAATTCTAAATAAAAATATTTATATAAATACAAAGTTCTAAAAATTTTTTATAGAAAAACTTTTTAATTATTATTAGTAGTTACTGACTTAGTGAAAATCACAAATCTATCCCTGTTAACAATTTTTCCAGATAATTGACAATGAAAAATCAGCTTTACTAAGACATAATTAACATAGAATAAAATCATCATTTAAAATTTTATTGAATTTATTGGGGTGACATTGGTTAATAAAATTATGTAGGTTTCAACTGTACAATTCTATAATACATTTTACTGTATTCACCACACTAGGCAAGTATCCTTTTGTCACCATTTATTCCCCCTTTATTCTCTTCTACTTCCCTCAACCCCCATTTCCCTCTGGTGATCACCATACTGTTGTCTGTGCCCATCAATAGATGAGTGGATAAGAAAGCTGTGTTACATTTACACAATGGAATACTACTCAGCCATAAAAAGAAGGAAAACTTACCTTTTGCAACAGCATGGAAGGCCCTTAAGGGTATTATGCTAAGTAAAATAAGCCAGCCAGAGAAACACAAATACCATATGATTTCACTTATATGTGGAATCTAATGAACAAAATAAACAAACAAAATAGGAATAGAGTCTAAGATATAGAGAACAGACTGACAGCTATCAGAGGGGAGGGTGTTAGGGGACTAAGTAAAAAAGGTGAAGGGATTAAGCAAAAAAAACCACCTTATAGATATAAACTCATCATTTTAAGTGTACAATTTGATGAGTTTTGACAAATATATATATACTTATGTAAACATCTGCAAAATCAAGATATAAAAAATTTCTACCATCCTAAAAAGTTCCTACGTAGCCCTTTACAGTCAATCTCTTCCTTCTATCCCTAACCCCTGAGAGTCACTAAATCTGCCTTTTTCCACTTGTGTCTTTTCTAAAATCTCATGTAAGTGGAATTACATATTCTGTAGTCTTTTGTGTCTGGCTTTTTTTTATTAAAAATATATTTTATTGATTTTTTACAGAGAGGAAGGGAGAGAGAGATAGATAGTTAGAAACATCAATGAGAGAGAAACATCAATCAGCTGCCTCCTGCACATGTCCCACTAGGGATGTACCTGCAACCAAGGTACATGCCCTTGACCGGAATCGAACCTGGGACCCTTCAGTCCGCAGGCCGACGCTCTATCCACTGAGCCAAACCGGTTTTGGCTGTGTCTGGCTTTTTTCACTTAGAATAATGCTTTCTGAGATTCACCTATGTTGTTGCATGTATCAGTAATCATGTTTTATGGATACATTGCAATTTGCATATTCATTCACCAATTGATGGACATTTGGGTAGTCTCTAGTTTATGGCTCTTATCAACAAATTTGCATAACATTTGTTTACAAATATTTGTGCTTTACTTTCTTTGGGGCAAATACAGCTGCCTGTTTTGTAAGTAAAGTTTTATTGGAACACATCACAAGCACATAGAAGTAAAAGACATAGTTTCTGCTCCCAAGAGACTACAAGACAAACTTAGAGTTTGCAGTAGCCATCTAGGTGAAAATTGTTAATATCTAAACAAAGGCCTGGGAGGGACTAGAAAATAAAGAATGATTCCGGAGAAGAATTCCAGGAGTGATTTGGATGAGGTAGTAGTGAAATGAATAGGTCACTCATTTGAGAAGTTTCACTAAGTAGGGAAGATGTGAGTGTGGGAAACAGAGTAAAAAGAGGAACATCTGAAACATGAAAAGGACGTAGCAGACAGAAATGTATGTGTGTGTGTATATATATATATATATATATAGAGAGAGAGAGAGAGAGAGAGAGAGAGACTAGAGGCCAAGTGCACGAAATTCATGCAAAGGTAGGGTCCCTAGGTCTGGCTGGCGATCAAGGCCAGTCGGGGCCTTCCTTCATTCCACGCTGCCCCCTGGTGGTCAGCGCACATCATAGTGAGAGATCGAACTCCCGGTCTCCTGGTCGAACTCCTGAGGGGACACTTTGCATATTGGCCATTTATATATATAGATATACAATAGTCAAGTATTGTTGGTACATAATTTATGGTTGCTAATATGGGTAAACACCCATGAAATGATTAGGATTACATTTAAGAAATCCTATATAATAAAAGCCTAATATGCTAAGTGTCTGATCATCCAGTCGTCCGTTCAACCAATCAAAGCATAGTATGCTAATGATATGCTAAGGCTGCTCAACTGCTTGCTATGACATGCACTGGCCACCAGGGGGCAGACAGTCAACTGGTTAACCAGTTGCTATGACTGCACTGACCACAAAGAGGCAGATGCTCTGACTGGTAGGTTAGCTTGCTGCTGGGGTCCTGCCAATCAGGACTGAGCAAGATGGGCTAGATACGCCCTGGAGCCCTCCCGCGGTCCCTCCCCAGCTGGCCAGCCTCCTGTGTCCCTCCCTGGCCCCGATCGTGCACCAGTGGGGTCCACAGATTATGGACCACATTCTGATTAGCAGTGGCAAACCATTCTAGATCTCAAAAGTCTCATTATCTAAGAAACCAAATATAAACTTATTGTCCTCTAAAGACTCTATCAGTTAGCTAGATCTTGACTGATTCTAACAGGCAAGCCCTTATGTTCTCTCCCACATAAGCTACTTGTTTTTAACCCATTGCTTTTTTGCCTCTGTTTACCCAAAGCATCCTGAATACATTTCATAGATGTTATATCACAATGGAAATAGTTATTGTCTTTAGAAAGCTTTCCTAGGACAAATTTACCTAAGTGTTACCTCTTCAGCATTTGTATTTTCTGACACATACTAGTACAGATTTATATTATTTGTATTGTTTTCTTTATTAGAGAATAAATTGCTTCAGAGTACAGTCTAATTTTTATCACAAATATAAAAATGTCTAGAATATAGCCACATAGATACCAAAACAGTAACGAGTATATGTAAGTAATTACCTGCCTAAGAATATATGTGCATGGGGAGAGAAATTATTGGTATTTATATAAATACTGACTTCTACTATGGGAATATGCATTCACCCCTTTTCTCCCATGCCCTGCTTTCTCTGATTTTCTTACTAGGCTTATTTCCATTAACTCTGGACCCTAAAACCGCGCACCCAAATTTGGTGCTGTCCAAAACCCGAACCAGTGTGTGGCATGGTGACATTAAGCAGGTAATGCCCGATGATGCAGAGAGGTTTGACTCAAGTGTGGCTGTGCTGGGCTCAAAAGGCTTCACATCTGGAAAATGGTACTGGGAAGTAGAAGTAGCAAAGAAGACAAAGTGGACAGTTGGCGTTGTCAGAGAATCCATCATTCGGAAAGGCAGCTGTCCTCTAACTCCTGAGCAAGGATTCTGGCTTTTAAGATTAAGGAAACAAAATGATCTAAAGGCTCTGGATTTGCCTTCTTGCAGTCTGAATCTGACTAATGACCTTGACAAGGTGGGCATATACTTAGATTATGAAGGAGAGCAGGTGTCCTTCTACAATGCTAAAACCATGACCCACATTTACACCTTCAGTAGTACTTTCACGGAGAAACTTTATTCCTACTTCTGCCCTTGCCTTAATGATGGTGGGGAGAATAAAGAACCACTGCATATTGTGCAGCCACAGTAATTAGCCATACTATTGTATAAATTCAGAGCATTATTAAAGAAGTATTGAAATAGTTTACCAGTCTCACTGGTTTCTCTTTCCAATTTAATAATGAATACTGAAAAAAGGGTTCACAAATTAAATTCCATTCTCAGTGGCCTAAGTGGATTTCACCGGAGTCCTTCAAGATACTCTAATTCACTAGGGGCTTCTGTGACACAGGAGCCTCTCTCATGAGAGTGATAATCATGCTATTGTTACTGAAGCAAACTGCAACTTGAGTTTGTGATGCTTGGGTACCCTTTTCAAATGTGGCCAGAAATTGTATTATGCTGTCATTAGTCTAGCATAATGACTCTGCATTAGATGAATTTTCAGAAGTATACTCTTCTTCCTATTTAATTTTCTTTAAAAAATCCTCACCTGAGGATATTTTTTTAAAATATATTTTTATTGATTTCAGAGAGGAAGGGAGAGGGTGAGAGAGATAGAAACATCAATGATGAGAGAGAATCAATTGGCCCTCACTGGGGGGTGGAGCCCGCAACCCAGGCATGTGCCCTTGACCAGAATCCAACCCGGGACCCTTCAGTCCACAGGCCAATGCTCTATACACTGAGCCAAACCAGCTAGGGATGAGGATATGTTTTTCATTGATTCTAGAGAGAAAAGAAGGGAGAGGGGGAAAGAGAGAGAGAAAGTGTTGGTGTGAGAAACATCGATTGATTGCTTCCCATACATGCCCCAACCAGGGACTGAATCCACAACCTGGGTATGTGCCTGATTAGGAATCAAACCCGTGACACTTCACTGCATGGGATGATGGTATAACCATCTGAGCCATACCAGCCAGGGCTTAATTTTCTTTTAATATAACTTTTGCAACACATTTCTTTTCTAGAACTTGTTACTGTAATTTTTAAAAACTGCTCCAGAGATTTAAAGAAAAAAAGAAAGAAAAAAGTCTGGGCCAGTTTATAATCTTGTCTTGAATTATCTCAAGATACTTTTTAGTCCAGTGAATCTCTGACTCTTTTTCAGAGGCCCTTTTCTTGCTTTATCTATCTACTAGAGGCCCGGTGCATGGATTCATGCACTGGTGGGGTCTCTTGGCTGGCCTGTGCCCTCTCATAATGGCCCCTCAGGGGATGTTGGACTGCCTGTTTTGATCCGATCTCCGCAGGACAGGCCAAGGGACCTCACCAGTGCATGAATCCATGAACTGGTCCTCTAGTATGCATTTAAGATCTTTGGTTAATCTTTTCCCCCCCTCCCCTCCGCCACCCCCACCCCGACACACACACACACATTTCCCTCTGAGATTCATCAGTCTGTTCCATGTTTCCATGCCTGTGCATTGAGTGTCTGCCCCTTGGTGGTCAGTGGCATCATAGCTACTAGTCGAACAGTCGGACGGTTACTTAGGCTTTTATATAGAGAGATGAGGTGCTTGTTTTTCTGTATTCAAATACATTTAAGCATTTCCATCTGCTATGTCCTTTTTATCATTCTTGTCTATAATTTAAATATCAGTGTTTTTCATCTTGTACTCTCTAATATACTCATCCTCCAGCTTGATCCTTTTTTAAAGTCTAAAGTGCTTAGTAGCATTGATATTAGCAGTACTTTTGATGAACCATCTCTATTGCCTTTCCTTGGAAGTCGCATATAACTGGCCTTCATTCTCTACATCTGACAGGGTTGTTTTAGGGGAGGGGAATGGGTATTTAAGACCTAAAGCACTGGCCATCTAAAATTACAATTAGCACAATTCTTGCACAGGGTGAAAGCCTCCTATCTGTCATAATGGGAAAGATACACACATATTACAGGTAATAGTCATGTATTGTTGGCAAATAATTTATAGTTGCTAATTTTGGTAAACAGCCATGAAATGATTATGATTACATTTAAGAAATTACTTTTTAAAAATGAACTCACTTTGTCCATGATCCTGGCATGTGCCCTGACCGGGAATTGAACCAGCACACTCTCAATGCATGGGATGACAGTCAACCAACTGAGCTAAATGGCCAGGGCAGGGCTTGTTTTATGCCCGGACCCTTGCAAGATGTTTGAAAGGAAGCAAAAGAAGTACAAAAAGAAAAAAGATTTCTCCAGAAAGATTTCAAAGAAATTCAGATGCTTGGACCTCATCCAAGACCATTAAAGCAAAATCTCCAGCAGAAGATTTATAGTTTCTAAAGGCTCTCATGTGATTCTAATGTGCTACTAGGTCAGAGAATCATTGAACTAAAGGGATATATTTTCTCTAAAATTTTTAAAAAATTTATACAGAAAAATTGCACGTTTGGAAGATAAACTCCAAGGTACTCTCCACCTAGATTCACAAATGATTAACATTTTCCCATATTTTCTTAGTCACCCCCACATCCACTCCATATGATTTTTTTGTATACACAGACACACACACACACACACACACACACACACACACACACTCTAGAGGCCTGGTGCACGAATTTGTGCACCAGTGGGATCCCTAGGCCTGGCCTGTGGGATCAGGCTGAAACCGGCTCTCTGACATCCCTGAGGGGTCCCAGATTGTGAGAGGGTTCAGGCCAGGCCAAGGGACCCCACTGGTGCACAATCGGGGCCGGGGAGGGACACAGCTGGGGAGGGACCACGGGAGGACTCCAGGGTATGTCTAGCCCATCTTGCTCAGCCTGATTGGCAGGACCCCAGCAGCAAGCTAACCTACCAGTCAGAGCATCTGCCTCTTTGTGGTCAGTGCAGTCATAGCAACTGGTTAACCAGTTGACTGTCTGCCCCCTGGTGGCCAGTGCATGTCATAGCAAGCAGTTGAGCAGCCTTAGCATATCATTAGCATACTATGCTTTGATTGGTTGAACGGACGACTGGATGATCAGACACTTAGCATATTAGGCTTTTATTATATAGGATTTCTTAAATGTAATCCTAATCATTTCATGGGTGTTTACCCATATTAGCAACTATAAATCATGTACCAACAATACATGACTATTGTATATCTCTCTATATAAACAGCCAATATGCAAAGTGTCCCCTCAGGAGTTCGACCAGGAGACCGGGAGTTCGATCTCTCACTATGATGTGCGCTGACCACCAGGGGGCAGCGTGGAATGAAGGAAGGCCCCGACTGGCCTTGATCGCCAGCCAGACCTAGGGACCCTACCTTTGCATGAATTTCGTGCACTGGGCCTCTAGTCTCTCTCTCTCTCTCTCTCTCTATATATATATATATATACACATTTCTGCCTACTATGTCCTTTTCATCATTCTTGTCTATAATTTAAATGTCAGTGTTTTTCATCTCGTCCTCTCTAATATACTCATCCTCCAGCTTGTTCCTTTTTTTAAGTCTAAAGTACTTAGTAGCATTGATCTCAACAGTACTTTTGAAGAACCATCTCTATTTCCTTTCTTATATATGTGTGTGTGTGTATAAATATATATGTATACGTATATATACATACTATATATATATGTATACATATATATATATAACCCTAATATGCAAATAGACTAAATGGCGGAACAATTGAACAACCGAATAACCAGTCGCTATGATGTGCACTGACCACCAGGGGGCGTGCACGGAACATGGTGGGCATCAGCAGCAGGTGGCAGAGTGCGGAACATGGTGGGCATCGGCCGTAGCAGGATGGTGGAGCAGGTGAGTGGGGGCACCAGATCAAGGTGGGGTGCTGGTCACTGTCATCAGGGTGAGCTTCTGGTGGTTACTGAAAATTCTTTGTTCCTGCACACTGCGGTCCTGCTGGGCGCCTGCACCTGCTGCTGGTGCTGGCCCTGCTCATACCTGCTGCTGGCACCAGAACCACTGCTTGCACCCGCTGCCAGCACCCGGCACCGGTCCCAATCGTTCAGCGTTGTCAGTAGGAGCAAACGGCAACTGCTGGCCCTGATTGCCTCTCAGGTCTTCTCCACCTTCCCCTGCTCCTGAGGTGTGTCTCTTATGGATGTGAAGAGTTGTAATCTGGTATAGTCTCACACTGACCACTGGGTACAATGGCTCTTGGATCTCCAAGGAGGTGCAAAGTCAGCCACTACCTGAGGCCACCCAGCAGGAGCTACAGAGAGATCTGTATATTCCTCCTCTTTGTTTGGGGTTTGGAAGTGCCCAGATGAGGCCCAGCTGTGAAGCAATGCAGGCTGCTGCTGCTGGGCCTTAGGCCTTCTTTTGGAAGCTTTGGAGCTCTCTGACCCAGCTGCAGTTTGTTAGGTTTTAGGTTGCAAAAGGACAGGCTATTCATATGCAAAAGCCACTGCGCATGGCTTGGGTGGGGTTGTAAATTGGGTGGGGCGGGGTCTCAGAGAATCACCAGGGTGGAGCAAATGGCAATGGCTGCCAGTCAGCCCTGCCTCAGAGAGGTCCCTGGGCCTCTGTGTCCTGCGGCCCCGTGCAGGAACAATGATCGCTGCAAGCACCTCTGAGAGAAAGCCGCCCTGTGTTCCGGCCCGATGCAAGACAGTCCAGTTTCTCCCCGTATGAGTCTGGGTCCCCAGAGTCTCGCCTGGAACTGGAGTTCAGAGCAATCAGGAGCTTGTATCTTTCTCCTGATTGAAAAAAACAACAACAGCGCACCCAGTTGCCCACCTGTTTCGCGCTGCCTCCACACCTCCGCACCTCCTACCAGTCTCAATGTGCCTTTTTCTTTCCTCTAGTTGTAGAACTTCCACTCAGCTAGCTTTCCCGTGGTTCTGGATGATATTTGTTTTGTCTTTTAGTTGTAGCTTTGATGTGGTTGTGAGAGGCAGCAAGTACAGGTGTTTACCTATGCCACCATCTTGGTTGTTCCCATTTTTCTTTAAAATGATTTTTTGTGTGGTGATGGTTGCATAGCTATATAAATATACTAGAAATTAGTGAACTGCACATTTATAATGGGCAGATTTTACCAGTTGTAAATTATACCACAATGAAGCTCTTTAAAAAAATTTTTTAAAAGTAAGGTTTTATTCAGATCACCAGGAGAAAAAGGGCAGACCACAAATGTATACAAATTTTCTACTATCTACATATGTCTACCTTAATACTTACTTTGACACACTACCTCAGCTCTCCAGTATTTGCCTTAACATTTAGGTGACCAAAATTTATTTTCTCATAGTTTTTCCAAATAATTGGTTAGTCTATACTGAATAATTTAAACAATCCCTCTACTTAGAACTCAGATTATAATCAAAGGCAGGAATCCTTCTAATGCAAGCAGGTCGAACTCGCTGCCCACAGGCTGCATGCGGCCCACAACAAGTATTTTTGCAGCCCAGCCAATATAACGGTATGTAAGAAATGTTTTAATAAAAAATTCATAGCTTAATTTTTACAATATCCTGTTATACATAATTATTAATAACGAACTACAACGTTTGCTAATGACTGATTACTATAATCGTGTTGCATTCATTTCCCTTACACACCTTAAGCGCAGGTGCACCATCTCTCTCTATTATTACTAGCAGCGAATATTTTAGCAGCCAATTGCCACATCATTAGTCTTGTGCTTGTTTGGTGTGCACAACAGGAAATACTTCGCTTTTGGAGAACAAGAAAAATAGGTTTATTTGCATTATACTTGTTAATTTGTGCAATTACTCAGTGTCTGGTAAGTTAATGTTCAAGAAAAAACATTAATTTTTATTAAAATGTTCTATTATTTCATGTTAACGATTATTCATTTATTTCAGCCCTTTGTATTCAGCATATCTCTATCGAAATATACCTACGTTTCTATGAAAATTGAAGCTCTTGTTTTTTTGCAGCCCACATAAACTTAAACCTTGTTTATTTGGCTCGTGTTAGCCTTTGAGTTTGATATGTTTGTTCTAATGAGTATGAATCATAAAACATCAATGTGGGACCTCTCTGCTAGATACAGACACTGAATGATAATTCATTAAGAAGTATGACTGGGATTATCATACATTGTTTATCTGAGGGTATAGGAAATGAGGCTGATAGTGACAAAAATATCCTTATATCAAGTCGAAGATAAAAGAAGTCCCATTATGTTAGAATTCACTGAGGCAAATGCCTTGCACTTTTCTTCAACTAATTGGACATTTATAATAACAGAGGTAATATCATTGCACAGTTGCATAACATAGATGAAATACAGAAGAAAAAAATAGTAAATCTGGATTGCCAGGTATTTTCAGGGTAAGAGATGCCCTGGATAAATTAATTTTTCAGATGAATAAACATGGTTTATTCAAGGCCTTTTTATTTATTTATTTATTTATTTATTTATTTATTGTCTAAAGTTTTACATATGTCTCCTTTTTCCCCACTTGACACCCCCTCCCAACAGTCAGTCCCTCCCTAGGCAAGTGCCCACCGCCCCAGTGTCTGTGTCCATTGGTTATGCTAATATGCATGCATACAAGTCCTTTGGTTGTTCTCTAACCGCCCCCTTCCCTGCCATTTGTCTCTGGATCTATTCTTGTTCATCAAATTATGTTGATCATTATATCCCACATATGACTGAGATCATGTGATATTTATCTTTCTCCGACTGGCTTATTTTGCTTAGCATAATGCTCTCCAGTTCCATCCATGCTGTTGCAAATGGTAAAAGTTCCTTCTTATTTATAGCGGCATAGTATGCCATTGTGTAGATGTACCAGGTTTTTAATCCACTCATCTGCTGATGGGAACTTAGGCTGTTTCCAAATGTTAGCTATTGTAAATTGTGCTGCTATGAACATAGGGGTGCATATGTCCTTTCTGGTTGGTATTTCTGGTTTCTTGGGATATATTCCTAGAAGTGGGATTACTGGGTCAAATGGGAGTTCCATTTTTAACTTTTTGAGGAAACTCCATACTGTTCTCCACAGTGGCTGCACCAGTCTGCATTCCCACCAGTAGTGTACGAGGGTTCCTTTTTCTCCACATCCTCGCCAGCACTTGTCGTTTGTTGATTTATTGATAATAGCCATTCTGACAGGTGTAAGATGGTACCTCATTGTCGTTTTGATTTGCATCTCTCAGATGATTAGTGACTTTGAGCATGTTTTCATATGTCTCTCAGCCTTCTGTATGTCTTCTTTCAAAAAGTGTCTATTTAGGTCCCTTACCCATTTTTTGATTGGATTGTTTATCTTCCTTTTGTTAAGTTATATGAGTTCTCTGTAAATTTTGGAGATTAGGTCCCTTGCCCATTTTTTGATTGGATCGTTTATCTTCCTTTTGTTAAGTTATATGAGTTCTCTGTAAATTTTGGAGATTAAACTTTTATCTGAAATAGCATTGGCAAATATGTTCTCCCATGCAGTGGGCTTTCTTGTTGTTTTGTTGATAGTTTCTTTTGCTGTGCAGAAGCTTTTTATTTTGATGTAGTACCATTTGTTTATTTTCTCCTTAGTCTCCATTGCCCTAAGAGCTATGTCTGTAAAGATATTGCTATGACACAGGTCTGCTATTTTGCTGCCTATGGAGTCTTGTAGGATTTTTATGGTTTCCCGTCTTACATTTAAGTCCTTTAGCCATTTTGAGTTTGTTTTTGTGTATGGTGTAAGTTGGTGATCTAGTTTCATTTTTTTGCATGTATCTGACCAAATTTCTCAACACCATTTATTGAAGAGACTGCCTTGACTCTATTGTATGCTCTTGCCTCCTTTGTCAAATATTAATTGAGCATAATGGCTTGAGTTGATTTCTAGGTTTTCTGTTCTGTTCCATTGTTCTATTTGTCTGTTTTTGTGCCAGTACCAGGCCGTTTTGAGAACCGTGGCTTAGTAATATAGCTTTGTATCTGGCATTGTGATCCCTCCAATTTTGTTCTTCTTTCTCAGGATTGCTGTGGTTATTTGGGGTATTTTTTTTATTCCAGATGATTTTTTGGAGAGTTTGTTCTAGATCTTTGAAGTATGCTGTTGGTATTTTAATGGGGATTGCATTGAATCTGTAGATTGCTTTGGGTAGTATGGACATTTTAATGATGTTGATTCTACCAATCCATGAACATGGTATGTTCTTGCATTTGTTTATGTCTTCCTTTATCTCTTTTTTTTAAATGTCCTATAGTTTTCCGAGTACAGGTCTTTTATCTCCTTAGCTAAGTTTATTCCTAGGTATCTTAATTATTTTGGTTTAATGGTAAATGGGATTTTTTCTTTCAAGGCCCAGTATTTGATTAACTATTTATATAAAATCCTCCTAAGTTGACATACCTGACTATTTTTTAAAAATTAAAATGTAAAATACATATGTAAGAGTGTATGGAATATATATGTACGGCTTATACTACAATGATCAAGTACTCATTGACCATCTAGCTTTGGAAACAGAACAGTGTTAAAATCTCTGTGTACCTCTCTCAGCTCTGAGGTGATCACCAATCTACATCTTATATCTGTTTTATTTTGTTTTCCCTTTTTGAAAATGATTCACAGACCTGCTTTCCCAACAAATATATTGTTTAGTTTTTTTCTATACTACATATATAAGTATAGTTTCAAAACTTTAAATGAATGGAATCATGTTGTATGTCTTCCTCAGTTTTTTAAAAATTCAAAATTATGTTGTGTTCCACTGTATAAAAATAAAACAATTTAAATATCCAAAACACTGTTTATAGATAGTGGTTGTTTCTAGTTTTTGTTGTTGTTGTTGTTTTGCTATTGTTTTAACAACAATGTTGCCATAAGTATTATTGTATATATGTATTGGTAAATAGGAGCAAGGGTTTCTCTAGGTATCTACACTAATAAAAGAGAAACATGCAAATTGGTGTCACTCCGCTACACCCACCAGCCAATGAGGATGACTATGCAAATTAACCCAACAAAGATGGCAGTTAATTTGTATATGCAGGCGCGAAGCGAAGACTGAAGACAACTAAAGACTGAAGAGGCTTGGCTTCTCTGCTGTGACTGGACCAGAGGCCTGGGTCCCAAGTGCCGGAGTAAAACCGGTGCCGGCAGCCAGGGGAAGGAAGGCCTACTGCGTGAATCTTCATGCAATGGGCCTCTAGTATATCTGATAAATGCTGGGACATACAGTATGCATATTTCCAAGTAAGTAATGCTAAATTGTTGGTCAAAGCAATTGTGCCAATTTACATCCTCACAAGCAATGGGAGTTCCCATTACTGTCTTTGCCAATTCAAGTTTTACCAGTAAGGTGGACACATAATTGTATCTCATTTTAGTGTTAGTATGCATTTCCCTAATTACCACTTATTAAACTTTTCATAAGTTTACTTGCCGTTTAAGTTTCCTCTTCTATGAAATTCCTATTTAGGTGTTTGCCCATTTTTTCTATTGGGTTATTTGTCTTGTATTGATTCATAGGGTTATTTGTAGGTTCTGGATAACCAGTCCTTTATTGGTTATTTCCTCTGAAAATATCTTCTCCTACTGGTTAATACTTGTGTCTCATTTAAAAGATTCTTCTCTATTCAGAGGCCAGAGAGATATTTTCCTGTGCTTTATTCACATGCTTTAAAAATTTGCTTTTCATATTTAAATCCCTAATAGTTCAATCAACTAGAAAGTAACAAGTATACATTTGTAAGCACCTAACATCATAATTTCAATATATATATAAAGCAAAAATTAACGAAAAGAAATCAATAAAACTATAATTAAGTATATTTTAGCATGCTTCTTTCAGTAACTGATAGAGGAATCAGACAATATGAACATTCTTTAAACACACACAAAACTCTAACCATATGCTTCAATCATAAGGATAATTTCATAAGGATAATTATCACACAAGCTATATTCTTTGATCTTAGTGCATTTAGGTATCCAGAAATCAATAGCAATAAGGTAAATAAATAATCCCATGTATCTGAAAATTTTAAAATATTTTAAATAACCCATGGATCAAATAACTTACACTGGAATTCCAAAAATACTTTAAATTGAACAATAAAAATGGCATCTCAAAAACTTTGGCATACAGTTTCAAGGAAATTTATAGACATATGCACATTTTAGAAAAACAAAAAATGAAAATGAGTCATCTCAAGACATTAGAAAAAGAAAAGCAATCTAAAACCAGGGAACTTATAAGATCAGAAATTAATGGTATAGAGAAGAGATATATGAGAGTATGAAGCCAGAAGTTTCTTATTTGAAAAGGCTAAGAAAATTGACAAACCTCTGGTGAGACTAAGAAATAGAAAGGCACAAATAACTAATATCAGAAATGAAAAAGAAGCCATTACTACAGAACCTTGCAGACATTAAAAAAATAACAAAAGTTTTTATGAACAGCATTATAATAGTACTAGAACCTGGAGCATGAAATTCATGCACAGCTGCAGTCCGTAGGCCTAGCTGGCAATCAAAGCGCAAGCATCTGGTGTGGAAGAGCAGATCCCAGCTGACTTCTGCTCCGCCCTGTTGATTCCCTGAGAACCTGCCCCACCCAAGCTGTGCACAGAGGCTTTTGCATATGAATGGCCTCGTCTTTTGCAATCTAAAATTACCTAACAAACTGCAGCTAGGTCAGAGAGATCCAGAACATCCAAAGAGGGCCCAAGGCCCCCCCCCCAGGCCCCCATGCACCCCCTTCTGCCTGAGTCATCGGGTCCCCTGCCACCACCGCTGGTCACCATCTGTGGGGCAATCAGTGGGGTGATTGGGACCTGCTCACACCTACCATGGCCTGGCGCCACCTGCTCACCTGCTCCACCATCCTGCTGTGGTCCCGCTCTCGTCGGGGCCCATTGGGGCCGGCAGCACCTCCACAGCTGCCCGCTGCCAGTGCTGTGTCACTGATGCCTCCATGTTCCACGCTGCCCCCTGGTGGTCAGCACACATCATAGCGAGCGGTTGAACTCCTGATCGAACTCCTGGTCGAGGAGACAATTTGCATATTAGGCTTTTATTATATAGGATTCTTGAAATTTTAGATTAAATGGGCCCAACACCAGAGAATATAGCTTATCAAAACTGATCTAAGGAGGGGGGCGGATACTGTAAAAGGAAAACATAATTTTGAGAAAATTGGAAATTTGAACACTCATGATATTTGACTGTATTAAAAATTATTATTTTTAAGTGTGATGATGATATTGTGGGTTTTTTTTAAAGTCCAATTAAAACATTTATAGATGAAATGGTAAAATGAGTTTGCTTCAAAATAATACTTGATGCTACAATTCCCACTTCTGAGTATTTAACCAATTTGAAAAGACATATGCATTCCTATGTTCATTGCAGCATTATTTCCAATAGCCAATATAAGTGTTTGTGGATTTTATAAATGGATAAAGATATGGGGTATATATATATATATATATATATATATATATATATATATATGCAATGGAATTTTATTACTCAGTCATAAAAAAGATTAAAACCTGCTGGGCCAGTGTGGTTCAGTGGTTGAACTTTGACCTGTGAGGTCCCTGTTCCTTTCCCGGTGGAGGCACATGCCCTTTCTGTGGGCTCAATCCCCAGTGGGGGTCGTGCAGGAGGCAGCCAATCAATGATTCTCATCATTGATGTTTCTGTCTCTCTCTCCCTTCCTCTCTGAAATCAATAAAAATATATTTAAAAATAAATAAAACAAATGAACAAATAAAACAGAAACAGACTCATAGATACAGAGAACAAACTGGTGGTTGCCAGGAGGAGGCAGTAGCAGGGGTGGGTGAAATAGGTGAAAGGGATTAAGGGTACAAACTTCCAGTTAAAAAATAAGACACAGGGGAAACCAAGATGGTGGCATAGGTAAACACCTGAAATTGCTGCCTCACACAACCACTTCAAAAATACAACTAAAGACAAAATGGACATCATCCAGAACCACAGGAAGGCTGGCTGAGTGGAAATTCTACAACTAGAAGGAAAGAGAAAAGCACACTGAGACTCAGAGGAGGTGCAGAAGTAAAGTGCAGAGGTACAGAAGCGCACGCAGAAAGGGCTGGCAACTGAGGACGCTGTTGTCTTTTTCAATTGGGAGGGAGACACAAGCTCCCAACTGCTCTGAACTCCAGTTCTGGGCGAGTCTCTGGGGACCCAGACTCATACGGGGAGAGACTGGACTGTCTGGCATTGGTGGGAACTCGAGGGCGGCTTTCTCTCAGAGGTGCTTGCAGTGATTATCACGGAACAGTGAGACTGGGGGCCTCTTAGGGGAGGACTGAGGATCAGCCATAGCTGTTTGCTCCGCCCTGTTGATTCCCTGAGAACCTGCCCCACCCAAGCTGTGCACAGAGGCTTTTGCATATGAATGGCCTCGCCTTTTGCAATCTAAAATTACCTAACAAACTGCAGCTGGGTCAGAGAGACCCAGAACATCCAAAAGAGGGCCCAAGGCCCCACAGCAGCTTACATTGCTTCACAGCTGGGTCTCATCTTAGAACCTCCAAACCCCAAACAAAGAAGAGGAATCTGCATATCTCTCCATAGCTCCTGCTGGGTAGCCTCAGGCAGAGGCTAAATTAGCACCTCCTTAGTGATCCAAGAGCCAGTGTACCCAGTGGTCAGAGTGGGACCATCCAGATTACAACTCCTTAGATCCATAAGGGACACACTCAGGGGGCAGACTCAATGAGCACCAAAGCCCCACTGAAGCAAGTCTTGCCCCATAAGGGTGTCTCCAGCACAGAAGTATTCCCACCATAGACACAATTGATTCTCACAGCCAGTTGGCCTGGAGGTCAATTCCTCCCAGTGATACCAACAGCAATCAAGGCTTAACTACAACAAGACTGTACACTCAGCCCACAAAGGGGTGCACTAAGAGTGTCCACCTCAGGTAATTGGGGAGGCTGAGCCACTGGGCCCTATAGGACACCTAGCACAGAAAGCCACTCTATCAACACAGGGAAGCAGCCAAAATGTGGAGACAAAGAAACAGGTCACAAATGACAGAAATGGAGGAAAGCAAACTACAGGATATAGAGTTCAAAACCACAGTTATAAGGTTTTTCAAGAATTTTCTAGGAACCGCCGATAAATCTAGTGAGACCCTTGAGGATATGAAAAAGGACCAACTAGAAATTAAGCATACACTGACTGAAATAAAGAATATTATACAGAGATCCAACAGCAGACTAGAGGATCACAAGAATCAAGTTAAAGATTTAAAATACGAAGAAGTAAAAAACACCCAACAGGAAAAGAAAAAAGAAAAAAGAATCCAAAAATATGAAGATAGTGGAAGGAGCCTCTGGGACAACTTCAAGCAAACCAATATCTGAATTATGGGGGTGCTAGAGGAAGAGAGAGATATTGAAAACCTACTTGAAGAAATAATGACAGAAAACTTCCCCTACCTGGTGAAAGAAATAGACTTACAAGTCCAGGAAGCACAGAGAACCCCAAACAAAAGGAATCCAAAGAGGACCACACCAAGACACATCATAATTAAAATGCCAAGGGCAAAAGACAAAGAGAGAATCCTAAAAGCAGCAAGAGAAAGAAAATCAGTTACCTACAAGGGAGTACCCATGCCACTGTCAGCTGATTTCTCAACAGAAACTTTGCAGGCCAGAAGGGAATGGCAAGAAATATTCAAAGTGATGAATGCCAAGAACCTACAACCAAGATTACTTTATCCAGCAAAGCTATCATTCAGAAGTGAAGGTCAGATAAAGAGCTTCACAGATAAGGAAAAGCTAAAGGAGTTCATCACCACCAAACCAGTATTATATGAAATGCTGAAAGGTATCCTTTAAGAAGAGGAAGAAGAAGAAAAAGGTAAAGATACAAATTATGAGCAACAAATACACATCTGTCAACAAGTGAATCTAAAAATCAAGTGAATAAAAAATCTGCTGAACAGAATAAACTGGTGAATAAAATAGAATCAGGGACATAGAAAGGGAGTGGACTGACAATTCTCCGGGGGGAAAGGGGTGTGGGAAGAGACTGGACAAAAATCGTGCACCTATGGATGAGGACAGTGGGGGGTGGGTAAGGGCAGAGGGTGGGGTGGGAACCGGGTGGAGGGGAGCTATGGGGGGAAAAAAGAGGAACAACTGTAATAATCTGAACAGTAAAGATTTTTTAAAAAGCTAAAAAAAATAAGACACAGGGGTTATAATAACTGCAGAGAGAATAGTCAATAGTACTGTAGTAACTTCATACAGTGAGAGAAGGTAACTAGACTTATGGGGATAATCAACATTGTAATGTGCATAAATATCAAATCACTAAAACTAATATTGTAAGTCAATTATATTTCAATTAAAAAAAAATTGATGCTACAGAACCTGCACTCCTGCCTGTACAACATGGCACAAGAATTTTGTTAGTATGCACTTTGGGTTTAAAACTCACAAGTGTGGCTACTGACCCCTCCGCGCTGAAGGAGGGGAAGCCGAGCGTCCTGTGCACAGTCCTAGGAGTTGGTTCCCTCAGCCTGGTAGCGACGGGATCCTTCTTCCTCCTGCCGCTGCTGGCTTTTCCCGCCCATTACCCTGAGAACCAATCATCGAGCCGGGCTTTGGAGCCGGGACCAATCAGCGATCTCTGCTACAGTTCCCTCCCCCACACCCTCAACCACACGGCGGCGCCATGTTTCAAGGGCAGCGGGGATGGTTCTGCCGCAGCGTCAGTGGGAACCTGAGGCAATTCTGGGGTAGGAAGCGAGGGCGAAAGGGTGGGCGGGGTGGTGAAGGCCCCAGGGTCCTTGCTGGCTCACCCCCTCTTCGCTCTTGCCTCCACAGTGGCCGAAGGGGGGACCATCAGTGACCTGAGGGCCGCCGACTTCCTGTTCAGCTGCGATGCTTCTCACCCCGACACGCTGAGGTACCTGACTGCCAGGCCGCCCGCCATTGCCTGGCGAGTCCTGATGAGCCAGGAGTTGGAGGTGGAAGCTGCGGCCGCTCATCAGTGTGGATGATCGGGAAAGACTGGAATAGAGCGAGTTTCCAGTCCTAGATGTGGGGATTAGGATACGTAGCCTTTCTCCTCTCCTTTCTGCCACGATGGCCTGGCCTCCTCCCCGTCCCCGAGTCACTTCTTGAGTTCCGGTAGTAACAGCTGCCCCTCCCACAACTCCACGCGACTTTTTTTAGAAAATATGTTTTTATTGATTACAGAGATAGAAAGGGATGGGGAGAGAGGGACAGACACATCAATGATGAGAGAGGATTGTTGATCGGCTGCCTTCTGCACGCCCCACACCCGGATCGAGCCTGCAACCCGGGCCTGTGCCCTGACCTGGAACCCAACCTTGACCTCCTGGTTCGTGGGTGGAGGCACCACGTGACTCCTTGGAGGCCCCTCCTATTCAGTACGTTTAAACGAAATCTCCTGCATGCCCCTCATACCTGCAGTAGGCCCGGTGTTCTCCAGCTTAAAGCCTCCCTAGCTGCTTTGGGCTGACAACCCCTCCCCCCACGAACCGGTCAGTGTTCAAACACCGTGGCTGTGCCCCTCCAACGCTCTCCGCAACCACTCTCACGGCCTTAGCAGCACCCCGATCTCCTCTTGCCCTGACTCTCGGGGTGTTTTTCTGAGAGGCTGCGCTGCCTTCGCGCTGTCCACCTGCGATCCTCCTCCACATTGCTGTGGGGTTGTGTTTGTAAAGCCGAGGTCTAATCCCCGGCCTCAGAACCCTCAGTCTCCTGGTTACCTGTGGATAATCGTTCCTACTTCCGTTTATTTATTCTATTTCTGCAAGGTTGAATACATTCTTGTTTATTTCATAACCTAAAATATTTTCTTTTTTCCCCCTCCTAGAGTCTATCAGAGCCTCGACTACATAGATGATAATGCTACCGTGTTTCATGCCTACTATCTCGCTGCAGTCGCTAATGCTGAAATTAAAAATTCAGTGGCTTTAGGTCATTTCGTTCTTCCTCCTGCATGCCTGCAAGAAGGTTAGCAAAGATCATTCATCCAACCCCTGTTAGGCAGCCAGATCCTGCTAAGTGGACAAGCATGGACTTGGGGTCAGATTGCCTTGATGTATATTCTAGTTTTATTTGTTTATCCTTGATTCATGCATTCACTGAGCTCCTACTGTGTGCCAGGTTTCCACCCAGGCGCTGGGGATTCGGTGCTGAATAATACACATGCAGATCTTGTCCTCACAGGGTTCACTGGCTGGGATCCAACACTCACTAGTTCTGTAACCTTTAGCAACTTCTCCCAAGTTGTTTTGCGGATAAAATCAGATAATATAAGTAGTCTGATATGTGAGCATTCAATAAACGGTTCTTTGCTAGTTTTGAATCTCTTCGTTATATTTCTGAAAATTTTCTCTATTTTTAAAGATTCATTATGATAATAAACCCATATATTACTATTGTTCTTTAAAGTACTTTCACATTAATTATTTCAGCAACCCTGTGAAGTAAAGGTCAAGTAAATAAACTGCTTCTGAAAGTGGTTCTTTTTTTTTTTTTTTAAATATATTTTATTGATTTTTTACAGAGAGGAAGGGAGAGAGATAGAGAGTTAGAAACATCGATGAGAGAGAAACATCGATCAGCTGCCTCCTGCACATCTCCCACTGGGGATGTGCCCGCAACCCAGGTACATGCCCCCGACCGGAATCGAACCTGGGACCTTTCAGTCCGCAGGCCGACGCTCTATCCACTGAGCCAAACCGGTTTCGGCTGAAAGTGGTTCTTTTAGTTTTCCTTGATTTGTTCTGTTCAAATCCTACCTATTTTATCTGGGCTAATTAAATATCCCACTTTAAAAAAATATATTATTTTATTCATTTCAGAGAGGAAGGGAGAGGGAGAGATAGAGACATCAATGATGAAAGAGAATCATTGACTGGCTGCCTCCTGCATGTGCCCCATTGGGGATTCAGCGCACAACCCAGGCATATACCCTGACCCGGAATCAAACCCTGACCTCCTGGTTCACAGGTCAATGCTCAATCACTGAGCCACACAGGTTGGGCAAAATATTCATTTTTATAGGTCTTGCATTATTACCCAATTCTTGATGTGTATGTGTCCATCCCTAGCAAGACAGATGTACACATTCCCCATGAGCAAAGTATTAAAAAGAAACCCAAACAACTCAAAAAAGATTTCTATAGAAGAGTTTTAGAAACCCCCCAAAATTGGGTTCCTTTCATAGTTTTAATGTCCTTGTAGGACCTGTTTATAATAAGTTGCTCTAAGTGGTGATGTAAATAAATAAATTAATGACTCCTGTATTTGAGTTTAGCGTCTTAAAATGTATTTAAATTTTTAAAACTGTCAGAAATGAAAACGTGCTCTTTTTTAAAAATAAAAACTATACATTATTATCCATCTAGACCAGTATTGTCTAGTAGAAGTATGAAGATGCAAATGTGAGGCACATATTAATCTTAAATTTTCTAGTAGTCACATTAAAAATAAAAAGAGCCCTGGCCGGTTTGGTTCAGTGGATAGAGCATTGGCCTGCAGACTGAAAGGTCCCAGGTTCGATTTCAGCCAAGGGCATGTACCTTGGTTTCGGGCAAATCCCCAGTAGGGGATGTGCAGGAGGCAGCTGATTGATGTTTCTCTCTCATCAATGTTTCTAACTCTCTATTCCTCTTCCTTCCTCCCTGTAAAAAATCAATAAAATATATTTTAAAAAAATAAAAAGAATAAAAAGAAATAGGTGAAATTAATTTTAAGAATGTATTTTATTTAACCTAATATATATAAAGTATCATTTTCTATATATAATAATATAAAAATTATTGAGATATTTTAAATTATGTATGTGTGTATATATATATACACACATACATAATTTAAAATATCTCAATAATTACTTTAGCGAGGAAGGGAGAAGTAAAGAGAGATAGAAACATCAATGATGAAAGGATCATTGATCAGCTGCCTCCTGCAACCCACGACCTGGGCATGTGCCCTGACCAGAAATCAAACCATGACCTCCTAATTCATTGGTCGATGCTCAATCACTGAGCCACACCGGCTGGACATTTACATTCTTTTTTTGATACTAAGTCTTTGAAATTCAATATGTTATGCTTACAGCACATTTCAGTTTGGACTAGTGACACATTTCAATGTGGTGCCCACATCTGCCTAAGTGGCTACTACTAGGCAGAATAGATCTTGAGGAATTCTACCATTTTGTCTTTGAGTGGGCTACTGTGGAATCTTTTAGGATCTTTGAGTTAGGATGATGACATAGTCTTCTGACATACTAAGCATTGTAAAATTCCTGTACTACCATGCTCACTAGACACATTGCTCTTCCACCTTTCTTTTAACAAAGTAAATTATTGAATTATTGAGGACCTCTATTCTACAAATTCCAGAATTTTATAGCTTTTTAAAATGAATATATTTTTATTGATATTAGAAAAGAAGGGAGAGAAAGATAGAAACGTCAATGATGAGAGAATCACTGATTAGCTGCCTCCTGCACGTCCCCTTACTTGGAATCGAGCCTGCAACCCCAGCATATGCCCTGGCCAGGAATCAAACCAGTGACCTCTTGGTTCCTGGGTAAACACTCAACTGCCAAGCCATGCCAGCTGGGTGATATAGCTTTTATTTTGACTGGACAATCGTTTTCTTTATTAATGCTTGGCCTAAAGACACATTTAATGAAAAGGGATATTCCAGCTGGAAAAGTTTACAACAGTGATTCTCATAATAAATTGGAATCATTTGGAAAGTTTGATAGAAATGCAAATTCCTTAGCTCCTTCTCAATGATATTCAAAAGGAATCTGCATTTTAAACAAGTATCTTAGATAATTTTGGTACAAGTGGGAAAATGCTGGCCTAGAAATTTCAGACTTCAAGTAAAATTCAGAAAATGTTACATTTACTTTAAGAAAATGGTATTGGTTTTTTTTTCCCTATCACAGAAATAAGAAGAAAAATTGGCAGTTTTATTTGGGAACAAAACCAACATTTTCTGACAGAAAAGGTAAGAGTAAAATAAAGTACTTAATTAAAATCTATAGTTTCAAAAATTTTTGAAAGCAATATAATCTTAAAAATGTTTGCCTGTGACATGATCCAGATTAAGGAATTAATTGACATTGTTTTTATACTAGTACAATAGTTATATTGAGATTTTTTTGTATGAATAAAATTATTCACATAACTTGAAAATTTGCTTTTGTCAGTAATATTAAGGGAGTGATTGTTGCACAGTATAGACCAGTTCTTTACTGCCAGTGTAGATTCTCATTGATTAATTATTGTGCCATTTGTTAAATGTTTTGAATAACACCCCCAATACATGTGTATAATACTAAAAACTGACTTTAGCTTTTGCCATCCTGCTTCAATTTGCCTATGCTTTTGACTTCATAATCTTTATGCAATAGCCAAATTTGGGATAATTTGAACATCAAAATTAACAATGACAGTAATGGATTATAAAACATTAAATTTTTTTTATATTTTATTGATTTTTTACAGAGAGGAAGGGAGAGGGATAGAGAGTTAGAAACATCGATGAGAGAGAAACATCGATCAGCTGCCTCCTGCACATCTCCTACTGGGGATGTGTCCGAAACCCAGGTACATGCCCTTGACCGGAATTGAACCTAGGACCCTATCCACTGAGCCAAACCGGTTTTGGCAAAACATTAAATTTTTTAAAGTCCATGATTATATAGTGATACTTCAAAAACATAAAGAAAAAAATGGAAGAACAGAGCAAGGAAAGAAAGAAGGAAGGGATGGAGGAAGGAAAAGGTGGGATAAGAGAAAATTTCCTTACAGAATAGCAGCTAATAAATATACAAAGAATAATAGAATAGAAAATCCCCACTTTAACACTCCCAATAAAATAATTGACTTAGGCAAGGGTCATTAATGCATGATCGCAAATGATCACCTCACAGATTACTTATTATAAAGGTAAGCAATGTACCTTTACACTGGAGAGATCTATCAGACTACCACCTTAACCAATTGATTGAATTTAGCATCACCAATACTGGATGATGCTAAATTATGTTCAGCTTGATGTGATATAATAAAAAGTACACAATATTATCTGTGTAATGTTCTTGTTCAAAATGCTTAACCTGAATCTACTTATGGGTAAACAGGCAATTCTAGAATATTGAGAATTTCGGAAAACAACTAGCTGGCTTAGGCTCTTTAAAACAATGCTATTTAAAAAAAAAAAAAAAAAAAAAAAAAAAGGCAGGAAGGCATTCTCCTTCCAGGGAGCATGCCCATGCCATTCCATTCCCTCTCCTTCCCCCACAGGTGTGTATCATGGACTGTATATTAGGTGATATTGAGTTAACATTAATTTTTAGAAAATGCATGCTAAAAGCCTGGCCAGTGTGGCTCAGTGGTTGAGCTTCGACCCATGAACCAGGAGGTTGCGTTTCAATTCCTGGTCAGGGCACATGTTTGGATTGCAGGCTCAATTCCCAGTGTGGGGTGTTCAGGAGGCACCTGATCAATGATTCTTTCTCATCATTAATGTTTCTATAGCTCTCTCCCTCTCCTTCCCTCTCTGAAATCAATATAAATATATTTAAAAGAAAATGCATGCTAAAGATAAGGAGTAAAATGTTATAATATCTGAAAATATTTTCAAATGGTCCATTAAAAATAAAAATTTATAGAAGGAATGCAGGGTGTAAAAATGTTAAAACTTTGTGAACCTAGGTGAAAGGTATATTGTACTTATTGTATTATTCTTTAACATTCGGTAAGTTTGAAATTTTTTCAAAATAGACAGTTAGGGAGAACATCTTTATAATATAATATGCCTAAAGCCAAGCAATTAATTTACATATTTTGTACTTTTTAAAATAAATTTGTTTTTTCTTCCCAAAGTGTTATCATCTAAAAATACTAATAGTTCTTTTATATTCTTTGGCTATGTTGTACAAAGGACCAAAATATTTAATCCTTGACTTATCAGTGTTTCCAGGGACATGAATGATTATTTGACAGTAATTTTTTTATTTTTTTAAACATATTTTATTGATTTTTTACAGAGAGGAAGGGAGAAGGATAGAAAGTTAGAAACATCGATCAGTTGCCTCCTGCACACTCCCCACTGGGGATGTGCCCTCAACCGAGGTACATGCCCCTAACCGGAATCGAACCCGGGACCCTTCAGTCCGCAGGCCAATGCTCTATCCACTGAGCAAAACTGGTCAGGGCATGACAGTATTATTGAGTATACCAGAACTTTCGAGCTAAAAAGTTCTTAAAGATCATTAATTTAATCACTCAGTTTTAGAAATGAGAAAACTGAGGTAAAGAGAAGCAAAGATTTGTCTTGGTTCACATAGCCAGATATTATTAGCAAAGTGGAACAAAATTTTCTCAGCTCCATCCCAGTCCAATGTTTTTTCTACTAAAATTAGTAGAACATTCCTGCTAGACTATTGACTATTGACTGGAGACTATTGACTCTAGAATTTGTATGATTATATATCAAAGGATTTTATTAGTTATTTCAAAATATTGATTGATATAGATTATTAGCCAATTATAATGTAATTATCTATACTAATAAAAGGGTAATATGCTAATTAGACTGGGAGACCTTTCAGGAGACCTTCCAGATGTCCTTCTGGACAAAACCATGGGGGCAGGGCCAAGGCAGAGGCAGTTAGAGGAGATCAGGCTAGCAGGGGAGGGCAGCTGGGGGCGATCAGGCCAGCAGGGGAGGGCAGTTGGGGGCAAGCAGGCCGGTGGGGGGGGCAGTTGGGGGTGAACAGGCTGGCGGGGGTGGGGGCAGTTGGGGGTGATCAGGCCAGCAGGCAGAGTGGTTAGGTTAGGGGCGATCAGGCAGGCAGGTAGGTAAGCGGTTAGGAGCCAGTGGTCCCGGATTGCGAGAGCGATGTCCAACTGCCTGGGATCGGGCCTAAACCGGCGGTTGGACATCCCCTGAGGGGTTCCAGATTGGAGAGGGTGCAGGCTGGGCTGAGGGACACCCCCCCCCCCCATGCACGAATTTCATGCACCGGGCCACTAGTTCTATATAATAAAATCCTAATGTGCAAATTGACTGACTGGCTGAATGACTGGTCGCTATGAAGTGCACTGACCACCAGGGGCAGACACTCAACGCAGGAGCTGCCCCCTGGTGGTCAGTGCGCTCCCACAGGGGGAGTGCTGCTCAGCCAAAAGCTGGGCTCACAGCTGGCGAGCGCAGCGGCAGTGACAGGAGTCTCTCCTGTCTCCAGGGCAGCACTAAGGACCCCTCAGGGGGGTCATGGACTGTGAAAAGGGGCAGGCCAGCTGACGGTCAACCCCCCTCCCCCAGTGCACGAATGTCATGCACTGGGCCTCTAGTAGTACCAGGTATACCAGTTAATCAGATTTTTTTCAATAGATGGAGTTACACATATGTTGATACATATGTGATTTGATATGTATGCTATTTTGTTGTATTGACAGCAAGCTTCAAAACTTCATATGTCAAATTTGCTGAAGGTGTTAACATCATAGATATTTTTACGCTTAAAAATGTCAAATTTCATGCCAAAAAAAAGAACATTTGTGGGAAGTTTTAATTCATTACTTTATTTTGAAGAAAAGTGCTGCCGAAAGTTATTGTATACTTCGGGAAGCTTATGGTGAACATGCTGCATCTCAAGATACTTGTGAACACTGGTTTAAATGCTTTAAAAGTGATGATTTTGATGTGAAAGACAAAGAACGTCCAGGTCAACTGAAAAAGTTTGAAGACCAACAATGACAAGCATTATTGGATGAAGATGCATGTCAAACTCAAAAACAACTTGCAGAAAGATTAAACGTTGCTCAGCAAACAATTTCCAATTGTTTACAAGCAATGGGAAAGATTTTAAAGGAAGGAAAATGGGTGCCACATCAACTGAACGAAAGACAAATGGAAAACCAAAAAGTCATCAGTAAAATGTTGCTTCAACAGCATGAAAGTCTTTTTTGCATCGAATTGTGACTGGCGATGAAAAGTGGATTTATTTTGAGAATCCCAAATGCACAAAATCATGGGTTAATCCAGGTCAACCATCAACATCAACTGCCAGGCCAAATTGCTTCAGAAAGAAGACAATGCTCTGCGTTTGGTGGGATCAGGAAGGTATGGTGTATTATGAGCTTCTAAAACCAGGTGAAACCGTTAATACTGATCGCTACCGACAACAAATAATCAATTTGAACCATGCTTTGATCGTGAAATGACCAGAATGTGCCAGAAGACATGGCAAAGTAATTTTGCTTCATGATGACGCACCATCACACACTTCAAAACCAGTTAAAGACACGTTAAAAGATCTTGCCTAGGAAGTATTAACCCACCCACTGTATTCACCAGTCCTTGCTCCATCAGATTACCACTTGTTCCAATTGAGGCACACGCACTTTCTGAGCAGCGGGTATGAAGAAATGGAAAATTGGGTCTCTGGATGGTTTGCCTCAAAACAGGAAAAGTTCTATTGGGACGGTATCCACAAATTACCTGAAAGATAGGGGAAATGTGTAGCTAGCAATGGACATTACTTTGAATAAAGCACTTTTGATGTTTCTCTTGAAATTATCGTGTTTTCTTTGATTACAAAATCCGAATTATTAACCAGGACACCTGGTATATATAAGTAGAAGATACAGTGGGGCCTTGACTTACGAGTTTAATTCGTTCCGTGATGGAGCTTGTTAAGGAGCTTGTTAAGGAGCTCGTTAACTCAAATTACTCTGTCAACTCAAAGCAAAAAATCGGCCGAGAGACAGCTGGTATCTCGAAAAACTCGTTAGTCGGGACACTCGTAAGTCAAGGCCCCACTGTACTTCACCGAATGGCAACAATAAGGGTAAAACTGGTAAGTAATTTTGGGAAGCATTATTATTATTTAGAGTGTATTTGTGACATAAATATAGCAATTTCCTATTGGCATACTAAGTAAATATATTATGTGATAGGTACCAGTATCTGAGTTACTGTCACATAATCTTTAGTTCTTTTGTAACTCCATAGCTAAATACTTCATTTTAATTTTGAAGGGGAAACAATTTGTAAATCTTACTTCATATTTTTGATTTGTAGCTCACAGACAGCCTAGGAGTTTTCAATTTAAAAATTTTAAGAGAGTTTAAGAACACTTTTTTGGTTTCCTTATTTTTAAAAAACTAAGAAGTAATATGACCACATTAGGGAAAATTTCAAAAACTGAAAAAGAATAAAATCTGTCAAAAGTTTTACTATCTAATACAACCACAGCTGATATTTTAAAAAGTTTGTTCTTTATGTATCCTAAAAATATAGAATGTAATTCTGTGTGTACAGAATTTTGTTAAGTTTTTTTCCACCAAACTAGATTGAATGTTCCTAGGTGTTTAAATACTTTATGACTCTTATATAGTGCCAATGTACTTTTCTTTCATTAAAAAATTTATTGATTGGCTTATTGGTGTGCTGATTTTTAAAAATGTGATTTCTTTTGCTATCCACAGCATGATGAAGTAATGTCAAATGAAATAAATATCCTTAAGGAAAGCAGTGAACTGGCCACAGATCACAAAAAAGAATTATCCAAAAGGTATTGAATTCATATACTTCATTGATATTCAATTCAATGTAGACATCTTTGAACACTGACAGTGTATTTATCTCATTTAATTTTTATAGTCTTCTTATGAGATTATATTATCATTTTCACATTGACATTTTAGAAAAAGATCTGGGGTCAGATAGATTATAATTTGTCCAAAGTCTTGTATAAGTGGGGAGAAGCAGGATTTGAACTAGATCAGTCTAATTCTAGAGCCCGTGCATTTAACTACTATGCTAGATTAACCTTGCAGAAAAGAAACTAGAATTTTATCTATATTATGAATGCTGTTATATTATTTTTAAAATATATTTTTAATAAGAAGAAAATATACTAAATATTAGCAGTAATATTATTAGGGTTGGAAGTTCTGAGTGATTTCTCCCTCTCCTTTCTAAATTGTTTGTAATGTGATTACTTTGGTTTAAGAAATTAAATTTAAAAAGACAAACATGGACTTGCCATTGTGTTAGGGCTAATCTATGAGAGGCCCCCTTATTGCAGGCTTATTTATTATCTAGTCCTAATTTCATATTTTCCAGTTCAATGGTTTTAAAATATTCATAGGGAAGCATTGGTTATGTGAAAGTCTGGTATTTGGCTACTAAAATAAAAATGATCAATATTAGTCTTTCTTCCATATAAAAAGTAATAAGTTTAATCCTTATCATTTTTCTCAATGTTGTTTTTCTCCTTATATTTTTCCTCATATTTTTTCTACCTACTATTTTAGTTTGTTAAAATTTGATGTAAGTTTTTGTCTGATTTAACACAATGTTGTATATTCAATTATGCTAAGTTTAATAAAACATTGCTTCATGGTCCTGTGACTTCTAGATATTTTACCGCTTAAGTTTAAGAATCCATATTTTAGGTCTTTTGGATCTCTATGTGTAACACTCCTTTGAGCTTACTTGTTATGCTTTTTGAGATAAGAAATTGGTAAGGAAAGGAAGAAAAATGAAACTAGAAGAGGTGAGACGATGAAGATATTAAGAGGTGGATAGAGGAGAGAATACTAGTAGTTATTTTATTTTATTTTTTTATTTTTAAAATATATTTTATTGATTTTTTACAGAGAGGAAGGGAGAGAGATAGAGAGTTAGAAACATCGATGAGAGAGAAACATCGATCAGCTGCCTCCTGCACACCTCCTACGGGGGATGGGCCCACACCCCAGGTACATGCCCTTGACTGGAATTGAACCTGGGACCTTTCAGTCCGCAGGCCGATGCTCTATCCACTGAGCCAAACCGGTTTCGGCACTAGTAGTTATTTTAAATGGTCTTGTAAGAGAAGGCTGGGAAATGGAAATAAAAAGTCCCTCCCTGATTCATTTGACTAGGAAAGATACAAGATATATACATTCTTTAAGAAACAGTTGTCCTGACCTGACCAGTTTTGCTCAGTGGTTATGTTAGAGCATCAGCCCTCAGACCAAAGGGTTGAGCGTTTGATTCCCATTCAAGGGCATGGACCTTGGTTGGGGATTCAATCCCCGGCTCCGCTTGGGGCGCATGTGGGAAGCAAGCAATTGATGTTTCTCTCTCTCCCCCCTTCTCCCTCCCTTCCATTCTGCCTGAAAATCAATGGAAAAAATATCCTCAGGTGAGGATTAAAACAACAACAACAAAAACAAGTTTCCTTCAAAGCACAGAATCCATTAAAGAAAAGAGTGCCTGGCTGGTGTGGTGCAATGGTTGAGTGTTGACCTATGAACCAGGAGGTCATGGTTTGAATCCCAGTCAGGGCATATGCCCTGGTTATGAGCTCCCGTAGCCAATAAATGATTCTTATCATTGATATTTTTCTCTCTCTCTCCCTCTCCCTTTCTTTCTGAAATGAATTAAAAAATATTTTTAAAAAGAAAATAATTGATAAACATGACCAAAAAATATTTTAAACTTGTACATGGCAATAAAAATATTATAATCCAAGTCAAAAGAAAAATATACACTAGGAAAAACATTTGACAAAGGCTTGTTTCCTTAATATATAAAGAGGACTTGCAAATCTGGGGAAATATGTCCAATCCAATAACAACAAAAATAGACAAAGGATATGAATAGACGCACCTTCAGTGTCAACCTAGAGCCATTTCTTCGTGGAACCACCAGAGGGTGTAGTGCAAACATAGATAAAATATACTTTACCCTTGAGTCATTTATTTTGTTGGCATACTACTAGTATTGAACACTAAGTGGCGAACTAGTTATTTAGTACTTGCTAAATACAAGACTCTTGTGAGCTCAGCAGTTCACAATAATTAATTTGGTTCTTAGTACCTTATAAGATAGATAAATAGTATTAGCCCCATTTTATAGTTGAGGTCTCAGAGAGCTAAATAATTCACCGAATATTAATCAAGTAGTAAAGTTGACTGACTCCAAACCCTTAATCACTATGCTGTTTTCCTTCCCCATATGTTCCTAAAATCTGCAGAAAATTGTATGGATTTCTTTTCTTGTTTTTAATTACAGTAATTATATTATTATGACTGTAATGCATACAATTTGTCAAAATAGAAAATACAAAAAAATGAATAAAGAACATTTAAACTCCACCAGAGAGATAACCATCATTAGCATATTTCTGCTAGTTTTATACAAATACATGCATTAAATAGAGTTGATGTTGACTGCATATACAGGGTGGTGCAAAATTCGGTTTACAGTATGTATGTAAAACACAGAGTTTATGCTTATATTATTATTTATTAACTAGAGGCCCGGTGCACAAAAATTTGTGCACTTGGTGGGGGGAGAGGGGGTCCCCCAGCCTGGCCTGTGCCCTCTCGCAGTCTGGGACCCCTCGGGAGATAACGACCTGCTGGCTAGGGCCTGCTCCCGGGTGGCAGAGGGCAGGCCCAATCCCTAAGTGCAGCCCCTGGTCAGGCTCAGAGCAGGGCCGATTGGGAAGTTGGGGCGCTGCCCCATCATGCACAGAGCAGGGCGGATTGGGAGGTTGGGATGCCACCCTCAGTCACGCTCAGGGTAGGGCCGATTGGGGGGTTGGGGCACCGCCCCCTATCACACTCAAGGCAGGGTCGATGGGGAGGTTGTGGCGCCACCCCCTGTCATGCACAGAGCAGGGCCGATCAGGGGGTTGGGGCGCTGCCCCCTGTCACTCACAGAGCAGGGGCAATCAGGGGGTTGGGGCACTGCCCCCTGTCACACACAGAGCAGGGCCCTTCAGGGGGGTTGGGGAGCTCCCCCCTATCAGGCACAGAGCAGGGCTGATCAGGGGGTTGGGGCGCCTTCCCCTGTCACGAACAGAGCAGGGCAGATAGGGAGGTTGTGGCCCCGCCCCCTGTCACACACAGAGCCACAGGGCGATCAGGGGGTTTGGGCACTGCCCCCTGTCACTCTGATCCCGGTGCTGGAAGCCTCGCTGCTCCGCTGATCCCGGCGCTGGGAGGCATATTACCCTTTTACTATATAGAATAGAGGCCTGGTGCATGGGTAGGGGCTGGCTGGTTTGCCCTAAAGGGAGTCCTGGATCAGGGTGGGGGTCCCCACTGGGGTGCCTGGCCAGTCTGGGTGAGGGGCTGAGGGCTGTTTTCCGGCTGGCGAGTGACTGAAGCTTCCAACCGCTCCTTGTTTTTTGTTTTTTGTTTTTTTTTTTTAATTCTGGGCCAGCTTTAGCTCTGAGGCCTCGCTGCTGAAAACATCGATACAATGTTGAGGTCCGGCTGGCTTTCAGTCCGGCTGGTTTCTGGGGTTTTGTTTAGCTTCTTATTTGCAACATAGTACATAGTTGCTTAGAGTTGCAGCTGAGAGGCCGGCAAGTTAGGCGGGGAACGTTGGAGTCTGCCGTCACTGGAGCAAGCAAGCCTCCCTGCTCGCTTCAGTGCATGGCTGCCGGCCGCCATCTTGGCTGACAGTTAATTTGCATAAGGATATGCTGATTAGCCAATGGGAAGGGTAGCGGTCGTACACTAATTACCATGTTTCTCTTTTATTAGTGTAGATTACTGTATTAATTTCTACATGAATAACTATAAACCTACTTTTGTCCTATCCTGTTTAGTCTGTCTCTTGATTTTCCCCATTTGGAAAAGCCTTATTTGATACTAGAAGCCAAGTGCACAAAAATTTGTGCACTTGGGGGGTCCCTCAACCTGGCCTGTGCCCTCTCACAGTCTGGGACCCCTCAGGAGATGACCACCTGCTGGCTTAGGATTGCTCCCCAGGGAATTGGGCCTAAGCTGGCAATCAGACATCCCTCTGGCAGCCTGGGAGCCCTCCGGGGATGTCCACTTGCCAGCAGGGAGCAGGCCTAAGCTGCAGTCTGACATCCTTAGTGCTGCTGAGGAGGCGGGAAAGGCTCCCACCACCACCACTGTACTGGCAGCTGTCAGCCTGGCTTGTGGTTGAGCAGAGCTCCCCCTGTGGGAGCGCACTGACCACCAGGGGGCAGCTCCTGCATTGAGCGTCTGGCCCCTGGTGGTCAGTGTGTGTCATAGTGACCAATCATTCCCAGTCATTCTGCTGTTAGGGTCAGTTTTCATATTACCCTTTTATTATATAGGATAGAGTCCTGGTGCATGAGTGGGGGCCGGCTGGTTTGCCCTGAAGGGTGTCCTGGATCAGGGTGGGGGTCCTGCTGGGGTGCCTGGCCAGCCTGGGTGAGGGGCTGATGGCTGTTTGCAGCTGGTCACACCCCCTTCAGGGTGGGGGTTCCCACTGTGGTGCCTGGCCAGCCTAGGTGAGGGGCTGATGGCTGTTTGCAGGCTGGTAAAGCGCCCCCACCAGTGGGGACCCTCACCCCATGGAGGTTTGGCCAGCCTGGGTGAGGGGCTGATGGGTGTTTTCAGGCTGGTCACACCCCTTTTAGGGTGGGGGTCCCCACTGGGGTGCCTGGCCAGTCTGGGTGAGGGGCTAGGGCTGTTTTTAGGCTGGCCAAGGACCCCCTCCCTCCCCCCCAGCGACAGAAGCTCCCAGCCTCTCCATTTTTTCTTTTTTTTTTAATCCTGGGATTTATTTACCTTCTATAATTGAAACTTTGTTGCCTTCAGTGGAACTGAGAGCCGGCCAGGACAGGTGGGAAGCTTGGCTTCCTCCATCACTGGAGCAACCAAGCCTCCTGCTTGCTCCAGCTCCGTGGCTGCCGGCGCCATCTTGGTTGGGTTAATTTGCATATAGTTGCTCTGATGGGCTGGTGGGCGTGGCTTAAGGCATAGTGAAGTTACGGTCAATTTGCATGTTTGTCTTTTATTAGATTATTAGAGGCCCAGTGCACAAAAATTTGTGCACTCGGGGGGAAAGGGGGTTCCTCAGCCCATCCTGTGCCCTCTCCCAGTCTGGGACCCCTCGGGAGATAATGACCTGCTGGCTTAGGCCTGCTCCCGGGTGGCAGAGGGCAGGCCCAATCCCTGGATGCAGCCCCTGGTCGGGCTCAGAGCAGGGCCGATTGGGGAGTTGGGGCGCCGCCCCCTGACACGCACAGAGCAGGGCCCATCAGGGGGGTTGGGGCTCCATACCCTGTCACACACAGAGCAGGGCCCAACAGGGGGTTGAGGAGCTCCCCCCTCTCACTCACAGAGTAGGGCCAATAGGGGAGTTGGGGCACCACCCCCTATCACACACAGAGCAGGGCGGATCAGAGGGTTGGGGCGCTGCCCCCTATCATGCACAGAGCAGGGCCCATCAGGGGGGTTGGGGCTCCATACCCTATCACCCACAGAGCAGGGCCCATCAGGGGGTTGGGGAGCTCCCCCCTGTCACCCACAGAGCAGGGCCCATCAGGGGGTTGGGGAGCTCCCCCCTGTCACACACAGAGCAGGGACCACCAGGGGGTTGAGGAGCTCCCCTCTGTCACTCACAGAGTAGGGCCGATAGGGGAGTTGGGGCACCGCCCCCTGTCACACACAGAGCAGGGTGGATCAGGGGGTTGGGACGCCGCCCTCTATCACCCACAGAGCAGGGCCGATCAGGGGGTTGGGGTGCCGCCACTGTCACACTCAGGGCAGGGCCGATGGGGAAGTTATGGTTCTACCCTGTCACACACAGAGCAGGGCCCGTGGGGGGGTGGGAGTTGGGGCGCCGCACCCTGTCACACACACAGCAGGGCCGATCAGGGCGTTGGGGCGCTGCCCCCCGTCACGCTGATCCGGTGCCAGGAGGCCTCGCGGCTGCGCTGATCCCGGTGCTGGGAGGCATATTACCCTTTTACTATATAGGATGGAGGCCTGGGGGCCAGCTGGTTTGCCCTGAAGGGTGTCCTGGATCAGGGTGGGGGTCCCCCCTGGGGTGCCTGGCCAGCCTGGATGAGGGGATGATGGCTGTTTGCAGCTGGTCACACACCCTTCAGGGTGGGGGTCCCCACTGGGGTGCCTGGCCAGTCTGGGTGAGGGGCTGAGGGCTGCTTTCAGGCTGGCGGTTGTTGATTGAAGCTCCCAACGGCTCCTTTTTTTATTTTATTCTGGGCCAGCTTTAGCTCTGGCTCTAGCTCTAAGAGCAGGTATCTGGTTTGTTTCGGTTCTATAATCGAAACAATGTATAACTTCAGCTCTGAGATCCTGGCCTATATTTGTTAGAATGTTTCAAACTGCCAGCTCAGAGGCCGGCAAGTGAGGCGGGGAACGTTGGAGTCTGCAGTCACTGAAGCAAGCAAGCCTCATGTTCCCTTCCAGCTGCCTGGCTGCCGGCCGCCATCTTGGCTGACAGTTAATTTGCATAAGGATATGCTGATTAGCCAATGGGAAGGGTAGCGGTCGTACACCAATTACCATGTTTCTCTTTTATTAGTGTAGATGATTTGTAATGGCTGCATATGGTATTTCATCTTGTTTAACCATTTTCCTTTTTTTTTTTCTTTATTGATTAGGGTATTACATATGTGTCCTTATCCTCCCATTGCCCCCCCTCCCCTGCTTATGCCCTCACCCCCCTGGTGTCTATGTCCATTGGTTATGTTTATATGCATGCATACAACTCCTTTGGTTGATCTCTCCCCCTTACCCTCACCTTCCCCTACCTTCCCTCTGAGGTTTGAGCATCTGATCGATGCTTCTGTCTCTGGATCTGTTTTGTTCATCAGTTTATGTTGTTCATTATAATCCACAAATGTGTAAGATCATATTTATCTTTCTCTGACTGACCTCTTTCGCTTAGCATAATGCTCTCCAGCTCCATCCATGCTGTTGCAAATGGTAGAAGATGTTTCCTTTTTACAGCAGCGTAGTATTCCATTGTGTAGATGTACCACCGTTTTTTAATCCACTCATCTACTGATGGGCACTTAGGCTGTTTCCAAATGTTAGCTATTGTAAATTGTGCTGCTATGAACATAGGCATGCATATATCCTTTATGATTGGTGTTTCTGGTTTCTTGGGATATATTCCTAGAAATGGGATTACTGGGTCAAATGGGAGTTCCATTTTTAATTTTTTGAGGAAACTCCATACTGTTCTCCACAGTGGCTGCACCAGTCTGCATTCCCAGCAGCAGTGCACAAGGGTTCCTTTTTCTCCACATCCTCGCCAGCACTTGTCATTTGTTGATTTGTTGATGATAGCCATTCTGATGGGTGTGAGATGGTATCTCATTATCATTTTGATTTGCATCTCTCAGATGATTAGTGACTTTGAGCATGTTTTCATATGTCTCTTGGCCTTCCTTATGTCCTCACCTTCCCTTTTTTAAAAAATATATTTTTTATTGATTTCAGAAAGGAAGGGAGAGGGAGAGAGAGATAAAAGCATCAGTGATGAGAGAGAACCATTAATTGGCTACCTCCTGCATGCTCCCTACTGGGAATGTGCCCTGACTGGGAATGGAACCATGACCTCCTGATTCATAGGTCGAGGCTCAACCATTGAGCCACGCTTAAAAATGTTTTAAATTATTTACAGGTTGTTTCTCTTATGGCACCTTCATGAACATCTTTTTAAAAATAAATCTTTCTTAAAAAAAAAAAAGGAAAAAAATCTTTCTCTTCTTTTTAAGATCATTTTCTTAATGTAAATTCTCAGATGTGGAATTTACAGTATAAAGAGATATGAATACTTTTTAAGGGCCAATACATCTACTGTTAGTTGCTTCCCACAAAAGCATAAATTTAGATTACTAGCAGTATTGGTCTCGCTGCATCCTCATCGTTATAATTGAGTGTTAATAAGAAGCCTTGTGTTAATTTAATAGATGCAAATGGCATCTTCTTTTAATTTTCATATTTATTTGATTACTAATAGGTTTGAACATTTTAAAATTTGTTAGAATTTTATAGTTCCTTTTCTGTGGCTTTTTTCGTTCTATTCTTTCTCCATTTTCTATTAGGGGGGTCCTTATTGTCTTTCTTATCAACTTGTCTGTCATCTTTATATAATAACTATATTAAACTTTTGCCAGTTTGTCATATTATATCCTTAATTTGTGGTCTGATTTATACTTCTTCAGAGATACAAGTTTTAAATGTTCACATTATTAAATTAATCACTTTTATAATTTTTTCTATTGTTTTTACCTTCAGAAAAATCCTTTCCCATTCAGAGATCAAATGGGTTTTTAATTCTGCAGGTATTTATTTTGGCATAAGTTAATAAGTGAATACCTAAATTTATTTTTGTTTTTTAAATAAGAAATTTTCACCAGTTTTTTGAAAAATAAATCTATTTCAACTGATGTGTGATTTCCCGTTGTCATATGTTGTTTTGTGTATTTTAAGATCTATTTTTGGACTATTTGTTTTATTCCATTAATCTGTGAATCTATTTTTATATCAATACAATCTTATTTTAAGTTAGATAACTTTATTTATATATTTTAATACCTAAAAAAAAAAACAAGTCCCAAACTCATTTTTCCTTGGCTCTTCATGCTACACATTATTTTTCTATTTTCAAAATTTAGTTATGTTTAATAGGTAAAATATTCACATGGTTCAAAATCCAAGATATATAAAAGAGGGTACTATGAAAATATACTGGCCCCATAAATACACTGTATTCCATTAGTGATGCAACAGGGCCACTGTTTTAATTACTTATAATATGATTTAATACCTAGAACTAGTTCCTTCTCCTTACCCTTTTTCAAGTTTTCTTAGCTATTATTTCTGAAATTTTCCTTCTGATTTTTGCAACCACCTTGTTCATATTTTTAAAAAATTCCTGTTGTTGCTGTAACCGGTTTGTCTCAGTGGATAGAGCGTCGGCCTGCGGACTGAAAGGTCCCAGGTTCGATTCCGGTCAAGGGCATGTACCTTGGTTTCGGGCACATCCCCAGTAGGGGGTGTGCAGGAGGCAGCTGATCGATGTTTCTCTCTCATCGATGTTTCTGGCTCTCTATCTCTCTCCCTTCCTTTCTGTAAAAAATCATTAAAATATATTTTTTTAAAAATTCCTGTTATATGTAGTGATATTACAAAGAATTTATAGATTAACTTTATAGATTAAATTAATGAGTTAATTTATAGATTAACTTGTCTATGATGTCAAATACCTCTATCTGAGAAAGTGGTATTTCCCTCCATTTGTTCAAGTTTTCTTTTGTGGCCCTTAAGGAACTTTTTCGTATTTTCTTTATATAAATCTGTACTTCTTTTAAGAATATTCCTATTCTTAACATTCCTAGGTATGTTTTTTCGTTCTATTACAAATTTAGTCTTGTCTCCTGTTAGATCTTCTAACATGTTGTTAAGGTGAATTTTAGAATTTTTTCCCCCTTAAGCTCTAAGGGACTTTATTGAGAATTGTGTTAAACTTCAATTTGAGAAGAACCACTGTCTTTATAATTTTCAAAATTCCTATCCAGGAAAATGCTTTGGTTTTCCTTTATTTTTTCTTCTATATCTAAGTCATGTTTTTTATTTTTCTATATATAGAATCATAAAATTCTTATTATGGTTATTCCTAGATTTTTATTAACTTTGTTGCTATTGTAGATTTCTTCCATTTTATTTTATATTAATTATTGCTGTTATACAGGAAAGTTATTGATTTGAATGTATTTGTCTTATATCTACCCCCTTGGAATTTAAAATTCTAAGGATACTTAAGTTGATTCTTTTGGCTTTTCAGGGTGTCCAATCATATCATTTGTTAATAATGAGAGTATTGCTTTTCCTTCTCACTAGATATCTCTTCCTTTTATTTTTCTTCCCTTCCACATCTCTTATTGCTTGGCCAGAAATTTTAGAGCTATGATAAATAATAATAATGATCATGGGTATCCTTGTTTAGTCCCTGATGTTTTGGGGAACAATATTTTGCTCTGTTTATAGGATTTCATTCTAACTGAGCTATAGTTTCTTTTTAAAAAATATGTTTATGGATTTTGAGAGAGAGAGGAAGGGAGAAGGATAGAGAGATAGAAACATTGATGAGAGAGGAATATCATCTATCAACTGCCTCTGTACCCCAACTGGGGATCGAACCTGCAATCCAGGCGTGTGCACTGATCAGGAATCAAACCGCCGACCTCCTGTTTCCTGGGTTGAGGCTCAATTGCTAAGCCACACCAGCTGGGCTATAGTTTCTTTTACAAGAGTTTAGAAGAAATCTAATTTTTAAATAAATTGAAAATGAAGTCTGTATTTATCACTCAGTATAATTTTAGATTTTCAGGAAAATACTAAATTTAAGGATGATCCCAATTTTTTATTATTAAGGTTTTTATTTTCAAACAATTGTATTATCTGTTTGTTATATATAGTCTTACTGTAGTAAACATTATTATTTGGCACAGTTGGAAAATAGGATATTTTAGTTAAAAACTGCTTAGCTTTTTAAAAATTAGAATATACTTAATTGTATACTATGCAACTACACTCAGAATAATTTAACTTTCTTTTTTTTAAACTCAGTAGTCACTTCAGAATCTTAGTGGAACTCATGATTTTCCCAGACATCATTTAAAAAAATTTAAAATATGAAAGTACTAGTTAATAGAATTTAAATTATTTAAACACTAAATAACAACAAAAAATGCTGCGATTATTTAAAATAGAGCCTATATGCTTTTCTTTTGGCATATTTAACATTATATCTGTATATATGTATTTTATCTAATTATAAAGTACTGTTAAATTATTATGCATTCAAAAATACTGAGTAAAAGACCCAAGCCTCTATATAACTCAATAAATACTTGTTTTATAAATTGGCCAAGATAGTAAAAAATATCTATACTGGTCTTCTATTACTTAGAAGCACAAAAGAAGTTCACACTTAACATTTTTACCCAATCAAGACTGAAATCTGATCAAAGAGCAATTAGATTACTATGTATATAAATTGCCTGGAATAATGTCTCATTTGTAAAACAAGTCCCAAAAAGACAAATATAAATATGACTTTCTGTCTGTTTAATTTTACAGCACAAAAAAGCATTTTATAAGGACTCCAGTTGTAGAAAAGCAGATGTACTGCCCTCTTCAGAATTATCCAGTGAACAACATGGTAACAGGTAATTTAAAATAAAATTTAGCCCAGCTGGTGTGGCTCAGCGGTTGAGTATCAAATCAGGAAACAAGAGATCACTGGTTCATTTCCTGTTTCAGGGCACATGCCTGGGTTGCAGGCTCAATCACCAGTGTGGGGCAATAAAAATACTAATCAGTTTTTTCTGATTGAATTCATAGTTAATTTATTAACTGTGAACTTGTTATCTATTATGAGAAACAATCAAACTATATGCATAGATAACCTGTTGGTAATGGTGTTCTAAATTCAATCATTCTTGAGTGCTATCAGCATTTTTGTAATACAGGAGTCACACTTTAAATTGTTTCACTTTTAGTATAAACCATAAACACTTATATTACCCATGAAATATAATCACTCAGATAAGAATTTGATATGAAGGTAATATTGCTAAAGTGACTGAGTTCTTTTTTTAAAAAATATATTTTTATTGATTTCAGAGAGGAAGGGAGAGGGAGAGAGAGATAGAAACATCAATGATGAGAGAGTATCATTGATCGGCTGCCTCCTGCACACTCCCTACTAGGTAGGGATCGAGCCCACAATCGGAGCATGTGCCCTTGACTGGAATCGAACCCAGGACCTTCCAGTCTACAGTTCAATGCTCTATTCACTGAGCCAAACCAGCTAGGGCAACTGACTGAGTTCTTAAATTCTAGGAGTTCTTTTTGACATTAATATCTATTTCAAATTATTCATGACATCAAAATTACTCATACCAATAATCTTAGTTGACTAAGTAATAATGTCAATTTTCCCATTAAGTTTTTATTGAAAGAATATTATCTCAGTGTTAGCAGTGAAGGAAAGTGTTGCCTGTGCTATTAGGAAAGATGAACTGTTTGTGCTGATTGTAGCTAGTTGAATAATTCTAAATGATTATACTCTAAACCAGACACACTTCCCAGTTTTTTAAATCCAGGTACTTTAATATTCCATCCCCAAACTCGACATGACACTCTCAATAGTCAAAGTGGTTAATTAAGTATCTTTGTTTTAAAGGGAGGTAGAAGGGTAGCTCAGCTAGTTAGAGTTTTGTTCTGATTCACCAAGGTTGTGGTTTCTGTGAGTGACCCCACGTCCTGCATGGTTCACGGTTTGGGCTCTGGAAGAGGGGCCGCACGCAAATGAAAGAGATGAGACAAGAAATAATAATTTGGAAATTGGGGGTGGCAGGTGAGAGTCCATCCCAAGAGGTTGGACTCCACTTATGCTCAGGCCTTGCCATCCTTTTATTCAGTTTGGGATACACCTATAGCCCTTAGGCAGGCAATTCCCAGTAACAGACAGACTATCTTATCAGCAAGGATACACATGACTATCTGGTAGGGAAGTTGCTTCAGCTACCATTGTCTGGACTGAACAGTGGGTGCACAGCCCTGACCTTTGCCAGGGCTCAAGGGTCACCAGCATTCCGGGCTCCTTGTCCACACCTCTCTGCTAGAGAAGACAATAGGCGGTTTCCCACATCTCCTCCTTTTCTTTTCCTTAAAAAATCTTGAAAAGTGAATGCCTCCTAAAAGGGTTCGAGTCCTTTTAAGACTCTTCATTCCGCATCTGCAGACTAGAAATGAACATATGAGAATAAAAATGAGACAAGCAATAGTGGTTATGCTGAGAGGCAAATATCATGTCCTTTTTAAATTGCTGCCAGGTGGCCAACCTTGGCTCGGTGGATAGAGTGTCGGCCTGCAGACTGAAAGGTCCCAGGTTCGATTCCGGTCAAGGGCATGTACCTTGGTTGCAGGCACATCCCCAGTAGGGGGTGTGCAGGAGGCAGCTGATCGATGTTTCTCGCTCATCAATGTTTCTGGCTCTCTATCTCCCTTCCTTTCTGTAAAAAATCAATAAAATATATTTTAAATAAATAAATAAATAAATATACTGCTGCCAGGTATCCAAGGAATCAGTCTGTAGTTTCTTTCTGGGCCAACAGTTTTTTGAGTCCCAATTTCAATGTCATTGTCCAACAGTTCTTTATGTGTACATGCCAGCAAAGGTATTCTAGTTCTGGATGGTGGACAAACGATGGCAATGCAGGTCCAACCTTCTCTGGCTTGGTCCTGGGCAACCTGCAGCGACGCACAGCTGCTGACCGCCAGCATGGCAAGGCGTCTTCACCAGCCCCCATCTCTGGACGGTTTCTCCTCTTGTCTTGGGAGCCACTTCTATTCTGTGGCTGGAACAATCTGGTCAGCTCCTCTCTGGGATTCGTTGTTGCAGGAATCCACATGGGCTTGGAGGAGTTTTCTGGAAATATACAAACATATTCTCGACCAAAGGTTAATAAAGGAATCTTTTCTATAAACTAGACTTGGGATCCTTTCATTTTTTTCCCAAATGATTTTCCTTTGGCTTATTTTGACACCATGTGTGTTTTCATGGGTGTCTTGTCTTCAAGCATTACAAGTGAAAAATAATTTTTAAAGTAAAAAATTTTCTTGACGTAATTAACTCACAGGGGATTATTCCACTATCCCTCTTCTTTTTTTGATTTAAATAATATTAAGAGACTTTTGGAAATTTTGCAATGCAGTCTTGATAATTTTTTAATTTTAATTTTCTGTACAGAAATATGACTGCTTTGGATTTATAGCATGTTAATCAGTTTTTGAACTATGAGATAAATCATTAGTAAAAAATTAGTTAATGCTTCAGGAACAGTTTCCTGCCCAGTACAACAAAGTTTTTATGAATATTCATTTATTTTAATTAGCCAATTTAAATCAATCTGAAATGAGATTTATTTTTTAACTTTACTTGTCCTAAGTTATGGACAGTAAATGACATTAATTAAATTTCTGCTATCAGTCTTTGAGTAACTTTACATAAACTTTGTTTAGGGAGGCAAAAACACAAATTATTTACTTTAGCTTATGAGGCCCAATATATTGATTTTTAATTACAGTTAGATATCTGAAGGAACCCTCTTTTTATTTCCTTCCAGACACTTTTCTTTCTTTTTTACACCAAGCAACAAATGTAACGAACATGGTTGCTTTATGAGATTTTAACAAATACTTCTACAAAGCCATATATTTTAAGTGATTTTTCATTTATGTTGATTGTAATTATTGTCAGGTTTAGCATTTTAACAACAATCTTTAGTTTACCCTGTAAATATTAGCAATTATACTTTTAAAGAGTATCCCCTTTGGCTTATTTGCATATCCGGAGGGATTATGGGAGGTTTCAGTAATTTTCCTAGACTTTACTTGGATTCAATTATAATTTCAGCATATAAAGAATAAATAGCCGAAACTGGTTTGGCTCAGTGGATAGAGCGTCGGCCTGCGGACTGAGGGGTCCCAGGTTCGATTCCGGTCAAGGGCATGTAACTGGGTTGCGGGCACATCCCCAGTGGGAGATGTGCAGGAGGCAGCTGATCGATGTTTCTCTCTCATCGATGTTTCTAACTCTCTATCTCTCTCCCTTCCTCTCTGTAAAAAATCAATAAAATATATTTAAAAAAAAAAAAAAGAATAAATAATATGTAATATTTTAAAATGAGGGACATGGTTTATTGCAAGCAGTGTATTGAGCATTGAAAATAATTCATATAGTCCTCTTCCTGTCAAGATGGCGGGGATGTTGCTGTGCGAGCACTGGGAGCTTCTCTGCCTGCTGTGGCCCCAGTGGCAACTCCACAGCGTTGCAGGGCCCTCATCGTGTCCCCAGAAACCGCTGGCCGCAGAGCTCCCGTTCCCAGCCAGCCTGTGAGGCGGGCGCCCCCGCTATGTCCTCCTGGCGGCCCCCAGTGTCTCTGGCCATCAGTGTCTCTGCCATCTTGTTTGCAGAAGCCCAGGTTCAGGCCCCTATGGTCATTCCTGAATGCCCTCACCCACAGCAGTAACTGAGGTGGCTTCTGGAGAGACTGCAGATGTAGTCCAAGCTGCTGCAGAACAGAGCTTCACTGAACTTGGGCTGGGGTCATATACCCCAGTGAGATTGATCCAGAACCTACTGGAATATATGCATGTTGACCTTGGCCTCCCTTGGTGAAGGGCCATTGCTCTGTGTACAGTCCTTGCCAGCTGCCTGGTGTTTCCTCTCATTGTAAAGGGCCAACGAGAGGCAGCCAAGATCCACAACCACATGCCAGAGATGCAGAAGTTTTCCACTCGAATCAGAGAGGCCAAGTTGGCAGGAGACCATGCTGAGTTTTACAGGGCCTCCTTGGAGATGACATTGTATCAGAAAAAGCATGACATTAAACTCTTTAAACCTCTCATTCTACCTCTGACTCAGGCGCCAATCTTCATCTCCTTCTTCATTTCCTTGAGAGAAATGGCCAACCTTCCTGTACCCAGCCTACAGACAGGTGGCCTCTGGTGGTTCCAGGATCTCACACTATCTGACCTCACCTACATATTACCACTGGTAGTCACTGCTACAATGTGGGGTGGCCTTGAGTTAGGTGCTGAGACTGGTGTGCAAAGTTCTGACCTCCACTGGATGAGAAATGTTATGAGATTGATAACCCTTGCAGTCTTGCCTATTACTGTCCATTTCCCCTTGGCAGTGTTCGTGTATTGGTTCTCCTCGAATATGTTTTCCCTGGTCCAGGTATCTTGCCTCCGGATTCCAGGTGTACACACTATGCTTAAAATCCCCCAATGTGCTGTGCATGACTCCGACAAATTACCTCCATGGGAAGGCTTCATAAAGAGCTTCAAAAGTGGCTGGAAGAATGCTGAAATCAACCATCAGTTACAAAAGCGTGAATGGTGCATGCAGAATCACTTGGAACTAGCAGCCAGGGGTCCCTTAGGACAGACCTTTACCCACAACCCTCTGCTACAGCATGGTAAAAATCCCCCTCCCAACACCCCTAACAGCAGCAGCAACAAACCAAAGTCAAAGAAACCCTGGCGTGACACACTCAGCTGAATTCTGTTCCCTGCTCATACTGACATTAACTCTGTTTCTCCAAAGACAGCCTTAGAACAAGATTTTTGCTGGGTCCTTGCCCCAGTCCTAGAAACTATGGGACATGGAGATGTCTGTTTTAAAATGGATTCCACTGTAAACTCTTACATTTAAGCATAAAAGAGCACTCGGGAGCCAAGTGATCTTTCCATCTACAGAATTAGTAAACCTCTGTATTATTAAAAAGAAAGAAAGAAAGAAAATAATTCATAAACTCCCAATCTGTGAAATGCAAATACCCAGAGCATTACTGGCAGACGCCCCCACAGGGATCATGACTCTTGGCTTGCCTGGTGTCCCTGACTGGACACATGCCCCCCCTGAAAGTTTCCTGTTTTGAACTTGGCCCTGAATCTTTGCAAGTTCCTTTCTGAAGCAGAGTGCCTTAACAATGCACGTGACCTGTCCCTTGCTCTTGATTGGAGTTCAGGTGCATGGTCTTTCCTGATTGGCTAATTCAAAGGGAGGAGTTGGCCTTTGCTGTTTCATGATGGCAGCCCCCAGGGGAGCAGCAAGCCATGTGGCCAACATGGCAGCTGCCACGTCAGGAAGTCCAAAATGGCGGCTGTCTAAACTGTTCTTTGACAGAAAAGATGATCTGTTTATTCTCACAACAAGGAAAGAGCAAACCGAAATCTCTAAAAGATAGACAGCCAAAATTATATTGCAGACAAGCAGAAATCTCACTAGCTGTTTCTGATGGCTGAACCCTGAGAGGGAGAGCAAGAAGAGCCCCCAAGATTAAGAATTCTTGGCAGCTGCTGGGACGTTCTTGTAATCTCTCTCACGCTTTCAACCCCACCACACACAACTAGGCTTCCCCAAAGCAGGACTTGCCTCTTCTTTAAATAAATTGAACAACAACAAAGAGACACAAAAACATCAACACTCTTATATAGACATGCAGAACACACTAAAAGTTTACACCAGAGAATGTACAGCATTAAAAATTACCAAAGCAGTGTCTTTTGTCCCTATTTCAGGAACTGCCCCTCTCTAGAATTTCAGTATATTCCCAATGGACTATTCAAAAAAAAATTGGGCTGGGGTCTTTTCTAGTTGCCTCTACCTCCCTTTATCTGGGGGAATCTTCTATGAAGATAAATCAGAGGCATGCTTCCTATGGGGAAAAAGGTGTAGACATTTATTAACTTCAGAATAGTTCTGAGACAGTCTCTAAAATTGTTTATTAATTTCCATCTTATTGGAAGAATTTTTTAATGCTTTTCCTTAGAAGCTTCTGATTTCCAAATCAAGATATGCTTCCCATATACTCATTCAGTTTAATTTCAGAGCCGGCATTTTCTAATTTCTGCATGCAAAATATTAACATAGATACCACAAACAAACTGTATTTTGGCCATTTCTCAGTTAATATTTTCTAGTTAAATCTTCCCATTTCTATAAAGTACTTGCAAGTAAAGGCTTCCTATCAGGAGTATTAGATGAGGGCTGGGGTCTTGGGAGCTTCTGGCCTTGGAGGCACAATTTCCCATGTTAAATTTTTTTCTCTCTCTCTTTTTTAATTTTGGATATCTGTAGTCTGACCAAACTTTCTAGACATGTTATGTGGGTCAAATGTGGCCTCAATTTCTCTCCCGGTTGTCTAAAACCACAGGAAAGGTTCCTGAACCTTGGTCCTGGGCAGACCAAGCCTTATGGTAATGCCCTAGATGAGCCATTTAGTTAATTACAGTTGCATTGGGACTTACCTATGGGGCTCCTGCATTTCTGACACTTCCACAAAGATTCTTAGTCACCTAAGAACACCCCAGAATTGGACTATTCTAAAAAAAAATGTTGCCCCTTTATCTTTGGAGCTGAATGAGTTCAGCTCATTTATATGGCAAATGTTATTTTTGCTCAGACTCTCAACAATTCCAATTGAAAAGCCAAAATCAAAACCAGCCACCAATTTTTTTCTCCAGTCCCACCTTAGCCTGAGTTCTATCAAGTCTTAACCTGGAATTCTGTCAACTCTGGTTCCACCTCGAGGATTTTAAAACATAGCTCAAATAAAGTCAGAACCTCTACCAAATCCTCCTTTATTATTTTAAATAAACTACTCTTTATTATGGAAATACCAATCTTGTTGCTAGAACCTAGCCTATATTTTTTCTCTGGGTCAAATCCGCCATCTTTCTGAGGAAAAAAACAAGTCTTGGGTTTTATTCTGTAGCATTCGTAAAGAGATTAAGTTTAGCTCAAAACAATCTAATATCCGAAATCGGAAGGTGTGCACACATTTTTTAAGCTAGCTTCTCTCTTTACATGTGCACAGAAATCCCAGACACATTTCTAAATTTTGTAAAAATTTTCATGGCGAGAAGAAAACTTTTCCTAGCACACTTGGGAGGGGCACAGGATTGCCACGTGCCTCCCCTCCCCCACCTCCAGCTTGCTTTTCATAAATTGAGCATTCAGCCCGTGGTTTGCATGGGCTTGCTCCTGACATTTCTCCAAAAATTCTCCCTTCCATAGTAAATAATCTCCTCCATCCAGAGTTGCACAAGCCAGAGAATACCAATCATAAGGAGCTAAGAATGCTTCAGAAATATTAATCATAATTTCTCCTGTAATCCCTCTTACATAGCTCTTTGCACAGGTGATTCTATTAATGGCAAATTAAACATTTCAGGATTAGGACATGGAGGTGGAGAGGGCCATGAAGGCCATTCCTCTAATTTTTCTTTTCTTTTCGCTCTTCTTTAGGAGCAGAGGGTGTAAGGGGAGGCGATTTATCCTCCTTAGCCTCTCTAAAAGGCTCTAGCAAATGCAATACTGTGTTCCACAAAGAGAAACAGTTTGGAGGCAAGTTTTTTCCCTGCTGCTGAGCTTTTTTCAAGTTCTGACCAACTCTTTGCCAAACATTCAAGATCTAATGTACCTTCTTCAGGAAACCAAGGGTTATGTTCTATAATATCAAGCAAGAACTGTAAGAGAATACCTTCTGAAACTTTAAGCATGCAAATGAAAAGTCTACAATAAAGTTTCTTACTTTTTAACCGAATTCTGCCCCATTAGCCTGGCTAGAAAAAACACGTTCACACCCTACTTACAGATCATGATTTCTGCAGCTGACTGTGGGCTTTGCGTGTGGTGAATATCACCCACCTATCCGGTATCCCCACCTATCCGGTGAATTCTTCTTTGTTTTTTCACTCTAACCGGTCTTCTCCTCCAGAGTATCCCACGTTGGGTGCCAGATGTGAATGACCCCACGTCCTGCATGGTTCAGGGTTTGGGCTCTGGAAGAGGGGCCGCACACAAATGAAAGAGATGAGACAAGAAATAATAATTTGGAAATTGGGGTGGAGGTGAGAGCCCATCCCAAGAGGATGGACTCCACTTATGCTCAGGCCTTGCCATCCTTTTATTCAGTTTGGGATACACCTATAGCCCTTAGGCAGGCAATTTCCAGTAACAGACAGACTATCTTATCAGCAAGGATACACATGACTCTCTGGTGCGGAAGTTGCTTCAGCTACCATTGTCTGGACTAAACAGTGGGTGCACAGCCCTGACCTTTGCCAGGGCTCAAGGGTCACCAGCATTCCGGGCTCCTTGTCCACACCTCTCTGCTAGAGAAGACAATAGGCAGTTTCCCACAGTTTCCATCCCCAGTCAGGGCACATATAAGAATCAACCATAAATAAGTAGAATAACAAATTGATGTTTCTCCCTCTCCCTTCCTCTCTCTAAAAACCAATAACTAAAAATAAAAGGAGGTAGAAGGTTGTGGGGAACAGGTAAGGGATAAGAAGGGTGTTCACTGATAATTATCAAGTGACATGGAGAATCTTCTGACTAGTATTTTTTCTTCTTTCCTAAGAACCTTCTTTAGAAATCTTAACCCTAATCAACCATGACACAGAAAATCAGATAGTATGACAAAATTTCAAATATATACCTTTTTTTTTTTGTAGGCTATATATCAATTGATGCCATGAAGAAATTCCTTGGGGAGCTACATGACTTCATTCCTGGAAGTTCAGGATATTTGGCATACCATATTCAAAATGAAATTAATATGTCTACCATAAAAAACAAATTGAAGAGGAAATAAATTAAATTGTCCGTGTATCTGGGCATTTATTTTCTATAAATTAAAGATGGGCATGATTTTAAATTCTCCCATTTGGGACGGGGGTATGAAGAAATGGGGATGATTTCTTTCCTTTCTTCCTCAAAAAAGTATCTTTAGAAAATTCAAAATCTTTTTGGCTTTGTATTTTGACATTTGGGCTGGACTGTTTCCCCAGCTTGTAACATATGTCTACAAATTCTGAGTGTACAGTTATTTGGAGTAATTGTCATTGAAACATACTTTATAAGACCTCTCTCTCTCTCTCCCTCTCTCTCTCTCCTGATTCTCTTTTAGCTTTAACATTCTATTATATGTATATTTTTCTAGGCTCATTGATGTGAATGTAAAATTTATTATTCTGATCATCTTATTTCAATTAAAAAATTAGAATACTATAGTTGAATTCTGAATTACTGTTTCTGACTTGAAAATATGGAGTAGAACATTTTAATAATTCAGACTTCAAGTGTGGACAGTTTCTGATAATAAATGTATCAGAAGTGATTTAATATAAACAAATGTTATGTCATCTGAAATGAACCCTCAAGGCATCTTAAAATCTTAGTACTGGAAAGGACCTAAGAGAACATAGAGTCCAACCCATTTATTGCTTTAAAAAATATATATTTTATTGATTTTTTTACAGAGAGGAAGGGAGAGGGATAGAGAGGTAGAAACATCGATGAGAATCGACCAGCTTCCTCCTGTACACCTCCTACTGGGGATGTGGCCGCAACCCAGGTACATGCCCTTGACCGGAATCGAACCTGGGACCTTTCAGTCCGCAGACCGACGCTCTATCCCCTGAGCCAAACGCTCTATCCCCTGAGCCAAACCGGTTAGGGCCCATTTATTGCTTTTAATGAGGAAATGAAGGCCTTGAAAAGGTGCCGGGGTTCTTGTCCCAGCATCAAGAAGTGTTCAGGAATCTGGAGAAGGCTGTGCGTAGATGTTAAATAAGAGTCCAGAGACTAATAAAGAGTCCGGAGACAAAATATAATTTTGAAAGGCATTTGGGGGTCAGAGGAGTTTAGCTAAAGGAGCTAAGTTCTAAGATCTAAATTATCAGGTCTTAGGTTCCCCTCATCCCAGGACCCCATGCTTTTTATTTTTTATTTTTTTAAAAATATATTTTATTGATTTTTTACAGAGAGGAAGGAAGAAGGATAGAGAGTTAGAAACATCGATGAGAGAGAAACATCTATTAGCTGCCTCCTGCACACCCCCCATTGGGAATGTGCCGGCAACCAAGGTACATGCCCTTGGCCGGAATCGAACCCGGGACCCTTCAGTCCGCAGGCTGACGCTCTATCCACTGAGCCAAACCGGTTAGGGCCCCATGCTTTTTATTAACACAACTTGTCCTGAGGCAAGGCAGAGATATACACTTCAAAGGGTATACACAAGCATTGTCAGAATGGAAGAATTAGCCTATGGCTGTTCAGGTGTTTGGCCAGTAGGAGGCAATAACAAGTAGATTAAGATGCCTTTTACCTGTCTGGCAGCCAAGCAATAATCCATTTTCAGGTTTGGGGAAGCCTTCAGCCATTCCCAGATGCAGCCCTGCTGTCATGCTGGAATTGGTCTCCGGCAAAAGGTGTCTTGCCAGGGTGATTAATTGGGGGCTGATCCAGTAACTGGAACATAGTTCTCTTCATTTTCTAGGCCAGTGCTTCCCTCCTCTTCCATGTGGTATGTGGTGTAGCCTGTGTCAGATATAATATGTCTTGAGATGTAGTGATTTCAAGAAGTAATTTCTTTATTCAATTCATATGGTCATGCTGTATAGAATCTGATAGATTTATTGCATTTTGAAGATTTGTAGATGACATTATTTGTGAAACTATCATCTTGTTAAAACTGTACTTTCTCCCTAGGAAGTACATACCAGCTGTAGAATTATCTAAAAAAAAAAAATGCACTTTTTTTTTTTTTTTTTTTTAGCGTTTGGATCATTTGAATGTATGTGGGCTCTGGCCTTTCTCCTATGACTTAAATTTCATTACACAAATTTTAACACTAATCTCAGCACCAGCATTTGAAAGTTCTGTTTTTCCCATACAATAACTTTTATTTATTTATATTCGTATTTTTTTGTTAAATTCTTCTGAACTTGTAAGCTTTAAAAAAATCCCTAAATGTTAATTATCTTTTCCTGAAACATAATAAATATTGTCTTTCATGAAGGCTTTATTTTAGTCACATTCAGCTGATTATGTTTCTTATGTAGAAACCAAGGCTGTCTGTGGATCTTTAATTATTAAAAGGATTAAATAAATTTACAAGCTATGTACATTGGCAGCTTTCAAGTATTTATTTACATATATATTTTTTATTTCAGAGAGGGAGAGAGAGACAGGAACATCAATGATGAGATAGAATCATTGATTGGTTGCCTCCTCATCCCCTTACTGGAGATCAAGCCCATAACCCAGGCATGTGCCCTGACCAGGAATCAAACTGTGATTTCCTTGTTCATAGGTCAATGCTCAACCATTGAGCCACACCAGTCAGGCAGCTTTTCTGAGGTATCTAGTATGCATGTGTTAACATAGTAAATAAAAAAACTACAACAAAACAGAAGTGATTCCCAAAGTGACTGTATCATTAGGTGTATATAGAAAAAGTCAGATGCAATATATGAAATACTGCCAGAGGCAATAAAACCAGTTGATAAACCTTCCAGGAATCGAAAGCACATGAATAAAATAGGCAAAGTTAAACTGTTTTGTTAAAAGTCTATTGTCTTTTATTTTTTTTAGAGTATTTTTATTAAAACTGGGGACAGTGAAACAAAGATGGGCTTAGTATAGAAGAAGCAACAGGAGAGAGCCTAGGCGTGACTGCTTTGGCTCTCTAGAGACGTTATGGGAAAGAAGTGAGCCAAGGCAGGGCTGCTGTCAGCTCACTGGAGAGTCTGAGAAAAGGGGACCTTAGAGACAGGCTCAGAGGGATAGCCTGGGACCAGCTGCCACTGCCCATTGCTCCCCTGGAGAGTACCACCAAAGTCTACTATCTTTTTAAAAAAATATATTTTATTAATTTCAGAGAGGAAGGGAGTGGGAAAGAGAGATAGAAACATCAGCGATGAGAGAGAATCATTGATGGGTTGCCTACTGCATGCTCCACACTGGGGATCGAGCCCGCAACCCAGGCATGTGTCCTTGACCAGAATAGAACCTGGGACCACTTCAGTCCACAGGCCGATGCTCTATCCACTGAGCCAAACTGGCTAGGGCCAAAGTCTACTATCTTAATAGGAGTAAAAGCAATCAGATTTTACCTATTGCTCATTTAAACTGTTCCTTTTTATTTGCTATAGCATATCTGATGGATATTGCCTCTGGCTCCCATCTTAAAAAAAATGCTCCCCCACTTTTGGTATTTCTCCACCCTTTTGCAAACTTGTCTCCTCTGATGCTTTTCACTATTAGACATACTCAGTTCTCATACTGTTTAATTTAGTGTGTAGTTCTTAGTTCATCTTATTTCTTTTTATATTAAACTAGAGGCCCGGTGCACAAAAATTTGTGCACTAGTCGGGGGGGGGAGGTGTCCCTCAGCCCCACTTGTGCCCTCTCACAGTCTGGGACCCCTCGGGAGATAACGACCTGCTGGCTTAGGCCCGCTCCTGGGTGGCAGAGGGCAGGCCCAATCCCTAGGTGCAGCCCCTGGTCGGGCTCAGAGCAGGGCCGATTGGGGAGGTTGCGGCGCCACCCCCTGTCACGCACAGAGCAGGGCCAATCAGGGGGTTGGGGCGCTGCCCCCTGTCACACACAGAGCAGGGCCCATCAGCGGGTTGGGGAGCTCCCCCCTGTCATGCACAGAGTAGGGCCCATAGGGGAGTTGGGGCACCACCCCCTGTCACACACAGAGCAGGGCCCATGGGGGGGTTGGGGCGCCGCACCCTGTCACACACAGAGCAGGGCCGATCAGGGAGTTGGGGCGCCTTCCCCTGTCACGAACAGAGCAGGGCGGATAGGGAGGTTGTGGCCCCGCCCCCTGTCACACAGAGAGCCACAGGGCGATCAGGGGGTTTGGGCGCTGCCCCCGTCACGCTGCTCCAGGGGCCAGGAGGCCTCGCGGCTCTGCTGATCCCAGTGCTGGGAGGCTCTGCTGGTCCCGGTGCCAGGAGGCCTCGCGGCTTCGCTGATCCTGGGTTCGGGAGGCCTCGCGGCTCTGCTGATCCTGGGTTCGGTAGGCCTTGCGGCTCTGCTGATCCCGGTGCTGGGAGGCATATTACCTTTTTACTATATAGGATAGAGGCCTGGTGCACGGGTGGGGGTTGGCTGGTTTGCCCTGAAGGGTGTCCTGGATCAGGGTGGGGGTCCCGCTTGGGTGCCTGGCCAGCCTGGATGAGGGGATGATGGCTGTTTGCAGCTGGTCACACCCCCTTCAGGGTGGGGGTCCCCACTGGGGTGCCTGGCCAGCCTAGGTGAGGGGATGATGGCTGTTTGCAGCTGGTCACACCCCCTTCAGGTGGGGGTCCCCACTGGGGTGCCTGGCCAGTCTGGGTGAGGGGCTGAGGGCTGTTTTCAGGCTGGCGGGTGACTGAAGCTCCCAACCTCTCCTTTTTTTCTTTATTCTGGGATTTATTTACCTTCTATGGCTGTCACTGGAACTGAGAGCCGACTTTAGCTCTGAGGCTCCAGCTCTGAGACCTCGACTGCTGAAAGCAGGAATCTGCGTTTGTTTGGCTTCTATAATTGAAACACTGTTGCAACTCCAGCTCAGCCGGCTGGCTGAAAGCATGGGGTTTGTTTAGCTTCTATAATTGCAACATTGTTTCTTAGAGTGCAAGCTCAGAGCCCAGCAACGGCAGGCGGGGAACCTTGGCTTCCTCCTTCACTGGAGCAAGCAAGCCTCCTGTTCGCTTCAGCTGCCTGGCTGCCGGCCGCCATCTTGGTTGGCAGCTAATTTGCATATCGCCCTGATTAGCCAATGGGAAGCGTGTCGGAGGTACGGTTAATTACCATGTTTGTCTATTATTAGATAGGATTAATTGGGGTGACATTGGGTAACAAGATTATATAAGCCTGGGTTTATATAAGCGTGGCTCAGTGATTGAGCATCGACCTATGAACCAGGAGATCATGGTTCGATTTCTGGTCAGGGCACATGGCCAGTTTGCAGGCTCCATCCCCAGTAGGGAACATGCAGGAGGCAGCTGATCAATGATTTTCTATCATTGATATTTCTATCTCTCTCTCCCTCTCCCTTTTCCTTCCTATCTGAAATCAATACAAATATTTTTTAAAAGATTATATAAGTTTCAAGACTATAATGCTATCATTTCTTTCATCTTTTGTGAGCAGGTTATTTTTCTTTGTAGCTTTTGGAAGGACCTGTGTCATTAGATAAGTTATGGATCAATGATAGAGTATGCTAGTGATTTCTGAATGTCTGTTTCCCTTTCTTCCAGGATGATAGAACCCCTAATTCCTATCTTGGCACAGGCTACCTAGAATAAAGACCATATTCTCAGTCTCACTTGAAATTAAATATGACTATGTCACATGTTTTGGTCGACGATGCACAGTGGAAATGGCATCTGGGAACCTTTCTTAAAGACATCTGGCATGTACCCTTTATGTCCCCCATTTTTTCTGCTTCTTTCATTCTGTTGCTTGGAATTCAAAGGTGATAGTTACTATTTGAACCATAAAAGTGTGGCGGGATAGTAGGAAGCCAGGAAAATTCCTGGGTAAGTGGTAGGGAAAACTGAAATAAGGCCAAACTGTTTGGGCAGTTTGCAGCCAGCTTGTGAATTGCAAGACCTTATCTTCCCCAACCAAGGACACTTAAGAGCAAATGATTAATACCTTTCCTCTCTAACCAGAGAATATAGGAAAGGGGGTAGGAGGAAAGAAGAGGGAGTTTTATCTTACCTACTGAACAAAGAAGTCAGCAATTTTGGGACTTGATAAGATAAAATCACCAAATGCTCTCATAAATTCTGAAAAAAGCCACAACAAAGTAAAAGGGGGACCTTGAAATTTAGTCTATTGTCTAAGATATCCATCAGAGGAACCTTGAAACCTGTAGATAAGTATGAAATCCCTAAACTTCCACCAGATGGGACATTCAGATTAACTGGGTGCCTGCTTGTGCTGTACACCAAGTATATTTTTAAAATTTTTGCTTGCCTTGCTTCCTTTTTTTTTTTTTTTGAATATTTTTTTTATTGATTTCAGAGAGGAAGGGGGAGTGAGAGAGAGATAGAAACATCAATGATGAGAGAGAATCATTGATCAGCTGCCTCCTACATGTCTCATACTGGGGATGGAGCCCGCAACCAGGGCTCGTGCCCTTACTGGAATTGAACCTGGACCCTTCAGTCCGCAGGCTGACGCTCTATCCACTGAGCCAAACCAGCTAGGGCTTGCCTTGCTTCCTTAATAAATTCTCTTGCTTTGCTTCAACACTGCTTGTCTGTCAGTCTTTCTTATGAGACTGACTAGAGCTGAGAAGGGATGCTCTTGTTATCAGACAGTCCTCTCCCTCCTACTCAGGGGGCTGGCCAATAACAAGAGCATACCCTAGGGTTGGCAAAGCAGGAAACTGAACAGATTCTTGGGTTCTGAGTGCATTGTGGAGATATCTGCCATCCCAGCTCTGGGTCACCTACCTCAAGACTTTTATGTGACAGAGAAATAAACTTTTTGTTTAAGGCACTCTATTTTGTGTCTCTTACTTCCAAAGTAATCATAACTGAGGCTTTGATGATGAACAGGCTGCTGACCTTTTCTGTGGGACAGAATCAATTGGAAGATAATAGTTCTTTATATCTGTAAAGTATTGACTGAAAATATACTTAATGTTTACTAATAATGAACGTCATCTTAAATCATATTGCATCAATTTAATCAAATAGCCATTTTTTTCTTTTTAATATTAAGACATACCACATACCATACAATTCACCCTTTTAATGGGTATGGTTCAATGGTTTTTAGACAGAGTTGTGTAACCATCATCATGATCTGATTTGGAACATTTTCATCACCCTAAAAACACACATCTTGTCCAGTAGCAGTCATTGCCTATGCCCCTTTCCCACACTCACTCCTCCAGCCCTAAGCCACCACTAATCTACTTTCTGTCTATATAGGTTTGCCCATTCTAGTCATTTTAAATGGTATAAAACCTACTCTTTTGTGACAGGCTTATTTCATTTAGCATGATGTATTCAGAGTTAATCCATGTTATAGCATGTATTAGTATTGCATTCCTGCTTATTGCCAAGTAGTATTGCATTGTATATGGTGTGAGGTAGGAGTACAAATTCATTCTTTTGTATGTGCATATCCAGTTGTTCTAGCACCATTTGTTGAAAAACCTATTCTTTTCTTCATTAAATTGTCTTAACAGGAATAACCACTTTATTTTTCTGATTATGTGTGATGTGTTCTTAATTATTAAAAAATTAAACATCATAGAAAAGTGCTCTCCCTCTCAGGAGCACACCCATGCCTTTCTTTCCTCTCAGGGTATGTCTCCTAAACTCTAAGGGTCCCTACGAAACTGGCAACCAGGGGAGCAATGGGCAGAGGCAGCTTGGGCTGGGCTAACTGCCTGAACCCGTCTCCAAGGCCCCTTTTCTCACTTTCCAGTGAGCCAAAGCAGCTCCGCCGAGGCTCTCCTAAGCCCTTCCTTGTTTCACTGTCCCCAGGTGTAACAAATGTACTCTCAAAATAAAATAAAAAAATAAGCATATAAGTAAATAATTTAAAAAGTAAAAGGCCCTTAGAATGCCACTTGCAAAAGATAATAAGTATTACTACTATAAATGAGTGGTTTGGAATAACTGATCTCTAAGGGACCTTCCAGACCTATGAGTATATAAATTTTTACTAGGAACAAATTATTCCCAGAAATACTATTTAACATAAATTCCTATTTAACCTGAGTGATTCCCTGAATACTCAAGTGAAAGGCCTATTGGCCCAGTGATATATCTATTATCCTGTTATTACTATATACCATTTGAAGTTATTTATACCTTTATTCAAATATACCGATCTTTCCTGGAGTACCTATCTATCTCACTAGTGGTATAAAGGAATGGCTGAGAGCACAGAATCAGACTGTCTTGTTTTAAATTCTAGTTACAGTGGGTGTGATCTCAGACCAGTGACTTAACCTATCTGTGGAAAATAGGGACCACATTGCCAAAATTATAGGCAAATTGTGAGGATTAAGGAGATAATACACATAAGGTGCTTAGGACAATACCTGGCACTTAGTAAGTGCTTCATGATAAAGCTATATAGCTTCATTGTTGTTATTACTAGCATATTCTGGTTTCTGTCACAAAATAGATGATGCATGACCATCAAATTAGTGTTTTCTAAACTTAATTTGAGATTACTGTGTATAGGGATATTGGGTAGATTTATGGAGTTCTGTATTATCTCCTGTAAGACACAAAGAGTTCATGGTGGCTCCATTTTTTTTTTCTAAAGGATTGGAAGAGACAAGAGTAGCTGAAGGTAAAATGTATTTATCCAAGATAATTATATAGTTGAGACCTTGAACAAAAGCTTTTAAAAAGCTCAATTGACAGGAACAATATATTTGGAGTAGTTTTTAAAGTGAAAAGCATCAATCTACTTACCCACATTCTTTGCCATGAAAAATTTTTTCCCTTTTTAGGGAAAGATGTATAATAGAAATGTTAATTATTTATCTTAAATATATCAATAGTTACTTTAAATGTAAGTGGACTAAATTCTTCAATTAAAAGACCACTATTGGCAGTTTAGGTTTTAAAATAATTGTGTGCTGTTTATAAAAATTTAAAATATAAGAATGTTGAAAAAAATATATTTCATACATACACAGATATACACATATGTATATAATATAGAATATAAGGATCTTGAAATGTTGAAACTAAATTAGAATAGAAAATGTTAAGCATGCAAACACTAACCAAAAGAAAGCTGGTGTAGTTATATTAATACTAGAGGCCCGATGTACTGGTAGAGTCCCTCGGCCTGGCCTGTAGGGATTGGGCAGAAACCTGCTCTCTGACATCCCCCAAGGGGTCCTGGATTGCGAGAGGGTGCAGGCCAGGCCGAGGGACCCCACCAGTGCACGTGCACTGGGCCTCTAGTATGCATATAAGATCTTTGGTTAATCGCTTCCCACCCTCCCCCGCACTTCCCTCTGAGATTCATCAGTCTGTTCCATGTTTCCATGCCTGTGCATTGAGCATCTGCCCCCTGGTGGTCAGTACACATCATAGCTATGTACCATTCATGATAAAGCTATATAGCTTCATTGTTATGAAGTGCATAGCTATGATGTGCACCATTTGACGAGTCAAATGGTCAAACAGTAGAAAGGTCACTTAGACTTTTATATATATAGATCAGACAAAGTAAACTTTAAGGCAAAAGCATTACTAAAGATAAAGAGGACTACTTGACAATGATAAAAGGTTGTGTTCACCAGGAAGATACACAACTCTAAATTTGTAGTCACCCAATAACTTAGCCTCAAAATGTGTAAATTGAAAATTGACAGAACTAAAAGAAGAAATAGGCAAACAGCCGAGGCCGGTTTGGCTCAGTGGATGGAGCGTCGGCCTGCGGACTGAGGGGTCCCGGATTCGATTCCGGTCAAGGGCATGTGCCTGGGCTGCGGGCACATCCCCAGTGGGGGATGTGCGGGAGGCGGCTGATCGATGTTTCTCTCTCTATGATGTTTCTGACTCTCTGTCTCTCTCCCTTCCTCTCTGTAGAAAATCAATAAAATATTAAAAAAAAAAAAGAAATAGGCAAACATAGAATCATAGTGAGAGATTTCCAATATGCCTATCTCAGCGATTTATAGAAAACAAACCAAATCATATACAAATGAATAAATTTGAATATACAAATGAATAAACTTATCTTAATATATATAATTGATTTCAGAGAAAAGAAGGGAGAGGGAGAGAGAGATGGAAACATCAATGATGAGAGAGAATCATTGATCAGCTGCCTTCTGCATACCCCACACTGGGAATTGAACCTGCAACCCGGGCCAACCAGGAATCAAACTGTAACCACCTGGTTCACAGGTCAACGCCCAACCACTCTTGTCTTTAAATCAGATTCTCTGTGCTTTCCTTTTATTTTATTTTTATTATATTACATTTTTATTTTTTTCTGCTTCCTTTTATACACCTGCCCTGATGCATGTTGGAATTTTTCCCACTGCTGTGTTTACAACTTTTGTGTGTACAGAGCTACCTATACACCTCCAGGCATGAATCCGGATTTTAGTGGCTTGGAAAAGGCTATCACAACTTGTAATGTAAAGTCCAACCCAATCAATTGCTGTTTCCATTCTCCTTCCATCTTCCCACCCAGGGCTAATTTCCCAGGCTGGTGTTTGATTCCCTGCTGTAACGGCTCCTGTGATCTCCGGGGCATGCAGGCCTAGCTAGCCACAATATCACCCACATCTCCTGCTTACCTGATCTCTTCTTACCTCTCTAATCTGGCTTCCCTGATCTCTTCTTACCTCTCTTACTCTGGGGCTTTGCTCAGATCTGGTTGTGTAACATTCTTAAGGCGATTTCTCCTTCCTTGACCCAAGGGCTCTTCATTTCGGCAGTCCTTGCCTCTGTGACACAGACCTACTTCACCCCCTCCTGGTGAGCTCTTCTTTGCGGCATTGCCTTATTAAACAAGCGTGCCTGCCTGTTATGGAGCCCTCACCCCTGTTGATTTCTTCCACCCTGCTCTTATTTTTGGAGTCAGTTTCATTTCCTTGTCCTAATTAGTCTCTTCACCACACCTCCTCTGTTTCTTCCTCATTCGTCAGATTTTTAAAAACTGTTTCTTTCCCTCCCTCCATTCCCACCTGTCCTACCTTCAAGTATCATCTCAAAGGATAATCTGAATGAAGCTTCTTTTGCAAGCCCCCCTTCTTGTGCCCTCTCCTTACAGGACTCTTTATTTCACTTACAGCACTCAACTTACTCAACTCAAAATTATAATTACTTATGTTTACCTACCAAAGGCCCGCTCCCTACTAGATATGTAGGGACTTGAGGGCAAGGTTATTTCTTACTCATCTTTGCAGCTGGAACATAGGAGTTGTTCAGGAATTATTTGTTGAATTCATGAGCGTGAGATCCCAGAGGATAAAGGCAAATATTTCCTTCAGTTTCTAGGCTGGGACCAACAGTGCCTTGACTGGTTTCACTGTTTATCAGGAAATGGGTTGTATGGACCTGGAAGTGCCAGATGAAATAAAGATTTCCATATACATGTTCATTGATCCTGTAAGGGTTGTCTCGTTCATTCATTCATTCAACAAACATTTATTGATGACTAAGTGCTAAACCTACTGCAAAGAGAGATGACAGGGAATAGGACAAATACCAGGAAGGCATTAGTAATCTGGTTTGAGACTTTGAAACATAAACAACTGACTGTAGGGCAAAGTGAAATAGGTGCTATAATCCAGTACAGACCAAATTAGCTGAGAGCACAAAGAAGAAGGACATGGGATAAATGAGGAGGGTTCAGAAGAAGAGCAACTTAGTTTTTTCCAGTGGACTCATAGCATCACCATGACACAAGGCCCCTGAACATTTCTGAGCCACCACTCAAATCTCTGAACCTCATGGGAGTGGGAGGTAGAGTGGGAAGGAGGAAGCAAGTCAAGTTACTCCAGACCCATGCTGTCTAATTAACCACCTGCCAGATATAGCTACTGGGCACTTGAAATGTGGCTAGTCTGAATGGAGATGTACATAAGGGTAAAATATAACTGGATTGTGAAGACTTAGTACACAAAAAAATTTTTTATATTGATTAGTTATTAAAAATAACATTTTAGATATATTGGGTAGAATAAAATATGTTATTAAAATAAATTTCACTTGTTTCTTTTTACTTTTTAAAAACAATATTTTAATTGATTTTTAAAGAGAGAGGAAAAGAGAGAGAAAAAGAAACTTCAATATGAGAGCAAAACATGGATTGGTTGCCTCCTGCATGGAGATCGAGCTTGCAACCAGGGCACGTGGCTTGACCAGAACCAAACCAGTAGCCTTGTGGTGCTTGGGATGATGCCCACCAACTAAGCTATACCGGCCAGGGCACTTTTTACTTTTGTTGTTGTTAATCCTCACCTGAGAATATTTTTCCCATTGATTTTTAGAGAGAGTGGAAGGGATGGGGAGAGACAGAGAAACATCAATGTGAGAGAGATACATGGATTGGTTGCTTCCTGCATATGGTCGGGGATCCAGCCAGCAACCCAGGTACATGCCCTTGACTGGAATTGAACCCAAGACCCTTTAGTCTGTGGGTTGACACTCCAACTACTGAGCCAAACAGACCAGGGCTCTTTTTACTTTTTTATGGGGCTCACATTACATTTATTTCTATTGGACAGCTCTGTTTTAAAAACTCTTCCCAGGTTGCGGGAGCCTAGAAAATTTGGAAAATAGGTGAGGGAAACAGACAGACTTTGACACTGAACCAGGGCCCTGGCTCAGTGGTGATTCCCAGCCCTGACCTGTATCCAGACTCCCAGGGACTTCAGTCATCACTTGGGCCTGGGCTGGGGCAAAGTCAAGCCACAGATAGGAATCTTGGTTCTCTCCTTTCTGCATGTCTCTGTGACTCTGGCCACAGGGACAAAGGTGACAGGGAGCTGGTTTGTTTTCTGTATTTCTTTCAACCAGCTTCCTTGAAGACACAGCTTCTGAATGGTGAAGACAGGGGCTAGTGGAGGCTTTCATAATAACACCTAGGCTTCTGATCATTAATCAGATAGTATACTGCTTGGGTGTGGGGGGGGGACTTGGTCTATCCAATTGTTGACTTATCTTTGAAACTGTTAAAGATATGTGCCAAAACCGGTTTGGCTCAGTGGATAGAGCGTCGGCCTGCGGATTGAAAGGTCCCGGGTTCGATTCCGGTCAAGGGCATGTAACTGCGTTGCGAGCACATCCCCAGTAGGAGATGTGCAGGAGGCAGCTGGTCGATGTTTCTCTTTCATCGATGTTTCTAACTCTCTATCTCTCTCCCTTCCTCTCTGTAAAAAATCAATAAAATATATATATATAAAAAAAAGATGATATGTATTGTTGACAGCTTTATAACTATTAAAGATGATATCCTATATAATAAAAGCCTAGGTGGCATCACGCCCTCACGTGACACCCTCGAGCAATGTCATCACAAGATGGCCACCACAAGATGGCTGGCAGGGGAGGGAAGTTGGGGGGGACCAGGCCGGCAGGGGAGCAGTAAGGGGTGATCAGGCTGGTAGGCAGAAGTGGTTAGGAGCAATCAGGCAGGCAGGCAGGCGAGCGGGTAGGAGCCAGCAGTCCTGTATTGTGAGAGGGATGTCTGACTGCCCCTAAGGGGTCCCAGATTGGAGAGGTTGCAGGCTGGGCTGAGGGACACACCTCCCGCCCCCCATGCTTGAATTTCATGCACCGGACCTCTAGTTCAGTGGTTGGCAAACTGCGGCTCAGCAAACCGTGGCTTGTGAGCCACATGCGGCTCTTTGGCCCCTTGAGCGTGGCTCTTCCACAAATACCAGTTCTTCCACAAAATACTGACTTCTGCACATGGGCCACGAAGTTTCAATCGCACTGTACTTGCGCACCCACATGTGGTATTTTGTGGAAGAGCCATGCTTAAGGGTCCAAAGAGCCGTATGTGGCTCGCGAGGCGCAGTTTGCCGACCATGGCTCTAGTGTATTAGTAAAATAAAACCTGGAGGGTGTGAGAATAACCAAGCTTCAGCCCCTGATAACAAAGTATAGCTACCTATCCTCTAGTGTGTTGGTTCCCAACTACCCTACTCTACCCTACTTCCCTTACCCTTTGGTTCCGATCTCTCACAACCCTCTGTCTATGTTCCTAGAATCTTCCCATTCACCAATATCCTTAACATTCACATCCAAGCCTTGACTCCTGATACTCCCTTTTCGAGGAATATTCTCCTGCCTCCCTTATGCTCTGCTGTTTCATGATCCATTTAAAAGTGAGACAACCCTAGCCCGTTACGTTCAGAGGTTAGAGCATGGGCCCTCAGACTGAAGGGTCATAGGTTCCATTCCAGTCAAGGGCACATACCTCAGTTGCAGGTTCAATCCCCAGTGCTGGGTGGGGGCACGTGTGGGAGGCAACCAGTTGATGTGCTCTCTCACATTGATGTTTCTCTGTGTCTCTCCTCCTCCCTTCCACACTTTCTAAAAAAAAAAAAAAATCAATGGAAAAAATATCCTCAGGTGAAGATTAAAACAAATAAAGTAAAATAGTAAAATAAAATAAAATAAAAATGAGACAAAACTATCCTGGCCAGTGTGGCTCAGTTGGTAGCAGCATCGTCCTGTACACTGAAAGGTCTATGGTTTAATTACCAGTTAGGGCACATACACAGATTGCAGAGTCAATCCCTAGCACAACTGATCAATGTTTCTCTCTCACATTGATGTTTCTCTCTTTCTCTCTCCCTTCTCGGTTTGGATCAGTGGATAGAGTGTCGGCCCTTGAACTAAAGGGTCCCAGGTTCGATTCCAGTCAAGGGTACATACCTCAGTTGCAAGCTCGATCCCCTGTCTGGAGGCAGCCAGTAGATGCTCACATCAATGTTTCTGTCTCTCCCCCTCCACTCTCTCTAAAAACCAATGGAAAAATATCCTCAGGTGAAGATTAACAAAAATAAAAAATACAATTAATTTCTGGATATTTATTTTGTTACTTTACTTAATTCACTTATCAGTTTTAGTAGTTTTTTTAGTGGAATCTTTAGGGTTCTCTATATAGAATATCATGTCATCTGAAAATCATGACAGTTTTACTTCTTCCTTTCCTATTCAGATACCTTTTATTTCTTCTTGTCTGATTGCAGTGGCTAGGATTTCCAGTACTATGCTGAATAAGAGTGGTGAAAGCGGCCATCCCTGTCCTGTTCCTAGTCTTAAGGGAACACTTTTAGTTTTTGCCTATTGAATATTGGCTGTAGGTTTGTTGTATATGTCCTTTATTATGTTGAGGTATGTTCTCTGCATTACCACTCTGCTGAGAGTTTTTATCATAAATGGGTGCTGAATTTTATCAAATGCTTTTTCTGCATCTATTGATATGATCATGTGGATTTTATCTTTCATTTTGTTTATGTGGTGTATGATGTTTATTGATTTATGGGTATTGTACCAACCTTGCATCCCCAGAATAAATCCCACTTGATCATGGTGTATGATCTTCTTGATCTGGGTGTTCCTGTGTAACACATCTATTACACATTCACAAATAATCCCTTTAGCTGTGTCATTTCTACTGGTGTGTCTGATCTCATCCATTTTATTTGGGTCTTATTGATTTTATTCTTACTGTGAGGATACCTTGGGGTGTCGGCCCAATATATTGCCCATATAAATACTGTCTCATTAATTCCATAAATGAACATTAAGGAGTAGCTAGTGTTAGTCTCATTTTGAAGCTGAAAATTTGATACTAAGGCTTTTCTGAACTTGTCTGAAATTACATAGCTGGTAAATTATAGAATTATGATTCCATAATTTTTTTAAAAATATATTTTATTGATTTTTTTACAGAGAAGAAGGGAGAGGGATAGAGAGTTAGAAACATCAATGAGAGAGAACCATTGATCAGCTGCCTCCTGCACGCCCCCTACTGGGGATGTGTCCACAACCAAGGTACATGCCCTTGACCGGAATCGAACCCAGGACCCTTCAGTCCGCAGGCCGACGCTCTATCCACTGAGCCAAACCGGTTAGGACTGTGATTCCATAATTTCAAAGTTCCTCCTCTTCCTATATAATGCTAAAATGACTAGAAAAAAACAAGCTTCCAGAGAAACATTTAAGTTGGGAATTTACTATTATGTTTCCTGGTGATAACATCTTATGTCATGTACAATAGGGGTTCAAACCTGACTGCATAACAAGTCACATTGTTTAGCTTTTAAAAGCCACACATGCTCTTAATGTATTATTGAAAATTTGCTGGTATTTTGTTTAGGATTTTTGCATCTATAAATATGAGAGAGATTGGCTTGTGATTTTCCTTTCTTGTAATGTCCTTGTCTGATTTGGGCATCATGGCTATGCTGACCTCATAAAACAAGTTAGAAAGTGTTCACTTTTTCTTTTTTTTTGACTTGTGTTTAGAAGATATCATCTGTACTATTTGTACCATTTGTTCTTTACAGAAATTTTTTTGGCTTGATATATGGTCACTTTTTATGAATTATTCATGGATACTTAAAAGAAAGTGTATTCTCTTTTTAGAATGCCAAGTTTTATCTGTTTTTAATTATGCAATGTAGACTTTCTATGTCTTTAAGGTTCCTACTACAGTTGTCCCTCCTTATCTGAAATTTAACTTTCTGAGGTTTTAGTTACCAGAGGACAACTGTAACAAAATATTAAACTAAAAAGTCCAGAAATAAACAATTCATAAGTTTAAAATTTTTTGTCATTCTGAGTAGCATGATAAAATCTCTCACTGTCCTGCTTGGGACATCATCCTTTTGTCCAGCATATTTGTGCTGAATACATACCTTCCCATTAGGTAGTAGCAGTCTCAGTTATCACATGGACTATCACGCTATTGCAGTGCTTGTGTTCAAATAATCCTTAGAGCAATCTAATGCTAGTCCAATACCTACATCATCCACCTCAGTTAATTTCATCCCATAGGCATTGTACTATCTCACATAATCACAAGGACAAGGGTGAATAGAGTACAAAACTTGAGAGAGAAACCACAGTCACATAACTTTTATTACAGTAGTAGAGGCCTGGTGCACAAAATTTGTGCACAAGGCGGGGGGTGTCCCTCAGCCCAGCCTGCACCCTCTCCAATCTGGGAGCCCTTGGGGGATGTCCGACTGGCAGTTTAGGCCTGATCCCGTAGGGGTCGGTCCTAAACCGGCAGTCGGACATCTTTTCACAATCCTGGACTGCTGGCTCCTAACCACTCACCTGCCTGCCTGCCTGATTGCCCCTAACCACTCTGCCTGCCAGCCTAACTGCTCCCCTGCTGGCATGATCATCCCCAACTGCCCTCCCCTGCTGGCCCGATTGCCTCCAACTGCCTTCCCCTGTGGGGCTGAGGGGACTGGGGGACTCTAGCTGGATGAGGCTGGATGCTGCAGGGACTGGGTGAGGCGGGGCTGAGGTAACTGGGGGACTCTGGTTGGATGAGGTGGGGCTGAGGGGACTGGGAGACTGAGGCTGGATAAGGTGGGGCTGAGGGGACTGGGGGACTGAGGCTGGATGAGGCAGGGCTGAGGGGACTGGGCGCTGCCATCTTGTGGCTGTGGGTGCTGACATCTTGTGAGGGCATGATGGTCAATTAGCATATTTCCTCTTTATTAGATAGGATATTGTTCTGATTGTTCTGTTTTTGTTGTTGTTAATCCTCACCTGAGGATATTTTTTCCATTGATTTTTTTAGATAGACTTGAAGGGAAGGGAAGAGACAGAGAGAGAGACATCTATGTAAGAGAGACACATCAATTGGTTGCCTCCTGCATACATCCCAATCCACCAGTGCCAGGGATCCAGCCTGCACTCCAGGTATGTGCCCTTAACTGGAATTGAACCTGAGACCCTTCAGTCTGCAGAACAATGCTCTAACCAGTGAGCAAATTGGCTAGGGCTATAATTGTTCTATTTTATTAGTTATTGTTGTTAATCTCTTACTGTGAGTAATTTATATATTAAACTTGATCATAGGTATGTATGTATCATAGTATGTGTAAGGTTTAGTACTATCCACTGGGGGTCTTGGAACATATCTCCCATGGATAAAGAGGGGACTACTATACTGTGTTTCTATTTTTCCCTGTATATACTGTGGTTTTATGTTTTAATATTCATGTTGATGCTATGTCATTTGGTGCATAGATATTCATAACTTGGAAAATTCATTGTGAATTGCATTCTTTATCATTATAAATAACTATTCTTTGTCACCTTAACACTTATTTGTCCTGGTATTAACCTTGCCTGATATTAAAATTACAGTCCCTGATTTCTTCTTGTGTGCAATTGTGAAGATTTCTGAATTATTTACTTTTGGGTCCCTTCTAAATAACCTTTAGTTGGATTTTACGTTACAATTCAATCTGAATTCTTTTAATAAATTAGTGTAGTCCAGCCCTGGCTGGTGTTGCTCAGTTGGTTGGGCTTTGTCTCATGCACTGAAATGTTGCTGGTTCAGTTCCTGATCAGGGCATGTGCCTGGGTTGAAGGCTCAGTCCTTAGTAGGGGGCATACAGGAGGCAACCAATCAATGTTATGCCCTCACATCAATGTTTCTCTCTCTCTCTTTCCCTCTCTTCTTTCTCTTAAAAAGAAAAGAAATCACTAAAAAATATATCTTGGAAAAGTACTTTGGTCCTTATATATTTATCAAATTGATTACAGATTATTTTATTTGATTACTTTTTTGTGATTTATAAGAAATACATATTTGGTTTTCCATTCACAAAACCCTTGGAATTGCACGTTTCAAGAGTAAAAAAAAAAAAGTGTCTTTTGTTATGTTAATGAGGTAACCTTTGGAAAGCACTTAAGGTTGAGGGCTGGTTGCCAGAACTAACCATGTGATTACAGAGTTGGAATTTTTAGTCCTACTCCCTATCTCCCCATCCCCACCCCTGACCTTTGGCCAAAGGAGATTGCCTGGAGGGTGAATCAATTGCCAATAGTCAATGATTTAGTCAATCATACCTGTGTAATGAAGTCTCCATAAAAACCCAAAATGAGTGTTCTGAGAACTTCTGGATTGATGCACACATGAAGGTGCTGGGTGAGTGGCATGCCCAGAGAGGACATGGAAGCTCCACAGACCTTGCCCTATGCATCTCTTCCATCTGGGTGTTCCTCAGTTCTATCCTTTTATAATTAACTGGTGATCTAGTAAGTAACATGTTTCTCTGAGTTCTGTGAGCTGGTCTAGCAAATTAATTGAACCCAAGGAGGGGGTTGTGGGAACCTCTGATTTACAGCCCAAAGATCAGAAGTACAGGTAAAAACCTCAACTTACAATTGGTATTCTGAGTTAGAGAGGGGTTGTTGGAATTTCTGACCTATAGCCAGCTGATCAGAAGCATAGGTAAGAGCCTGGGCTTGCGGCTAGCATCTGAATGTGTGTGTGTGTGTGTGTGTGTGTGTGTGTGTCCGGGGATGGTGGGGGAGAGACACAGTCTCCTAGGAATGAATTCTTAAACTGTGGAATCTGGTGCTATATCTGGTAGATAGTGTCAGAATTAAGTTGAATTTTTGGATACCCTACTTGTGTCTGAGAATTGTTTGTTAGTGTTGGGGAAGCCCTCCACTACCCTCAGGTTGGAATTGGGTCTGGGAACCTATTTTAGATGACTTATTTTATAGATTCTTTTAAAACTTTGAAAATGTGGTGGTATTTTTTTTTTGTATTTTTTTCTGAAAAATTGGCTAATATTTTTGTTTTAGTGGGTGACTTTATAACTTACACATGTATCTTCATTTCTTAGGCATTATTTTATCTATATCATAATATGAACAAATAATGAAATTAGTATATTTGCTTTGCCTTCTCTTGCACTCTATATAGACCTCTTTTTGCTATAGATTTCTCATTCATCACTTGGTTGACAAAGTTCATCTTCTAGTAGTTACTTCAAGGAAGGCTCATAGAAACAATATTTCTTGAATTCTTGCATATTCAAAAATATCTCAGTGTGCCATTTAACTAATTAATTTATTTATATTTTTTAGTTTGTTAATCCTCACTCGAGAATATTTTTCCATTGATTTTTAAAAAAATATTTTTATTGACTTCAGAGAGGAAGGGAGAGGAAGAGAGAGACAGAAACATCAATGATGAGAGAGAACCACTGGTCAGCTGCCTCCTGCATGCCCCCCACTGGGGATCAAGCTTGAAGGGTCCAGGCATGTACCCTTGACCGGAATCAAACCCGGGACCCTTCAGTCCACAGGCTGACACTCTATCCATTGAGCAAACCGGTTAGGGCTCCATTGATTTCTAGGGAGAGTGGAAGAGAGAGGGAAACACATTGATTGGTTGTCTGCAAACAAGGTATGTGCCCTTGACCAGAACCGAACCTAGGAACCTTTAGTCTACAGACCGATGCTCTATCCACTTAGCCAAACCAGCTAGGGATCAGTGTGCCATTTTAAATAAACCATGATTTGGCTGGGTATAAGATGTGTGGGTGACATTTATTTTTCCTGAGGACTCTTTAGGCATTGCTTCTTTCAATAAGTGTTGCTACAGGGAAGTCTAAGATAAACCTGATTGTTTTCCCCCTCCCTTGTAAGCAATATGATTATTTGCCTTGCTTTCCAAAGGATTATTATTTTTAAACTAGAGGCCTGGTGCACAAAATTCAGGGTCCCTAGACCTGGCTGGAGAGGCTTGGCTTTGTTGAGGCTTGGCCCACAACCTGGGCATGTGCCCTTGACTGGAATTTGCAGCGGAGAAGCCAAGCCTCTTCAGTCTTCAGTCTTCAGTCTTCAATCTTCAGTCTTCAGTCTTCACTCTGGCCAGAGCCTTCAGTCTTCACTCTGTGCCTGCATATGCAAATTAACCACCATCTTTGTTGGGTTAATTTGCATAGTCACTCTGATAGGCTGGTGGGCGTAGCAGAGTGACACCAATTTGCATGTTTCTCTTTTATTAGTGTAGATAGAAGACTATTGATTGATTTGAGACAGACAGAGAGAGAGAGAGAGAGAGAGAGAGAGGCATTGATTTGTTGTTTCACTTATTTATGCATTTATTGGTTGCTGTTTGTATGTACCCTGACCAGACTGAACTTGTAACATTGGTGTATTGGTACAACACTAACCAACTGAGCTGCCTGGCCAAGGCCCAAACAGATAATTATTTATCTTTGAAATCAAGCAAAAGCTTCTCAGTGTTGACCTTTTCATATTCACTTTTCCTCGGACATAGTATGACCTTTCAATATGTAGATTCAAACATTTTTATTTTTGAATGATTCTATTGAATGATACATTGAAATTGCTTTCTATTCTATAATTTTGGGCTGCTTCATAAGGGAATCCATTATGCAACATTGGATCTTTTTTGCCGGTCTTCCATATCTATCATTTTCTTTCTCCTTTTAAACTTACTCATTTCATTTTACTTACTTTTCTCAATCCTGTCCTCTGTCTTTCACTGTTTTTGTCAGTGTATTTCTTTCTTTCTTTTTTAAATATATTTTTATTGATTTCAGAGAGGAAAGGAGAGGGAGAGAGAGAGAGAGAGTGAGTGAGAGAGAGAGAGAAAGAGAGAGAAGCATCAATGATGAGAGAGAATCATTGATCAGCTGCCTCCTGCACGTCCCCTACTGGGGATCAAGCCCACAACGTGGGCATGTGCCCTTGACCGGAATCGAACCTGGGACCCTTCAGCCCACAGGCTGACACTTTATCCACTGAGCCAGACTGGCTAGGGCTGTATTTATTTCTTTGTGATACTTCTGGTTTTGCTTTTATTTTTCAATTGCTTTGTTTTATTTCACTTTCCTTCCTGAGGCCTTCCAAGTTCACATTTCATTTTTTTCCCTAATATTTCACTATTGCTTCCCTAACTTTTTCTTTATCTCTGCTTTATGCTGTTTTCTTATAAAGGCAAATACATTATTGAACTTTCCTTCAAATTTATTTTTATTTATAGAAAAGTTGCAAGTACAATACAAAAAAGTTTATTTTTGCACTCCTACATTGATATATAATATTACTACCAGTTAATCCTTGGACCCTATTCAAATTTTACCAATTGCCCTAATAGTGTCTTTTATAGGATATGAATTCAATTCAGGGTCATGTGTCACCTTTGGTTGTTATATCTTTTTAGTTTCCTTTAGTCTGAAACATTTCCTCAGGCTTTCTTTGACTTCATGACATTGACATGTTTAAAGATTACAGACCAATTATAGTAGGATGTCTCTCAATTTAGTTTATCTAATGTTCTCTCATAATTAGAATCTGCTTATGCATTGTTTTTTGCATGAATATCTCAGTAATAATGCTGTTTTATTTTCACTGCTTCCTATCAAATGGTACATGATTTCAATTTGTCCCATGGCTGATATTAACTTTGCTCACTTTATTAAGGTGGTATACCCAGGGATTCTCCACTATAAAGTTATTCTTTTTCCCTGTGTAACTAAGAAATGCTTTGTGGAGTAGGCAGTACTTTGCATTATGTAACTACTCATTCTTTGTCATACTTTTAATTGATTAATTAATTTTTCTCAGTATGGTCTTGTGATTTCCTATTATATTCAACTGGAGGCCTGATGCACGACATTCGTGCACTAGGGGAGGGGTCCCTCAGCTTGGCCTGTGCCCTCTCACAGTCTGGGACCCCTTAGGGGATGTCTGCCTGCCGGCCTTGGGGATGTCCAGGGAGTGGGCCTAAGCTGGCAGGCAGCTATCCCCCGAGGGGTCCTTAGCACTGCTGTGCTCGCCAGCCATGAGCCCAGCTTCTGGCTGAGCAGTGCTCCCACCAGGGGGAAGCTCCTGCATTGAGTATCTGCCCCCTGGTGGTCAGTGCGTGTCATAGTGAGTGGTCGTTCTGCTGTTTGGTTCATTTGCATATTAGGGTTTTATTATATAGGGTAGGTTATGATCTGTTACTATTATTGTTTTTTTTTTTATGCTCAAAATGCCTCTGATTTGGCCAGTAGGTCTCTTAGCTTACTCACTCCCTTGGCTTCTGTGTCCTTTGATGTGTTCCATGATTCTTGGAATGCCTATTCTGGCACAATAAGATTTACCAGTTTTATCTTGTACTTTTCATGTCCCAGACCTAAATTAAGAAATTTCTTTAAGGAGCCGTCATTCCTTGCAGTGGAGAATAGTACAGTGGGGCCTTGACTTACGAGTGTCCCGACTAATGAGTTTTTCAAGATACGAGCTGTCTCTCGGCCGATATTTTGCTTTGAGTTGCGAGCTAAAATTCGGGTTATGAGCCAGCTTCAGATACCCCACTGCTAGTTGGCGCAGCGAACGTCACAGTGAACAACACAAGATCAGCCCAGCATCACGTGTCTCACTCGTTCACTTTTGATTTGACATACGAGTAATTTGAGTTACAAGCTCCATCACGGAACGAATTAAACTCTAAGTCGAGGCCCCACTGTATTTAGGAACCAAGATTTGGGTGCTAGATATGCTCTTTGCTGTCAGATATCACTGTTTCCAAGCTCTTTCAGTAGACAGAGCTATGGCATTTATGTGAACACACATACAGATATTTAGACCTACATTTATTTCTATGTCTATCTATGTTACATTGAAAACCATGAGTTTACACTGATCTGTTCAATTTTATGCAACACCACACAAGCTTCATTCTGTTTTTTTCTTTCCATATTTGTACCTCCTTTTTCCAACAGTGAAAATCCACAATCTCATCATCCTTCATATATTTACTTACTTTATCAATCACCCTGTATGTACCAACCTCCCATCTCTGTATCTCTTTCCTTGTCTGAGCAAATGCTGTCTCCAGTCTACCCAGGTTCCTACACCCCACACTGGCCCTTCCCTGAGGTTATTCTCCTCATCGTACTCAGTCTTCCTTACCTCACTACATTTCTTCCTGCACTCCTCCCACTTTTCCAAAAATGTGAAACACTAGAAGACCTATGTGCATCCTTGGGTTGGGTCCCCTTGTTCACTGTGGCTCTGCCACACTATTGCCTTTTAATGATGGTTTCCACCCCCTCTAGGACTCCTTCAGCCTGGAACACATACTCTCTCTCCCTTGCACCACTGTTATGACTACCCAAAACTTTCAAGTATAGCTCATATGTCATTTTTGGGGGGCAATATTCCCTTGCTTTCAAGCTGGACTAGGATTCCCTGTTGCATAATTCATGATATCCTTACCTTTTTCTTCATATCCCTCATCATAATTATGGTTGTATTGTAGGCAGTTAGACAGACATGAGCAGAGCAAGGACAAGGGGCAGGTACAGAAGGTCACCAGGATGGAAAGCCCCAGGTGCCTAGCAAAGCACAATCGATTGTAGGATGGGATCTAGCCCCCAGGGTGACTTTTCCTCCCCTAGCATATCACTGGTCATGCAATTTGGACCAGGATCCCCTTACCTTTCCTCCCTAGAGATAAGATCTGTGCCTCAGGCGTATTTCAGCTCCAGGCCCAGATAAGCAACAAAACCAGCTACAGCTGAAATCAGGACCAGCTGCATTGAATAATGACCCCCTGCCCTGGTGCTTCCCAATCAATCAGTGGAGACTACAACCCTCAATGGACACACCTGGAAAGCTACTGAATATTGAGATCTTCTACAGTGGTCGGCAAATTCATTAGTCAACAGAGCCAAATATCAACAGTACTTCAAAATAGACTCGCCCAAGCTGAAAACCAACTTCTGCGCATGGGCCACGAAGTTTCAATCGCACTGTACGTGCGCCCGCATGTGGTATTTTATGGAAGAGCCACGCTCAAGGGGCCAAAGAGCCGCATGTGGCTCGAGAGCCGCAGTTTGCCGACCACGGTCCTAGGACAGTGGTTCTCAACCTTGGCTGCACATTAGAATCACCTGGGAATCTTTTTTAAATCCTGATTTCTGGGCCTCATCCTCCGGAACTTTTGTTTCTTTGTTACTAATGTTGTGGCCCCACCCCATAACAAAGAAACAGAATTTCCGGAGGATGAGGCCCAGAAATCAGGATTTTAAAAAGGTTCCCAGGTGATTCTAATGTGCAACCAAGGTTGAGAACCACTGTCCTAGGACCTCCCTTAAAATCTCCACCCTTAAAACCCTAGAATGGAGGACCCAGTGCAGTCTCCCTCCGGGATGCATGCCTGTGCTTTTTCCTCCCTCCTCACTCCCCAGGCACGTTACTGTTAGCTTCCTCATTCCCAAGCTCCAAGGGCCCTTCCTTTACCGCTGTAACTTGTTTCCGAAGCCCGTTTCTTCTAGCAATTACTTCTTCTACCTCTGTGATTTACCAAATAAATGTTCTCTACAATTTGGGTCTTGGCTCTGAATTCTTTCCTAACCAGAACTCAAGTACCAAGGTTGCTGGTCATGCGGTTTGGACCAGGACCTCCTGACCTTTCCTCCCTAGATATAAGATAATTGAATTTCTGTTATCCGTCTCCCTGAGTAGGGTGATTTAAGCTATTTCCCCTCTAGTTGGGGAGAAGTGCAAACCATTATAGGTGGCTGCAAAGTGGTGTTTAACTGTCTTAGTTTCCCTATTCTGCTTGCCTTGGAATTTTCCTAGCTTCTTACTGTTCTGTGACATTATTACTAGTAGTTCCTTAGGGAAGTTCATTCACCTTATCCAAGTTCATTCATCTATTCATCTATAGCTTAACTTTCATTGGTAACATTATTTCCAAGGTCTGCAAGAAATCGAATGGTTGTTTTTTGGTTTGTTTTTGTTTCTTTTGTTGTAAATAACTGGGTTTGGATAATTAAATAGTTGATGACCAAATGGAGAAATCTGGAAATCAAGATTTCTTGTTAGTACACGGCATAATCCAGACCTGAAGTAACCCAGTGTCTATCATAAGATGTTCCCTGGGCTAAAGTCTCCCTTCTTCTAGATAAGTGACCCCAGAGGATATGCATCCCATAAATTAATTTCTAAATTCCAAATAAGTTTTCATAGCAGAAATGTATTGATAACTTGTTGAAGTTGTTGTGGACGAAAGGGGCCCATGCTAACCTAACAAGCTCAGGGGAGGCCTGCATGGCAATCTTGCAAACTCAGAGACCTAAAAACCACAAAGGATGGTCTGAAATTAAACGTTAACTAAAAGCAGTTATGGTGTGTGGTTATATCTTAGGCCGGTATTTTCACTGACGAGGTCAACCTTTACCTTAACTGAGCCTATCTGTCTTTTTGCATCTATAATAACATAACCCTTTGAAATGTCCTGGGTAACTTGTAACTTCCCTTTTTTCTGGACCCCTTGGGGCACAACCTAATGTGCTAGGAGCCAGGACAGATACTACAAATTCCTTCATTATCATGTTAATTGTTCCTGCATCCACCTAAGTATGTGTCTATCATTTTACTTTTTATCCAGTCCCAAGAAGTTGCCCCCCCCTTTGCTTTCTCCCGCCTCTCTAGTCACCAATTACTAGATTTCATGTAACCCACCTATGTCCCTTTCCTTTGATTGCAATGTATAAATACAGATGTAACCCTCCATTCTCTGGAACATTATCTCAACTCATTGAGGTTCTGCTTCCCGGCATATGTTGACAGTTTGGCTCAAATAAACTCACAAAAATTCTTTACAGGGTTCAATGGTTTTTTACATTAACATTGTATTCAGTGGAGACAGTGCCTCATAGTGCTGTGCTGTTTGGGAAACGCAGGCAGCGATCCAGAGAAGCTGTGCCAAGCAGGCCACCAGCAGAGGCAAAGCCAGCATTTTATCCCTTATTCAGTAAAATGCCTAGAAAAGTCTGTTCCTCACCACTTTGAATGCTGGTCTCTGTTAGGAAATTATGTAGACCTGTCACAACAAGTTGTTTAAATACTATAATAACAACTTACATTTTTTAGTATTAAAAATGTCAAATTTTCAAAAACCTATCAACTTGCCCTTTGAGGTTCTAGAGCTTGATCCACATTCATCATCAAAAAAAATTTTGAGCTCCTATACTGTACAGAACATGTTACCAGGTTCAGTTTAAGAAATGAGGCCTGCCTGTCAGCGGGCGTCCAGTGCATTGGGGAAGGATTGAAAACACATGCGGGGTCCCATATGTGGGCATGCAGTAAGTGCCAAACGGACTCATCTTGAAGGGCTGGAGGAAGCTCCTGGAGGAGGTAAAGCAGCTGGCAGAGTGTCTGGAAAAGAGGCGATAGGGAATGAAACCCTGCGTGCTGTTCTGAAAGGAGGGAGTTCGGCCTGTCCATTGGGCAGCTCTCTCCGGTTAGAATAAAGCGTCACTATTTCTAAGGGGAGAGAGGCTTGAAGGAATAATTTAGGCAGAAATCCTGCTTCTGTCATAAGAAGTAGAGCCAGTGAGGAGAAAGAGGCTCACAGATTCCATTTCACAGCTGTTTCTTCTTTTTGAGAACTTTCATGAGTTTGAGTCAAGCAGAAGACATATGCCAGGGAGCAAGATCTCACATGCTCTCCATTTCACAGCTTCTCTACACTAATGTACCCGTTCACTCATCCACTCCTTCTTGCGCCAAGTGCTTTGCTGGATGCTGGAGACACCAGGCCAACATCAGTGAGGCGCCTGTTGGGTCTGCCCTGCACTGTCTGCCCAGAGACATTTAGGGCACGTCTTAAGTCAGGCAGCCTCCCTGGTATCTACAGACCCACAGGCCTCTCCTCAGATCTAGACTTCAGCTCTCAGCGTCTCAGTGCTGATCCCAGAACCTGCCTCACATGGCGCATCCCCATTCTTCTGCAGCTCAAGTTGGGAACACTGGTCCGGTGGCTGTTGCCTGTGCCAGCTGCTTTCAAGGCAGCGATGTCTGATTGGATGTGAGGCTGACAGGAAGGTGTGCAGCAGATGGAGGCTGCGGACCTGCTTCCTCTCCCAGAGACCTCATCTGTCAGGCCTTAGGGGCTTTAGCTAGTGAGTAGCCCCTCCCACTAGCCCCGCCCAGGCTGTCAGGGACGAGGAAGCCCCGCCCCCGCCGGGCTCGCGCCGCCTCGCTCAAGTCCAAACCCGGCCTCCAGCCTCCAACCCACGACCCTCGGCCCGGCAGCCGCCAGAACCTCCAAGCGTCCTGCGGGCTGCAGCTTCCACCCCGGAGGGAAGAGCGACATGGCGGCGGCCAAGCCCGAGAACCTGTCTCTGGTGGTTCACGGACCCGGGGACCTGCGCCTGGTAAAACGGGAAGGGGAGTGGGGAGCCGAGCCCGACCCTGCCCTCTGGCCTTGGAGCCCAGGTGGGCCCGCTCGCCAATTCCAGCGCGGCCCGGCCCTGCTCCTCGGGTCCCGGCCACTCGGATCCTCGTTGGTTACCATGTTGGGGGGAGGGGAAGGGGGAGGGAGGCGGTTGGCATGTGATGCGAAGGGCCGGGTTCGTGGCGCGCGCCTCCCGGAACGGAGCCCGAGGCCGGCACGTGGCTGGAGCCCGGGAAGGTTGCGAGATGATTGCTAGTACACCTGTCATTGCGCTTCTCAGCAGGGATACCGGGAGGCTGCCTGACTTAGGACGTGCCCTAAATTTCTCTGGGCAGACAGTGCAGGGCAGAAGGGGGGGGGGGGGGGGCAGGGGGACATTTAAAAGCTGTAGAGCTCGTATTTAATCCCTCTTGCTTGGAGCTGATAAAACCTCCTTTGCAGGATTATTATGATCAGGAGAGTGCCCGCACTTAACTAGGTACTCAGCTCCTCCCCGCTTTCCTTCCAGCACAAGCTTCATCCCCAGGACTCCTGGCGTTCCCTGTGCCTCTGCCAGACTCCTGGGTCTTGAAAGTCTCGATGTCTATAAAGCTCCTTTCTTCCTTACCTCCCTTAGTCCACATCTGGCTCACTTTCCAGCCTTTTCTCTTTCTGACCCTGCCCCCTGTCCCTTTAAAACATTATGTATATTTCTCCTCCACCCAGACCCTGCCTCTGCTTGCTCCCTGGCTCCTGAGGCCAAAGTTTAGGAGTTTGGGGAGCTGCAAAGTCAGCTTTGGGAGTGTGCCAGGGCTGCCTTGACAAAGTCCATCTCAGATGGGCTTAGGATGGAGTGGGTAAGTGGGACGGGTGCCAGCCATCCCTTTCGCTCCCTAACACATCCTTCCCCCTCAAAGAGAACATGCTTCACCAGGATGGAGATTGGAGAGACTCAGCAGATTACTCAGCTGGGTGCTCGTAGAGGAGGAGGACACTGCCCCTAACCATCTGTCTGCTCTAGGGGATAGACAGATGCAGTAACAATAAAACAGTGTGAGGGCTTTGATGGAGGTCAGAGAGAGTAAAGCCTCACAGGGAAGGGCCCTTGGCCCAGGAAGGAGGTCCTAGAGATGGATGCTGCTTGAGCTGCTTTGTTGAAGGTGTTGGTGTAAGAAACATCCAAAAAACATATGCCAGGGAACAAGAAATGAGATTTTGTGCTCTCTTGAGGGTGGTCTGCTTTAGGAGAGGTCCGAAAGGGGTGGATATATATTAGGAGAAGGGGGTCTGAAAGTGTATGTCAAAGGTGTGTTAACCTAGATGCATAGAAAGAATGGCCAGGGCTTACTTAAGGCAAAGATAAGCCTTTTACTAAAGAAGTTATAGCCCTGGCTGGTGTGGCTCAGTTGGTTGAGTGTAGTCCCATGCACCAAAGGGCCCCGGTTCAATTTGGGGCACATGCCCAGGTTGTGAGCTCCATCCCTAGTGGGGGTGTGCAAGAGGCAGCCTGATGTTTCTTACATCAATGTTTCTCTCTCTCTCCTTCTCTCGCTACAATCAACAAAAATATATTTAAAAGAAGTTATATACCTGCAGTGTGGCTATTCACTATGACCTTCCCAGTTAGGAATTTAGTATCACATCACCCTGTGAGGTTACTTTCCATAGAAGTCCTTTTTCATTTACAATTTCCCCTTTTGTCACATATCAATCTGAAGGATGCATTGATGACCAAACTTTTGTTCTGATAGTGTGGTCAGTCTCCCAGAGCTAGGAAGGCTTGTTCCTAGGAAGTCTCAGTATCTACATTGTCTTGACCACTGGGGACGGGGCAATACCATAATCATGGTATACGAGTTGGAGTGGAATTTTCCCAAAAAGGGAAAGGCAGGTCAATGGAAAGCAGTCAGGTCTTATGGCCTTCGTTGTGAAAAAAAGCACTCTAGATTATTACTATTCTCTGAACCATTATGACCCAAGGTTTGCCTTCTGTCTCATTTTTCTGAGTTTGGCATCTAGTATAACATTTACATAAGCCATGAAAAGAATATTAACAGTTATTTTACATATGTTCAGTAATCATAAGCAGTGGAACTAGATAGAAAAATCCAAAGGACAAGTATAGGTATTTGTATGAATAACATTAGCAAACAGGTAAAGACAATCAGATAACGAATTCTGAGTTCAATGCCAATCCATATAAGTCTTGGGACAGCTGCCTACCTCTGATGTCAGCAGCTTCTCATTCTGGAGGAGCCTTTGACGTCCCCTATAGGCAGAGGTGATATCAGAGACAGGGGTAGATGTCCATGGTTAGGCACCTGATAAGGTCCCTGTCAATGAGGTTGGAGAGTTTCTTTTATTTTATGTCCTTTCTAAAGAACGATATCTCAAATCTTTGTCTCCTGGGAGCTTGCTGTGAAAGCAAGCAGTTAAAAACTTGGCATTTGCTTGAAGTGACTTTTATTTATCAAACACTGGCCATTGTGTAAGATGTTAACTCCTACGTTCCTTCATCAAAGTGCACTATGATGTCTGGAGGAATGCAAAGCCCGAAAATTGGGAAGTCGGGGAGCAGGGAAGAACCAAGTCACACTCTTGGGTTTCCCATAGCCTCCACTATTCTTTTTTTAAAAAAAAATCACTTAACCTCTAGAAATATTTCATAGACATCAAAGTCAGTTATTAACATGAACTTATTTCTGTAAAACCCAGATTAAAAAAAAGACATGTCTGTTTTACTTAAATCAAGTAAGTTAGGCTGACTTTTATTTACTAAGGATTAATCTCAGATCACGTGAACTTCAAAGCATGAGTTAGTTTCTATATTTATGAGAATTTTAGAATACTCAGTCCTCACAATGCTTCGCAAACTTTTATTTTCCCCCACTATGTTTTTTTAAATTGTGGATGGAGCATTTATTTATTTGTTTCAATGTGTTTCCGGCATGAAACAGCTCTGGCCACCAACACAGGCATCAAGCTAGGATGAACTAAGGACTATACATCTGCTTTGTCCTTGATTGACATAAGAGCAACACCACCAGTCAGGTGTCTCCTTGCCTATTGCCAAGGGGTCCTAATATGATTTTATTGATTTCAGAGAGAGATAGAGGGAGAGAGATAGAAACATCAATGATGTGAGAGAATCATTGGTTGGATGCCTCCTAAATCCCCCCGCACTGGGGATCAAGCCAGAAACCTACCTGGGCATGTTCCCTGACCAGGAATCAAACCATGTCCTGGTTCATGGGTTGATGCTCAACCACTGAGCCACACTGGCCTGGTGCTTCACAAACTCTCTGAGACGGACCAATTTTATTTTTTTCTCTCAATTGGCCATGGGCCAGTTTATTTGTATTGCTACCTTTGGATGTGACAGTAATGTCAAAATGCTGTAAACATTTCTAAAGCTCCTGTTAGTTTATGTACATATTGTATCGCATATCAATAAAAGTTCATGGACCATACTGATAACACTTATCTCCCTTATTCCTGATAGCCAGCTCTACCAGATTTTAGGCACAGGCATCTGGATAGGGAGAACAGGAACAGCACAGTCCTGGTGTCCAGGGAGCTGAATACCATGGAGAGTTATCTATAGAATTTACATATATCTCTCTCCAGGCATTGATGCACGTCTGAATGTTTTATAATTAGCTGTATGTGAAGAGAACAAGTTAAAGGGAAAATCATTTTAGGATTATGGGTTGATGTTTAATTATAAAGAGCAGAGACAGTTATTTGTCAGGATCAAGTTTAAACATTAATGAGTTCCATGAGTTGTTATTATTTCTGTCTTTTGAATTTTGTCATACTATCAGCTTTCTTAACATTTCTGATTCCTTGTGGTTTTATTTCTCATTCTAAATAAATAATCATTTTTGTACCTAAAAGAAAAAATAATTGTTTAGCAAGTTCATGTATGGTTATGTTCACACGTTTTGAATTAGGAGGAAATTATTTTTCAAGCTTATTTATTTATCACAGCTGAGGATTAAATAATCCTTTACCCATCCTGCATGGATTCAGTTCTAGGTGCTGGGGAAGCTCAGAGAGGAAGGGGTCACCTTTACCACAATCCCAACACATCCAAACCTAAATCTCCCCCAATTCCCACGGGAATTAGGAAGTCATCCCAAATGCCTCTCTCCCCTCACTTCTCATCTCATGTGGGATCTTGAAGAAGGAGAGGGATCAGCCAGTGGTGAAGTGGTTCCTGGGAGGTAAGCAAATGAGCACAGAGTGAGTTTGAGAATTCAGGAGGCTTGGAGCACTGACAGCCTGGGCTGGAGACTGGCTGGGTGGACTTTGGGAGCGTGTCTGACCCTTCTACTTTGATCCCATTTGCCAGGACCAATGCCAAGAACAAAGCCTCTTATGACAAAATGGCCAACTGGGAAACCTTTGGATTTTCCTCCCACCCTCAAAACACCCTTTAGGCATTCTAAGGGAGGGAAATTGACGGGGCAGGAGAGCAAAAATAAGGCCTCCCGCTCTGCTTTCCTTAAGTGGGCAGGACAGCCAGCCAACTGGCTGACAGGAGACCTGGCAGGCGGGAGAAGGTGGGCTTTGAGGACCTGGGGCATGGACGACCACCTTCGAGCCCTGCCTGCTGCCCCTCACTCTGAGGCAGGGAGTGGGTCTTTACATCTTATTTACAATTGATAGAATGAAGCCCAAAACATTGCTGGTGTCTTAACCTCACATTCTTCCATATCCCAGCCTTTATTTATTTTATTTTATTTTTATTTTTTTAATATATATTTTATTGACTTTTTACAGAGAGGAAGGGAGAGGGATAGAGAGTTAGTAACATCGATGAGAGAGAAACACCGATCAGCTGCCTCCTGCACACACCCTACTGGGGATGTGCCTGCAACCAAGGTACATGCCCCTGACTGGAATCGAACCTGGGACCCTTCAGTCCGCAGGCTGACGCTCTATCCACTGAGCCAAACCGGTTGGGGGCTATATCCCAGCCTTTAAAGGAGCAGTCAAGTTCTCTAGTAGTGACATGGAAACAAGGGAAACACAGCCCGACTGGGCATGGCTCAGTGTGCGTCAACCTATGAACCAGGAGATCGGGGTTCAATTTCTGGTCAAGGCACATGCCCTGGTTGTGGGCTCGGTCCCCAGTGGGGGCCGTCTCCGATCAATGATTCTTTCTTATCATTGATGTTTTTCTCTTTTCCTCTCCCTTCCTCTCTGAAATCAACAAAAATATTTTTTTAAAAGAAAGAAAACAAGGGAAATACAACTTTTCTCCCAAACAATAAAAACTTTGCCCTTTCAAAAGGAAAAGGACAAGGTTGTCCAGAGCTGGTTCAACCATACTGGGAACTAATGATAGAAAAAGAACTTTGGTTTTCTTTTGTAACAAGCTGTCTATTTACTCTGAGTTGGGCACTCTCTTTTATGATTATCTTCATTAAACAGAGGATGAAATTCAGGGCACAAAGAGGTTATATAATTACCCCGAGGTCACAGAGCTGGTGGCAGGGAGCCTGGGTTTGTACATGGACAGGTGATTCTAGAGTCTGCACTGCACCACTCAGGTTGGCTGGAGGAGGGAAAAGGCACCTTCCTCTGATTTCTTCTCATGTTGAGGCCAGTGCTACACCCCATGCAAAATATACAGAGGGTGTGAACTCAGATGTTCCAGCAGAAGTAGAGGAAAGGGGACCATTAAGATATATTTAGAAACATATTTAGGCTAATTTGAGAAACTATATTTAGGAAAGGCAAGATAACATTTAGGATGCTAGAGGCACCTGAGGTGATTACATGTTCCCCCAGTATTTCCATGATTTATTCAGGTGGTGGGGGTGGGGGAGGGGGTCAAGGGAAGAGGGAAAAATGGGAAGACCTCAAGGGGATAGAAGGGAGAATATGTATGTGAACTGTTGGGGTCCAGCCCCATCAGGTCCAGGGGTTCCCAAAGGTGTGGACGGAGTCGGCGAAGAAAGAAAGACACAGAGGCAGTGTTCAGTTGATCAGCATGGTTGGGTTCTCGCTTTATTGTTCTATATCATCTATATTTATACTATTTGATCCCATAAGCATGCCTCTATAATTACATCATGGTATGTTTCGGGAAACCTTCTACAGTTCCTAGTTTCATTTTCATAATCCTGTCTCTATCTAGTTCTGTTGATTTTAATCTTGTCTAGGTTAATCTCTGTGTTCCATTATAAGGGCTATTCCAAGGTCCACTATTCTATTGCTCTACTGATAAGCTACAAGGAAGTGACTGAAGGAGTTTATCCTACCCAGCAAAGGTTATGTCCTCCCAGCCCCGCTGCTTGCCTTCCCTGGGACTGCCCTGTGTCAGTGGGTCTCCAGGGATATAGGCTTTGGTGCTTTCCCTGGTGTGCAGACCCCTGGGGATGTGGGTCCAACAAGTTCCAAATTTATTGCCAACAGTCTTAGTCCAAGTCCTTCATAAGTAGTACATGGTATTTCTGTAACACTAGGGGGATTTACTGATTTATTCTCTTCCTTAGTCCTGTTAACCCCTAACCTGGGGAAACAACCTTTCTCGGGGAGGTGACCCTGGTTAAAACACATAGCGCTAAGAGGGGGAGCAAACATATGTCATATACGCCAGGTCCCTTGGAACATAAGCTGTGCAGATGTTTCTTCCCTGCAGTGACTGCGTCAAGCAGCAAGGGTGGATCGGCTTCCAGCAGTGAACTATTTATGACTTAAAGTGAAAAAAATGCTGGAAAACTGACATGACCACAATAAAGAACAGTTACTCAACCCATCTCCTGCTACTATCACTCACAGATAAGAAATTGGGTTTAGGAAACCTCGAATGTGCCTGATTGGGCCTTGGGAATAAGAGTGAAAGTTCCAGATATCAGAGGAGCTAAGGAACTTTGATAAGTGGGAAATAGGATAAATGAAAGAATATCACCATCAAAACCTGAGAAAGAAAAGGAGATTGAGTAAACAGGATTGTAGCCAACATCACCAACAAAAAACAAGGAACCATGAACAAAAAGCAAGGTTTTGTTAGTAACCATGCTGTGATAACTTTCTAATACTCTGTGAGCTCCGCAGCTGGGCTTGGGCTGATACTTACAAACTTAAGGGCTGATCTTTAACATGGTCTTGTGCTCAGGTGGCATGTCTCCTGCTGAGAGGGGAGTCAGGAGCCAAGCTGAGTTGTAAGGGTGATGAGAGTCAGCAAGAAAAAGGGCATAAAAGGAAAGTTGATTTGTGGGGAAAGGTATTTAAATTCTCCATAAAGCCCAACCGACGTGGTTCAGTGGTTGAGCATCAACCTATGAACCAGGACGTCACGGTTTGATTCCCAGTCAGGGCACATGCCTGGGTTGTGGGCTCAATCCCCAGTGTGGGATGTGCAGGAGGCAGCCAATCAATGATTCTTTCTCATCACTGATGTTTCTATCTCTCCCTTCATTTCTGAAATCAATAAAAAATATTTTAAAAATATTTAAAAATAATTATTTAAAAAATAATAATCGCTTCATCATAAAGTGTGTTTTGCTAAGGAAAAACCAGGCTATTGGCGCAGCACCCCCTAGTGTCTGGGAAGGCCACTGCAGTCCTGCTCCTGTGGGAAGGTCAAAGCTGGTCCCCTCTGTTAACTCCAGCAAATATCTACGGTAGTAATGTCTAGTCTAGTGACACCCAGGGCCTGCTCGGTGTGCCCAACAGTTGCTGTGAGCTGGAATCTTACCCCCGCTCCACTCTCAAATGGGGTGTTCAGGCCTAGCCTGGCTGGAGGCAAGCTAAGAAAAGTATGCTGAGGAATTTTCTCCATACCTGAGAAGTTTCCTACTAGTGCCTTTAGGGGGCAGAATGAGGTGCATTTCCATGTTTGAAATAAAGGCCTGCTTTAACCTGCAGTTTAAAAAATTTCACTCAGTATCACTGAAACAACTACACAGCAGTCCCTGTTGTTGTATAATGTCAGGTGTGGGACCAGCAACTTCTTTGAAAAAGATTTTGGTGCTAGCTATCCTGAGTTGCCCATTTCTAAATGGATTCTCTGCCTGCTTCTTTCCCTCCCTCCCTCACGTCTGTCTTCCTTCCTTGCAGATGTAGCCAGTTTAAATTAGGAAAAGATGAAAAGCTGCCATGAGCCCCTTTGCCCACATCAGGCTGCTTTGGATGCAGCCCCACCATTTACTGCCTTAGCGGCACCATGGGCAGTTTGCTAAGTCTCACCCTTCTCAGTCTCATCATAGGGAAAATGAGATGATAACAGAAGGTACCACATAGGCTGCTGCGAGGGTTAAACGAGGTGATGCGTGTACAGCACTTAGCACAGAACCTGATACAAAGCAGTTGGTCGGCATTAGCATGATCACTTTGGGCTTTGTTTCACTGGAGGCAAGGAGTTCAAATTAGCACTGAGCTACTTCAACAGAAAGGGCTGGTAATCTGAGATGAGCGAGAACCTCAGACCTTCCCTGGAAACACTGTTAGGGAGAATAGATATTCAACCAGTATAAGAATACCAGGTTTGAGGCAGAACACTACCTGGTTCTGAAGAGATTGAAGGCATGGTCTTTGGCATTAAGGTTATTATCTTGTGAGCTAAAGAGCCCCATGTTGTGTATTGCTACCTATGAAAGCATCTTGGGGAAGCTTTCAGAAGACAAGCTTTGAGTAGTGTCCCTCCCAGAGAGCTCTGTGTGTGGCCCAGCCCCGACCTCCTTCGTCACCCAATAGATGGCTCCTGGCGTCACCACCCCTGAAGGAGAAAAGGCATATTCCACCTTGGGGGTGCAGTGGGATGCATTGAAGCAGGCTTGGGAATCAGACACACCTGGGGTTGGCCCTGATATATCCACTCTGGCAGTATGATTTTGACCAAGTTATTGAAATTCCCAGCCTCAGGTTTCTCATCTGCAAATTATGGGCTACAGTGAGGACCATGTGCCATGATGTGTGTAAAGCCCAGAACACTGTCTGGCACATAGTAGGTGCTGTGAACATTTCATATCCCTTCTTCCTCTTTTAGGCTGCATTCAAAGAATCCTATATACTACAGAGCTAGTATGCTAATCAGACCGGATGGCAGAACAACCTTCTGGAATGACCTGTGGGTGAGGGGCAGGGCCGCGAGGCAGCCGGGGCCATGGAGGCCTACCCTTGCATGAATTTTGTGTATTGGGCCTCTAGTTAATAAAATAACCGCTTGGATTCGCCCACTCACTGTCCTTCCTCATCACCAGGAATTTCCTAGCCAGGTGACATTGAGGGAAAATAATAATAATAGCTGTATCCTAGCTGGGCAGCTCAGTTGGTTGGAGCATCGTCCCAATATGCCAGGTTTGTGGGTTTGATCTCCAGTCAGGGAACATACAAGGATCAACCAATAAATGCATAAATAAATGGAACAACAAATCAATTTTTCTCTTTTTCCCTTCCTTTCTCCAAAATAAATAATAGCTGTGAACACAGAAATAATCAGATTGCTTTTTGAACCTGTGAACAGGCCCCATGTATTCCCAGAGGATTTCTAAAACTCCACAAAGGGTGTTTTGAAAGAGAGGGCCAAGTGTTGGTCTGTGCCCTGGTGTAGAGGGAAAAGAGCAGCTTCACACTTTTTCAGCCCTTGGAGCTGCTCTCATGTAGTTGCTAGAAACACCCTCTAACTTTCCCTGCCCTAGTTTGCCAGACCAAACAAATCTGTATCTAACAGTGTGTTTTCAGGAGAGAAGGCGCTGATAAGGAATGCAAATCTAGGTGGCAGCCCAAACATCCTTTCACCTGGGGATGCATACAGCATACTTTTCTTTGAGCCCTAGGCAAAGTGCATCGTTGAGTGATGTGAGTGCAGCACTATTCAGTGTAGCCCCTCTGGCAGCCACCCAGCAATGGTATGGCCTGAGCCTGTGTTAACTCTAAAAAGAAACATTTGAATGAAACTCCACTTTAATTTTTTTTTAAATGAAAATGTTCATAAGGTAAATTTATGAGGCATGCTAAATGATTTTTCTGTTTTATTTTCTTTAGGAGAACTACCCTATTCCTGAACCAGGCCCAAATGGTAGGTCCTTGGGATATTCAACATATTTTCTTATTTCCCCTGGAGTCACATGGGCATTGCTCCCTCACCCTCTTCTGCTACAATTTATACTTTTGCCTCTATTTAAAGCTATGCTTTTGTTAGGCTCCACCTCATCCACTGTCCACAGCATAATCGGATACACTCCACTTGGCTGATGCAATAAAACAGACAGTGGTAGAATGAGAAGAGTTACCATATCAGACTACTGACTTTTGAGCATAAAACATCTTATGGACCAAACGCAGAATTGTTCTTTTGATCTTGGGATACTCTATACCCACTATAAGCTACTATTTGGGTGGCAGAATCCAAATTTTGAAAAGGAATGAGACTGCAGAACTTAATGTTTTGGTCAGAAAAGGGAGTATCATGCCAGGAAGTCCAGGACCTGTCCAGTGGGGATGGGAGGGGCTGCATGGAACCCTGCCCCACTGCCTTAATCATCCAGGTGCCAAAAGTGGATGTGCACACTGGGGCAGGGTTCCACCACCGTTGTTCCACTCTAGCCTCTCACTGTGCAAGCCTGTGGCTGAAATGACACACATGTTTCCTGGGTGGTGTCTACCTGGGCAAGTCATGCCGCCCTAATGACTAAGGCAGATCCCTGCTGACAGTTTTCCAATCCCTCCCATCCCTGGAGTTTCCACTTGGTGATCTGTCAGTAAGGCTGAGAGCAAGGGTCAGGGTGTCTACAGATAGCTGATCTCACATCCAGTCAGTCAGGTCCCCTTTCTGTCCTTGATTGAGTTGGGATGTGCTGTCCCACCTAACCCCACAACTGTAGCTTCTGGGTGAACATCAGCTTGAAGGAAGCGTTCCTGGAGTTCCCAGAGCTTTGCTACTCAAAGTTCAGTTGGGTTATTGGTTTACAGACAAGAGCTGTTTCTATCAGTATTTAGCAAGTAATGTATATCTAGGACTTATGTGTATTCACCAAGATACCATTGTTAGAGAAGTGAGAGAGACAGCTCACTGTGTCCTGGAAAGTTGGTGTTGATTCTAGAGGTGGCCAAACAAGGGCTGCCTTTGACTCAAAGGATCCTGGTACTGCTTTTCTCCTGGAGGCAGCATTCTGCTCTCACTTTCTTGCCTCTTGCTGTCCCTGAATTGGAAGGGGAAACAATGGTACATTTCAGCTAGAGTTCTAGCAAGTCAGTTTTAAAAAATATATATATATATATATTTTTATTGATTCGAGAGAGAGGGGAAGGGAGAGGGAAAGAGAGAAACATTAATGATGAGAATCATTGATTGGCTGCCTCCTGCACACCCTCTGCTGAGGATTGAGCCCACAATCTGGGCATGTGCCCTGATTGGGAATCAAACCGTGATCTCCTGGTTCATGGACTGATGCTCCACTACCAGCCACACCAGCCGGGCTAGCAAGTCGAATTTAACCTCTTATTACAAATTGGTAACTTCAAGAGAGGAAATTCTGAAATAATTTTCCTAACTCAAATGACTTTCCCTACCTTAGATTTCAGAACTCAGCCTGCCATTTCTTACTATGTTCACCCAAACCAAAAGTGGAGAAAGTTCTACAGAGCCACACCTGGTGGATCACCTCAGGTTGGTGGCAAGGACAGTGTGAGACACCTGAGTGCACAGCACAGCTGTAGGTCTCTTTGTTTTTCTCAGGGAGATATTTGTAACATGGTCATCTCAGTCAGACTAGGCCAGTAATCCTTTAGGACTTATTTTAGCAAAGGGGCTCAGTAGCATTATTATTTTCAACTTGGAAAACGGACAACAACAATACCACCGAATCTCACTATAGTCAAACCTATGAAGGTTGAAATGCCAGTTGAAATATTTGAGTGGCTTAAATTAACATGGCCGTTGTTAACAAAACCACAGGCATGAAAACATAGCTTGATAGCTCCTGAAGTGTTGCCAAGCCTAGATTCTACCAGTCTCCCTTTCGTAAGATAAGAATCAGGCATAGTCTATTAATTGTCTAGTAACAGTTATCTCCTAGAAAACAATTTTTTCTCTTACATGATTAATAAATTTCTTCCTCCTAATAATATCTTATTTATGCAGTGTATTAGAGTTCTCCAGAGAAACTGAACTGAGAGAGATTTGTTATATAGATTTATTATACATGTATACAGAGGGCAGGGGGAAGATCTATTTTAAAGAACTGGCTCACGCCCTAGCTGGTTTGGCTCAGCGGATAGAGCGTTGGCCTGCGGACTGAAAGGTCCCAGGTTCGATTCCGGTCAAGGGCATGTACCTTAGTTGCAGGCACATCCCCAGTAGGAGGTGTGCAGGAGGCAACTGATCGATGTTTCTCTCTCATCGATGTTTCTAACTCTTATCTCTCCCTTCCTCTCTGTAAAAAATCAATAAAATACATTAAAAAAATAAAGAATTGGCTCACATGATTATCAGGGCTGACAAATCTGAAGTTTGTAGGGCTGACCAGCAATCTGGAAATTTAGGTAAAATGTCACAGTCTTGAGCTTCAGAAAACCTCAATCTTGTTTTTTTAAGGACTTCAACTGATTGAATGAGGCATATCCACATTATGGAGAGTAATCTGCTTTACAAAAAGTCTAATGATTTGAGTATTTGTTTTTTAAAAATTGAGGTATAATTGATATACAACATTATGTTAGTTTTGGTTGTTTAACATAATGATTCAGTATTTGTATCTATTGTGAAGTGATCATCACAATGTCTAGTTAACATTCATCACCTCATGTAGTACAGTTTTTTCTTGTGATGAAAACTTCTACGATTTACTCTCTTGGCATCTTTCAGATAACACCGGATTACTAATTATAGTTACTATGCTGTACATTAGGTCTTCATGACTTATTTCACAACTGAAAGTTTGTGCCTTTTGACTTTCTTCACCCATTTCATCTATCCCCTACCCTCTGCCTCTGGCAACCACCAATCTGTTCTATGTATCTGTGAGCCTATTCTTTGTTGTTGTTGTTGTTGTTCCTGGGTTTTTTAGATTCTACAATATCATATTAGTGAGATCACTTGGTATTTGCCTTTTTCTGTCTGACTTACATCACTTAGCATAATGCCCTGAAGGTCCATCCATGCTGTCGCAAATGGCAATATGTCCTTCTTTATGGCTGAATAATATTCTGTTATGTATATATACTACATTTTCTTTATCCATTTACCCATTGATGGGCACTTAGGTTGTTTCCATATCTTAAGTATTAATCACATCTGAAAAATACCTTTACAGCTACATCTAGCGATTGACCAAACAACTGGGCACCGTAGCCTCTCCAACTTGGCACGTAGAGTTAACCCTCATATGCAGTCATTTTACTCTGTGGAAGCTTTCTTGCCTTGCAAGACTCAATCAGGGTTGCTGTTTAGCTTGCCTTCCTCTGTGGCCTAAATTGTGTACCTGGCCTTTGAAGCCAAGCCCTCTCCTTCATCTAGAGCAGCGGTTCTCAACCTGTGGGTAGCGACCCCTTTGGGGGTCAACAACCCTTTCACAGGGGTCACCTAAGACCATCAGAAAACACATATATAATTACATATTGTTTTTGAGATTAATCACTATGCTTTAATTATGTTCAATTTGTAAAATGAAATTGGGGGTCACCACAACATGAGGAACTGTATTAAAGTGTCGCTGCATTAGGAAAGTTGAGAACCACTGATCTAGAGAATCGCCTCAGGGTAATAGAAGGGTTGTTCCCGCCCTCACTTGTTTTCTCCCGTCTCCTTTTTCTTATCAGAGGTGCTGCTGAAGATGCATTCCGTTGGAATCTGCGGCTCAGATGTCCACTACTGGCAGCATGGTCGAATTGGAGATTTTATTGTGAAAAAGCCAATGGTTCTGGGTCATGAAGCAGCAGGAACAGTTGTAAAAGTGGGGTCATTGGTAAAGCACCTACAACAAGGTGAGCAAAGCCCTTCAGCTAATGGACTAATTTATTCATTCAATATCAATATCTATGCATGCTTTCTCGGGGCCGGGCTCCCTGTTAAACACTGGGATGCAACAGTCAGCAAGACAGCCTGGGTCCCGAAACACATGGACCTTAACCTTCCACAGTGGGAGACAGAGCTGGGACACACAGATAGTTACTTAATTACAATCGTGTTGAGGACAGCAGAGAAGAAAACAGGGTGCAATTGGTGTATTTTACTCAGACCCCTGGCTTGTCTGAGGAAGGGACAATTAAGCCAAGCAGGCAAGTAAGAAATAAGCCAGGTCCCGGGGTGGGGAAAGCGTTCCAGGCCCAGGAACCACAATATGCCTCCACATACTAACAACCAGGGCCTGCAAAGCAATCTTTGATTTTATTGGATGACTAGAAAACCACCAATATGTTTCTAGATTTGCTTGATTCATGCTCTCAGAGGGAGGAATACTTGGCTGAGGCATACTATGATATATTCCCCAACACAGTGAATTAAATCCAAGCTGCCTTAGCATAGCTGGCTGTTGGTTTAACCTTCCTTTCCTGATGAGGCCACTGTATAGTCTGGAGATAATGTCAGATTATTTGGAGGAAGGGGGAGGTTGGTAGGAGGTGCCGTCCTATGTTAGTTAGAATGCTCTCTGAGCCCAGTTACATAGGGAGAGATAGACCAGCTCTGAAGAAGCTAGACGTGTGTCTCATTCAGGAATGTTAAGTCAGGCCCTCCATCATCGGTAAAGTTGAGAAACCCCCTGAGTTTTTGCAGGGTTCTTCCAATGTGGAAGATTCATAGCTTCTAAACAGTCACTGATTGGTTCTCACCTGTGAGACGAGGTCTCTAAATATATGTCGTAACAAGAAGTGTGTGTGTGTTGGGGGGGTGGGGGGGGGAGTGTCTCTAAATTTAAGTTATAACAGGTGCTTAGTCAGTGTCGACAATAGATCCAGCCTGTACCAGGTGCTTTAAGGGCTATAGAAAAAGAAGATGATCAGACCTTGGATGCTTTGATCTACTTGGGGAGACCAGACATCAGGATATATATACCAACAATTAGAGAACAAGCCCACAGGGTGAAGTGGTGGAACCAGTAAAGAATGGGCTCTAGAAGTTCAAAGAAAGGGATTTGTCATGGACACAAGTGTGTCCAGAAGGTTCATGGAGGAGGTAGGTCTGTCTTTGAGCCAGACATTTAACAGTAATGTTATGAGCCCTAGCCTGTTTGGCTCAGTGGATAGGGCATCGGCCTGCAGACCAAAGTGTCCCAGATTTGAGTCCTGTCAAGGGCACGTACCTTAGTTGCAGGCTCTGTTTGGGGCGGGTGCAGGAAGCAACCAACTGATGTGTTTCTCTATCTTTCCCTCTCTCTTCCACTCCCTAAAAATCAATGGAAACATATCCTTGGGTGAGGATTAACAAAAACAAAACAAAACCCACAATAATAATTCTGAAAAGACAGATAACATTTATTGATTTAATATTGTTATTCTCCATGTTAAATACTTGCCCATAAAATTACTTACTTTATTCTTGAAGCAACTCTACAAGATAGGCATTATTTTTCCAGATGAAGAAAGTGAAGCATGGAGATTGCCTGAGGCCATACACTAGTTAGCCTTAGAGCTAGGATGCCTGCCTTGGTCTTTCTGACACTAGGAAAAGTGTGCAGAGTCACTGGGCTGCCCAGCATGTGGAGACTTGAGCAGGGTTTTGTATTTGAATTTCTGAAGAGATCAGGAGCTAATATTCCAGTTAAGAGGAACAGCATAATAAAATTACGGAGGCAAGAGTTTTATATCTGTTGTTAATAAACTCTGTGCTGCTCAGAGCAGAGGTTCTGTCTTGGCCAGTTAGTAGGGATGATAATTTGCATAATCTGTACAAAAGTCTCTCTTTAAAAAGCACCATACAACTGCAAGTTGTATTATTGTTGTTATTATGTAATAATAATTAGAAGACAAAACTGAATAATATAAACTCCACCTAATTATGGAAGATCTTGAATACTAAGTTGGAGAATTCGTTGTCAACGCTAAAAGCATAATTTGGAGAAAGTTCACTGGGCAGCGGAGAAAGTAGAGGGCATAGAAGGAAGAGACATACAGGTAGAAGATCACATCTTAGTGGTCACAGGGATTTTTGTGGGTACCGTCTTTTAGAATACAAAGTTTTTATGTAATTGTTTCATTTGCTAACTTTGGCTTAAAGCTCTCATCAACTAATCTAGAAAGAATAAAACCACTCCTTGAGTAATTCTTGATATACTTGTTTATAAAGTTTAAACATAAATATTAAAGAATCAATAAATCTAAGGCATGGAAGAATTCCTAATTTATATACAATCAGGCCATCTATCTTTTTTAAAAATATATTTTATTGATTTTTTACAGAGAGGGAGAGAGAGGGATAGAGAGTTAGAAACATCGATGAGAGAGAAACATTGGTCAGCTGCCTCCTGCACGCCCGCTACTGGGGATGTGCCCGTAACCAAGGTACATGCCCTTGACCGGAATCGAACCTGGGACCCTTCAGTCCTCAGGCCAATGCTCTATCCACTGAGCCAAACCAGTCAGGGCAGGCCATCTATGTTTTAAAAATATATATTATTTTTTTATTTCAGAGAGGGGAACGGAAAGGGAGAGAGACAGAAACATCAATGATGAGAGAGAATTATTGATCGTCTGCCTCCTGCATGCCCCCCACTGGGGATCGAGCCTGAAACCTGGGCATGTGCCCTGACTGGGAATCAAACCTCAATCTCCTGGTTCATAGGTCGATGCTCAACCACTGAGCCACACCAGCCCGGCCACCAACACTATTTTAATGAGCACTAACTACATACCTGGACTGTACACTATTCTCTGGGTATTTTTAACCCAAAAACACAAGAAATGGCCTAATGTATCACCACTTAGTAAAAGGCAGACCTCCCAGGGCTCTTCTCTGGCTGCTAACAGCACGTTGTTCAGGCTCAGGAGGGCCTTAATACCACTAGTACACCCCTCCTGGGGGGAGGTGGTGATTGACTGGGAAGGAACACAAAGAAATGACATTTCCAAGACAGTGGCAATGTTCTGTGTCTTGACAGGGGTTCACATTACACAGGTGAATGCATCCATCCAAATTTATCTGGTGATCCATTTAACATTTGTGCATTTCATCAACATCAAAATTTTATCTTGGAAAACAACTATAAACAAGTATTGAACTCTACCTTCAGCTATGCAGGCTGAAGTATTTAAGGGTGCAGTGTACTAATGTCTGCAACCTATTTTGAAATGATGGGATGGATGGATGGATGGGTATGTGATCAAGTGAACGTTGCTCAATGTTAATTGAAGAATCTAGGTGGAAGATATCTGGGTGTTCACTGCACAGGTTTTTCAACTTTGCGATGTGCTTGAAATTTTTCCTGATAAGAGAGAATAGCAATTCTAATGCTTGGTTTTCAAGCAGACCCAGTAAGACATAGAGTAGAAGTACCATAGAGCGGGTGGTTCACAAGCCTGAGTGTCACTCTCCGCTGTACCTGAGTCGGAGGCCTCTGCAGGTCGTTTGCCTTAATGCTTCTGCTAACCAGGAATCAGTTGATTCCTAGTTATTGTCTAAACACAACCAGACTGTATGGCTTTTGTTAAGGCCTTGCCCCATGTTTTCAAAACAGGTCAAGAAAAAAAGTGTCTGCAAACTCCACACACTAGCTACCTCTTTTGCAGCAGTTTGAGACGGGAAGTGGAACTGGCTTGCCTTAGAGATGGGACTGGTTCTGTGTTTCCCTTTCCAAGTTGGGAAGTGGCTTTGGAGCTGGAGGGAAGGTTGGTCTGGTCCATGAGTTAGTAAAAGGGCAAGCCAGACCCATCTGTGGAGAAGTGGGATGGTCATTCTCACCCAGAGTGTGTCTGTGCTGTGTCCTGTGTTTCCTCTGGAAGCGCTAACGGCCTGGGCTTGCTTAGGACACCCTGGGTATTCCTCGCTGGTATCTGCCCATGAGCCTGTGCCGCCTCACAGCACCTCTGTGCCTGCTCCTGTTTTCCTCTCCAGGTGATCGCGTTGCCATCGAGCCTGGTGCTCCCCGAGAAATCGATGAATTTTGCAAGATTGGCCGATACAACCTGTCACCAACCATCTTCTTCTGTGCCACGCCCCCCGATGATGGGAACCTCTGCCGGTTCTATAAGCACGATGCCAACTTCTGCTACAAGTTAGTGCCCAGCCCAGCCTTGCCACCTGGGACCTCTCTCCCTCCATTTGTTTGGTGTTCTTTCTTCTACTTTCCTGTGGTGACTTGGTTCTTTTTAGCACTTAATTCCAGACATGAGGCATCTCCATAGTGGGCCTGCTCTCCTGGGTGGGCGGAGGGAGGGCAGCCTGACTAGCACTAAGACTGACTCACAGTGCTTGGTTTTAGTCTTTCAGTCTAACTTTCCCTCACCCAGAGCAGCAATAGAAAAGGGTCGCTAAAGTCACTCACTCCTTTCCAGCCATCCTGGTGATAACTTGTGGTTCATCTTCCATTATTGGTTTCCACTGCAGCTACAGGAGAACTTTTAACAGCAGTGGCCTTGTGGGGGCTTACTGAGGAGGCCTGGCAAGGAGCCAGTACATGACTTTTGGGCCCTGGATTCACTCCCTCCCAGCGAGTAACTTTGTGGAAATGACTTAACCTTCCTCTGCTTCAGATGATTAAATAAGACAATGCATGGAAAGTCACAGTTATTATTACTATGTGCCTGGCCGTGTGCTAGTAAGTGCTTTGCATGCCTTATCTTACCCCCCGCAAGGATGAGGAGGAGGAGGTGGGCACCAGGTGTGCAGTCTATTTATTTATTTATTTATTTATTTATTTTTACTTTTTTGTTAATCCTCACCTGAGGATATTTTCCCATTGATCTTTTAGGGAGAGTGGAAGAGAGAGGGAATGACAGAGAGAAACATCAATGTGAGAGAAACACATCAATTGGTTGCCTCTTGCTCGAGCCCCAGCCAGGGCCTGGGCCAGGGAGGAGCCTGCAACCAAGGAACGTGCCCTTGACTGGAATAAAACCTGGGACCCTTTGGTCCACAGGCCGATGCTCTATCCACTGAACCAAACCAGCTAGGGCCCAGTTGTGCAGTTTATTGCAAGAGTTAGCAGAGGCAGGAGGAAGCTAACAGACTTGGCACAGAGCAGAACCAGGAGTCAAGCTGTGATTCTTGAACTCCTGCCCTGTGTTCACTGCACGACCCCAACATTCAAAATGGTTTCAGGGTGAGAAGTTGTGTCTGGCTGGCAGAAGCAGAGTGCTGTACCTCCTACATGGCCCCAGCCCTTGGAGCTCTGGGGTGCTGCTGTGCCACTTTCCTTCTGATTCCTCCCACCCCAGCCCGGCCCCAGCAGTGGCGCTGTCAGCCAGGATGGGGCTTGTCCGATGGAGGCTTGATGCCAATCACAAGGGCAGTCTGACAGATCTGAGTTTTCAAGTACCCACTGGAAACCTTGAGAGGAGTCACAGGCCGGAGACCTCATGATGAGTTTAATTAAGTCAACATCCAAACCTGCTCTAGAAGAAAACAGGTTTGTGGGCAGAGTCCACCTTTTAGCAAGTGGTTCCAGAACCACCTTTCCTGGGCCCTTTCCAACTCAGGGAGCAAAAAAAGTTTTTGTTGAAGGCAGAACAAAGAGGTAAAGCTCGAAACTAACCACTAATCTCTGCCATTTACCAACAGCGTGACCTTGAACAAGTTACTTAAACTTGGTAAACTCAGTATCCTTGCCTGTAAAATGGAGATGATAATAGAACCAATCTGATGAAATGCATAGAATTGACAGGATTTAATGAGAAAAGCATATCAAGTGCTCAACATGAGTCCTGGCACAAAGGAGGTGCTCAATAAATGGTGCCATCATGTCATAGCCATGGCCTTGAGTCCAGGGGTTAGAACAGGGTTAGCCCGGAAAGACAGCCATGGGCTGGGGAGGGGTGAGGGATGCTTTGTAGGGAATGCCGTGGGAGGTTGTTCCGGCTGGCCATGGTGATGGGAGGAAGGGGGAGGCCCTCTAGGGGACATGCAACCCCTGCCTCTCCTCTCCTCGCAGGGTTCTTTCTGGCTTTGTCCCCAGCCCATGGGCGCAAGCCCTTCTCTCTGGTTTCTCTACCAGTCTTTTTATTTTCCTACCCACCTTATTCAGTTTATCTTCCTGCTTCCTCCTTGGCTTAATTATTCTTTAACCCTTTTGCCTGTTCCCTGAACCCTATTGTGAAAACCACCAAATTGCCTTGTCATTCTCTGGTGTTTATAGTCATGAAAGATTAGGGCTGGGAAGACACTCATCTTTCCTTCTCATCCCCCTCCTCCCTCAACCCCCAGTGAACAAATTTGGGGAAGGATGACCCAGTAACTCTCTCAAGGTCAGTGGCAAAGGGGCTGAGCCCCAGGACTCCCCCTGGCGCTTCTGCCTCCATTCTGCTGGCTATGGCTGCATGTGTGAGATCTCCCAGATTGCAATCCTCTCTTAGCACCATCCCCAGTCCCTTTATCCTTGGTGTTCTCATTCCAAAGGGAAGTCAGAGTGAAGGGGAGAGAAGCACGCAGCTCCTGACCAAAGGCCACCCTCAGCTTAGATCCAATACAAGCTTTAGGGAAGGCCCAACTGGGAAGGGGCAGATGTGTCTGAGAGGGTGTGGTTGGCAGTCCATGAGAGTGGGAATTTTCATGATTCCATTTCCAACTTTTTTTCATAGAGTTGATGGGGTGAGTAGAAGGGGTGATGACAGCACTCAGAGCAGGAGGGTGGAGAGGAGTGGGGAAATGATGTGAGAGAAGCAGAGGGGAGGGAAGAAAAGGGTGTTGGGTGGCAGCCAGCCATCTGCAGGCCTTGCTATTTATTCTTTGGGGATCGTGAACCATGACAGAAGGTAATGAGGATGAGCACATGGTTTGGCTGCCACTGTTATTTCTTTTTGGAACTTGAGGGTTTTCTTTCTTTCTTTTTTTAAAGATATTTTACTGATTTTTGGAGAGACAGGAAAGGAGAGGGAGAGAAACATTGATGTGATAGTGCAACATCAATCAGCTGCCTTCTGCACACACCCTACTGGAGATCAAGCCGGAAACCCGAACATGTACCCTGACAAAGAAACGAACCAGTGACCTCTGGGTGCATGGGACGATGCCCAACCAACTGAACCACACCAGCCAAGGCTGGAACTTGAGGAGTTTGTTTTTGATGTTGTTGTTGTTTTTTTTTAACTTGAGGGTTTTTATGTGGAGTTTTTGGAGGCACTGAATAAATAAATACTGGACAGTTAAGAACTAGCAGAAATTAAATATTAACTACAGAGCTATTTGTACCAAGAGTCAGCTAATAATGGGACTGGCAGAGAATGTGGAATCAGAAGCCCTGGGTTCAAACCTTGCTTTTCCACCCACTAGCATTTTAACCTTGGGCAAGTCTCTTAATGTCATTGAGTTTCAGTTTTCTCTTCTGTAAAATGAAGGTAAAAATAAAGCCTGTCCTTCTCACCTGACAAGGTCATGGTGAGGATTAAATGAGATAATGGAAGAGAAAGCTGGCTAATCTGTAAAGCCTTAGGCAAATGTTTGCTGTCATCATCAGTAGGATGGTTAAAAGGATCAAGATACCCGTGGACTTGGAAGTGAAAACCAAGAACCTGGTGGTGAAGGAAGGTGACACAGCATTTAACCAGCTGTGTACAGACAGGCGCTTTCCCCACCTTAACCAGGCAGCTGCTGCCATCCGATGTGGTTCTTCCGGAACGTGTAATGGGGAGACAATGAACAGAGTGACGCCAGCTTCTAAATCACTATTTTTCAAAGCTGCTGATAGTCGGGATTGCTTGAGAAAAAAAAATGAGATGCTGGGATGAGGCTTATGGGTATGCTGTATCTGGTTTCAATTTCAAATCCTTTGAGCCTCTCACTAGTTTTGAACCTTTAGAGCAAGTTATTTAATCCTCCAAGCCTCAGTTTCCTTGTCTGTAAAATAGGAATAATACTACCTACTACGTGTAATCTGAGGATTTACATGAGTGAATTTACATAAATTGCTTAGCATATTGCCCGCCACATAAATAAATGCTCAATAAATGATTGTCAACCCAGAGGGGCTAACTGAGTGTGTTGAACGGCTGACTCCCCAGGCTTCCTGACAATGTCACCTTTGAGGAAGGGGCCCTGATTGAGCCACTGTCTGTGGGGATCCATACCTGCCGGCGAGCTGGAATCACCCTGGGGAACAAGGTCTTTGTATGTGGAGCTGGTAAGAAACAGACGATACCCTACTTATGAGTTCATTAAGGGAGAATGTGGGGGCACCTCTGCCCATCTCATTCCCCCTCCAAAGGATGAAATTTGAAATTGGTCCTGGGATCTTTCTGGGTAGGAAAGGATTACAATGTCCCATTCCCCCACTGGCTAGCACATTGCTAAATAAATGAATGTCTGCAGAAATGATGTTATTTCCTAGGCAACAGGACCCTTTTATTTGTTTAAAGAATGCAACCTGGGATTACATTTCAACCCTTGACAGGAAACTAGGGAAATATTTAAAAAATATTTTTATTGATTTCAGAGAGGAAAGAAGAGGGAGAGAGACAGAAACATCAATGATGAGAGAGTCACATTGATTGGTTGCCTTCTGCATGCACCCCAACCAGGGCCAAGGATCGAGCCTGCAACCTGTGTATGTGCCCTTGACCAAAATTGAACCTGGGACCCTTCAGTCCGCAGGCCGACACTCTATTCACTGAGCCAAACTGGCTAGGGCTAGGGAATTATTTTTGATAGTAAAGGGAAGAACAACTTTGGAAAACTTCTAAATCATACCAGAGAAGTGGCCTTCTGGTCCATCCAGGAATGAGTGGGCCCTGCTCACCACCAGTGAAAGGAGTAGAACCCAGCCCCGCCATGAGCCAGCACTCTGCTTGCACTGGGACGCTGCCTTCTCTCCTCCACCCAAACAAACCCTAGCAGATGGAATCACTCTAGACTTCTAACTGCTGGTGACTTAGACAACATGCTCCTACTCCTGTTGGGTATGATCTGGTGTTCCTCATACACTTTGGGAGGGAGGGTGTATAATTGACATGTAACGTTAGTTTCAGGTGTACAATGTAATTACTTCATATTTGTATATACAGGTGACTTATGAACAACACTGGGGTTAGGGACATCCACATATAAGTTTTGATTCCCCCCAAACTTTACTAATAGCTTACGGGTGACTGGAAGCTTCACCAATAACATAAACCAGGGGTCCTCAAACTTTTTAAACAGGGGGCCAGTTCACTGTTTCTTAGACCGTTGGAGGGCCGGACTATAGTTTAAAAAAAAACTATGAACAAATTCCTATGCACACTGCACATATCTTATTTTGAAGTAAAAAAACAAAATGGGAACAAATACAATATTTGTATTTGCATGTGGCCCGTGGGCCGTAGTTTGAGGACCCCTGACATAAACAGTCTATTAAAGCATATTTTGCATGTTACATGTATTACAATAAAGTAAGCTAGAGAAAAACAAATGTTAAGAAAATTATAAGATAGAAAAAACACATTTATAGTACTGTAGGTGTTTATTTAAAAAAACATCAGCATATAAGTTGGACCTGCATGGTTCAAACCTTTGTTGTTCAAGGGTCAACAGTATTGCAAAATGACCACCACAATAAGTCTAGTTAACATCTATCACTAGATGGTTACCAAGTTTCCTTTACTTGGGATGAGAACTTTTAAGATTTACTCTCTTAGCAATTTTCAAATATGCAATACAGTATTATTAACTACTAGAGACCCGGTGAACAAAAATTCATGCACCGGGCAGGGGTGGTGTCCCTCAGCCCGGCCTGCACCCTCTTGCAGTCCAGGAGCCCTTGGGGGATGTCCACCTGCTGGCTTACGCCCGTGCCCTGAGAGATCAGACATCCCTCTGGCAGCTTGGGAGCCCTTGAGGGAAGTCCAACTAACAACTTGGGCCTGGTCCCCTGTGCTGGCCAGCCATGAGCTGGCTTCTGGCTGAGCAGCACTCATCCTGTGGAAGCTCACTGACCACCAGGTGGTAGCTCCTGTATTGAGCGTCTGCCTCCTGGTGGTCAGTGCACGTCATAGCGACCAGTTGTTCCCGTCAATTTGCATATTACCCTTTTATTATATAGGACTAGAGGCACGGTGCACAAAAATTTGTGCACTTGGGGGGGTCCCTCAGCCCGGCCTGTGACCTCTCGCAGTCTGGGACCCCTCGGGGGATGTCCACCTGCTGGCTTAGGCCCGCTCCCCGGGAGATTGGGACTAAGCTGGCAGTCAGACATCCCCCTGGCAGCCCAGGAGCCCTCGGGGGATGTCCACTTGCCAGCAGGGAGCAGGCCTAAGCTGCAGTCGGACATCCTTAGCACTGCTGAGGAGGCGGGAGAGGCTCCCACCACCACTGCTGTGCTGGCAGCCGTCAGCCAGGCTTGTGGCTGAGCAGAGCTCCCCCTGTGGGAGCGCACTGACTACCAGGGGGCAGCTCCTGCATTGAGCGTCTGCCCCCTGGTGGTCAGTGTGTGTCATAGTGACCAGTCATTCCCAGTTGTTCTACTGTTAGGGTCAATTTGCATATTACCCTTTTATTAGATAGGATAGTTACCATGCTACACATTATATCCATATGACTTATTTATAACGGAAAGTTTGTACCTTTTGACCCCCTTTACCCATTTCACTCACCCTCTCACTCCCTTCCTCTAGCAACCACCCTGTTCTCTATATCCTTTAGCTTGGGATTTTTTGTTTGTATTAGAGTCCACATAAAGTGAAATCATATGGTATTTATCTTTCTCCATATGATATTTGTTTTTCTCTGACTTATTTTACTTAGCATAATGCCCTCAAAGGCCATCCATGTTGTCACAAATAGCAAGATTTCCTTATTTTTATGGCTGAGTAATATTTCATTGTATATATACCATATCTTCTTTATCCATTCATCCATTGATGGACACTTAAGTTGTTTCCATTTCTTGGCTATTGTAAAGAATACTGCAGTGACCATGGTGGCACACACATCTTTTTGAGTTAGTGTTTTCTTTTCTTTTTTTTTTTTTTCAGATAAATACTCAGAAGTGGAATTGCTGGATCACTTAATAGTTGTATTTTTAGTTTTTTTGAGGAATCTCCATACTGTTTTCCATAGTGGCTGCACCAATTTAAAATACCACCAACAGTGTATGAGGGTTCCCTTTTCTGCACATCTTCCCAACACCTGCTATTTCTTATTTTTTATAATAGCAGCCATTGTAACAGATCTGAGGTGATAGTTCATTGTTTTTTTGATTTGCATTTCCCTAATAATTAATGACGTTAAACACCTTTTTCTATGTACCTATTGGCCATTTGTATGTCTTCTTTGAAAAAATGTCTATTCGGATCCTCTGCCCACTTTTTGTTGTTATTATTGTTAATCCTCATTTGAGGAAGTTTTTTCTGTTGATTTTTAGGGAGATTGAAAGGGAAGTAGCAAGGGACAGAGAGAGACAGATAGGCACTGATGTGAGAAAGGCACATTGATTGGTTGCCTCCCATACATTCCCCAGGCCAGGGATTGGACCTGCAACCCAGGTATGTGCCCTTGACCAGGAAATAATTGAATTATTTATTATTTATGTTGAGTTGTATAAGTTCTTTATATCTTTTGGATATTAACCCCTTAACAAATAGTATATGGTTTGCAAATATTTTTTCCTATATGGTAGATTGCCTTTTTCAAAAATATATATATTTTATTGATTTTTTTTACAGAAAGGAAGGGAGAGGGATAGAGAGTTAGAAACATCGATCAGCTGCCTCCTGCACACTCCCTACTGAGTATGTGCCCACAACCAAGGTACATGCCCTTGACCGGAATCGAACCTGGGACCTTTGAGTCCACAGGCAGATGCTCTATCCACTGAGCCAAACCGGTTAGGGCTAGATTGCCTTTTTCATTATTGATGGTTTCTTTTGCTGTGCAGAAGCTTTTTAGTTTGATATAGTCCTACCTGTTTATTTTTGCTTTTATTGCCTTTGCTTTTGGTGTCAAGTCCAAAAAAATTTTCCAAGACTGATGTCAAAGGGGCTTACTGCCTATATTTTCTTCTAGGAGTTTTATAGTTTCAGGTCTATGTTCAAGACTTCAATCCATTTTGAGTTAATCCTCATACAATTTTGTGAATGATTTTTCTTTTCTTTATTAAAAAATATTTTTATTCACTTCAGAGAGGATTAAAGGGGAAAAAAAGACAAGTCATACACACCGTATGTGCGTACACAGAAATTTACCCATAGACCCATCAGCCCAAGAGAATCACTATTAACATTTTGGTGTAGAGCCTTGCTTTTCTTTTCTTTTCTTTTCTTTTCTTTCCTTTCCTTTCCTTTTCTTTTTTTCACTGAGATCATGTTGAATATACTTTTTTATTCTTTAACTACTCTTTTAAAAAATATATATTATTAACATTTTTTTCATGTCAGATATAAAAGAGTTATGACATAATTTTTTTTTATTAACTGTGTAGTATCCCACAGTAGTTTATTTAATTAATCCCTTTGTTGGTCATTTCAGGTATTTTCCAGTGTTTTGCTTTCTAGGGGAACTCACAAAATTATTTTCCAAAAAGAAAATCCCCAAAGATTTTCTGAAAAGCCTTATTTTGTGGATTTTTGTATTAAAACCATCATGCCATCTAGCAGGTAGATACTGTGGGGAAGCAGGTGGTCTCCAAGTTGATTCTTAGTCACCTGAACATCTTGGGGCTGCCTGAACAGCTGCCTCAACTCAGGGAGCCAGCTCACTTAAGGATACTCCAGGCTGGTCCTCGCAGGGCACATAAAACAATATGTCTCTCCTTGGGAAGGTGTGATGGGTTCTAGGGCGGTAGGGGTCAAAGAGAGAACAGGAAAATGTGTCCAGACCTTCTGAGATAACCTCTGAGAAAATGTATGCTTCCTTGAACCCTCTGGTTCTTTGACATTATCCCCACACAGTACCAAAGAGTAAGTGGAAAGTTTATAACTCTGTTAAGGAGAATACCAAGCAGAATCCAGCCCTACAAGCAAATAATTCCTCATGTACTTATTTACTCATGATTCAGTAAACTGTTGTTAAGATCTCATTATGTGTCAGGCACTAGGATAGATGCTAGAGGTATACAAAAGATATGGCTCTTGTTTGGCCTGCAAAGGGGGAAGAACTGATGTTTCATCTTTCACAAATGTCTTCCATTTCCTGCTTTATTTAGGGCCAATTGGGTTGGTCAATTTGCTGGTGGCCAAGGCAATGGGCGCAGCTCAAGTGGTGGTGACTGGTAAGGTTTTCTTTTTAAAAATATCCTTGAGGGGGGAAACAGTTGGGCCTATAGTTTGAGGCAGAAGCATAAGACCTATTCCCTTCAGCGGGTACTGGGTTTCTGAAGGGCTTTCTCCCCTTTTCTCTGGGTTCCAAGGTTGAGAAGCCCACTCAGGGGATGACCAAGTCAGAGCTCAGGAGGACTCTCTTCTTTGAAGCTGCTGGGAGAAGGAGACCTGGCTCTTTATGTATGGACCTGAGATGCCCATACTGCCTACTTAGTCCTAAAACGAGGCTCAGCCCTTGGTTCATTTGCCTAAATCCAGGAGACAGGGGGTGTGTTTGTGTGTATATATGTGATGTGAAGTTAGTGGGAAGTATAATATATTTACAAGGATGTTTGTGTGTGAGGTGTGTGCTATGAGTGAGAGACATGAGTGTATATGTGTGAGCTGAGGGTATCCAACAGCATGTGTGGGTGTTTGGAAGCACATGGGGTATCAAAGGGTGTGTGTACGTGGAGAAGGCATCTGTTAGAGAGAATATTTGTGTGTATGTAAGGTATCTGAGAGTGTGCATATGTTGAGAAGAGGTTATCACAGTATGTGTGGATGACTGTAGAGTTGTGTGGATGAATAGGGTAGTGGGAATGCAGAAGGGTATGAGGAGAAGCTATCAGAGTGTGTATAGAAGGTATCTGTGAAAGTGTGTGTTTGAAGAGTGTGTGTGCGCGTGTAAGTAGATATGTGTGTGTATGGGAGTGTGTGAAAAATATGTTTTTACTGATTTTACAGAAAGAGGGAGAGAAACGTCAATTGGCTGCCTCCTGCACGCCCCCTACTGGGATGGAGCCCAGTGCACTGGACTGCGCTCAACCAACTGAGCCAGGGCTGCACCTCCGTTTTAATTTTCTTCCTAATCCGACATCCAGTTTCTCAGTTTGAAGAAAACCTTTTTTCGACTTTAGATCTGTCTGCCTCTCGGTTGTCTAAAGCCAAGGAAGTTGGGGCTGACTTTGTCCTCCAGATCACCAAGGAGAGCCCGCAGGAAATCGCCAGTAAAGTGGAAGGTCTCCTGGGGTGCAAGCCAGAAGTCACCATCGAGTGCACTGGGGCGGAGGCCGCCATCCAGGCGGGCATCTACGTGAGTGGGATGCGGGCAGGGCTGGGAATCCATGGGGGTGGTGAACTGAGAAGTCAGGGGTCCTAGGATCAAGCTTCTCTACTGCCTTGCTCTGTGGTCCCCCATCAAAATTAAGTGATCTCTTTGTATCTCTTTTCTTATCTCTCTTGTGGAGAGAGTGGCACTTGCCTAACATTCACATTGGGTATTTGTGAGGATTAAACAAGGTAACAAATACACACAGTCCTTGGAAGACAAGTGACCCGCACGTCAGGGTTTTCTGTCCCGACCATATCTGTGATCATAAAAGTTGTACTCTTGATAAAGGATCAGTAGGAGGAACGGGGAAGCGTGTCTTAAGTGTGGGAAACTCTTATCCTGTTTTATTGAGGAAAACTGTGGTCTTTAAGTCATTTAGAAAGTGACAGCCAATAGTTCAGTTAGTCACAAAGGTGAGTTTTCAGGGCCACAGTTGGCTACTGTTGTCCTCTCCCAGAATTAGGAGGGGATATGCTATCAATGCCTGGTAAGTCCCTCTTGGACTCACCTGTAATTTATGAGAAGTTGGCAGGGAGGTGGAGAGGGGAAGTGGCATTGACATGTCAAAGTATGAGGAAAAGAGGAGACAAAGAATACGTTCCAGGTTCCAAGCCTCACCATGTGCCAGATCTTCTGCTAGGTGTTTTATAGACATGATATCCCCAATCTGCACAGTAGCCTTGAAATGAGTCATCATTTTACGAGAGGTCTAGTGGCTTGCCTTGAGCACACTTCCCCAATGCCTGTGCTTTCCTTACTCTGTCCGCTGCTTAGGAGAGGAAGGGAAAGAAAGGACAAGAAGCCCGTGGGCAATCATGCTCAGGTGGGAGGGGTGGGGCTGGGGAGAGCACTGGCTGCACCTGCCACCACGGGGACTCCTGCCCTGCCTCCCAGACGGTTTCCCCACAGCAGTTGGGCTTCCTCCTTCCTTCTGAGTCACAGCTGGGTCACACACAAGGGCACTTCGAACCACGCAAGACATCCCAGGGAAAGCTGACCCCTGAGGTCAGTGTGGCATGGCCCTCCGGCCCGGTACCTGGCAGAGCTGCCAAGCCCTCCTCCTACCAAGATGCCCATGGCATCAGGAACAGATTAAATGGTGACAGGAGGAAGGAACAGATGGCACCTTTGCCCCGGGACCAAGAGAAACCAAAACTCAGAGGTGATGGGTATGATCAGTCAGTTCATGACATGTCTTGGGCACTTCGAGGTCTGTGATAGTGAGTGAGGTACGTCTATTGTCTTCAAGTTGTTGGCAGATCAGGCACACTGTCACCCCCACCCCCACCCCAATGCACAGAGAGGCAGTAAAAGACATGGCTTCTCAACTCGAGGCTTTCCTTCCTCTTTTCTCCTGCCTGAAGAGCATCTGGGAACAGCTGGCATCTCCAGCTGTTCACAGTGGGGGCCCAGTTACCAGCCTACCTGAGGTGAGCGTGAAGGTAAATGTGACCCAAGAGCCTCACCAGGCCTGAGGCCTGAGCCTCTCCTGAGTGGAGGTGGAGCCATCATGCATGACGGGTGCTGTAGAATGCTACAGGCTGCCCCATCAGCAGGCAGGTTAGGCGGAGGCACCTTGTATGGGAATACCTGAGAGTCCTTTTCCTGCCAGATCATGACTAGGTAATGTTCATGAGGAGAAGTGGCAAATGCGTAGGGTAGAATTGATGTCATCTCCTCCGGGCAGAGGTCACACCGATGAAACAGCAATCAGGTAGCCCAAGCATTCGTCTGTGGCCAGCAAACTGGGATGGCCAGTGTAAGGGTGTTCTCCCTCCTCACCAGGTGAAGAGGAAATAGTGGGGAAGCAGTTTTCCTAGAACATTTCTCAGTTTTCTGTGGCTCACTCACAACTTTGACCTCTCGCTCCCACTTTTCCAGTGGATGCAGCAACATTTTCCTGCTTCTCTGGAGCAGGCGCAACACAGGAGTTATGTGGAGATTGTCAAGAGAAATTGCACTCTCTGGCCTACTCCAGGAGGGAACTGATAAGGCAGATAGATGTTCAAGGAAGACAAAATCCATTATGACCAATACTATCGGGATGCATGTTTCTGGAACAGAGATATTCCTAAATGCCAGCTTGCACATATGAGGCAGTTTTTAAACCACAAACTTCCAGTAGTCCTCCTCATTTGTGTAGTGCTTAATAGTCCCCACCCCCCCAAGAGGGTGGTTCCTTAGAGGTTTGACAAAAGTCCTGTCTTGTGGGTGGGCACACTGGAGGAGGAGCAGGTGCTGAGATGAGAAAGTAGCTGAAGCCAACATCTGGTATGAGTTAGTAAAGCGTTGAAAGACATGCCAGGGTTGCTAAAGATCAATGTTGTTTGTAGGGGAGATTCTCACTGGGGTCTGGAGGACCTTGGCTATTTCACGGGTTGTTGTGGACAGCGAAAATGTTCCCATTTTGCTTGTCTTCCAGTGGTGGAGTGTATTATTTCAGGATTTTTAAGGAAGATGATTACTCAGCTGCTCTGTTGAGTTTGGTCACCGTGTTGAAGAGTTCAGCCAAATAGAGAAAATCATTCCTGGAATTTCTGGATACTCGCCTGATGCAGTCAGAAGATATTTGTAACACTGCTATGAGCGGGAAGTCTGCATTTTCTTATCTTTCAGGTTTTCTTATTCTTACTTCCTCTTCAGGCCACTTGTCCTGGTGGGACCCTGATGCTTGTAGGACTGGGTTCCGAGATGGTCAATGTGCCCCTAGTGCATGCAGCCATCCGAGAAGTGGATATCAAGGGCGTGTTTCGATACTGCAACACGTGAGTATGTTGTGGGTGAGTGGGGTGGCGAGTGGCCAACAAGACCAGGGCAGGCCTCTGGGACTAAGAGTCTCTGCCTATTTGTTCACGACAAGCTCTCTGTGGTCACATGGATAGCCATGTGACATGATAGAGGTCCAAAGAGAGGATTCATTCCTGGTAAAAGAACAGGAGGGCAGAGATGGCAGAGGGAGGAGGGAAGGAGGGGATTTTAAAACATGCTCTTCTTGGGTATCTGTCAGGCCCTCTATTTTCCATTTACTTAAGTGGCCTGATGACCATTTTCCCTCTTCAAAGGGAAGAAGGAGGGAAAGGACAACAGCAAGAACTCCTCAAATCCCTTGCCTCTTACTCCAGAGCCCCAGGGCCCCCTCTGGGAAGTGAGAGAGACTTACTGTGCCTCAGCCCACATTCTGTGTCTGCGCCCTCTCCCCTGGGGAGCTCTGTCTAGGACCATGTTCCCCAGTGTCCCTTACATGCACCTTTAGAGTCTAACCATTCCTCACCAGAGTGCCAGTTTTCCGGTAAACTCTCTCAGGCTGCGCTGCTAGGGGTGTGGTTGGATTATCCTGGCCTGCCTCCCTAAGGCTTATCTGCCTTTTCACAGTGACCTCCATATGCCCCAGGCCTTCATGCCAAAAGAGTTCTAGGCTTCACGGCAGACACTGAAGAGGGGCCAGTGGGCATTTGGGAACAGCCTCCGCACTCCCAAATGATAAGTTCTAAGATCATTCCCTCCATTGTTAGTTTGTAGAATTGACCTGGCAGAACCATAGTGCTGTCGGTGAATATGGCCAACCTGATGTGCTTGGTACATTTGGGGGCCTGGCTCTTTCCTCCTGAAGGTTGAATGTAACGCTTGTGATTTTTTTACAGATGGCCGATGGCGATTTCAATGCTTGCATCCCAGTCTGTGAATGTGAAGTCCTTAGTGACCCATAGGTTTCCTCTGGAGAAAGCGCTGGAGGCCTTTGAAACATCCAAAAAGGGTTTGGGGTTGAAAGTCATGATCAAGTGCGACCCCAATGACCAGAATCCCTGATGTTAATTGGGCTCTGCCCTCATTCCCACCCTCTCAGCATCTCAGGGCTAAATGGCTAGGCAAGGGTGGGCTTTAAGGCAGAAGTTTCTTTTAAGTAGTAATGGTGATTAAAATAATTCATTATAAGCAGAGAGCCTTACACAGAGCAGTTGGTATGCCTTAAACACACAAACAGGGATAGTTTGGAGAAACTTGTAATCAGAATGACCTGTTTCTGCTGAGTCAAGTGAGGGAAGAAATCTGTCCCTTGAGTTCCTGCTTCCATCGTGACTGGTCAGGTGGGGGCTGAGGGGGGCTGAGTTATGAAGAGACAACTTTATCGAGACGTAACTGGTCCAGAAGCTGATTTTCAGGAAAATCTGCCCCTTGGGACCTGGGATGAGGGGCTGTCAGCAGTTTTAGCTGAGAGCACAGTGTTTTTAGACATAGGTGCTATTTGGTTTGATGACAAAGGAAGAATAAGGGACTGACCTTCTGGGTAATTATAAAACCAAAATCCCACATGAGGTCAAACCAACTTGTATTCCTCAAATGTAGAAATAGTCAGGGAACATCTCAACACTGAAGTCTGCCTCATTTTCAACCCCTGAGAATTGTGTTTGCAAGGTGAATAGCCACCTTCCTAACCGCCCCCCCGACCCCCACCCCCAGCCACTGCAGGCTTCTTTGTCACAGGCAACCAGGAGATGCCTGCCTAAGGAGAGTCACAGGGGGCCCTCACAGGCGACCTTAAATCATGCCTTTGATTAGCCAGGAGGGTTTGGTTGATGCACCACAGGAATAGCATCCCCTTCTACGCTCAAACTCCCACAGGATTATTATACAATTCCGTGTAATTCTGGTAACCACAAACAGAAAACCGTCCTCTTCTCAGCCAGTTAAGGCTCTTGATGTCTTTCTATCTGAATAGTCTCTCTAAAATTGTGACCTTATTTTAAGTTTACTGTGTAAGAGTCAATCACATTATGCCCATTTGTGACTTTAAGGTTATTATTCAGGAATGAAGATATAGCAGCTGTGACTTAACTTAGCTGCAGCCATTAATCCCTCGCACCAGCTGGGGGTGGAGGGTGGCTTCAAAGAGGTTCTGATTTTCTTGTGACCATTTAAAACTGTGACCACGAATTCCTCAAACTGCTTTGGGTAATAAATTCTGCATGTAGTGCCAGGCTGCTGTCATAATTTCTGCCTCTGTTTAAGGAGGAATGGGCTTGGGTTTATCTTTTCACAAAGGGGAGGTCCAAGATTTTTGAAAGCCACACATTTTGTGCATCGAATATAATTTCATTGACTGTCAGAAATTAACATTAACTATCTCTTACAGTAAGCCAAATACATGTGATTATTTTACAGCTAAGGAAATGGAGAAATCAGGTAATTTGCTCAGGTCACACACTACCTTCTTCTTTTTTTTTTTTTTTAAGAGCTTTTTAAAAATATATATGTTTTTATTGATTTTAGATAGAGACAAAGGGAGAGGGGGAGAGAGAGAAATGTCGACAAGGAAGAAACAACGATGAGCTGCCTCCTGCATGGCCCCTACTGGGGACTGAGCCTGTAGTAACCTGGGCATGTGCCCTGACCTCTCGGTGCATGGGTCAATGCTCAACCACTGAGCCACACTGACCGGGCACACACTACTTTTCTTATGTCATCTCTGGAGGAGGGTAGGATCTTGAGACTTTTCCGCCTACACACAATACAAGCACACACTTAGTGGTCACATCGCCCACTATGCCTGCTTTGAGTTCTGTTTAGCTCTAGGGCCAGACTCTCCAGCTGCTTTCTATCAAAACTCTCCCAGCCCAGCTGGATGGCTCAGTGGTTGAGCGCTGACCTATGAAACAGGAGATCACAGTTTGATTCCTGGTCAGGGCTCATGCCTGGGTTTCGGGCTCCATCCTCAGTGCGGGGTGTTCAGGAGGCAGCCAATCAATGGTTCTCATCATTAATGTTTCTATCTCTCCCTTCCTCTCCAAAATCAATAAAAAGATATTTAAAACAAAACGAAAAAAGCACACACAACTCTCCTTCCAGCTTAGTGGAGCAATAGAAATGCTCCTGAAGGAGGTGGACTCAGTGTGTGAAGCTCACAAGTAGCCACTTTTCCTCTGATTTGGTGGAGCCAGGGGGCCACTCAACCTGCAAGGGACTGAGGAGCGTCAGAGGGGACCCCTGGGAAGCCAGGAATACCAAGGATAAAGACGTGTCACTTATACACCATGATAATTGGGCTGGGTCTTCTACGTCAATGTCTTGGAGCCTCGGTTTCCTGGCCTGTTAAATGGGCGTTGCGATGCCTGCCACACCGGCAACTCTGGAAAATGAAACAGCAGTTCAAGGAATACTTTCCATTTCCAAATCCCCCGAGGGGCTCTAAGCTGCTGTGATTTCACAGCTTCCCAAGCAGGGGCAGAGAGGGTGGCAAGAGATGGTGTGGGTGGGCCACCAAGTCAGTCCTTGGGGGTGGTGAGGGGGCCCGAGTCAGTGTTGCCGGGCTCCCTTGACACCACATCCTCTGCTTCAAAGGGGCTGCAGGAAGCCCGAGAACTCATCCCAGTGCTTACCTGGCGGGGCAATGCCATGATCACGAAGAACTCATTCCTCACACCACCCGTAAGTGTTCAATAAATATTGTTAGATTCTGAATCAGTCCCGGAACCAAAATATAAATTTCCCATGAATTTAACTGCCGGAAGCCGGTCCATCTAACAAGCTTTGTGTGCTTTCCCCGCCAGCCTCTGTGTGCTGTGTCACAGGTGCCTGACACCTGGTTCACTTTCAGTCAACACTGAGGACCCCACCCAGCCGACACTCCCAGCACTGGGTAGGGAGTAAGGGTGGAGAGCTGCAAAGAAGGGCCCCGCAGACAAAATAGAGGGTGGAAGGGGAAGGTTGCACCATGGATGTCAAAGGAAAAAGCAGACCCAGCTCTGGAAACTCCTACTTGCTGTCCACCTTTGCTACAGCAGATGCTGATGTGAAGTCACCTCTGGCCTCCCAATCCCCGGTTCTCAGGCCGTGCCAGTCCTACTGTGCAGCACAGTCCTGCCTCTTCCTTCCTGGCTCCTGTTTTGCTCCCTCTGGGAGAACAAAGGGGGCCAACGGGAAGTTAGCTGGCCCAGAGTTAGGAGTGGGGAAGCAGATAGGACTGGATATTCGCCTTTTCCCAGAACTGTGCACATGATCTCAGCTGAGGCTTGGAGTACAGAAGCCAGACGGCAGGGCCCACATCCCTTGGTGGCAGGCAGGTCTCCACCATCCCTGTCCCGCTCCACACACCCAGGTGCTCCAGGGCTCCGGAAGGACAGGATGCAGAAGGAGGCTTGGCTCAGAGTTCATCGCCAGAGGGAAGTGCCTTCAAAACAGCAGCAGATGTTTCCTGGCGCAGCACTGCCATATTGGAACTGCACAGTGATGCTCCCACAGCCTCCATCCCTCAGCCCCCCTCCCTCTCTCCTGAAAGCCCTGACTGAGTCAGACATTGAGGTTCTTCCTTGGGCAGCTGACAGTGGCACAGGGTATATGGATGCTGTTCTTGCCAAGAGATTGCTCACGGAATCTCACCCTCTGTGGGAACTTCTTGTGGTTACTGGGTAGGAAGAAGCCTCTGTTCTCTGGTCTTGGACCCATGAGGCCTATGAGAGGCAGATGTAAATGATTCAATGCGAACCCAGTCGGTGTGGCTCAGTGGTTGAGCGTCTACCTATGAACCAGGAGATCACAGTTCAATTCCTGGTCAGGGCACATACCCAGGTTGCAGGCTCGAATCCCCAGTGGGGGTGTGTGCAAGAGACAGCCAATCAATGATTCTCTCTTCTCACTGACGTTTCTATCTCTCCCTCTCCCTTCCTCTCCGAAATCAATAAAAAAATATATTTAAAAAAATGAACTTTTTAAAAAAGGATTCAATGCCAGGATTTCTAGGTCTGTCTGACCTGGGCCCACCACCAGCTCACTGTGTGATTTGCCAAGCCACTTCAATCCGAGCCTTGGTTTTCTCCCTTCTTCATGGCAGTGTGGGCTAGATCAGCAATTTTCAATCAATGTGCTGCAAGAATTTTTTAAAACATGCAATACCTGTCTAGTCAGGGGCACTGACCTCTTTTCCCTTAGATTGCCAAATTAAAAAAAAGATAACAGCCAACACACCAATAACCATGAATGGATCAAAATTATACCTATTTTTTGTCAGCTTGCCAACAAATACGTTTTTGATGTACTGCAGAATTTTAGTAATTAGTTTACATGTGCCGTGAGATGAAAAAGGTCGAAAATCACGGAGCTAGCCGAAACCGGTTTGGCTCAGTGGATAGAGCGTCGGTCTGTGGACTGAAAGGTCCCAGGTTCGATTCCGGTCAAGGGCATGTACCTGGGTTGCGGGCACATCCCCAGTAGGAGATGTGCAGGAGGCAGCTGATCGATGTTTCTCTCTCATCGATGTTTCTGACTCTCCATCTCTCTCCCTTCCTCTCTGTAAAAAATCAATAAAATATATATTTTTTTTTTAAAAGAAAATCACTGGGCTAGATGATCTTAAGGTCTCCGGCACTGGCGTTTTACAGGCTTCCCATCACCCTCAAGCCCTGGGGACTGAGAACCTTTTTGGATTGAGGTGTGAGAGGCCTCCTTGGATTTCAGTTCCAATCCCATGTGTGTGTGTGAAGGGGTGGCCTGGGGTGGGAAGGACAGCCTATGGAAGCACCTGTGTCCTGAGTATCACCTTGTTCTGCACCTTTGCCTCAGCCTCCCAGGTGTGGTCCCGAGGGCTTCTGCACAGCCCAGAGCTGAGCCAGGAAGGTCTGGCCTTATCATTAACTTCCCTGCTGGTGGTCACTGACTGGTCTCTCTGTGCTCCACACGGACAGGAGGCAGAGGCACAGCAGGCTGGGTGGGGGTGGAGCAGCAGGTCAGCCACAGAGAGAAGGGAGCTGTGAAAGAAGGTGGCCTGTTCTGGTCCAGGCGCACACCCCCCCGCCCCCTCCCGCCCCCAGGCCTCCCGCCCCCAGGCCTGGTGCGGAGCAGCTCCCTGGAAACAGCTCCATCCAGGCTTCAGGCGGGTGGTGCTGAAGCCCTGTGCATCCCACGGTGAACTCACAGGCTCTGTGTGCACGAAACCACCAGCCACCAGCTTCCGGGAGAGCCCGCCTCTTCCCGGCAGGAATCCCCATCCGCTCCTCAGGTCAGCTGTTCACAGTGCTCTGGTCCCCAGGAGATAGTGGCGACTGTACTTTTCCTTATCTCACAAGTTTGCATATGGTGATAATAAAGACAGATAAGTACAAAGAAGATAAAACCAGCCATAACCTGTTCTCCAAGGATGCTAATAAATTGGAGTACTTCCTTCTAGCTTCCCCCCATGCAATTCTATACAGATAAAATGTATAATTATAATCAGAAGTAAGAATTACTTTACCTACTTATTTTCTATTTTCACTCATAACAGATAAGGACTTTCATTTAAACAATCATACTTCCCATTAATAAAATGAATAATTCCTTCATATCATCTCACACCACATCAAACCAAGTTCAATTTTCCCTAATTATCTAGAAAAAACGTGACTTTTTTTTTTAATATATTTTATTGATTTTTTTACAGAGAAGAAGGGAGAGGGATAGAGAGTTAGAAACATCGATGAGAGAGATCAATCAGCTGCCTCCTGCACGCCCCCCACTGGGGATGTGCCCGCAACCAGGGTACATGCCCTTGACCGGAATCGAATCCGGGACCCTTGAGTCCGCAGGCCGACGCTCTATCCACTGAGCCAAACCGGTTCGGCAAACGTGACTTTTTTTGTTTTTTTTTTTAATCCTCACCAGAGGATATTTCCCCATTGCTTTTCAGAGTGGAAGGGAGAGAGGGGGGAGAGAGGAGAGAGAGAGAGAGAGAGAGAGAGAGAGAGAGAGAGAGAGAGAGAGAGAGAGAGAAACATGGATGTGAGAGACACATTGACTGATTGCCTCCGGCATGATCCCCGACTAGGGGAGACCAGGGGATGGGGAGTGAACCCGCAACCCAGGCACGTGCTCTTGACTGGAAATGGAACCTTGGACCCTTCGGTGCTTGGGCTGCTACTCTAACCACTGGCCAGTGTGGGAAACCGCCTATTGTCTTCACTAGCAGAGAGGTGTGGACAAGGAACTACATCAGGCTGGTGACCCTTGAAGCCCTTGCAAAGGTCAGGGCGGTGCACCCATTGTTAGTCCAGACAATGGTAGCTGAAGCAACTTCCCCATTTATTATTATGTAAATCCTTGCTGATGGGCTAGTCTGCCTGTTGCCAGGGGTCGCCTGCCTAAGGGCTATGCTATGGGTGTATCCCAGATCAATAAAAGGTTGGTGCAGCCTGAGCACCAGGGGAAGTCCTTCCTCTTGAGTTGGACTTACCTGCCTGGCCCCCAATATTTCCAAATTATCTCTTGTCTCTTCTCTTTCATTTGTGTGCGGCTCCTCTTCCAGATCCTGAACCCTGAACCACGTGGGACATGGAGGGAAACATTTATCACAGGCCAGGGCTATACAACGTCATTTATAACCACTATATCCCATTGTGTGGATGTACTATCATTTATAATGCAAATCACAATATTTTGGTTATTTGGATAGTGTATATGCCTTGGTCTTATGATAAAGTTGTGATGACTATCCTTGTGCATGTATTTTTGTACTCCTGATGTATGGCCTGAAGATATGTTATATTTATAATGAAAATAGTTAGGTTTGAAGGGTATATACATCTTAAATGTGACCTGGTTAGACAAGAAAACAAAATACTGATATTGAGACTAAGAAAATCTGAGATTGGGGGTGCCCCACGACATGTACAATGTGGGAGGACTCTGGAGTCTGGGCACCTTTCAAGGGTGCCATGAAGCCCCAGGCTCTCTGCCTTCAGGCCAACCTTAGGAGAGCTGGAGGCTTGGGCTTCACCATCTTGGAGATCACCACTTCTTCAGGCCTCAGTTCCTTATTAGTGAACTCAGTGGTCCCTCCCAGCTCCGGGTCTAGCATGGGGTGGCATGGGGTTCACAGGAACTGTGGCTGGGGTACTATGGAGCTATGAACCCCGTCAATGAGCTTGTACTGGAAGACTCTGTCCACTCTGCCAAGCCTCAACGCCAGGGGACTCTGTGTATCATTCACCAAACTTTAATAAGTAACTAAGAGGAAGTGAAGGTGGTATATATAGAATGTTCCTTTATCAGCTCTGGCCTCTCAAGTAGATGCAAATCCATGTGGCATAGAATAAACTGGAGTAGTTATATAGATACAAATTTGGGATTCTCTGGACCTCAAGAAATTAGCAACTTATAGGACTCTTTAGGAACTTGGTCTTCTGAGGGAGTGATTCAAATATAATTGTCAGATTACTTTTTTTTTAAATATATTTTATTGATTTTTTACAGAGAGGAAGGGAGAGAGATAGAGAGTTAGAAACATCGATGAGAGAGAAACATCGATCAGCTGCCTCCTGCACATTTCCTACTGGGGATGTGTCCGCAACCCAGGTACATGCCCTTGACCGGAATCGAACCTGGGACCCTTCAGTCCGAAGGCCGACGCTCTATCCACTGAGCCAAACCGATTTCAGCGTCAGGTTACTTTTTTAATCTTTTGTGACATATATATTAACTAGAGGCCCAGTGCACAAAATTTGTGCATGGAGGGTGGGGTCCCCTCAGCCCAGCCTGCACCCTCTCCAATCTGGGACCCCTCGGGGGATGTCCGACTGCCGGTTTAAGCCCAATCCCCGGGACATCCCTCACACAATCCTGGACCACTGGCTCCTAATTGCTCAACTGCCTGCCTGCCTAATAGCCCCTAACTGCCCCCCTGCCAGCCTAATTGCCACCAACTGCCACCCCCCCCCCCCCCCCCGCTGGCTTGGTCACCTCTAACTGCCCCCCCCCCCCCCGCTGGCCTGGTCTCCCCCAACTGCCCCCCCGCCCCTGCTGGCCTGGCCACCCCTCACAGCCTGCTGTTCAGTCGTTTGGTCGTCCCTCACTAACCCCCCTGCTGGCCTGGTTGCAGGCAGCCATCTTTCTGAGGGCGTGAGGGTTAATTTGCATATTACCTCTTTATTATATAGGAGGCTGTGCGTACGTGTCTAGCAATATAGTTTCGAGTGTGTTTGCATGTTTGTGCTGTGTGCTTCCAGGAATGCTAATGTCAACCATCTCCTTTGTCACCCATTCCCTGGGACAGAATGATACTGCCAGTATTGACAGTATCAAGGACTGATGATTCCAAAGAACTATCCAGAAAGCTGTTATCAGTAAGCAGAATGAAGGACAACAGATTACCTGAGGGAGAGGAATGAGGAAAAGTCTAAGAAGAAAAGGAAGTAGTAGTATATTCGGGGCCCAGTGAAGAAAGTGACTCAGCTGGGAACTTTGGAGACTGGAGACAGGTTCAGAGAAGCAGCTGGGATTTCAGCACAGGAACAGACAGGCTTCACCAGAGCTCTTATGAGTCTACCCCAGACTTGGCTTCCCTGGTGCCACATACAAAAGTCCCACATCCTGCCCTGGCCGGTGTGGCTCAGTTGGTTGAGCATCGTTCCACGCACCAAAAAGTCACCAGTTTGATTCCTGGTCAGGGCACATGCCTGGGGTGCGGGTAGCAACCAATTGATGTTTCTCTCTCTCTCTCTCTCAAATCAATAAAAACATATCTATTTTTTAAAAATCCCACATCTTGCTGTACACCTGAAACTAGAACAATGAGTAACACCTATTACCCTGCTCAGTGGTCCCCTAAAGTCATCCTGCCTTCTCCCAGAACAGGGCTCCAGAGGGATTTAAGCTTCCAAAGGGAAGACAGACCTTGCTGGGATGGTTGACTGCAGAGTTTCTGCCATCCTGTACGTGTCTTGTCATGGGTCAGACTAGAGGGAAAGCTCTCCTGCATTTGGAAAGGGTGGTAAAAGAAGAGGCCAGTGGGATTGAAAAGGAAAATGTGGGGGCTTGCAACCTAGTTCAGGATCTGGTTAAAACTGGAGTCTTTCTTCCCCACTCTGACTGCCTTGGGCGGAGCTGCAGAGCCTAACCCCAGGGCCCCGCCACAGCTGACTTGGGTGGAGCTGCAGGAACCCTCAGGGGCCGCCACAGGAGGAGATGTGTAGATCAGAGCCTCCCCCCATTTCGGTGCAGGCTTTGGATCCGGAATTCCCCTGGACTAGCAGATCTGCGAAATAAAGGTTAAACTTTCCTCCCTCGGAGTGCTGGCTGGTGGTTCTCCCGTGCATTCTGCCACAACAGCATGTTTGGATGTCTTGGGCACGCTCTAGTAAGAAAGCTGTAGATACACATTAGGCTACTCTATTTTCTATGATCTTGACAACTCAAGTTCTTTAAGCCTCAGGTTCCTCATCCTTGAAGTGGGAAAAATCATATCCATCTCAGGGTTGTCATAGGTACAGAATGAAGCGATTTTGGGGTCTTTAGCACGGTGAAGGGCACCATGACTGTGCTTACTGAGTGCCTGTGCCTCCTTATTAGTGAACTCAGAACTCAGTGATCCCGCACCACTCAGTGGTGCCTCTCCCTCAGCAAACCTTACCTCTTCCTCAGGCAGATGAACAGGATGGATGATCCCCAAGACTTTTCCCGCTCTGAGCCTGGAGTCTGCACAGGTGCTTGGAAGGATGTGAGAAGTTCTCGGGGTGCCAGAAAAGGCCTCGGCCTGGCCCTGACCCAGCATACCCCACTCTTCCATAAACCTGTCAGGCAAGGAATATGGTCCTAGAAGCAGACCCATCGTCCTGGCAGGAAAGAGGAGTGAGAACCCAGTAACTGCCCTCAGGAGCTGCCTCTTCCCTGCCTGTCCTGCTCTGCCCCTATGACCACCCAGAGGAGCCCCTGTGCCGAGGAGCACAGAGGACAGGGACTCCCAGAAGCCATGGCTGTGCCTCACACCTACATTATGGTGGCGTCTCTCGTGGGCTGACACAGCCCCTGGCACACACAGAAGGAGCTCTGAAAAATGCCAATAGCCTGATGAGCAGCCAGACCTCACTTATTTTTTTTTTTATTGTTTTATTGCTTAAAGTATTACAAAGAGTATTACATATGTCTCCTTTTTTTCCCCCCGCCCTTGACAATCCCCCGGCCTCCCCTACCCCACAGACCTCACTTTTTAATGCTGAGCCAATGCTATCCTGACAACCAGACTGAGCTGGCCCCAGAGTGATGGCCATCCTCAGCGTGACTTATTGTGTAGAAGGGAAACCGAGCCCCGGGCACCAGGAGGGACATACCCAGATATCACGGCAAGAGGAGGGCTCACCTAGGCCCAGAGCCTCGTGCCCCAGAGACCCATCAGAGATGTCTAGGGTCCAAATAAGATGGGGCAACCGAGCTAGATCTCACTGAAGGACAAGGTGCGGGACCAGCTGCCCCCTCCAGACCTCTTTGGCTTTAAGGGAGCTTGGGTGGGGGGGGGAGGGGAGGGGGGCGCCTGGGGTGTGGTAAGAACAACAATAGACCGGAAGCAGAGTCTTGGGTTCTGGGCTCAGCCCCTCACTAATTTTAGGAGAGCCATTTAATTTGTATGTGTTATTGGGCATCTGTGACGGGGTCAGTACAACCTCCTCAGTATCGTTGTCATTTATGCAATAGAATACTAAGCTTTTGTGTAAAAGAATGAGAGAATAATCATAACTGCTAACCCCAAGTACTTACTATGGGCCAGACACTTCTGAGAATGCCAGATACCTTAACTCATTTTACCCTCACAATGACCTTATGGGATTAATATCGTCCCCCCCATTTTAAAGCTGAGAAAACTGAGGTACAGAGGTTACTTTGTCCAGATTCCCTCTCCCCTCCCCATCATGCGCATACATACATATGTTTGGAGAAAAATGTCTAGAAGCATAGACACCAAGCTGTTAATAGTAGTTAACTCTGGAGGAGAAGATTTTGGGATTTTGTGTTTTTGAGGAGAGGGGAAGAGAAGGGCTATTTCTTAAATTATTTTTTCTTTTTTATTGAATTTATTGGGGTGACATTGGTTAATAAAATTTTATAGGTTTCAGGTGTACAACGCTACAATGCATCATCTGTATATTGTATTGTGTGTTCACCACCCCAAGTCAAATCTCCTTCCATCACCATTTATCTTCCCTATACCCTCTTCTACCTCCCTCACCTTCATTCCCCTCAGGTAACCACCATGCTATTGTATAGGACTTTCACTTTTTCACTGTATAAATTCCTCTATTGATTAAAAAAAAATTTTTTTAACCATGAGCCTGTATCATTTTTGGACATTAAGAAAATGACTAAAAATGTCACAACCCGACTGTGACTTTCAGACCCGAACACCGAAGTGCATAAGCGGTGGGGTGGCCCGGATCCAAAGGCAGAGGGCACGCTCCGTTATCAGAAAGACTTTGGCTGCAGCTCATTCCTAGGAACAAGGAGAGGGAGGAGCCAGCCACTTCCAGGCAATTATAATTTCACCCCCTGACCCTCAGAAGACCCGTGAGCAGCTTGGGCAGGGTGTCTGTTACATCATGGGCCCAAGGGTCACTTGTGAGGCCTGAAAAACTGTGGGGTGAAAGCACTGGTTCTGAGAAGTCAGCTGTTTGCATGCTTTGGGTCTTTTTAATTAGTCATTTTCTTTATCTGATGACAAGCTGGTAGGGGACAGTCTTTGGCACCTCTCTTTAATTCTTGCGTGCTTACGTGCCTGCATCTTTGTTCTTGGCCATGTTTGTGGTTTCTATGGCACTGGGTTTTATTCTTGAATTGAGTCAATGACCCTCCCGTTTTCAGAGGAATTGAGTTGTTACTCATTTATGGCTATGATTTTGTAATCTGTGCTTTCTTCATCCCTCGGTTTGCCTTGGTTACTTCCTTCTTTTGCTCCCTTGCCTTGTGATTTCTGAGGAGGACTTTGGGTTTCCTGAGTCCTTTTAAATTAGGCCAGAGAGAACATTACCTCATGTTTCTAGTTTTTTACTTTTTAAAAAAATATATATTTTTATTGATTTCAGAGAGGAAGGGAGATGGGAAGAAAGATAGAAACATCAATGATGAGAGAGAATCATTGATCGGCTGCCTCCTGAACAGCCCCTACTGGGGATGGAGCCTGCAACTAGGCATGTACCCTTGACCCAAATGGAACCTTTCAGTCCACAGGCAGATGCTCTATCCACTGAGGCAAACCAGCTAGAGCTGTTTCTAGTTTTTTAAACTGATTTTTTACCGTAAGAAGTTCTAACAATATTTTTTATCATTTCTGGTAGTTTCTATGAACAATTAAGTTCTATTTTAACCTTGCTTTTGCAAAATGTGGATTTAAGTGTCTCCTCCCAGCCTTACTCAGCCTTTGGTAGTATATTGGTATCTAAAAAAAACCCTGTCAAATACTGACTCCCTAGTAGTTCTCACAATACTGTATCTGATGCCTGGTTTAATTAGACCTCATACCATTAGACGTGACCTCTTTCAGATCACTTCTCTTCATGCCCTGCTGGGGTCCAACCCCAGCGGGTCCAGGGGTCCCCAAAGATGTGGACGGAGTCGGCAAAGAAGAAATGACATGGAGGCTGTGTTCAGTTGATCAGCATAGCAAGGTTCTCCCGCTAGATTCTGTAGCCATGTTCTCTCACTAGGTTCTTCATCCAGCTTCTCCAGGTTCTCCTGCCATGTTCTGTCTAGGTTCTCCAGCCAAGTTCTGTAGCCAGGTTCTGTCCAGGATCTTTTGTCTCTAGGTTCTGTCTCTAGGTTCTTCAGCCAGGTTCTCTCGCTAGGATCTCTCGCTAGGTTCTGTCTCTAGGTTCTGTGTAGGATCTCCAGCCAATTCCTGTCTCTAGGTTCTGTCCAAGTCCTGTTGTCTTGTTACATCTGTATTTATACCAGTTGATTTTAATCCTGTCAATTTCTATTCCAAAGGTTAGGGTGTTTCTTTTTTTGTTGTTGTTGTTTTCTTTTTTTAAAAAATTTTTTTATTAAATCTTTATTGTTCAGATTACATTTGTTCCTCTTTTTTCCCCCCCATAACTTCCCTCCTCCCAGTTCCCGCCCCACCCTCCGCCCTCACTCCCCAACCACTGTCCTCATCCATAGGTGCACGATTTTTGTCCAGTCTCTTCCCCCATCCCCCATTCCCCTTTCCCCCCCAAGAATAGTCAGTCCATTCCCTTTCTATGTCCCTGATTCATTATAATCACCAGTTCATTCTGTACATCAGATTATTTATTCACTTGATTCTTAGATTCACTTGTTGATAGATGCATGTTTGTTGTTCACAATTTGTATCTTTACCTTTTTCTTCTTCTTCTTCTTAAAGGATACCTTTCAGCATATCATGTAATACTGGTTTGGTGGTGATGAACTCCTTTAGCTTTTCCTTGTCTGTGAAGCTCTTTATCTGACCTTCAATTCTGAATGATAGCTTTGCTGGATAAAGTAATCTTGGTTGTAGGTTCTTGGTATTCATCACTTTGAATATTTCTTGCCATTCCCTTCTGGCCTGCAAAGTTTCTGTTGAGAAATCAGCTGACAGTCGTATGGGTATTCCCTTGTAGGTAATTGAGTCTCTTTCTCTTGCTGCTTTTAAGATTCTCTCTTTGTCTTTTGCTCTTGGCATTTTAATGATGATGTGTCTTGGTGTGGTCCTCTTTGGATTCCTTTTGTTTGGGGTTCTCTGCGCTTCGTGTACCTGTAAGTCCATTTCTTTCACCAGGTGGGGGAAGTTTTCTGCCATTATTTCTTCAAATAGGTTTTCAATATCTTGCTGTCTCTCATCTTCTGGCACCCCTATAATTCTGATATTTGTACACTTGAAGCTGTCCCAGAGGCTCCTTACACTATCTTCGTATTTTCGGATTCTTTTTTCATTTTGCTCTTCCGGTTGGGTGTTTTTTGCTTCTTTGCATTTCAAATCTTTGACTTGATTCTTGTGCTCCTCTGGTCTGCTATTGGGTGTCTGTATAATACTCTTTATTTCAGTCCGTGTATGCTTAATTTCTAGTTGGTTCTTTATCATAGCATCGAGGGTCTCATTAGTTTTCGTGAGGCTCTCATCAAGTTTATTGGCTGCTTCTAGCACATTATTGCAAGCCCTCAAAATTGCGTTTTTAAGCTCTATATCCTCCATTTCTGTCATGTTTTTTTGTCTCTGCATTTTTTATGCTTTCTTGGTGCACCCCCTTGTGGTCTTTGTGCGCAGTCTTGTTCTCGTTGAGCCTTGATTGTTGTAGTTATACTAGAGGGATTTGACCACCAGGCCGACTGGCTGTGAGAATTAGCTGTGGGAAAACTTCTGTCCTCTGGAGAGGTGCTAATCTAGTCTTTGCCTGAGGCGATCCGGCAAATGGCTCTGTGCTGGGCTTGGGCGGGGTAGGATCAACAGGGCGGGCAGAGGGAGCAGTTATGGCTGCTCTCAGTCCCGTTCCCAGAGGCTCTGCTTCTCAGAACCCTGGCAACCGCTGCAAACCTCGGAGAGAAAGCTGCCCTCACGTTTCAACTGATGCCAGACAATCCCGCTTCTCTAGTTTGAGTCTGAGTCCCTAGAGACTTGCCCGGATCTGGAGCTCAGAGTCTGAGACTCCCTCTTGATCGAAAACGACAACTGCGCCCTCAGCCACCAGCCCGCTTTGCGCACGCACCTCGGTACCTTTATATTTTCCACACTGCGCCTCCTCTGAGCTTCAGTATGCTGTTCTCTTTCCTTCTAGTTGAAGAGTCTCTCCTCGGCCAGCTTTCTTGTGGTTCTGGGTGATGTCTGCTACATCTTTTAGTTGTATTTTTGAAGTGGTTGTTTGTGGCAGCAATCTCAGGTGTTTACCTATGCCGCCATCTTGGTCTCCTCCTAGGGTGTTTCTTATCTCCATTCCAGGGAGTAAAGATTATGTAGCTTAAGCGTGATTGTTTGTAGTTAAAGTGATTAACTACCTGCCTGGCACTTAGTTAAGGGGTTTTATTCCCTCCCTAACTTCAGAGAAAAATCCCTACCTGGGGAAACAACCTTTCTCGGAGAGGTGACCTTGGTTAAAACACATAGCGCCAAGAAGGGGAGCAAACATATTAAGAACAGTATGCCATATACACCAGATCCCTTGAAGCATATGCTGTGCAGATGTTTCTTCCCTGCAGCGACTGTGTCAAGCAGCAAGGATGTACCGGCTCCCGGCAATGCCCCACCCACTGTTTTTAATTATTGCTTCTACAGCTGACCACCTCTCTTGATGAATCCTTTTGAAGCTTCCATTTCTTTTAAAAATATATATATTTTATTGATTTTTTACAAAGAGGAAGGTAGAGGGATAGAGAGTCAGAAACATCGATGAGAGAGAAACATCAATCAGCTGCCTCCTGCACACCTCCTACTGGGGATGTGCTCACAACCAAGGTACATGCCCTTGACCGGAATCGAACCTGGGACCCTTTAGTCCGCAGGCTGACGCTCTATCCACTGAGCCAAATCAGTTAGGGCGCATATTCATTCTTTTTAATGCTAACATTATTCCACACATGGATGTACTGCATATCACCATATATCTTTTATCATTCTTCTCTTAGTCGGCATTTAGGTTTCTTCTAATATGTTACTATTTTAAATACAATTAATTTCCTTGTATACATATCTTTCCACATAAATGCATAAAATATTTCTGTAGGATTCTTAGAAGTAGTGTTTCCATCCAGAAAGATATTGCCACAATTTTTAAGCATCACCCATATGCTCCCTTAGGGAGGCAAACATATTTTCGTCTTTTCTTTCAGGGTAAATACTGTCTAATCAATTGGATATCTGTAACTCTTCAGCATTTCTCCCATTGTTTCTTCCTTCTTTGAGTTCCTTTTAATCACCTTTCCCTTTTGGTGATTTTTTTTTTAACTAACCTTCACCTATTCCAATGAATCACTTATAGAAATAGATAAGATAGACATGGAGGTCATATTTGATTGAAGGTGCTGACTTGGAGGAAAGAGATGATAAACTTGAACCTTGATGGTTGTAATGTTACATAAAGTAAAATAGCACATACAGAAGGCAATCCATCAATGTTCCTCTGTCACATTGATATTTCTCTCTCTCCCTTCTCTCTAAAATCAATAAAATAAACAGAATAACATGTTAGAGGTTGTTCCAGTTTTCTATTGCTGCACAAAAACCAACCCACACTTAGTGCGTTAAAACAGAAACATTGATCCCTAGGAGGTTTGGCTCAGTGGATAGAGCATCAGTATGGGGACTAAAGGGTCTTAGGTTTAATTCTGGTCAAGGGCATGTACCTCAGTTGCAGGCTCAATCCCTGGTCTGGGTCAGGGCAAACAACCAATTGATGTCTCACTCATATTGATCTTTCTCTCTCTATTTTCTCCCTTCCACTCTCTCTGAAAATCAATGGAGAAAATATCATCTGGTGAGGATTAACAGTAAAAACAAAAATAAAACAGAAACATTAAAATTTTAGAAATTTTCTTTTGATACAATCAGCCTTAATAATAATTTTGATTTAACAACAATCACTGTAACACATCAGCTTTGAACGTTTCTGTGCTGCTGCCAGTCCTTGCATATACTGGGTGGGCAAAAGTAGGTTTACAGCTGTCAGTATGTGAAACAGAGTTGATTCTTGTATTTATTAATGATTGTATTATTTATTTGTAGTACAACTGTAAACCTACTTTTGCCCACCCCTGTAAGTAATTATAACTTTAAAATATTCCTATTTTTAAGATTATGAAAGTAATATATGCTTGTTATAAACAAAAATCACAAACCTGCAACCCAGATATGTGCCCTGTCTGGGAATATGCCCTGATCAGGAATCAAATGGTGACCTCCTGGTTCATAGGTCAATGCTCAACCACTGAGTCACACTAGGCTGGGCAATCTTAACCACTTTAAATGTTTAGTAAATCTTTTTAGTTTTTCCATAAAGACTTTTGTTTGGATTTGTTTTTTTTTTTAAAGTATTTGTTTTGATCTCTTCAGGGCAAATGGCTGCCCAGGTCCCAGGCTAAGGCCTGACTCAGCACCACACTCGCTGCCACTTCTCCTGGGTCCCCCTCTCCCCCCAGATTCCACAATTCCGCACCTTCTCCCACGCTCCAGCCACGAGGAAATTTGCCTAAATATTCTCATAACTCCCTGATGGTCCAAGCAATAAAGACAAACCTCACAGACCCGGACATACATGTGCTTTTCTTTGATGTGGAAGCACTGATTATTCAACTCCTGACTGAAGAAGCCTCTAGGCCGAACACCACGCTTATTTCCCCTGAGAATTTGCAGAAAGCATCTGGCAGGGCAGACAAAGGAGGCTCTTTTCTAACTGGAAAACGAGCAGTGGTTCTCTTCCAACAAGTGAAAGAAACCATCAAAGAGAACATAAAGGAGCACCTCCTTGACGAGGAAGAGGAGGACGAGGAGACCATGAGGCAGAGAAGGGAGGAGAGCGATCCTGAATATCTGGCCAGCAAATCGAAGCCACTGACCCTGTTAGAATATAATTTGACTATGGACACTGCAAAGTTGTTCATGTCCTGCCTTCATGCCTGGGGCTTGAACGAAGTTCTGGACAAAGTTTGTCTCCATGCCTTGGAATGCTGAAGCCCCACTGTCCAGTGTCGTTTGGCCTCTTATCGAGAGGAGGTCATATGTCACTGATGCTTCCTGGTTATAATCGGGCTGCCTGTGCACTGTCACACAGGAAAGCGGAAGGAGAAAGGAAGCTTCTAGCAACGGAGGGAGTAAGAAAGGGCACGTACGGAATGTCTCGAGCCGTCACCGCACAGCATCTCCTGTCAGTCACCTCTTTGGCAAATACCTTGATGAATATGACCAATGCAACTTTTATTGGTGATCATATGAAGAAGGCCCCTACCAGGCCACCTAGACCAAGCACCCCAGACCTTTCTAAGGCCCGAGGTTCCCCTCCAACTTCCAGAAATATTGTGCAAGGACAGATTAAACAAGGCTGGAGTCAGCTGGCTGCGATGCATTGTGTGATGCTGCCAGATCTGCTGGGACTGGACAAGTTTCGGCCTCCATTTCTAGAGATGCTCTCTCGGAGATGGCAGGATCGATGCTTGGAGGTCAGAGAAGCCGAGCAGGCCCTGCTTCTGGCCGAGCTGCGAAGGATTGAGCAGGCGGGCCGGAAGGAAGCCATCAATGCCTGGGCTCCGTATTTACCTCAGTACATGGACCACGTCATGTCACCTGGGGTCTCAGAGGAAGCCATGCAGACCATCACCACTGCTCCTGACACCGCCTCGGGGCCTGAAGCCAAAGTCCAGGAGGAAGAGCATGACCTTGCAGAAGATGACATCACAACTGGAGTCATAGGAGCGGAATTTGGTGCTGAAATTGAACCTCCTAAACTGTTGACCAGACCTCGAAGCTCTAGTCAGATTCCTGAGGGATTTGGTTTGACTACTGGTGGATCCAACTACTCACTGGCCAGACATACTTGCAAGGCACTGACTGCTGGGGTCCAACCCCAGCAGGTCCAGGGGTCCCCAAAGGTGTGGACAGAGTCGGCGAAGAAGGAATGACACGGAGACAGCCTTCAGTTGATCAGCAGCCTAGTCAGGACCTCTAGCCAGGATCTCCAGCCAAGTTCTGTGTCCATGTTCTCCTGCTAGGTTCTCCAGCCAGGCTCTGTCCAGGTTCTCCAACCAGGTTCGGTCACCAGGTTCTCTAGCCAAGTTCTCCAGCCAGGTTCTATCCAAGTTCTCCTGCCATGTTCTGTCTAGGTTCTCTAGCCAAGTTCTGTAGCCAGGTTCTGTCCAGGATCTTTTGCCATGTTCTCTCCCTAGGTTCTCTCTCTAGGTTCTGTGTCTAGGTTCTGTCTCTAGGTTTTGTCTCCTGTTGTCTTGTTACATCTGTATTTATACCAGTTGATTTTAATCCTGTCAATTTCTATTCCAAAGGTTAGGGCGTTGTTTCCTATCTCCATTCCAGGGAGTAAAGATTATGTAGCTTAAGTGTGATTGTTCTCAGTTAAAGTGATTAACTACCCGCCTGGCACTTAGTTAAGGGGTTTTATTCCCTCCCTAACTTCAGGGAAAAATCCCTACCTGGGGAAACAACCTTTCTCAGAGAGGTGACCTTGGTTAAAACACATAGTGCTAAGGGGAGCAAACATATTAAGAACAGTATGCCATATTCGCCAGGTCCCTTGAAACATATGCTGTGCAGATGTTTCTTTCCTGCAGCGACTGTGCCAAGCAGCAAGAATGGACTGGCTCCCGGCAACTGACGTTTCTTCTGCTCCAGCCCCCGAGCCCCAAGCTTCCTCCACACAGTACCAGTCAGAGAACAGCCATCGATCTGATTGGACGTGGGTTCACCGTGTGGGAGCCTTACATGGATGTGTCTGCCGTCCTCATGGGACTGCTGGAATTCTGCGCTGACGCCAAGAAGCAGCTCGCCAACATCTCAATGGGGCTGCCTCTAAGTCCAGCAGCTGACTCCGCCCGCTTGGCCAGGCATGCCCTCTCCCTCATTGTCACTGCCAGACCACCCGCCTTCCTCACCACCATAGCCAAAGAGGTCCACAGACACACTGCTCCGGCCGAGAACACCCAGTCGCCGCAGAATATACACACGACCGCTCTCGCAGGAGCTAAAGGGGAAATTCTGAGAGTCATTGAAATTCTCATTGAAAAGATGCCCACTGATGTTGCGGATCTTCTTGTGGAGGTTATGGACATCATTACGTACTGCCTCGAAGGATCTCTAGTTAAAAAGAAAGGTCTTCAGGAGTGTTTCCCAGCCACCTGCAGGTTCTACATGGTCAGCTATTATGAGCGGAGTCACAGGATAGCAGTGGGAGCTCGCAATGGTTCGGTGGCCCTGTACGACATCCAGACTGGAAAATGTCACACAATCCACGGACACAAGGGCCCGATCACTGCAGTGGCCTTCGCTCCTGATGGGTGCTATCTTGCCACCTACTCGAATACTGACAGCCACATTTCCTTCTGGCAGATGAACACCTCGCTGCTAGGAAGCATCGGCATGCTGAACTCGGCACCCCAGCTGCGCTGTATTAAAACCTACCAGGTGCCCCCTGTGCAACCGGCCTCCCCCGGCCCCCACAACGCCCTACCTACGACTAGCCCGGCTCATCTGGACGTCCAACCGCAACATCATCCTGATGGCCCACGACAGGAAGGTCTGAGGCTGGCGCTGCCCGTGCCTGCTCTCTCGTGCGCAGTTCTCTAAGCCCAGATCCCTCTGTCCTTATGCTGGGTCCCTCCTCAGTGCTGCCCACCCAGGGGCATCGGGGGCGCGGCCTGGTCTGTGTCACCTCTGCATGGTCTGGGACATTCGCCTGCTCAGGCACCTATTGATTCAGAGGCATGCACACGCCCCTCTGCAGGATGTGGCCTCCGTCACAGGTCAAGTCTCCCTGCTGGAGAGGGAGCGAGGCGGGTCCCTGGGCACACTCCTTGGCTGGCTGCACCGGAAGCCTGAACGTCAGCGAACACTGATCGCCGCCCAGCCCACATCAGCTGTCCCTCGAGCTGCACCCCCTTTCTGAAGTGCTGCTGGGGCCAGTCATTCTGGCACTGGGTTTTGAGGTAACGTGGCCGTCCTAATTGTCAAAATTATTTTCCTTTGGATTTCCTAAAACTCATTATTGTTTACCACTAAATAAATAAATAAATAAATAAATAATGTTTGGTTGTTTTTTAGCCCGGCTGGTGTTGCTCAGTGGTTGACCATCAGCGTATGAACCAGGAGGTCACAGTTTGATTCCCAGTCAGAGCACATGCCCAGGTATCAGGCTTCATCCCCAGTGTGGAGGCAGCTGATCAATGATTCTCATCACTGATGTTTCTATCTCTCTCTCTCCCTCTCCCTTCCTCTCTGAAATCAATAAAAATATATATTAAAAAATGTTTTTAATGGCTGATTTTTTTTGTCATTTAAAAAAAATGTATTTTATTGATTTTACAGAGAGGAAGCTGAGAGGGATAGAGAGTTAGAAACATTGATGAGAAACATTAATCAGCTGCCTCCTGCACACCCCCTACTGGGGATTGAGCCAGCAACCAAGGTACATACTCTTTACCAGAATCGAACCCAGGACCCTTCAGTCCACGGGCCCACGTTCTATCCACTGAGCCAAACTGGTTAGGGCTGGTCATTTTTGAATTAAAACTCTTAAACCACTGGCTTTAAATAAAGAAAGGGCTTGGCTTTTCTTTTGGCTGTCATACTTATTTTTATGTACATCCTATGCATGTACTTTCTCCTTCTTTTGCAAAATAATTCCAACCTCGCCCACGTGTATGATTGGTATGAGAATCCCAAGAATGTACTGGAAAAATACTTTTTAAAATCTGAAGTCATATGTATAAAGTCCTATTAATACAAACCCCTTCAGCTTTTCTTCTAGAAGTTTCAGTTCTTCAGCTCTAGCTTTTTGTCTCTTCTTCCAGCTGTTTGACCAACTTTTCAGATTTTTCCCCCTTTTGCTATAATTTTTCTAGCTCATTCAGAGCTTGCTTTTTAATTCTTCCTCAAATAAATTCTTCTCTTTCATCCTGGCCTCTTGAAAAGAACAGAGCTTCTGCTGAAGACTAGTAGATAATTCTTTCTCTTGTTGCAAAAGTGAATCCATTTACAACTCTTTTTGTTGTAGCTTTTCATGTTCTTGTTTTCCAAGATTAAACTTCTCTTTTAAGTTTTGCATTTCAGAATTCAGATGTTCATCCAGTTCTCTGGCCCTGGTGATGATGTCTTCTTTTACTTTTTCAAGCAGCTGACATTCAGCATTCAGGTCTTTTACTCGTTCAGACACGTAACAATATTTTCTTCAAGAGCCTGCTTAAGGCTTAAAACTTCATAATTCTTCTCTTTCAAATTTTCTTCTAACTAGGCAATGTCTAGCTTGCATTTTTCCTCTTGATCTGAGGCACAACTTATTTCTTCAATGTATTCTGAGTTTTTCCGTTTCAGATTTTTCATCAATCTTTTCTTTCTGTATTGAAACAAGTTGCCCTTTGAGCTGTGCTACTTTCCCTTGAGACTCTTCCAGATTCTTCTGGTGACCTGCAGTTTCACCTCCATGCCTTGTTATTTAGCCATCATCCGCCTCATCTTAGTTTCTCTTTTGTTTCTAAGCTTCATCAGCTCAAGGCTTAGAATTCTCAGGTTCTTCTGGTTACTGTCTTCAGAAAACCAGGACTGGAGTAGCTCGTTAGTCCTGGTTAATTCAGTAAGCTGCTTTTCCAGCACAGCGTTGCTTGCAGAGAGAGACGTTATTCCCCTGACCGTAGAGCTGAGCTCTGCTTCCATCTTCTCCAGCTCAGCTTCCAGATCCTGCAGACGCTTGTCCTGAGTACCGTGTTCCTGCCCGAGGACACGAATTTCTTTTTCCAACATCATCAGGTCTTTATCATTCTTTTGAGATTCCGTCTTTAATCCCAAAGTCTTAACTCTTCTTGCTGAAGCAGGCAAGGTAGTATTGTCAACAGTAAGATTTGGTTGAGATTCTTTTTGTTTTTTATCTTTGTGATTTCTGAAAGGATACTGATCCTTTCAATACTTCTGAAGTTTTCACATCATAAACACCTGGAGATGGTGCCCAACCAGAAGGGTCATTGAATCGTTTCAGGGGCGCCTTAGGAAAGCACATGATGACCACTAGCTCCACAAACCGAAGGGAACTAGTGTTCCTTGACTAATGGTTGATTTTTAATGTTTCTTCCCCTCTTATTACAAATATTTTGCATTTTTAAAACAATGTACACAATTATAAGGAGGAAAATAAGATCAGCCATAATGTCCTCATCTAGAGATAACCACTGTGAACATTTTGGTGCATTTTCTTCTATAAAATGTAAGTTTCTGTTCATATTTCTAATTATTTTCCTGGGATAGGTTTCTACAAGATAAATTAGTTGGGGAGGGAACAGGCTTAAATGTTTTCAGACTCTTGAGATGTTTTGCCACATTTCCTGAGTATATTTCATTGGAAATGTCATAATATTCTATTTGACTGTGGAGTTAATTATTTTCTTACTGTTGGACAGATGATTGTAGCTGCCTCATAGGGTTGCTGAGGGAATTAAATGGCAGAGCATATTTGGGAACCCAGCCCTGGGCCTGACTCAGAGGGGAACTCCATTACTTTGTATGCCTACCTTCTCCTTCAAACACTTCAAGTGATGGCATTCTTGTCCCCCATAAAGCTCAACCCTAAACTGCCTCCCCTCCCCATCTTGGGGTCACTCCAGTTTACCCCCTAAGGCCTATACCTTTCAAAAGTGTCAACCCTCCTGAACCTGGACTATACAAGACTCTTGTTTTCCCTAATGTGATATGCTAAGATGACAACCCTCCATCAAAGTCACTGGGTGTCAGCAGATCCAAAGGTAGTAGGAATTCTGAGATGTTCTTTCCTCCTGAGGCACTTTAGGGCTGAATTTTCTGGGGGACAGGAATGCTGTCTTTAGGAAGGTCTGGTTGTGGAAGAGGAACACAGCTAAAGTCTGAACAGGTAGAATGTGGACTCCAGCCCAGAATGAGTGTGTACAATTGACCTTAACCACTCAAGGTGTAGCTCACAATCTCCTTCTCCGGAGACCTTTTCTGAACTCATTGGGTCCTCACAGCTCTCCCATTCATCTTGGGATTTATTCAGTCACTTACTGTGTAATTTAATTTATTCATCAAATACTCTGGGAGAATCTGCTCTGTGCCCAGCACTGTGCTAGGCAGTGGGTTAATGACATTGATCAGCAAAGGCATATGTCCTACCTTCTAGGCCCTAGAATCTAGGGGCCCAGCATAACAGGAAAGAGGAACATTGAGTCAGCACTGTGCTGGCAAGTGTGATGAGGTACTGAACTTTCTCCCCTGAGCTGGGCTGATTTTCTACTCCCGGAAGGCTGGGAGTGTGTGCTTTAAAAAAAAAAATCTTTATTCTTGGAAGTATTATATATGTCCCCTTTTTTCTCCCATAGATCCTGTGTGGGAATGTGTCTTGCATACTTTTTGGGTCCCCTGGATCCATGATCTGTATTCACAGTAGTTGCTCAACAAATACCATTTGAACAATTAACAATGGGAAACAATGAAAACATTTTATTGCTTCTTAACTAACTCTTTCTATACCTTTAGAGGCACCATGATAGAAAGAGCAAGCTTTCTCTGTAAAATGAGGGCAAGCAAATATATCTCCTCCAAAGAGTTCTTGTGAAGATTAAATGAGGCAATTTGCATAAATGTCGTATAAGATCTAACACATATAAACTCTGACATGTTAGTTCCCTCCCCCAAGCTAATGGAACCTCAGATGAGAGGCAGAGGAACTGTTTCCCTAATACAGGCCTTCCATTCATTTGGGACAATAAGTGCAGAAGAAAACAGTGAAGTTTTCTTCTGGGAAGGGACTTATTTGTCCCTTTATTTTCTTGGTGAAAAAATTGAGGCCCAGAGAACACAGGTAACTTCCTTAAACTCAAACAGTGATTTTATTCTATTTATTATTTATTTATTTATTTGTTTGAACTCAATAATTAAAATAATCTATTTTAATGGAAAAAGGATTTTTTAATTTTTTTATTTATTGATTATTTTTTTAGAGAGAGAGGAAAGGAGAGGAGAGAAACATTGATTTGTTGTTCCACTTGTTTATACAATCATTGGTTGATTCTTGTATGTGCCCTGATAGGGGATCAAAATGCAACCTTGGTGTATCAGGATGATGCTGTAATCAACTGAGGTGCCTGGCCAGGGCTTAAATGGGAAAAGGATTTGAAGAGACATTTTTCTAAAGAAGATTTATAAATGGCCAATAAGTACATGAGAAAACACAGAACATCATTTTGTGGAAATGCAAATCGATAACACAATGAGATACCATTTCACAGCCCCTAGGGTAGCTGTAGTGCAACTAAAATGTTGACAAGAATGTGGAGAAACTGGAACATTCCAACATTGTTGGTAGGAATGCAAGATAGTATAGCCACTTTGGAAAAGTTTTTCAATTCCCCAAAAAGGTTAAACAGAGTTACCATATGACCCAACAATTCCTCTGCTAGATCTATACCCAAAAGAAATGAAAACTCATGCCCACACAAATATTTTGTACATGAATGTTCATAGCAGCATTGTTCATAACAGCTAAAAAGTTAGAAACAACCCAAATTTCCATCAATTGATGAATGGATAAACAAAATAGGGTATATCCATACAATGGAATATTATTCAGTGGTAAAAAGAAATCAAGTATTGATACATGCCACAACACAAATGAACCTCGAAAACATTATGCTAAATGAAAAAATATATAGAGATAAAAAGGAAATTAGTGGCTGCCTAGGGGAAGGGGACAGGAGTGATTGCTAATGAATTTGGGTTTTCTTTTTGGAGTGATAAAAATGCTCTAGAATTGATTGTTGTGAAGGTTGCACAACTCTGTGCATATATTAAAGGCCATAGAAGCCCTGGCCAGTGTTCTCAATGGTTAGGGTATTGGCCCAGGCACTGAAAGGTCTTGGGTTTGATTCCTGGTCAAGGGCATGTACCCGGGTTGCAGGTTTGATCCCTTCCCCAGTTGGGGAGTGTACGGGAGGCAACCAATCAATGTGTCTCTCTCACATTAATGTTTCTCTCTCTCTCTCTCTCTCCCCACTCCCTCCCTTCTACTCTCTCTAAAATCAATGGAAAAAATATCTTCAGGTGAGGATTAACAAAACAAAAAAATAAAGTAAAAAAATAAAAGCCACTGGAATGTATACTTTAAAGGGTCAATTGTATGGTACGTGAGTTATATTTTGATATAGTTGTTTAAAAAGAGAAATCAACATAAATTCTAATTTCACTGGGTTAATAACTAGGAGTAGGAATGCTGGGTTGTATGGTAAGTCCTGTTTACCCTTATAAAGAACTGCCAAATGTTTTTCCAAAGTCGCTATACCACCTGCATTGCCATCAGCAATGGAAGAAAGGACCAATTGCTCCACATTCTCATTAGCATTTGGTATTGTCATTTTTCCTTTTTAATCAATTTATTCATTAATTTTCTCACTAGGCATACAGGTCACACAATGATTTTAGTAGTAGGGCTAGGAACAGAACCCAGATTCCCATTCCCATCCAGTGCATTTTGGACAGCTGCTCCTAGAATCTTACTGCCAGCCTCTCACTCTGAGAATAAATAGTACTTCAGTCTTACAGGTCTTCAGAGAGGTTAAGGATTCCTGTGAAGTCAGTTGGAGAGATTCCCAGGTCCTTTATGGCTTCCTGGAATCTGGGTGGGGAGCCTACAATTTGTTTATTAGAGTCCAATCTAGGCAAGGCCAAGATGCAGTCACTGTCAGATGATCTCTGTCTGATGATCTGGGGGCCTGGTGTTTCTCTAGGCAGGTCTCCTCCTTCTTCTTAGGAGATGAGAACGGGGGTTGTGGTTAGAAGATTGCGTTCAATAGCCAATGGTCAATGATTTAATCAATTGTGACTATATAATGAAACCTCCATAGAAACCCAGGAGGACAACTCCTTGGCCCTTTTTAAAAAAAAAAAAAAAAAATATATATATATATATATATATATATATATATATATAAAATTAATTTCTTAGAGAGGAAGGGAGAAGGATAGAGAGTTAGAAACATCAATCAGCTGCTTCCTGCATACTCCCTACTAGGGTTGTGCCCACAACCAAGGTACATCCCCTTGACCAGAATCGAACCTGGGACCCTTCAATCCGCAGGCCGACGCTCTATCCACTGAGCCAAACCAGTCAGGGCTCCTCGGCCCTTTTTATTGGAGAGCTTCCACATTGGTCAATCAGAATGCTTCCATGTGTCACCTTGCCAAGTTCCACAAAGATAGTAAGTAGCTCATTTGTTTGGGATCTTGATCTATGTATCTCTTCATCTGGCCATTGATTCATATCCTTTAATATCCTTTGTAGTAAAGCAGTACAGTAAATGCTCGATTTTGCAAACTTCGATTTAACAGACTTTCGGATGTCATATGTGAAAATTAACACCCTGCTAATTTTAAAATGCTTTTAACCAAGAGTTACTTATAATTAAATTAGCAGGTTATTTTTGTTATTAATTTACTGTTATTTTTTACAAATTTTAGCGAATAGGCCATATGTTGGAAAAAACACTAGTAATTTTGCTGACATAAATAAATATTACATATCTACAATTATTGTGTGCATATTTAAGTCCAAGTCACCATTCGAAGCATGTTGGGTGAATTATTAGCACATGATCACACCACACTGTGAGAGCTAATTGGTTCTGTTGTCTGCGGCGTGACTTTCTGCGGCAGTTTTAACGGGTGTCAGTCATGTGCACTTGTTTCCTTGCGGTGATGTGAATGCACGTATTTCTAGACATATTCAATATAAATTTACAATTACTGGTCGTTGTCTCCTCATTGGGGAGGCAGCGTCCCACCGAGACCCAGCTATTATTCTCTTGTCTGTCTTTCCTTAATCCTTTCACCCCCTCCACTCTGATCACCCTTGGTCGTGCTGGCGCGGCACAAATGGTGCCTGACCAGGGACTGAGTTTGGCCGTAACAAATGGCGTCCGAACAGGCCTGAGTTCGGGGGAATTTTAAAAAGGTGGTCAGGTGAAAGGAGGCTCCAAGGCACGCACATAAGGTGTGGGAGCTGCTCGGTCTGGGAACCTCACGTTCATGGTGGGAGGAGTCGAAGAGGACTTTGCTGCTGCCGAGGAGTTGCTGGGCTGCATGGGCTCCAATGTGGCATACTGTGGAGCTGTTGGGACCGGACAGGCTGCAGAGATCTGCAACAACATGCTGTTAGCTATTAGTATGATTGGAACCGCTGAAGCTATGAATCTTGGGATCAGGTTAGGGCTTGACCCAAAACTATTGGCTAAAATCCTAAATATGAGCTCAGGACGGTGTTGGTCAAGTAACACTTACAATCCTGTACCTAGGGTGATGGATGGAGTTCCCTCGGCTAGTAACTATTAGGGTGTGTTTGGAACAACACTCATGGCTAAGGATCTGGGATTAGCACAGGACTCCACCACCAACACAAAGAGCCCAATCCTCCGGGGCAGCCAGGCCCATCAGATCTACAGGATGATGTGTGCAAAGGGCTCCTCGAAAAAGGATTTCTCGTCCGTGTTCCAGTTCCTGCGAGAGGAGGAGACCTTCTGAGTTGGCACTTAGGCCCTGGACACTCCTGGAAATCAAACTCTGTCTCGGAGCCTCCCCGCTGTTCACTCTACAAGTAAAAGTGTTTAATCAAAGGTCACCCGTCTGCTTTGGATTGTCTAGGTCACAGTTAAATGGATTTTTCACCCATTTTTTACTGCTTATTTTTATCTATTTAGCAAACATACATTATCTGAATTTTTTTTTTCCTGCAAGCCCCCGATGGTCTCTGTTAACTAGCTGATTGACCTTTTTCAAAAGTGTGATCCTTGAGCATCTTCAGCTAAATCATTGATTACTTCAATCAGGATATTACTTATACCACTTTACAAACAAAACCAAATATTTTCCAACAGGACAAAATTGATCTTAAAGGAAAAAAAGAACTCGGTGTGAGGAAGGGATTAGAGAAAGGGGGAATACAGTGAGTTACTACCTGTGTCCCTCAGCAAGCTTGTCCTCTTTACCAGGTGTGGTCTTCTTGCATTACTGAGGTTACGGAGTTACTTTCTGGGGAATAGATAAAGCAGGAGAACTCCTTGCTGTATGTTTTATAATTTGGACTCTGTTACAGTATCTTAGTGTGTCCCCCTTGTAACAATTCCCCATACTCAGCAAACTTGTTTTTATATGTTTCCTCCCTTGTACATTCTTACTACATATTTTTGACTTCAAAAGAATGACATCTTTAGGCCTGTTTCAGAGCCAATGATGATATTTGCTTTAGATAATTATTATAGTATTCTACATAGAACCATGTTATTTTGAAATTGAATAAATTTCTATGCTGATAAAAAAATAAAATTACTGTAATACATATAGAAAACTTTTCTGTGAAATTAAACTTTTCATACTTAATTTTAATTACACAAATGTGTCTACAGAAGTAAAAACAGGTAAACTAACTTATTTGTCAATTTTTTAAAAAATACATTTTTATTGACTTCAGGGAGGAAGGGAGAGGGAGAGAGAGATGGAAACATCAATGATGAGAGAGAATCATTGATAGGCTGCCTCCTGCATGCCCCCTACTGGGGATTGAGCCCACAGTCCAGGCATGTGCCCTTGACTGGAATCGAACCCAGGACCTTTCAGTCCACAGGCCGACTCTCTAGCCACTGAGCCAAACCAACTAGGGCTAATTTGTCAATTTTTTAACATGCATTCAGAAAACCTACTTTATTATATACGTTATGAACTTTTGGTTTTAACGGACACCCCCCTCACCCAAATTAGTTCATTATATTGAGGTTTTACTGTTATCTATTGTATACATGGGTTTTCCTGAGTTCTGTGAGCCACTTGAGCAAGTTAATCAAACCCAAGGAGCAGGTAGTGGGAATCTCTGAGGTATAGCCAGTCAGTCAGAAGTACAGGTTACAACCTGGACTTGGGACTGGCGTCTACAGTGCAGGGTGATCTTGTGGGACTGAGTCCTTTACCTGTGAAATAGCACTGGGCAAACAGCAAATCCTGTGTGCATTTAGTTATTATAATCTTATAGCCACTTCTCAGGGCGTTCCCTTGACTATCTTATCTAAAGGGTCCCCCTTAGTCATTCACTATTATATTACATATTCTGTTTTATGTTCTACAAAGCTCTTCATCATCTGGAATTACCTTCTAGTTTACTTGTTTCTTGTCTGCTTGCTTCCACTAACATGTAAGTTGCATAGGAGCTGGGCCTGTGCCTAGGGCATAATAGCACTCAGCACATATTTTTTTTTATGTATTTTTATTTATTTCAGAGAGAAAGGGAGAGGGATAGAGAGATAGAAACATCAATGATGAGAGAGAATCATTGATTGGCTGCCTCCTGCACACACCACACTGGGAATCAAGCCCACAACCCAGGCACCAGGCATGTGCCCTGACCGGGAATAGAACTGTGACCTGCTGGTTCGTAGGTCGATGCTCAACCACTGAGCCATGCCGGCTAGGCTCAGCACATGTTTCTTACACTGAATTATAATGTTGGATTTTCCCAAATTCTAGGGAGCAGATTCACCTGTTATCCCCATTTTATGGAGAAGCAAATAGGCATGGAGAGTTTCCTTTGTATGTTCAAGGTCATTCAGCTGGGGCTCAAACCCAATTTGAGTCAGTTCTTACTTTTAAAAAATATATATATTTTTATTGATTTCAGAGAGGAAGGGAGAAGGGAGAGAGAGATAGAAACACCAATGATGAGAGAGAATCATTGATTGGCTGCACACCCCTACTGGGGATCAAGCCCACAACTCAGACATGTGCCCTTGACTGGAATCGAACATGGGACCCTTCAATCTTCAGGCTGATGCTCGCTCTATCCACTGAGTCAAATCGGCTAGGGCCAGTTCTTACTTTTAACTACTATGCTAGATTGACTCCTTCTATTCAAAAAATCTTAGCAAGTGAGTGGGGAGATTGACACATCTTGTCAACTTTCTTCCTTCTCATTTGGGGCAGAATCTGGGTCTGGAAAGTTAGAAAAAGAGGCAAACAGTTAGCCTTCTTCCTCTCCTACAGAGCTCAGCCTCAGCACCTCCCTGTCCTCATCCACGACATTCCCACCCACCCACGGAAGACCTTCCATTCAATCTCATCCTCATAGTCCCCATCTCTAATCCCATCACCATCTAATTCCATCTGATTCCTTCTCCATCGCTGTTCCATTTTCATCCTCATCTCTATGCCTGTGAAGCAGGGCTTGGGTTGGGCTTGGGTCTCAGGGCCTGAGACCAACATCTGCGACCTGAGGTGGAAGAAGTTTGTTTCCTTTCACGCTGTCAACATAAAAATTCCCATGAATTCCCCGAGTCATTTTTTCCTAGTCCTCTTTCTCTGAGATATTTTGGGTTCTCACTTGTTTACATACTTTCCAGAGTCCAACTAACCTCTCCCCTACACCCACTTGTGCAGATACTTTTACTCTCTCTTCAAGTCCTTGACTTTCATCCCAGCAATGAGTGGGAATCTGGGAAAGACAGAGCAGCCAGATAGTATAAATAAATGCCTCCATCTAGAACCTGGCTAGGGTATGGAGTCAGGACCGAACCTGGCAGGCCAAGTGCCACCTGAGGCTACTCCAGATCATAAGGGCACATCCCTTTGTCCAACTGGACATGCATTTGACATTGTCTGGCATCTGGGCAACAGTGATCATGGAGTCTTCAAGGGACACTCACTCAGGCCCTAGAAGGGCAGGGAGAATAGGGTTGAGTAGAGAGTGTTACAGATAATCATGACAACTATGGTAACAACAGCCTCTAGCCTAGCAAGGAGAGATGCATTAGGATGGGACAGATAAATATTTTGAGCTGTCTTTAGAAGGAATAAGGAAGGCACTAATGGGCCAGATTTGGTCTGCTTTTTTCTCTTCTGGTGTTTTAAATTCCCACTCTTATGTTTTAGTTCACCAGATGTGAGCCTGTGAAACCCTGCGCCCCCACCCTCGACCCCAATAAAAACAACCCAGGCCCTCTTCTCTCTACACATGACCACACTGTGTGGCCCCAGGTGTGCCATGTAATTTCCAGGACCTGTAAGTACTGACCCTTGACTCTTTCAAAGTTTTCTAATGGTGATGGCTGAGGACATCTTATACAATCACAATAAGAACCATAAGGAATGGTCCATTCACAACCCTGGTTATCAATAGGCCGAGATTGGTATACAACACATACATTTTTCTCATCTGTATAATTTCCTGGGCCAGTATTGTTATTTGACTTCCTAATGCCTGCATAGACAATTTAATAGATGAGGAAACAGACTCAGAGAGAAAAGGTAAGGGATTTTTCTCTGTAGTGATGTAGTGGTAAAATTCACACTAGAATCCAGGTTTCTTAGCTCTTGATCCAGTGTCCTTCCAGTTCTGTCAGAGATTCCTTCAATATAGAGGATTGGGATCCAAATGCGTTTGGCCTGTCAGAAGCGGTAGGGTAAGACCAACAAGGAGAGGGGCCTGGTGCAGGGATGTGGAACTGGCCTGAAACTCCCTGCCACTGGGCTTATTGGCTGGAAAACTCCATGACTCAACAATTTCACTCCTAGATATAGACCCAAGAGGAATGAGTGCATCATTTCCACCAAAATGCAGGTACAAGAATGTACATAGCAGTTTTATTGTTTTGTTTTTTTTAATTCTCACCGGAGGTTATTTTTTCCATTGATTTTTAAGAGAGTTGAAGGGAGAGGGAGAGACAGAGAGAAATATTGATGTGAGAGGGACACATTGATTGATTGCCTCCCGCACTTGCCCCAACCAGGTCCAGGAATTGAGCCTGCAATCAAGGTACATTGTCCTTGACCAGAATCGAACCTGGGACCCTTCAGTCCACAGCCTAACACTCTATCCACTGAGCCAAACTGGCTAGGGCTATTATTATTATTTTTAAATATTTTTTATTGATTTCAGAGAGGAAGGGAGAGGGAGATAGAAACATCAAAGATGAGAGAGAATCATTGATTGGCTGCCTCCTGCACGCCCCCACAGGGGACCGAGCCCTCAACCCCGGCATGTGCCCTTGACCAGAATTGAACCCGAAACCCTTCAGAAACAGGCTGATACTCTGTCCACTGAACCAAACAGGCTAGGGCAGCTAGGGCTATTCTTAATTTTAAAAAACTAAAAACAACCCAAGTGTCCATCAACATAAGAATGGATATACAAACTGTGGTACATCTCTGGAATGGAATACAATTCGGCAATAAAAATGAACAAACTACTGATGCATACAACAACATGGGCCAATCACAGACACTGTGTTGTGTGAAGAAGCCAATCTCAAAAGAGTCTATTCAGTATGAGAAAAACTAATCTGGAGAAATCACAGCAGCAGTTGCTTCTAGGGGTTGGGGGAGACTGACTAAGGGGAACAAGGGAAGTTTCTGGGGAGATATAGATGAAGTGGTAACACTAAGTAATACACGGTAACTCTAAGACTTATACACTTTGCTGAATGTAAATTACACCAAAATTTTTAAAAACTTAAAGCTCAGCTTTTTAGGAAAGAGAAAGTTAAAGAAGGAAAAGGAAGGTTCTTAAAGAACCAAAATTGGAGATGACATCCCAGGTTGAGTCCTGTGTAAGGTGACCAATGGTCCTGATTTGCCTGGGAGTGAGGGATTTCCTAGGACAAGAGACTTTCGGTGCAAAAACTGGGAGAGCCTTGGATAAACCAAGTCAGCTGGTTACCCAACTGCTGTGGAAGTGAACTGGGAAGGAGTTTGGATGTCTGGGCCACAACCTGGACTCCCTTGGTCCCAGAGTCTTAGGGTTTCTCCTGTGGGCTCAGAGAGGACCCGCCAGGAGGTCAGGACAATGGGCTTTGCTGGCTGACACCAGGAACATCAGGGTTGGGGAGCCACCTTTGTTCCCAGGTTATTCCTCAGGATTCCTGACCCTCTTGGAACATAAAGGGGTGGAGGGTGAGGAGGAGGGAAAGGCCTTAGAGACTGAATTGAGGCACTTGGGCTGACCAGTTTCTAAGCATCACAGCTCAACTGGGCTCCGAGGAAGTTCTCACTCATCCCTGTTCTCACATCCCCATTCCATCCTCCTTCAAATGCCTAGGCCAAGAAAGTACCAAAAATATCTTCCACATTGATTCTGTGGAAGATAACCAGACATGGGAACCTCTTGAAGGAAAATACTATTGTATCTCTTCACCTTCACAGCTGTCAGAAGGCAGGGGCTGTCCTCTCCCAACTTGGTCTGCCACAACCTGCAGTGACTTGAGCTGTAGGGGTCGCCTTTCCTTTCCTTTCCTTTCCTTTCCTTTTTTTTTTTTTTTTTTTAAAGAAAACAAAGGTTCCAAAGATAGTAAATAGTAGAGCAGCCAAGTTTGAATCTAGGCGTATCTTGATTCTACAGATGAGATTTTTTAAATTGTATATGTCTTCTTTTTCCCCAATTGACCCCTCCCCACCAGCCATTCCCACCCCGGGCAAGTCCCCACCATCCCAGTGCCTGTGCCCATTGGTTATACTAATATGCATGCATACAAGTCCTTTGGTTGCTCTTTACCCTCCCTCCCCCAATTTGTCTCTAGATCTATTCTTGTTCATCAAATTATGTTGATCATTATATTCCACATATGAGTGAGATCATGTGATATTTATCTTTCTCTGACTGGCTTATTTCGCTTAGCATGATGCTCTCCAGTTCCATCCATGCTGTTGCAAATAGTAAAAGTTCCTTCTTTTTTATGGTGGCATAGTATTCCATTATGTAGATGTACCACAGTTGTTTTTTTAAATATATTTTATTGATTTTACAGAAAGGAAGGGAGAGGAATAGAGAGTTAGAAACATCGATGAGAGAGAAACATCGATCAGCTGCCTCCTGCACACCTCCTACTAGGGATGAAGCTGGCAACCTGGGCATGTGCTTTGACTGGAATCCAACTGGTGCCCTTTCAATGCACAGGATGATGCTCCACCAACTAAGCCATACAGGCCAGGGCTCCTCTCCCTTCTCAGAGCATGGGCGATGTGGATGTGGGGTAATGAGGGAGCGGCTGTCCAACTGAGGCCACAAGTGAATTCAGACAAAGAAACTGCCAGGTGGGCTAGTCCTCGGAGGAGAAGCAGGCACCAGGGAGGGTGGGCTCAGAAGTTCTCATAGTGGTGCACGAAGTGGGCCTGGTCCTGCCTGTTGATGAGCTGACAGGCCTTCTCTACATTCTTGGTCATTCCTGGAGGGCCGCAGCTGAATACCCCGATCTTCCGTACCTGTCAAGTGCATGTGGGGAGAGTGGTTTCAGAAAGAAGGGTCCTGCAGGCTTGAGAGGCTCACTTCCGGGAGGAAGCTGCTTCTGAAGCCTGACTGAAGTGACCAGGGCGTCAACCCCAGACCACAAGGAGGAGACTTGAGCTGGAGATGGGAAGGGGGTGGGGAGTTTAAGCCTTCCTTATCTTGGGGCCAAGTTCAGTGTGGGGGGCGGGGGTTCCACTCAAGATAGAGCCATAGGGTGCTTACAGGTCAGGATGTCCTGGTGGGGAAGGCCAGAGTCCCAAGATGGGTGAGGTTGGGACTAACCTTTGGGTGAACCTCCTGCAGGGAGTTGAAGAAGGGCTCAAAAGGGGGGCGACCAAAGTGGGTGATGGAGCGCAGGCCCGTGAACAGACTCCGGTTCAGCACCTTCTGGAAGTGCCGCTCACAGATGTACTGTTAGAAGAATGATTGGAGGAAGAAGGTCAGAGCCAGGCAGAACCAGGGCAGCTCCTAGCCTAGATGGTTACCCACCCATCCTGCCCGGCCGGCCCTGACGTACCAGCATGGTGGTCCTGAGGTCGAACTTCTCAGCCAGCTGGGTGATGTAGATGTGCACGGACACCAGGTCCTGGTGGTCATTCTCCTCCACCTCCCGGATGATGTCAGCCAGCCACTCGAACTGCCGCTGGGTCCGTGTCACCCAGATGAAGTAGATCTGGGGACACATGGCTGGAGCTGAGGACTCAACTCAAGGTTCCTCCATCCCGCGTGCCTTCCCCTGAGCGGCTAGGAAGCCCCAGATTACCCACAGACACTGACCCTCTGTCAGGACCCACAAGCTTGGCCCAAGGCTTCTAAACAACAGATCCAAGCAGAGGCCCTTCTGGCTACACTTCCTACCCTCCCTCAGAACATTTGGTACATAGAAAACTGGGTATAAATGGCCCTGGCAGACCTAGTGCCTATGAGCCAGGGGCTTTTTCTAATGCTGTTCTGTTGTGATGTGGGAACACAGTCCATCTATTCGGATTCCTTTGAAGAATGGGAGAGAGACACTCACCTTTTTACAGAGCATTTGGCTGCCCAAGGACGACTTGAAGACCAGGTCTTTGAGGATGGAGGCAAAGGGGGTGACGCCAATGCCTCCTCCCACCAGCACTGACACCTCAAACTTATGCCACTCCTGGTGGCCCTCTCCAAATGGTCCATCAAGGTACAGCTGCCAACAGAAGGGGGATGGAATGAGCCTAGACCTGCCCCAGCTCTGACGCTAGAAATGGGGCGGGGGCGGGAGGCAGGGGGCAGGGAGTGAGTATAAGGAGAAGAAAGATGCAGGTACATTCTAGCCTATTCTGAGGCAAACAACCCTCTCCCAGCTTGGCCTTGAGGTATCTGGTGCTTCCAGACTCTGGGAGGAAGAGGACAGAGACACGTCTGTCAATGCCAGAGCCCCAAGTGGTTCCCAATCATGGGCACCTTCGGGTATCTGTCAGAGCCGTTGGTCGGGGGTGAGTAGATCTCCCTGAGGCGAGTGGTCCAGGGCCCTGCCGCCCGGATGTGCAGGCTGAGTGTGTCCTCATGGGGCGCAGAAGTCAGTGTGAAGGGGTGGTACTCATTGGTCCCCAGAGCCAGGCAGGCGATCCGCACCCACTGTCCTGACTTGTACTCAAAGCTTGGGGGCCGCTGGAACTGCAGGTGGGTCACCCCTGGGGTCATGGGCAGAGAAGGGCAGGGATTAGAAGGCTTGCTTCTGGAACCTAAGGACTGGCAGGTACCCTGTCCTCTCCACATGCCTGAGGCACAGGGAACAGTCACATGGTCTGAGCAAATTGGGCTCCTGAGGCTGGGAGTCAGAGGACCCCCTCCTCTGTTTCCTGGGTAACATGAGAGTTTCTCTGTTCTCCTGTTGCAGCCCCTCTCTTCTCTCAGATCTCTGTTCCCACATAGGATTCAGGTCCGATACCACTGTCCTGGATACAAGCCTACTGGTTCCCCAGGGGCCAACTCAGTACTTACCAAACTTCCACTGCTATAGCCATATCTGCATAACCCCTGAACTATCACTTATGTTTTTCTTTGAATTGACTTACTTTTTCAATTTGATTTACCTTGACAACTAGGTTTAGGTCACTAAGGTTGGTGGAAAACCAATATCATGTCCTCTAAATAGAAGGCACCATGTTTTATCAAATTTTTTCTGGATACCCTTTGTGGCCTGACCACAGCTGAACCTCGGGCCTGTTCTCTCTTTGCTGAAAAAGGAGATTTGCAGGTATTGGAGAGTACAAAAGCCAACTAACACCTTGTTGCAACTTTGTCCTTAAGTAATCTTGATTGAAATAAAGTAGAAATGAGGTTAATTTTCTTACTATGTGAGTCCTAAAGGTTGGATGGTTCCTTGACACCTAAAATCATCTTCATCACCCTCTACAGCGATGTGAATGCCCACTTTAGCCAGCAATGGCTCTCAACAACAGTCTCACAATCGAGCCCTTGGCCTGTCTCTGAAAGGGGATTGTTCTGCAGAATTGGCTGTGAAAGGGATATATGGTTTCCTGCCCTGCACCCAGGCCACACGTGTGAGGGTCTCTCTTGCCCTTAAACGCCTTCATCGGCACTTTCAGCTATCTCTTTTCTAGTCACTTCACACTGTCTACAAGTCCTCCAGGGACTGCATTTGCATCAGGAATGCTGCAGGGGTCCCAGAGAGGCTATCTCAAGGCGGGGTAGGAGGCCTGGGAAGCTGTCGTCCCACACACCCTGAGTCAACTTCCCGTGCTCCCCACCCAGGGTCAGGTCAGGCCTGGTACCTGAAGGCAGCAGCTCGGCCTTTACCACGCTGATCTCCACCTTCTTCCGGCTCAGGCTCACCAGCTTGTCTGCCCCGTAGATTAGTGCCGGGACCAGGAAGTAGATGTGGAAACGGGGCAGCTGGACCAGGCCAACGCTGCCGTGGATGATGATCTGGAGACACAGCCAGTTAGTATGGCTGAGGCCCAGCCAGGCCCCCTGCCTGCCCTCCCCTTGCCCAGATACATTCTGCTTGGGCCTTGGGCCTGGGCTGGGTAATGGGGATGGAATCAGCTTCAGAGACTGGGATCTCAGACCTCAAGGTCTCCGTTTGAGATCCTGTGTCCAATACAGCCTGTTCCCCCTCCCATCATGAGTGCTCACTCCTACCCCATGGCCGGGCCCTGCCCAGAAAAGTCCCTCACCAGGATGTAGAGCAGGACGTAGAGATGGTGGGTCAGCCAGAAGCCCCGGAAGCTGCGGCGCCGGAAGTGGTGGGAGGCGAAGACATACATGATGGCCAGGACCAGGAGCAGAAGCACTCCTGTCATACCTGGAGGTACGGGATGCAGGGACAGAGAAGCATCTCAGGACTTCAGCCTGGACTGAGAGTGCAAAGAGCATTCTTCCCCCATTCTGCCCTCCTTCCCTGACCTCCCTCATCCCTCCCTAGTTCCCGGAACAGCCTGCCTGAGGGGGCTGCAGCTGGGGCTTGTCCTGGAGGCTAGCAAGAGAATCGCTAATTATTATACACACAGATGTGTTCATGGGAACATGAAGACAAAAGCAGAAGTCCTCAGACCGTACCCCCAGTTCCCTCACACAGCCCCACTCCCTACCTGGGACTGTCTGGAAGAACCACCAGTAGAACTTCTGGGGAACCTGGGACCTGTGGGGCAAAGGCACATGGGACCTCTGGCTGGGGCAGGAGGGGCTCCGCCACTGTCACAACATGCTTCTCTTCCTGCCGGCCCTGATGGCTGAGGTGACTGGGCCTCCACCCAGAGGGCCCACCATCCTTCCAAGGAACATGCCACCCAATCACCCGCAGTTCCATCCTCTGCTCTCGCAGCAATTCCTCCTCCAGTGTTGTCCTCAACTCTCCTACTGTGCCTGATCTTTGCTTCCTTCGGTGCTTGGTTCATGTTCTATAAATTCAGTGAGGGCAGGGGTATGTGTTTTGCTCAGCGCCCTATCCCTATGCTCAAACAGTGCCAGGCACATAGGAAACGTCCAGTAAGTATTTGCTGAGTGATTGCATGTGCCTTGGCATCCCTACTCTCTGGCTCCTGGATGGCCACATCAGATGTGCTCCATACCTGTTTGCCCAGTGAATGGCTAATAGGCTGAGATGTGTGTGAGGTGCATGTGGGAAAGAGTCTCCAACTTCATCTCCCAAAATCCTTCCCTGGCCAATCACGGCCAGCTTCCTTCCTGAGGCTGAGGAATTCCCCTCTCCGCTTCCCCAAGGAGGCTGGCATCTCACCCTCACTCAGTGAGGGAGTGGAGTGTCTGGGACCATCTGTTTCTTTTCTATTATACCCTTGGATGTGCCCAGGTGTCCCTAGGGGACCCTCCCAGAACTGACCCGTCATCCACAAAGACGCCGGGGAAGATGCAGGCCAGCATGCTGAGGGGGCTGACTGAGAAGATGTAGACATTGACCACGTGGCCAGCGCTGTGCAGAACTGAAAGAGACAGATCGTTAGAGATGCCACCCTGGGCAACTCCAAGGGAAAGAGGAGGAACAGGGGGAGAGATGGAAGTAAAAGTAGTTCCAGTCACCTCACTATTTCCCCCACAGCTAGTCCCAGGGGCCTGCAGCAATGAGATTCCCCAGGAGCCACGTACCAGCCAGGACAACAGCAGCCATGGCGATCCAGCGATGGAAGTCCACGGCGGCGTCGAAGGGCACGTAGCGGTTGAGGAAGGTCTCCCGCAGGAAGGTGATGAGGTTGCGGCACATGGTGAGCAGGATGTAGGAGAACATGAAGGAGACGCTGGCGGCCGTGCCCCGAGACAGGATGATGCCCACAAAGGTGGTCTGTGCGATGCCCGAGGGTGGCGAGGCAAAGGCATAGTCTGGGGACAGAGTGGGACGCTGAGGAGCGGGAAGAGCAACCAGAGGGCTTCCCTTTGCCCATCCACTGCCCCAAACCAGAGCTCGTACAGTAAGCGCGCTCTGCAAACAGGCCCGCACAGATGGCTGAGAAGATCGTGATGCACACGATGTGCCGCCGGTAGTTCTCCACGAAACGCTTGTACTGCTGCAGCTTCTGGGCCAGCAGGCCCCTCTGCCTCTCCTCCTGCAGCGCCTTCGTGTACAGCGGCGGAGAGATCACCGCTGCCCTGTAGCCGGGAAGGCAGTTAGCTGTAAGGTCAAGGCACCCTGGCTTCCCCTAAATTGTCAGCCGGGCCGGTGTGATTCAGTGGTTGCGCATCGACCTCTGAAGCAGGAGGTCACGGTCCCATTCCCTGGTCAGGGTACATGCCTGGGTTGCTAGCCCCCAAAGGGGGACGTACAGGAGGCAGCTGATCGATGATTCTCTCTCATCATTGATGTTCCCATCTCTCTCTTCCTCTTCCTTGTTCTCTGAAATCAATAAAAATGTATTTAAATTTAAAAAATATCACCCCATGAAGGAGACCTGGTGACTCCCTGGGGGACAGAATTGGCCACAAAATAAGTTTTTGGGGGGTAGACTCCCAACCCCCCAAACCTTTGCCTCTCATCTTTATTTGTTTTATCCACCCCCTCCTTTGTCTCCCCACTACCCTACTTCACTCCCTCTTCCTCCTGTCTGCTTTGTCCTTCCCTCTTCCTGCTCCCTGCACAGGCTTCACTGCTCTGCCCAAAGCAGGCAGGAGCCAGGAGACTTGGTGTCGCGTCTGGGTGCCAGGTTCTAGCCTGAAGATTAGGATATTGATCACTTGACTCTATAGCCCTCCAGTCAAGTTAGGTACTGATGGAATAAGACTCAGGATGGTCTCTTGTGTGTCAAGGTGGTGTGGGCAGAACCCAAAGACCCTAAGATCTCTCCCCATGTCTCCTGGGCCCAGGGGTGTAGGAAACACTCACTTTTTGCCAAACCTCTTCTTCAGCCCAGGTCCTCCAAGCTCTGGGACTTCTGAGGCAGGGAGCCCCCCTCTCTGGGAGCAGGAGCTGAGAAAAGGTAAGTGGGTCTGGTTCTCCCCTTGTCTTTGCAGCCAGAGGAGAACTGTCAGGTCAGAGCTTGGGGATGGGGTGGGGTGGGGTAGGAGTGGATCCTATGACCCATCCTGCTCACACAACTTGCCCATAAAACTGGTCAGAGAGGAGCAGACAGGAGACAAGGCAGAATGAATAAATATGATCTGGTCATCTGTTCTATAGGATGGTTCTGTCCTGGAGAGGCAGGAGAGAGCCAGGCTCCTGAGGAGCATGGGGTGTGGGAGGCAGCTGGAATTTGGGCTAGGACTAGCCATGCACTAAGAGTAACTTTCATAGGTCAATGACTGACCCCAGGGTCAGATTCAGCCAGCCCTACTTTCTTCATTTCTTTGCAGGGTACCTGGCCAAATGGACTTCCCAATGCCCCATTCCTTCTCACCGTTCTCCAGGAGTTCGAGTGATGAATGAAACTCGACAACTGATGTTTGGTTTAAAGATGTCTCCAACACCTGGAGAGAACAAAAGAGGCTTCCCCATGAGGTGGGTGGGGTGGGGTGGAAGACTGTCCCTCCAACACCACCCAGCCCTCTGGGAAGGGTGCCATGGCACTTGCCAGTGACTTGGTCATGTCCTCATCTCCTGCTCCAGCTTTGTTCCCCTCACTCCCCACACTGCACACAGGGCAGCCACTGCTAGACAATGTGGCAATTCTGTGCCATTAGGAAAAGGAACCCTCTCCAGGTAGACGCCTGGGCCTGCAGATCCTTTGTGTAAAGAAAGCAGTGCCTTTTCCTCTGGCCAGATACAATCCAGACCAATGCACATGGCTTGGTGGGCAGAATGTAGGCTGGATTTCAGCTCACTTTTGAATCCTCAGTGGGCATTTTTGTGCAGGGCTGTAGTACACCCTTGATTACACATGCCTGACTCAGTGCTAAGCACCAAGGACTAAGACAGAAATGAGATCTGGGTTCTATACATCAGGAAGTCTCGTTTTGAGGACACACCCTTCCTTGACTCTGACCATTCCTTACATACTCACACACCTTCACCTCTGACACAGAGCTGCGTGCGGCGGAGCTCGCTGTCGTGGTCCCTCAGCATAAAGTGGAAGTCCTCCCATGTCAGCTCCTCCTTGTTCTGGAAGCCCGACTCCCGGAACATGGACTCCACCACCTCCTCCAGCTGGGCCTTGGACAGGCAGTTGTTGGCGATCTCAATGAAGGACCTGGGAGAGGACCAGACAGAGCAGCCTGTTACCTGGCGAGGTCAGGCTCAGGCAGGTGCAGAGTGGGGCGGGCCATGGATGATCTAATGTTGTTGCCGGTGACCCTGGAAATAACACCGAGAAGATATTCATCCAGCCTGTACCCGACACTAAGCTGGGTGGGGTGACCACGAGCTCAAAAGGCAGAACAAAACTGAAAATGACCTTGACCAAGGAAAGATAGCAACCTTCAAACAGGGAGACATCTACAGCTGGGATGAATGTCCACTTAGTGTAGGGACATGTCCAGGTATGCCATGGTGCCATGACAGGGTCTCTGCCTCTGACAGGATCTCTCTCGTATTATGTCTCCCACACCATCGCTGGGCTCCCCCTTTCACAGTCCAGTGGGGGCATAGAAAACTGGGGGTGGGAGGGGGCAGATAGCTGCAATGGTCGCTGCTTCCTCGTGCCAAAACCTCAAAGCACAGACAGGATTGTTTCCACACCCAATCAGACAGCACCCACAGTGGCAGCAGCAGTAGCCATACTCTTTTCTTAAGCTGTGCTTTGGGATGAAACTATGAGCCCAGAAGAAAAAGAGCTTTTCCCACACAGTACAGCAAGCACTGCCATCACACTGAGAAACACATCATCCCACTGAGACTGAGGAAGGTCCACACACTGAGGATAGGATGAGAAGGTGGAAGCTCATGCCTTGGGGGCAGGGACCCTCTCCTAAATTCCATAGGATGTACTCTGGCCCGGGCCTGCAATGGCACACCCAGCGCGGTACAGAATGCAGTCAGCTAACTTCACCCCATCCCTTCTAGAAGCCCACGTCCAGTTGTGGTATCTGGACTATGAGAGGGATGAGGCAGTCAAGGGGAATACAGAAGTCAATAGAAAGGCTTAAAGGGGGAGAACATTTAAAAGGTCCTGAGCTATTGTATGCATTCTATTCATTCATTTGTTCATTTATTCCATCTTATTCAGTGAACTGTGTATTGAATGCCTGTTATGTGCCAATCACAGCATAGAGGAGGTGCATTCAGCAGGAAACAAAGAAGTCATGAACCCCATCCTTATAGAGTTGAAGGGGACTGTGCTACTGGAGCATTGTCTTCAGGAATAAGAAGTCTCAAAACTGATCTTTATCAAGACACTACAGCCGAAACCGGTTTGGCTCAGTGGATAGAGCGTCGGCCTTCGGACTCAAGGGTCCCGGGTTCGATTCCAGTCAAGGGCATGTACCTCAGTTGCAGGCACATCCCCAGTGGGGGGTGTGCAGGAGGCAGCTGATCGATGTTTCACTCTCATCGATGTTTCTAACTCTCTATCCCTCTCCCTTTCTCTCTGTAAAAAAATCAATAAAATATATTTAAAAAAAAAAAAAAAAGACACTACAACCTGAAATGGCTTAAGGGGCAGTAAGAGAGAAGGGTCAGAAAATGGAGGAACTCTCTGTGTTCCTCCTCCTGCTAATCAGGGTGATTAATATTGGAAGAGTGACTAAGGTTGTCCATGCTCCATCCACCTGTGATTTCACTGTATAGAGCAGTGTTAGACATGCTGTAGACTTCACAAAGATCCCGAAGCATCCAGAAGGGGTTAGTGGACTTTTGTTAGTGGTCATATTAGTGTTGGTTGTGGTTTTGTTTTTTGTTTTTTTTCTAACTAGGGAGGGAGAATTTTCTGGCTGATGTAAAAGCGCAGATATTGACCCTCCTGGAGCAAAGTTTGGGAATGCTAAGTGAGAAAGGCTTATACTGGGGACAGAAGGGACAAACTTGTGAAGCTGGCTGCTCTGAGAGTCTAGGACGCACTGAGGGCCAGCTCTCAGTGGAGGCTGCCTCCTTGCCTACACTCCTCTGACCTGACTTGTTTTCCTGTTGAAAACATCAGGAAGTCTCGGGGCTAGAAGGGCCCAGCCTGTACCGCATCATGGTGAGGAATTCCTCCTTGGAGAGAAAGCCATTTGCATCCAGGTCATACATGGTGAACATCAAGCGGGACTTGTCCTCTGGGGAGCCTGGGAAGAGAAAGGGGGATACAGGTCATCTCTCTGCTGAAAGAACCCTGGATCCTGGAATGGCCCACCATCCACCTACCTTTCATGAAGACCACCAGGATGTCCAGGAACTCCCGGAAGGACAGGTAGCCATTGCCGTCTTTGTCGGCCAGAGAGAACATGGACTCCACAAACATGTCCTGGGGCTTGAGGCCGAGGGACTCAGCAAACTCAGCCCTACTCAGCTCACATGTCAGAGCCTCTCGTACCTCCTGTGGCGAGTCCAGGGGCTGAGCCCTTGCACCAGCCTGGTCGATGTCTAGCGCCTGTACCCAGGCAGCAGTAGAGGGAAGGAGAGAAGGAAGTGAGGCCTGGCTGAATGCAATTCAGTGACCCTTCACATCTCTCCAAAGTCCAACTAAGAAAGGGAAGCCCTTGTGGCTACCCCCAGTCCTCAGATATACTCCTGACTTGGGCCCCTGTTCTCCTGTAGAGGGAGTGGCTTCAATCTCTAGCATTTTCTCCCTGGACCCAAGATCCAGGAACTTTATACAGTAGGAATGGTGCTGGGCCTGGCTTGGAGCAGCAAGGGGCAAGGTTTGGGAATGCTCAGTGAGAAAGCTTATACTGGGGACAGAAGATGTAGTTGACATGGGTGGACAGGCAGGAAGAGGCTAGAGATATGTTCTCTTACCAATTCAGACAAGCTGCCATGTGCCTGATTTGGTCTCTGCACATTATTCAAGGATTTTAAAAGTCATTTATATGTAGCAACCATTTGTTAAATGTCTACAATCTACAGTTAAGTCCTCAATGTCATCAATAGGTCCTGTGACTTTAAGCAAAACGAGGTACAACAAAACCAATTTTACCTTAGGCTCATGATATAAGCTTGAGTTAAGTTCCTATGTCATCTCATCAAAGATATCAGAAGATCTGCTGTACCAAGCATTTGGGCTAAATACTACATAGAACAGTGTTCTTCAAATGTTGGAGTGTATCAGGATCCCTTGGCGGGTTTATGGGCCCCAACCCCAGAGTTCCTGATTCACTAGGTCTGGAGCAAAGTGAGGGGGGTGAGGGCTGCTAAAGATTTGCATTTTTAACAAATTCCAAGTTCAGGCTACTGCTGTTCGTCTCTAGGGGCTACACTTTGAGAACCACTAATATAGATTGTCTCACTGAATCCTTACAACAATCCAATGGGATGAATCCTATTTTGATAGGCTGTTTTATAGATGAGGAAACTAAGATACAGAGCAGAGGTCATGTGATTTGCCTAAGGTCACACAGATAGTGAGTGGCAAAGCTAGGATGTCTCCAGCCCACACAGCAGAAACTTAGTTCACCCATACAGAGTCCTATCAGGCCAAGGTTTCCTCCAACCCATGGGTTGGTCCTATCTTCAAAACGCACAGCCATAGCACCTGAAGAAGGTGTCTGAAGAAGACTTCCAGGATGCGGCCCCGCTGCTGCTTGGTCACAGCCTTCCTGAACAGCTCATTCTCGCCCATCTCAGCCCTGTGGAGACCCAGAGTCCACTGCACACAGGAGTCTTGCAGATGCTGAATGAAGCTTCTTCGATCCTCCTCGGAGTTAAACAGCAGCACCTGGGTGGGAGGAAGGCTGAGCCAATGCTCAGAGCTTGAGCTTCTGGTTCAGCCTCCCCTCAGAGAACCTTAGGTTGGGGGTAGGTGAGTGGCCCAAGAGGGTCAGAAGGAGGGTCAGAGGACCTCTGAAAGGAGTGCCTCTCCCACAATCAGCCTTCACGATGAGCTCTGTAGCTAAGAAGAGGGTGACTCGAGAGGACTCGCTGTGAGAGGGGAGGCAGGATGGGCTGTACCAGGTCATATTCCTTGGGGATCTTGAGCAGCAGGGTGCGACATCCACGGTTGTTGGACAGAATGAGGTTGACCTGCTGCAGGGGCCGCAGCTGGATGGTGCGCAGCACAGAGAGTCGCATATCCAGAACCTGAAGACACTTGTCTTGGAGCAGCTGAATGATGACGGGGTAGCTGCTCTCCCTAGGGCCTGGCCACTCCATCGCTGCAGAGGAGATGATTGGGCAGAGCAGTTCAGCAGAGGTCCCCGGGCCCCTGCCCTCAGGCCAGTTCCACTCTACCGGTCAGAACAGGCATCCCAAAATCTGGCTTTCTCCCCACATTGTAACCTGGTTCTTCCCCCCCCCCCCCCCCCCCCACCTGCTCCCTCCTCCTCAGTCCCATCTCACCTAGTATTCCATCTTTGGCTGCCTCCTTCTTCATACTCTCTTTGCCTTTCTTTTGTAATCTTTTGAGATCTCGGCTCCGGAAATGGGCCACCACCCCAGAGATAAGCAGACTCACTGAAGGGGATCAAAAGGAGCAAGTGGGTAGGGGAGCCCCTCACCTGAAGCTTTACTGAGGCTTGGCTGCTGCCTGCCCCTCCCACCCACCCCCGCCACCTCCCAAGGCTCACTGTGCCCGGCTTCGGCTTCGACTATACCAAGAAACTAGCCCTGCAAGCCAGCAGGTAATGAGGGGCAGGGACAGACCGTGGGAAGGGGGAGGAGGAGAAGAAAGATGGGTGAGGGGGTGAAGGGCCCACCTAGAGGAAGACAGCAGAGAGCCACGAGGGTGATACCAAAACCAGGACCACTGCCCTCGAAGTAGTCAGTCACGGTCATGGGCGCACAGGTTGGCAAATCCTCAATTGTGAGTTGCTTGGGCTGAGGACACGGTGCACCTGAGGGAGAGGGCACAAAAGAATCTCAAAGCCTGAGGGTCCTACTCCTTGGCCAAGCATCCTCCCTCTCTCCTGTAAAAAACCAGGTACCGCCGAAACCGGTTTGGCTCAGTGGATAGAGCGTCGGCCTGCGGACTGAAAGGTCCCAGGTTCGATTCCGGTCAAGGGCATGTACCTTGGTTGCAGGCACATCCCCAGTGGGAGGTGTGCAGGAGGCAGCTGATCGATGTTTCTCTCTCATCGATGTTTCTAACTCTCTCTCTCTCTCCCTTCCTCTCTGTAAAAAATCAATAAAATATATATTTTTAAAAAAAAACCAAAAACAGGTACCCTCCTCTCTCCCAGGCTCACCTCACTGGAACATGTTCCCCTCCAAAAGTCCCCTCCCATATCCCATCTCGCAGCACTCACCGCAGCTTGACCACAGGGTGCAGCCTGCGAACTAGTCCAGTCTCTAGTGGGGGAGATGGCCTAATGCAGGCCTCCTAGACTAACAAGGAGGGGGCTGCCTGGTGCCTGGCTCCCTGGACAGCACCAAGTGATCCCTCAAACCTTGGTTCTTTCTCTGGCAGCCATCTCTTGTATTCTCCCAGGCCACCTACCTTCATGCCAGATAAAGACATTGGGCTGCAGGGCACTGGGGTCCACATTAGTGACAGCCACCAGCACGTCCCGCAGAGTGGTGTTTCTGATTTCTGCAATTTCTTCTCTGGAGAACAGCCTAAGTTGGAGGAAGCCAAGGATTTTGAGGATGGGAAGGGGTTGTAGGCCTCTAGCAACCTCAGCACCAGGTACCCAGGTGAGGAAAGAGACCCAGAGGGTCTGGGAAGAAGGTGGGGCCAGTTGGGAATCAGGAGCCCATGGGGACGGTTTACAGGCAGAGGATCTGGGCCCAAGCCCAAGTGGGAGCCAGGCAGGCCTTACCCATTCCTGGTGTTCTCAAACCAGTAACGGTCACCATCCCGCAGACGCACAAACTGGTCGAGGACTATGGCACTGAAAAGGGGTCCGGGGTCTCCCTGGCTCTCCAGGAGCCCCCCAGGGAGTAGCTCCAGCAGGGACAGGTCGTGGTTGTACAGGGCAGCTGTGGCCTCCAACACCTGGGGAACCACAGGAGGTGAGGTCTGTGTGTACACAGGTGTGTCTATGTGTTGGGGAGGGCAGCCACTGTTGCCCCATCCCTCAAACATAGAACCCCATCAGCTACTTGGCTTGCTGTTCAGGTCTCTTTCTAGGCAGCCCCCTCGGCTGGTGGCAAATCTTGTGGGAGGACCAGTGTATCCCTGCCCATGCTGAGACCACTATCAAATGCCCAAGGATATCTCTTGTGACCATCACTACCCAGACTGCCTGGCCCCAATGATTAGCAGCTTCAGAGTCACCCAACTCTTGGGGAGGAACCCCGCAGGAATAGGGCAATGGCACCCACCCAGGGGCTACCCTGCAGGAATGGTACGATGATGTAGTGGTGAGGAACATACTCTGGAATCAGGTGGCTGAATTCAAATCCTGCATCTATGAGTGACTTCACAACTATGTCATTGATAAAACGGGGATAATAGTAGTATCTACCCTCCCACATTCCTAACGTAGATTAAACGAATTACATGTGTCAAGGACCGGGAACAGTAGGGCCACAGGAAAGCTTTAGTTGCTATTATTATCATTACTATTCCTGACCTGGGCGTCCACATTGGGGTTGAGGTAACTCCAGTTCTTCGGGTTCTCTAAACCCAAGGCTAGCAGAGCTTGACTATAGCTGGGCAGCCCCATATCCCTGCCACGCTGGATGCTGCTGGCCACGTAGTCTGTGCGGGAGAACTTGCCAAAGCCAGGCCAATAATCTAAGGAGGGGAGAGGACTAGACTATAGGCTCAGTCACTTCAACCCTTCTTTGCCCAATAGCCTCCAATTGGGCTGTTGACACTACCCTCCCCCTCTCCCGCCCCCAGCACTTGTCCACATGTGACTGTATCCATATCATCCTTGCCTTGGTGTGGAGTCCATGTCACCATGGCACAAGAGACTTTTTCTGCTAAGTCGCTTCCCCTAAGACTCAAGACTGTTTTAGTTACCAAGCAGAAAATTCCCTAGCCTTTACCTCCTTAACTTCAAGACAGGACTGAATGAAAACGTTTAGAGACCTAAGCATTGAAGAGATTGTGGTGCCGCCCTTCCCCCACATACTCAGACATAGGCAATTTAGAATGAAAACAACACTAAACTGTAAGTTGAGGGGAAATTTTCAAAGCTTATTTTCTTCTAATGGCTATTTGCAGTGTATCTCTGTCTCTGCACTGTAGGTACCATAGGTCTACCTGTTGATTAACTCAAAAGAATCCCCAGGCTGCCAGGCCTCTGGGCCCCTTTCCCTTCCGGTTCCAGAGCTCACCCCTAAGATCTTCAACCACTATCCTGTCCTCCAGCTCTGAAATCTGGGAGGCCATTCCCAGCAGCAGTTGATTCACTGCCTGGGCACTGTTCAGGTTGGGGTTCTGGAAATAAACAAGACTCTCAGTCAAGAAGGCTTTCAGGTCCCTTCCCAAAGCCCAATCCCTCTAACCTTGGACCACAGGACAAGGGTCCCTTGGCCAGTCCCAGACTCTCTTGAGCTGTTGTCCCCAGATAATTTTCTGATTCCTCTACCCTTCATCTCCCACCACCCTGGAGCAGCAACACTCAAGAATTGGAATTGTTGCTTTCCCCAGCCTATGTAATGAGACTGACCTTGAGCCACCTTCCCTTGACCCTGACCCCAGGCTGACCTCCCGAGTCCAGTAGCTGTTGCAGACTCTGAGAACTCTGGAGGTGTTAAGACCCTTGGTGATATTCTGGAAATCACAGCTGGCAGTTCTGAAATGGGAAATCAAGAATGTGGTGAGGGGATTCAGAGAAGAAGCTAAGATGGGGTTGAGTTAGGTGAGGGATTCAGAGGGGGTTGGCCAGGTCTGAGGGATAGTCCCTGAACTTCCTTGAAGTTCTGGCAATGTGTGTGGATTGAAGATAATCCACAGGGTGGGAAGGAAAGGAGGGAAAAGGGTTATCCAGCTGATGGACAAATCCTGCTCTCAGCAACTGAAGTTCAGTCATTATAAGGAGCTGGGGAGATTTCCCTGTTAAGGCTGAATCTCCTATCCCAGGGTCCTGTTTTAGGACCCCAACGTCTGCTTCCTTCACGTCATTGTAGAGGTGTAGAAAACGCTCCAGGACCCCAGGCCCACTAATTCACCACCTCTGCCAGTGCTGCCTCCCCTCCCATCACCAGCCTCTCCCTCACCTCATGTAGACGCCAGGGGGCACCATGGTGGAGAGGAACTGTTCAGAGGCTGCCAGGAACTCTGGAGAGATGCTGGGGTCCAGGAAAGGGCGGTACCCTGCCCCATGGGAGGAATATGAGAAATAAACTCCTGAACCCTCCATCCTCCCATAACAGGCATCCACCTGTCTTCTTTCCACCTATGGATCCTAACCACAACCTCCCTCAACACAGGTGCCCCCCATGCCCTCACCTGTATATTCTGGGGGTGTTTTCTGCAGGAAGCTGGGCAGCCACTCATACAGAGCAATGTTCTGAGGGTCAAGAGAGAGGAAAGGTGGGGCGAATGCTCCAGCTGCCAGGCCAGGAGGGTCTGAGCCAGGGGAGGCTTAAGTGGGAGAGGAAGACCAGGCAGGGGCAGTCATGGGAAAGGCAGCTCAAATGGGAGAGGAGCTGAGCCTCTCCCCACAAGGAACAAGGGATTGGGGGGCGGGCAGCTAACTCTCTTGTGTAAGTGGCACTTTGCCTCTCTGTCATCCCTAGACTTTAGCTCTCCACGTGAGCAGGGGGTCCCGCGAGCAAGGGAAGTCCTGGTCACCAGCTGTCCCAGTAAAGGGTGTTTCTGGGTGGCCGGTGTCCAAGGATGGAGGACTCTGCAGGGGAGCAGAGTCCCCGCGGACCAGGGCAGGAGGGTGGGGCGGGGAGGGCCGTGGCACCGACCTGGTAGGTGGCAATGACCCTCTTGCGCGCGTGCTGGAACAGCTCCTCGTCCCCCCAGCGCGGGTGCTCGCGGGCCAGCCTCTGCGCGCACAGGTTGTGGTAGCGGAACCAGAGCAGGCCCAGCGCCTGCAGGAAGGGCTCGCGGTTCCCTCGCTCGGCCCCAAAGGCTGCATCCGCCAGGGGGACACAGGAGGAGAGGAGCGGGTGTGACCCAGGGGAGCGCCACCTCGCAGACCCCAGCCCGCCCCGCCCTCCCGCCCGCCCTGGCGCCCCACGGCCTCACCGTACAGCCCCCGGGGCCCGCGCTGTCCCGTGGCGGGGTCGGGCGCGGTCCACATGAGCAGGGGCTCCTGCGCGTCCCGGGGGAAGGCGGGGTCGGCCCCCGACGCCAGCTGCCCCCCAGTGAAGTTCCGCAGCGCGTCGCTCCAGGAATGCGAGGAGCCATAGATGGCGCTGCCGTCCAGCCAGCCTGTCACCTCGTTGGTCTGACAGGTGGGCAAGGGGGTGGTCGAGGCGGGTAAGGGAGGCCCAGGGCCAGGGCCTTGGGGGAGGGGGGTCCTCTCCGCACACGACCCTGCCAGACCCGGAGCCCAGAGCCCCACCCGCCTGGAATCCAGCTCCTGCCCGGCCACCTGCCCATCTCACCAGGTCCCGGGGGTTGCTGGGGCTCTGTCCGGTCTTGGGGTCCCAGCGGCTCCTCTGGAAGGGCAGCACCACATCCCCGCGCCAGTTGGGGTCGAACTTGGGGTCCCCACGTGGGATGTGGATGTTGAGGAACTCGGCGGGGCAGCTAGGCCTCTCTATGCTCACCAGGTCCGAGAGCACGTGGTAGCCTGCGTGCCAGGGGGCGAACTGGTGAGAATCGCCACTTCCTGTGGCCGAGTTTCTCAAGAGCCAAAAGGCAGATGTTCGAGTGCAAGCGTTACCAACAGCTCTGTGGCTTTTTCTAATCTGCAAAGTTGTTGTGACCATCAATATAATTAATATAAGCCCCCTCCCCAGCCAGTCCCCATCTCCTAATAGGTCCTTCTACCTCCCCTCCTCTAGCGGAGGTGGGGGGGGGGAGGGCAAGGGGGGAGGTGATGGGGGGAAGGAGAGTATGATCTTATTGAGAGGAGAGCTGGCAGGGGACTCAGCTCCTGAGAACTATAACGGAGGGCCGGGGTTACTCCTGGGTTTGGAATAAGGGGTAAAAGAAAATGTATGGGAGCAAAGGTCCCTGAATGGAAACCCAGATCCCTCTGAGATGAAAAAAGGCTCGTGCTGCTTAGAGGGGGTCGGGTGTGTGGCTGAGGACTTGCAGAGGGGCTCAGTGGGTCGGCCCTCGTGTTTTCCCACGTCGCCCTCACCGAAGAAGACCCCCAGCACGGTGCGGTTGCGGCGGGATGCCAGCCCGGCTGGGCCCTGCATGGCGGCGTTGCTGAGTTGGCGCGGGTTGGGCAGCTGCGGCTCTCCCAGAGCTTGGTACACACCGTCTGCGTAATTGGCCGGTACCAGGCGTCGCAATGGGCCGCCTGCAGGAAACAGGCTGAGTGAGGGCACTCCGTCCCCAACAAGCCCCGAACTTTGCCCTCCTCTTCCCTCACCAGGGACAAGACCCCTCTCCCTGGTCTCCTGGCCCCCGCAGGGATGCACAGGCGTTCGCTGCGCAGGCAGCCGGGAGGCTGGCGGTGCGCTCCCCCACAGGCTCCTCGCCAGGACGCACCTGCAGCGCCGCGCTGGTGGTGCCGCAGGTTGTTGAACCAGCCGTCATAGCGCTGCACTTCCCAGGGCAGTGAGAGTGCGTCCGCGCCGCCTGTGGGTCAGAGAGTGGCCCCCTCAGGGCTAGCCTCCCCGCGACGCCCCGGGTACCCGACGACCTCAGCCCGCGCTTCTCCGGCTCGCCCAGCGTCCCCAAACCGACCCGAGCGGCTGTGCCTGCGCAGCGTGGAGGCTGCGCTGGGACGTTTGCCAGCCTGCTGAGCCGCGCAGCCATCTGACCCGATCTTCCAGCCTCAGGGAACCGCTTGACTTCATTGCTCCCTTCCCTCAACCCCAGGGGTACTGAGTGACCCCCGGGAGGGCACCCGCTGCTTACCCGCCGGATCCAGGGATCCGGTCAGTAGAGCTCCCAGAAGCACCAGTGTCTCTGGTCTTACGTGGAGCATGCCGAGCCTGTAGCCTGGGGAATAGGAGGTGGTATGTGAGGGACAAAAAGCTGGCGTCCCCAAAGCCTACAGCCGGCACAGAAGGAGGAGGCATCAGCTGTTTTCACTTCGGGGGCGAAGCTTTTAGAAGCCTTACCAAAACCCGCACCGGCACGCTGCTCTTTGGGGAAGACGGCGGACGTGACAGCCCTCACCTCCCCGCCTGGGGAACTGCTTCTCCTAGAAAGCAGGAAAGCAGGGGAGGGAAAGGGGCTAGTAAGCTGGAGGCCAGCACATGCAGCGCCTCATCCTCCGAAATGAATGTCTCTGCATGGACTGGAGGGATGGGAAGATCGAGCTCCAAGCCCCGGTCCAACCTCTGGTTTAGAGCCCCCGTGGGGATCAGAAGTCTTTTTTCCTCTTGGAATCTTTGCTTTTTTGCTCTGCTTCCTGCCTCCACCACCCCATTCCCACAGCCACTCACCAGCTCAGCCTCCCCGCTGCGCTCTCGCCCAGCGCTCCGGGTCCTCTGAGGCACGTTGCGCGCGTGTCCACTCTGGCTAGACGGGTTACAGGTGTGACCGGCTGGACTCTGCGCTCACCCCCTGCTAGGAGGCAGGTCTCCTCTCATTTGCATAACGACCGCCTCCTCTACTTTGCATGATCTCTTCCCGGACAGATCCCACTTCCAAGCCCCGACGCTGCTTGGCACGCTGCCCGTGCAGCTATAAAAGGAGTCAGGGTCCCGAGCGACTTGCAAACGCAGAGCAAACCGCAGAGCTGCAAAGGTAGCTGTGAGAAATAATTCCGTTTTCCCCGCTGACCCGACTCCTCCCGGGCCAACCCTGAGCGCTCGAGGACTGCGCTCCCCAGCCCAGGGGCGCAGACTTGACCAACCCCTTGGGTCTTGCCTTAGCACGCCAGGGGCGGGGTGAAGAGAAGTGGAACTCAAGCTTCGACGCCACGGACGCGCTCTCCCAGCTCCAGCAGGCTCCGCTCCCGACTTTCCCGCCCGACAACGCACAGCGCTCGGCCTCGTTACAGCATGACGCTCTGGGATGGCGAGCTGCCTTTCTACCCCCAGCCCCGGCACGCCGCTGGCTTCAGCGTCCCGCTGCTCATTGTCATTCTGGTGTTCCTGACCTTGGCTGCCAGCTTCTTGCTCATCTTGCCCGGGATTCGTGGCCATTCGGTAAGGGGGTGCTAGAAGCTGGGGTCTGGGGACGTCGTGGGCAGCTTGTTTCGGGAGGACCCAGGACAGATTAAGACTGCAGCGAGGACCTCCATGGAAGAGTCAGACAAGCATAGATGGGGCAGACCCAGAAGCCTAGCGCAGCACGCACCCCTTTCCAAGGACAGGAAGAGGTTCCATTCTAGACATCCTAGGGCAGCGGTTCTCAACCTGTGGGTCGCGACCCCTTTGGTGGTCGAACGACCCTTTCACACGGGTCGCCTAAGACCATCCTGCACATCAGATATTTACAGTACGATTCATAACAGTAGCAACATTCCAGTTATGAAGTAGCAACGAAAATAATTTTATGGTTGGGTCACAACGTGAGGAGCTGTATTTAAAGGGCCAGACGGTTGAGAACCACTGTTAGAGCCTGGCCCAGTGGGTCATTCAGGAGGCTGCTGTGAAGAGCAGGTAGGTACCCACCTGGGGCCCATTCTAGTTTATGTGCTGGCTTGCCTCCTTGCCTCTCCCCCTACTGCAGCTCCATTCCCCCTACTCCCATTCACTCCTCCCCAGAAGGACAGAAACTAGCTGCTCAGACTGCTGTGTTCCACTTGTGTGCTGGGTTGAGATATGTGTATATGGATTCAGACACTTCCCCACAGGATTCAAAGCTGTAGCCGACTGGATACTTGCCCTGAGGTTCCCGTCCCTCTCCAAGAACCTACCTTGTTTTTCAAGTCTCGGAAGACTCAGCCTTCCTGGGTCTTGTCCTGCACTGGTTTCCTGGGAAACCAAGGAATGCCTGAGAGGTGGTGTTCATACCTCTCCTACTTGGCCACCAACCCCAGGGCCTCCTTCTCTTGGGGGAGGTGCCCCCTCCCTGCCTAACACTTCTGGACTCACTGAGCCTTTTCATAGCAGTGACCTGAGCAGGAGGTAGAACCAGGACCAGGAGCCAGATAGCTGGGGGGTAGGGGGTGGGGGGTGGGGGCGGTGAAGGTTGTGGGAGAGCACCAGGCAGGGAGAGATGGCCGATTGCAAAGTGGACTGGGAAATGGGGTTGGGGAGATGCAAGCACAAGGTCAGAAAACATCAGAAATGCCAGTGGCTCAGAAGGACTTGCACGAAAAGGAAGCCTGACTTCTGCCTCAAAGCACCAGGAATGTAACTGGGAAAAGGACTTGGGGCAAGAGAGGGCAGTTGCAGGAGCACTAAATATCCAGGGGGCAGGGGGACTCTGGTTGGATAATACCCAGGCCTGACCCGGTGCCTGTTCCTGCAGCGCTGGTTCTGGTTGCTGCGAGTTCTCCTCAGTCTGTTCATCGGCGCAGAAATCGTGGGTGAGTGCGTGGTGCAACCGATGGGGAGGGGACCTGGGGTGGGGGAGGAGGCTGGCAGAGGGCACCTCACTGACCCACTGAAGCCCCTCTGCAAGTCCACAGCCACACCCCCGACCCCCACTAAGCAGCACGAGCCTTTTTTATTTCAGAGGGATCTGGGGTTTCCATTCAGGGATCTTTGCTCCCATAAATTTTCTTTTAGCTCTTACTCCAAACCTGGGAAAATGGAGAGCTGGGCTTCCCTCTTCCTCTGTCCATTTCCAGCTCTTTCTAGTGCCCACTCTTCGGTTCTTACCATGTAGACCATATTGGACCTCCACTCCCATCTCTCTTCACAGTATCCCACCTTCCATCACCACGCTCCCAATTCCATCTCCCCAGCCCTTCCCCTAACCGTCCCCCCCGCCCGTGCCTCTCCTCACAGCGGTGCACTTCAGTGCGGAATGGTCAGTGGGTAGAGCGAACACCAACACCTCCTACAAGGCCTTCAGCGCAGCCCGCGTCCGAGCCCATGTGGGTCTGCACGTGGGCCTGGAGGGAATAAATATTACACTCACAGGTGAGCGGCTGGGCGACAGTGAACTTCTGGGATGGACAGACCCCCTGGAGGGGGCGGGGGGAGGGCTGGGCGGGAGTGTGCCAGGGGCAGCTGCAGGGCCTCTCGGGTCTCACAGGGACAGAGAGCTTGTGGTCCTCTCGCCTTTGTGTTTTCCCCAACCCCTGCCAAACCCGTTTCTCTCGCGCCTCCGCTTTACTATCCGAATCCACTTAGTTTCCGGGTCCGGGGCTGGGCGCGGCCCCATGACCCCGCCGCCCTCCGCAGGGACCCCGGTGCAGCAGCTGAACGAGACTATCGACTACAACGAGCAGTTCACCTGGCGTCTGGGCGAGGACTACGCCGAGGAGTACGCGGAGGCGCTGGAGAAGGGGCTGCCGGACCCAGTTCTCTACTTGGCGGAGAAGTTCACCCCGAGCAGCCCTTGCGGGCTCTACCGCCAGTACCGCCTGGCGGGACACTTCGCTTCAGCCACGCTGTGGTGAGCCCTGGCGGGAAGGCGCCGTGCGTGTGTGTGTGTGTGTGTGTGTGTGTGCATGTGTGTCCAATACGCTCCGGGGAGTGTGCTCGGCCCTCGGTTCAGAAGGTCAGGAGGACCGCACAGACCGTCGGAATCTCCCAGAGCCTCATCAAAGGCTGGGATCCAGCCACACCCTTTGGGGGTTCCCCCTGCACTTCCGCCACACCACCCCGGGGTTTCGGCCTGGGGTAGAGGACGCGAGGCTGCGGGAGCCCGCGGCCTGGGAGGAGCGGGCTCACAGCACCGGTGTCCCCGCAGGGTGGCGTTCTGCCTCTGGCTCCTCTCCAACGCGCTGCTCTCCATGCCGGTCCCGCTCTACGGAGGCCTGGCGCTCCTGGCCACCGGCGCCTTCGCGATCTTCGCAGTCTTGTCCTTCGTCTCCATCGCCAGTGTGCCGCTCTGCCCGCTTTACCTGGGCTCCTCCGCCATCACCAGTCACTACGGCGCCGCCTTCTGGGTGACGCTGGCCACCGGTGAGGACCGAGCGATGGGCCCGGGCGGCTGGGGATAGGGACGGGGTTTATACCGGTTGCGCGCTTTCCAGTTTACAAAGTGAGTTCACCTACATTACTCTTTGCCCCTCTCGATAGTTCGTAGAGGCAGGCGCTGTTGTGCCCATCTTGCAGAAGGGTGTGGCATCTTGCCCAGTGAGCACTCGAACCCTTGTATCATGCCATCCATATCAGAGGTCCTTCTGTGTGTGTGTGTGTGTGTGTGTGTGTGTAAGAAATGGGAGGGGTGGCTCCACAGATGACGGGGGCAGGCCGGGTTCTGTCCCGGAGCCCTGACAGCGCCCCCCCCTTTTTTTTCTTTACGTCTGCGCTGCCGCAGGCGTCCTGTGCCTCCTTCTAGGAGGGGCGGTGGTTGGTCTCCATTACGCTAAGCCCAGCGCTCTTCGCACCTTCTTGGACGGAAGCGGCAAGAACTTCGGTAACCAGGCGCGAGGGGGCTCGCCTCTCGGCCTCAACAACCCATCCTACAAGCAGTTCGAGGCCATGGCCACAACGATCAGTACTAACCTGTGAAGGAAGGGGACTCGACCTCGGACTCCTACTCCGCCTCGGTCCCCGGGCGCAGAAGTTCACCCCGAGCAGCCCTTGCGGGCTCTACTGCCGGTACCGCCTGGCGGGACACTACCCTGCGGTGCCCCTCCTGACCGCAGTGCCCGCCAAACCGGAGCCGGGACTGCTCTGGGAGGGGTGCTGGGCTGCCAGGAAAGGTGGGCGGCCTCAGTCATGCGCCTTGCACCCAAGTCTCCCAAGATGAGCTGCAAATAAATTTTTTTCCCTTTTGTTTTGTAAAAACGGTTCTCCGTTCATTTCCATGGCTACTTCAGACTCTTGTGCGACACCCGGCCTCGGGAGACTTCGCTGGGCTGCAGGCGGCCATAGAACGTTTTCTTTGCCTTGCCGCCCCATTCTCCATCTGGAGAATCCAGAGTAACCCAGGAAAAGATCTGGAAGACGGGCGCCCTCTAGTGAGCTCAGAGGAGATCCGACCGGAGCCAGCATCTTCCTGAGCCACCCCAAAGGGATGGATGGTAAGGGCACCGGTGACCAGACAGCTCACCCTCCAACTGACACACCCAGTGGGATCCCCCTCCGCTGGCCCAGCTAAGTGAGCTAAGAGGAAATGGAATTTTGGAGTTTATTCACTAACTAGAGGCCTGGTGCACGAAATTCGTGCACTGGGTGTGTGTGTGGGGGGGGGGGTGGGGGTCCCTCAGCCGGGCCTGCGCACTCTCGCAGTCTGGGAGCCCTCGGGGGTTGTCTGACTGATGGCTTAGGCCCGGGGAGTGTGGGGAGCGGGCCTAAGCCATCAGTCGGACATCCTTAGCACTGCCATGGAGGCAGGAGAGGCTCCCACCACTGCCACTGCACTTGCCAGCCATGAGCCCGGCTTCTGGCTGAGAGGTGCTCCCCCTATGGGAGCACATTGACCACCAGGGGGCAGCTCCGGCATTGAGCGTCTGCCCCTGGTGGTCAGTGCGCATCATAGCGACCAGTCGTTCAGCCGTTTGGTTGATTTCCATATTACCCTTTTATTATATAGGATTCTAGTTTATTCACTATGGAATGGTGTTGAGGCCCAAGGTTGATGTAAGCAAGGCATAAAAATGTAAATCCTGGGATTTTTTAAAAGGTCCTTGGCAAGTCTTACAATTTTATTTAGCAAATTTGAGAACTGAAACTCAAAGAGAATGTGGCACAGTTGGTTAATATTAGGCCTAGGGTAAGAAGTTTGGTTTCTTCTCCCTCTGAGTGTCTCTTTCATTGTACCAAGAGGTCACACAAGCTGGGGAAATAAAGGAAGAACAAAGGGGACCCAGGAAAAAGGAAAACGAGGTGTAGAGGGATAAGAAGGACCACAGAATCATCATTATGGGGGTGATGCTAGGTTTCAATAAATGGAATCTGACACAGGCAAAGCATCAAAAAAAAAAAAAAAAAAAGTCAGGGTTGCTGTATGGAAACATTTGGTCTTCCCATGTGACAAGGTTTATGGGCAGTTCCAATATCTGTTCAGCACCTTAGGTCTTTTCTTTTGTTTTGTCAACATCGATAGAGTCTCCTTTTTTGACTCCACCTACAGACCGGAGCTGGAGGGCCGTTACAACCCATTCTATGGGCAGTTCCGGAGGGAGGTTCGGAGGCTCAAAGGAGGTCTGGAATCACATTGGAAGTCTGGGTGGCCACCAGGGAGAGGAACCTTATGGGTCAGGGTCAGGCATTCTGGGTTGCTCCTTACAGCATGCCTGGGGGGACGCCTCTGACAGAGGAATGTCCTGGGGCTCAGGACTCTCAGCTGTGGACCGGTAGCGGGGGCTCAGGAGTCCCCCTTCTTCAGGATTCCACTCCAGCCCAGGGTTCTCCCCTACACTCTGATTGAAGAAAGCCTTCAGTCTGTGGGGCTTCATTCTGTGGGCCACCACCATGGCCAGGCCCAGCAGCACACAAAGCAGTCCTGGGAATGAGGCAACAGGCGTCTTGTTTAGTAATGACAACACCCTCCCAAGGACATGGTCTCCTAAGTCAGCGGTTCTCAACCTGTGGGTCGTGGCCCCTTTGGCGGTCGAAGGACCCTTTCACAGGGGTCGCCTAAGACCATCCTGCATATCAGATATTTACATTATGATGCATAACAGTAGCAACATTACAGTTATGAAGTAGCAACGAAAATAATTTTATGGTTGGGTCACAAAGTGAGGAACTGTATTTAAAGGGCCAGAAGGTTGAGAACCACTGTCCTAAGAGCATCAGAACAACTCTAAAGGAGGCCTGGCGTCCTGGCTTCAAGGCAACTTGGGCTCAGAGAGGCAGTTGTGAGTTTTGGACTCTAAGCCAAATGCTTTCAATTACATCCCATGAGCCAGAGAGAGAATGAATATGAATATGAAAACAGGAAACCCTGAGGAAGGGCAGGGCACAAGGAGGAGGCATGGGAAAGGGCATGAGGGACAGACACAGTGGGTGGGACAGGAGAGGACAATAAACTGCAGGACACGTAAAGGGTATGTGAAACAGGGACAGAGAAGAATTCTAGGAATGGGGGACACAAAGAAAAATGTTTGGGGGAAGTGGGAGGGGATATGAGATTAGAAGATTTAGGAAAGAGTTGGACAAAGAGATAGTTAGGGGATGAGGCACATGACAGAGAAAGAGAGAAGACACAGGGGAGTAGGCATATACAAAAAGAGAGGGAAAGTGGAAATGGGGAGAGAAAACCCAGAGATGAGGGATATAAGAGGGATGGGGCTTTAAAGAAGGGAAAGGCACCCTGGCCCCCAGACCCTCAACCCCCCGCCCCCTATCATAATGGTCCCTGATACTCCCTCCCTGGCCCTGAGCTCTCCAAGTGCCTGCCTTCGGGGCTGAGCCTCACCTGTGCTCAGCGTGATCCAGAAGGCAGGTCCACGGTGGAAGTGTAGCATAGCAGTGCCCATGCGCAGAGGACAGGGTGGGGTGAGTGGCGTGGCCATGGAGAAAAAGATCAGTCCCGACAGCTGGAAGACGCCCGTGGCAAGCAGCATGTGGCAACCATAGACCAGCACAGGCATGGACAGCATCACGTTGGCCAGCAGCCAGCAGAGGAATGCCACCCTGGAAAACCAGGACCCTGTGAAGGCTGGCCCAGGCACCTCTACCTGGAGGGCTCCAGGTGGAGGCTCAGGGACCCAAGGATACCCCAAAGATGTGAGGTAGGGATTTCTGCTTTGGGATTCCCAACTGAGTACTGTGGTGACTGGCGCCACCTTCCTCATAGGAATTGCAATATAAGGAGGGGGGTGGGGGTGGGGGAGAAGATGGCTAGAAACCCTGTTCCTGGGTCTAGAGCAGTAGGGCCTCCATCCCACCCTCACCACAGAATGGCCGAGGTGTAGTGTCCTGCCAGGCGGTACTGGCCATGCAGGCCACATGGGCTGGTCGGGGTGAACTTCTCAGCCAGGTAGAGCACAGGGTCTGGCAGTCCCTTCTCGAGCGCTCTTGCATACGCCACAGCATAGTTCTCCCCTAGGCGCCAGGTGAACTCCTCGTTGTAATTGATAGTCTCATTCAGCTGCTGCACTGGGGTCCCTGGGAAATGGGGCAGCTGTGCTCAGCAGGGACCCAAGGGCCAGAGTGAGGCATTTGCCTGGGTAAGGGGCTCATCACAATGGGCAGAGGGACAGGAGCTGGTCTCAATGGAGAAAAGGCAGCTTCCAAGGCCTGGGAATTTCCCCTCCTACCATCCCCCTACCTTGTAGCTCTTTAGACCACACCAAACTAGAGCCCAAAGACACAGAACAGAGCCCCCCTCACCGTCAAGAGCCCTTCCTTACCTGTGAGAGTGATGTTGACTCCTCCCAGCCCAACATGGAGCCCAACATCAGCGCTGATCCACTGGGAACTGAAGGCCTTGTATGATGTGTTGGTGCTGACCTGGCCCACAGACCACTCAGAACTGAAATTCACAGCTGGGGTTGGGGAGTTGGACATAGGGGAACTCAGGGAGTTGTGGGCATTGCTGAGTTAGAGTCAGAGGGAGAGCCGCAAGGGGACCATGTCTGTTTTGCTCATATTTGTATATCCATTAACTAGCCTAGGGTCTGGCTCATGGTTGGTTTGCCAATAATGTGTGAGATGAATCCTAGACTTCCCTTGGTCATGCTCCTCTTATCCCTCCTTCCCTTTCTCTTCCTGTTTAGAGAGAGCTACTCAAGCAGCTGGGGGAGGAAACCATTAATGTAATAAACCATGTTGGGCAAACACAGCTTCAGCTTTGAGACTTCATCTCTCCTACTTGCCTAATTCTCAAAGCAAAGCAAGCAGGCCTCCCCCCATTTCCTCCCTCCAGTATCCAAAGGCCTTCTCCCCACAGACATTCATTTTGATCTGCTTTCCTCTGAATAAAAATGTTATGAAGGTTGGAGAGATGTGTCCAGCATGGTTTCCCAGGGCCCACACCCCTCTGAGCAGGGGTAAAAGTGGGGGGATATGGCCACAATGAGGGAGGCATGTGGGCAGGGTGTGGAAGACCACCCTGAAGCAGAGGCTGCCCTGAGGAAACACGGAGACGCCAGCGGCTGCTGAGGGAACCGGGAACCAGGAACCGGATGGGACGGGACGGAGGCACTGCCTGAGGCAGCTGTGCTTCACACTCACCCAGGATCACAGCCCCGATGAATAAGCTGGTCACCACCCGAAACAGCCAGAACAGCCTCTGAGCCATAACAGGGTGGGTGGGTTTAGGAAGGAGCACCCTCCTCCCCAGTCCACCCTTCTTCTTTCCAGCCTTGGGATTACTCGGTGGATGGAGATCCCAGTGCCTGGTAGGCACATAATAGGTGCTCAATAATCATCTGTTGAATCAGTGAGTGGGGGAGCTCTCTGCTGGGGGTGGGGGGTGGGGTGGGGGGTGTTGCTTTCTCAGGACTGAAGCCTGTTTCCTGAGTCTAGTTATAGTGAGAGAGTATGGCCCCCTCACCTCAAGGCCAAGGTCTCTCTGGGACCAGGGTCCCGAAGGCTGGGTTTGTTTCTTACCGTTTTGCCCCGAATGCCAGGCAGGATGATGATGAAAGTGACCAGTGCAGTAAGAAAGATGGTGATGATGATGGCCAAGGTGGTGTCCATTGGGAAGGTTGGCTTGGGGCCAGTATAGAAGGGGAATGTGTGTCCAAAAGCAGCCATTCTGGTGGGGTTGTGCAGGGAAGGCAGATGCTGTACAACAAGGATAGATGTTTATTGAGTGCCCTGTGTGCCAGGCACTGTTCTTGGTGCTGGAGATACAGCTGAGAATAAACCAGATCAGGCCCCTCTTCTCTTGAGCTCACCAGACTCCACTGTTACTGCCATTCCACTGCCCCTCAGCCATTCATCTCCCCATGTTCTGGCTGTGAACGAATGAGGGTCTTGGCAACCAGTCTCTGTGGTTCCATGTTCCCTTCCTAACCTCCAGGTCCCTAAATCAGTGCCGCCACCACCCTGGAGGCTTCTCTGCTTCCTTTGGCACTGTCTTAAGAGACACAATTCTTTTTCTTCTTTTTTTATCTCCCTCAGGCCTCCAGACACATCACAGAACAAAAAAAGAGCTATATTTACTATCAAGTGAAAGCATAAGGGTAAAAGATAGTACAGATGACACAAATTTTGGTTTTCCTCCTCAGTCCCCAAAGGAACAAAGGTCAGACAGCTCTGCTAAGTATATGATTCAACTATATTATCAGAAGGCTGATTTCCAGACCTGGCACTGCCCACACTAGTCTGTCAGCTTTCTCAAGTGCCTGGCTCCAGCTCTGGCTACTCCAGAACAATTGAGTTGAATTGAGTTCACCTCAATAAGCGCTGAAGGAGCACCTGCCATCCACCAGGCATGGCGCCAGGGCCAGAGGCCAGATGTCCTTCTACCGCACACGTCATCAACCGCAGCCTTCCTCCTTGACTTAAATTCCCAGGCCTTATTTCAGCTCACACACTGGCTCAGCTCTTCTCTGCCTGTTCCCTGATTTCAGAGCTAGATTTACTCTAATTTGTCCCTTTGCAGACAGATAGTGTGTTTTATTAAATCCAGACAAAATGGATTACAAGACACACTATTACTTTATGCGAAAGAAAGAAACTACAAATTAAACCATGACAGCCATTGTTGGTAAGATACACCTCAGTTTCAGAGATGTCAAAATGTGAGAATAAAGTGTATTTTACAATCAATGATTCCAGCTCTGCTCATTTCCCTGAGTGTGATCTACACTGGGATCTTGGTTTGCGCAAGAGGCTCCATGCTTTATACACTGACTAGAGGCCCAGTGCATGAAATTCGTGCATGGGGTGGGGGTGGGGTTCCTCAGCCCGGCCTGCACCCTCTCCTATGCGGGACCCCTCAGGGGATGTCCGACTACCTCTCGCAATCCGGGACCATTGGCTCTTAACTGCTCTCCTGCCTGCCTGCCTGATTGCCCCTAACCACCTCTGCCTGCCTGCCTGATCGTCCCTAACTGCTCCCCTGCTGGCCTGATCACCCCTAATTGCCTCTGCCTCACCCCGCACCCAGGACCCAGGCTTCCCTCCCTCTGGCTGGCCATAGGCACCCAGGACCTGGGACAGCTTCGCCTGGGCCAGCCGCAACTGCAGGGGACCATGGGTGGGCAGCTTTGCCCGGGCCGCAGGCACTGGCGCCTGGGACCATGGGGCGAACAGCTTGTCCCTCTTCTGGGCAGAAGGTGCAGGCACAGCCACTGACATCCGGGACTGCAGGGCGGGCGACTTGTCCCTCTCCTGGGCCACAGCCTGGCTGGTCCCCATTCCTCTCTTGTGAGCTCATTTGTGCCTGGCTGGTCACCATTCCTCTCTCCTCAGTGTTGAGTGTCTGAGCCATTATGTCATGATGGCATGAGGGCATGACAGTGTGAGGGTGTGATGACCATTTGCATATTAGCTCTTTATTATATAGGATGAGAGTGAAAGAACAAGTTTTGGAGTTAAGTAGTTCTATGTTTAATTTCCACCTCTGCCTCTTGCAAGTTACTTGACCTCTACAGAGAATTTTATTTAAAAACTAGAGGCCCAGTGCATGGATTTGTGCACTGGAGGGTCCCTTGGCCTGGCCTGTGCCCTCTCGCAATCCGAGACCCCTTGGGGGATGTTGGGCTGCCGGTTTCATCCCGATCCCTGCAGGCCAGGCCAAGGGACCCCACCAGTGCACAATTCCATGCACCAGGCCTCTAGTATGCATATAAGATCTTAGGTTAATCTCTTCCTGCCCTCCCACCTCCTCCCTTCCCTCTGAGATGAATCAGTCTGTTCAATGTTTCCATGCCTGTGCGTTGAGTATCTGCTCCCTGGTGGTCAGTGTGCATCATAACTACCTGTCAAATGGTGGAACAGTGGCATAGGCTTTTATATATATAGACTAGAGACCCAGTGTACAAAATTCATGCACAAGTAGGGTCCCTAGGCCTGGCCGGCAATCAGGGCTGATCTGTGGGGCAACCAGCAGGGCGATCAGGGCCCCTGCTTGCACCCACCTTGGCCTGGTGCCACCTGCTTGCCGGCCCCTCCCCCTGCCACTGGTCGCTGTGCTGCTCTCATTGGGGCCCATCGGGGTCCATCGGGGCCGGCAGTGCCTCCACTGCTGCCTGCTGCCAGCACCGTGTCACCAATGCCCACCATCTTCTGTGCCACCCCCTGATGGTCAACGCATGTCTAACTCCTAGTCAGTCAAACTGGTCAGTGGAACTCCTGCCCGTGAGGACAATTTGCATATTAGCCTTTTATTATATAGGATGGAGATGATAATAATGTTTACATCATAGGGTCATTGTGAATATAAAATGAGACTGTGTATGTAAAGTGCTAAGAATAGTACCTGGAACAGAATATCAATACATGGAAGCTACCAGATTGGGAAGGTGATGACAATCTATTATTTCATTTATCTCCAATCCTTTTTGGAGAGAACTGGGCTGGAATCAGTTCTGGGTCTGGTTTCAGTTCTTCAATGAATAATGTAACATTAGGAAGGCAAATGACAACTTCCCCAGTCCTTTGTTTCTTTCTCTACAATTAGATATGATGATCTTGGAGTCCCTTCTAGTTCTAAATACTGTGATTCTCCTACAAAACATCATAGCTCCCAGACTTCCCCTTTCCTTCTGGGCTGGTTATTTTCTTAACTTGTCAACTCTCCCATCCCAGAGGAAGGAGTATCTCTTTTTCTTCTGGGCTCTGAAACCTATCCAGCCTGCCTTCACCACCACCTTTCTCATAGCTTATGCTTCTCAAATCTATATTTCTAAGTAGACCTCTTATCTGGGCTCCAAACACAACAGGGTCAATTACCCCATGGGCTTTTTCACTTCGATGTTCCATGGATGCCTCAAATTTAACAGGTCCCAAACTGAATTCACTGTCTCTATTTTGCTTTTCATTTTTTTATCTTTTTGGTCACCACTCCATTAATCAAATAAAGCAGAGACCTGGAATATCGTACTTCTTAAATATTTATTGAAACCATCCATGCATTTCCTTCCCCACTGCCTCTGCTCTAATTCAGCCTCATTCTGTCTTGCCTGGTGTCAGAACAATATTTCTAACAAGAAAATATAATTATTTCAATTTTTTGCTCTGGGGAAAATCTAATCTCACCATCACATAGAAAGTCCTTTGTAGTCTGGTCCCACCTACCCTTCCATCTCCATCTTTCACTCAGCCTAATCTCTAGCCACACTGAGCTATTGGTCTTTCTCAAAATCTGACATGCTCTTTCAAGCCTTCATGCCTTTGTACGTGCTATTTCCTCTGCTTGGAATGCTCTTACCTTCTTGGCAAACTCCTTTTCACTTTTCAAGTCTCAGCTTGTGTTAACCCCTCTGTGAAGGACGCTATCAGGTCTATGTGGATGTTCCTACATTTAATGTTCTGATTGCATTTTGAACACACCTCCGTCCATGATCCCAATAATCAATTTATAGTCTGTTTGAACATCTCCCTCCCTTTTAGCTTTGACTATCCTTATTCCATCTTTGCAACTCCTGAACATAGCATATACTAATCAGTCTGTGGATCAAAGGAATGAATATTATGAACGGGTTCCTCCCTGTGCAGGCAGCATCTTCTATTTGGAACACAAGGGGGAGCTATATTCCCTCATTGTCATTCAACATTACTTTGAGTTCTCACCAATATAGGGCTAAGGACTCGGCAGGAAGGGATTTGACTAACCATGTCAATTTTTAATGATTTCACAAAATTTTCAGAAATTTTGGATTCTTCAAAGCACGAATGTTCATTTTAAATTGAATGGTTGGGTTCTTCAAAGCACGAATGTTCATTTTAAATTGAATCTGAAACATACATTTGAACTCTAGCTCAACATGAGTAACAGAATTTGTGGATTAAATTATTTTGTAAAATATGTCATAGTGATATTTATTTTATTTTCAAAAATATTTTAATTGATTTCAGAGAGGAAGGAAGAGGGAGAGAGAGATAGAAACATCAATGATGAGAGAGAATCATTGATCGACTGCCTCCTACATGCTCCTCACGGGGGATCAAGCCTGCAACCCGGACATGTGCCCTTACCAGGAATCGTGCCTTGACCAGTAATCGAACCGTGATCTCCTGGTTCATAGGTCTGATCGCTGAGCCACACGGGCTGGGCAGTGATATTTATTTTAAAACAGATGTTTATTGGTCTAAGAATTTTAAATTTATGAAGCCTAAAATGAAACCATTATAATTTTGATAGAAGGCTATATTTTTTAGGAAGTCTATAAAATGATTAGTTAGTAAGATAGGAAGATAAAGCAAGCTTGCTAATACATGTTACATTCTGTAACTTCAAAAACAAATATTTGCAATATAAGCAAATAATAGTGTAATGTATTTTGGTCAGGGTCACCTTATTCCTGCATTTATTTAAAAGGGAAGTCATACAATATGTTACAAGAATGGCTCATCTCTATTAGTATGGTGCAGCAAAGAAACACTACCAAAGGCTTTCTGTATCCTAAGCACAGAACATTGTTAACTTATTTCCAATTTTCCAAAATATTTATTAAAGATGACTAAATCAAAGAGATAATTGGTGAAATTTGCCTTAAGTTTTTTTGTTCAATTTAATAAATTAGGTCTTTCTTAACCACATTGCCTAGTTTTTTTCTTTGTTTTTTTTTTAAATATATTTTTATTGATTTCAGAAAGGAAGGGAGAGGGAGAGAGAGATAGAAACATCAAAGATGAGAGAGAATCATTGATCGGCTGCCTCCTATATGCCCCACACTGGGGATCAAGCCCACAACCCAGGCTTAAGCCCTGACTGGGAATTAAACCATGACTTCCTGGTTCATAGGTCGACGCCCAACCACTGAGCCATGCTGACCAGGCAACATTGCCTAGTTTTTAAAGTTAATTTTTCATGCTCCTGTCTTAATTTGATTTTCATGATTTAGCTAACAGGCCTCTCCTGCATGAAGAGGTGGAACTAAAATGAAAAGTCCCCACATCCAGCAATCCTGCTTTTCCTATGAAGCTTATCGTTTCCCTCAGGAACACCTTCCTCCCTGATTTGCCAAGAAGGGTCTGACAGTAGAATTTCTCCTCATCTGATAAAAATCTCATGTCAGTCTTCACTTGACCCACTTCTCCCTGAGCTCACCACCATGATTGGGAAATAAACACAATGCATATTGTTATTAATAAACACTAGGAACAATCAGACATACACCTACAAGTTCATATAAACAGAAATACAGGCACAACAAGGAAGAAGTTCTCAGTAACAAACATCTAGACACTAAAGCCCTGTGCCAGATGCCCCTGTAACAAAACTGGAGTACTTTTTCACTGGGGCAGACCAATCCTCACACTTTGGGGTCCTCCTTTATTACCTGACCTGGAAAGATGTGCCCTTTCTGATGTCCCTTCAAATACTGAAGCATTTCTCATATTAAGTTGTATTCCGGACACATCCTTCCTGCCGTAGGATGAAATGTATGTGTGAGGGGCCAGCAAGAAATAGATCCAATCTTTAAGAAAACTGATCCTAGTACAAGCTACAGTCCCCAGCATCCAAAGTTCTCAGCCACTTTTTTACTGCTCTGTAGCCTCTCTTATAGCTTGACAGGAATTTCTTCCTGAAGTCTCCTGCCCACCTCCCCCATCTCTGGAACCCATAGAGTAAGGACTATTAATTCTCTCTACAAATGAGGAGTGGGTCACATGTCTGGAGTTGCCAAGAGCTCTAATGGGTGATACACAGCTACTATACTGTGATTGATGGTTTATTTCTCTGGTTGGGGTTGACCCCATTAAAACTTTACAGCCCTGGCTGGCTAAGGAGACCCCGTCAGAAACTCCTGTCCCCGCCTCTCTTCTTCAAGAACGTGCGTGGGCATGTGTATGTGCGTTGTTGCACTAAAGGAAAAATTAAATGGAGAATCAGAACAAGATCTGAAATGTAGCCTGAGACAAGGATCTCCAGTAAGGGCTGAGGTAGTAAGGACCCAGGGGTACTGAATCATACAAACCGAACTATCCAGACTTTAGCTAAGCCAGGAGAAGGACTGGATGTCTGTAAGTCTTGCGACATTTATGGCCTTACAAGATTTTTCTTGCTTCCTCTTAGCTTCTTACCAAACTTTTTGTTTGAAAATCTGGTTTTGATCCTGTTGAACACAAGAAGTGCGCCCCTAGGGGCCCGGGCGAGGGCGGCACTTCAAGCCCCCCTCCAAAATGCACCGGGACTGCAGCCACATCCCCGCCACTCACATGGTACCAGGGTTCCCCACCTTCGCGTCTTCAAACAATGCGTGCGTGGCAGCTCGCGCCGCTGGCCTCCTCCAATGGAACCTCACCCGCGACGCTCTCCGGGGTGGAATCAGGGGACCTGGGGTGGAATCAGGGGACCTGGTCCGGATGTTCTGTCAAGAAAGCGCGCGCCCTTTCTCTCCGCGGGGCTCCCTTCCACCCCCCACTTTTCTCATCACTTAAGGACCAGGCTCTGACCCGACAACCCGGGTCCCGGATGCTTCTCCACCTCCTATTTTAAACCACCCTCGACCTTCTCAGACTGCAGCCCAGGCTCCGCGGCGCTGCCCCACGCCAGCCCGGCACAGAGGAGGGACCGTGCCCCTCCGCAGCCACCCCTCAGACTCCGCCCCCCCCCCCCCCCCATACTCAGCGCCCCGGCAGCTCCAGCACAAACCTAGCGATGCAGTCCGGGGCGCGGGAGGCGTGAGACCTCCGAGATCTCACCGTGAACTGCTCGGGGGTGGCGGGGGTGGATAGCACCGTCTCCAACAGGGTCTGAGGATGCGTGCCTTGCTGGGTCGCCTGGCCAGGTCTTCGGACCAAGGTCTTAGAGCCCAGAACCAAAGGTGCGGAGAGGATATAGGGCGCGCCTCTCCGCCCCCTGCACCCTTTCCGTCTTCCACTCCCAGCCTCGTCAGACCCGTGTGCAAGCGGACTTGCCCTTTTCGCTCCCCACGTGGCCACACCAGCTGAGCCCTAGCCACGGACGCGAACTTTCCCTCCACTTGGGTCCTGCGAGCACGTGGCGTCTCACCTTGCGCTCCCGGGTGTCCACGGGGCACCTCGGCGGGTCCCCAGTGCGCCGGCTTCTACCCCGCCCCATTTCGCCCCGCCCAGCCATAGATCTGGGGTGCGCCGTCTCCTCTTCACCACCCCCCCAGCCCCGCCCGTCCTGGCGCAGAACTAGAGAGGGAGCTGGAGGAGAGCGGTCGTCCGGGAGGGAGCGAAGCCGCAGTCCCTGAAGGGGGGACTCCGAAACCGCAGGTCAGATGTCGGAGGGCTGCCCTGGGCCTGCAGATCTGGCGCTGGGAGAAGGGGGGCGGGGGAGGGGGGAGCGGAGGGAGCTCCAGCGGCAGAGTGTGCCCCAGCTCCGCCACATTTTTGAGGGAAGGGAAATTCAGCCAGACCCTCCCGCGCCTCCGTTCTTAGCCTGAGGCTGCAGTGGTCCCGTTAGGGCCTATCCTTCATCCACCAAGGTTTTGGGAGACTAGATGCTTTGGGGTCTGGGAATGTTGGGTGACCTGGTTTGCTTGGGCGTCGGGGGATCTCCCTGAGCTCTTCCTGGCAGCAGCACATCATGCCCGGAGGGAACTGGGAACTTTTAGAGACCAGGCTTTCCTTTTTAGTCCTCCCTTGGGACCAAGTTGGACTCCCTAGCAGTGGTCGGCAAACTCATTGGCCAGCAGAACCAAATATCAACAGCACAACGACTGAAATTTCTTCTGAGAGCCAAATTTTTTAAACTTTAACTATATAGGTAGGTACATTGTTATTAGCTTAATTAGGGTACTCCTAAGGCTTAGGAAGAGCCACACTCAAGGGGCCAAAGAGCCACATGTGGCTCGGGAGCCCCAGTTTGCCGACCACAGCTTAGGGCCTTGACTCCTGTTTCCCCACCCCAGAGTCACTGCTGTAGGACTTCGTGGCTGGAAAAGTTGCCATGTGGGTCAAGAAGGAGGCAGGCCTGTATTCGCTTCCTGGTTCTGCCGCTGCCTGGGGCTTTACAGCCCTTTCCTGAGGTTGTGCCTTCCTTTGAAGGTTGGTAAAAAGTTAGGGAACAAATGTGCTGTGTAAATCCCTGTGGCTACCCACCCACAAGGAGTGCTTATTACGTGTCCACCTTCTCCTTCAGGTTGTTCCCACAGCCTGGCCTGCAGGCTCACCGCATGCTTTTAGGGACTGAGCGGTACATTGGTGTCCGGACCAAGGATCCAGAAGTCAGAGTGGGAGGGGAAGGAGGCAGGACATTCTAGATCAGGGAAGGACCACTGTGGGCACTTCAGCATGTCCAGCCTTATGGCTTCAACCATCCAGAGCCCTGCTCTTTCTTCACAAACTATCAAAGGCTGGTGTCTGGACAGTCTCTGGGATGGAGTGGGTAGAACACTAAGCTTTTGAATTAAGACACGGCCTACATTTTTTCATTTCTTTCTTAAATTTTTTTAATTTTTATTGATTTCAGAGAGGAAGGGAGAGGGAGGGAGAGTTAGAAACATCAATGATGAGAGAGAATCATTGAATAGCTGCCTCCTGCATGCCCCACACTGGGGATCAAGCCCACAACTCGGGGCATGTGTCCTGACCAGGAATCGAACCATGACCTCCTGGTTCATAGGTCGACGCTCAACCACGGAGCCACGCTGGCTGAGCTCATTTCTTTAATGAGATATGGTCAGTGGGGGTGAGGTCACCCTCTGGGTTCCCTCCTCTGTGGCTAGACAACCTACCCAGGAGCCCTGAGGGTTTGGCTGGAGATGAGGCTTTCCATGAGCTCCCACCTTCCTCCACTAGATAGTTCCCCAGCCCCACTCCACCCGCAACCTCCATATTGCCTTTAGGAGGTCTTCACTGGTGTTGGGCGCTCCCTGTGCCACTCAGAAGTCCCAACCTGAGCCCCCTGCTGCCTCTGTGTCCCTGTTGTCGCTAGGTGATCTATTGGCCGTGAGCAGGACATTGGCATTAAGCATAGGAACCCTCTGAGTTGACTCAGAGGAGCCAAGTTCCAGCCCACACTCTCTAGATGACATTTACATAACACCTGCCACTTCTCAATCTCACATTTGATTCCCAAAACCATGCTAGGAGGTAGACAGTTCAGACATGTTTACTCCCACAACTGGAAGAGGAAACCAAGGTCCAGACCAGATAAGTGATCTCAGATCCACACAGTGGACTGGCAGTGGCACCATATCCTGGCCTCCTAACAAGGCTCTGTCCAACGAACACACTGCAGTAAGCACGGTATTCCATTTATTCTTGGGCAGCAAAGTCCAGGAATGCGAGGATTTCTGTTTGCTTTGTTCATCACTTAATCTCCAGTGCCTAGGCCCATGCCCAGTACATAGTGGGTGTTCATCAAGTAATTTGTGAATGAGTGAAAGATTCTTGGGAGGGAGGGAATCTCCTTGCTCTGTGCTACTTACTGTGGCCTTGTCCCAGCCCCATGCCTGGATTCATGCCAAGGCCCTGACCTGACTTTCCTTAATTGCTGGGGTTCATTCTCCCGAAACTGTCTTTTTCTAGTGTCTCCATTTTACGGTATTCTCCATTTCCATCATGGGCTTCTGCCTGGCTCTGGCATGGACATTCCTGGTTGGGCCATGGATACCCATTGGTGAGTACAGCTTGGAGGACAATCATGGCTAGGAGCAGAGGAACCCAGCATCTTCTGGGCTTCTCCAAGGACAGAAGCTGTATCACATTCATTTCTATGCCTGCTCCCTAGCTAACACAGTAGCCTGCAGGTGCTCATCTCCAGCGGTTGATTGTGCCTTCCTTTCATGTCAAGTATGGGGCCAGGAGAGCAGCTCTGAGATCCTGTCCTTAGTCTGAGTGGGTGACTCTTTGGCTAATGAGAGTCCTTTTCTTTGCTCTGTTCTCTGAGTTGAGGAGAAGGGGAGACTCAGCCCTATGGTCTCCACCCCTGACCCCAAATAGAAAAAGATTAATTAGACACAGAAGAAAATAAAGGATCTTGGGGTCAGATTGGACTGAATGCTGACTTCCGCCAAGCGAAGTCAACAATGTTCTAAAACAATATGATTAGGGAAAAAAAATCCTCAAGCGTTTCATCTTGTTACCTTTGGCTTTGGATAGTCTCTTACTAGAATCTGAGGCAATTCCCTATAGTCTGGGTCTCTGAGGAGGGAAGTGGGCTTAAGGTGCCACAAATTAGGTTAAAAGAGCAAGTCTGTGATCATCAGGGACGGGGATGCAAGAACAAGGAGCAAAGAAAATCTGTGAAATGATCTGTCCTGGCTGGCGGCATAGGGTGATGAGCCAGCCCCTGCAGCTTCTCCCTTGCCAGAGCTGCTCACATTTGCATTTCTTCCAACCTTATCTATGCCTTGGCCTTAGATTTTCCTTTTCTCTTGCCTCTAATTCCCAAGAGGCATTCTCCCCCATGCCCTCCCCAACAGCTCCCATGCCGTGTTCTGCCACAAGTTCATCTTATTTTAGAGATAGAATGTATGTGGTTGCCCTATTTCTGCCCCGAGTCCTGATCCTTAGTTGGGTTCTGCAGGGATGGAAAATTTTTCCCTTCATCCCTTCTTGATTCTTTGGCTTCTTTACCATCCTAAGCTGAGGAATGGGATAGTGGTCTGGGGCATCAAAGGGGAGAAGGGAAATTCAGAAGACAATAGGAAGAGCAGATATCTGGTTAGATGTTTGCCCTGCCATCCAGATCAAAAGTTATCTCTGGTATTAACCCTCTTTCTGGGCCAGGCCCCTACCTAATATTTTTTAGGTGGTTGAGAAAAGGGTAGGTTTTTTTTGAGTCTGCTATATCTTGATTGCCTTCAGCTCAAAATAATCCACATGCCAAAGTGACATATTTTGGGGTCACTTATTCTGCTCCTCCTCAGTTCTTTGCTCAAATACCAGGACCTGAGTCATTTTTCCTCTCTGACCACCTGGTGTGTGTGTGTGTGTGTGTGTGAACTATGGGGCAGGAGAGTAGCTCTGAGATCCTGTCCTTGGTCTGAGTGGGGAGACAATCTGAGGAACAGGCCTCCCTCTGGCTAATGAGAGTCTTTTTCTTTGCTCTGTTCTCTGAGTTGAGGAGAGGGGGAGACTCAGCGCTATGGCCTCCTCATTTGGGGAAAGGAATCTGACTGGTCATCTGATCTACTGACCAGAAGATCCCCTGCTATATTTCTGATTCTGGATGCTTCCCTCTGTCCCCATTGCCTGAGTTCTTCCCTTGGTAGCTGAGTACTCCCTCCCAAACCCTAGATTTTTGGAGCAAATAGGGTCAAGAGGAGGAATTATATGGGGGACATGTTGACCCCCAAAGAGAAGGGGGCAAGGTTATCCACTTGACTATCAGTCCCTGATCCCACCCAAGAACTGCAAAAAGGATCAAGACCACAACTCTGTGGCCCACATCCTTGCCCTGGGCTCTGCTCAGCAGGAGAGGGCCAAGCCCCTGCCCCTGCCTGGGGATGGATTAGAGAATGACATGTCCTTTCCTGGGTGGAAGAGTGGCTTGCTCTTTGGGGGTGGCTGGCTGTTTGGGGGTGGCTAGCTCTTGCTCTGTGTGATGTCTTAAAGCTTGGAGTGGCTGCTGTCCTGCCATGTCCCCCAGGGAGCCTAGGTGTGAAAGTAATAAAAGACTCTTGCATCTCCTTCTCCATTGCCCCTGTTCTTCTGCTTCCTCTTTCTCTCTGAGGCCATTTGTCAGCACACTGCACGTGGCTACCTGGCTACAATCCTGAAGTGCTCCCTGCCATATCTGACCCCCTCTCCCCCAACAGCTTAAAGATTGGGCTTGAATTTGAACATCACTTTGCTCTGATTGGCTCCCTCTGTACCCTCCCCTACCTCCCACATCTGTGCTGGATGTCCACTTTCTGCTGACCCAAGTGTCAGGTTCACAGGACACAGATTCTTCAGGCCTGCCCATCCTCTCATGTACTGACTTGCCCAGCTGCCCCTTCCCTCCATCCTCACACAGGAGCTCAGAATGCTATCTCCTGGGAGGTGCAGCGATTTGATGGATGGTACAACAACCTCATGGAGCACAGATGGGGCAGCAAAGGTAAGTGAGAGTCAAGTGGATACCGAGCCAAGGGTTAGGATGGTACCCACTACTTAGGGCAGTGGTTCTCAACCTGTGGGTCACCACCCCTTTGGCGGTCGAATGACCCTTTTCACAGAGGTCGCCTAAGACTAGCCTGCATATCAGATATTTACATTATGATTCATAACAGTAGCAACATTACAGTTATGAAGTAGCAATGAAAATAATTTTATGGTTGGGTCACAACATGAGGAACTGTATTTAAAGGGCCAGAAGGTTGAGAACCACTGGAAGAACTGGCAGGCACCAGCAAAGGCTTATCCATTCCCAAGGTTTTAAGATCTGTGGTATGGAGGAAGCCTGGGAGAGAGGAGGTCAGAGAACCCCTCTGAGGATTGGTCCTTGTCCTTACCCATCCCATTGCAGGCTATCGGCTGCAGCGCCTGGTCCCAGCCACCTATGCAGATGGTGTGTACCAGCCCTTGGGAGAACCCTACCTGCCTAATCCCCGTGACATCAGCAACACTGCCACGAGGGGCCCTGCAGGGCAGGCCTCCCTGCAGAACCGCACAGTGCTGGGGGTCTTCTTCGGTAAGGGCCTCAACCTGTAGGGGATAGAGGCCAGGGGGTCAGCTAGACACCTCTGTGCCTGAGGGCGACTCAGAGAATGAGGGAGAGAAATGTTGGAGGGTCAGAGAGACTGGGGAGAGAGATGGAGGGGCAGGCAATGAGGTGGGGTAGGGGTGGGAGCAGAGGGTTAAAGTCTGGTTAGAAGAGGAATAAATGTGCTCCAGGTTGAGCTGTTGACGGGGGTGGGGGTAGAAGCAGGAGCATGAAAATAATCTGGTGGGGACTCTTGGTGGGATGCTCTTCTCACTCTTTGCCTCTGTGGCTCCTAAGACAGGCACAGTACAGGGTTCCTATCCTGGCAGGAGGGCTGGCGGGTGTCGAAATGGGGTTGCTAAGGGCCTAGTGACGGGTTTGTTTGTTGGCTCACAGCAGGAATGCCGGGCTCCTGCTAGTTATTCCAAATGCCTACACCTGCTTCTCAGTGTCCACCAGGCCACCAGGGCTGGCGGGCCCTCTGGGCGGGCTGCTCCCAGCGATGTGCTGGAACCCATGCTGCCAGGCACACTCACTGGGCACCTCCCAGTTACCAAGGAGAGGGCCAAACTGTCAATGAAAACAGTTTGGACCAGGGTGTAACAAAGCTTTGGGAAGGAATGGGTGAGGTCAAGGCCGGGACTTGCCCATAATGGCTGTTGAGTCTTTTGCAGCTAGGAGAGGGGATGGGGGTGGGGGAACTAGCTACCTGGGGGAGACAGGAGAGTGGGCTCCCCTGGCCCTAGCGCCCCTCCCCTGTGTGCGCAGGCTACCACGTGCTCTCGGACCTGGTGAGCATAGAGAGACCCGGCTGCCCCGCCGAGTTCCTCAACATCCACATCCCACTCGGGGACCCAGTGTTCGACCCCGACCGGCGCGGGGACGTGGTGCTGCCCTTCCAGAGGAGCCGCTGGGACCCCAAGACCGGACAGAGCCCCAGCAACCCCCGGGACCTGGTGAGATGGGCAGGTGGCCGGGCAGGAGCTGGATCCCAGGCGGGTGGGGCTCTGGGCTCCGGGTCTGGCAGGGTCGTGTGCGGAGAGGATCCCCCCACCCACACCCACGGACACCCGCCTGGCCCTGGGCCCCCCTTACCCGCCTCGACTGCCCCCTTGCCCACCTGTCAGACCAACGAGGTGACGGGCTGGCTGGACGGCAGCGCCATCTATGGCTCCTCGCACTCCTGGAGCGACGCGCTGCGGAGCTTCTCTGGGGGGCAGCTGGCGTCGGGGGCCGACCCCGCCTTCCCCCGGGAAGCGCAGGAGCCCCTGCTCATGTGGACCGCGCCCGACCCCGCCACGGGACAGCGCGGGCCCCGGGGGCTGTACGGTGAGGCCGCGGGGCGCCAGGGCGGGCGGGAGGCGGGGCGGGCTGGGGTCTGCGAGGTGGCGCTCCCCTGGGTCACACCCGCTCCTCTCCTCCTGCGTCCCCCTGGCGGATGCAGCCTTTGGGGCCGAGCGAGGGAACCGCGAGCCCTTCCTGCAGGCGCTGGGCCTGCTCTGGTTCCGCTACCACAACCTGTGCGCGCAGAGGTTGGCCCGCGAGCACCCGCGCTGGGGGGACGAGGAGCTGTTCCAGCACGCGCGCAAGAGGGTCATTGCCACCTACCAGGTCGGTGCCACGGCCCTCCCCGCCCCACCCTCCTGCCCTGGTCCGCGGGGACTCTGCTCCCCTGCAGAGCCCTCCATCCTTGGACACCGGCCACCCAGAAACACCCTTTACTGGGACAGCTGGTGACCAGGACCAAGTGACCCGCCTTCCCTCCCTCGCAGGACCCCCTGCTCACGTGGAGAGCTAAAGTCTAGGGATGACAGAGAGGCTAAGTGCCACTTACACAAGAGATTTAGCTGCCCGCCCCCCAATCCCTTGTTCCTTGTGGGAGAGGCTCAGCTCCTCTCCCACTTGAGTTGCCTTTCCCATGACTGCCCCTGCCTGGTCTTCCTCTCCCACTTAAGCCTCCCCTGGCTCAGACCCTCCTGGCCTGGCAGCTGGAGCATTCGCCCCACCTTTCCTCTCTCTTGACTCTCAGAACATTGCTCTGTATGAGTGGCTGCCCAGCTTCCTGCAGAAAACACCCCCAGAATATACAGGTGAGGGCATGGGGGGCACCTGTGTTGAGGGAGGTTGTGGTTAGGATCCATAGGCGGAAAGAAGACAGGTGGATGCCTGTTATGGGAGGATGGAGGGTTCAGGAGTTTATTTCTCCTATTCCTCCCATGGGGCAGGTTACCGCCCTTTCCTGGACCCCAGCATCTCTCCAGAGTTCCTGGCAGCCTCTGAACAGTTCCTCTCCACCATGGTGCCCCCTGGCGTCTACATGAGGTAAAGGAGGGCTCAAGTGTGTGTTGGGAGGTGAGGGGGCGGCAGGTGGGGGTGGGATTGTCAATTGAGAAAATTGCCCTCTTGAGTCTTCAGGACAGGATTATCAGGGAACAGTGAACAAGGAGGGGAAGAATAAAAACAATTGTTTAAAAAGATACATTTTTGTGGTGTTTAAGCACTTTAGGTCCATATTCCTGCAACTGATGTAGCTCTTAATTCTCCAGTTTAAGACTGGCTAATTGAGGCTCAGAGGCTGAGTCACAAAGCCTGTTGTGCTGAACTTGACACTACCCTGGGGCACTTTTAGCTGTAAATACAGAACTTGGCGCTTATAAACCTTTTGGAGAAATTATAATAAAAATGTGAACCTGACCAGTGTGGCTGAGTGGTTGAGCGTTGACCTATGAACCAGGAGGTCACGGTTCGATTCCCAATCAGGGCACATGCCTGGGTTGTGGGCTCAATCCCCAGTGTGGGGTGTGCAGAAGGCAGCCAATCAATGATTCCCTCTCATTATTGATGTTTCTATCTCTCTCCCTCTCCTTTCCTCCCTGAAATCAATAAAAAATATATCTTTTTTAAAATGTGTGAGAGCTGAAGAAAATATAGGCTCCAAAATAATAAAAAGGGGACTTTAACTAAAAACAATTAATTAAATGTATACAAAGCAAAGCATATCAGTTTTTTTTACAATTGCATTATAATTTTTTTGAAAATAATATATAAATTTATTAATAAATAACAGTAACAAAAGAATATAACAACAACAGAGGCATGATATAAAAACGACAAAAACATGATATGAAAACAACAGTGATGCAAACAATGACTGATAAAGTGATTAAACTTATTCTAATATCTCCCTGTACACCACATTAAGAGTGAAAACACTTTCAGAGTGCTTGACTAATTTCCCTTGTGATGAAGTACTTAGAACTTTAACTGTAACATCACATGCTCTTCAAACTCGAGAGAAAGCAACATATAACTGATCATGTGCAAAAACGGGTTCAGGTAGGAACATGCCTACTCTGTCTAGAGTTTGTCCTTGTGATTTATTAATAGTCATCACCAATGCTGGCATCACGGGAAATCGTCGTTGAATCAATTTAAATGGGAGGCCAGTGTCAGATGGGGACAAATTAATTCTTAAAATCAGAACAGCCTCTCCCTCTGCAGATCCTGTTAATATTTCAGCTTCAATAATGGTAGGTCGTAATCTTTTGATAATAAATCTGGTACCATTACAAAGACCCCATTTACTATTGAGATTTCTCAATAGCATGATGATTGCACCCACTTTCAATTTTAATTTATGACACGGCATTCCCGAAGCAGTAATACTATTCAGAAATTCGATGGGGAAATTTTCCTTTGTTTCTTTGTTATGGGGTGGGGCCACAACATTAGTAACAAAGAAACAGAATTAAAACGTTATTGTGGGGAGCCGCTACGGTGTTTTGGACAGTTCAAGCCTTGGACTGATGAGAGGGCACAGTCCTCTCATTGCCATGTGCAAGTCCCAGCTTGGAGGGCAGGGCCCTCCCAGCACAATTATAGCCAACAGCTGTAGTTGTGAGCTTGAACCTATGGTCCGAACACATGGCCCCACGTGCCTGAGTGATGTGGGCTTGATAGAGTTCAGGTGCATGTAGTTGAGTAGGATTGAAACCCGGGAGAATGTATGTAAAGATCTTGGTCACACGCTCGCTCAGCTCGCAGGCTCGCTAGCGTGGTATCATTAAGTACTCCAAGGTTTGATTAAGTAGTTAAGCTCAGGAGGCTCTTGATTCTTGAGATCCTCTAGTCTGCTGTTGAAACTCTGTATAATATTCTTTATTGCAGTCAGTGTATGCTTAATTTCCAGTGGGTCCTTTTTCATAACCTCAAGAGTCTCACTAGATTTCTTGAGGGTTTCACTCAATTTATCAGCAGTTTCTAGAAAATTCTTGAAAAACCTTATAAGTGTGGTTTTGAACTCTATATCCTGTAGTTTGCTTTCCTCCATTTCTGTCATTTGTGACCTGTTTCTTTGTCTCCACATTTTTTATGCTTCCCTGTGTTGATAGAGTGGCTTTCTGTGCTAGGTGTCCTATAGGGCCCAGTGGCTCAGCCTCCCCAATTACCTGAGGTGGACACTCTTGGTGCACCCCTTTGTGGGCTTTGTGTACAGTCTTGTTATATTTAAGCCTTGATTGTTGTAGGTATCGCTGGGAGGAATTGACCTCCAGGCCAATTGGCTATGAGAATCATCTGTGTCTGTGGTGGGAGAACTTCTGTGCTGGAGACACCCTTCTGGGGCAAGACTTGCTTCAGTGGGGCTTTGGTGCTCACTGAGTCTGCCCCCTGAGTGTGTCCCTTATGGATCTGAGGAGTTGTAATCTGGATGGTCCCACTCTGACCACTGGGTACACTGGCTCTTGGATCACTAAGGAGGTGCTAATTTAGCCTCTGCCTGAGGCTACCCAGCAGGAGCTATGGAGAGATCTGCTGATTCCTCTTCTTTGCTTGGGATTTGGAGGTGCCTAGATGAGGCCCAGCTGTGAAGCAGTGCAAGCTGCTGTGGGGCCTTGGGTCTTCTTTTGGAAGTTCTGGGTCTCTCTGACCCAGCTGCAGTTTGTTAGGTAATTTTCAGATTGCAAAGGGCCAGGCCTTTCATATGCAAAAGCCTCTGAGCACAGCTTGGGTGGGGCGGGGTCTCAGGGAATCAAGAAGGCAGAGAGCAAACAGCTATGGCTGATCCTCAGCCCTGCCCTAAGAGGCCCAGGGTCTCAGTGTCCCATGGTAATCACTGCAAGCACCTCTGAGAGAAAGCCACCCTCCAGTTCCGCCCGATGCCAGACAGTCCAGTTTCTCCCCAGAGACTCGCCTGGAACTGGAGTTCAGAGCAGTTGGGAGCTTGAAACTCCCTCCTGATTGAAAAAGACAGCCGTGTCCTCAGTTGCCAGCCCTTTCCACATGCGCCTCCATCCCTCTGCACTTTACTTCTGCACCTCCTCTGAGTCTCAGTGTGCTTTTCTCTTTCTTTCTAGTTGTAGAATTTCCACTCAGCCAGCCTTCCTGTGGTTCTGGATGCTGTCCATTTTGTCTTTTAGTTGTATTTTTGAAGTGGTTGTGCGAGGCAGCAATTTCCGGTGTTTACCTATGCCGTCATCTTGGTTTCTCCATTGCCCCATTTTGCTTCCATTAAAAATGTCTGTGTATTTCCAACCCTCAGCAACCGGCTTCCGCCAGCAGAGGCAGCCTGCGCCCTGGGCGAGGTCACCTCTGAGGAGACCAGGGGCCTGTGGCTGTGACAAAGGTGGTTGTGAGCACAGGGGCTGAGGTTGGGGCCACACGAAGGCTCCAGGGTCTTCACGGCCTGGCAGGCCGCCCACGGGAACCCGCTCAGAGGGGAGGGACGCTGGCCTGGGCAGGGAGGGGCCCAGATGCTGAGACGGCGCCCCTAGGATCGCCCTGGCTAAGCCTGACTAGCTCACGCTGGCATCGGCAAAGCCCCCTGGCCACCGCATCAGCCCCCAAAAAGGAGCAGATCTGCATTATAATTAAAAAAAAAAAATTTCTGGAACAATTTCTGTTGTTCCACTTATTTATGCATTCGCTGATTGTTTCTTTTATGTGCCCTGACCGGGAATCAAACTCACAACCTCAGCATATCAGGATGATGCTCTAACCAACTGAGCTACCGGGCCAGGGCTGGAACAATTTCTGGATATGCCTGATGATGGCCAAGGAATCATAGCAATTGAGTTATTCATAGACAAGTAATTTCAAAAGAACAATTACAAATTCGTTCAAATGTCTATGTACATGTGGAAAGAGAAAGAGAGTATGAGCAAACTCTATGGGTGCATTTTTAGATACTTGGTCTGATGTGGGAGAGGGATCTCCCCAAAATCAGATTGTTCAGGACCTTCCTCAGGGAAGCCATGGCCTGGCCCCTCGATACAGCCTGAGAGACCAGAGCTGATGCCTGACATTAGGACCCTGGGGTCTCCGTCACCACTCTCCTGCTCCTTGCATTTCAGAAATGCCAGCTGCCACTTCCAGAGGGTCATCAATCGGAATTCAAGCGTCTCCAGAGCTCTCCGGGTCTGCAACAGCTATTGGAGCCGAGAGGTCAGAGCTGGGGACATATATGTGGGTGGGTATGTGTATTGTGTGTGTTTGTGTGTGTGTGTGTGTGTGCGCGCGCACACACATACACATGTATTAGGGTATGTGGTGAAGGTGGGCAGTAGGGCTGAGACAGCCAGCAACTGGGATGGGCTGGGGTGGAGGAGGCAGCCTGGGGACCAAAGCCATCTCTCCTACCAGTGTCTGAGATGACCGGGTAGCTGTACATGGTCAAAAGTCAACCCTCTATTCTCACCTCAGGACTGTGCAAGTGTGGCTCTACATTTATTGCTTCCTCAAGGTTTTTCTTCTCCCTTGACAGCTCTGAGTCCCCTGTAAGCCTTGGAGTACCCCAGTCATCCCAGCCCCCAAAGAAACTCTCCAATTAGACTTACCTAGGGCAGCACATGAATATGTTTCTGTGGGTTGGAGGCAAGGAGAAGGGAGGGATTCTGAGAGATTACCAGGGATAGTCTGTCCACCCAAACCAGGTCAGTGTGGATCAAGAGCATTGATCATTAATTTAAAGCAAACTCAGAGTTCATAAGAGGGAAGTGAGGAGGGAGGAAAACAGAGAAGAGGAAGGCATAGGATCAGAGTCATGGGGCTGAGTTTAGAGACCTCAGTGTCCTCCTACTCCCTTTTTATTACTTTATTAATTTTATTTCATTATTTTTAAAATCTCTAATGCCCTTTTTAGTAAGGGGAGGACACTGAATTCAGAGAGATCCTATTACTTGTCCACAATCACACAGCTGGTAACCAAACAAAACAAGAACCAAGACCTATATCTTCTAGTGTCTTTGTCAATCAGGATCTCAAGTCTGTTTCTAAAATAGAAGAAATAATGAATAAATAAACAAAATAAAATAGAAGAAATCAAGTGTTTGGTCCCTTGTGCTCATGGAGACCTTTCTCCCTGAAAGGTCTGGTCAGGGCTTTGGATGAGGACATCACTCGCTGTGGGTGGTGAATCACCCTGTGGAAGAGGAATGGCCCACCAGTTTGGGAGTGAACAGCAGGACTGAATAGAGAACATAAACTATAGGTGGAGGGAGTCTGGCTGCCCAAATTCTGGCCCCCTTAGCCACACTCGTCTCCTCTCCTCACTCCCATAGCACCCAAATCTACAAAGAGCTGAAGATGTAGATGCGCTGCTACTGGGCATGGCCTCCCAGATTGCTGAACAAGAAGACCATGTGGTGGTTGAGGATGTGCGAGGTGAGGCCAAGACTGGCCTGTAGGTTGTGCACCCCTGGCCCCTGGGAGGAGGTCCAAGCAGGGCGGGGTATCCAGGACTGGGAACCTGCGCTGTCTCACTGCTGAGAGAGCTTCTGACCTAATGGCCACAGCTCCCTCTGTACAGCTTATGTCCCATGGGGCTAGTGGAAGCCTGGGGCATGGGCCGGAGGAACTTTGGTGTTGCTGAGCTCTCTGAGACTCTCTGCTGTCAAATCCACAGATTTCTGGCCGGGGCCACTGAAGTACTCCCGCACTGACCACGTGGCCAGCAGCCTGCAGCGGGGCCGGGACCTGGGCCTGCCCTCTTACACCAAGGCCAGGGAAGCACTGGGCCTGCCTCCCATTACCAGATGGCAGGACATCAACCCTGCCCTCTCCCAGAGTCATGGCACTGTGAGGAGTGGTCGGGACCCAGAGGGCAGGGTGGGAGGGCCATGGGAACACTGGCCTGAGACACAGAAGATGGGCAGTGAGACCCATGTACCAGAGACAAGCACCTGCTGAGAGGGCCAGGGCTCACCCACCTTGCTTTTCCCAGTATCACACACCAGGCTGTAGGTGACCAGACCAGCAGGAGTTGGCTTTAGGCTCTGCAACTGTGCAGATCCAGCAAATGTTTGTTGGGCATCTATTGCATGCCAAACACTTAGTAGGCATTACCTCATTTACTCTTCCCCGATTCCCTGGGTGGATAAAGAAGGTTATTGACCCAGGAACAAGTCGTGCCTTCGCACACTGGTATTCAAGCTGCCTTAGGGGAGTCAGCTCTCACACCCTACGCTATCACCCGCCAACAGACTAGTTTTAGCTCCTTAACATCTTGGTACAACAGGGTTTCTATAATTGATGACAGTGTTATTGCCTTTGCCCTTACTATTTTATAAAATTGTTGGAAAATAGAGAATTGAAAGACCAACAAAGACGTGATACGTGTGTGGGGCTTGTGAACTTTATAAAATCAACATCAAGATAAGAATCAGCAGGCATACCCAAAGTAGCACATCTTTAGCTTCAATTGCACCTCATTGGGATTAAACTGCTTATTTACACTGTGAAGAAAAGAACTAAAGTAAAGGTGAGGTAGACTATGCTGCCCATATATTGTTGAAGGCTGTCTTTAAAATACAATGTATATGTAGGGATTTGATTTTTTAAACACTTCTTTAGATCTAAAAAAATGGAAACCTTTTCTAACACATCATTCTACCATTTAACATTTGCACTGATTTGATTCTTGAACTTGTATACCTTTCCAATAATAAGTTACGTAGGGGATTGGCTGCCTATTCTATTCCAACTTTGTAAAATAGGCAGCTGCATCTGTGAGAGGATTCCCATAATGAGTGAACTTATGCAAAGCACTCAGAGCAGTGCCTGGGGCATAATAAGTGAGTTACTGTCACTGTCATTTATTATTATCCCTAAGGCTGATCCCTGGGAACCATCTCTTTGCCTGAGGGTGATGCCAGGTCCTTACACTCACTCCTGTCCCTTCTTGCCCCAGGTGCTGGAAGCCACCGCTGCTCTGTACAACCAGGACCTGTCCCTGCTGGAGTTGCTCCCCGGGGGGCTCCTGGAGAGCCACGGGAACCCCGGGCCCCTCTTCAGCACCATAGTCCTCGACCAGTTTGTGCGTCTGCGGGATGGTGACCGTTACTGGTTTGAGAACACCAGGGATGGGTAAGGCCTGCCTGGGTTCCCACCTCAGACTCCAGACCCTCTGCCTATAAGCAGCCCCCATGGGCCCTTGACTCCCAGCTGGCACTGCCCCCTCCCCAGTCCCTCTGGGGCTCTTTCCTCATCTGGATCCCTGGGCCTGGGGCCTGCATCTCTCTCCCACTCTGAGAACACCCCACCTCTCTCACCCCCAGACTCTTCTCTGAGGAAGAGATCGCAGAGATCAGAAACACATCCCTCTGGGATGTTCTAGTGGCTGTCACCAACGTGGACCCCAGTGCCCTGCAACCCAATGTCTTTTTCTGGCATGTGGGTGAGTGGCCAAGGGGTGCTTGCAGGGGTTTGGGGTCTGGAGTTTCTTTCCTCCTCAACCGTGGGTTTGGGTCAGTGTGGCTGGACAGTAGACTCCAAGGGGGCAGTGACTATGGTTGTGCCCTTGGGAACTTTGGATCTGGGCACCAAGGTTGCCACATACAGCTACGTAGGTTCCCCTCTGCACAACTGCAGGTGCCCAAGTGGGGGCAGGTCTGAGATTCAGAGAGTCCTGGTAAGGAGACACATTCAGCTGGGATGGGGCTGGGGGTGGGTGGAACAACCCCACAGCAGTAACAACAGAAGGGTTCTGTGTGTGTGTGTGTGTGTGTGTGTGTGTGTGTGTGTGTGTGTGTACACACGTGCATAGGAGGGAAAGATAGAGGTTGAGGTTCATTTTGGACCCCACTTGTTACCCAAGTAGAAAAACACCACATTCTTGGGACAATGGCAGGGACAATGGCAGGGGTAAGCAGCCTCCTCCCCTCTGGTACCCAGAGCCACCACCATTCCCTCTTTCTGCCACCCTAACCGCCTCAGTGATGCTGTGCCTGATCCCCCAGGACTCTAGCTTTCTCTGCCTCCCCAGGAGACCCCTGCCCACAGCCAGGACAACTCAGCACGGAGGGCCTGCCAGCCTGTGTTCCCCCTGTCATGCGGGACTACTTCAAGGGCAGTGGATTTGGCTTCGGGGTCACCATTGGGACCCTCTGCTGCTTCCCCCTGGGTAACAGTGATGGGAAGGGTGGGGTTGGGTAAGAGATGCAAGCTGGGAGTAGGGTTGGTTCCATCTGTGGCAACAAGCCATGTTCCTCTGGGCAGATGACAAAAACATCAGAGCAGGAGGAGACACAAGAAGTGTCTGACCTGCAGATAAGTTGGCACCAGGGAGAATTGCCCCCCTGTTCTCAGGGCCCAGATTGGCCAGGCATCCCAGGAATCCACAATCCACAGCTATTTGCAGGAGCCTGGGCCTGTCAGAGGCAATGCCCTGCTGGAGAACCAGAGCTGGGATGTAGTTGCTGGGGCAGAGGCTTTGGACTTGTGTGTGGGTGGACCAGCAGCCTGGCGGAGTGGGTCCAGCTCTAGCTGAGAGAGGACCTGAGTGCTGGAAGCAGAGGAGGAGCCTGCACAGGCATCTTAGATGCTACCCAAACTCCCCATAGGATGCAAAGCAGCTCCCCGCCTCTCTGAAGGCAGCTTTATAATTTGAGAATGGACAGATCTAGGACTTGGGGAAAGCAGGGGTCTTGGCAAAGGAGCCACTGATCTCCCCAGACCTCCCTCTGAGCATCCTACTGCCTCTGCCCTGCCAGTGAGCCTGCTTGTTGCCTGGATTGTTGCCCGGCTCCGGAAGAGAAATTTCAAGAAGCTCCAAGGCCAGAACTGCCAAAGCATCAAGTCTGAGAAGTTCGTGGAGGGCGTGGAAGGTAAGCCTGGGGCTGGCCATGGTGGTGAGAAGGAGGACTTGACTCAGGGCGACAGCCCCTTCCTCCACCTCAGCAGCCTAAGGAAAGGCCTCCTTTTTCTAGGCCTCCTGGCAGCCGGGCAGGGGGGAGGGCCACAGGGGCATTGGGTGGAAGTTGGTCCTGGAGTCCTCCCACCTCTGTAGTTCCTCCTAAAGGTCCCAGAGAAAATGAGATAGATTCATGGGGAGGAGTCACAGAACGTGGACTACATTTTACAGGGTTTCTGTGACTCACAAATTCCCAAGAACTGCTGCTTTGTGCATCTTACACTGGAATTTCAGGCAACAGAGAAGTAATTAATGAAGGTCTAGAGTCAGACTGACTGAGGATTGGAATCTTGATCCCACCAGCTGGGCCTTAGGCAGATCTTTAAGTTTTCTAAACTTACTTTTCATTATCTGTAAAATAGGAATAATAATAGCACTTACCTTATCGATTTATGAAGACTAAATGAATTCGTTCATGCAAAGTACTTGATGCCGTGTTGAGCACATGGTAATCACTCGGGAAATGGTAGTTATTCTTCTCATGGGACTATTGGGGAGGGGGTATACTGGCTCCTCAGGACCCAAGAAGAGGCAAGGAGCTGAGGAGGCCTTGATCTAACTCCAGCTCTGAGCTGGCCTTCTTCCTTTGGGTGTGCCTCCAGCAGGGCAGGCCCAGAGGCCCCAGCTGACCCAGCCCCGTCTCTCCCCAGCGTTGGAATGGCCGGGCCGCAAGGAGCCCTGCCGGCCTGTGCTTGTGCACCTGCAACCCGGGCAGGTCCGTGTCCTGGACGGCAGGCTCTCTGTGCTCCGCATCATCCAGCTGCGGCCCCTGCAGCAGGTCAACCTCATCCTTTCCAACAACCGTGGACGCCGTACCCTGCTGCTCAAGATCCCCAAGGAGTATGACCTGGTATGGCCCCGCTAGCCCCTGGCTCCTCGTCCACAGACACGGCCAGCCAGGTGGAGGGAAAAGAGCACCGGGCCACACAGGGTTTCTGGCTTCTGGTTACTGGCTATAGTACCTGATAGAGAGAGAAACTTGAGCACATCTGTCCTGCTCTGGACCTGCTGGATGTGATCTCCACAGTCCCCTATTCCTCTTGCAGGCACAGTCTGCCCCTCCCTTTCTAAGGCCCGGCTGGGATTCCTTGGAAGAAGCTGGGTGCTCCTCCCTGTCCCCTGATTTCAGGCTGGAGTGATTTGTTAAAGATTTCAGAGGGGAGTCCACCAGAGGCCGATCTTCAGCTCTGAGTGTCTGGCTCATGGTCCCCTCAATCCTCTGGCCTCCCTGCCTTCCCCTTCTCCAGTATGGAACAGGGAGGGAAGAATGCTTCATACATATATGTGACTTTGAATGCTACCTCTGCACATATAAGAAAACCACTTAACCCCTGAGCCCAGGAAATAACAGTCTCTTTTGCAAGGGCTCTCTTTCCAGTGGCCCCGACAAAATTCATATAAAGCTCCTAGACCAGTGGTTCTCAACCTTCCTAATGCCGCGACCCTTTAATACAGTTCCTCATGTTGTGGTGACCCCCAATTTCATTGTTACAAATTGAATATAATTAAAGCATAGTGATTAATCACAAAAACAATATGTAATTATATATGTGCTTTCCGATGGTCTTAGACCCCTGTGAAAGGGTCGTTCGACCCCTAAAGGGGTCGCGACCCGCAGGTTGAGAACCCCTGTCCTAGACCCAAGAGGCCTTGACAAATGGTTGCTCTCCCTCCTGCTGCCTCCATAGGTGCTGCTGTTTAACCTGGAGGAAGAGCGGCAGGCACTGGTGGAAAACCTTCGGGTGGCTCTGAAGGAAAGTGGGCTGAGCTTCCAGGAGTGGGAGATGCGGGAGCAGGAGCTGCTGAGGGCAGCCGTGACACGGGAGCAGCGGAGCCACCTCCTGGAGACCTTTTTCAGGCACCTTTTCTCCCAGGTGTGTATGTGGGATCAGATCTGTTCTTGCACGTCTGTCTATGGTGGTGCCCTTACCTGTGTAAGGCCATGGGGTGACTCCAGGGCCAGTCAGAAACCCTGAGATCACAGCCAAGAGTCAACTCTACTGTGATTTTGGCCAAGTCACCTGACCTTACTGTAAGGAGATGCGCCAGCCCCGTTCCAATCCCACCCACCTGTGAGACTTCAGAGAGGTATTTCCTAGGAAGGGGCTCATCTGCATGTGCCGATATCTCTCCTCAGGGCTGCCCAAGTTCTCTGCCCTCACCTAAAGGCTGCAGAAATCTGGGGTGAGATGGGCTTTGCGGGGCAGTGAGAGCCCTTAGCCGCTCCTCCTTGGAGGAGTGTAGCTGCCAGAGGCCTAAAGAGGGTATTAGTGCCTACCTTGTAGACTTCTGAGAGCCACTGAGAGGTTGTGGGGAAATAAGATAGGAAGAGAAATGCAAGGACTTGGACCCATGTCTGGCATGAAAATAAAGGCAGCCTGAGCAGAACAGTGGAGAGGAGAAGGTTGGGAGATATAATACAGCATGGGCGCCCACTGAAGGCGTTTATCATCCCAATGGGAAGATAGGATGCACACAGAGAGGAAGATAATTGGCAAAGAATGACAGCTATAAAAGTGACCCAGGAAAAAAGTGGTCTAGGAGTTCAGAAATGGTAGTTGAAGCTTCAGGCAGGTATAAAGTCATGGTGGAGGTGAGATTTGGCAAGGACTCAAAGTTGGAAAAGTTTTGGCTCAGAAGAAAGGGGCTCACATCGATGTTTCTCTCTCCCTCTCCCTCTCCCTTCCATTCTCTCTAAAAATCAATGGGAAAATATCCTCAGGTGAGGATTAACCAAAAAAAGAAGAAGAAGAAAGGAGGTACCCGGTAGAAGGGCAAAAAATCAGTGTTTGAGGAGAAGGAGCAGAGTTGGCTAGCTGCAGAAAGGATCCATGAGGGAAGCTACCATTTAATGGTCATTAGCTGTGTGCACCTGACTACATCATGTACTGTTCAAACAAGTTGAACTTGAGTATGTACTAGAACGGAGGGTCCCCCTGCTGGGGTGACTCATTGCCAGGGCCCGGGCAGGCACCTCCACTCAGTTCAGGATCCGCCAGGGCTGTGAAGGAGAACTCCCTGTGTTGGGAGGTGAGGGTGTGCTACTGTTTCCTGGGGTAGCTGCCAACCCTTTCAGTGTTTTCAGCTTTCAGATATTTTTCGTACAGCCTCTCTTGTTGATTCTCACAGTAACCCTGTGAGATAGGTCGGGCAGGTGAGGAAACGAATGCCAGGCAACTGAACAGACTTGCCTGAGGCCACACAGTGAGACAGTGGCACCGTTGGGACATGAACCTGGGTCTCTTGCCTCTAGCCCCCGGCTCTTTCCGCTAAAGCACCTTGTTTCCAGCAACAAGGTTTACCTCATGAAATCACAGCCAGGCTTGAAGTAGGGGCTTCTAGTTGACAGGCAGGAACAACAGGTGTTGTGGTTTGCAGCCTGCTTGCTTCTCCTTATGCTGGGCAGCCCCTTGGCCGGGGGGGGGGGGGGGGGGGGGGGGGGGGGGGCGGGGGCGGGGAAGATGGCTCATGATGAGAATTTCCCCTCCCCAAGCCTAGCTTTTTCTCAACCCAGTTGAGCTTTTCTCTCAGTCAAAACTCTGGATGTAAAAGCAACCCATTCAAGCCAGCACTGATGAAGGGTCAGTTGACTCAGGATATAGCAGTGTCTCAGGAGCCCCAAAGGGAGGGCTGTGGCCTGGCCTGGAAAGGACCAGGGAAGGGAAAGCTGTCAGCAAACAAGGCTGCCTCGGAGGCTGCCTCCTCTCCTCTGTGCTGCTGCTTCGCTCTGTCTCTGTGTCTCTGAGCACTTGGAGGAACAGAGTGGTCCACAACTCCTGAGTTTCCTTGTGCTCAGGCAAGACAGACCTAGGACCTCCCAGTCCCAATTCCAGGTCTCCTGCGTGGCTCAAGTGGGCATCCCTGGTCCAATTAGCTAATGCACGGGGCCAACGTTCTGTAGAATAAATGGCCACAGGGACCACCCACGGGGCTTATGGGGTAGTGCTTAGGGGAGGGGGTGCTGGGCAGGTACCTTAAAAGGTGGCTCAACTGGCCTTCAAGTCAAGGAATCCCTGCCTCCTTCTCTCCCTCCCTCTGCTGCTGCCCAAGTGCAGGTGCTGGACATCGACCAGGCAGACGCAGGGACCCTGCCCCTGGACTCATCTCAGAAGGTGCAGGAGGCCCTGACGTGTGAGCTCAGCAGGGTCGAGTTTGCCGAGTCCCTGGGCCTCAAGCCCCAGGACATGTTTGTGGAGTCCATGTTCTCTTTGGCCGACAAAGACGGCAATGGCTACCTGTCCTTCCGGGAGTTCCTGGACATCCTGGTGGTCTTCATGAAAGGTAGTGGAGGAGGGAGTGATTGCCCAGATAGGAGAAGATGGAAGGGGCTGGAGCCTGAGGCTGGGGTGTAGCTGACCTGCTGGAGATGGGGAAGCACTGGGGTCAGGTCTCTAGCCATGGCAGACATCTGGGAGCGCCCCGATAGAGTCAGGAAGCAGAGCAACCCCTCGCTGTGTCCAGCAGTGGGTCACACTAGTGTAAGGCCCCTCCCGGCCAGCCTGGGTTTAGGCAGGAGGTCTGGGCCTCTCATAGGTTCCTCCTTCTCCCAGGCTCCCCTGAGGAGAAGTCTCGCCTTATGTTCCGCATGTACGACTTTGATGAGAATGGTCTCATTTCCAAGGATGAGTTCATCAGGATGCTGAGGTTGGTCCAGTGGGACAGCTAGGAGAGTGGGCCAGAGCAGGGACCGCAGGGGGAAGGGTGGGACATGAAGGAAGAAGCAGGAGGGTAAAGAGCAGGGGCCCCCACCTTCTCACCCGCAGAGCCAGAGACTGTTAGAGCTAAGAGGGGGCTTGGGATTTGGCCCATCGGGGTCTTTCCATGTGGGCTCTGAAGGCCTGCCTGGTGGGATGGCCAGTGGGCCCTTGTGTCTAGGCCCCAGGCCCCTTGTCAGGGCCTGATAGCTCCCCTCCCCCAACCCCCAGGTCCTTCATCGAGATCTCCAACAACTGCCTGTCCAAGGCCCAGCTGGCGGAGGTGGTGGAGTCCATGTTCCGGGAGTCGGGCTTCCAGGACAAGGAGGAGCTGACATGGGAGGACTTCCACTTCATGCTGCGGGACCACGACAGCGAGCTCCGCTTCACACAGCTCTGTGTCAAAGGTGAGGGAGCCTGGAGGTAGGGCTGACTTATCCGTTAGGCACAGCAGGCACAGTACACAAGGCCCATGTATTTTGGGAATCCATGGAAATGTTTTCGTTTCTTTTAAAATCAGAAGACAAGAAAAAAAATCATAAAATAAAATCATAAAAGAGAATTAGTATAATAATAATAAATATGTAATGACATATCCAGCCTGGATTATATTCTTTACACCAGGGGTGGGGGACGTCCGGCCCACAGGCTGTATAAGGCCCGCAGAATCATTTGGTCCGGCCCTGCCGAGGCATTAGGGGTGAGTTATTTAAATGTTTGACCAAATATAGCAGGCTGATTTTTAAGTTGATAATTTTGTATGGCCGTTGAATGATGTTATAAATATCCAAATGGCCCTTGGCAGAAAAAAAGGTTCCTCACCTCTGCTTTATACCAATATAATTATTTTAAATGTAATTTTTAATTTATTTTTTAATGGAGGAAGAGGCCCAGGAAGACAACGGGGCCTGGGACCCACAAAAGTCATAACGCAGCCCTGCTGGTGGGGTGTGCAGGGTCAGGATAGCGTGGGGAATGGCAGCTGGAATTCCTCTTTCTTGTCAAAGAACCCTATGCCTGGAGCCCAGTGCAGAGGGGAAACAGTGTCTCCTCATTACAGCCCTACCCCGGCCATACCCACCTCAGCTGGGGTGTCTGGTAGTGGTGGGTGTTCTAGTTTTGTTTGCCACTTTATTCCCCAGAGGAGTGGTCAGTAAATGTTTGCTAAGTGCGTGGAGACCCACTCCTGTTGTCTCCCCCTACTTCCTGCCCTTCTTGTGTCTGACTCAGTGGGTGGGGCTAGAATCGGGGTGAGGAGTGGGCAGAGAGCAGGCAGAGGGACTGCCTGTGGCCTGCTCTGAGCTGTTACTGTGTCTTCACAGCCTGGGATTCTCACTGGGGCATGTTGAAACCAAACCCAGCCCCTCCCAGGATTATGAGGCCCTGGGGGAGCTGAGCAGTCCAGGTGAGAGGGGTGAGTTAGACAAGGCACAGTTGGGTTCTGGTCAGGGCTTCCCCTGCCCAGGTTGGGAGGAGAGTTGGTAGAGTGCAGACCCAGCAAGTCTAATTCTGCAGCTTTTCACCTTTCCCAGGCAGCCAGAGCAGGAGGCACCCAGGCCTGAGGGCAGAGCAGGGGAGGGTGCCTGAAGTGAGCGCAAGCCAGAGTCCCCGATATACAGCCCCTGGGGTGGAGGAAGGACCAGGCTTGGGAAAGAAGATTAAGTAGAGGTTAGCAATGAGTATTTTGTTTGGCATTTTAATGAAAAAAAAAAATTTTATTGGAGAGAGAGAGAGATTTGTTGTTCAACATATTTCTACATTCATTGGTTGCTTCTTGTATGTGCCCTGGGATCAAACCCGCAATCTTGGTGTATTGCAGTGGTTCCCAACCTTCCTAATGCTGCGACTCTTTAATACAGTTCCTCATGTTGTGGTGACCCCTAATTTCATTGTTACAAATTAAACATAATTAAAGCATAGTGATTAATCACAAGAACAATATGTAATTATATCTGTGTTTTCCGACGGTCTTAGGCGACCCTGTGAAAGGGTCGTTCGACCCCCAAAGGGGTCGCGACCCACAGGTTGAGAACCGCTGCTCTATAGTGTCTGGACATCTGAGCCAGGTCCTCCTTAGGCTCTGGTCCCTGAGCTGCTCCCTAGCTCAGCTCTGCATTTTGCAGGAGTGGAGGTGCCTGAAGTCATCAAGGATCTCTGCCGGAGAGCCTCCTACATCAGCCAGGATAAGCTCTGGTGAGCCCTCATCTGGGAATGTTGGAGGGAGGGCTGGGGACCGGGAGTTGCCTTTTTTCTCCCCGAAATGACTGGGATCACAGCCCCCACTAGCCTACATCAAGCCTTCGTGCAAACCAGAAAAAGACACTTCTTCCTCTGCTGACACAGCCCTGCATTCACCTTTGGCCTGGGTCAGAGGCCCTTGTAACGGGCACAGCTATCTCTGACAGCCCTGTCTAGAACCCTCAGGATGCGACTCATTCTCTATCTAGGTCTCTGGGAATCCTGCTGTCCTCTGGCTGAGAGCTCTGACCCTTCTTCAACAGAGTGGGTATGGAGGCAGAGCAGGGGCAACGGAGCACCAAGTGGCTTGGGTAACCAAGATTCTGTCTCCTGCATTCCTGTCCTAGTCCCTCTCCCAGAGTGAGTGCTCGCTGTTCCCGAAGCGATGTCGAGGTGGAGCGGACACCACAGAGACTGCAGTGCCCCATGGACACCGATCCTCCCCAGGAGGTTCGACGGAGGTTTGGCAAGAAGTACGCCTGCTTCTTCCCCTAAGGCCAGGCAGTTCATCCATCCTTTCAGCATGCATGCATTGATTACTTGGTGCCAGGCACTATCTTAAGCACAGCCTCATATGAGATAGCCTGGTACACTGAGAACTGCAGTGTCCCACTGCTGAATGGTATAATGGTGGTAAGAGCAAGGGGCTTCAGAGCTCAAGGAAATGCTCATCTCTGTCTGGGAGGTCAGGGCAGGCTTTTTGGAGGAGGTGTCCTTTGAGCTCCAGTGTAGAGTGAGAATAGAGATGTGGAGTTGGGAGCTCAGATTAGGAGGGGAGAGGGCTGTCTGTGAGTGAGAACTGGGGTAGATGAAGTGCATCCCCTGGGATGAACTGACCCAGTGACCACTTGCAGGGGTCCCTACATTGACAGCTCTCTGGAAGAGTGTGGTAATAGCCTTTGGACTCTGAGCCATGCTTAGCTTGAGTGACTCGGGGCCCTTTTTCTCCCGAGCTCAGACTGGGAGGGGAGCGGGGCTGCACTAGCGCGGGGTCCCTACCTGAGAGCCAAGACTTGCTGTCTCCCAGGGTGACGGTGTTTCAGCCCCTGCTGTTCACCGAGGCTCACCGACAGAAGTTCCAGCGAAGCCGTAGCCACCAGACCGTGCAGCAGTTCAAGCGCTTCATCGAGAACTACCGGCGCCACATCGGCTGTGTGGCTGTGTTCTACACCATCGCCACGGGCCTCTTCCTGGAGCGGGCCTACTGTGCGTGCTGGCCCTGGGGGTGGGGACAGGACTCGCAAAAAAACGGAGAGCCCTGGGGGCGGGGCCTGCTTGATTGACGGCTGCAGGGAGGACAGAGTGGGCCTACTGTGTGAATGACAGACACCCTGGGGGCAGGCCTGCAGTGGGTGTTTGGGCAGCTGGAATGGGGACTTGGGGAGGCGATTGTGGGTGAGGGCTGGCTGGGGCCTGTGGGTGACCTCCCTCAGTAGCGCTCTCTCCACTGCACTGCCCCCCCCTCACCTGCCTGGGCCCCTCTGCAGACTACGCCTTTGCCTCGCCACCCTCGGGCATCGCACAGACCACCTTTGTGGGCATCATCCTGTCGCGGGGCACGGCCGCCAGCATCTCCTTCATGTTCTCCTACATCCTGCTCACCATGTGCCGCAACCTCATCACCTTCCTGCGGGAGACCTTCCTCAACCGCTACGTGCCCTTCGACGCCGCCGTGGACTTCCATCGCCTCATCGCCTCCACTGCCATCGTCCTCACAGGCAGGGCCTGGGGTCGAGGGCATCCTCTCCCTGTCCTTCTGCCCCCACTGGCATCCCCTCCTCCGAGAGCCCCTAGTCCCTCTCCCAGAGTGCGTGCTCGCTGTGCTTAACGTGAGTGTGAGTCTTCGCTGTCCTTCTCATAAGGATGGCGGCCCCGGCAGTGGTGTGCAGTAGCCCAAGAGCCCCTCAATGCCCCCCCTCCCCCGGCCCAGTGCCTCTTCCTATACTTTCAGGGCCACCTCACCAGCCTCTACCTGACAAGTTACTAACACCCCAAATGAGTGTACAGAATGTGCCATCTTGCAACGCTTATGTTTTAAAAGATAGTTCTGTGAGAGGAACCAAAGGAGGGGACTTCTAATATATAATTTAGACTCATGGTTGTCTCCACGGATGGGGTGTATATGGGACATGGGGAGGAACAGGAAGTTTCTCAGAGATCAGAAATCCAGCCCCCTAGGGTCCTTCTTCAGGCCCCCACGTCTGGCTGGTGGGAGTTCGCCTTGGGCTGAATGGGTTGAGCACCCCCACCCGGCTGCCCCCAGGCTCACCCCATCTGCCTGGTCTTCCTTAGTGTTACACAGCGCAGGCCACGTGGTGAACGTGTACCTGTTCTCCATCAGCCCACTCAGCATCCTCTCCTGCCTCTTCCCTGGCCTCTTCCATGATGATGGGTGAGTAGTGAGCGAGGGGAAAGGGTGTATTATTTGTGAGTGGAAAGAATCTAATTATCTCTGCTCAGAGGAGAGTGTCACCTTCCAGGTTATAGGACAGATAATGATCAGCCTGAGCCTCCTGCCCCGAGTCAGCAGAAAGGGGGGCTGTGGCTGGGTTGGGGTGCCTCATCTGGAGGGTCCTTTCTGGACGTCCCAGACATCTCCTCTCAGGATCCTCCCTTGCGTCCCTTCCCCACAGGTCCGAGTTCCCCCAGAAGTATTACTGGTGGTTCTTCCAGACAGTGCCAGGTGAGAGCCCTTCCTGCTCCGTGAATTTCTGGGCCTGGCTCCGAGTTCCAGGTTCTGGGCTCTCTCTACCAACAGAGCAGCCCAGCTGCACTCACTGGGCTCTCATGGTCAGTCAGGCCCTGCCCTCTGGCCCCGAGGACGCTCCTGGGCAGTAGGAGACTGCTTTCTAGTGCTTCTCTCGGGAGCTTGACTGGGCTCCACCCCAGCTCTGAACTAGTTCCTCCCTCTGTGGGACGGGAGGGGCCCCTCCGCTCCCCTAGTGCACACACCTGCCAGGACTGGTTCTGAGAAACACTGTGCCCCAGCTGCAGGGGGGAGAGACCAGGCTCTTGTCAGGTCAGGCAGACCCCCCCCACCACCACCACCACCCCTTTTAGTCTGTCTTGACAAGGGCTGTTTAGAGGCATATTCCTAACTCGCCATAATCACCCATTTTAGGGCTATTAGCTGTGCATCTATTCAAACACTTCTTGAACCTATTTATATTTTCAATCTGTTCCCTCCTTGGGGCAACACGTTTTCTACACTCACTCCTCTATGAAACAAAGCGCCGGTTTTTAATTTTTTATTTTTTTTAATTCTAAAGTGATCTGCTTTGAACTTCAGAGAGTGCCTGCTAATTCCTGCACTCTGGGGTTTCCAGGATAAGCCCGTGTTTATGCTCTGCTCTCCATTCTGTACTTGACAGGCTTTGGTTAGATCCCTTCTTAACCTCTGCTTTGCCGTTCTTCAGGGCTCTAATCTTCCTAATTTGTGCCTCTCTCCTCCTTGATCCTTGAGGGGCCCTTCTCTGACCCCTGCATTCCCATTCTGGCTCCAGTATTGCCCTCCTGGGTAGCCCAGGCCTGGGATTCCCTGTGAAGAGGGGCCTCCCACTAACTCAGGGCTGAACCCAAGGGGGTCTCTGGGGGTAGCAGTTACTCACCAGTGCTCATGCTGTGTGCTATGGCAGCGAGGTGGAGTGCTGCAGGGACTTGGTACAAGCCTTGACTGCATAAGGCAGGGCCTGCAATGTCCAGAGCCCCAGCCCCATGCATTCATTTATTCAACATACATTTATATAAGGCCCACAGTGTGCCAGGCCCTACACTAGGCCCTACACTAGGTTCAGTGGTGAACTAGCCTAGCCTGGCCCTGTTCTTGTGAAGCTGAGAGCCAGGAAAGTGATGAACATAAAACACAGGTACTTGAAAAATATCCTGACAGAATCTGAAAGGGACACAGCGAGGAAGGGGTGGGCGGAGTAGACTTGGAAGGAGGTTTAAATACAGAAAAAGCACAGGATTTCAACAGCAATGCCACACTTTACCGTGACTAAGGTAGAGGACACTGAGGATGAGGCAGCAGCTTCAGTCCCCCAAGAGGGGGAGACCAGCTTAGCAGAAATAAAAGCCTGGATTTTGCATTCAGATGAACCAGGTTTTTTATTGACTGTAGAGGGCTGCCTGGGAGGCACCTAGGCATTTTCTTATAATTATTGTCAGCTGAACTCAGAGCATAGGCAGTCACGCCCTGGGAACATGCTTCCCCAATAAGGCTGGACATGTTAATCAGGCAGGGGTAGAACTAGATATGTAAATCTAGGCCTTTAAAATAAACCTGCTGTGTGGCTCAGGCCGCTTTTGCCGCCTCTCCATCAGAGAGGATGGCGCCCACCTGGCCCCAGCTTAAAATCTATTTCTGCATCTTGGTCTTTCTTTAATTTCTTAATCCCCAGCTCCTCCACTCAGAAAATGGACTGTTTCCTTTTCCATGCGGGACATGGAAAAGAGAGAAACAGCCCCCGACAATTGACGTTTTCCATGACAACCCAGAAAGTGTCCACTAGAATGAACTATTGTTTGAGCCAAGTCAGAACTCCATCACAGGGGAACACAGCCAGCTGTTAGAGAGGAAGGGAGAGAGATAGAGAGTTAGAAACATCAATGAGAGAGAAACATCGATCAACTGCCTCCTGCACATCCCCCACTGGAGATATGCCCGCAACCAAGGTACATGCCCTTGATCAGAATCGAACCTGGGACCCTTCAGTCCGCAGGCCGACGCTCTATCCACTGAGCCAAACCGGTCAGGGCAGCATTTTGTTTTGGACATCTCATACCAGTACATCTGCCTCATTTCTTTGTGGCAGAATACCTTTCTATTGTATTCCTATGCTATAATTTTACTCGGCCAGTTCCCTATTCTTGAGCATTTAAGTTATTTCCAACTGTTTTACTGTTACAAATTATGTTGCCATGAACATCTTGTAGATGTATTCTTGCATTCCTCTTGATATATTTGTAGAATAAATTCCTAACAGATGAATTCCTTACTCAAAGGGTATGTACACTTTTAAAAAGATACATCAACTTAAACTCCCACCAATAAAGAGAACGGAGGCAAAAATATATATATATCCTGACAAAGTCTATGAAGGATGAGTAGGGTCTATAGAAGCGAGAGGTACCTGTGACCAGTGATGTGAAGGGAGAGGAACAGAGGAAGATGCTGGGCTTTCCCCACCCCCTCCTAGGACAGTGGGGTGGAAAAGGGTCCAGGCCCTTGGCAGGCCCAGAACAGCCTCGCTCCTTTGCCCTTCAGAACCCTTGTTCATTTTGCAGGCCTCACGGGGGTTATAATGCTCCTGGTCCTGGCCATCATGTATGTCTTCGCCTCCCGCCACTTCCGGCGCTGCAGCTTCCGGGGCTTCTGGCTGACCCACCACCTCTACATCCTGCTCTACATCCTGGTGAGGGCTGTTGGCTCTGAGCCAGGCTAATGGGGTCTGGGCAAGATGTTCCCAGGGAGGCAGTGAGGGCTGAGACGTCGGTTCTCCATCCCCTTAGTTATTTCAAGTATCCTCTTCATTTGTCACTTAAAAGATGGAGATGATAGTAGGGGACTTTCGAGTAGACTGACCCTGATACGCAGCGCTTGGAGATGGACTTGCCGGGCTTTGCAGTAGCAGCTCTAGCAGACTGATCTGCGTTCCCAGCAGATAGCCCACATCATTTTGCCCAGCCAGTCTTTCTCCACTTTGAGTGGCTGCCTACGCTCAAGGGAGTATTGCCCTTTTTTAGAGAAACTTATCTTAATTGGGTTTTGCCGCTTTTGTTCTGATCCCATTTTCTAAGATGTTAGCCACCCCACCCAACTAAGTGCTACCTAGAAAGTTAATGACTTTGCTCCAAAAGTCTTCACTTGGACTGTTGATAAACTGGATTTTTAAGGCCCCCTTTCCCCTTTCCTTCTCCTTAATCTGGGCCCCTGCCTGCCTTCCTTCACATTCCCTCCTTTCTCCTGTCCTGCTCCCTTCCTCCTTCCCTGGGTTTGTCAGCTGCTTCGGAGCTGACTTTGATCTGTGCGCCTGTGTCATGGTTCTGTTTGGCCTGCCTTCCTCAGGGACACAGGCAGTTCCCAAAAGGGCACCCTGAGGACCTGCTTGTTGAGGAGCTAAACCAAGTCCCCACTAATGACAGTTTGGCTGGGAGCATTTAAGAAATGCATAGTCCACATGGCTTCCTTCTCCGTCACTGGCTCCAGGCGGAACTGCACACAGGGGTCTCCTCCCAGCTGCTGTTCCGTCCTCACTGATAGGTAGGAGGGTCTATTTCTATCTTGCCCAAGGCTTGGTACTCCACAGTTCTGAAGATGACTACCCAGCCTCGGCTTAGGTTGTTCCCTGGAATTAATGATGTTTATTTCCAAAGAAATCTCTCTCAAGCTAATTTATCCCTTCCTCGGCTTAGGTTGTTCCCTAGAATTAATGTTTATTTCCAAAGAAATCTCTCTCAAGCTAATTTATCCCTTCTTCACTGCCTCCTCAGTAATGGGTGGAGCCCTAGTTACTGTTTCTGGCAGGGGTGGAGGTGATGTTCTTATTCCTCGTGAAAGAGGAGCTTCTTTGAACTAATGGGAGACTGGCTCCCTGAGACCAAGACCCCTTTCTGATTAATCGCTGGTTGGGGAGAATCACTGGAGTTCAGAACCCCGATTCCTGCCAGCAGGGAAGTCAGCAGCTCAGAAAGGTGTAGGCCCCTCTGCTGGGCAGTCCTAGCCCTGGCAGCTTGGGAGCTTCTCCCCTGGGGGTAGGTCAGGGACAAAACACCCGCTTCCTTCCCATTCCTCACAGGTGTGGCCACTTGACCTCAGGCAGAAAGAGAAGTTCCAAGTAAAGGACCCAGGGTGGGGTGGAGTAGACCCTGAGAAGGCTGGAGAGGCAGGGCTAGCACAGCCAAAGCTGAGCTGGCAGCTGCTCCCCCAGCTCCTCAGCCAGAGGGCAGATTGTGGTTAAAAAGTAGAGCCAACACCAAACAGGGTGTATAACATGAGGTCACCCTGGCATTGTTCTCAGCCTGGTTGGATGCTCAGAAAGCCTTGGGGGTGGGCGTGGGCTCCACAATGAAAGAGGAACTGGGGGAACTGGAGCCAGTTCAGAGGAGAGCTCCGAGAGGCTCAAGTGAATCCTGTGTGGGAAAGGCTCACTCACGAGTTCTGGGACCCTCAGCTAGGGGGAGGGAGAGGTGAATGAGGAAGCAGAGTTTAACAGTTGTGCTGAGAGTCTGTTAGGTCCTAGCTCTGTGCTAAGCGCTGCAGGGAAGGGGAGACTGGATTTTCTGCCCTCAGGAATTTAGGATGTGCGGCAGAGGTAAACGCCATGCATGTGAAATGATGGACATGAGCAGACAATACAGGATTAATTGCTGAGCTGAGTGTTCTGAAAAGTAAGTTACAGGAACTCATTGAAGGGAGTTTCATTTGGGCCAAACTGGTTAGGGAAGATTTCAGGGAGAAGATGGGACTTGGGCCAAGCCTTACGGACAGATAAGCTAGGGTTTGACAGGGCAGAGGGGAAGCTGAAGAGCATTTCAGGTAGAAGGGAGGGCATGAGCCCAGGTGTGGAGGTGTGAATGATGACAGAATATTCAGGGCACCGAGGAGACAGTGCTGGCTGGCCAAGGGCGTTAGGTGGTGGCAGGACACGGTGGACCTGTGTGAATTGCACTGAAGCTGAGAGGCTGTGGTTCAGCTGAGAGCCATGCTACGTGGGAGAGCATAGAAAGACAAGCAGAGGGTGAGGAAATTGGGCTTGGGCAACACAAGGGTTGGGGTGGAGAAGGAACAGTCAGTGCAGGAGGTGGAGAGTGAGTGGCCTGAGAGGAGGGAGACCCAGGAGAGCATTGTATTGTTGTGGGAGTGTCAAGGTGGTGGTGGGGGGGGGGGGGGGGGGCACTGTGCCACAGGTGCCAAGGCAGGGAGCAAAAGTGGTCTGAAAGGACACCTTGGGGTTTGGCCATTCGTGAGCCCTCAGTGAGAAGATCCTGAGAAGAGCTTGAGGGGGAAGCCAGACTGACCAGACTTAGGAGCAAGCAAGTGGGAGGAACGGGGCAAGGAGTGTCTGACCAGCTTATGGAGGAAAGGACTAGAGCTGGACAATGCCTGTCAGTTATTTCATGGAAAACAGAGACTGGTTATGTGTTTTTAGACTCCAAAGGCAGAAGATACATTGGGGGAACTTCTTTCATTGACTCAACCGTTATTGAGTGCCTACCATGTGCCAGGCAGAAACTGCTAGGAGCTGAGAGAATAGTGGCAAACAAAATGGAAGCAGGACCTACCCCAGCAGTCCACTGGGGAAAGCAACAGCAAACAGGGTCAATGAATAGAGAATCACAATTACTGTGGCTGACAAGTGCTTTGAAGGCAGTTAGCAGGGAGCTGTGAGAGAGAGGACTGGGGGAAAGCCCAGGGAGGCGGTGTTTCTGCTGAGACCTGAAGCATGAGATGGAGATAATCCAGGAAGAGCCAGGGGAAGGGCATTCCTGGCAGAGGGAACAGCAGGTGCAGAGGTCGTGAAGCAGAAAGGACTTGCCATGTTTGGCAGGCAGGGATCAGAGTATCACCAGGCCTTGTGGTGCAATGGGAAGGCCGCTAAGGCTTTTAAAGCTGGGGGTGACATGATAAAATGAAGCTTAAAAAGTCACACTGCCTGCCTTGAAGAGAATCGATCACATGGGGAAACCCAGTGGAAAACCAGTTAGGAGGCTACTGCATGAGTGCAGGGGAGAGTTGACATGGCTTGGTCTAGGATGGTATTGGAGAGATGCAAATAGTCTTATTCGTCAAGGATGCTTTGGAGGATGGGGTTGGGAACAGTTCGGTTTTGGAACCTGGAAGGAGCATGGCACACAGTGAGGTGAGGCGTGGACATGCCAGTGAGGAATGATACAGGGGTCTAAGCCCCAAGCTGGCCGCAGAACTGTTGTGGGTGTGGCCGGGTCTGAGCGGTATCCTTCACTCTATTCAGCTCATCATCCACGGCAGCTTCGCTCTGATCCAGCTGCCCCGTTTCCACATCTTCTTTCTGGTCCCGGCCCTAATCTACGGGGGGGACAAGCTGGTGAGCCTGAGCCGGAAGAAGGTGGAGATCAGCGTGGTGAAGGCTGAGCTGCTGCCTTCAGGTACCAGCCGAGAGGCTGTGAGGGGCCCAGCTTGGTGGGACTGGGGAAGCAGAGCAGAGCCTGGACCTTGCAGTCTCCTAGCCTGACCCCGTGGAGTTGGCAGGGGCCTTGGGGTGGAAGGGATGAGGGAGCTGGTAAAAGAAGCTCTTTGCCAGGGGCCCTGAGCCTCTTTCACAACAGAGAGGAGAAGCCCAGGCCAGGCTGTTCCTTGCCCTGCTGACCACCAGCCCCTCCTCAGGGCAGACAGGGCCTGAGGGGAGTAATGAGGTCTGATGGGGGGAGGTCCCCTGGCATATTCCAGAGCAGAGCTGAGGCTGCGGTGGGGGAACTCTCTGGAGACCACTTTGTTGCTGGGTTCAGGACAGCAGCCTCCCGCCCACCTCCCCTCCTCAGGGGTGACCCACCTGCAGTTCCAGCGGCCCCAAGGCTTTGAGTACAAGTCAGGACAGTGGGTGCGGATCGCCTGCCTGGCTCTGGGGACCACCGAGTACCACCCGTTCACACTGACTTCTGCGCCCCATGAGGACACACTCAGCCTGCACATCCGGGCGGCAGGGCCCTGGACCACTCGCCTCAGGGAGATCTACTCACCCCCGACCAACGACTGTGCCAGATACCCAAAGGTGCCCAGACCCAGGCCAGATATGCCACATGCTCCCACAGCCCCTTAGTAGGCCTCGACTCTGCAGCACCAGACGCCCACTGTGCTCCTCCCTCCGCCATCCAGAGACTGGCTGTCCCAGATAAAGCCACAGTCCCCCTTCCCCCTCACTCCATTAACCTACCTGCTTTTTCTTGCCTCTCATTTCTGGCTTCAGAACTGTGGTGATAGCTGAGAGCTTAACTCACACCCACTCTCCTCCCTGCAGTTGTACCTCGATGGGCCATTTGGAGAGGGCCACCAGGAATGGCATAAGTTTGAGGTGTCAGTGCTGGTAGGAGGGGGCATTGGGGTCACCCCCTTTGCCTCTATCCTCAAAGACCTGGTCTTCAAGTCGTCGGTCAGCTACCAAGTGTTCTGTAAGAAGGTAAGTGCCCCCCAGCCCATGTCCCTTGCTCCTGATCACTGTGTCCATCTGTGCTGGCTCTCCCGCCTCTGTTCTTGGTCTCCCTAGTCTAGGCAAGGCCAAGCTGGCCTGGCCCTGGGTGGGCAGGATATCCCCAGATCCTAAAGGACAGAGTTAGTTTGTTGATGCCCCTGAGCTCCTTCCCTCAGTTATGAAGCACCCCACATAGGGAATCCCTCCAGGCAGGCCGGAGAAAGGTGAAGAAGTCCCCTCCTACAGGGAAAGCTAGCACTTGAGGCATTGTCGGCCTGGGAGAAGGAAGGGCACGCTTGGGGTGGGGCACAGGTGAAACTGGGTTTGCTCTCAAGAGTAAGAGAACAGGAGGTGGTAGGCAGGGCTGAAGGGCACGGCTGGCTCCAGGAACACAGCCCAGGCCCTCAGGACCCCTCCACGCCAGGCCCCTTCACCCCAGCCTGCACCTTGTGGCAGGCCCCTGCTTGTCTCTCTAGGCCTGGCAGGTGAGTCAGGAGTGCAGGAATGCAGCAGGCAGAGGCCCAGCCCATATGCTGTCAGCATTCAGAGGTGACAGACAGTTCTCTGCTCCTCTGTCCAAGCTAGCTCTGCCTGTGCTTCCTTTTTGGAAAAAAAAATTTTTATATATATATTTGATTTCAGAGAGGAAGGGAGAGATAGAAATATCACTGATAGGAGAGAATCATGATTGGCTGCCTCCTGCACACCCCCCACTGGAGATTGAGCCTGCAACCCAGGCATGTGCCCTAACTGGGAATTGAACCGTGACCTCCTGGTTCATAGGTCGACGCTCAATCACTGAGCCACACTGGCCAGGCTGTCTCTGATTCTTAACCTAAACAGCCCCACTTTCCCCCATCAGAAGCTGGAGATGGGTTCCCCTAGGGAAGTTTCCATCCCCCTGGTCTCTGAGTCCATTCCCATCCCCTCCAGACAGACAGCTGGGTCTTCCCTGAAGATGTTCTGTGACAAGCCCTTTAGTGGTACCCTCTCCTTCTGGGCTTTGGTCAGTTGAGAGCCTAAGGAGGGCACATTGGAGAGAGTGGCAGGATAGGCTCCGACAGTCAGGTGCCCCAGGCTGTCACTTACTTGCACCTCTCCATGCCCTGGGGCAACTCCATGTCCTGCTCCAGAGCCTGGCCCTGTGGCCCTCTACACTCCATTCCCCAGGATATCTGGAGAGGGGCACACGCTGGCCAGAAGAGTTCTATTGGTGTGCAAATCCCTGGGGTATAAGGAGCCTGAGCTGAGCTGGGCCCTAAGCTCCAGCCCTGTCCCCAGATCTACTTCATCTGGGTGACACGGACCCAGCGGCAGTTCGAGTGGCTGGCTGACATCATCCGGGAGGTGGAGGAGAATGACCACCAGGACCTGGTGTCCGTGCACATCTACATCACCCAGCTGGCTGAGAAGTTCGACCTCAGGACCACCATGCTGGTACGTCAGGGCCGGCCGGGCAGGGTAGCTCAGTGGTTGAGTGGCTTAGCAGGGTAAGGAGGATGGCCAGGGAAGGTGGGTGGACAGCCAGGCTCAGTTGGCAGGAGGCACAGAGCAGGTGGCTCCGATACTCAGCCTCCAGCCCCCTTCCCAACCCAGGCTTTGGGTTGGCTTGGGCCAGGCACTGACCCTGATTGTCCTTGTCTTGACCGGCCCCTGTGCCCCCCCAGTACATCTGTGAGCGGCACTTCCAGAAGGTGCTGAACCGGAGTCTCTTCACGGGCCTGCGCTCTGTCACCCACTTTGGTCGCCCCCCCTTTGAGGCCTTCTTCAACTCCCTGCAGGAGGTTCACCCACAGGTCAGTTCCCCCGCCCCCAATCCAGGGTCTCTTCAGTTTATCCTCTGGGGGGTTGAGCAAAGCTCCCAAACCTGCTCCATCAGGGAAGCTATTGACTGCTGATGAGAGCCCATCACCCCCTGGGAAGTTGGTGGAGTAATGAAATGGGAAAAGAGAAGAGGGGGTCACCCTGAGGGGGAAGTGGGGAGGCGGGCAACAGGGACTTGCCACTTCTGAAGCCATGATGCCTTGTTCAGAAGGAAGAGCTCAGTGATTGAGCTAGTCCTCACCATAAACTCAGAGCTACCCTTCATACTAACGCTGAGCCAGGCCTCATCCTGGACACTGAGCTAATCTTCACCATGAACACTGAGCAAGCCACTGCTCTCATAAGCACTGGGTGAGCCCTTAATGAGACACGAAGCTATCCCTCAACTTGAACATTGATTAACCCAGGCCCATATCAGAAACTGCTCTTGAAGCTGGTAAATGCTTGGAAGGGGTAGAGGCTGGACCCACAGAGAGAAGGTCTACTAAAATCAAGTTAGATTTAAAAACACCAAGCTGGCCCTCACCAGGCATGGAAGAAGCAAACTTTCACAGGAACGTGGAATGAGCCCTCGTCAGGGACTCTTCATGGCTTTAACATGGACCCTGAGCTAGCCCTCCCTCCGAACACTGAGCGAGCCTTCACTTCTTCCTTCCCCAACAGGTCCGGAAGATTGGGGTGTTTAGCTGTGGCCCCCCTGGCATGACCAAGAATGTGGAAAAAGCCTGTCAGCTCATTAACAGGCAGGACCGGACTCATTTCTCCCACCATTACGAGAACTTCTAGGCCTCCTGCCCAGGGGCTCCACCCACTGCCTGCTGAGCAGAGGTTTGGGTCACACCTCGTCTCACCTCTGTACTTCCTGTTTCTGGTTCCCTCGCCTTCTCCCCACTCCCACCTACCAACCTTGGTCCGGGGGGGGGGGGGGGGGGGGGGGGGCCACGGTCAGTCACCGCATGTGGGTTCAGGGACCCCCAGACTCATAGTCTCAGCCTGGAGAAGTGGGAGGCACCGTCCGGGGACTAGAGGTTGTTGTTTTGGGGCAAAATGACACCTCTTCTTCCAAACTAAGAAAAATTTCAAAAGACTGGGGCTGACAAGTGGTAAGTTGTGTGTGTGTGTGTGTGTGTGTATAGGGGGCTGTGAGCCTAAGGATGAAGTGGGAGCACAGATGCTGGCATCTTAGAACTCCTCCCCTAAGTCCTCCCCTTCTTCTGGCCTTTCCACTGTCAAAAGGGCTGACAAATGCCTTCAAGGGGACAGAGGCTGGACCCCAGAGAGAAATTTATAGGAAATCTCTCAGCACCTCAGTTTAACAGCACAATTAATCTTCTCTTCCAAGTTCTTAAACAGGTTCTGTAGTCAGAACCTGGCTCAATATCTCTCTATGTAGTGCTCTTCAGACGATCTCTGCTCTTCTTGTTCCATAGCCTCCTCTACAAATAAACCACTTTTCTGCCCCCTGGGTTGCTTTATTCTGCCCCAGGATGGGGTAAGCACTGGCAGAAGAAGCCACTCAACCAGCCGGCTAACAGGCCAATGCAGACATTCCCTGAGCTTGCTAGTATCCTCTAAATAAAGGAACCCGTCCAGGCCAAGCACCCCAGCTAGAGACCCCTTCCCCTGCTCTAGGGCACCCTTCCTGACAGAGGGCCTCTCTGAGTGGCGAGTGTGATTCTTCTGAAGCCTGGTCAGGAGGGGACGAGGTGTGAAGGGTTTTGGAGAAGGTGGACTGGGCACAAGGGGTGTGGGATGGGGGCCGAGACACCCAGGAGCCAACAGGGAAGCAGAGTTGGCCTGGCCTGCTGCAGGACCTGTTACTCCCAGTCCTTCTCTGAGCTCCAGGTAGTGAGATGACAGCGAGGAGATAGATGAGCACATCACCTAACCTTTTTGGAACTGTTTTTGCATCTACACAATGACTGAATGCCCTCCACGTCTACTTAAAGAGAGGGCAACCCTCTCTGAGGGAATTTCTGAAGCAGTGCCCAATTTCAAGTGATTCTATTGTCTCCACGGAATTCTTACATTTGTCAGATCTCATATCCTCCGTCCCGATCTCTGATAAATTAACCACTGGATTAGAACATCCAAAATCTCATGATTCACATCACACTTCAGAACTAGAGATCTAGGTTCTGGAGGTCTTCAAACTGTCCCCCCAAGGCAGCCATCCCCAGGGTGTGTGTTCAGCCCCTCGTAGAGTTTTTGTTCCGCTCGCCCAGGGGAGCAGGAGGGCAGGCCTGGAGTGGCTGGACAGCAGCCCTGCCTGGCGGCCCAAGGGTATACCCGGGAGCTGGGCCCACAAGCCTCGGCGGTTTGCAGCAGGGGTGCACTGGGGGCCACCGGCGGGTGTGATCCCGCGCCCGGGTCCCGCAGTTAAGGGCACGGCCAGCAGAGGGCGCGCGCGGACGGCCGGCCTCGGCCGCGAGCAGCAACGGGAGGCAGATCCGGACCGAGGCCCGCCGGCTGCAGGTCCCGGGGCGAACCCATCCTTCAGTGAATGGAGGAGGCAGCGGCAGGGCCCGCTTCCTCTGGAAAGGAAACGCAGTCGGCTGCGCCAGCTTTCCCAGCTCGCGGCTTCCGCGTGGCAGGGCCACCCGCTCCTCCCGCCTGGCGCGCTGCCTCTTTGTCTCTCCGCGGCTCCCCTCCTCCAGACAAATGGCTGGAGGCAGGAAATTGGACGCGCTCCTGGGAAGCCGGGCTCCTCGGCGCGGCTGGGAGGGGGCGCCACGAGGCCGCCGGCTCCGGCCCCCGCACCCCGCCCCCCCAGCCGGGGCGGGGGCAGTGGGTGATGTTTTGATATCTCGTCAAAGGAAGGAACTTGATGCTTCGAAAGCGCTTTCCACAGCCGGCCTGTGTCTGCTCCAGAGCTGATTTATAAACGGATCTGTGCTCGCTTCGCCGCTCCCCACCCGTCAGCCCGGGGTGCAGCGCGGAAGGCGCAGACGCGGCAGTGCCTGGCAGCACTGGGTTTATTTATTGCCTCTGGCCGGGAGCCGGAACGGCCGGGGGACCGCACGAATTCCCCCCCCCGTCCCGATCCCTTTCCCGCCTCTCCCGCCCCAATGCCATCTCCACCCCAGGGGTCTGCCGATCGTTTTGGGGTGGAGGGGAAGAGGGCAGGGTGCCCTTCGGGCCTGCATCCTGCTCCGCCTCGTACTGACCCGGGGTAGAGGGCGGAGGGGAAGTAGGTTGCCACCTCTGCCCCAGAGGCGGGGCCTGCAGCTGCGGATCTTAAACTCTTCGGGAGACTCGCGGTTTGGAAGCCCCCTTCCTCCAGGGGCTGCCCTTTCTCCCCAGGGGTTCTTCTCTCCTCAGCTCCAGACCTCCGCTTCCTCCAAGGCCCCACAGCCCTTACTCTTTAGAATAAATTAAGGAATCTCCAGTTTCCACTCCATCCCAGGGAGAGGGGAAGAAAGGCTTGGGAGAGCACGGCCCTGGGAAGGACCACAGCCCTCAGCCAGGGGACGGGCACAGGACTGGGTCCATATCTGCCGTAGTGCCCAAGCCTCACCCCTACAGAGTCCGGATGGCCACGGGGTAGAGCAGGGACATGTGCTCGGCCCCCTTAATGGGCAGCTTGCGGCTGGCGTAGTGGTGCACGATCTCGGGGACGCTGCTGAAGGGCGGGCTGTTCTGGCCCAGCACATACTTGTGTTCCTTGGTCCGAGACAGCTTCATATGCATGAAGCCCTGACTGCTCCTGGGAAGAGGAGAGGAGACCCTGGTGAGTGGGGGCCCCTTCCAGGCCCCTCCCTCCCCCAGCCCTGCAGCCAAGGTCTTGTTCCAAACCAGCAGAGAGTGGAGGTGGCTGTGGAAGATGGAGGTCAGCCCAGAAAGCAGGGAGGGGGCGGAGGGGATTTTGTGAGTAGGTAGCAGTAGGTATTGGCTTTGTGGTGAGGGCACAGGGTGTGCCAAGAATGTGCTTGCAGTGAGTGTACAGGGTGTGTACAGGTGGAAACTGGAGGGACCAACACCCCTCGCCCCCACCCCAAACCCTGGTATCCGGGCACTCCTGCCTTCCAGCCTATGTGGCCAGGACCAGTTTACCCATCCCCCTTTCCGAGCTGTGCGGGAGGACAACAGTGAGGCTCTTGGTCACTCCTGTGGAGACACAGACACCCTTGGCAGGGCAGTGGTGGTGGGTGGATGTGACAACCAAGAGAATCTTGGTTCGGGCTCTCTCTTGCAGATACTAGGGGAGGAGGTGAGCTGCTCCCCAAATCTGGGGAGAGCCAGCCACCTTGTCCTAGGGACATCCCTTCACCCTCCTGCTAACTGGCCTTGAGCCAAGCACCCAGCCCATCCATCCAGCCCTTCAGCCTGGGCTGACGTCATGGGTGAGGCTGCTGTTCCATGCCCTCCTCAGAGAGGACATGCTCCACTGCCTCTCCCATCTCCCGGCACAATCTAGGAAAGGAAGTCAGCAGTAGTGCCTGGCCCTGACCACAGACAAGGACCCTGTCTCTCCCCCACACCCCTTATCCCTCGCCCTTCCCCTCCCCCACAGCTCTGGCAGTCTCCCAGATGTCTGGGCACCCTCGGCCTTAGAGTGGGGGTGGGGCCCCAGCAAGAACAACATTTGTCCAAACTACTACAGCCCAGGCCCCAGGTCTGAAACCCACTCACTGGCAAGTGGTCAGCACTGCTTAGGGGAGCCCTGCTGGTCAGAGCCTACCTGGGGACAAGGACAGGGCTCAGAAGCAGGTGTGGGAGGCAGGACTCCTGGTGAGGCCCTTGCTCTTGAGAGGCAAGCTGGAATACCTCCTCGCTTGCCTCCCCTGCCTGGGTTAAAAGAGGCCTCTGGACCCATTTCACTAGGCCCAGCAGTTAGAAAGCAGGGAGAGTAAAGGGATGGGAGGAAAACACAGGCCCTTAACTCCATCCTTCCCTCCCCAGGGTACAGTGCCCCAAAGCCTGCTGGAAGCCCCAGTTCTGGGTGTGGGTGTCAGGGCGTGGGGCCATCCTTCATCTGTTGGTCTGAGATAACTGCTGAGGCTGATGGTGACCACACAGGCCCTGGGAAAGGAGCCAAGGGCCTCAGGAAAATGCACAGCCCCTGGGGACTGTAGAAAGGGGAGGCAGTAAGTGATCCCCTCCCCTGTCTGTCCTATGCCTAGGCCCGGGCCCAAAGCTGTGGGCAGCAGCGTGGACCCTGCCTTCCCTCACCCTCTCGCAGTTTGGGGATGGCTCCCTTCCCACAGTCCACTTGGGAACATCACCTCTCCTAACACCTGTGCATTGTATCTTCTCTTTGAGGGACAGATCTGGGCAAACAGGGCAACAAGTAGCCAGAGACCAGAGCTGGAAGCTGAGAGCTCAGCTTCCATCTGGATAACTGACCTCCTGGGACAAAGTCCCAAGGGTCCATTAGGACACAGCAGAACCCGTGCCAGACCCTCCGGGGCCGGGGAGGGACTAGCTGGGAAGCAGAGCCAGGGCTGGCTTGACTTGTGGAGGAAGCTGTTTAATTACCAATGAAAGCCCTTCCATTACAGAGGGAAGAGAAACCATAATTGTGTTTCAGAAAAGCCATTTATATGTGAACGAGGCTCTGGCAGACAGTTGCTGTCGGGGCCAGATCAGCCAGGGCTGGAGCCAGGCGTCCAGACGTGCCTCCCCCTTTGCACCCCAGGCTAAGGCAGGGCTGTGTTCTGCCGTGCTCTGCTAGGGAGCCAGACCCCTGCAGTCTCCACTTGCCTTAGACTGTTCCAGACTTGAGGGGTGGAGCTGTGCAATGGAGGAACAGTGTAGTTATTAGAGTCAGACTGAGCTGGATTCAAATCCTGCTCTTGGCCCTAACCAGTCTGGCTCAGTGGATAGAGCATTGGCCTGTGGATTGAAGGGTCCCCAGTTCGATTCCTGGGTTGCAGGCTCGATCCCCAGTAGGGGGGGGCGTACAGGAGGCAGCCAATCAATGATTCTCTCTCATCATTGATGTTTCTATCTCTGTCCCCCTCTCCCTCACTCTCTCACATCAATAAAAATATATTTTTTAAAAATTCTGCTCTTAGAACTTTATTAGCTGGTGGCCTCTTTGAATCTATTTTTGTTTATAAAAAGAGATTGGTTTGCAGGATGCTAGTTGGTTTAAGAGATGGTGTATATGCTGCTATTTGGCATATAGTATATGCTCTATGAATCTTAACTATAATCTTTAAAGCAATACACATTCCGGACGTTATGTAAATCACATTTTTGACAAATTTTTCCCAAATGCTCCTTTGATTTTATGATAATTTGCAGACTCCCAGAGTATGAGAGCTGGAAGAAACCTAAGAAGTAACCATTCTCCATTTTGCAAATGGAGAAACCAAGGCCCAGAGGGGTTAAGGTTGCCTCGGGTCACATAGCTAATTTTATTAAACCCAAGAATAAAATTCAGGTTATGACTGTAGTCTGGCTTTTTTTTCTTCTTCATTATCTTTTAGTGAAGTTGAATAATTATCTTCAAATGTATCTGTTTAGTAGTCCCAAATTTCCATATATTGGATTTGTTTGAAGACGGGTATATCTATATTCTATTGAACCCAGAAAATGTGGTAGAAGGTGATATAGATGCTCCAGTAGTGGCGGGGGGAGGAGGGGTGTGAATGGACACACCGCTCTGACAGGCGGTCCTGTGGAGTACAGGCTCTACCAGGGGGCACTCTCGGGTGCCAAGGAGAGGACTTGCCATCCCACCAGGAGAGCCTGGGAAGCCAATCCTGGCCTGTGTATCTGCTCCCAGGGAGGAGGGCTGATGGGAAGGGAGGGCCAACCTCCCTGACCTCTTCCAGGATCTTTAAAGCTCAGTTGTCAGCCACCAGCAACCAGACCTCCTGTCTGCTTCTTCAGAGTGTCCACAGCCCTGTCCTCCTCCCAGGACCCAGCCTCCATCTCACCCTGTAGATCCTTTCAGGCAAAGTTCCTATCTCCTTGCCTGTGCTACTAGAACATTTCCGACTTCCATTAATGATGGTGATGGTGATCATTTATTGGGCACTTAGCACCACGGCAAGTGCTTCCCATACATTTAATCACCCCTATAAAGTAGATATTATTCCCTCACTTTGTAAGTTAAGGAAACTGAGGCCCAGAGAGATTAAGGGGACCGAAGGCCACACAGCTAGTAAAGGGACAGAACCCTTCTGAACTGGACAACAGCTTAACTATTTCCCCCAAGAAATTATAAGCTCCTTGAGAGCAGGGGCTGAGCTCAGACCCTTAGGGTGTGGCCCAGAGTCGGCAAAGGTTAATGGGGGATGGGGTTCTCCCCAGCTTGGCTGGGCCTGAGAATATTAGGGTCTCCTCCTGAACTGGCGGTTGTCCTCCCACTGATTATCCTTGGTGCCACCCTCACAGGCTAATCCTGTCTAAAACTGCCAGCCAGCCAGCCCCACTCACTTGAGGGACAGGGAGAAGTCATTCTTGCTGGTCTCACTGTTGCGCACCAGGTAGCTGGCCTCTTTGCACAGCCGGAGCAGGTTCTCGGCATCTGTTCGACTGATGGCCCCATGGTACCAGCTGCGGATGAGAGAGAGGAAGGGGAGCATCTCTGCTGGGTGCCTCGCTGACCAGGCCCACCCATTTGGGGTGTCCCCTCAGGCAAGTGCTAGGAAGGGAAGGGAGAGGGGAGAGTCCCCAGCTGGACACAGACACTCACACCTGGTTTTCCAGAGGCAGTGCTGGGTCTGTCCACTCCCCCAGGGGGCTGCTGGGCTCCATGCTTAGAGGCTTGGCTGACTTGGGGTTCCCTGCAGAGAGTCGGGGAGGTAGACGCCCCTTCTCCTCCAGGCCAGGTGACAGGCAGCTCTTCTCAGATCCTTCAAACTGGGCTGTGGGGAACATACCAGTCACGGCCACTGAGGAACCTAGAAGTAGAGCCCTATAGAATAGCCAGTACCCCACCCCCATTTCCTGGACATGCTCATGGGTCTGACTGGCTCTAGGGATGGAATTCTGGGTCCATCCCCCAGGAGGGGCAGGGGTGGAGGTGAAGGGGGGGCTCAGCCCTCCGGTGCCACACAGGGCCTCCCAGTCCCCACACGGTGGGAGAAGAGGGGAGAGGAGCAACAAGAGGAACCACTTAAGCTTCTCCCTGGGGAGCAGCTGACTGCCTTCCCCTATTCCATCCTCCTCAGGGTGGCTTCAGTGCTGATAATATTGTTTCTTTCTCCTCCTCAGAGTTCATTACCGTTCTCCAAATCACCCTGCCAAGCCATTCTGTAGAACTGACTTATCGATCTGAGAACAATTATCTGATTCCCCTTGGTGCCATCCTGACAGGCTAATCCTGCCCAAAGCCGCCAGCCGGTCCGCCCCTCCCCCGCTCCCAAGGTCGCTGCCCTCAGACTCTCCTCCCCACCCCCACAGAAACCCAGTAGAGGGCGCTCTGCCCTCCCAGACCAGGGCAGACCTGACTGCTGAGCCTGCACAGGGACAGCTGAAGCCAGCAGACCACATGGACAGAGGCACACATGCACAGGTGACATCCTGTATTTACAAAATCCCCACTCACACTCGGGCACACATGTACCAACAGGTGCTCAGGCCTCCGTGCACATGCAGAGATGCACCCCCTCCATTCCCCTCAACTGCCCATTCTGGGTAAAACTGAACGCAGATGAGGTGTTCAGTGCCTTCTTTCTCCCCACTTGGACTATTTTTCTCTCCTTGTAGCACTTTCAAGCCCTTATTATCTTTCAGACACCAACTGCAAGGAGCAGACCCTTTCCTTTATCTGAGGAGCTAGACACCTGCTGTGTGAGCTAGTCTCCCCCATCTCAGGAGTTGTTTGCATTGCTGCAGTCGGGTCAGGCAAAGCACGACCCAAAGCAGTGGATTTAGAAGAGTGGGTTTCCGTGGGATTTCCCTTAGGAGACACCTTCCCCACGTTTGGGGAGGGAGCGGGAGATGTGTACTTTCTCCCTTCCTTCTTCCTCAGAAGAGAGGGGTTGCTCCTGGGTCCTTCAAACCATGCCCCACCTCTTGGCTCCTCCAACCCAAGCCCCAAGGGCCCGAGGGATGAGAGGACACGTCACCCTGGCCAGAAGCCCCGACAGGACCCACCGCTGCCATCCTCCAGGCTGGGCTCGGGGAGGGGTGAGGCTGGACCGGAGACGTCCCTGTCCCCGTCGGGCAGGGAGGGGCTGCTGTCCAGCTGTCCCACCGGTGGAGGCCAAGGTAGGTCTTTGATGACCTTAATGTCAACTGGAACCAGGAGCACAGCAGGGAGGAGAGAGACAGGCAGGGACAGGGACAGAGACAGAGACAGAGAGAGGCAGAGGTTGAGACACCAAAACCCAGAGCCAGGACACAGGACAGCCTAGAGAGGAGGAGGGTCAGAGTGGAGGCAGGGGTGGCTTCTGAATGGGGAGCAGGACTCTCAGAGGGCCGGGTGGAGCCATACTGACCACCCTGGGCTGGCAGGGTCAAAGGTGGGAGGCTCAGGTGGCAAAAGCAGGGTCTTGCTGTCAGCCCTGCGGATTCCCTTCATTTGACTTCACACAAGTTTCCAGGAACCAGAGGGGCCAGGAAAGGAGGAAAAGAGGGAGAAGGAGCTGCCCACGTCTCCTAGCACCACCCCAGATTCCCTCGGCCTCCTCCATCCCTCCTTTCCCCACCGCCTCGCTGAGACAGCCCAGCCCCAGGTTGTCAGGGATACTCAGATGTGGGGGCAGATGTTTTATGAAACTTGCCCCCCACACCCTAAATCCCAAGCCCTGACAATGAGAAGAGTGATGCCACGGGCAGCGCCAGGACTGCTAACAAGGTTTCCTAATGACGAGCATAGATTTTCCCATTAAGCAAGCCAAACAGTATTGATTCTCCAAGGAGACTTCTGGAGATAAGCGGCCCATCCTCAATGGTGCGCGCTTTACAGGAAACAAATGAGACACCGTGTGGTTTCTCAGTCTGGCTGCCAGGGTGGGCCTCCCCACAGAGCAAAGAGCTGGGTCCAGCTCCAAGATGAGCCTCTCGCCCAAGGAGGAGTAAGAGGGACATGGAATGGAAAGGGAGTCTAATGGCATTTAAGTCCTCTATGTCCTCACTGAATCAAGGATCCAGGAGTTAAAGCTCTTGTGCCCCCTACCCCCAACTCAAACCCCCCACACACACCTCTCCATGTCGGACTCCAGGCCTGGGATGGCCACTGGGGTGCTCGGTACAGAGGAAACCTACCCTCACTCAGTGACGGGGACTTCTCAGAAACCCCTCTGGGGGTAGGCACCCCTGGTCTGCATGGCCTACCACTGGGAGACACAGCCGCTAACTCAGGGTTGGTTTCTCTAACGGTTACAGAGGCAGCTGTTTGCATTGTTTGGAGGGTTAATACCCGCTTTTGTTAAGTATTTAACATATGCCACAAGTTTTATAATTTTGTTTGGAACTTGTTTATTTTTAAATATACCCAGTCCCCCAAAAGGTGGAAGTGGCCCCAGCCTCTGGGCGTCGGAGAGGTGGTGATGCAGGGAGACGCCTTCATCCTCCTCTTGTGCCCACACCCTGACTGCACACAGCTCCTTGTCCATCTGCCAACTCACAGCTCCATGGTGAAGACTCAACTACACTTCCCTCCTGGGCCTCCCCTCCCAGGGTGCCTCTCCCTCACTCCCCCGAGCCCAGAAAGCTGCCCAGAGGCCCCAGCGGACCTGCCCTCTCCGCCCAGGACTCACCAGCAAAGGCTTTAGAAATCCGCTCCTTCTTCCACTCCCAGGGCTGGTCATACTCCTCGGGCGGCCTCTCATCATCCTCAGGCAGGCGGGACTCCCGGGGCCAAGGGGCCCCCTCGCCCTCAGGGGTGGCCCCCTCCTCTTCTGGCTCATAGGGTGTGTCATACAGAGGCAGGGGCTGAGTGGCCGTCTCCTTGGAGCCCCGGATCTCTACCAGGGCAAGCAGGAGGGAGGCGTGAGGGCCTGGCTGCCTGGCTCAGCCCCCAGCAGTGCTCCCAGCAGCCAGGCAGGCTTCCTTCACAGATGCCGGTGGGTCTGGGGCACACATACAGGGTCCCTCTCCCTCAAAACACCTCCGGGGTTCCAAAAGCATGGGACCCAACAGAGGCAGGGGCAGCGGCACCAGCATGAAAGACAGAAAAAGGATCCTGCGATGGCCAGCAAAGGCTGGGAGCTGAGGCGTACACATTTAGGAAACCAAGTCAGGGTCCTCTCCTAGTCCATCTCCTTGCTACCCAACTCCATTTATTTCCTTGTGTCCCAAGTGATACCATTCACAATATGACAATCCTTTGTTGCTCAGACACTGCTGACCACCCCATCCTTGAATCTGTCCCCTTCCCATTTGGTCTCTTTTACTGGATCCTCTCTTGGTCTCGGTTTCCCAAGGCCAAGTCTCATTCATTTCTCCCAGGCCTCATCCTTGCACTACTTGCCCAGTCGAATGCTTTGCATCTATGTTTCTAGTTGCCATAAAGATGTTTCAGTTCGATGTTTCAAACTCCCCACTCTCCCCGAATGTCCTTCTAGTCTGTTCTGTGATTTTCTTTTTGAGATCTCTGACCCCAGTGAAACTGATAAAAGCTATGGAGCTCCCCCTATGTGCAGATTTTCTCATCAATCCCAGGGCACTCATGGGCCTCCCAGGGCAGCGGTCGCCAACCGGTGGTCTGCGGACCACTGGTGGTCTGTGAGGTCCAAAGGTTGGCGACTCTGTCCTAGGGGGCCACACCCCTCCCACTGTCTCCATTTCTGTCTACTATACTGCTCTCCTTGGTCCTGGCCCTCCTTCACTGCCTGAGTCCCATCTGTCATTGCCAATGTCTGAGGAGTCTCACCCTCATCTCTCCACATCTAGATTACTACTAGGGCGAACCTCCATTCTTCAGGCTTTTGTTTCATTGGCTCCATGGAATAACACCCCTGACTGCCCTCTGCCCGTCTCCCACCTCTTCTAAGGGGGGAGAGCAGTTTATCTGATCTGCTTTCTTACACAGAGAGAACATTATGGTTTTTTCCTTCTGCTCCTGTGCAAAGGCCTACAGTCATGCTACGTAGTCATGCTACGTTGCCCAAGCCTGAGTGGGCAAGTTTAATTCTGTGGGGAAGTATTAAGAAGCCCATTGTAGTGACATAGCTAAGTAATGTTCTCCAATCACCTTTATCAGTAAGAAAACTGACATTGTTATCTCCATTTTCTGTTTCCTTGATCTTATTTCTCAATTATTTCCAAGCTCCAGAGGGGAAGAAAAGGGTGTTAATTATTGGTTCTGTAAAGCCTCAGTAATTTCCATAACAGCCTGCTAACTCATCTTTCTGATTGATGCCCAGTTCTTCTAGTCTGTTCTGTACACCAAAGCCTCTGTAATCCTCTTAAAATGCCTTATTTGTCCTGTTGCTTTCTTGCTCAAGAATCCATAATGGCTCCCTTTCCCCTTTTGGAGCAAGTCCAAATACCTCATTCCAGCCTTTAAGGCCTATCAATGCCCCTCTTGGCCTCTCTCATCTTGCCTCTCCAGTGAACATATCTTCCTTTCATCCTGCCTTGGGACCTTGGCTTAGACTGACTCACCCCTGTCCTCCTGTCTGCTTGCCCCGATTTGGTCTTTCCCTGGGCCCTTTCTTGGTCTCTGCTCCCTAGAGCCAGGCTTATCCATTTCTTCCTGCCCTCACTCCTTTAACTACTTGCCCAGCATCATGGGCATTGCATCTGCACTTATAGTCATGCGTTTCCAATTGTCATAACATCGTTTCAAACTTACCACCTTCTCTAAAGCTAGTGATTCTCTTTTAGGGACCAATGACCCCCAGCCCACACCACTATCTTGCCCTTCCTCACTATCCCAAATGCTTCCATCTGTCTGACCTTTGGTTGTGTGGCTTCTCTACCACCTCAGGTCTCAGGTACCACAAACCACAGCTCCTTCTCCAAAGTGACTATCTTGAAAGTAGTGGTCACCTTCCCCGAGGACCCAGCAAAGGCATTCTCCATACTTTCTAGAGACCAAGGAATCAGTTCTTAAGACGTGTGGGTCCCAAAGCTTGCTTTGCAGATACTCAAGCCTCAGGGAACAACTTCCCCCAACACCCTCCCTTACTCTATCACTCACCGGCCATCATCTTTTGGGCCTCATAGGGCTCCATGTAGCCATCGTTTTCCGGGACCTTCTCTGGGGCTCCTGAAGCTCCTACTAGGCTGTCACCAGTCTCCTGGACATCAAACGGGTCCGCATAGTCTTCTAGGATTGCCAACTGTGGGAAGAGAGCAGGCGTCAGACATCTGAGAGACAGCTCTGCTCCCCAGATGCTCTATCCACAGGAGCAAGAGTCCTGGACAGGCTGCCTTAGACCTGGAGCCCCAGTCTCTGAACTTAGAGGGGGACAAGCCCTGGCTCTTCCTGTGCAGGGGTCTCCCACTAGGCTGCCCAAAAAATGGTGCTTTCTTTTCTGTTAATTTTGTGCCTCTGGGCCATCCCCTAGGCCAGTGGTCGGCAAACTTCGGCTCTCGAGCCACATGCGGCTCTTTGGCCGCGAGTGTGGCTCTTCCACAAAATACCACGTGCAGGCGCGCACGTACAGTGTGATTGAAACTTTGTGGCCCATGCGCAGAAGTCGGTATTTTGTGGAAGAGCCACACTCAAGGGGCCAAAGAGCCGCATGTGGCTCGCGAGCCGCAGTTTGCCAACCACTGCCCTAGGCTAAATAGCCAGGATGAGACTCTGGGCCTTAAAGCCTGCTTCAGTCTGAGTCCAGGCAGCCCAAGAGCTTACACCAGGTGGTTTCATAGAGGGAATTAATTCAGAGAACTGGTTACAACAGAGTTCAAAGAATGGACAGGGCACAGGAGGCAACTTGGAGATTAGCTTGGTCCATGCCTACCAGTGTGTTACCAGATGCTGAACAAATATTATTTGCTGACCATCAAGAACAGAAAGACTGAGTACTCACTTTGTGCCACAGTTCTGATGGTTTAGCTGCATGACCTCCATCATAATCATCATGTGGGTATCATTATCCCATTTGAAAGAAATGGAGGCTCAAAGCAGGTAGGGAACAACATGCCCAAGACCAGGGGTCCTCAAACTACAGCCCGCGGGCCACATGCAAATACAAATATTGTATTTGTTCCCGTTTTGTTTTTTTACTTCAAAATAAGATATGTGCAGTGTGCATAGGAATTTGTTCATAGTTTTTTTTTAAACTATAGTCCGGCCCTCCAACGGTCTGAGGGACAGTGAACTGGCCCCCTGTTTAAAAAGTTTGAGGACCCCTGCCCAAGACCATTCCAAGTAAGTGGAGGAAGCAGGATTGGAACCTGCATCCTTTGTACAAAATCACGCTGCCAACCTGCCACCGGTGGGCACCTTGGCTGTCCCAGGAGAAAGACAACCTTAGGACAGCCATGAGGAAAGCCAGGATTGGGGCTCTGCTGAAATCCCCTGGGCTCGTGGAGAACAGGGACAGGAAAGGCCTGCCTTGGCCCTGCACATCCCCTGCATTCTCCCACACAAGCGGCTCGTGGCCACCCCTCTGTCTCTGCTCCCAGTCAAGGAAGAGGGAACCACAAGCCGCACACCCTGCAGAGGAGTTCAAGGTGCTCAGGGTGGGGCACAACTGAGGACAATAGAGCCTTTCTCCAAGCTGGGCACAGGCTCCTGGGGGGCAGGGAGGGGAGGACTGGCTGCGGCAGAGACAGAGCCCAGTCCACCCAGCCCCTCAGGGGAGCATTGCATTAACAAGAGGTGGCTCTGGGGCCAGCAGCATGGGGAGGGGCCACTCCTGCCTCTCCCCCATTCTTGGTCTAGGCTTTGGTTCTGGGCCAAGATCCCACAGATCAGGACTGTGGGAGCCAGTTGAGCAGAGAAGCTGTAAAGGTGACCTCCCTGCCCTGGGTTAGCGGATCTGGGACCCTTAGTAAGGCAGAAATGAAAAAAGGAAGCTTCCCACCTCAGAGACCCCTTCTTCATGTTCCTTGGGCTGCTGCAAACCCCTCCAAAGGTCTCCAAAGCATGTCCCAAAGGCTCCTGCCATCTCACCCTTCAGCTCTTCAGCTCCCACCTTATTCCATTTTGTCCTAGTCAAGCCGCCCAGCCCCTTTCTGCCCTCAGATCTCTGCCTGCTTCCGAGAATTCTACCATCTCAGATCTTCCTAACCCACCACCAGATCAGCCACTACCCTGGAGCCCTTTGTCATTTTTGTCTCTCTGGCTTCAGTAAGTACCCAGCTCACAATAGGAACTAGCAGGGGTGGGCAAACTTTTTGACTCGAGGGCCACAATGGGTTCTTAAACTGGACCGGAGGGCCGGAACAAAAGCATGGATGGAGTGTTTGTGTGAACTAATATAAACTCAAAGTAAACATCATTACATAAAAGGGTACGGTCTTTTTTTTTTTTTTTTAGTTTTATTCATTTCAAACGGGCCGGATCTGGCCCGCGGGCCGAAGTTTGCCCACGGCTGCACTAGAGTAATGTTTCTATTAGAAAAATGTTTCTATTAGATCACCTCCTACCTCCCTCAGAGCCCACCACACCTCAACCTCCTTCCTCTAAGAAGTAAAGAAAATAAATCTACTCACCCCTCCTCCCCCTAACTGCTTCCTCCCAGGCCAGCTGGCACACCCCCAAGTGGCCCCACACACTTGACCAAGGGGGCTCTGGAGCCAGCCTGTTGGGTACCCAGCCCAGTTGGCACCCAGACTCACAACTCACACATGGCAGCAACTCAACAGTAACTGAATCAACGGACACGCTATCCTTAAACCTTGCAATGGCTCTCCAGCGGCTACAATAAAAAGTCCATAGTTAAAGAGATTTTAAGATTCCACTTTCCTCTTTGGTTTCTCTTTATCCATCTCAGATCACATTGTTACCTAAAAGCTCAATGCTCTTTTTCTCACCTCAAAAGCTTTCCCTAAGCCTGAATCAGATTCTTTTCTTCCTTCAGAAAGCCTTTCCATTCTCCCCCCAGGTCAGGTTAGTGCCTTTGAGCTGGGCTGTCATCATGTGTGTAGTGAATACTTGCTTTATTATCTGTCTTCCTGCAGACTGTGAGCTTCCTGAGGGCAAGAATGTTTACTGCTAAATTCCCAGTGCCCAAAAGTGCTCAGTAAATCTGTTAAATCAGTTCACATAAAACAGGAAGAATGGACAAAGGAAGCGCATTTTCTTGTTCATTCAGAAGAGGGAGGAAGCATGAATCCGGGTGGGGTGGAGGACCAGGTAGGGGGATTGAGGCCCTGGAAGCTGCCCAGTGAGCAAAAGCACCCAGAACCACGCACTGGTGGCCCCCAACTCCACAGAGCCCCCCAGCCCTTCCCTCACCAAGCTTGGTCACAGCTGCACTCAGCACCCTTCCCACTGGAGTCCTGGGCCGGTGCCTAGAGCCACGACCCCTCCCAGGCCGCGTGGGCCTCCCTAGCGCCAGCCCTTGGTGCCCGTGGGCGCCCAGGTGGCAGCTTTGTGGGCAGTTCAATGGCTCCTCTGTTCCACTCCTGGCCCCACACCCTGCTCCAGGAAGCCCCAACTCCCCTGCCCTGGGCTGGGGTGCCCAAGGAGCCGCCCATGGGGTTGGGAGTAAGGAGCAACAGCAGATATGCCTGCTGGGAAACCAGGCAGGACAGGCACTTGCCCGAGCACAGAGGACCCGTGTCATAGGCCAGGCCTGCTTCCTCAGGAGCTTCTGGGTTACACAAGGAGGCAAAACTGCTCAGTGGGGGAAGCTGCCCCCCTGTAGGCTTCCGACACCTTTGTCCTACCACTATTTATTTTGTGTATTTACCGGACTCTAATGTGCTCACTATTATATACCACGTCCACCACGGAGCCTAGCACACAGTGGGTGCCCAGTGCACATTACCTGGAGGCTCAACAGGCCTCCTTCTCCCTATACCCATAGACTCTCAGATCCCCATTTATCTGAACTCTGACCAACCAGTAGCAGCTGTAGGAGCAGGCAGTCAAGAGACTCCACTTTACTTTTTTATTTTTATTTTTTTAAATATATTTTATTGATTTTTTACAGAGAGGAAGGTAGAGAGACAGAGAGTTAGAAACATCGATCAGCTGCCTCCTGCACATCTCCCACTGGGGATGTGCCCGCAACCCAGGGACATGCCCTTGACCGGAATCGAACCCGGGACCCTTCAGTCTGCAGGCCGACGCTCTATCCACTGAGCCAAACTGGTTTCGGCAGAGACTCGACTTTAGAATGGGGATCAAAGCCCCTGACTCAGGAGCAGAAGAGAGAAACTAGCAGGGAAGACATCAAGGCCAGGGCTGATATTTGGGCAAGCCCTCTGGTAGTCACAATGCTGTTGAAATGCTGAATCAGAGGGCCCCCTTGTCCCCATACCGCCTGCCCACCAGATCCCCTCCTTTCTGTCATCCGGCAGGGTGCCTCCAGAAGGCAGCTCTTGTGCCTGTTCCAACTGGGCAGTGCCCCTCCCAGAGCAGCTGTCAGGTTTGGACTCTCCTTCCTGCCCAAGCCTCTCCTGAGGTGGCTGGAAGGCCCACCATCTGGTGGAACCTTCTACTCTGCAGCTGGGCCCTGCTATGAGTCTCTGACCTCCGCCCTCTATGGGGCTTGTGAGTCCAGGGAGACCAAGGGGACAAACATCACAGGATTTGGCTCTGCAAGGTCCCCAAAATCTACCACTGCCCCCTTTCTCCATTTCTTTAGTTTACATTTACTATCTGGAGGCCTGTATTTTTATCTGTAAAACGGAGCTGGTATTAGTACCTACCCCATAGGCTTGGGAAGATGATGATGGATGCAATCGATGCTGCCAGCCCTTAAAAGGTGTGTCTATGGCTCCCTCGAGATTGGGTGGCAAATGCTGTCCTTCATCATCCAGAAATTGGTGAACTCAGGCCAGAATGCACTCCTCATTCCTTCTCCGAGTCTCCTTCCCCTTGTTCACTAGCAAATGTCTAGTGAGCACCTCTGCTCTGCGGGGCTCCTCTCCATAAGTGCAAGTGTCCCCTGGCATGGCGCTAGCGGCCAATCCGGAGTCGGGCTGCCTGGCTGTTCACCTGGGCTCTCCTGCTTGCTAGCTATGAAACCACGCAAGTGTGACCCGGCATTCCTGTGCTGCAGTCCCCCTGTTTATAACCCGGGGATAATAACTGAATTTCCTGATAGGACTGTGGTAAGGATCACTGGCCCAATCCATGTCAGCCGCTTCAAAATGGTACCAGGCACAAGGTAAGTGCTCAGTAAATGTCTGCCATTATATCATTAAAGATGAAGAGACCAAATTCCTTGGTCCTCCAGAAGCTCACAGTGACAGACACAGAATAAACTCCAAAAGATCGAAGCATCTCGAGGTGCTGTGAAGCCCCACATCTGGGACCCAGGCTCTAGAGCAGCGGTTCTCAACCTGTGGGTCGCGACCCCTGAAAATACATCCTGCATATCAGATATTTACATTACGATTCATAACAGTAGCAAAATTACAGTTATGAAGTAGCAACGAAAATAATTTTATGGTTGGGGGTCACCACAACATGAGGAACTGTATTAAAGGGTCGCGGCATTAGGAAGGTTGAGAACCACTGCTCTAGAGGCACCACAGGTTCACTGCTGTCATATACCACACTGGTTCTATGGTGAGGGCACCTGGAGTAGGCAGCAGGTCCCCCTCCAAGCCCAGGGCCCAGTCAGCTGCTCCCATTCCCATTCATGGTATACAGCAGCGGTTCTCAACCTGTAGGTCGCAGCCCCTTTGGGGGTCGAAAGACCCTTTCACAGGGGTCGCCTAAGACCATCGGAAAACACATATATAATTACATATTGTTTTTGTGATTAATCACTATGCTTTAATTATGTTCAATTTGTAACAATGAAATTGGGGGTCACCACAACATGAGGAACTGTATTAAAGGGTCGTGGCATTAGAAAGGTTGAGAACCACTGGTCTATAGAGTCCCAGCTGTTCCAGACTCCCAATGGACAGAGTGCCAGGGCTGAGATGTCTCTGAGTCATCGTCCAAGCCAACAAGCCAAAGATGTCTTCTAGAGGGTCGGAGTGCCGCAATGTGAGGAGGCGGCACTGGGTTGAGTGGACAGGCCTGCCATACAATCCCACAGGTCTCAGGCCTCAGCCCTCCCCAAAGCACCGCCTGCAGCACAGACGACCAGTTCAGGCCACACAGGGTTTAAGAGGTCTAGCCAGTCCACAAAGGTTCCTGATCTGGACCTCTCTCTTCTCCTCCCTCTACTTCCACAGGAGGCCATGTGCTAGATAAACAGATCAGACCTCGGGGCTCTGTGGAAGGCATAACAAGGAAAATTAAAGCAAACAAGCAAACTCAAAAAAGTCAAGGACCAGGTCTTCTGGGTGGTGAGTCCCTTTCAGGGCCTAGGTATCATTTAATGATACATAAACACTCTATGAACAATGGGTAAGGGAGGGCCCCTACCCGCCCTCCTAACCCCAGGGGAGGCATGTCTTGTGTAATTTCAGACACCCAAATATCTCCTTCACTTTACTGTACTCTTCCTACCTGTCTGTTCTAAATTTGGGCCTGAGGGATCCAAGTCCATGTGGATACCATCTATGAGGTACACCTATTTTTATTTACATTCTTAATATGTTGGGCCCTGTGAACCCCTGTGAGAATCTGAGAGCTGTGAGACTTTTCCCAGAAAAAATGCTCATCTACTCATATGTCTGCACAATTTCTGGAGGCTCATGAACTCCAGAAACGCCCCCATAAGCTAAGAATAAGAGCTCTAGTTTCACTTCATACAGGATGCCTGTCTTATTGTTCCCATCACATTTCTCCCTCTCTCTCCCTCTCTCTCTCTCTCTCTCTCTCTCTCTCTCTCTCTCACACACACACACACACATATCTTGCTTGGCATGATGGAGGCAAAGGACACACTGTGCAGACGGTCACAGACAACTCAAAGCTTCATCCAATCAGGGCCCCTTTCCCACCCCATCCCCCTTTCCTAGACCAGGTTTTTCCTGTTGAAGGTCTGAGAAAAGGGAGCAAAGCAAGGGCAGGCCTGGCTCTCTAACCCCTCTGTCAGAGCACGGCCTGGCAGCCAGAAAGGGTCCAACACACCCAGCAGGAGCTCTTTTTCGGCCAGATGGCGAGTCCCTGCCTTCCCATCCCATGCAGGGCTCGGCTCCTGCTGCTCCCATGCCTGTCCTGCCAGGCCTGCCCAGATGGCCACCCTGGTACCCTGCCAACTGCAGCACTAGGTCTCAGGGTGGGCCAACAGCCAAAGCCCTGCCTGGGGAGAAAGCTAATGGTCCTGAGCCCCTTGGGCCTCTCAGGGTCCCATCTAAGTCCCCATTCTCTCCTACCCCATAGTCACTGAACTCATTTCCCCTCAATCTCTCTGGCTCATCACAGAGGCATTTCCACCCATTTCATCAAACCTCACAAACCAGCCCCTTTCACAGGGTTCTGACCCACCCAGCACCAGTCACTGGGCTCTCGGAGGAAACTGACCAGCCCAAGGTACATCCAGTGCCTACCTCATCTCAGCAAGTGACCCAAAAGCAACAAGCCAAGAGGATCTGCAGGGCTGAGAGGAGGGAGAACAGAGAATAGGGATAAAACAGCCACAGAATGGAAAAACTAGCTCAGTAATGCCTCAAGAGCCAGAGCCAGCTCACTGTTCAGGGACAGAGTGAGCTCTGTAGGCATGTGCTGACACTTGGATTTAGGGTAAGGGGTTCAGGTACCTCGTCAGGGCTCTTCCTAAGGGAAGACTCTGGGGCCCCCAAAACGGCTCCTAAAGGGGTGGAGCTGCTCTCTCGAAATGGTGGGAAGTCCCAGGTCAGCATCCCTGCCCCTGGGCCATCTTGGATGGCATCCTGGTTCCTTCTGAACACACCTGGTAAAGAAACCCCTGATTGTGTGGTTCCCAGGATATCCTGCTGGATTTCATTCCTGTCCCTGCAGCCGACAAAGGAGTCAGACACCTCTTGGCCCCCAAGGGCTGAACAGCCCACAGATCACAGAACTGACCCAGGGTGAGGCATGGTGCTCTCAGTGAGAGGAGGCTGCAGGTCTCTGAATGGTTGTGTGGGCACAGCTCCTTCATTGTGGGGTCTTTGTGGCAAAATGTACAAGGGGGGTCTCTGACCTTGGGCCACCCCGGCAATGGACAGTCATCATTCAGGACGTAGTCATGCACCCTTCTCTATGCCAAAAATGGTGTCCATCACTTGGAAGACACAGACTTGAGGAGAACATGGTCCTTGTCCTGGAGGAGCCCACAGCTTGGTGAGAAGGCTGTTAAAGCATTCTAGGAGGAAGAGGGCCAGGAACAGCTCAGGCCCATGTGCGAATAGGTGTGGACAGGGAGGAGGAGACTATTGGTCAATCGTAAAAACAAGCCCGGCTGGTGTGGCTCAGTGATTGAGCGTGGACCCATGAACCAGGAGGTCACGGTTCCATTCTTGGTCAGGGCTCTATCCCCAGTAGGGGGCATGCAGGAGGCAGCCAATCAATTTTCTCTTACCATTGATGTTTCCATCTCTCTCTCCCTCTCTCTCTCTAAAATCAACAAAAACATTTTTTAAAAATAGTAAAAACAAGGCCTAATGCTCTCTGTGCCTTACTCCACCACCATCACATCACCCAATAGCCGGGGACAATCAGGAAAAAGAGAAGACTAGGTCAGGACATGTGAAGAAAGCACAGCCTCCTTCTGCAGGCTAAGGATCCTAACTCAGGATGGGCAGCCGTGCCCCATGGCAGGAACTAGGGGAAAAAATAATTCGCATTCCTGAGGCTTCTGCTCTGACCCTGACACATCTCTCTTGCCCAGGAAATCAGGCAGAACGGCGCTCTCTCGGCTGAAAGCCTCCACCCTGGAGCCAGTGGATTCGGACAGCAATTTGCTCTCCGATCCAATAAAACTGTTCTCTGAGGGGGGGGGGGGGGGGGGGGGACAAGCCCCAGAGCTGAGCTCCCAGGGGAGAGTGAAGAGGGACCACAGAGCCAGAGCGGCCCAGACCGTCATAAAATTTAGGGCCAGAGGAACCTGGGGTTGGCTTTCCGCTGTCAAGGAGGGTAAGTCAAACTGCGGTTGGGCGTGGGGTGGCTTCTCCACCAGGGCCTGCCGAGGCACAGCGGGTGTTCTCTGGATCAGGGGGCGTCCAGCTCTCCTCTCCATCCCAAGCTTGCAGATCCATAAAAGGCTCTCACCACCCTCAGAATGGACAGAGGGAGGGAGAGGCCAAAAGGAGAAGGAGAGTGGTCTCAGCTGGTCAGCCCCTCTGGGCAACAGGTTCTGAGCACTGGCTGTCCCCACACCTGGGGGGACAGGGGAGGGAGTGTAGGGTGGGCCTGCCCGAGCCTCAGTGGTCAGCATCCTCAGCGCAGAGCTCGCACTGCCCGTCTGGTTTCCCGAGAACAACAGTCCACCCAGCTCCAGTCCGACTGGGTGAGGCAAAGGCCAGCTCTTGCTGTGTCTACGGGGAGAAACCCCAGCCGTCCCCTCCTTCCCGGGGCTCCAGCCACCTGCAAGGATGCTCGGGCTACAGGAGGAAGAGGAGGAGGAGGAGGAGGAGGAGGAGGAGGAGGAGGAGGAGGAGGAGGAGGAGGAGGAGGGGGAGGAGTGGAGCTTTGTGCTGGTTCTGCCCTGGTGGGAGGGGTCAGAGATCAAAGGGCAGTGAGCTGCTGCTCCCCGTGGGCACAAGGGCCAATAAGGGGGGTGAGGGGAACTCAAATCCCGTTAGAAAAAGGCCGGTCGGCTGGTTAGGTTCCCGGGGGCTGCGACGAGGAGATCAGAGCCCAGAGGGGGAGGGTCACCGAGTCCTGGGGCGATCAGAGGGGACAGAGGCAGAGTTGGGGGCCCGCGCCCAGAGGAGTCGGTCGAGAACTGGAACAAAGGTGGGTGAAGGCTCCGGGCCCCCGGGGTCCGTCAGGAGCCGTGACACCGAGGGGCCGGCGGCCAGGCCACCTTTGTCCCTCTCCGAAGCCCGAGCCCACCGCCGCCTCCGCTCCTGGACCCCCCGCCCGTCCCGGCACTCACCCTGTCGCCGCCGGCCGGGGGTCCAGAGGTCCGCTCCTCGGGCGGGGGCGCTGGGGGGCCCGGGGTCTCGACCCGAATCAGGCGGTGCGGGGGCGAGCCGTGGCGCGGGGGGCGGCGTGGGGCCGGGGGCCACCGGGGCGGCCAGGGCAGCGGAGCCGGACGGCCCTCCGGAGTAGGGGTCCTCGAAGTCCCGCTCCCGCTGCAGCCGGTAGGCGGCCAGGATGTCCGGCGGGGGCGCGGGGGGCGCGGCCGGGGCGGGGACGGGCGGCCGGTAGTCCGGCTCCGGGGGCGCCGGCTTGCCCCCGCCGCCGCCGCCGCTCCCCCCGCGGAAGCCCAGGTGCTCCCGGAGCCACTTGGCCACGCCGCCGCTGCCGCCTCCTCCCGGGCCGGCCCCGGGCCCCCCGGCGCCCCGGCGCGAGCCCCCCGGGCCGCCCCCCGCGCCCCCCTGCGCCCGCGGCCCGGGGCCGGAGCCCGCGGGCGGAGCTCCGCTCAGCAGCATGGGGCCAGCCGACTGCGCTCCGAGCCGCGGCCGCGGGGGGCGGGGCGGGGGCGGGGCTCCGCGGCGGCGGGCGGGGCGGGGCTCGCCAGTAACAAGGAGGGGCGGGGTTCCGCTCCCGGCGGGGTCCACCTCCCCGGGCTCCCCGCGAAGAGGACTCCCGGGGACTGAAGCGGGCGACCCCGGGGCGGGGGCCGAGTCCCGGACGGAGGACGAGCCCCCCACGTGCGGCCCCGCTGCCCCTGTGGGGGCGCACCTGTCCCACCAGCTCTGCCTCCGCTGCTGCCAGCGAAGAGCCCTCGGGCACCTTCCGACCCTCTCCCTCCCCTCCCCCAAGGCCCCCCAATTGGGAAATCAGACCCGAGGAGGGGAAGCTGGGGAAGGCGAGAAAGGGGGTGTGCCTAAGATGTGTCTGTAACTGCACCCTCCCTTGTGGGAGCCCCACCTGCCTCCTCCCGCCCAGCTGCTCGCCTGGTACAGACTCCAGCCCGCATTGCTTCTCAGTCCGGCAGACACATCTCCCATCACAGACAATCAGCTCCCCAGAGGCGCCCACTCCTCCCGTGTCGTCTCCACACACGCCCTCCGCACACGCCAACAGCCCCCGCAGACCTGCCTCTCGTTCTCCCGAGCACCCGCCTCCAGCAGGCCCGCCGAGCGCGCGCTCCCGCAGGAATCACCTTAAGTCACATCCCGGGTTTCGTTGTCAATCAGATTAGTTGACAGACGAGAAACAGACAAGTCAATAAATCAAGTCCAGAAACCGTTCCAATGTTGTCTATCACATACCTCTTACCCTGAGGCTGGGATGCTGAAGCGATAGGCGTTTTTGTCTTAGAAGTAAAGCCAGTTTCTCCCCGGAAAAGTGCCCGCGAAGCAGACATCAACATTTGCTTTCGGCTCTGCTGGGAAGGTAGCAGCTTCGCCTCACCATCGCCCCGTGGACACGGCCTCAGCGCCTCCCTCACTCTTAGGTTCTTATCTGCCTTCTGAGGGAGCAAAGAGCCCAGGAAGGGGGCTCAGAGCTGGATGGCAAACCTGAGAACCCCCTAGGATCCCCAGGGAGGGCCTCAGCTCTCAAAATATTTGAGCTTCTGCTTTACTCATACTCTAGTTACTGTTACAGGACCGTGCTTCTCACCCTTTAATGTGACCATGAATCTCCCCGGGAACTTGTTCAACGACAGTGTCTGATTCTGAGGTTGTGGCTGGGTAGGACTCCAGACTGTAGCTCTAATAGACTCCCAGCTGATACAGATGCTGCTGGTCCTCCCGCCACACTTCGATTAGCTGGGCTGTAAGAAATACTGAAATATCTGATACCCTGTCTGGCTTCATGAACTACAATTGGGAAAATGACATGTGCACCTTGTAAAAACAGACCTGAGCTGGGTAGGCTTTGGAGCAAAGGAGTGAAAGTTCATTCATGCCAAGCTTGGAGGTCAGCATGAGCTGAGCAAAGGCATTGAGGTAGGAACCAGAATGCCATAAAGAAGGGGAGGATTCATAGTAGGGAAGAGTAGGAAATAAAGTTAGATGAGGAGGGGGAGGATATCATAAAGGTAAGAGTTTAAATGATAATTAAAATGCTCTAATACCTTGTGTGCACCATGTTCTTTTTTTTTTTAAAGTAAACAATTAGCATTTTTTAAAAATATATTTTTATTTGCTGGGGTCCAATCCCAGCGGGTCCAGGGGTCCCCAAAGGTGTGGACGGAGTCGGCGAAGAAGGAATGACACGAAGACAGCCTTCAGTTGATCAGCAGCCTAGTCTGGACCTCTAGCCAGGATCTCCAGCCAAAGTTCTGGTCGGAGTTCTGGTTAGGAACTGATGAGGTTCTGATGTTTATTGTCTTGTTACATCCGTATTTATACCAGCCGATTTTAATCCTGTCAATTTCTATTACAAAGGTTAGGGCGTTTCTTATCTCCATTCCAGGGAGTAAAGATTATGTAGCTTAACTACCCGCCTGGCACTTAATTAAGGGGTTGTATCCCCTCCCTAACCTCAGGGAAAGATCCTCACCTGGGGAAACAACCTTTCTCGGAGAGGTGACCTTGGTTAAAACACATGGCGCTAAAGGGAGCAAACATATTAAGAACAGTATGCTATATATGCCAGGTCCATTGAAACATATGCTGTGCAGATGTTTCTTTCCTGCAACGATTGTGTCAAGCAGCAAGGATGGACCGGCTCCCGGCATTTATTGATTTCAGAGAGGAAGGGACAGGAAGAGAGAGATAGAAACATCAATGGTGAGAGAGAATCATTGATTGGCTGCTTCATGCACGCCCCACACTGGGGATCAAACCCACAACCCAGGCATGTGCCCAGACCAGAAATCGAACCTGGGACCCTTCAGTCCACAGGCCGACGCTCTACTCTCTGAGCCAAACCAGCTAGGGCTGCACCATGTTCTTAATCTTATTTTAAATTATCTGTTAATGCAATTTCCTTCCCCACCAAAGTGTGGACTCCTGGCAGCAGGCATTACTGAATGTGTCATGGGGCCAGGCATCTTGCTAGGAACCCAGGATAGCAGAGGTGAAGCTGTCACAGCAAGCGTCCTCTGAGACTTGGGTGGCATTGGCCAGATCCAAAGTCTTGAATGTTAAACACGTTAAGCATGACACCATAAAACCAGGCTTCTGAAGGGGAACAGGGTGTTCCCACCGCTTAGTACAGAGCCTGTTGTGTGGCAGGAGCCTGCTGAAATGAATAAAGAACATTTCTCTTGTTCTTATTTTGTAGAGCTATACTTAGCATTGCATAATTTCCCCATTTTTGTTATGTCTTATTTTCTTCCAACTCCTTTTTTTAAAAATTGAAAACCTACAGAGAAGCTCAAAGAAAGTACAGTGGGAATCTGTATACCTTTCACCTCCTAGATTCACTCTTTTTGAACATTTTGCCATATTTTCTCTATCCCCCCCCCTTTTTTTCTTAACCATTTGATTGCACATTGCAAATATCATGGCTCTTCAGCTCTAAATACTTCAGCAGCAATTTCCTAAGAATAAGGAATTCTTCTATAGGGCCATAAGAACATTATCACAATAGTATTGTCTATTGTGATAGACAAATAAATAAAATTCAGTCTATACTGAATTTTTTCTATTTTTCTCTGCAAAATCATATATATATATATATATATTCATATCCTATATAATAAAAGCCTAATATGCTAAATGTCCGGTCATCCAGTCATCCAACCAATCAAAGCATAATCCTATATAATAAAAGGTAATATGCAAATTGACTCTAACAGCAGAACAACTGGGAATAACCAGTCACTATGACACACCCTGACCACCAGGGGCCAGACGCTCAATGCAGGAGCTGACCCCTGGTGGTCAGTGTGCTCCCACAGGGGTAGCTCTGCTCAGCCACAAGCCAGGCTGACAGCTGCCAGTACAGCGGTGGTGGTGGTGGTGGTGGCGGTGGCGGGAGCCTCTCCTGCCTCCTCAGCAGTGCTAAGGATGTCCGACTGCAGCTTAGGCCTGCTCCCCGCTGGCAAGTGGACATCCCCTGAGGGCTCCCAGGCTGCCAGAGGGATGTCTGACTGCCAGCTTAGGCCCAATCCCCCTGGGGAGCGGGCCTAAGCCAGCAGGTGGACATCCCCCAAGGGGTCCCAGACTTTGAGAGGGCACAGGCCGGGCTGAGGGAGCCCCCCCCCCCCCCGAGTGCACAATTTGTGCACTGGGTCTCTAGTATGCTAATGATATGCTAAGGCCACTCAACCGCTCACTATGACTTGCACTGACCATCAGGGGGCAAACGCTCCAACTGGTAGGTGAGCTTGCTGCTGGGGTCTGGCCGATCAGGACTGAGCGAGATGGGCCAGACATGCCCTGGAGTCCTCTCGCGTCCCTCCCCAGGCCTGATTGTGCACTGGTGGGGTCCCTCAGCCTGGCCTGTGCCCTCTCACAATCTGGGCTGAGGGACCCCCTCCCCACCAAGGGCACAAATTTCGTGCACTGGGCCTTTAGTATTTATATATACTTACATAGATTTGACTTCATCAAGATTCCTCCATTGCATTTGTTTAAGTTTCTTTAGTCTCTTTAATCTTGAACAGTTCCCCATTTTATTGCTGGTAGTTTATTTTTTCATAGCATTGTTTTGAAGCGTCCAAAGCAGTTGTCATATAGAATGTCCCACATTCTGGATCCTTCCATAGTTTCCTCATGACTAGATTCAGGTTAAACATATTTGAAAAGACTTTTCAGTTTTGAAAAGACGACCATGTAGGGGATGTTGTGTCACACTGGGAGGCCAGTAGTGCATATTTGTCTCTTTTTTTTTTTTTTTTAAATATATATTTTTATTGATTTTTTACAGAGAGGAAGGGAGAGAGATAGAGAGTTAGAAACATCGATGAATCGATGAGCTGCCTCCTGCACATCTCCCACTGGGGATGTGCCCGCAACCCAGGCACATGCCCTTGACCGGAACCGAACCCGGGACCCCTCAGTCCGCAGGCCGACGCTCTATCCACTGAGCCAAACCGGTTTCGGCCATATTTGTCTCTTTATTGGTGGTGCTAGGCTTGCTCACTTGGTTAAGTTAGAATTCATCAGATCTCTCTACACAACAAGTTAAAGTAAGTTCTGTTGTGCTTTCCTAAGACCTTTTCACTATTTGCTCCCAACAAGGTTTTACCAAGTAATTTTGGCTTCCCTGCTTGCATTTGTTATTACACTGCGATTGCAAAATGGTGACTCTCTACTTCTGTCATTACTTTTGTGTTTATTATCTGGCATTCTTCTGTAAAGAATTCTTCCTCTTTCGTCTTTTTCTCTCTCTCCCCATGATCTCAAAAATTCTTTAATTCTACGTGAAGTAATCTATTGCTACCAATATTCTTTTTGATGCTCAAATTGCCCCAAATTTGTCCAATAGGAGTCCTTTCAGAAGGTTTCTGTGTCCTTTTGATTTGGTCCTATCAATCTTTAAGCACTTACTTGCTTTCTGACACAAGATATTCCAGACTCAACTTGTACTTCCCCTGCTGAAGATCTGTAATCAGTCATTTCTTTAAGGGAATCTTACTCTTTTTTTAGTTATAAATAATATTTAAAAGTTGACTTTATACTTTAAAAATGATCATTATTTAAAAAAATTAAAATTATTATTACATACCTTAGTTTAGTTCAGCACTTTATTTGTTGGTCATTTAGGCTATTTCCATTCTCCTCCCTTCTAAGTAACTCTGTAAACAGACATCTTTATGCAGGTAACTCTTCCAAGTTTAGGATTATTTGCTTTGGCAAGATTCCTAAAAGTAGAATTATTAGAGCAAAGAGTATACTTTTTTTTTTCCTGACTCTTGATACACATTATCCAGTTGCTCTTATAGAAGGTTTTAAAAATCAACAATGACTTCTAAGTGTCAAACCCAAAGATTTTGTCTCATTCCTCTTTCTCCTTTGCAGCATCTGGTTTTGCTGACTTCCTCTGTGCTTGAACTCTTCTCCCAAATTTTTCTTTAAATGACACTGTTCTGGTTCTCTTCCTTTCTCTCAGGCCAAATCCTCTCTTCCCCCTTTAACCTCCTAAATTTGTGCACATCCCAAGGCCTAGTCCTTAGCCCTCACTTTTCTTACTGAGCACACTCTGAGTGGGTGTCATCACTTCTGTTTGTGCCTGACTTTGGATGCTCATTCTGTCCTGAACTCTGCTTCCTTCTGGGTTTTGCCTTCTTCTAAGTCTGGTCCTTGCCCTGCCTTGGACCAATCCCTGTCCACAACCTTGTGAGGACTAACATATCCTAGTACACTCACATATGCACTCTGTTCTTTGAGATTCTGGATGTAAATGGAGGTTCATTTGGGCCGAGTTTTCTATTTATCTGATATGAAAATAACATGGTTCTGTGTTGAAAGAATACAACTTAATCTACAACCAAAAAGCAAATTAGGCCACTTCACTCATTTATAAACTCCATTAGAAACCTCAGTTCAAATATTTATGGAGAAGATGTATGCTTCGAACACAAACATAGTAAGATTTGGTTCTGCCTTCAATGAACTTGAATTTTCTAACATCACTGGCTTGTGACTCAAGTTGGATCCTGACAATACGATTGGGGAGAGATGGAAGTAGAGAGCCTTCAAATGAATTAACTAATCAAATTCCTCTTCCAACTTCTAAACCCAGGGTGCTTCCCTGCCCTTCCAACCTGAAATCATCAAAATAGGGCTGCTTCCCATGCAAAGGTTTCTACGGACACAGTAGTGAACCACTTTCCCCTCTCTTACCAACCCAAACATCTCCCACCTTCCCCAGCCAGGATCGAGGGCTGGGGAGAAAAACGACAGGATCGGGGTAGTAGAGATTCCCTCCAGGTATGTGTACTATTCTTCCCTGTAAATGGAGATTGCCTATCAGTGCAAATCTATCACCTCAAGTTTTGACTCTGAGGGTGAGAGAGGAAGGGAAGAGGTCATTTGTACATTTTGCAAGAAGTAAGAGCGGGAATATATTTGCATACATATACAAGGACTGTCATAGAAAGATACACTGGAAACTGGCAATAATTGGTAGACGAAGTGAAGAATGAGGAGACTCACTTTTCACTGGACTTGTGCACATGCACTCTCTAATTGAAAAAGAACAACTCAAATTTTAAAAAATGCATGAAAGGGGAAAAAATCGCAAGGTCACAGAGGCGCTGTTCTGCTGGTGTAGGAGAATGATTTAGACACCGATTTTCAAACTGATCTGAAGCCGAAGCGTTAAATCAGAATTACTGGGGGTGGCGATATTAAAGGTGGCTCAATATTCAGGGTAGGGAAATGCAGTGGCTTATTTTTTCAAAAGCAATTTATGATATATACGAAAGAGATAGAGTAAGTAAAGAAAGTTAAAAACTTAAGCCCCTTGCCGTGCCATTGTTCCACAATGCCGTGACTCGGATTCGAACCGAGGTTGCTGCGGCCACAACGCAGAGTACTAACCACTATACGATCACGGCGAGCTACCGGAGCCTTGGGACTCGCAGCTTTTGATTGTCCTTTTCAATAGTTGTAGGCCTTCCCAGTCTGCACGTCACTAAAAGCCCCGCCTCTGGGGCGGGATTTCTGTTTAAGGCCTGAGAACGCGCAGTCCATTGCGCTCACGCCAGTTGCTCGGGTTCTCTCCTGTTTTGGTCCTTCAGTCGCGGGAGATGCTGACCATGCAGTGGGAAGGGTGGGTTCCATGTGAGATGTGGGAGTTCAGAGGGGGCCATTGGGGCATCCGCATTCAGGACTGGTCGGATATCAGAGTGTCCACAAGCTGTGTAACTCCCATTCCCTGGGGGACGCCGACCTCTGCTTCTGTGCTCGGGAGACGCTTCCAATAATCGTTGGCCTGCAGGGCGCTCCTCAGGGGTTCTCTTCCCTGCTGATTCCCCCAGGAGTGACCCAACGCTTCCTCTGCGGAAGATGTGGACGCCCCACACCCCGGCTGGCCACGTAGCATGGACTCAACGCATCTCACCCTGCCGTTCTTCTCCCCCCAACACCCACTGCCTTGCAGCTTCTTCTACTTCCCCGATGGCGCTGACTCCTCCCTCCGCAATCTCCCGCCGGACCTGGTATCCACCTCTGTTGTGCGCCTGGGCTGCAGCAGGATTTAGGTCGGGTTTTTCTTGTGCTCTCGTCCCCACCGCGCCTAGAACCCGGCCGAGCCCACAGTAGGAAGTGGCTTTCTGCTAAACCGAGAACCTGCCACTGGTTCTAAAAAGTGAATCCACAATGACTACCCGTCTCTCCAGTGCCATCTGCTCTAATCACCTCCCCACACCCTACAGCATCGCCAGAGGGATCTTGCTAAACACGAATTGAATCGTTTGACCGCACCACCTCTCACTCCCACCCTCCAAGAAATTCGTCTACCCTTTCAGAGAGAAAATTTACAAAGAGAAATTACGATAGCTATTCAAGCCTTTGCACAAGAGATTATCTTGGCTGGTTAACAAATTTCCTTTCTGCCTTCAAGAGCTACTTCAAAGGACAACTGTTCTGCGAGGTCTTCTCTTCCTATTATTGGGAGTCCTTTTCCAGTGCTGCCATGGGAATTTGTACACGTCTGTTATAACACAGCCTTGTGAGTGCTTTGTGCTTTGTCCCCCAAGAATGATAACGCACGTAGATCTGGAGTAACCGGAAGCCTATTTTTGTCAGATATCCAGTTTAGCCAGAGATGGCGAAAAAGTCATTTCCCGCTGTCATAAGAGAATTGCGATCCATTTTCCAGACTGCCGTTAAAAACTCGAGAGAAAAGTAAAAGGTAGATCCCTTGCCGTGTCATTGCTTCACGCAATGCCGTGACTCGGATTCGAACCGAGGTTGCTGCGGCCACAACGCAGAGTACTAACCACTATACGATCACGGCGAGCTACTGGGGACCTGACGCACCGAGTCGTCTCCTGAAGTCTTCTGTGTTAAAAGCCCCGCCCCTTAACACATCTTTGATTTGCCCTTGCTCCCGCCCATCTCCAACGTGGCTGTTCGAGCGTACGCAGGCGCACTTCCCTGCTTTCTTCCGCGGGCCGGATCCCGCCGCTTCGCCTGCAGGGAAGCTGCGCTCGGGTTTTCGCTTCATTGCGTCTCAAAGGAAGTTGCTCGGGTGGGTCGGAACCGATTTTCTTGTAGAATTTAAGAGAGAGCCCCGTTCCAAACCAGATAGCGTGAGCGGCGTGCGTGGAGGGCCACCTTTGGGGCGACTCCGGGGCCTCTCGTTCGCGCTGCCCACGTAGGCCTGGCCTCACTGGAGTCCTTTCGTTTGCAAAGCATCTTCATGTCTCTTTTTTACGGTTTGTGTGGACGACCAGGCCGGGGAGTCCGCGGTGCTCGTCCTCTGCTTCGGGTCAGGGCGCCGGCCAGAAGGGCCTGGGTGACAATGGCCAACTTGGGAAGGTTGGCATGACGGCTCTGTAGACGAGTACAGCCCGCGGAAGGCCGGTCCCCGTGGCGTTCCGGTAGCTCGCCGTGATCGTATAGTGGTTAGTACTCTGCGTTGTGGCCGCAGCAACCTCGGTTCGAATCCGAGTCACGGCATTGTGGGGCAATGGCACGGCAAGGGCGCCCTTTTGGGTTTGGGAAGTCACATTCCGCTCTGTTGTTCCCTAGCTCTTACTATGACTTTAAGCCACAGCCCAGATCCCAAAGCGGCCAAAAATAAACTCTGGGGCTTGACTCCCCTTTCTAGTTCATCTGCTAGTTCATCTGCCCTTGGGTACGCTGGCCTTCATGTTCCCTGCTCTGTGATTGTTTTACCGCAGGACGTCATTCTTTCTTCATTTGGCTCCTATCAAGGGTCAGATCATATATTGTGCTCTTTAAAAAGCCTCGCACTGACAGTGATGGCGAACCTATGACACGCGAACTCATTTTTTAGGTTGATTTTTCTTTGTTAAATGGCATTTAAATATATAAAATAAATATCAAAAATATAAGTCTCTGTTTTAGTATGGTTGCACATATCAAAAAATTTCTACATGTGACACGGCACCAGAGTTAAGTTAGGGTTTTTCAAAATGCTGACACGCCGAGCTCAAAAGATTCACCAACTGGGCTAGAACTTAAATACTTTGGAGTCTAGGGGTCACAAGAACAATGTGCAAACATTTATGAAGGGTGAGAAGAATGTGCAGTAGACAATACACTGTGACAAACGGAAAATTTGGCGGCCCTGGGGGGGCTGATTTCCAGAGTCGCGATGAGGAGTTTGTGACCTCCGTCTCCACAGCCTTCTAGGTGACAGGGTGTTTCCTCCTTGAGGATTTCCCTCCTAATCTACCTCGGGTTTAAAGCAAATTTTGTTAGTTGTTATATGAGCACTTAAAAAAATCCAAATTTAGCAAATGAAGGCCTGTCATTTGGCATCAGGCAAAATGGAAGTTTTGGACTTGGCTCTGGGGTGGCTGACAGCAGCTGTATCACATCGAGGAGGGAATGAGGTAGGACTTGATGAGAAATGAGCCTCTCCAGCTGCCCCCAGGGCACCTGGGGCTGGCACAGCGAGCCAGGAAGCAAACCTGGGAGAGGTGGACACTGCAGTGGGGTTGGGCCCCCTTTGCCGACAGTTTATCAGCAAGGACGTACTGATGGTGTGTGAGAGCAAGACACTGTTGAGGGCTGTCATTTTCCCGGTCTCCCCACTGCCAGTTTCCGAAATTTGATGAATTTAAAGCCACACAACAGGACAGCTCAGACCACAAGAGAACAGAATGGAGGAAGGTGAGCCTGAGAAAGTGCCAGACTTAAGAATATATATATATATATACACACACACACACACACACCCATAGTCAACATCACTTAAAAAAAACAGAACTGGCCAACAGAAATATGAACTTTTTTCCTCTGACCATTTACCAAATAGCTACACTGAAGGTGTTTAAATTCACAGGCTGGAATGAGGTGTCAGGGTGGGAAGTAAGAAAAGTCTCTTGTTTTTTTTCTTGAGGAAGAGTGACAGAAGGGGAAGGTGTTCTTCTGCACTTGCAACTGCTGACCTTCTTGGCAGGTATACAGTTATCCTGGAGATAGATGCACCCAACTATCAAAATTTCATAATATCCTTTTTTAAAAACATATTTTATTGATTTCTTACAGAGAGTAAGGGAGAGGGATAGAGAGTTAGAAACATTGATCAGCTGCCTCCTGCACACTCCCTACTGGGGATGTGCCTGCAACCAAGGTACATGCCCTTGACTGGAATCAAACCTGGGACCCTTCAGTCCACAGGCCGACACTCTATCCATTGAGCCAAACCAGTCAGGGCTCATAATGCCCTTTTCTGAAGTCACTTGATTCCCCTTGCTCTGATATCAGGCCTACAAAACAGACTTTTGATAATGATATGACTGCCCATGTAGATCCATGTAGATGTTTTTGCAGGGAAGAGCATTGTTCTGAACAAGCTCAGTTGTTCTTTTTTCTTTCCTCTATATTTTTATTGATTTCAGAGAGGACGGGAAAAGGAGAGGGAAAGAGAAACATCAATGATGAGAGAGAATCATTGATCAGCTGTCTCCTGCACGCCCCCTACTGGGGATTGAGCCCACAACCCGGGCATGTGCCCTGACAGAATGGAACTCCGTGACCTCCTGGTTCACAGGTCTACACTCAACCACTGAGCTATGCCGACAAGGCTTGATTTAGATTCTTAATAATTTGGTATGATTCATTAGCCTTGAATTTCCTTATCTCTGGGTGCACTGATAAAAGGAGTTTCTGGGCTGGCAGAGCTGAGAACTAGGGATGACCTCACCTGCTGCTCTGGAACGCCCTCTCCGAGAAGTCAGACCACACCCTCTTCCCCTTGACCTCTTGCTTTACTAGTAAACCATATTTTGTAGTTTCTGATTCTGGGAATGTGGTCCTTTCCCCAGCATTCCTTCCAACTCGAAGTTTAAGCTCTTCTTTAGGTCTCAGCACTAGAAAAGAGGCAGCAAATCTTGAAGATGACAACTGTAATTTATAAGCTTTTACACATTATTCATCTGCACCTTAGTTTGAGGAGTGCTGCTCTCACATAGGGTAACTCTCTACCTGGCTCCATTGAAGCCCTTTATTGTTCATCTTGTGAGTACTTGTGGTGACTAGAAGGGGCCTGCTCCATCTACTGGGCTTCACCGATGAAGGTGACATTGAGGTTTTGAGAATGAGAAGATGGAGATATAGGGGGAGTAATATAGGGGCCCATGTTTGGAGGCATCTAGGGAGGAGGCAGCAGCCCCAGACTCCCACTAGGAGGCGCTGCATCCCAAGAAGTGGGTGTGGAATGCTGCGGCTGGAAGCTCTGTCCAGCACCTGTGGCTCACAGGTCCACAGTCCAGGGCCAAGAGGTGTGGAAGTTTAGGGTCCCAAGAACTCCCTGGCCTCCTAAATGTATTTATCCCACAAAGTTTAAGGAGCCAGGCACTATTCTAGGCACTGAGTCATTAATCCTGAACAAGACAAACCTACCTCCCTGACTTGCTCACTAATTCCTAAAAGCCCTTAACAGGGCACAGAAACCACATCAGTACTTCCTGACTTTGTTCCCAGTGAGGCAGCTGATCTCAGATCCTTCCCTGAAGACAGATTTTGGTCAGGCCAGAGAGAGGAAGACGGAGGATGAAGAAAAGGGAAAAGAAAGGGGGCTCGGCTCCAAAGACACTTTGCTGGCTTCCCATTTATCTGTGCTGTCCTTCAGTACATGTCTCAGGCATGACCCCTCCTCTTTATACCCCCATCTGACCCAGGTTGGACTCCATTTTCCTCTCTGACTCTCACAAAGATGATATGGACAGTGGTTTCCTTGGAAAGGATCAGATTAGGGCTGCTTGTGGAGGTGGAAGAGAGAGGAGTGAAGCGAGGAGGTGGCAGCAACCACTCTATTTCATCTTCCTCACAGGCAGGTTCCACTCGTGTAGGCCACAGAATCAGCAGAACTTCCACCTGGAAAAGTTCTTGAGCAAGAAGCCTGTGGAGTGAATCATAGGTGGAGTTTATAGACTTCAAAGCTGGTGCCAGCCTGGTGGCCTTTCCCTATCATTAGAGTTATCTTAATTCATTTTAGTAGAATGCAGAATTACACTTATCCCCATTGCAACACTGCTTGAGAAGGCTTTTTCCTGAGAAGATATGCACTGAGGGCCTGAATCAGTTCCCCAACTGTACAATGCCCCGTCAGCACCCTCTGGGGCCTTAGAGGAGCCAGGAGGCAAGTTTGGTGCCTACCACGGAAGGTTTGTGACTCCACTTGAGAAAATACCCAACTATCTGGATTCATATATAAGATTTCCACTTAACAGCAGTTGGACAAGTTGCTTAACTTCTCTAAGCCCCAGGTTTTGTAAAATATGGGCTTAACAAAGCAGTGAGCTTATAGGGAGGGGGTTGGAAGGATGCAGTGAAATAATGCATGAAAGGCCCTTGGCTCAGAGTTCAAGACCAAGTAAGCTGAACATAAAGGTTAACTATTATTATTATTAATAATCGGTGACCATTCTAGGACATGGTTTCAGTGAGCATTTTCTCCTTCTCCCTGTAGGCCTTGGTCAAATTTTCATGAACCCATTCAGTGCTTTGACATAGAGAGAGCTGACAAAACTTCATGGTGCTTGGGCACCAAGCTCAAGCGGGGCCTCCCTGGCAGGTGGCATTCACTTGCCATGGCATGGAATGTTTCCTTTTACAAAAATATGATTTCTCACAGTGTCTTTCTTAGTCTAGCACTTCTTTCTTATATTCTGTTGTGTTCCCCCCAAAATAATACCTGACACTTTTTAAGGGCTACTATGTATTGTGGCACTTTTTAAAGGACAGGGATGTTTTAAAGATTAATTTTTTAAAAAGCCTAGTTACCTCAAATGGGAAAATGTAGCATTTATTTTATCTATATAATTATTAAAGAATAATATGTATATGTATTATTGATTTTAGAGAGAGGAAAAGAGAGAGAGAGAGAGAGAGAGAGAGAGAGAGACATTGATCCCACCCTAACCAGGGATGGAACCTGCAGCCTTTCAGTGTCAGGGATGATGCTCTAACCAACTGAGCCACACCAGCCAGAGCATAGATATATTTTTTATCTGAATGTTACAGTCATGTGGCAAAAGGATTATTTGCCTGTTTATGGTCAATTAACTTGCCTCTTATCCCCAATAATTTCTTATGTAATAAATAACTTATTCTATGCAATCTATGTAATTTATTATATGTAATAGATCTGAACAGTTATTTTCCTAAGGAAATGCGCCTTATCATTCTGTGCATTGTGTTAATCACAAAGAGGTATTCTTTTGACAAAGAATTTAAACCTAGTGCATAGGAGAAAAGGAGTCCCCTCTAATTTCTCTTTACAAGAAAGTCAGTGTTGCAGACATAATGTTCACTTCCCTTAAGGGAACAATGGCTCTTGACAAGAAGAAATGTGGTTTTGGCAAAGAACTTGCTGCTCCAAACTTGTTAAAAAACAGACTTAACATTCTGTTTCAATTCCTACATCAAATATATGGGGAGATATTTATAAGGAAATCTGCAAACTTATGAGTGAAGTAGCTTTGAGTATTGTTGCCGGGGTTCTTGTCCCAGCATCAAGAAGGGTTCAGGAATCTGGAGAAGGAATACATAGATGACATAGGAATCCAGAGACTAATAAAGAGTTCGGAAATGAGATATAATTTTGAAAGGCATTTGGGGGTCAGAGGAGCTTAGCTAAAGGAGCTAAGATCTAAGATCTTAAGTCTAAGGTCTTAGGTTCTCCTCGTCCCCAGGATCCCATGCTTTTTATTAACACAATTTGTCCTGAGGCGAGGCAGAGATAAACACTTCAAAGGGTCAGGATTTGGTACAGAGTCCATTGTCAGAATGGGGGAATTAGCCTACGGCTGTTCAGGTGTTTGGCCAGTAGGAGGCAATAACATGTAGACCAGTGATGGCGAACCTTTTGAGCTGGGCGTGTCAGCATTTTGAAAAACCCTAACTTAACTCTGGTGCCTTGTCACATATAGAAATTTTTTGATATTTGCAACCATAGTAAAACAAAGATTTATATTTTGATATTTATTTTATATATTTAAATGCCATTTAACAAAGAAAAATCAACCAAAAAAATGAATTCGCGTGTCACCTCTGACACGGATGTCATAGGTTTGCCATCACTGATGTAGATTAAGATGCCCTTTAACTGTCTGGCAGCCACAATCAATAATCCCTTTTCAGGTTTGGGGAAATGCCGTTAGCCATTCCCAGCAGGTGACTTCATGTGTGACTCAACCCTGTTGAGTCCCCAAGTCTCATCAGCCTTTTGATGAAACTCTTGAAATCATGACATGCTGGTATTGGTCACCGGCATTTTGTGTCAGTAAATAAAATGAACTTTGTGCTTTCAAAAGTATACATTTCACTTGGTTAGAAAGAAAGTCACATTTCTGAAAGGCTTCCTTTAATGGTCAAAATTGTACAGACTAAAGTAAAATAAAAACTGTACTGTAGTAGTTGCCTATTGTTATGGGCTACATGTTTGTTTCTCCGTCCCTCCCAAATGTTGAAGCCCTCACTGTGATGATATTTAGGGATGAGACCTCTGGTAGGTAATTAGTTTAGGTGAGGTCATGAGAGTGGGGCCCTCCTGGTGGGATTAATCCCCGTATAAGAAGAAAAACCAGAGAGCTCGCTTGTTCTCGTGTGGACACAGCAAGAAGGAGGCCATCTGCAAGCCAGGAAGAGAGCTCTCACCAGAATCCAGCCATGCTGTACGCTGATGTTGAACTTCTAGCCTACAGAACGGTGAGCCATCAATTTAAATTTCTGTTGTTTAAGCCACTGACTCTATTGCATTTTGTTATGGCAGCCCAAGCCAACTAACACACCAATAAACTTTCCAGATCATGTTTCTCTCTCATTGACAGATGTTTTCACATGGACTAGTATTTGTGTTGAAACCATCCAGTGACCTGGCTGCCCCTGGTTCTTGGCTCTGAAGTCGCCTCTTGGACATGAGAACAGATTTGGCTCCACCACTTTGGATCCCAGGCCTTGTACCTTAAACATGGCCGGGGGTTTGCTATCTGGCTCTCTCATCCCAAGCCTAAGCCCAGCCCAGCCCCTGCTCCCACTCTTCAGGGTTACCCCCAGGCAAAGGGTCAGATACAGTTATGTGTCAGGGACCATCAAAGGTACAATAAAACATAAGGGACATGGCAGGATAGAACAAACATTGAACCTACATTTCGAGATAGAGAAAGAAGAGTGAGCTGTAGAAGGGAGGAGAGAAACGAGAGACCATTTATTGAACATTTCTATGTGCCAGGCACTGTGTCAAAGATTTTCATTTAATTAAATGAATTATTTGTTCCATTTAATTCCACAGCTCTGTGAAGATTCCTCTGTTATCATCCTTTTAAATATGAAATAACTTGTCTAAAGGTTTTGCCTTAGGTCAGCGGTTCTCAACCTGTGGGTCGCGACCCCTTTGGCGGTCGAACGACCCTTTCACAGGGGTCGCCTAAGACCATCCTGCATATCAGATATTTACATTACGACTCATAACAGTAGCAACATTACAGTTATGAAGTAGCAACGAAAATAATTTTATGGTTGGGTCACAACATGAGGAACTGTATTTAAAAGGCCAGAAGGTTGAGAACCACTGCCTTAGGTGGTAAATGTGATTGTGGGCTGATAGACAAATATTTCTGTGGGGCTAGAGAGGACAAAGATTGCTGTGTGAGTAGCTCTAATGGGCAGAGCGTGAGTAGGGCTGGAAAGGTAGATTTCACGTGGACATCCAGGTGCACTCTCATATATCTAGGCTCTCCCTACTGCCCCAGGTTGGCCTGACTCATTGTTGATTCTGTAACCCAGGGAACAGGATGTCACCACTCTGAGGCTGCACTTTCTTATATTGAAAATAGGGGAAATACACGGATACTTGCCACACTATTTCAGAGGGTTATTGCCAGGATCCAATGTGTCAATACACAGGAATGAGAAAAAGCCATACAGTTTCAATTCAATACCTTGTCATAGTTGCTACTCCAAGGAGTTTATAATATAGCTAAGGGAACATAACATAAACCGCATGATAACAATGTATATGTGACTAAAGTGTTAATCACTTGGATGTTCCCAAAGTCCTCTGGACTGCTGGGACCTGTCTCCATCCCCCATCCTTTAATATTTAAATAAAATTATCTCGAACCCCCCATCTTCTGTTGAATGAGATTAATCACCATCACTCCCAATATTTCTGAAAATTATTGGGGCCTCTCTCCTTGTTGCCTCTGGTTCTGTTTGCATACTTTGGCTAAATTCTCTAACTCTGCTGAATGGGCTGTTCATATAGATATACAGTGGGGCCTTGACTTACGAGTTTAATTCGTTCCAAGACCGAGCTCGTTAAGGAGCTCGTTAAGGAGCTCGTCAACTCAAATTACTCTATCAACTCAATGCAAAAAATCGGGGAGAGACAGCTGGTATCTCAAAAAACTCGTTAGTCAGGACGCTCGTAAGTCAAGGCCCCACTGTATCACCTCTCTGCCCCCACTCCCTGGCAGCCCCCGCACACAACCTGGCTTCCTGAATTCTCCAAGAATTACTGACATCAAGTTGTATGTGTAACAGATTTTACTAAAGACTTGAGGGAAGGAGGGTGAAGTTGTAGCTCAGCACAGAAAATGTTAACTAGCCTTTCCTTAATTGTCCCTTGGCCATTGCCACCTCTGAAAAGACCTCACTGGCCTGCAGTTTACATGGAGCCCCTGTGACCAACATATTACTCCATTTCTTCCCCTCTCTCTTCTCCTGCCCTTTTCTACTTGCTCCTCCTAAGATGCTCCAATAATTCCTGCTCTATTACTTATGTAAAACAAGATAGCCACCACCTATTGAATGCTTACTTTGTACCAGGCACGATGCTAAGCGCTGTACACTTCTCAAGTAACAGATATCCTCACTTTCCTTTGCTCCAGATATCTGGGCACATACGTAGGTGTTTCTATTTTTTTCAACAAATAATATTTACACAATTTCTGTGTGCTAGGGGCTTGGGTCTCTGCTCTAATGGAGCTTCATACCCAAAAAGTCAATCAAGAAATTTGCTAAAACTAAAACAAAGCAAAACAAAACCCACAATTCTCAATGAGGCATTGTACTGCCACTTTTATGCAAACTTCCCCCCCCCTCCAGAATACAATATGACAACATTATGACAAACAGCATTAGAGAAAAATATAAAAGATGCCACATGAGTAGCTCAGGCAATAAAAGGAAGACAGTGAGTTCATTGGAGGCTGAAGTGGAGGCCAGCGGTGTTCAGAAAAAGAAATCAGCTGAGTTGGACATTAACGGATGGTATAATGAGAACAGGAGAGGGGAGAGAGGCATACGGCTGGGGCCAGGATGAACAGCAGATAGTTGTGGTTAAGGGCAAGGACTCTGGGCTCAGACTTAGTTCTGTCATTTGCTCACTTTGGTGTTTGGTGAATTGCTTCATGTCTCTAAGCCTGAGTGTCCTCGTCTGGAAAATTGGGATGGCAATAGTACCTTCCTCAGAGGTGCATGGTCAGGAGTAAATCAGAAAATGTGTGAAATGCATTTCGGTGGCTGGAATATAAGTGAACAATACAGCTTTAAAAAGCAAAGATCTACATGGGGAACTTAACACTTTAGCTATTAAATTTTTTGAAGCACTTACCATTGATACAATTTCTTTTACCTTGCACTTTTGTTCTAATTTAATCATTTGGGAGTGAGGTCACTGTGCCCATGGAGTCTGACTCCAAATCTTTCCGATCCTGCCTTGAAGGTAAAGTAAAAACAAAACAAAACAGGAGAGGTAAACCCTGAAATGCTTAATAATAAATAGTATTACTTCCTTATCACTTGTGTTCCCAATCAACGGTAGACTTTCACCAATGAGATATAGTTAGAGCATCTGCGGGGAGGGTCAGGAGTGGCTTACAACCACCAACTTACTAGACTTTGTCCACCTACCCATTTCGCCATGGGAAATCATTAGCCATCTATTAATCGATAAGAATTACTGGAGGTAAGGCTTTTAAAATTAGAACCCAAACCAAAGTCTTCCAGGAAGTTCAGCAAATAGGGAATAAAGATTCTAATCCAACCTATGACTGAGTGTGGGAGGTGGTTCTTGATGCTAAGTCTCCAGAACATAAGCCTCACCCATTCCCATCACAAAGCCGGGATTGCTCACCCATCTGCTCCCTGACACACAGGCCTTCAGCCCTGTCAGCCTCCATCACCAGCTCTGCTCTGCAAGGACTGACACGGCCCCCACAGGCGTTCTGCAGCCTATTTTTCCAGAGCTCTCTCTATCACAACCTTCTCAGGCGAAGCACTGCAAAGTTAAATAGAAGGAGAGATGGGACATAGAGAGGAAGGGGTTTGCGGAAGAGACAGAGAAAAGAGAGGGAGGGAGGGAGGTGGAGTCAAAGAGATCGGAGAGGTTAAAAGTAGGATGTAAAAGCAGAGGGCACCAAAGAAGATAGAAACCCCTAATGGCAGAGCAGAAAGGTTATAACTGCTTAGGACTTGCCATATTCTCATTCTGCTTTCTGTGGTCAGATAACGTGGTTGATCTTTCAACTGGGATTGTTAAAAACTGCTGAAGAAGCAGGTTGTCTAGTACATGCTCACGGAACTGGCCAAGCCCAGCGCTGCAGTATGGAGGGGTGTTTATCATTCCCCTTCTCTAGTTCCACACCCTTCACACGTTCACTACTCTGAAAGGAGCCTGTAGGAGGGACAAAGCTAGAGAGAAAAAGACCTTAAGCTTCTTGAAGGCAAAGTTTAAAAAACTTCAGGATTCTATGAGAAATGGCAAACATTTTAAAAAATCAACTATAATTGTATACCTAGGCATTATAAAAATATTGGGGTTCTTAGAAAACACTTGTTATCACCACCTCTTTAAACCATTTTAAATACCCCCAGTAGTTCAAACGGCTTGATATTCAGGGTCAACCCTACTCAAAATTGTGACATTTGAAGAAATGTATCTTTAAATGCTTCCCTTTGCCTTCTGCCCCATCATGTCTTTTTTTTTTTTTTTTTTTTTTTCTCCTTCGAAAGCTCTTCCCTGGAGAAACTTCCCCTCTGGTGAGCAGGAACAAAGGCTTTAGCTCCAAGGCAAACTCTATACCCAGCTCTAACACATACTTACCTCCAACACAAAGCTGAGTGAGGGCAAGGGCCAATGGGAGGGGGGCAGTGAAAGAAGGAGGGTAGTAAGTATAAGGAATGCTTGACCTAGGGGAGAAGGTGGCACCTGAGAAGATAACAGAAAGTTCTTGTTTAGAACCTATTGGTGCTGAGACATCAGTGAGTCATTTAAGTGGAAATGAACGTCAGGTTTCTGGGACGACCTTTGTTTTTACTTTACCTTCTCAAGGTCAGGGCTAGAGAGAGGGACTGGATATCATCTCCATAAAGTGGGAGGTTTGTAACAGGCTGTTGGGTTTACTGGGCCTGAGTGCATGACCAGCAGAGCACAGAGTCCTTCTGCCATGCTCACCAGGCAACTGCCTGCCGCTTGATGACTTACAATACCTACAGTCAGAGCAGTTGCGGCTAACCAGAAGATGTTAAAGGTCCACTTTGCTCTAAAAATCTATATCACTCTACAAGATAACCTGCTCCACACCCCTAGATAAAGCTATTTTATGACCTTGGCTGGTGCCAAGGCAAGATGAAATTGAGCAAGGGAGGAAAAGCAGGGCCTCCAAATACTCCTCCTCGGTGCTTTAATTTCTTCAGTTGTCCTCCTGGAAGAAGGATAATTTCCAAATCGGTGCTCTCGTTTAGCAGATAACAATATAATGTGACATATCCATTCAACATTAGCTCAGCCAATGATGAGAAAATTGGAATTTTCGGTCTGTTGTTTCTCTGCCTTTACACTTACTACAATTTCCTCAAGGGACTTTCCTCTGGTCAGAGGGAACAGAGGTCTTAACTCTAATATAAACTCTATACCTAGCTTCAACACATGCTTAGCTTCATTTTGAACGCTTTTTCAGTAGTTTCTCCAATAAACATGTTTTTACTAGAGGCCCGGTGCATGAAATTTGTGCAAGAGTAGGCCTTTGCAGCTGCAGCGGCTGCCTTGGATCCTGTGGCTGCAGCCCCGGCTTCATCTGGAAGGTTGTCCAGGAGGACATCTGGTCTAATTAGCATGTTACACTTTTATTATTATAGATTGATTTCAGAGAAAGGAGGAGGGAGGGAGAGAGAAACATCAATGATGAGAGAAAATTATTGATCGGCTGCCTCCTGCATGCCCCTTACTGGGAATTGAGCCCCAAAACCAGGCATGTGCTCTGACTGAGAATCAAACCATGACCTTCTGGTTCATGGGTCAATGTTCAACCACTGAGCAACACCGGGCGGTCATACCGCCCCCCCCCCCCCATTTCTTAACTAATTTCTTTATTTTGTCCTTTCTTAATTCCTCTAAAAAGTCTCTCCATTCTTTAGCTAATTTTTGCAGCCTCCTTAGCATGTCAGAGAAGGCCACACCTCTGTGCCTTTGTTCACGCTTCTCTCTCTGCTGGTACGTCTTTCCCCTTCTCCATCATTCATCCCCTACTTACCTTTCAAGACTTTCCAGACTCAGGGCAAATGTTACCAACTCCGTGAACCTTTCTGACACATGTCTTCCCTTAATGATTTGTAAGTTCCTTCACGGCAGAGACCATGTTTCATTCATCTTTCTATCTTCAGCACCCAAAACAGTGAGTACTCCATGAATATTTGTTGAATGGATTAATGAAAGACTTCCTAGTGCTTCCTAGTAATCATTTGGCATTGAATCCTGCATAGTCCTGCTTTCTGTTTTTCCTTCTTTCTAGTAATTGTCTTTCCCATACAACACGATACATTTCCCGAGCGCAGAGCCCTTTCTCTTAGTTCAGTGCTGGACAGAGCTTCTGCTGATATGCCAGTTGGGAGTTCCTGTAGAACTCTTAGACCTGACCCCGCAAGGCAGCCTTTAAAATATGTAAATGTTTAACTTGAGAGTTGCCCTCCTCCTCTACAGGGGAGGACTCCCTTCAGAGTCAGGATCTCTGGGAGCTGAGTTTTTCTTTCCGTCCTTCCCCGAGGAGACAGAAGGAATCTCAGAAGCTGGTGTAAGAAAGGGGGTTTGGGGAGGGTAGGAACCTGATTTGCTAAATTCCGTAATTGATCCTATTTAGACCAAATTCAGGTTGTTCTCTGCTGATACGGGAAGGTCCTAATTTTACACAGCAAAAATCTGTTATGTGTGTTTAATGAAATTATATTTTAATGCTTGAAGAGATCACATAAAAAAAAAACATTTCATGGGGTAAGTTAACTTTCTGCAAAGTAAAGAAACATCTCAGAATAAGTTTATAAATTTGAATGTTTGTCTATTAGGATTGCTTACTAGTACAGTGAGGCTCAAATGTTGCTTTAGTTTCTTGATTCTCTCATTTTGTTTTAAAACTTTCTTTATTTGGGATAATTAACATTCATGCTGACTATTCTAAGTGTAGGTTTCTTTTATTTAACTAATGAGGAGCTGTCTTAGATGGTCCAAAAACAATTTTTTTTCCAAAATATATTTCTGTTGATTTCAGAGAGGAAGGGAGAGGGAGAGAGATAGAAGCATCAATGATGAGAGAGAATTATTGATCAGCTGCCTCCCGCACGCCCCTCACTGGGGATCGAGCCTACAACCCAGGCATATGCTCTGACCAGAATCGAACCATAACCTCCTGGTTTATAAGTTGATGCTCAACCACTGAGCCACGCTGACCAGGACAAAAACAATGTTTGTGTTATAATATAGTCAGGAACTTCAAAACCTGTTAATCTTTGTTTTCTCAGCAATATGCTGGGTTGTGGAGCCTTCCCAGCCCTCTGCCTCCCTTTCTGTTTTCTTCTTACCCGGCACAGGTCAGTGGAGCCTCTCCCAGGTTAACAGGAGTAGTTGCCCTCTGACTCCTTACGGGACCTAATGGGGACCTGGGTGAACCACTGATTCATTTCCATTCCTCCTGGCCTTTATTTCTCTTCTCCTATCTTATTACCCTTCCTTGCCTATTCACAATAGGAAACAGAAGTCTGTATTTCATTGTTTATTATATTAAAATTATGTTTCCAATCTTCCCAATTTTCAGTTCTTAAAGAAATCAGCTAAACCTCTAAAGATTTTTAGTTTTGTTTTTTTTCTGTGGGTAACGCCCTAAAAATTCTCCCGAGTCCCACATTACAGACTGGCCAATCTTTCAGCCTTGGCCCTGGATTTGTTTTGCAGTTGAGGAGAACAGGAGTTGGAGAAAACAAGTGGAAGAGAAGCCGTTGCTTTGTCCACAATGAAGACTGGCATAGACAACCCAGGGCTGGAGCTCACGGTAACCCACCAGTTCACTAGTAGTTCATGCAGAGCTTTCAGGTCTGCTGTGTAGCCTCCTGTAGGGTCTTTGGCTGCTCACAATCCCCATCACCCCTGGCAGGGCCCTATGACTGACCCAGCTCTACCTGTGCTAACAGGAAGAAGGATTAAATCCTGAGGGACCCAGGAGGACTGAAGAGCAAGGACAAAGCCCCCCGGATGGGCTGGGGCCTTCCACTCACCACAGGTACGTGTGTTCTGGAATTGGTTTAGTTAAGGCCTAAGGAGCTAGGGTGGGTTCATTGTGGCCACTGAAATCAGGAAGCTCATGGTCGTATTGTAGCGATAAGACTCACAGCCACCTGATGTTATATATGCACAACTATTTGTATCTAAACCTGTGCGATATATAATTGGTGTTGGTTGGACGGACAACAAAAATAACAACAATGAGAATAGTAACAGCTAACATTTTTTGAGTACTCAGTATTGTACAGAATGCTTTATGTAATTACAGTGGGGCCTTGACTTATGAGTTTAATTCGTTCCGTGACAGAGCTCGTAACTCAAATTACTTGTATGTCAAATCATTAAAGTGAACGAGTGAGACACGTGATGCTGGGCTGATGTTGTGGCGTTCACTGTGACGTTCACTGCGCCAACTAGCAGTGGGGTATCTGAAGCTGGCTCGTAACCCGAATTTTAGCTTGCAACTCAAAGCAAAAAATCGGCTGAGAGACGGCTTGTAAAAACTCGTTAGTCGGGACACTCTTAAGTCAAGGCCCCACTGTAATTTAATTTTTACAACAATAGGTGAACATTAATTTTCATCCCCCTTTTTTATCAATTAGAAAATTGAGGCTTAGAAATTAACTTACCCATATCATTGAAAGAAAAGCAAACAAACAAACAAACAAAACCTCTTCTGGAATACTCAAATTTGGGGATGGGGAGAAAGAAAAAAAAGGCAGAGAAGGACCACCACGAGGGACAACAGTGAAAGTAAAAATGTAGAGCCTTGAAAGTCAAAAGGGAAGGAAGTATCAAGAATGAACAGTTCACAATTTTGTCTGAACAGACAGGGGTCAGGGAAGTAGGAGTGAGAACAATCTTTGAATTTGCTCATGGATTTGGTCCCAGAAGTGATGCCTAAGAAAGTTGTTTGGATAAAGTGGGTCAGATGGAAGCCATGTTGCATGGTGTGGAAAAGGACCTGGATATTTATCAAAAAGTGCAGAAATCAGACGTTGAGAAGCTTAGAAGAGGCTGTTGAATAGTTTCTAAAGGTAATAATCCCAAATACAGAGTTATTTTTTTGGTTTTCTTTTCTTTATTTTTAAGAATTAACTTAGTGACTTCACAGAGAAAACAAGCTTAAAATTTTAAATTCTATTTTCTTCTTCAGAAAGTCACTTTTGTATACAAATTGATATATATCAACATGGACATGGCTGGTCCAAGTGCAATGGTACCTACAATCAATTGATCACAGCCAGTTACAGATTTTGTCCTGCCCAGTGTGGCTCAGTTGGTTGGGTGTCATCCCATGCACCGAAAGGTTGCCAGTTCCATTCCTATCAGGGCACATGCCCTGGTTTCGAGCTAGTTTCCTGGTAGGGGGCATGCCACATGTTTCACTATCACAGCAATGTTTCTCTCTCTCTCTCTCTCTCTCTTTCCCCTTCCCTTCCTCTCTCTCTAAACCTCAATTTAAAAAACACAGATATGTGGGACTAGATTAGGAAAGATAAACCCCAGATATACTTTTAGAATAGAATTGACAAGTTTTAGTGATTAAAGGTCAACCATTTTCAGGACACACACTCAGACCCATCTTTATCCTCTCTTACTTCTGCTCTTGGTTCCTCAGGAAATCCTTAATCTGATCTTGCAATGTAAACTGATTTTAGCTTCTCTTTCTTTCCATTACTCTTTCTGAGTTTAGCTATATATACATATACAGGGTGTCCCCAAAAATGTATACACACATTTTGAATAATTATAAAGGCAGCATTTATTAAAATACATTTTACTTTCAAAATTGAGCTATTAGCTCTTAAAGGGTATATACATTTTTAGAGATACCCTATATATTCATATCGCATCATTATCCATTCACCCATTGATGGGCTGAAATAAACAGGGGAGCACATACATCTCTCTAATATTTTGTTTTCATTTCCTGTGGGTCCTATGGCTATATACCCAGAAGTGAAATTACTGAATAATATGGTAGGTCTATTTTCAATTTTTTGAAGAACCTCCATATTATTTTCCATCGTGATTGAACCAATTTATGTTCTCACCAACAGTGTACAAGGGTTTCCTTTTCTCCACATCCTTGCCAACACTAGTTATATATCTTGTCTTTTTGACGACAGCCATTCTAACAGGTGTGAGGTTATAGCTCATTGTGGGTTTTATTTGCATTTCTCTGATGATTACTGATGTTGAGCTTCTTTTCATTGTTGACCAATTGGATATCTTCTTTGGAAAAATGTCTATTCAGTTTCCTCTCTCCATTTTTAAATTGAATTGTTTGTTTTTTTGTTATTGAGTTGTATGAGTTCTTCATATATTTTGGATATTAACCTCTCATGCAATATATGATTTGCAGAATGTTCTCTCATTCTGTAGGCTGCTTTTTTTCATTCTGTTTCTTTTGCTATGCAGAAGCTTTTAAGTTTTATGTAGTTCCACTTGTTTATTTTTTGCTTTCGTTTTTTGTGCTTTTGGTGTCATATCCAGAAAATTATCACCAAGGTTAATGTTAAGGAGCTTCTTCACCTACATTTTCTTCTAAGAGTTTTATGGAATCAGGTCTTATGTTTAAATCTTTGATCCATTTAGACTTAATTTTTGTGAGTAGTGTAAGATAGGAGGTCAATTTCATTATTATGCATGTGTTTATCTAGTTTTCCCAACATTATTTGTTGAAGAGACTATTTTTCCCCATTGGGTGTTCTTGGCTCCCTTGTTGAATATTAGTTGACTGTATATGTGGTAATTTAATTCTGAGCACTCTATTCTGTTCTATTGGTCTATGTGTCTTGACATACTAGAGGCCCAGTGCACAAATTTGAGCATGGGTGGGGTCCCTCGGCCTAGCCAGCGATCAGGGCCAGCCATGGGTGGAGTGGGGAGGGACCCCAGGAGGTTGGCCAGCCATGGAAGGTTGACTGTGGGAGTGCACTGACCACCAGGGGGCAGCTCCTGCATTGAATGCCTGCCCCCTGGTGGTCAGTGGGCGTTATAGCTACTGGCCAGTCATCCAGGTGTAATGGTCGATCAGGCTTTTATATATATAGTTCATATTGTTTTTATTATTATAGCTTTGTATTATAGTTTGAAATAAAAAAGTATGTCTTTGGCTTTGTTTTGTTTCTTCATGACTGCTTTGGCTATTTGGGGTCTTTTGTGGTGTCATACAAATATTAGGATGTTTTTTTCTATTTCTGTGAACAATGCCATTGGTATTTTGATGGGGATTGTGTTCAATCCATAGATGGGCTTTGGGTAGTATGAACATTTTAACGATATTAATTCTTCTGACTCATAAACATGAGATGTCTTTCTATTTTATTTTTAATGCCTTTCCTCTTGTTATGCCCTTTCTTCTTTTTATGTCTTTCTTTAGGTTGATTTAATATTTTAAATGATTTCATTTTATCTCCTTTGTTGGTTTATTAGCTACAACTCTTTTTTTTTGTTATATTAGTGCTTGCTTTAGTGTTTATAACATACCTTCAACTTACAAGTATACCTTCAAGTGATATTATATCCTTTCATGTAAAGTATAAGAACCATATAATAGTATACTTCTGTATCTCTCCTTCCAGTTTTTATACTACTATTGTTTGTTTACACATCTTACTTCTACATGTTATTAACTCCATACTACTATTTTTGTTTAAATACTAAATTATCTTCCTATATGCTCCAACTTAAATGTACCTCCACCTGCATGAATCCTTATCTTTTTCCCTCCTTTATCAGAAGGCCTACTCTCCCTAAGTCTGAAGCCAACTTCATTATTATCCTTCTCTATCCCCTTCTACAGAGCCCTCTTTCCCCGACATCTTCAGTTACTCCTTCTCTGTTAGACCCTTCCTCAATCTATAAGTGATAACTTCATTATCATCCCAGTTTTCCTCCTACATTTTCTTCTAAGAGTTTTATGGAATCAGGTCTTATGTTTTATGGAATCAGGTCTGATCGCTGGCTAGGCCGAGGGACCCCACCCATGCTCAAATTTGTGCACTGGGCCTCTAGTATGTCAAGACACATAGACCAATAGAACAGAATAGAGTGCTCAAGGTTTTTTCTTCTTACAATAAGCAAACAAACAACTCAAGCTTACCTCAACCTTATGATATCTTTTTCCTTCGTGGCCAAGTTTCTTGGAAAAGTGGGACTTATTTGCAACATCATTTTATCACCTGTCCATTCACTTCTCAGTCCCATGTAACCTAGTTTTCACTACCACTGGTCAGCTGAAATTCTCTTACTCAGATGAGCAATAAAAACCTACTTATCAAGTTCAATGTACACACACTTCATTGGAAATCTCTGCAGCATGACCTTTCTGACCCTTTCCTTCCTTGAAACTAATGTTTTGATTTCAGTGACACTACACCCTCCTCATTCTCCTACCTCTCTGGATATTCTTTATTTTAGTTTTCCAGGGTCTGTCACTTGTCTTCTCTTCTCACTCCTATATGTAATGTCTTGATTCATAAAACCATATCTGAAGTCTGTACCTTTGTTCTAAGCTTCATCCCTATATATCCACCACTTGCCAAACATCTAAACACTTAGATGTCACATCTATACTTCAAATCAAACATTGCAACCCAACTCCTATCAGCATAGGTTTGAGGCTTCCATACTACTTCAGGTCCCAGATTGGGCTCTAGGCACACAGAGATGAATAAACTCACATTTCCTCCTCATGTCTGTTCCTCCTTAGGTCTGTTCCTCCTCCTATATTCTCTATTTTGGTGAATGACTAAGGCATGCATAGCAGGAACTTCATTATCATCCCAGTTTTCCTCCACTTGATATTAATCCTCTCTCCTAAACATCTGTGCCATTCACCTCTCATATCAATCTCCCCCTGCACCCTCAGTTACTTCCTTTATGGCCCCAGTCTATCTCTCGCCCCACTGCCACCAGAGTGATCTTTCTAAAACACACATCTGCTCACATTATTACCTTGCGTACCTTCTATGATGGCTTTCCATTTTCCACAAGATAATACCTGAATTCCTAACCATGGCATATAACAGGAATCTCCATGACCTGGCTTCTGTCCCTTTTTACCAGCTTTCTTCCCACCATCCATCTACATCCTCCCTGCTTCCCAGCAACTGAAAATCATACTATTCTTTCAAAATGCTAGGCTCACTCAAGTATGCTTTTCCTCTTCCGGAGACTCCCCAACCTTCTCTTCTAACTGCCTGCAACATACCCACTTAGCAGACTTCTTCCCCTTCCTTTCCTATCAGTTCACGTCTCCTCTCCTTTGTGAGAGCTTCTTCAGCAATCACAGGCATGGTTACCTGCTTCTTCTCTTCTGCTCTCTTAGCAATCATACATTTTGAATTCTGGGATGATCCCTCTGAAATTCTAGTCTTACATCTCTAAGTAGAAGCCACATGGAGTAATGGAAAGATCTGGATTTTAAATCCCAACTCTGCCACCTACTGGCAGGCTCAGTTCCCTTGCTCATACACCTAACTAACCTTGTGGTTGGGGGGAGGATGATTGGTGAGGCCTGGAAAAAGGTGCTTAATAAACATTATCTGGCTTTTTTCTTCACAGGCAAACCTAAAATAAAAAAAGTAGTCCATATATGCTCACACATACTCAATCCCCTGCAATTCCGCTTTCACCCAGGCACTCTCCTGTAAACAGCTCTCTCCCACAGAACCAGTGACCTCTTCACTGCTGAATCTAGCATCTTCTTCTCATTTGCTAAGCTGCTTGATTTTATCATCATTGAATATCATTGACCTCTCCTCCTGCCTAAAGATCATTTCTCTTTTTCACTTTTTCTCTTAGCTCTCAAACTGCTCCTACTATGTCTGCTGTGTCTTCTGGCTGCCCTATCAGAGCGACTGTTCTGACTTCCTGGGAGGATGGTGGTAAGCCTGGTAGGGATGGGTGGGGATGGCAAGATAGGTAGGTGGGTGTGAGCTGTACAAGTTACCAGGAGGGAGGTTGGGAAGGGTGCCTGCAGCCTATGTTACATGCCAGTGCAATTTCCAAGTGAAGAATTTTAGGCAGCCCTTCCTTGCTGGGAGCTTCTCCTCACTCCTCTTTATTTTGTTTCTTATTAGGGCCTGAACCTGATATCAATAGCTGAATGAGCTAGAGCTCCTTTGTCTTCAAATTCCTATTGAGATCTTTTTAAAAGGTGTAAATAAGGGCAAACTCTATTAGCACAGGAAGTCCATGATGGGCATTAACCATATATTAGAAACCAGGAGAAACTTCTGCTAACAACAGAACTAAAGGGCCTGGCTCAAAAGGTAGTCATGACTCTCCCTAATGAGAGGGGACACTTTACCTGGGAAGATTTCACTGTCTGTCGGAACCACTGCTACCTCTAACTTGGAGAGAACAGAGTTCTGGAAGGAAGAAGAGGATGGGTTGAAGGGCTAGTTAGAAATCCCATCACATAGGTCCTTCCTGTCTTAGTGTGAAGATCTGATGTTTTCTGTTACCTGAAATGGCCACAGCAAGCAGAGATTTGGATACAGTGGGAGGAAGAGTTCTCTCCAAGACAATACATCCATCACAGCTCAGCAACTAAGCACCTGGCCGCGTTCTGGTTTGGGCTGCCTTCTCACTCTACCTGGGCTGATGGGTCTCAGAACTGGTAATCCCCAGGTGCACAGTCTGCTTCCAGTGTAAGTTTTCTGGCTTCCCTCTGACAGACCTTTCTCTTGCCTTCCTGGGTTTTCCAACTCCTACTAGTATTTGGATTTCCACTTTGGCTTATTGATAAGCTTTTTGTTCCTCAGACTCAGTCACCCTTGGACACTTTGATAACTTCTCAAACCCTGTACAACACCACCCAGCTCTCCTTGCCCATCCAGTTTGAAACTGGCTGTGTACATAATTTTGAATCTGGCAAAGCGGTACAAGTACAGTACCCACCGACTAATTCTTTTCATATCCTCATTAAATAAATCCCTTAAGCCTTTGAAAAGATTCTGATCACTTCTGCCTGGAGGTCCTCACTCTTTACTCAGACCATCATGTTGTGGATAGGATCTCTGAGAAAATGCATGCACACTCTTACTGCTAGGCCTGACCTGTAGTGTCCTCTACTGTTATGTCCAGCTAGCATGGCCTATCATCCTTACCCTACTCTTTCTTGCTCTATCACTTGAGCCTGCAGGCAGTAAGCCTATAAGTGAGAGGGTTGTTGTTAGTCCATATCTGGAAAGCCTCCCATGTACATACCGGGAGAACTTAACAGTGGGCACATGCTTCAAACAAGTTATGGGCAAGGTGTGGAATTTCAGCATCTATCAGGTAGATTACTTCTAAATTCAGCTTCCTGATATAACATAACACTAACCCTCAAACACTACCATTATGTAAAGTAAAGAGCTTGGTAGTATTAGCAAGATCCTGGGCCAAGCAGGATGCCAGGATCATGAACACCTGCTCACATGCTTCTGTGCACTGCTTCTCAATTGGTTCCTCTTTTCAGTTGGATGCCCCTCCTGGCTTTCCTTTCTATTTTTTGTTTTAATTTTTTAAACCAGAGGTCCAGTTCCAACTTGATATTCTAGAATCAGGTTGTTAATGGGTTTTGCAGAAATGAGTGTTCTTTAATTGATTTCTGGTAGTACCCATTGAACTTTAGTTCCCAGGAAATGGTCAAGTCTGATTACAAGGTGATGGCAAAAACCTTTTCCAGACGTGTGACTTATATTCACTCTTGGACTAGTGCAGCGGTTCTCAACCTGTGGGTCGCGACCCCTCTGGCGGTCGAACGACCCTTTCACAGGGGTCGCCTAAGACCATCCTGCATATCAGATATTTACATTAAGATTCATAACAGTAGCAACATTACAGTTATGAAGTAGCAACGAAAATGATTTTATGGTTGGGTCACCACACGAGGAACTGTATTTAAAGGGCCAGAAGGTTGAGAACCACTGGACTAGTGGATGCCCACTCTTACTTTGCAGTGACCTTACTGATCTGGCATTGGACTGGGTATAATTTTATATCAGCTTTACCTACTGTATCAGTTTGAGTAACAACAGGAAACAAATGGAATACTTAAGTTAGGGTAATTAGAAAAGGGTTTCTGTACAAAGAGACCATTACAAAGATGTGTGTAAGATGTAGTGGAACCACAAGGAAGGACAGTGCAAGAACCTGAGGCCAGCAACAGTAAACCATTACTATTCTAGGCCCGAAGGGACAAGATGTAAGAGGACCCAAGAGAGTCAGATAAAGAAGATCTCAGTATGCTGACCTCAGTCTTTTCTTACATTCTGATCCCCTTCTGGGTTCCCCTGGTAGAACCCAACTAGATAAGCCAGAGGGCATGGGAGCCTTTAGGTGTAGTCCACAGGGTAAGACTCCCTGGGCACAAAGCAAGGTGGAGAGTGGATCTAGAGGAGCAAATTAAATACACCTGGCACATAGGGGAAGACTAGGGTTAAAAATAAATTCTTTCCTTGATGTGCTTTGTGAATGACATCCCAAAGAGAATGATGTGCTTTGGGTATCTGACACCTTTCTAAGCAATACTTTTTACTCACTACATTCTTTATTAAGCCTGGAAAGGTAGCAGAGTTAACTCAATTGCTGGAAACCTAACACTTAGGAAGAGCCCAGCACATAGAAAGGGCTATATAAATGTTAAATCAAATTTGAATAGTCCTCCCTGTTGGGCATCTTCTCTCAGGCCCTGCCCACCCAGGGGTTATTGGTGTTTTCCTTCCAGTCTGTCAATGCACATCTGATTGGCTGTTCAGAGTTACGGGTTTGTGTGGTTTTTAGAAAGGAATGGTCAAAGCTGCCACTCAGAAGAAAAGGCCCTTTTCTGAATCTGGAAACTGAGCAATGCCTGGTCCCCAGGGAACAGGAAAGGAATAGGTCCCAGGAGTCTCTCCCTGATGTGAGTGTCCACCTGTGTGGTAGGAGATTACTGAGATATTGCCAGTCTGGATTGGGTAGGGTTATTCTGGCCCATTGCGATGTGGCCTTTGGGGCATTGCCGGGACTCTACCTAATGTCCCCCTGGCTGAATAATTTCCTCACGGAGAAGAGAAAATTCTTCCTCGGGCCAGGTCATCTAAGGTCTGGAATTGACACAAATGGGATGGAGTAACTTTTGTATCTTAATTTTTGGGTTCTCACCAGTGGGAGACTACTACAACCTTTCACCAGGGCAAGAAGTTTCTGCAAAAGACATGCCAGCCTGTTCAAGAAGATCCTGCTGGGCCTGTTCTGTTCGGGTGAGGTGTTGAGAATTCCTATAAGCGAGAGACACATCATTTTAGGAATGTGACCTTGTGTCAAGATGTTTCTAAATGAGATACAACTTTATTCACAAATTGTTCTTTTTTTATTTGATGTATAGATCTGAATTATTTATAAGTAAATAATCTGAACTATATTTATTGAGTTGCACTTCTAGGAATAAGTAAAATCTGAGCATAAACTATTTTTCAAAATTATTTGATAGACTTAAATAGTTCAGAGAATCTGGGCTTGTGTCTGTTTTAGTGTCTTGATTCAATGTAGGGCATGGTCTTTATAGTCTTTACAAGAGAAACCTGTAGTATACATTATTTATTTGCTAGTAAGATCAATGATATAAAGTATTTTTTAATATATTTTATTGATTTTTTTACAGAGTGGAAGGGAGAAGGATAGAGAGTTAGAAACATCAATGAGAGAGAAACATCAATCAGCTGCCTCCTACACACCCCCAACTGGGGATGTGCCCGCAACCAAGGTACATGCCCTTGACTGGAATCGAACCTGGGACCCTTCAGTTCACAGGCCAACTCTCTATCCACTGGGCCAAGCCAGTTAGGGCTAAAATACTTTTTAAAACAGCAAACCTCTATTTGATATATATTGTCAGTGATGTATGGGATTTTGATGTCAATATTAGAGGCAGCTGGGATGATGAGAACAAAAATTATATTTGGGGGTCAGTCAAGGAGCTATGGGATGAGGACTGTATAGTAGTAAGTCCTCACTTAACATTGTCAATGGGTTCTGTCACTCGAAGTGGAGTGATGTATAATGAACCAATTTTACTAGAGGCTAATTGATATAAACAAGAATTAAGTTCCAATGGCATCTTATCAATGTTATAATAAAAGACATATTTCGAGGACCTGATATTCTTCCTCATGTTTATATGATTTTGCTCAAGAGGAAAGGTTAAAAGCTTTAGAAAAGATGACTTTTGGAGTGTTTTAATGGTGGATACTGATCAAATGCACTCCAAATTTACTCTGAAAAAGGATATCAGAGTAAATTCGAGGGAGTTAATTAAAGATAAGTGAAAACATGCAGTATTCAAACTAAGTTGGACTCTCCCTGGGTATCCTCAAGAAGAAACCAGCCATCTATCCTGGCCTTGAGAACTGCAGCTCAGTCTGAGGCTGGGGGGGCAACATCGCTGGAGGGTTTTTCTTGCTTTAAGTCCCAGACATTCGTGACTAGAGCTTCATTTGCCCCTGGGGAGCTCTCAGTTGTTGATCCTTACACTGCCCCTTCTCCTTTTAGCTTACGCTGCCTACTTCCTGGCAGCCTGCATCTTGGATTTCCAGAGGGCACTGGCCTTGTTCGTCCTCACGTGCTTGGTGCTCTTGGTCCTGGTTCACCGAGCTCTGAAAAGTGTGTTTGGTAAAACATTAACAAGATGTCTGAAGCCCTTTGAAAACTCCTGTCTGAAGCTTTGGATGAACCGGTGAGTTAAGAATCTCAATATCCCTGGTCGCTCAAACTTGTCCCCCTTTCTTCTTTGACATTTCCTGAGCTGTCTCTCAGACCCTCACCTATACTTTTCAAAATCAATGCTCAGAGAGCAAATAACAACAGGCCTCTGAGCACAGGACTTCCGTCCAGTTTCTTGTAGCCTCGTGTATCAACATTTCTAGGGGGGGGCAGGAAGGGTTAGGTTTCAGAGAAGCGTTTCCATCTGTTTATTGTCAGGGTTTATGACAGAAATAAGGAAAACCATACTTTTCTGCAACGTAGTAATCAAAACAAAGAGGCTTACAGCTGCATTAAGCTATCATATTGATTTGATGGTCATACTGGTATGTGTCTCCCTTAATTCCCTGATACTTTTTTTCTTCTAGTCCCCTAGATTTCTGGCACCCCACCAGTGTCTTTTACAGTTCCTTAGAGCTTAACCGGCAAACTTACCGTTCAATAAATACTGAACTGGATTTTATAGCAGCCACAGCTCATCTAACTAACTATATAGCATGTGCATGTTCTTTGAACACAGGCCTGGAGTGACAAAATAACTTTTAGACTCTCTATAGAGTTCCTGTTTTCTGCCTACTCTCCAATGGACGCACAGAGAATAGGTGTTAAAAATGTTTGCAACAGCAATTATTTGGAGAAACCTAAATTTTGGATCATTGATTTATTTGACACTGAGGAGACAAAGCTAAAATGACACTATTCATTAGCAGGATAGATTCTAGAAGCCATATTTTATTCACTTTAAGTGAGAAGAGTTCACAGTAAGAACAGCTCCACAATTCAACCCTGCCTTGTAATGCATTTTGTTATCCTTGTTGTTGTTCCTGAGACACCTCAGTGGACAAAGTACTCTTTTTGTTTTGCTTTCTTTTCATATGTTCCCCCCCCGCCCCCCGCTTCTAATTCTTTTCCCTCGAACTGAAATGACTCCAACACTCAGATGTGAGGAAACCTGTCTGTGCATTGATTGATCCAGCATGTTTGGTACATCAAGGGACCATAAGACCATAGCAGTTGGTTGGTGGCTTAGCCTTTACTCTGGCCCTCGGAGTGGTTGGAAATTGCCTGAAGATTCATGGGGAGGACCATGCATACTTTTCTTTCTATTAAAAATACTGTGGTTTTTCATTAGTACAAGCGTAAAGAATGAGTCTTTATCTCACATCTTACTGATATGGAAGCTTGAGGAAAGGAACTCATGTGATTTGCATCCTCAGGTTGGACTCTTTCAGCTTCATTCTGGGAGTACAAGGAATGGAGAGGGAGCTGCTAGCTAGGAAACTGCTGGATGAGTGATTCTCAAGAGATGTCTCTGTGTCTAATCTATTGAGTTATTTCATTTACCCTTGGGGTGAACTTCTGTTTTTTAGAGGTAAGGTTAATTATTTGTTATTCATTCACCGAGTTGATGACATGGTATTGGCATTCCCTCTTCAGGGTGTTCGCTGGAGTCGCCTTGGTTGGCCTCATCCTGTGGCTAGCTCTAGACACAGCCCAAAGGCCAGAGCAGCTGATGTCCTTTGCAGGAATCTGCATGTTCATCCTCATCCTCTTTGCCTGCTCCAAACACCACAGTGCAGTGAGTTTGGGGTATGCAGGGTGGGCCAAGGACTGTGTGTTACTGATTACAAAGTGCATGTGTCAAGTATTGATTACAAAGGCATAGAACTAAGCTCTTTAGAATCTCTGGAATTTGCTTGTTTGATGACTTTGCTTCTAAGAGAAGTTTTAAAGTTCTCAGAGGCTGTGGACCACTTATTTTCAAATGGTAGGTTATAATCCATTGATGAGCCTTAATATCAAATTAGTGGATCGAGGCCAGTGTTAAAGAAAGAACCAAAAAAAAAAAAAAAAAAAGAAAAAAAAGAAAAGAAAAGGAAGAAAATAGAATACAATAAAGAATCGGCTTGCATTGCACATAGGAATATTAAACTATTGGTTATGATGCTTTTATTTGTATACTAGAGGCCTGGTGCACAAAATTCATGCATTCAGGGAGGTCCCTCAGCTTGGCCTGCACCCTCAGTCAGACATCTTTAGTGCTGCTGCGCTCGCCAGCCTTAAGTCCGGCTTGTGGCTGAGCGGCCCTCCCCCTGTAGGAGCGCACTGACCACTAGAGGGCAGCTCCTGAGTTGAGCATCTGCCCCCTGGTGGTCAGTGCATGTCATAGCGACCAGTCGTTCTGCAGTTCAGTCTATTTGCATATTAGCCTTTTATTATATAGGATATGTATGTATGCATGTGTGTCATCTAACATGTAGACACAGTTTTAAAAACCATATGGACATATGTGGCTCTTTAAATATTACCCCACTCTGTTTCCCCCTGCTCCCTACTCAATCTTACCCCAGATTTCCTGTTAATATCCTTGGTTGGTTTCATCCAGAGTACCATGAATTCATGTTTAAAATTCCAACCATGTAATGGACAAGTAGGGTTTAGAACTCACATTGGAATAACGGGAGTTCTTATTGGTCCCAGGTGTCCTGGAAGACGGTGCTTTGGGGCCTGGGTCTTCAATTTGTTTTTGGGATCTTGGTCATCAGAACTGATCCTGGATTTAATGCATTTCAATGGCTGGGAGACCAGATTCAGGTATGAGAAATTGAATGTGAAGGCTCTGCTCTTTCAGAACCCGAGAGAAAGGAGATTTGGGGTTTGGGGGGGGGGCGTGCAGAGATTGGACTATGTCTTGTTAATGATGGTGGTGGGAGATCTGGTGGGAAAGGAAAGAGTATACTAGGGTACAACTAATCACATGAATAAAGAGAACTGAATTGCCGAGTTCTATGTCATTCAGTGAGTAGCTCATGGAGATACAGCCTATCCCCATGTTGTCAAAGGGAGACCCACTTCAGTAACAGTCCACTTATGGCCTACATGAGCACATTCGTACAGTAGTCCCCCCTTACCTGTGAGAGATACATTCAGTAACAGAAGGAGGACCTAATCATGCCTGAGTCTGATCAAATGTTCCTCTGTGTCTTACCTGGCTTCACTTTTGTTCACCTCTCTCTCTCTTTTCTTTCAGATTTTCCTGAACTACACAGTGGCTGGCTCCAGTTTTGTCTTTGGGGATACACTGGTCAAGGATGTCTTTGCTTTTCAGGTCATTATCTGTTTTGTAGGCAGGGATGAGGGTCTGTGTGGGGAGAAGAGTAAAGGAGAGGATAAAAATGTGTGCCCAAGAGATCAGCCAGTCTACATACCAATTTGACCCTAAGAAGAGGATCAAACCTCATCAGTAGAAGAAACAGCATCAATCTCCCGCCCTTTGATCGTTACCATACTGAAACTGGAATAAAATAGGAGGGGGGAGGAAGGCTCCTTGTGGCTTGGTACTAATGGGATAGTAGATATAATACATTTAAAATTTATTCCTAAACTCGCTTGTGTTAAAAAATATCCGCTGAGTATCTATACTGTGTCAGCTGCTCTTGGAAGGCTGAGAGTTAATTTAGAGGCCTGAAACACAGTCCATCTATGGCATACATGAGCACATTTGTGCAGTAGTCCCTCTTACCTGTGAGGGATACATTCTAAGACTCCGCCACCACCACCCCCCTCCCCCCCCCGCAGTGGATACCTGAAACCAGATATCCCCCCCCCACAGTGGATGCCTGAAACCAGATATTACCAAACCCTATAAATATTGTTTTCCCCCCTATACAGACATACCTTTGATAAAGTTTAATTTATAAATTAGGCAATTTCACAGATAGAAGATTCATTCTTACCATTGATCTTAGCAACCTCACCATACGATTTTTTTTCTTTTCTTATTGAGAACTTTTACTTTTTCTCTTAAAGGAAGCACTTTATGACTTACCAGCATCACTACTCTTGTGCTTTGGGGCCATTAAATAAAATAAGGGTTACTTGAACACAAGCACTGAGATACTGTGATAGTGGATCTGATGACCTAGACAGCTAATAAGTGACTAATGGGCTGGCGGCTAGTGTAAACAATGTATACACTAGATAAAGGGATGATTCATGTCCCAGTTGGGACAGATCAGGACAGTACAAGATTCTATCATGATACTCATAATGGCACACAATTTAAAACCTATGAATTGTTTACTTCTTAAATTTTCCATAACATATTTTCTGACCATGGTTGATGGTGGGTAACCACAGAAAGTGAAACCATGGATAAGGGGGGTCTATTGTAGTATCTCATTAGTTGCCCGTCATTCTCATTACAGGCCTTACCAATCATCATTTACTTTGGATGTGTGATGTCCATTCTCTACTATCTGGGCCTTGTGCAGTGGATAGTTCAGAAGGTGAGTCATTCTCCTATACCACTCAGGAGGGGGGTTTTCATCTTGTGATCTGTCAGGAAGCATGAACATGACACTTGCTTTGGAAAAATGCTCACATGTAGGATCTAGATGTTAGAACCAGTGTGAAAAGACAAACTCAAGCATGCCTGATGTCAGATGGCCAGGCCCAGGCTCTAGGTAGGCTGAGGAGCAGAGCAGGAAGAGAAAATGGGCTGGACTGCTATTTCATACTGACTTTTAATCTACTAGCTTTGGAAGCCAAGAGTCCTGAGTCCTGGTCCAGGCGCTGTAATTTGCTTTGTGGCCGTGGGCTTGTCATTCCACTTCTCTAGGCTTTAGTTTCCTTACCAGTAAATGGAGAAGGGAATGGGGGTAGGGGTTTGGGAGGAGTCTTGCTAGATACTCTCCAAGACTTCCACTAATGTTAACGGTTTAGGTTTTTGTATCCCTTTAGGTTGCCTGGTTTTTACAAATTACCATGGGCACGACCGCCACAGAGACCCTAGCTGTGGCAGGAAACATCTTTGTGGGTATGGTAAGTACTCTGAGGCCTTCTGATAATTTTTTTCCTGGGAATACATGATGTGGCAGAAAACAGGTTGAGAAAAGTATGTTTTCCTTCTGAAAAGTCAAATAAATGAGATGTATGGGCAGTCAATCACTGATGAAAGAAAACTCAGAAGTTCAAAGGAAACTCGGCTACTGCTTTTACCCTTCATGTGTAATACAACTACTTACCTGGATATACTTAGTTTGGACATCCTTAACCACTGATCCAACTTCTTACACAGGAATATAGGGAAATGTCCTGGTCCAAATCTCACCGCCTTCAGTGTGCTCTATGGTTCTAGTTTCTCCCTGTGATCCGTGTTTTCCAGGGTCTCTGAGGAGGCAATAATTTGTCTTGCTCAGAGCTAACACCAAGGCTCTTCCCCATAACACATTGTTTGATACATTTATATGGAATAGGTGCTCAATATATGCTATTGACTGATTAACTCAATGTTAGGGACAATGACAATGGCTTGTCAAATTGACAAGGAGTTAGTACTGAGGTCTTCCTCTCTCAAGGCCCTTGGCTGATTAACTGTTTCTGAAATGTTTTCAGAGAACTTCTGCATGCTTCCACCTTAGCACTGCACATTTTACTGAAGTTATCCATAATTGGCTTAGTTTTCTGTTCTAGACTATAAGCTCCTATCAGTAGAAACTTTTCCTTATTTATATTAATATCCCTGGCATCTAGTATAGCACTAGGCACATAATTGTCACTCATTAAATGAAAAATAACATTATCTTAGGTTGATGCTAAATACAGTTTAGAATTGGGTCTTCATAATTTCATTACATTTTCACAAACATATATTTTTATTTCATCAACAATGGGCTTTAATAATATATTTGCAATTAATTTAACAAGTACTTTAAAAAAATATATTTTATTGATTTTTTATAGAGAGGAAGGGAGAGGGATAGAGAGTTAGAAACATTGATGAGAGAAACATCAATTCAGCTGCCTCCTGCACACTCCCTACTGGGGATGTGCCTGCAACCAAAGTACATGCCCTTGACTGGAATCAAACCTGGGACCCTTCAGTCCACAGGCCAATGCTCTATCCACTGAGCCAAAGCGGTTAGGGCTTAACAAGTACTTTTAAAGCTACTAATATGTACTCAGGAAATACACTGTATTTCATAAGGTCACTCATTAAATACATTAGGTCCTCAAATAATGTATGGACAAAAAGTATTTCATTCAATTTTATTTCATTATAAAGTTGATGAGATGCCATAGGAACTTAACTCTTGTTTATATCAATTAGTCTATGGTAAAACTGGTTTCATTATACAGTCACAGAACTTATCAACATTAAGTGAGGATGTACTGTAGCTGATTTTAGACATAGAGAAAAAAATATACCATTCCCCCTTCCATAGCATTTTAGAATTTAAATAAATAAGACAAACATGTATGAAAATTGATGATAACAATACCAGCCAGGATACGATTAGGTGCCAGAGAGAGTGAGGCAGATGCTGGGAGGGCCTACAAACAGAGCTCTGTCCTGGAAGGGCACTCACACTAGAGGGATGTGTCCCTGAGGGCACTCTGGGGTGGGGAGTCACATCCTCTTGAATCTGACTCGCTTCTCCTGTTCACAGACAGAGGCACCTCTGCTCATCCGTCCATACCTTGCAGACATGACACTCTCTGAAATCCATGCAGTGATGACCGGAGGGTTTGCCACCATTTCAGGCACTGTGTTGGGAGCCTTCATATCCTTTGGGGTAGGCACCATCTGTTTGATCACTCCTGGGTAAACCCAAGTCTGCGTTCTGCAGACTCTGATTCCTATGTCTGGCCTTACAGATTGAAGCGTCATCTTTGATTTCTGCATCTGTGATGGCTGCCCCATCTGCTCTTGCTTTGTCAAAGTTGGTATATCCAGAAGTGGAGGAATCCAAGTTCAAGAATAAGGAGGGAGTAAAATTGCCCCGTGGGTGAGTACAATGAGGCATATAATTTGGGAGAGGCTGAGGTCAGGTGCAGAGTCAAGAGTAGTGCTGTGGTGGCAGAGGCTTCAGGTCTCCTGGAGAAAGAATAATATGATTCTATATTCCCTCTTGTCCACCTCTGCCTCTAGCTCAAGCGTTCTCAACCTTCCTAATGCTGTGACCCTTTAATACAGTTCCTCATGTTGTGGTGACCCCCAATTTCATTGTTACAAATTGAACATAATTAAAGCATAGTGATTAATCACAAAAACAATATGTAATTATACATGTGTTTTCCGATGGTCTTAGGCAACCCCTGTGAAAGGGTCGTTCGACCCCCAAAGGGATCTCGACCCACAGGTTGAGAACCGCTGCTCTAGCTGATCATGTAGGTTTTATTTGTTTAACCCTTCAACTGCCTCTGTCTTCTGCAGACCAGTATCCTCTGTCCTAGGTGTTAGTGCAATTTCATGACAATTAAATCTGATACTGCTTCACTATAATTTCCACCACAAGGATCACTAAGGAACCCCATCACCTTTTAAGCTGGTCTTGCACCTTCCTCCTGCACTTCTGAACCACAGGAAAAGTGGAATTTCTCTTCTGAGAGAGGCTGAGACTAATCCAGACACCATATTCTTCTATGCCCAATGACCACAGGAAGGAGTCGAATATCCTGGAAGCTGCCAGCAATGGAGCCTCAGATGCCATAGGCCTTGCTACTAATGTAGCAGCCAACCTGATTGCCTTTTTGGCCGTGTTGGCCTTCGTCAATGCTGCCCTTACCTGGCTAGGGGAATTGGTAGACATACAGGGGCTCACTTTCCAGGTAAAGAATTACATTTGTTGGGCTGCCCCTGTAGATTGTATTTAAGTGGTCCTTGAACTGTGCGTGCTCCCCTGACCCACAGTGAGCTAAAAGAAAGTATGGATAGAAGGGTGGAGGAGACTAAGTTAAGGCTCCAGAGAAAGTCCTTGGGTCCTGACCTGTGTTACTTGTTCTTTCTTTTCACCTAGGTGATTTGCTCCTATATCCTAAGGCCTATGGTTTTTATGATGGGTGTAGAGTGGGCAGATTGTCCAATGGTGGCTGAGATGGTGGGGATCAAGTTCTTCACAAATGAGTTTGTGGCCTATCAGCAACTGTCTCAATACAAGAGCAAACGTCTCTCTGGAGTGGAAGAGTGGATCGGGGGCGAGAAACAGTGGATTTCTGTAAGTGACAATTCAGAAGAGCATAAGTCATTTGTGGGGAGACAGAAAGTGTTACACAAGTTTGTTTCACACCCATGGACCCCTTTCCAGGGTCCCAGGCCTAAACCACAAAGAAGCATAACAGTATACTTAGCTCCAGTCCCCTGAGGTCTGTGTGCTATTCCTCCCCTGCATTCTGACCCAACTTTTCTCTATAATGTAGTTTACAGTTGGGGCAGTTCAGGGTGGACACTATTTTTGATGATCTAAGGTCCCCTTCTTCATGTATAAGTTTATTTTTTTATTTTTATTTTTTAAAATATATTTTATTTATTTTTTACAGAGAGGAAGGGAGAGGGATAGAGAGTTAGAAACATCGATGAGAGAGAAACATCGATCAGCTGCTTCCTGCACATCCCCTACTGGGGATGTGCCCGCAACCAAGGTACATGCCCTTGACCAGAATCAAACCTGGGACCCTTCAGTCCGCAGGCTGACGCTCTATCCACTGAGCCAAACCGGTCAGGGCTTCATGTATAGGTTTAAATGCTATAAATTGATCTCCTTTTCTCTCTCCCTCTATCTCAATCATCCTCATTCTTAGGCCTTCTCCGTACTCATGGACTTGAACAAGAAGAGTGCTGGGCAAAGAGGCCCATTGTGGTTGCCATAATATTATTCCTGTAATAACTCAGGAAGTGATTATTTTCTGAGCATCTTTCCCATAGTCTTTAGGGTAATGTGGAAAAGATTGGGGATTCTATGATCTTTGGAACTTCTATCATGATTTTATGACTACACATATGGGACTGAATTTATTTACTTATTTACATGTGTTTTTCCTAGGTGAGAGCTGAAACCATTACAACATTCTCACTCTGTGGATTTGCCAATTTTAGTTCCATAGGAATCACACTGGGAGGCCTGAGTGAGTTATTTCATTTTCCCAGCTACCCAATAAGCCAGACAGACTCCAGTTTCTGTAGTAAGCAGTCTGGTGCTTCAGTACAAGTTGAGACCAGATAGAGAAGCTGGTGTGAAATGGGCCCTGATTGGCACAGATAATTTGGAGTTAAGGCAACCATGCTGCCTGACTATGCATGGAGCCCACACTGGATTTACAATCTCAATTTCTGTTACTCTTTTTCCGTTCAAAGGCTCAAAAGACTTATTTTACTTTTATTTTCCCTTTGAGGAAGATTATCATGATATTACTTTTATTTTGCCATTAAGTGGGTATTATGCATATATAAGTAGAGATACTTGGTTTATTATTCAGTACCAAAGGTACTTTCTGAGATTAGGCTGCTCACCAGTTGTCTTCACAGAAGTAGGAGTTGCATAAGGAATCAAAAGACAAATAAAATCATCAGACACATAAGGCAGATAGACAGTAAGAACCACTGGTATCAAGTGTGGGATTAAAAGCTAAAAATCACTAGGTGGGGGAGGGGTAAGTATTTGAAGCAGACACAGATACATTTAGATTGTGGGTGATGGTTGGATGAAAAAGTATGAGGAAAGTGGAGTTGTCCTTGAGGGCAGGGAAAGCAAATGCCAAGAGTTTGGAAGATCCAGGTTAGAAATAAAGTGTAAGAAGAAATGCAGCTAAGTGTGTCCATTTAGAATCATTAAGAATCATTAAATTGATTTATTTGGCTGCTGGTTGAACAATTTCAAGGTGAAACAATTTCCTTTTGGTTTATTTCCCCCCTTTGTTAAATGCTTGTCTGTGCTGTTCTAATTCTGATGCCCAATTACTGTCTGATTGTGAGATTGCCATCTAGCAGTGGGATGTGCATCATGTGACTGAGGTTTAGGCAGATGTGGCCGTCCTTATCCCTCTGGCTCCAAACAGTCCATCAGATTCTGGTCCAACTAGTGAACACCAGGCATCTGTGTCTGTCTGGACCAAACTGGAGCTTTCCTTGATCTAGATGCATCTTGGGAATGTTCATGGAACCACTGAAGTTAGGGTCAGACACACATTCCTTGACCTGGGAAATGTTTGAGTTAGTGAACCCTCAGGACTACTGTATATACACACTTCTTAGGGCACTGCTGGCCAGCCTCTGGTGGTTAGTAGTAAAAAAAAAGCTATTCATCTGCTGTGTTTTGTTCTTCTGCATTCTTTAATTGGGGCTCATGGGAAATACCAGATTGGCTGGTGAGGAAGAGATAAAATTATTTTGTTTTGTCTGCAGCATCAATGGTACCCCACCGGAAGAGTGACTTGTCCAAGATTGTAGTCAGAGCCCTCTTCACAGGGGCCTGTGTATCCCTTATCAGTGCCTGTGTTGCAGGTATGTACTTCAGTTTAGTCTCTTGGTAGAACTCACACACCTAGGAACTGATAAGATCTCTCTCAGAATACCGATTTAACCATCCATCACAGATGCATAGAAAAGGCACCTAATCTACAACCTTCTCCAATTTACACCCAAATTATTGAGAGCTATCAGGAACATGTGTAAAATCTTCCCCTTACGATCTCTGTCTCCTTTATCCAGGAATCCTCTATGTTCCCAGGGGAGCTGAAGCTGACTGTGTCTCCTTCCTAAACACAAGTTTCACCAATAGAACCTATGAGGCCTATGTGTGCTGCAGAGAGCTCTTCCAGAGGTGAGTGAGCATCAGGACCCCAGCTTCCTCCTCTTACACTCTGCCCTCAACTCAGGAATCTTCTGGGAGAAATAGGGTATTGAGAGTAATCATGTGGATCCTGAATAGAGTGTTTAAGAAGGAAGATGGGTATTTGTGGTGGTCTAGATCTATGCTCTTTTCTCTTATTACTTATTTCTCTTATTAGTATGTATTATCTCTAGTGTGGACAAGTGACAGATCTTACCGATGTTGGTGGGATACTTAGAAGTGGAAGGGCAGGGGAAGAAGAAAGGAAGTGTGGTTTCCCTCTTGTGACCAGAATGCTGTAGGTGAAGGCTTGGCAATGGTCCTAAGTGGCTAAAAAATTATGGGCTTCTCCAGACAGAAATGATGACTGAAAGAGGATCAAGTTGAATTGGTCATGATGCATTCAGAAAAATGAATTTGTTTACCAATTTCTGGGATATCATAATGGTTTTCTGTTTTCTCATGTAAGGAGCTGGTAAACAAGTAAAAAACCGGAACAATCTGAAAAATCAGTTATTCTTCTTAGATTCCTAAGAGAGGTGAGAACACACAGAAAACAACTGCCCTCAAGATTAGAGAGACAGGTGAATAGAGATAGTCACTGAGACTATCTCTATTGGAGCAGAGACTCAGGAGTGGAAACCTATGCAGGTGTAGGAAAACCTGAAAGTGTAATTGCTGAAGGCATAGTGAGGACAAGTCTGAATGTTAAAAACTTGGGGGGGGGGGTGACAGTTATAGGGGGCATCCCCACACTTTTGTGAGCTTTACCTCCAGGAGATAAACCAGGTTCTCACAGTAAATAGAAAAGAAACAGAGATGAAGTTCTGGTGTACTTCAAATGGTTCCCTTTCCCCCTCCCTGGGTGAGGGGGAAAAGGAACCATTTAAAAACATACCAGAGACTCTGTTTTTGTTGTTGTTGTTCACACATGTTTTTATTTATTTTGGGTGAATACCAGGAGTAGAATTGCTGGGTCCTAGAGTAGATACATGTATGATGAAAAATATGCTATTGAGAAGTTGGTCTGTAGAACAGTAGAACTGTATGGTCAAATACAATCACTTTATCAGGTGCTCCATTTGAGTCTTAGTTTTCTATGAGTTATTTTCTTTAAACAATTTTTTATTTTTCAATTATAGTTGGCATGCAAATTTATATTACTTTCAGTTGTACAACCCAGTGATTAGACATTATATAACGTACTAAGTGATCATCTTGATAAATCTCATACCCATCTGACACCATACATAGTTATTATATTATTGTCTATATGCCCTATGCTGTTCTTCACACTCCTGTGACTATTCTATAATTACCAATTTTTACTTCTTAATCCCTTTACCTTTTTCACCCATTCTCCCAACCCCTGTCCCATCTGTCAAAATGCTCTCTGTATCTATGTCTGCTTTTTTAAAATTGATTTCAGAGAGAGGAAGGGAAAGGGAGAGAGAGATAGAAACATCAATGATAAGAGAATCATTGATCAGCTGCCTCCTGCACCCCGCCTACTGAGGATCAAGCCTGAAACCTGGACATGCGCCCTGACAGGGAATCGAACCAGCAACCTCCTGGTGCATGGGACGATGCTCAACCACCTGAGCCACACTGGCCAGGCTGTTGGATTTTTTTATTTAATCCTCACCAAGGATATATTTTTTAAAATTGATTTTAGAGAGAGGAAGGCAGAGAGAAAGAGAGAAACATCCATGTGGGAGAAACATCGATTGGTTGCCTCCCATATGTGCTCTGACCAGGGATTAAACCCACAATCTGGGTATAAGCCATGACCTGGAATTGAACCCGCCACCTTTCAGTGTATGGGATGATGCTCCAATCAACTGAGAAGAAAGGAATAGAAAAAATATTTGAAATAATAATGACTGAGAATTTTCTCAAATTAATGTCAGACACCAAGCCAAAGATCCAAGAACCTCAGAGAACACAAAGCAGGATAAATGCCAAAAAAACTCCACCTAGGCATATTTTCAAACTACAGAAAATCAAAGATAAAGAAACATACTAAAAGAAGCCAGGAGGGGGAAAAAGAGAGCATATATAAGCTAAAAGAACTAGTTATAGGATACACAGAAAGAAAGATTTGAGGAACTAGAATGTTTAGTTCTGCCAAAATAAAAGATGTGTACAGTAGTGATATATGGGTGAGTGAAGAGAGTTTTGAAGACAATGAAGAGAGTTCTGGGAGGCGAGGCTAAAAATGTTAAAAGGCCTTGTATGAAATGCTAAGGAATTTAGATCTTGACTTACAGAATTCTGAACATTGGCATGATAAGATTTTTTTAAAGATAATTCTTATAGCCATTTAGATGTCTGGGAGACCAATAAACACATTGCTATAATAGTCTAAGTGACTAAATGGTGACAGCTGATACTAAGTGGTTATGGGGATGAAATGCACTAGACCGAGGAGAATTAATGGGATTGGTCATTGCTAGATAGGAGGGAAGGATGGGGTAGGGAAGGGAAAGGAGCCTCAAGTGATTGTCTTCTTTGTAGCTTGCAAAAGTGGGTCTAAAAGGGATGACACTAGCTCACTGAGAGGAGGTCTAGTTTCAGGAATGGGGATAAAGGGGAAAGATTATGGTTTAGCTTAATTCAGTTGGATATGTTGACTTGGAGGTACCTGTGGGACCACCACGTGACACTACTCACAAGCCAATCGGGGTCTGGGGTTCAGGAGAGAAATCAGAGTGGGAGATATATTTGGAAATTATCATTAAATAGGTGATCTATTCACTATATAGGCAGATGTTTGGGTGCTGGCTGCTTAACAAGTTACTATGCCAAATAAACAGATATTACCCTCTTGTGTTTGGAGGTTATCATCAGAGTAGGCAACCAACAATCTTTAAAAAATAATCCCTTTATTGTACTATTAAAGATGAATTATAAACAGGATAGTGACATAGTTTGATTCCTATGTTCTTGTGGCAGTCCAGTGGAGTTCATTGTAAGCACAATCTAAAGTAAATGAATAAAGTGAAAAATGCTAATTTTTGTTTAACAATGAGTTGTCTTTCCATCTCTGAACTTCACTGAAAAATTAACAGAATACTCTTTCTTGCTCATTTCTGCCTCTGAAGCTGTAATGGACTTCTTGTCTATAGTCATTTACTTAGTGTCATTAGCATCTAGATCAGGGATGGGCAACCTTTTTGACTCGAGGGCCACAATGGGTTCTTAAACTGGACTGGAGGGCCGGAACAAAAGCATGGATGGAGTGTTTGTGTGAACTAATGTAAATTCAAAGTAAACATCATTACATAAAAGGGTACGGTCTTTTTTTTTTTTTAGTTTTATTCATTTCAAATGGGCCGGATCCGGCCCGCTGGCCGTAGTTTGCCCACGGCTGACTAGATTCTAAAAGAGATCATGTTTTTGTTTATACTAAATAAGTTTTGAGTCACTCCAGACCAAGATGGGAATGAGGAGGCTCCTGAATTTCCCTCCTCCAAGCTACACTGAATGTACAGCTATATTGTAATTCCCTCCAAGAAAACCAGAAACTAGCTGAGTGACTCCTACACATTGGGAAAATACCCACATTGAATTGGGTAGGAAAGGCTAAGACACAGTCTCACCATAAACCCCACCCCTGGCACAGAACCATACAATTGAGGGAATTCCTAACTCATCTTCTCCCAGAGGAGGGAAGGTTTTGGACTGCACATCTAGGGCACCAACTTCTAAGGTTCCCACCTGAGGGGCAGGTGCCCCAAACACTTAGCTCTGAAATAATATGGGGCTTGGGTTTCTGAGTCTCCCAGAACTATAGCAAACCAAGAGTAGTCTTAACAGGGGGTGAGCACTCATTGCGGCTATCCTCCAAGGCTCAGTGCAGAGGGAACAGGCAAACTTACTCATCTCCCAGTCTTTCCCAGGAAAGGGCTCAACAGTACACTTTCCAAATTGCTGCCTAGACTGTCGCTTCTAATGAGCATGCGTCTAAGTGCTCACTGCAATCCTCCCCGGATCCCAAACAAGCCCATGGGCACTTCCCCGACCTTTTCCCCCAGGCTCGCTTCAATGATGAAACCGGGTCAGCAGCATTTCTCCGGGAAGAGTGTTACACACCTATGGTGCCTCAGGTTTTGTGGTGTTGCCCAAGGGACAAGCCCCCAGGTCACCTGGCTCTGATAACCAATGTGGCTTGCATTCGTGAGTCCCCCGTGTCTAGCTTCTAATTAGCATGTATCTATGGGATGATGGTGATCCTCCTTGGAGCCCACTTTCTCCCTCCAACAATAAAACCAATTTTCCAGTATCTCCCTGGAAGGAGCATGTATATACATCTAATGCCCCAATTTAGATGGCTGCCACAGGCCCCCAAATCACCTGGCTCTGGTAGTAAACTGGGCTTGCATTGGAAATCCATTTCCAGTGGGAAATCTAGCCAACAAAGATGAAGTTTTTAAATGAGCACAGAAGCAACCCCCAATAGCTACACACCCAGGTTCAGCACAGAGGGAGCAGGCACAAATGCCCACCTCCCAGTTTCTCCCTGAAAAGAATCTGACCGCAGCTGGTATCTAAGGATCCAGCTTCTAATTAGCCTGCATTCAGGCGCTGACTGCAAACCACCCCTTCGGGACACTAACGAGACCTACACAGAGACACATAATTAAATTGTTAAAAGTTAAAAACAAAGAGAATTTAAAATCAGCGAAAGAAAAGTAACTTATTATGTGCAAGGGAATCCTCATAAGAATATTTGCATATTTTTCAACAGCAACCTTGTAGTTTAGAAGGGAGTGGGATAATATATTCAAAAGAAAAACCTGCCAACCAAGAATACTTTATCAGGCAGAGTTGTCTTTCAGAAGTGGAGAAATAGTGTTTTTCAGACAAGCAAAAGCTGATGGAGTTCATTACCACTAGACCAGCCTTACAAGAAACAGATAGTAATACAATCTTCCTAAACTGATTAAGACTTGTTTTGTTGCCCTAACCCAGTGGTCGGCAAACTGCGGCTCAGAAAACCGCAGCTCTCGAGCCACATGCGGATCTTTGGCCCCTTGAGTGTGGCTCTTCCACAAAATACCTGCTCTTCCACAAAATACCGACTTCTGCGCATGGGCCATGAAGTTTCAATCGCACTGTACATGCGCGCCCGCACGTGGTATTTTGTGGAAGAGCCACACTCAAGGGGCCAAAGAGCCGCATGTGGCTCCAGAGCTGCGGTTTGCTGACCACGGCCCTAACCGATTTGGCTCAGTGGATAGAGCGTCAGCCTGCGGACCAAGAGGTCCCACGTTCGATTCCAATCAAGGGCATGTACCTTGGTTTCGGGCACATCCCCCGTAGGAGCTATGCAGAAGGCAGTTGATCAATGTTTCTCTCTCATCGGTGTTTCTAACTCTCTATCCCTCTCCCTTCCTCTCTGTAAAAATCAGTAAAATATATATTTCTTTAAAAAAAGACTTGTTTTGTTGCCTTGCATCTGACCTATCAGATAATTTTCATGTGTACTTGAGAAGAATGTACTGGTATATTCTGGTGTTGGATGGATTGTTCTGTAAATGTATGGTAGTCTATCTGGTATATCATATCATTTAAGTCCAAAGTTTCATTGTTGATTATCTGTCAGTATGATCTATCCATTACTAAGTGGGAATATTAAAATCCCCTACTTGTATGAAGGTTCCCAAATAAATTAAAAATAGAGGTACCACGTGACCCAGCAATCTCACTTCTAGGTATATATCCAAAGAAAATGAAATCACTATCTGTATTCCCATGTTCATTGCAGCATATTCACAGTAGCCATGGTATGAAAACCACCTCTGTGTCCACTGACAGATGAATGGATACAGAAAACGTATCCTTATGAAAGAAGGAAATCCTGGTATTTGTAACAACATTAAGCAAAGTGAAATAAGATCGACAAAGACAAATACTGCATGGTATCACTTATATGTAGAATAAAAAAAATTTTTTTTAAGTCAAACTCATAGAAACAGAGTAGAGTGGTGGTTGCCTGGGACTGGGAGGGGGGGCAGTGTATATAGGAGGTGGTGGAAATAAATGCTTATATACAGGTCTTATCTTGGGCATGAATGAGAAAATAAATATACTTAATTCTGTCCTATTTAATTGGTCATTGCAATTGGATCCATTTATAGGTTGTTGTTTTTTTCCAGTTGCTTGGTAGAACTTATTGATATGTCTTGTTGAATTTTTAAAAAAATCTGACCCACTATGTATCTCTCTGGCTTTTCATTTCAGTACTTCTCTGAATGGTACCAACGCTCCTTCTTTTTCTGGTCCATGGGAAAATAAAGAGTTCAGTGCCATAGCCCTTACTAACTGCTGTGACTTCTACAACAATGCTGTGTGTGCCTAAGGCTGGTCCATTTTCATAACAGTCTCAGTCTTGACAGACTTTTGATGGTAAAGGTATTTATGTAGTCAAGAGTTCCCACTCTACAACTAACTCACCATGATCTTTAACAGTACATGTAAAAAAATAATTTGGTTCACTGTATGCCAATAATGAAAATCAGCATTTGTCTTTCCATTATTTGGCTGAACCAAATAGGAAATTCTTTATGGGCTCTGTCTGAGTTTACATGTGAAATAATAAATATTACCATATCAAAAATATCTGGCAAATCTTCCTTCTAGTTGCCACCTTAAAAATTCTGTGATACAGTCTGCTATAAATGTGACTTAGTATGTAATGCACACTGTGGTGAAAAGCTGTATTTCTTGGAGTTCTGTGGATGAGATAGATTTATGGTTCTAAAGATACATATGAAAGTTACATGAATATATAATGATGAAATTTTTTTCTGGTTGTCACACATACAACCTCCTTAACATAACATAGTAAACAAAAAGTATTTCCTATCTACAAACTTGAAAGGAATGTCCATTTCTTCAAGATCCGTACTTTGTTTTAGTATTGTGCTTTAGTGCCCTATTTGTCTCAAGTTTACAGGGAACCCTTCAAAACAGGATGTCAATTTTGCCTCCCAGGGGGCGTCTGGCAATGTCTGGAGACATTATTATTATTTTTTTAAATATATTTTATTGATTTTTCACAGAGAGGAAGGGAGAGAGATAGAGAGTTAGAAACATCGATGAGAGAGAAACATCGATCAGCTGCCTCCTGCACATCTCCCACTGGGGATGTGCCCGCAACCCAGGTACATGCCCTCGACCGGAATCGAACCCGGGACCCTTCCGTCTGCAGGCCGACGCTCTATCCACTGAGCCAAACCGGTTTCGGCTGGAGACATTATTACTTGTCACAAATGGGGGAAGAGGGGAAGGACGCTGCTGACATCTACTAGGTAGAGGCCAGGATTGCTATTAAGCATCCTATAATGCACAGGTTTCTCTGGCCCCAAATTTCACCACTCTGATTTAAAATGTCTAGTATATTCCTTATATCTAATATTATTTATAGTATTAAAATATTATGCTATTAAGAGTTTCAAAAGGATATAGAGTTCCTCAAAAGTTAAACATGGAATTACCTCATGTTCCTACAATACCACTCCTAGGCATAGATGCAAAAGAACTGAAAATAGATATTCATACAAGTATATATGTACATGTTTACAGTAGCATTATTCATAACTAGAGGCCCGGTGCATGAAATTCGTGCATTGGGGGAGGGGTTTCCCTCAGCCCAGCCTGCACCCTCTCCAATCCGGGACCCCTTGGGGGATATCCAGGGGATCGGGCCTAAACCAGCAGTCAGGCATCCCTCTCACAATCCTGGACTGCTGGCTCCTAATCGCTCACCTACCTGCCTGCCTGGTCACCTCTAACTCCCCCCCCCCCCCCCCCCCCACGCCCCGGACCTGATCGCCCCTCACTGCCTCTGCGTGCTGGCCTGATTGCCCCTAACTGCCCCCTGCTGCCAGCCAGGTCACCCCCAACTGCCTCCTCCCTGCCAGCCTGGTCGCTCCTAACTGCCCCCCCCCCCACCAGCCTGGTCACCCTCAACTGCCCCCCTCTGCTGACCTGGTCACCCCCAACTTCCCCCCCGATGGCCTGGTCACCCCCAACTGTCACCCCTGCCGGCCTAGTTGCCCCACCCAGCCTGCTTATTCAGTCATTTGGTCAGTCGCTCACTAACCCCCCTGCCAGACTGGTCTTTGGCAGCCATCTTGTGAGGGTGTGAATGTCAATTTGCATACTACCTCTTTGTTATATAGGATAGTCAAAAGATGGAAACAGTCCAAATGTCCATCAATGGCTGAAAGGATAAACAAACTGTGTTATGTACATTTGATGGAATTTTATTCAGCCATAAAAAGCATGAAGTACCAATATATGCTACTTACAAAGAGAAACCTGGAAATGTTATGCTAAGTCAAAGAAGCCAGACACAAAGGCTTGTTATTGTATGATTCTATTTTGTATGATTCCATTTATGTGAAAGTTCAGAACAGATGAGTTCATAGAGTCAATATAGGTTGGTGGTGCCAGGGCTGGGGGGCGTGGGGAATTGGGAGCAACCACTTCACGAGCATGTGGTTTTACTTCAGGGTAATGGAAATGTTATGGAACTAGTAGAGGTGGTGGTTGCACAGTATGAATGTAATACATGTCATTGACTTGTTCATTTTAAAAAGATCAGTTTTATGTAATGTGAATTTCACCTCAATAAATTATATTTATATGTCTAAAAATGGATGTAGATACTTGTATGTTCCTGTAACTAATCTACCTTCTTCCACCTCACAGTCTTCTGAGCTCAGAACTTCTTGGTCTTCTTTCCAGTCTCCATTCCAATCTCCTCTCTCCTATTTCCCAAAGTTGACATAAAAGAAAGCGAAGCCTCAATAAACTGCTTCCTGACCTGCACACTGATGTTCACCCTGGCCTGGTTTCTTTCTGCGAGGCAGCAGAATGCAGTGCTTGGTGGTACTGGACACTTGGCCAGATTACTTGGGTTCTAATTCAGGCTCTGCCACTAAATGTACTAAATGAATGTACATTGGGTGAACTCCGGCAAATTCCTTAACTTCTCTGTGTCATGGCTCCTCATCAATAAAATGGGGGTAAATGGACCTACCTATAGGCAAAGGTTGTGAGGTTGACAGCTCACTGTAGGCTCAATGTAAGGGTTACCTGCTACTAATCATTACTATTTAAGGAGCTTAGTTCACGACTATCAGTTTGAGTTTTGTATGCAATTTAGTTCACACAAGGAAGCTTGTAGCACGGAGGGGAGGGAACTCATTATCTCCTTTCAGGGGGAAGGGCGGGCTTTCTTATTCTCAGTTTCCTAGTTAAAGCAAATCTGGTTTAAACTCCCTCACTTAGAGGGCGGAGCTGTAACAGCAGGAAGCACGGCAATCATTAACACCACCACCTGCAGAAGAGTCTCACCAGCCAGAGAAGCGAACAGGAAAACCCGGCACCGAATGTGATCTCTGCAAACTCAGACAACTTCCCAGTTGAGCACGAAGGTGACTTGGGCGGAAATGGGCTGGGCAGCCGGGGTTGGGTGCAGGCACGGGATCAATGATTCTCGGACTCATCCTGGGGGCGGGGCAAACATGCCCACGCCCCGGTTTAGGAAGCGCTTGCGCTTGGCTTCCACAAACCAGTGCTCCTAGGGTCCCTGATGGAGGAGCGGCAAGCAGAGAGAAGAGAGGAAACTGGGGAAGAGGGAGGGGAAGAGAAAAGATAAGCAGGACCAAGAGAAACAGGAGTTGTGAAAGGAGGCTGTGGGAGTAATAGTGTGGAAAGGGGACCATGTGATGAGGAAAGGACAGTGGCCACCTGAGTCATTTAGTGGGTCAAGTCTGTTCTCTGAAACACTACCCATGACGTCCCTCTTGTGCATATTGTTCCACAGCCTGCCCTTTTGTTTAAGGTGTGTGGACGTCTTTCTAGGCCAGTACATATGGACGTACCTCATTCATTCTGTTGGCTACATGGTACCCCAGGTAAGGAGGTACTTACGTTATCCTTTCTCTATTAATGGGCATTTCTATCGATTTATATTTGGCCAATTATTTCTGGAAGCCTGAGGCACACAAATTTTGTGTTTGACTCCCACTTCTGACTTAGCTTTAGATGCCCCATCTACTCTTGGTGGAAGTTCTTGCCTAAGCTATTGGTTGTCAAGCCAGGTTCTCACCCCTGTGAGAATAACTGACTTTTTTTTTTTCCAGTAAAATTCAGATTATATTTTATTTTATTTATTTATTTATTTTAATTTTTCGCTTAAAGTATTACAAAGGGTATTACATAAGTGTCCTTCTCCCCCCCCCCCCCCCGCCCTTGACAAGCCCCTGCCCTCCCTTACCCCCCAGTGTCTTATGTCCATTAGGAGAATAACTGACTTTTAAGACAGAAATAAAAAGATTAGGAGCCAGAAGATCTGGATTCAAAGTCTTGGCCTGAGTTCCTTTGAAGCCACGTGAAAATTCTTAATCTCTTTGAAGCTCAATATCCACTTCTGAATAATGAAGGTGATGATAGTTATATCTACCTTACACGTTGCTAGAAAATTTGAATGTACATGAAAAGCCACATTGTGGAAATGGTAAGGTCTCCAAAAATAGTCTTCTCACAAGTAGTTAAAGTGCAAGGACCTCAGAGAGTCTGCTCCTTTATACATGAACTTTCGCTTGGTACTTATCACACTTCTGGCATTGCTTACTTATTGAGATTTACATGTTTGCTTTCTTCCCCCATTTAATCCATACAACAACCCTTTGAGGAAAGTACTATTACTATCCAAGTTTTCCAGGAGAGGAAATATAGGCTTAGAGAGATTATAAATTGCTCCCTAGACTCACATAGTAAGTGACAGAGCTGGGATTTGAGCCCAGGATCTGTCTAACTCCAAAGGACTTGCTTATAACCACTACGTCTATTCTCATACGACCTCAGGCTTCCCTGCCTACATCTGCTTGCTCTAATCCAGTGCCTCAAGGCCCACTGGTTTAATCCAAGTGGTCTCATCAGCTTCTAACATATTTACACTTTCTGAAGTACCTGTGTGCCAGTCATGTCCTGCTGTGTGGCATCTTGTATTTTTGTCTTATTTTGCTGTTTGTCTTATTGTTGTCTTTTATTGAAGCAAATATAAAAATAATTGTTATAAAATCTGGAAATTCCCTCAAAGACCAAAATGTCTTTATTTAACAAGTTACTTTTATCAGCCCTGAATGTGGAGCTCCAGGAGGAAAGAGACCAAGTCTGTTTGCTGCCAAAGCCCAGGAGCTAGCACTGCCTCGCCTAAATAAATACATGGTAAATAATAAATGAAGTGTTTAATATTGGTTGAGGACTAAAAAAGATGAAGCTCCAAGGTTTGGTCCTACACCTGAGGCAAAACGAACACAGAGAAAATGTTTGCCAAATGAAAGCACATGCATAAAGCACTTTTTTTGGTTTGGTTTTTTAAAAAATTGTTTTATTGCTTAAAGTATTACAAAAAGTATTACATATGTCTCCTTTTGCATAAAGTACTTTTAATGCCTGATATAAAGTAAGCATTTAGTCAATGTTAGTTATTGCTACATAAGTGTAATAGGGATGGGGTGGGGCTTATACGTAGCAGGTAGAAAATAGGAAGGCAAAAGAAAGAAAAAACGAAGCAAAATGATGCTGAACTATGGCTGCTTGTGAAGAGATGGCCAGGGAGGACTTCTCAAAGGCAGAAATGGGCAAAGGGCATTTAAGAACAGGGATACCTAATATTTACCCTACTGTAACCCCACTAGTTTTGCCCTCAAATCTTCAGTAAAAGCCTGTTCTACAGATGATCTAGTGTCAGTAGTAGTATTTTGAAGAATTCAAGAAACTAAGTGGTGTCCAATGTAGATGGCGTGCTGTAAATGGATCAGTCAGCAGAGACAAAGCAGTCAACAGGAGTAAAAATAGAGTCATAGATTATAAGGCAAGAGGTAAGGTGTCCAAGAAACCTCAGAAATATTGGGGGCAATACTGTGTTGTTTTTTCTCATTTGATATAGGATGGGGGTTCAAGACCATATCCATTAAATCTTAAAGGATGAGGGATTCTCCAGTAGGCTGAAGGACTTTGGGACATCAAGGCAGCTAAACCTTGAATTACACTTCTGTGGTTATTCTATATAGGTTGTGTTTATGATATGGCCTCCCAGCTGGATTGCACATTTTTGCAACTAGAAACAATGAAAAATGAGTTGAAGTTGCATGGCATTTTTCTATGTATGAATGTCCTCTTTATATTAATTCATTTGAGCTAACAATTTTTTTAGTATTTTTTGTCTCTCCCCGCCACCCCCCCCCCCCCCATGTCCTAAATAGTTTTATTGGCACTCCACCATGCCCACTCATTTACGTACTGTCTGTGGCTGCTTGGGGCACAGTGAAGTTGCTGCGATAGAGGCTATGCAAAGCTGCAAACATTTACTATCTGGCCCTTTATAGGAATATGGAGAGCGGCTACAGTGTTTGGACAGGTTCAAGCCTCGGACTAATGAGAGGGCACAGTCCTCTCGGGCAAAGCCACATGCAAATCCCAGCTTGGAGGGCAAAGCCCTCCCAGCACAATTATAGCCAAAGGCTATGGTTGTAAGCTTGACCTTATGGTCCGAACCTGTGGTCCCAGGTGGCTAAGTGATATAGGCTGCAGGAGGTGCAGCAAGTGCTGCCAAAACAAAGCTTGATAGAGTTCAGGTGCATGTAACTGAGTAGATTCGAAACCCGAGAGAACATTGTAAACATCTTGACCACGCCCTTACTTTGCCTCGTGGAATCTGGGTATAAAATAAAGACTCGGCTTGCAGGCTGTGGTGCTGTCTCTCCATCCGAGAGCAGTGTCCCATCTAGCCCCAGCTTTATTCTCTTGTCTGTTTTCTTTAATCCTTCACTGCCCCCTCCTCAGGTTCACCCTGGCCATGCTGAGCGCGGCTCATAGGAAACCCTGCCACAGAGGATGAGGCCCTGGATACTAAAATGAGGCCCACTTGTGGCCACTGTCTGGACCTCTTTCTAGCCACCTTTTTCTTCTGACTCCTCACACCTGCCTCTTTCCTTTGGCTACAAGCTCCGGACTATTCTGATTGTCCCGTACCACATCCAGGAGAGTTTGTCTCCTTTGGCTTTAACAGAACTTTTTGTGGTAAGCATGATGAAATCACACACACACAGACACACACCCTCCCCCGCCCTCCATTTTAATGACAAGGAAATTCAGGTGGAGAGAGGTATACTTGCCTTTGGTTACAGAGATAACAAGGACAGAAGCCAAGCTATGTGAAAAGGACAGGGCTTACTAAGGCTTTCTATTATCTGGGTGAAATCTAGTTTTCCAACATCTTTCTTACCACTGTCTCATGCCACCCATCCATGTATGTAATTACCACACAGAACTACTGACTTTCCCTAAGAAATCGAAACCTAAGTGACTTTAAAAAAGGTACCTAACCTCTTGGAGCCTCTATTCTCACAGTTATAGAAATTAAGATGATAATGGCTTCATTGAAGGGTAGTGGAGATTAAACATCTTAATGTTAAAGCACTTGGAACATAGAGATGCTTAAGGGATGTTCTCTTCTCTCCTGGTTCCCTGGCTTGCTTTCTTTTGCATTTATCCCAAATTAAAGTCCAATACTTTCTGCATAACTCTACCACATATTTCTTATATTTTTTTTGCAACTTCGATGAAACCCAGCTCCATGTTGCTGAGCATGTCCCACTCGTCTCCTGGGCCCACAGTTAGTCTCAGAAGGGTGGGGCTACGGGCTGGATTAGTTCTGGCTGGTAGTCTTTGGGGGTGGCCTGAGGCATTTAGACAGGTGCCCATGCCATGTTAAGGTACAAGTCCAAAGATCAGAGCTGATAGAGCCAAACCTGTATTCAGGTAATGGGGGTGATGTCGATTTGGGAAGAGGGGCAATTAGGTCATCAAATGGTTTAAATGCAAAGATGAGACTGTTATGATAGACATTTGTCTTCGACAAGAAAAGCATGATTTAGTAAATTTATTAGAAACCACCCATGTTACAGCTTACATTTTTCATTAGACTGAATAACTTCTACTGGGTTTATTTTTAAAAACTTAACTCTTGCTTCCAGAAAAGCAAAAGGCATATTTTTCAAAGCCCCAAATTCACTTTTTTTCAGTCTCAAGGCTCAAGTCTATTACATTTATCACTACATAGATTTACCCTGACTGTAAAAATCCTCTCTCTATATTTTAAGCAGGAATCAAAACAGAACATTGAAGCTGTTTTTATCATACAGAACAGCAATTTCTTGGCTGAAATCATATTTCCACTTGTCAAGAGCGGTTATACCCTCGAGGGAAGTAAACATTATGTCTGTAGCACTGAGTGCCTCACAGAGAAAAATGGAGAAGGGAGCCCTCTTTTCCATGGTGACAAGACTAAGATTTGAATTATTCATCAAATGAAGGCTATTTATTTATGATTAACCTAGCTCAGAGGATAATGTAGCACATTTCCCAAGGAAAATATTAGCCTTCAGGTATTTGACATTTGAGAGTTCCTGTATTCATGGTTTCAGAAGCAAATCTACGACTCTGTGAATAGGAAAATGATCCATCCACTGCATAGCTGTAATTTATAGAACAGAAAATAATGTCAATTCATTTTCTTAGTGGACTTCAGAGACAAGTTAAATGTTTAAAAGAGTATTTTAAGGTGGCTATACAATGGAAGGCATTATCACTAGTCATATTTTTATAAAGGCAAACTACTCAGCCTCATTGCATAGCTGTGCACTGCTTGGCAGGTGGCCACAACCATTGCGAATTTGTTGCAAAACCTTTTGACTGCCTGGATGCCTCATCCCTGCCCCTGCTCCTGCTGCTATGGATGGACCACAGCCCATGGCATTGCTGAACCACTGAGATGTGTCTGGCTGTGTGTCAGAGTGCTGACTGAATCTAGTGGTGTTTAACAAAGGCTCAGAGGGGATGGAGAAAATGCTCCCAGCAGCCATGTCACATAATAATCACACACAAAAATTTCACTTAATTACCATTGCTAATAATAGCTAACATTTGCTAAGTACTTACTAAATGCCAGGCACTGGGTACTACTTGACTTGAGTCCTCGCAAAAACTCTGTGAAGTATCCTTTAGTCATAAAGCCACAGCCTCTGTTGCAATCTGGCCCCACAAACTGAGGGGCCCCCACATGTAGTACTGACTAGGCGGAAGGACTGAAGCACTTGGAAATGGGCTAGAATGGAATACAGAGGCTCTAGCTTCCCAAGAAGCCACCTGGAGGGACTAGGTCATATAATCTGTAAGTGTGGTGAATTAATATCTGGGGTGGGATAAACCTTAACCAATGAGAGACAGAAAGAAGCCAACATTGCTCACTCCTCCTGTGTGATAGAGGGTTCTGAGAGGCAGTAGCTCTGTAAGTTCTTTCTGGAGATGTCCTGGAAGTTCAAGCAACCACCTTTGTTTGCAGTGAAGCTATGGCCATCTGGGTAACACATCTCTCATGTTTGTTTTCACTTTTTTCCTGCCTCACTTCCTTTTTCTTTCACACTCTCTTCCCTGGAATTTCACCCATCAATAAAGCATTAATACATAATCTTATGCTTCCAGCTTTGTTTTCTTGGATCCTGTTAAAATGATGGTCCCAGGAGTGGTCTTTAAGAGTAGACCCTCAAAATAGGATTGTGGAATTGAATAGCCCACCTACCTGAAGGCAGAAGCCTGGTTTTCCTCTTGGTAAGTACAGTGGGGCCTTGACTTACGAGTGTCCCGACTAACAAGTTTTTTGAGATACCAGCTCCCTAGAGTCACATAGTACTTCTCTACTCTGTCAGCTCTAAGTTATGTTGTAGGTAAACATACAAGATGAGCAATTTCACACTTCCTTCCCAAATATGCTCCTCCCCCTGCATTCACTGCTTTGTAAATATTATCCCCATCCCCAGTCTCCCTGAAAGAGTCCTCTTTGTCGCCCAACATCTCTTTTCTGTTTATAACTTGTTGATTCTCTCAAACATCTATTTCCTCTTCTTACTCTTTCGCTCCTGGATCAGCACAGCAGCGTCCTGATTGGCCTTCAGTCCTTTCACACCACTGCCACCAGCATGATCTTTCTAAAACACAAGTCTGGTTATGTTGATTCTTTGCTTAAAATTCACAGTCTCTCCTGCCTATAAGATCGTTCTGATCTGGACATGGCACACAAGGCTTCATGACATGGTGTCTCTATATCTTTCCAGTATTTCCTTTCACCATCCCGTTTTCCAGGAACATCACATTATGCTGTTGTTTTCAAAACACTAGGCTCACTCAAACTTCCTTTCCCATGCTGTTTTCCCTGCCAGAGGTATTCCAAAGCTCTCTCTGATCCTCCTCCTCCACGTCCTTTTAGCAGATTTTTCCTCCATTTCAGCTCCCTCTTCTCAATTCTCAGCAGCCACAGCTCAAGCCACGACTTCTCTGGAGTTCTCTTTCTAGTTCTCTAATCAAAGACTGTGAAATAGTGAAAATAAGCTCAGACTCAAGTCAAGTGGCCTGGGACTTTAAATTCTGACTCTGCCACCTACTGGTGGCATCGATTTTGTCCATTAGAAAATTGTAGTAATAATACCGATCTGGCAGGGTAGCTGTGAGGGTGAGGAGTAACATTTCTGCAGTACCTGGGAGGAGGTGCTGAAGAAAGGGTAACAGTTACTTTTCCTGTTGTGGAATTCACTTAGACATACACGCCTCATCTCAAAGTCAGTTTTTCTTTCCTTCCAAAGCAATTCCTCCTCCAGATACGTTCAGTTCCATTAGTAGTTCTGCCATTCTTTCAGCCATTCAGGCTGCAAACCTATCATATTAGATTTCTTGTCATTCTTCATCTGCCCATATTTAGCAAGTTACTGGATCCTTCCCCCCTTCCTTTCCATCTTCCACCATCCTAGGCTTATATTTCAGAATTTCATACCTGGACAATTGTCATTGCCTTCTGGCTAGTCTCAAAACACCACGTTTATCAATGTCATTCCTTTGTGCCAATGCGTTCTCATTAGCTATGGAATAAAATGTAAATTCCTTAGTACGGAATAAAGTCTTCCACAATCTGGTCCTACGTTGCCAGATTTAGCAAATAAAATTACAGGGTGCCAGTTACAGTACAAAGAACATCTGTATTCCACTCTCCCAGATTCCTAATTAAGATTTTATCACGTTTAAAAAATATCTAACCAACCTCTTTGTCTTTCAGTTGATGCTCAACTTGGGCAGGGAAGAAGGGTGCTTCTTATTGACACTCTCCCTCCACTGCTTGCAAAACTTCAGCATGGAATTTAATTTCCTGGGAAGCAAAGATTTTTTATTTCATATTTGGCTATTCTTCGGAAAGACCTGTTGCATTTTCACAAATTGAAATGCAAACAGTCTAAAATTCTTCATTCTGCTGCTAGCTGTTGTTCACTACCTCACCTGAAAAGGCACTATCTATCCTCATCAAATCACTAGCCAAATGATGTCCTGATGACCTGGGATGGGCCTCAGGGAAATATCTCTAAGTAAACAAATTGTTGCCCCGGTGTGGTAGGGACAACCCCGGTGAGGTTGAAACGGCCCCTGTGAGGTAGGGACGACCCTGGTCAGGTCGAAACGGCCCCAGTGTGGTAGGGACAACCCCGGTCAGGTTGAAACGGCCCCCGTGAGGTAGGGACGACCCCAGTGAGGTTGAAACGGCCCCCGTGAGGTAGGGACGACCCCAGTCAGGTCGAAACAGCCCCGGTGTGGTAGGGACGACCCTAGTCAGGTTGAAACAGCCCCGGTGTGGTAGGGACAACCCCGGTGAGGTTGAAACGGCCCCCGTGAGGTAGGGACAACCCCGGTGAGGTTGAAACGGCCCCCGTGAGGTAGGGACGACCCCGGTCAGGTCGAAACGGCCCCGGTGTGGTAGGGACAACCCCGGTCAGGTTGGAACAGCCCCGGTGTGGTAGGGACAACCCCGGTGAGGTTGAATCGGCCCTGGTGAAGTCGGGACGGCCCCGGTGAGGTTGAAACGGCCCCCGTGAGGTAGGAACGACCCCGGTGAGGTTGAAACAGCCCCCGTGAGGTAGGGACGACCCCGGTCTGTAGGGACAACCCCGGTCAGGTCGAAACAGCCCCAGTGTGGTAGGGACAACCCCGGTCAGGTTGAAACGGCCCCGGTGTGGTAGGGACGACCCCGGTGAGGTTGAAACGGCCCCCGTGAGGTATGGACGACCCCGGTGAGGTTGAAACGGCCCCCGTGAGGTAGGGACGACCCCGGTGAGGTTGAAACGGCCCCCGTGAGGTAGGGACGGCCCCGGTGAGGTTGAAACGGCCCTGGTGAGGCTCAGACAGCCCTGGTGAGGTTGAGACTACTTCAGTGAGGTTGGGACAAATAAAGGGGACCAGTATGGACTGATGTACAGGGGTAGATACAGAAGCAGAGCAACATTGAACAGAATGTTAAACTACAGTGGGAAGCCTGGGGAGGGTTGGGGGGGCGATTAAGAGACCAACTGAAGGACTTATATGCATGCATATAAGATTAACCAATGGACACAAGACACGGGGCGGGGGGGGGCGGGGGGTAGGGTTGGGGGGAATGTCAAGGGGGGGAAAAAAGGAGACATATGTAATACTTTAAGAAATAAAAATTATTAAAATAAAAAAAAAAAAAACAAAAAAAACCAAATTGTTGGAAGTACTTTGGTGTGGTATTACATTCCTCTAAGGGATTTTTGTTTGAACTCAGATTGTGTCAATGAGTTTGGTGGACTTCCTCCCAAAGAAAGTATAAAGGAGGTGGGAATTTAAAAATCAGCCCAGCCCTAGCCTGTTTTTCTCAGTGGTTAGAGCAGTGGTTCTCAACCTTGGCTGCACGTTAGAATCACCTGGGAATCTTTTTAAAATCCTGATTTCTGGGCCTCATCCTCTGAAAATTGTTTGTTTGTTACTAATGTTGTGGCCCCACCCCATACAAAGAAACAGAATTTCTGGAGGATGAGGCCCAGAAATCAGTATTTTAAAAAGATTCCCAGGTGATTCTAATGTGCAGCCAAGGTTGAGAACCACTGGGTTAGAGTGTTGGCCCGTGGACTGAAGGGTCTTCAGTTCGATTTGGTCTAGGGCAGTGGTCGGCAAACTCATTAGTCAACAGAGCCAAATATCAACAGTACAATGATTGAGATTTCTTTTGAGAGCCAAATTTTTTAAACTTAAACTATATAGGTAGGTACATTGTTATTAACTTAATTAGGGTACTCCTAAGGCTTAGGAAGAGCCACACTCAAGGGGCCAAAGAGCCGCATGTGGCTCGAGAGCCGCAGTTTGCCGACCACGGGTCTAGAGCACTTAACTCCACATGGGAGGTAACCAATCAATGTGTCTCTCTCACATCGATGTTTCTCTCTGTCTCTCCCCCTCCCTTCCACTTTCTTTAAAAATCAATGGAAAAAAATATCCTTGGGTGAGGCTTAACAAAAATAAAAATCAGCCCATAGTCCTGCCTCTTTAGACATAAACATTTTTAAGTGTACTAATTATTCTAAAAGTATGAAAATAAATTTAAATTTATTTTTAATTAAATAAAATAAAGTTAGTAATTTATCCATTTCAAACGAAATTTATTTTAAAAATTAATTAGAAGATCAGCCCTAGCTGGTTTGGCTCAGTGGATAGAGCATCAGCCTGCGGGCTGAAGGGTCCTGGGTTCAATTCCGGTCAAGGGCACATGCCTGGGTTGCAGCCTCAATCCCCAGTAGGGGATGTGCAGGAGGCAGCCAATCAATGATTCTCCCTCATCATTGATGTTTCTATCTCTCCCTCTCCCTTCCTCTCTGAAATCAATAAAAGTGTATTTGAGGGGGAAAAAAGAGAAGATCAGCTTTTTTTCTTTTTTAAATGATAAAAGCTTAAGTTGAAGAATGTGCAGCACTTTCCCACTCAGGACAGTAGCCGAGGACAACCTCAGGTTTCGCCCTATAGCAGCGGTTCTCAACCTTCCTAATGCCGCGGCCCTTTAATACAGTTCCTCATGTTGTGGTGACCCCCAACCATAAAATTATTTTCGTTGCTACTTCATAACTGTAATTTTTCTATTGTTATGAATCGTAATGTAAATATCTGATATGCAGGATGTATTTTCATTGTTACAAATTGAACATAATTAAAGCATAGCGATTAATCACAAAAACAATATGTAATTATATATGTGTTTTCCGATGGTCTTAGGCGACCCCTGTGAAAGGGTCGTTTGACCCCCAAAGGGGTCGAGACCCACAGGTTGAGAACCGCTGCCCTATAGGAACAGTCTCTTTGCTATACACACTAAAATATTTGCATCCTGAGATCAGGCCCAGTTCCAAAGAGGAGGAAGTTAGAGACTGAGCCTTATAAGCCCTGTCCCTTCTCCCAAACTCACCACTCACACGAGTCTTGTCTCAGCACATCCCAAATAGTACCCAAGGAGGAGTGAGGGAGGGAACCTCTTTCTAGATGAAGTCTCTACTTGGAAACACAAAGATTGAACTTAAGTGTTTTGCCTCCACAGCCTGGTTTTGAGGAGCCTCCAGTTTCTCAGGTGTTGATGGGTTGCAACAGCTGCTCCTTAATTCTTGGGGCGCGGGGGTGGGGTGGGGGGATATTGAGCCCTGGGGATTTCTCTGCTCCAGTCCTCCCACCCACTGAGACCAAATGTGTTGGTCTCACCATGGCTGTGAATGCTCTTGCAGTTACTGCTGCTTCTCTACTACCTGCACATGCTCTCGACTCTGGGGCAAGCAACTCTGCACCAAGTAGGGAGTCTGAACGACTGGGCTGCCTCCCCCAAACCAGTTCCCACCCTGGAAGGCAAACTTCTTTCCTATTTCTCAGCCCATATGGGAAACTTCTGGGAAGTTAATCTGCTTGGGCAATAACCAAGCCTTAGTCTACTGCAACTCCCGAGTCTTTAAAAAAAAATTTTTTTAGCCCTAACCATTTGGCTCAGTGGATAGAGCATCGGCCTGTGGACTGAAAGATCCCAGGTTTGATTCTGGTCAAGGGCATGTACCTTGGTTGTGGGCACATCCCCAGTAGGAGGTGTGCAGGAGGCAGCTGATCGATGTTTCTAACTCTCTATCCCTCTCCCTTTCTCTCTGTAAAAAATCAATAAAATATATTTAAAAAAATTTTTTAAAATTTCTTTTATTGATTTCAGAGAGGAAGGGAGAGAGAGATAGAAACATCAATGATGAGAGAGAATCATTGATCGGCTGTTTCCTGCATGCCCCACACTGGGGATCGAGCCCTCAACCCAGGCATGTGCCGTGACCGGGAATCAAATTGTGACCTCCTGGTTCATAGGTTGATGCTCAACCACTGACCCACACTGGCCGGGCACTCATGAGTCATTTTTTTATATTCCAGTCTGACCAGGGAGTTACTTCCATCTGCTTTTTTCCATCTGCCCATGCTGGACCACCAACAGCTGGGAGGGGAGGCCTCCAGACCCCAGCCAGCTCTTCCCCTTCCTTGGAACTGGTCTTCTTCTCTTTCCCTTCTGCCAGCCATCTCCCCAATAGCATTCAGTCAGCACATTTTAACTAAGGTAGGTGTGTGTGTGTGTGTGTGTGTGTGTGTGTGTGTGTTTAAGTTTTATAAACAAGGAAAGTGATGTTCAGAGAGGTGAAGATGCTTACCTAAGATCATCCAGCTAGGGCATGGTAGAGCCAGGATTTACACAGCCTCTGTCTCTACAGGGAGTGCCCTGCATCTCCATCAGTGAGGCTCAGGGCACTACACTCACTGGTTTCCAGTCTCCTCTCCCACTACATCCCTCTGACCTCCTGACACTGCTAGTTAGTGCTCTGACTCGCTAGTGCTTTCATTCTTCCACCCGTGTCCATGCTGTTTCCTAAGTCTGGAAGGACACTTTCTCATTTCTCACTGTAGAAATCTTACTCAGCTTTTAAAGCTTACTTGGCTCAAGTATAAATTATTATATTAGAACTGCAGAAGACTCAGGAGGAATAATGTTAACATCACTCAAATCATGAGTGAACATAGACTGTTTACCAACTTCTACAATATTAAAAGAAGGGGATATGCCATGGAGCTTCAAGAAGAGAGTTTTGGGACATGCAAGGGAAGATCACATGAAACTGACTGGTAAACTAATGGAACTTGGTGTTCAAGGGGCGATAAAGCTGGAAGATCACCAACCAACATTTATTGGGCGTTGACGCCAAGCCAGTCTCAGGAGATAAAATGAGGAGCTAGCTTACTGATTAATTGTAGAAATATGTGCATAAGCACACAATTACAATACAAGGTAACATGTGCTGAATCCAGCTAAAGAAGCCAGGGAAAGCTCTTTATAGGTGATGATGCACTTTCTATTGAAGAAGGAACAGGAATTTCTCAGATAAGTGGGAGCAGGGAGTGAGAAAGATATCCTGGGCAGATTGAGCAGCAGTGTAAAAGCATGGAACATGAGAGTATGAAGTGTGAGTTTGATATTACTAGAGCAAAGGTGAGTGTGTGCATGTGTGTAAGTAATGCACGTGTTACCATTATTATTGTTAATCTGCACCTGAAGACATGCTTTTACTGATTTTAGAGAGAGAGGAAGGGAGAGGAAAAGAGAAAGAGAGACATTGATGTAAGAGTTAAACATTGATCAGTTGCCTCCCACACATGCCCCAATTGGGGGTTGAACCCACAATCTGTATATGTGCTGTGACCCAAATAAAACCCAGGTCTTTTTGGTGTACAGGACAATACTACAATTAATTGAGCTACACTGGCCAGGGCAGTCATGTACTTATATGTGTGTGTGTGAGTATGAGATAGTCATGAAGTGTAAGTGGGTGAAGAGAGTTATAGGAAATAAGGCTAGGAAGGTAGCATAACGTCTTAGCATGAAGGGTTGTTGTGAAATTAAGGAGTTTACTTTTTTCTCTATAATTTTGAGAGATGAATGATCAGATTTTCTGTTTGGAAAGATCATCCTGGTTGTTGCAGTGTGGATGGTGAATTAGAGGTGGTTGCGACTAGAGGTAGGGATTCCAACAAGAAGTCTGCTACAGTAGTTCAAGTGAGAGATGATGAGGGCTGGCATGGTAGACACTGTGGTGCCCTGCCCAGATCTTTCACCAGGCGGGGGCCCAGCCCTCATCCCCAGCAGTGACTGTGGATGCTGCGAATGGCTCACAGCTGCCCCTTTCTCCAGTGAATTACCCACCATTGACTGTGGCCGCCTTCCCCAGGAAGTTATGACACCCTCTTCAACCACTGCCCTCAGTCAATATCTATGGGGGGTGGGTTACTACAAGAGATTGGCTCCCTTGCCTCAAGGGGGTATAATTCTGCTGTGTGGTTAATGCTTCAGATCCCTTACCTGTGGACCAGACCAGGCTAGACTTTACCCGAGACTGCATCTTTATTAGGTGGGCTCTTTTCCTTTCCTTAGTCTCTTTCTCTCCTTCCCTTAGGTGTTTCTCTTGAAACTCACTCCCTCAATAGATCAAATGCAACCTAAATCCTCTTGAGACTCTGCTTCTAGGCAACCCGACAACCAGTAGTAACTTTATGAGTATGGAGATGCCTGATACACCGACCCAAGTAGAATCAATACAATTGACACGAGTTAGATGAGTGAGAAGGGAGAGTAAAGGGAGGAAGGGATCTGGAATGTTCTCTAATTATGGCTTGATTCTAAAAGGATTTTTACTATTCATTCAGAGAAATATGGAGTAGTTCTGGGGCAGGGCATGAGGGAGGATATAAGTTAATTCAGTTTTGGACATGCTGGGTTGGAGATAGCTGTGGGACACCCAGAACACCCAGGTAGAGATAAAGAAGACAGTTGGGCTGTATTTATTTATTACTATTTTAGAAAGAGGGTGGGAGGGAGAGAGAGAAAAAGAGAGAAAGAGAGAAACATGGATATGAAAGAAAAACATTGATCAGTTGCCTCTTGTACACACCCCAACCAGGGATTGAACTCAAAACCTGGGTATGTACCCTGACCAGGAATCAAACCCTCCACCTTTTGGAGTATGGGATGAATCCCCAACCCACTGAGCAACACAGGCCAGAACAAAGAAGGTTGGAATTTAGAACTTGGAACTGGAAGTCAGAACTGGAAATCTAGAGTTGAAAGTCAACAGCAAATAAATGGCAGTCACAATAGAGGTATTATGTTTACAACCCTGATTCCATCCAGGGAAAGTTATAGGATGCTGTCCTGTTGAATTTGCAGGTTAATACCAGGGAAGGCAATCCAGTTCTCCAAATGAGTCCTTTTGGCCCATTCTGAGCTGAATAATCTTGACCTGGCCTTTCAAAAAAAACCCACACATTTTATTTTTATTGTGGACCTGTGTCATCATTAGGGCCAAAGGTAGTAAAATAATAATAGAAAAATAACCAATTTTTTGTTCACAATGAGTTGCAGTTACATCACCAATGTATACTATGCCCAAATGAACAAAACACGAGTGGTTCATACTGACTTCCTTCAGAACCAGAATTAACTGTTTGCCTAAGGCTCCATGAAGAAGGCATTAGCATCCAGAATCTGAAAGAATGACTATTTTTACCCAACCAACCAGACATTAAGCCTGGGTCTTCTCTCGCTCAGAAGTAAAGGGGCCTGAGGATACCTAACTTAACTTTTAGGACAAAGAATCACCATAGAAATTACAAAGCATGAACTAAATTACAACAAAGCCTGGGGAGTGAGTTTGCCAGCAGGTGCAGAGTTAAGTAGGAAGCATGGGAAAAGAAAGAAAGGAACCAATTCTAACACATTTTACAGAGCTCCTTACTGGTATAATTTGAGGTATAAAAGGGAAAATACATAGTTTATTCACTTCGTCATTGCTGAAGGCTTCACCTCCACTTACTTAGCAAAACATACTGACAGTCTTGTTGCTCTATATTAAATCTGAACCACTATGTCATCCTTTGCTTTTTCATTTCAGTGCTTCTCTAAAGGGCACATTTTCCAGGTCTTCAGTGGAAAAGTTCAGTACACCATTGTGTGTAAGAAAGATTGGGTTCCCTTCTTTACCATTCTTTATTCGGACTACGTCTTTGTCGGCAAAGCTAGTTGAGTTCCTGCTCTACAATCAACTCACCAAAATCTTTAATAGGAAATGATTAGGCTAGTTCACTGTATCCTAATAATGGAAACTTACTGAACAATATTGGAAATTGCCCATGGGACTTACCTGAACTTGGATTTGAAATAATTCATATTACCAGATCAAATAAACTCTTAGCATTTTTGTTCCTGGCAGTCATTCTATAAATATGCTGTAAGGTGGTATACATGTGGTATGGTGAATACAGGTACTTGTGGAGAAAAGCTCTATTTCTGGGAATTTTGAGCTGAGATTTATGTGACTATTCAATCATTTGAAAGGTGCATATAAATTTAAGGGGCAGGACACCCACCCTGCATTTGCATAGCTGTTACACATCCCTTTAAATATTAATACAGAATCAAAATACTTTCTACTTACAAACTCCTAAGGGATAGCCTGCTCCTTGAAGGTATTTACTATGTTTTAGTATTAAAGAGCCATGGTTTCCCATTTTAATAAAGAATCATTTAATAGCTTTTTCCACTTAATTTTTAAAAAGTTAGCTTTAAATCATGATTTCAAAAGGATACCCACATACTGTATTACACACTTAATGAAATCACCTCATCCTTCAATTCACCAAGCTCAGAGAACACAGCGCCAAAGCGAAGAATCTCGTGGTCTTCTCCATCCTCGCCTTCCTTCTCCGTGTTTTCTAACCCTGACTCGGTGGAAGACTTGCATCTGCTTCTTGAATTGTGAATTCACCCCACGCTCCGGAGGCAGTGGCGACCATGGGTTGGGAATGGCTCAGGGAAGTCCCACTGCCTGTGTTCTAACGCTAACTGCCACTTAACAGCTGTTTTAATAGCGGATCGTTAGCAAGATTCTTAACCTGTTTGCAACTTAGTTTCCTCACTTGACAAATGGGGATCATATACATCTACCTTGCGGAGAAAGGAGCTCATTCTTATAAGGCGTCTATGCTGGTGTTTACTATTATTATTATCATCATGGAGCTCGGTCCATGGCTACTAGTAAGGATCAGTTTGTTGGAGTTCTTTAAAAGTGTGGCCAACACGTGTGAGCAAGCAGGAAATTTGCAGAAGAACGGCCAGCTTTCTAATTCCGACTCGGCCTCCTATTTAAACCAAATCTGGGCGCGGCTCTCCCCGCAAGGAACTGCGGGAGCCGCTTGTAGAACAGACTGAAGAGCTGGGAGAGGCACCACGCGCGCGGGGACGGAATCGGGACCAGACCAGGTCAGGCACGAGCCAGCCACTCGCGGGGGAGGGTCCTTCCAGGCGAGGGGCGGGAGTCGGCTGCGCGTCTGGGTTGGATAGAAAGAGCTGCCAATCCTGGGAGGCGCACCAGGGGGACCAATAGCCTTCTCACTCCGCCTTCAGAGGGCGGGAGAATCGGGGCAGCCTTAAGGAGGGCGGCGCCTCTGCGCCCCTAGGACCCCAGGTTTGAGTACAGCCGGGTCGTCGGCGAACCGCGGGCCCAGTAGAGCAGGGTGAGCGCGGGAAAGGCGTACGAAGGAGGCCAGGGAAAGGGGTAGAAACGGGAAAGGAGGGAGATACCACCATCAGAGCCGAGAAATAGGAAACCATGAGGCAGAAAGGGCGCGCGTGTAGGAGGGTCTGGAGAAATGTGAAGAGGGAAGGAATGGGGGGAGGGGGGACGTGAGAGGAGCGGCGAGGTGAGGAGACCTGGGGGACGAGGAAAGGAGAGAGCCGGCGGGGCATTGAAGAGTCGGATAACCCACGGGAGTAAGGGGTGCCCTAAGAATTCATCCCAGGGGGCAGTAAAGCAACGCCTGGGGAATTGGGAGTCACCACGTGAGCCCCCCTGCGGCCTCAGACGGCCTGCAAACTAACCTGCTTGTGGACGTGGTGTCTGGCCCTTTAAGACGAGGCTGGGATGGGGAGTTTCCCTCGGTCCCTCTGAGTGGGACTGCCCTTCTCTCAAAGGCCTGGACCTAGGCAGCCTGGTCAGCAGGTCCAGCCTCTAAGTTACCGCCAGGTCACTCACATCCTGCAGTTTTGAGAAAGGAGCATCTGTTCTCACCTCCTCCTGGACGCGGGCTCCTCCTGCACATTCTCTGACGTACCCTCCCTGGAGACCGATTCTACTGACTTACTGCCCCTTTCTGATGAATTTCCTCTCACCGGCTTCCTTGTTGGACTATTTTCTGTAGCAGTACATCCTCCCATCCCACCTCCACCTGCCCCTGAGCCCTAGACTTACAGACAGGTAAAACAGGGATGGGGCTTTCAAGGTGATCTAGTGAGACCCCGCATTTTTAGGTGAACTGAAAACACGGAGACCCTGAAAGGTGAAAGTGACATGTACTGAAACCTTCGTCGGCACCCAAGGCCGGCCTTGTCGATTTCTAATGAAGCACCGGCATTGGAAGACCGGCCTTAAACCAGATTTCAGGACCTCATAAGCCTCTCACCTTTGCCTTTCCACCTCTCGAGAGGTAGCTGAGAGAATCTGCCCACAGTTAGTGCTCTCCCGCACTTGAGTGAGAATAAACTCAGCTTTGCTTTATCAACAGGTTGTTTTGGTGACATTTTGGTGGAGCCAAAAGAATCCCCTCTCAAAAAGTAGTACAAAATAAAACCAGGGAGGGAGGAAAAGGATTGGAAAGTTAAAACATCAATTGAGGACTCTAACATACAAATTTTAGGAATTACAAAAAGGACAGAGAAAATTTCAAAGAAATAATTCAAGAAAATTTTCTAGAACCGAAGGACATGCACTTCTAGAAGGAAGACATGATGGATCAACGGAGACATATCAAGGTTAAAATCATAAAATTTCAGGAAAATTGAGACATTAGACAGGAAGTTCTTGGTTGCAAGCAGATAAAGATTATTGCCACCAGAGGGCAGTAATGTCTCAAAGGCTCCATAAGATTGTGTGTGTGTGTGTGTGTGTGTGTGTGTGTGTGTGTGTGTCCACAAAATTTCTTCATCTCTTTCCAGGGCACTAGGAAGGGTTAGGCTCAGTTTGAATACATTGCATCTAGTCACACTTTATCAAAGCTCTCACTCTGGTTTTTTGCCTAAGAGGCTCTGCTAACATCACCATACAATCAGCCTGGGCAGGCGGCGAAGGGAGACTTTTAAGAGAATGGACTCTGAACTATAATTGTCTGCTGTGGACATGACTTCTGTCATGCAGAGATTCTACAAACCATTCATTCTCACAATAACTTTTATTGTACTGTGCTAGGCACCAGGAACACCCCAGTTAAAATCAGACATGGTCTTTGTCTTCATGAAGCTTACATTTTGAGGGAAGAAATATGCAGTATACAAGTTGAATATATATCTATAGATATAGATATATATGGAATTTGGTAGAGGTCAGGGTGGAAGTAAGCAGACCAATTAGGAAGCTATTGCAGGTGTCAAGTAAGCGATATAGATGAGTTGGATTAAGGCAGGGGTGGGGAATCTTTTTTCTGCCAAGGACCTTTTGGATATTTATAACATTATTTGTGGACTATACAGAATTATCAACTTAAAAATTAGCCTGCTGTATTTGGTCAAACATTTAATTAACTCGCAGTCCTAATGCCTTGACAGGGCCAGACCAAATGATTTCCCGGGCCTTTTATGGCCCACAGGCCAGACATTCCCCACTCCTGGGTTAGGGTGATGGTAGGGGGAAGAGAAGTAGATAAATTCACGATATACAGAATGGAGCAACAGTAGATTTACAGTTGTGAATACATGAAATCATTTATTCTCGTATTATTAATTATTGTATTATTTTCCATACGAATAATTGTAACCCTGCTTTTGCCCCACCTTGTATAAGAGGTAGAACGAACAGGTCATTGTCTGAAACTGGGAGGTTAGAGCATTAACCTCTGGATTGACCAAGTGGCTGGGTGGATGGGTGCCATTTTCTTAGGTGGAGGAGGTGTGGAGAGAAAGGTTTGGGAGGAGGGGATGGTGGATAGAATCAATCAAGAGTTCAGTGAGGAACATTAATTAAATTGGTTTTTCTCCCCACTCATTTGAGTTCTGGTGAATATTGCTGATCCAGGCTAGGATGCGGTTTGTTCCGATCTACTGCACAATAGAATGGCTTGGTTTGACATCCTTGGTTTAAACTGACTCACATTTGGCATTAAGTTAAAAATTGCTGTTAATTCAGTCCCCTACAGAGCCGTAGCAAAATTCGCTTAAGTTTGCAGTGTTTTTCGTTTGTTTTTTTCTCCCATGATGGCCATTTGAGAGTTAAAGAGAGCAGGCCACATTTTTCAGTGTTTTCGTTTGTAACCTAGAGATTGAGTAGTTCTGTACTGTGCCCATAGTTAACAGGTATTTCAGTCATCTTCTTTGATTCATTGCATTCTCTTTGTATCCATTTGTTTGGATCTTTGTACTGTGCTGTTTTGAGGGTAAGAATTGTATCCTTTTAAACTTTATACTTTTATATAATTCAGAACAGTGCTGTATAGATTAAAGGCCCAGTGCATGGATTCCTGCACGGGTGGGGTCCCTCAGCTTGGCCTGTGCCCTCTTGCAATCCAGGACCCCTCGGGGAATGTAGCAGTGCCGAGGCAGCCAGGGAGGAGCCCCAGGCCGGGCAGGCACAGCTCCACTGCTCATCCAGGCCTGCCACTGCCGCCCCTGGTAGCGGGCTGCCACAGAGGCAGGAGAGGCTCCCACCACTGCCGCTGGGATCTCCAGCCATGAGCCTGGCTTCTGGCTGAGCAGCACTCCCCCTGTGGGAGTGCACTGACCACCAGGGGACAGTTCCCACATTGAGCGTCTGCCCCCTGGTGGTTAGTGCGCATCATAGCAACCCATCAACTGTTCGTTCAGTTGCAATGGTCGCTTAGGCTATATCCCTCCAAACAATAATTGATATATAAGGAGAAGAAGGTTTATAAATTATAAGTAAAAGCATCTTTAGAAAACATGTTATTTTTATTGTTGTGTAACATGCAATCTAAGTAAGAACATTATGCTTACCATACAGGAGCAGTACTAAGTTAAGGCAAGTCTCTAGTTTCCCCTTCCCAGATTGCTACCCATCAGCATTTTCTCTGTAAAATATCTGACACTCCCAGTGCTCAAGAGATTGTTAACAACTGTTGTCAAAGGACAGAAGCCAATGCCTGGCAGAGGATGTAACATTCCTCTGAAAGCTGAGTCTCTCCTTGTCTTTCCTTCTCCTCCTTCAGTTATGTTGTTTTTGTGCTGTGGTCTGTATTCTGGATTTTCAGAGGAGTCTTTCCTTATTTATCTTTACATGTGTGATTCTTGTTTTTATGATTCAAAGTGTATTATGCCATAAACTCCTTGGGAAAATAATTTGTTTAAAGCCCCATGAAAAGTATCCTTTGAACCTTTGCCTGAAGTGGTAAGGAAAAAGGGCTGCTGTCTGGAAGCCAGACTCTGTGGTAAGTTCTTTCAAAGCAATGTAGATATGGGATATTTTTAAAAACTAAAATTCTGGGAAGCTTTTTATGTGGCAAGTTTTGATTCATAGCATTTAGAAGGGTAGTTTGGAAACGTTATTCCACATTTACACCCCAATTTAAATAATAAAATATGTAAAATAGTTTTCCTATATATTATTTCCACCCAATTCAGAAGACTTTCTAGTCCCAGGTTTTTCTCATAAAAATAACTGATAGTATAATTAGTCACAAGAACAAAATAAGAGGTTTACTATTGAAAGGGAGATAGCAAAATTATCATTATGTGCAGATGACATAATATACCTGGAAAACCTAAGGGGATCAATTTACAAGTTATTGGAAATAATAAGAGAATTCAATAAGTCAGACATTAAATTTTTATAAATGCATAAAACATACATTTATATAAGTATAAATATACATTTTTAATAAATGTATAAAAATCAATAGTATTGTTATATTCCAGCTAAAACCAGTTCAAAATTATAAGAGGTAAAATTAGTGCAAGAAAAACAATAACAGCAAATCACAACAGGAAGTATGTTGGACCTAGATGAAGAAAAATAGAAAACTTAACAGGATATAAAAAGGCTTGATCAGAAGACTCCATGCTATAAATATGTCCATTTCTCCTGCATTAATCTGTAGAATCCATGAAAATTCAACAGAAACTATAACTGGATTTTTTTGTAACTTGATTTGATCTTTAGTTCAACTGAAATAGTAATTATGTGAAATTGATTAGTGAGAGAAAAGGAAGGAACGGAGGAAGGAAGGGTGCGTTATAAGGGAATGCTTAGCTCTGGTAGCCAACCTCCAAGATGGACCTTAACTGCACATTACAAAATCTAAAAAATATTCTTAAAACACCAACTAGTCAAAAGTCAGTTGTGAGATTTATTGTAACATTTTATAAAATGTATTCCTTTCTTCCATACCTCCCCCAAATTTATTATTTTATTTTATTTTTTTTGGTAGCAAAAATATTTTTTATTATAATTTACAGTTTCACAAGTGAAAATTGTACATTTTTACACATAACAATTTCATTTTGTAAATTTGCACACATCTACAGAACTTTCAAACAACAAGCACCTGAAACTGTGCAGGCAATAGGATATGCAAATACTAAAATGTATTTATTAACCAAATGATAGCAGAAAGCCCTGCCTCACCTAGACAATTTATATAGATAGTTCTGTATATACATAAAAAAATTCTTTACCTACATCCAAACAGCAGCTTTTTTAAAAAAGAAAAACATATCTTTCTCATTTTATTTAAACTGACTCAACTGTATCATTTTCAGTTTTAATTTCAGTGGGTGTTGCTATGCTCTCCTCTGGACAAGCTGGTGGGGTATCAATTTGCTCTTCCTTAACTTTGGGACTTTCACAGGGTTCCTGCAATTCATTTTTGACAATGTTCAACATAATGTTCAAAGGGTTTTCAACTGGTGTCTTGCTGGGAGATGGTGTACAATCAAATGAAGATGTGTTTTGATAAATCCTCATAACATGATGGATGATAAATCTTTCCATCCACTCTAATGGCATTCTTTAAATGCCACTCCTCTTCTTCATCCCAGATTTGTTCAAATTGTTCTTGACAGATTTCACAACTCTCCACTGCTCCAGCTGGCCCTGCCGGTATACTTTTGAACTCCTTTTCTTTAGCAGCTTCCTGAGTTTTGAGCACAACTTCTTCATGCACCTTTTCAAAAAACTGGTTCTTTGCACATTCTTCCAAATCAGCTATTTCCTCAAATTCTATCCAATCTGTTAAACTGTAGTACCAACGTCTATGAGTGACTTTTCTGCTAACGTCTTTTTCAGTTCTATTTTGCCGATAATGCCAGTCCAAGTGATTTGCATAAACATCTGTCTGTGATGTTGTAAACCTCATTCCACAAGAGTAACACTGAATACCAGTGTACAGTCGATTTATAACACTATCATAACGTTGTTTTAACTCTTCAATTGTAAAATTGGTAAGATCTGGAACATCTTGATTTTCATTTTGATCTTCCTCCTCTTCAGTGGGAGGCTGAGCAGCAACTTCATTTACTTGTGTTGTAGCTGAATCAGGCTGGGACAATTTGAGAATTCCTGTTTTTAGCAGTTTTGAAAATAATTCATTTACATCCACCTGACTGAGGTGATTATCAGGATATGCCTTAGGAAGGGCTCCTGAAGGATTCTGAACAAATGCTCCAGGATTTTGTGGATGAACTGGTAAAAATTGTTGTCTCTGGCCAAATGGTACTGGTTGAGCAACACCAGTCAGAACCTGTTGAGATGCCTGAATGTTTCCTACTGTTATTGGAGCAGGTAAATTGCCAAAGTTTCCAAATTGAGAACTTTGAAGATTCTTTTCATCAAAATAGTGTCCAGAAGCTCTGCTAAGGGGATTTGAGAAACTCTGGCTCCCAGGGCCATGTGGTCCATTAAAATTTGGTCCTTGAGGTGAATCAAATATTTGTTCGTCTCTTTGGAATTGCAGTCCTTGGGATGGGGCATTAAAAGCATTGCTAGGCGGCTCATTATACGGACCAGTCTGACTGAAAGAAACAGATTCAAGCCTTTGTGAAGGATGATTGTCAAATCGTACGCCTTGAAGACCAAGAGGAATATCAAACCTTGATGCTTGCTGGTGTTGTGGACCATCAAATCTTTGAGGAACACCATCAAATCTTGGTTGAACCTGCTGTCCAGGTGGTCCATCAAATCTCTGTGGGCCTGGTTGACCAGTTCTTTCAAATCTAGGACCTGGTTGACCATGTAATCCATCAAATCTTGGTAAGAGTGATGGCTGACCTGGCTGCCCATCAAACTTTAAAGCATGAAAACCTTCAAATCTTGGACCACCTTGACCCAGAGGCCCTTCAATTCTCAGCCCACTTCCTGGTACAGGACCCTCAAACCTCATTCCACCTCCTTGTTGGACTAAGGGTCCTTCAAACCTGATCCCAACCCCTGGTTGACCATGTGGACCCTCAAACCTAAGGTTTCCACCAAGTTGATTATGTTGTCCTTCAAACCTCAGACCAATTACTGACTGACCATGGGGGCCCTCAAACCTCATTCCAACTCCCTGCTTTAGCAAAGGGCCCTCAAATCTGATCCCACCTGCTGGATGACCAGGAGGTCCATCAAACCTAATTGCAGCTCCTGATGGACCATGACCTCCCACAAATCTATGTCCATTTACAGGCTGATCTCGGGGATTTTCAAATCTAAGTCCACCCACAGGCTGACCATGAGGTCCCTCAAACCTCAGACCTCCCACAGGTTGACCCCGATGTCCCTCAAACCTGAGCCCACCCACAGGCTGGCCTGCTGGTCCTTCAAATCGTAGACCACCTGCAGATCCCTCAAACCTCAGACCAGGGGAACCTTCAAACTGAAAACCACCTCCGCCTGCTTGACCAATTGGGCCTTCAAACCGCAAAGGTGTCTGTACTGGTCCTGGAGGACCTTCAAATCTCAAAGGACACCTGCCTCCTAGCTGACCTGGTGGTCCTTCAAATCTCAAAGGACCACCTCCCCTGATTTGTCCAGGTGACTCATCAAATCGAAGAGAACCTGGTGCAGGAGGTCCATCAATTCTAGGGCTTAATTTATTAGGTCCTTCAAAAATCATCTTGGTTGGGCCATCTCTTGTTACTGATGGCCTACTAGGTCCATCAAATAATGGTCTGTTTTCAGCTAACGCTGTAAGTCACTGATTTGTATCGAGGCTGGCGAATCGTGATGCTGGGCTACCAACAAATGGTTTATCTGCATCTTCATATCTAGGTCACTTAAGTGGAAAACGATCATTGAATGGTGACCTCTGCTCTTCTTGCACACCTTTAGCAGAGACTTGCTCGTCATGTCTTCTCCGGCCCTCATGGGGTGAAAGATTCTCAGCATAAGAACAACTCCCAGATATAGGAGAAAGACGTCTTGCTCTTTCACTAAATTGTTCTTTTCTGTCAAACTGTGCTCCACTATTCCTACTTGCATGTTTACTTTTGGATGGCTCACATTCTATTCCAGACAACAAGGCATCAGTCAAAGGGTAGTCAAAAATATCAAGATCTAAGAGATCAAGTCTTGGAAATGAATGCTGAACCTGTGTCCTTTTCAGTTTTGCTTTATGTTCATAGTAGGTTAATTCAGCATCAGATAAGAGAGGTTTCTTTTTTAATCCACCTTTATTTTCTTCTGAAGGACTATCTCGTACATTGCATCTATGTTTACCTTCTTGATACTGAAATAGCTGTCGAATTAGATGCACAACAAGAAGGAACTCATCCTGTGTAATTTCACCAGATGCTAAACGTTCACTCGTCTTTTGAAGTAATTCTCTTTTGTTTGCAAGAGTTAACTCTTTAGGAATCTGAAGATTGGCATCTACACTTAATTGATGCTGTTGCTTTGGGGCTCCAGGTGACAAAATTCCTTTAGTGCTTGACCAGCTTTCCCTATGCCTTAGATGAGGAGATTTACTATGGTCGTCACCTTGTTGTAAGCTTTTATTTTCTCCCCAACCAGATTTCCATCTTTTGTTAGACTTGGGATTTGACCAATTTTCTACATTCTCCTTTGGTTCAGTGCCTGACTTTGTAGAATGCTGACTTGTAGTTTCTTGTGGTCGTTCCTCTTCAGTCTTCTTTATTTGCCTTGGATCTCGAACATCCTGTTTAGTACTTCTCTTAGCATTTCTTTCTTCCCTGGAAGGTGGCATAAAGTCTTCCATATGTGAATGCTTACATCCAGATTGGCGAATCTTTCCAGCCTTGGCTGTCGAGGTTGGAGACATACTCCTTTGCCTTTGTTTGGGTGACCGCCTATCTCTTCTCTTAGGAGAATGTATAATTGGTGACCAAGACTTGGGTGATTGTTGGGGTCCAGCCCCAGCAGGTTCAGGGGTCCCCAAAGGTGTGGACGGAGTCGGCAAAGAAGGAATGACACAGAGACAGCGTTCAGTTGATCAGCAGCCTAGCCAGGATCTCCAGCCAGGTTCTGTGTTTTTTGTTTTTTTTTAAAATATATTTTATTGATTTTTTACAGAGAGGAAGGGAGAGGGATAGAGAGTCAGAAACATCGATGAGAGAGAAACATCGATCAGCCGCCTCCCGCACACCCCCTACTGGAGATGTGCCCGCAACCAAGGTACATGCCCCTGACGGGAATCGAACCTGGGACCCTTCAGTCCGCAGGCCGACGCTCTATCTACTGAGCCAAACAGGCTAGGGCAGGTTCTGTGTTTTATTGTCTTGTTACATCTGTATTTATACCAGTTGATTTTAATCCTATCAATTTCTTTTCCAAAGGTTAGGGCGTTTCTTATCTCCATTCCAGGGAGTAAAGATTATGTAGCTTAAGCGTGATTGTTCTTAGTTAAAGTGATTAACTACCCGCCTGGCACTTAGTTAAGGGGTTTTATTCCCTCCCTAACATCAGGGAAAAACCCCTACCTGGGGAAACAACCTTTCTCGGAGAGGTGACCTTGGTTAAAACACATAACACCAAGAAGGGGAGCAAACATATTAAGAACAGTATGCCATATACGCCAGGTCCCTTGAAACATATGCTGTGCAGATGTTTCTTCCCTGCAGCGACTTTGTCAAGCAGAAAGGATGGACTGGCTTCCGGCAGGTGATCTCGATCTTGATTGCTTTCTAGTACTTGATCTCCCTGGTTTTGTTCCCTGTTTTTCTGAGTCTTCTGTTTTTATTACGTCTTGTTTTTGTACAATGCCATTAGCGATTTTATTTCGACTTCCAATCAGTCTATGTTCAGATGATTTCATATGCTCATCTTTATCTTTTTTTTCTTACGTTTTTCTCTTCTATCATCATCTTTGCTATCAGTCTTATCTTGAAGATGTTTTATTTAAATCTTAGATCTCTCTTACTCATGTCAGACACCCTTGGGCATGCAGATTCTTGATTTTTCAAGTCTTTTGTGTGAGAGAATTTGTTTTTCAAAGGTGATTTAGATTTAGATTTAGAATCTAACTGGTCAAGTTCTTTCTTGGTTATTTTTTCACTTGATTTACTTTTTTCTTGTTTGGATGAATTTAGTTTTTCAAAAGGTATAGTTTTACTTGTCTTAATATCAGATTGGTTTAATGTATTCATTAGGAATTCTTTTCTGTGACTTTGATCTTTTCCATGAGAAGAATGCTGACTTATCCTATTAAGACAGGGATCCTGGTTTGTTCCTTTCAAGTCCTGAATTTGTAAGGATGGACCTGCACGGCTTTTTTCAGGTTGCCAAGGAAATCTGATGGGGAGTTTTAACTGCCATAGGGGGAATTTGTGAAACATGTAATTTGGAAGGTGCAGATCCAGGACCTAAGTTGGATGTCTCCTGCTGAACACTAAGAGAAACTGCCAGTTATGCTTTAGCTTGCTCTAGTTCAAGCTCCAGCTTTTTCTGCTGAAGTTCTAATAACTTTTTGTTTTGCAAGTAACTCCTGCCTTATTAGTTGTTCTTGGGTAATATTCTTTTGTATATCAGGAATAACTGGAGGAGTGGAGATGCTAGGGGAAGTGACCACTGTGCCAGGTGCTGAAGGCTCTTCAGGCGATTTATTTAAAAATTTAGGATTCACATGGATGCTAGATGTATTCACATTGGGGGGTAGAGGTTTAAATAGGCCAAGCAGGATCTAATGAATTGACTCTGACATCCAGGGCATAAAGTTTCTTCAATGGGAATATCTCATCCCATGTGGAACGTAATTTAAGTAAACTTTTTCTAGTATTTTCATCCACCTTTTCAAACACACAAATAAATGTTGCAACTAGATTTTTAGCGAAGGCAGTGAGATACTCTCGTCCAACGTTTTTCACGATAGAATCCATAAGGTACATAACAGGAAGCGTCTCTGAGGAAGGAGCCTTGGCGGTTTGGGCCTCGATGAGAGAGAAGATCTCCTTGGCGAAGGGCAGGTTCTCCTCGGCTAGAATGGTCAGCATATTGATGTGCGGTTTGCTATTGAAGGTCAGGTCTTCGAGGGGTGACTGATAATCCCGACAGGCGTCCTCCCGGGCCCCCGAGGTACTGGCCTCGGCTGGCGTCGGCTCTGACATTGCGCCGTGGCCCCCCTCCGAGGTCCGCCGCCGCCGAAGCTGAAGCCACTCTCGACACCCCGCCTCCCTTCCGACTGCGTTTCCTCTCCCCGGCTCTCTCGCGGCGGCTCCGGCCTCACCACATGCTGACCGCGGAGGGGGGTTGGGGAACGACACGGGGGAGGGGGGGGGACCTCGGGTACACAACGCCGCCTTCTCATGGGTGATCTCCGTCGACTTTCAGCCGCCTCTGGAGCCTCTTTCTCCAAATGGCGCCGGCGCAGGCGGCTCCAGCTCCGAAAACGTCTGTGTTCCCAACTGCTGCGTCGTGCGAAATGAGCTAGGGGAGGGGAAATGTGCGGTAAAGGGGCGGAGCCGTTGAGCAAGAAGGAGCGTGATAGGGTGGCCGTGGTGACGTCACAAGACCCGCCCCCGCTCTTCCGCAGAACGTCCGGGCACCGTCTGCTCGCCGCCTGGACCCGGGCTTTCGCAACACCTCGGGCTCAGAGGTGCGGTGGAAAAGACGGGCCCTCTCATTGGCCAGTTCGTAAGGGACTGTTCGGTCATTTGTTACCATAACAACCCATTCGGGAGGCCGGGAGGCCTGGGGAGGCCGTTCCCGAGGCCCAACACAACCGTTTAAGGGGAAGGCTCAGCCGGCCCCCCCTTCGCCACGCCCTCTGCGAGCCCCTAGCCACTGATCAGCTTTGTCAATCATCCTCCTCCCGCCCTCCCCTGCGGCAGGGCGGGGTCCCAAATTTATTATTTTAAATAATTGATCATTTGATACAGCTGGATCCACAGTGATAGTAAATCCTGTCTTAAATGACTTTAAACAATTCTAGAGTGCCAGAACGAGATCACACAGAAATGAAATGCAGTTGTTGCAATCCTATCTTCTGGAAGAACAGAAATCTTCAAAGTGTAGGCATTAAAACACTGATTTATTCCATCAGAGGCCTATAGGCAAAGATACGCAGTGATTAAGTGACTTACAAATACCTTCAGCTTTTCTTCCAAATATTAAATATAGGAGAAAACCTAATTTTAAAAATTCTCAGGTATTTTTGATGGTTTATGAATTACAGGAGGGGCTGGAGGTTGAATTGATCACCAATGGCCAATGATTTAATCAATCTCGCCTATGTAATGAAGTCTTCATAAAAACACAAAAGGTCAGGGTTCAGAGAGCTTCCGGGTTGGTAAACACAGACATGGCAGGATGCCTCAGGTAGGGCATGGAAGCTTCACCCCCATCCCACATACCTTGCCGGATGCATCTCTTCTATCTGTATTCTTTATCATATCCTTTTATAATAAACTGGTAAACTTAAGTAAATGTTTCCCTGAGTTCTGTGAGCCACTCTAGCTAATTAATGGAATCCAAGAGGGTGGGAGGTCATGGAAACCTCTGATTTACAGCCAGTTGGTCAGAAGTACAAGTAACAACCTGGACTTTTGACTGGTGTCTGAAGTCCAAGGAGAGGGTCTTGGAATCTCCAATCTAGAGTTGATTGGTCAGAAGCACAGGTGTTAACCTGGTCTTGCTGAAGTGGAGGGCTATTTGGTGGGACTGAAGTCTTTGCCTTTGGAATCTGATGCTTTCTCCAGGTAGATAATGCCAGAATTTAGTTGAATTGTAGGACACCCAGCGGGTGTCCTGAGCATTGCCTGGTAGTGTGTGGGGGGGGGGGGGGGCGGGGGGGGGGGAGACCACTCACATATTGGAATTAGTCTCAGAACCATTAGACAAATACTTCATCTTAAAGTATTTCCAATGAATTTTTCATCTCGCTTATACTCATTCTGTGTTTGTGGCTTACCCTTATCGTGCCTTGTTTTTGTCCCTTGTGCCAAACTTGATTTTATTTGTGCCTCAGAGTAATGCTTTTAAATTTGCTTCAACCCAAACTCTGTACCTCTTAGGACATTCCTGACAATCCCCTAAGTCAACACAGCCTCCCAGAAGCCCAGGATAGATATGGAGCTCCAGGGCCTTGCTTGTTCAGGAGGGATATTTAAACATACAACCAAATTGTTATCTAATTGTTAACCAATATATTCCTGAAGTTCAGCATTAGTGCATATCTAGTAGGATAGATTATATAACAACTTGACCTTAAAACTTAGAAAGCTTTTCTGGTGTAGACTAACTTCATAAGAGTTGTTTACTATTACCTACAAGGTGTCTGAAATCATAGCATAGTCCAGCATTCAACATTCTACACAAACACAAAAACTGGTTGGACTGGTTAGGCCAGTTGGACTAAGTTAGCTGATCCTAATTATTTACTATTTTCAATCAAATAAATATTTAATATCTAGGTTTGTTATATCAAACAGCCATAAAGCCATTGTAATAGAATAGTCCCAAACTGGTTGGCAACTATGTTTCATGTCTTACTCTAGAATGTTTATATTATTCATATGAACAAGATATTGTAAGTTTTTTAGAATTTATGATTTATAATCATAAATTGCTTGGGGGAAAAAGCATAAATATTTTCTATTGAATTCTTTTAACTCCTGCTTTGTTTTCTGAAATGTTTAGCCTTCCATGTGTGCTCTTAGAGTTTTTTTAGTCAGCCTCTGTTTTAGTTTATTGCTGCATAATAAACCACCTCCAAACCTTGCAATGTGAAAACAACAGTTCTTTTATCCTCCCAGAATTCAGATAGGGCATGGTGGAGTTGTTTTGTCTCTGCTCCACTATGTCCTGGGCCTCAGCTAGGAAGACTCAGTTCAGAGGGGTGACTAGAAACTCGAATCATTTGGAGGCTTCTCACATGCTGCCACCTAAGCTGGGATGATACCAAGGCTGGGCTCAGCTGGGGCTGTTGACCAGAGCACCTACATCAGCCCCTCTCCTCTGGCCTGGGCTTCTCACAGGATGATGGCTAAGTTCTAAGAGGGAGCGTCCTGAGAGTTAGTGTTTCAGGAGACCCACATGGAAGCTGCAGGGCTTTTTATGATCTAGTCTCAGAATTCATATAATATCACTTCTTCCGAACTCTATTGCAGGGATCAGTAAGCTATGGCCAAATCCAGTCTGCCTGTCTTTGTAAAAAAAGTGTTGATGGAACACAACCATGTCCATTCGTATCATCTATGGCTGCTTTCGTGCTGTGATGCATACTTGAGTAGTTACCACAGTATTTACTATCTGGCTCTTTACAGAAATAGTGTTTTGAGCCCTGCCCTATTGATTAAAGCAATTACAACCCTGCTCAGCGTCAAGGCAGGGAGGGGCATAGACCCTACCTAGTCAGAGGTCTGTCAAAGGAGGTGCCACATTTAAAAATACCACTTTAGCTCCTGTTTGCCCCTCAGATTTCAATTATCGTTTAGTCTTTAGTTTTGTCAGCTCCTGAAGGTAAATGGTTGGCTAATAATTCTTTCAAAGAAAGGTTAATATGTGTTCAGAGTAAATGTCAGGGGTAAAGAGGACCTTTAAATTCCTTAAAAGAGAAAAAAAATATGGGGGTGGGAGTGGCTGAGGAAAGATCAATGGAGGGAAAAGAAGACATATGTAATACTTTAAAAGTAAAGAATTTTTAAAAATAGTGAAAAATTATCTAGTTAGGTCTTACAGTGGGGCCTTGACTTATGAGTTTAATTCGTTCCGAGACCGAGCTCGTTAAGGAGCTCGTTAACTCAAATTATTCTATCAACTCAATGCAAAAAATCGCCGCAGAGACAGCTGGTATCTCAAAAAACTCGTTAGTTGGGACACTCGTAAGTCAAGGCCTCACTGTACTTGGTCAACAAGTTTCAGGTTTTAGAAGTCATTACATACTTAATTATGAAAAAAATTTTAATATGCTATATTGGTATCATTTGTATTAACCCTTCCCCCCCCCCCACTCCCCCAGTTTCCTCATCTATAGAATGAGGGACCAAAATATCTGGAGGTAGGGCCCCCACTGGCTGGTTGGTTGGTTGGTTGGTTTGAATAGGAAGGGAGAAGGAGAGAGGTAGAGACATCAGTGATGAAAGAAAATCATTGATTGGTTGCCTCATGCACACTCCACACGGGATCGAGTCCTCAACCCTGACATGTGCCCTGACTGGGAATTGAACCATGACCTCTTGGTTCATAGGTCGATGCTCAACCACTGAGCCACATGGGCCGGGCCCCACAGATGTTTAAAGCTCCTCAGGTGATTTTAATATATACCCAAAGCAAAGAAATGTACAGTTAGGTGAGTTTAGGCTTCTTTACAAATAAGATTATCTTGTTCTGTGATTGTAAGTGGATATGAAAATGAAAAGTTTTCCCATACTTTTTACTTATTAGTATGCTACTGAGAAAATTATTTGGAATGTATTTTACTATGACAAACCAACATTATTTCAATATCGCACAGTCGTTTGGCCTAGCTGATTTAGCATGAACCTAAGTCAAATATTTTTATTTTCACATATCTTTTGACCTACTGATTATCTCTGTCATTTCACACTGAAGTAAATCTTTTATTTTTCTTGTTTGTTACTAAACATGCTAGTGTGACACCTCTTTTCAGAATGACATTGAAACCTGTCTGCACATATGTATTAACATAGTGTTTCTCAAACTTATGCATGAACATGAATCACTTGAGGAATCTTGTAGATTGATTCAGTAATTCTGCAGTGAGAATCTGGCTTAAGAATCTGCATTTCTAAAAAGCTACCAAATGATTCCCATGCTATCCAATCATTATCCATGCACTACACCTTGAGTAGCAAGTTAAAAACCTACTCATCCGAAGTAGCTAGTTTAGCTCAGAACTGCAAGTTCAGTCTCAGAACTGATTGAGGAAAAAGAATGGGGTCACAGGAAAAAGGGAAGGGGTGTTAGAGTGATTTTAAGTTGTATTGTACTAAGCACAATGGCACCTCTTACTTATTTATTTGTTGTTTTCTTTAAAAAGTATTTTCATAGATTTTTAGAGAAAGAAGAAGGGAGAGGGAGAGAAAGAGAAACATCAATGTGAGAGAAGAACATCCATTGGCCACCTTCTGCATGCCCCCTACTGGGGATCCAGTCCAGAACCAGGGCATGGGCTCTGACCAGGAATCGAACCGTGCATGGGATGATGCCCAACCAATTGAGCCACACTGGCCAGGGCTCTTTTTTATTAAAACAAGAAACAAAAAAACAACTCACTGAGAAAAGTATAGAATTCTGTTTTTATTTCTTCCCATAGGTTTTACCAATAATTACTTTCTTCTGCTGTGTGATACCTGTCCTCTATAATATAAACCTCATGCAGTGGCTAATCCTAAGGTAAGTTTAACAGCTGAGAGCTCCTTTTGTTAGAGACAGCATGGTATAGTGGCATATGCATTAGACTACATGTTAAAAGACCTGGATTCTTGTTTTTGTCACCTTTGGCCTTGTGACCTTGAGCAGGTCATGTAATCTCCTTTAGCCTCAGTTTTGTCTTTAAATCTAGGCTAGTAATTCCTATTTACCGTACAAGGTATTTTAAAAAAGTAAATAAGATCGTTGTGAAAGTGCTTTGTAAATGCCGAAACCGGTTTGGCTCAGTGGATAGAGCGTCGGCCTGCGGACTGAAGGGTCCCAGGTTCGATTCCGGTCAAGGACATGTACCTGGGTTGCGGGCACATCCCCAGTAGGAGATGTGCAGGAGGCAGCTGATCGATGTTTCTCTCTCATCGATGTTTCTAACTATCTATCTATCTTTCTCCCTTCCTCTCTGTAAAAAATCAATGAAATATATTTAAAAAAAAAAAAAAGAAAGTGCTTTGTAAATAACAATGTGACTTGTACACGTAGCTTATTATATTGTTCACAGAGTATTCTTGACTTTAGACCCACATACAAGAATACATTGTCTATGATGCTGTTAACCTTCAACTATCTTCACTAGTACAAGGAGCATTAACAAGAATTAGATGATAAATAAGGCACCTGGAGACTTTCTCTGTCTTAGAAAGGCCTGGGTTCAAAGAATTTAAAAAAAAAATGGAGTTTTAAGAGTCATGGAAGAAAGTTTGAATAAAAATTCCTGGGAGAAATGGTGGTGAATGCATACTCTTCATCATCCTAGAGACTGATCACCGTCTCCTTTCCATTTCCTTATCTGGCATTAGGCAGCATCAGTTGGTATTGAAGGGAAGGTCTTAAACTGATTGTAATTAAGAGCCAATTTTGAATAAAAAAATAAAAGAAAGGAAACAGGTTTCTCTGATTTTTTTTCAAGGATTTAGTTTAGAGCAGTGGTTCTCAACCTTGGCTGCACATTAGAATCACCTGGGAATCTTTTTAAAATCCTGATTTCTGGGCCTCATCCTCCGGAAATTCTGTTTCTTGGTTACTAATGTTGTGGCCCCATCCCATAACAAAGAAACAGAATTTTAGGGGATGAGGCCCAGAAATCAGGATTTTAAAAAGATTCCCAGGTGATTCTAATGTGCAGCCAAGGTTGAGAACCACTGGTTTAGAGGAATAGTTAACATTATGTCTTTCCTTTACTCTCTAGAATGCATGCTCCAGACTAATTTACTCTTATAGTTATAGAGCAAATCAGGAGGCGTGGCTTTCACTACAGTAGGGGAGTAAATATATTAGTTTAGAAAAAATTAATTTGGCTCCTATGGTTGGATAAAAGTCTATATGATGATTCAATTAAGTTTATGAATGACCTCACGGTGATAATCTGCAAGTGGAAAATTGAGTTGGCTCTATATGTTAAGAGCATGAGGCAATTTTGCCTGAGCTCATTCAAGCAGCCATCTCTGCACTGGGGGACCTGAGGGAGGACCTGGAATGGAACCCCATACAAAGTAAATTCCAGGGGGATTGACTGAAACCAAAGTAAAACCACTGCCCAGACCAGTAAAGTGACCCATATGGTACCAGTGAGTAGTTCTTGGGATTCATTTAAGTAGAGAGGATAATACATTTATTTATTTATTTATTTATTTATTTAAAATATATTTTATTGATTTTTCACAGAGAGGAAGGGAGAGAGATAGATAGTAAGAAACATCGATGGAAGAGAAACATCGATCAGCTGCCTCCTGCACATCTCCCACTGGGGATGTGCCCGCAACCCAGGTACATGCCCTTGACCGGAATCGAACCTGGGACCTTTCAGTCCGCAGGCCGACGATCCATCCACTGAGCCAAACCGGTTTCGGCCAAGGACAATACATTTTTATTGTGTTTGTTTTTTTATCTTGCTTGCAGATTACTTTGGGCACAGCAGCCACAGAAACTCTTGAGTGTAGCAGGAAACATTTTTTGGGGTATGGTAAGTAGTATATATCTTTTTTCATTAGGTAACCTCAGGTATTTTTATAAGAACATCTCAGAGACCCCAAAGCCTGGCTGGGAATAGAAGGTTTTTCAATAATTTTCTTGTAAGAACTCTCCACAATGATAGAAAGTCACCCCTGCTGTTTATGTCACTTGAGGTCTTCCTGATGGTTCACTACCTAATTCTCCAAATTTAAGTTCCCACACTAAAATAACTTGCTACTTCCACTTCTGAGGTTGTTTCATGAGCAGAGTAGCGAATGTTTTTTTAATTTGTGGGTGCCCATATCTTGTTTATCTTTCTTGTTTGTAGACAGAGACACATCTAATTCTTCTGTACATTGCAGACTGTTGCTCTTTAAAATCATGCCTTAATGACTGGGGACTTTGCAGGAAGTGTGATGTGTGTCTACATGTCTTTTGTTAAACTTTTGGCAAAAGCCAGAATACCAGACACTGATCCATGGAGGAAATGAAAGCTTCTAATATTGCATATTAGGCATGTAATATGGTTATATACCTATCCCTTCCAGAATAGTATGGGTCTGGAATATGTATGTAGGCATTTCCTTACCAGATTTAATAAGCATTTTGGTCCTTTAGGGAAGAGTAAAGTAAAAGAATGAGAACCCCAGCGAATTTCCCATGGAATTCCTTGAATGAACATACCCTAAATATGGTGTTCTTTTGGTCCACTCCAATTTATCCCTGGGAACATTGCCTAAATAGCAATAACTATTTGTTAAAGTAGCCCAACTTTCCAGTGTGTATGTTCCAGAAACCACCATGATAAAGATGTTGAGAAATCCCTTTAATGTACTTGTCCAGCCATCCAATCCTAATCTTAGGAGGAGATTGAGGAGTGCTAGTCTGTCCACACACTTGAGGGTGGTTAAGGGGTCTCTTATACATTCAGGGTAGACCCAGAGGATAAGCCTTTGAGCAAAAGCTTCTCTTTAGTCTTGGGTTAGCTATTAGGAGAACTCCAGTGGGACAGTTTTGTTTTAGGTCATCTGAGCATTTCTTTTTCCTTTAAAGAATTCCAGGGCATTCCAGCTTGGCTCAGACTATTTGGAGCTTAATGGAAGTAAACACAAAGCTTTCTTGGGATAGCTGTGAGCTAGAATAGTTTCACCCCATCCCCACCTCTGTCAGCCTGCAGTCTCTGAAGTTTCCTTGAGGTGCAAATGTGGGTTGCTCAAGGACTATGTACTCCCCAGGGATGCCCAAAGATGCAGACCCTATTGCAGCAGTGCTTGTCTGATACAAATAATATTGCTTTAAATCTGCAAGTTAAATTTTACTCTACCAAAAAGAAGAGGATAAACAAGCATCACTATATATCATTACTGAGACCAATATTCCTACTGTCTAAAATGAAGTTTAATTCTTGCTTGATATGCCAACACTGTGAATGATATGACAAGACTCAGAGATGTGACTGTAGGAAATACTTCAAGAAAATAGATTGGGATAATATCTTTTAAAGTTTATGAATTTCTTTCTCCTCTAATATTTATTAGGGAAGAAATTGCTTTTCATGGATTCTGTCCATGCTGGAAAACTGGGCTGATCTGAAGGCAGCTTGACACCAATGTCAGACACATCATGTAGACAATTTATCTTCTCTATTTGGAGTCTGTTCTCTAGAACTCATGCCCACAAAAATATATACTAATATAATTGCAACAGTTTTTCACTGCTCTATGACTTATAAAGGTAAAATCTGAGGGAATATTCTTAGAATGCTATGAGAGAGAAAGTTATGGTGCAATATTTTCAGGTTTCTGTGATGGAAAATTGTAATGTTACATTGTTCTGCTTATAGGCCAAGTAACCAGTGTCATATCATCTGGTCTTTGTTCTGTTCAGCCTTTAATTCAGCGGTTCTCAACCTGTGGGTCGAGACCCCTTTGGCAGTCGAACCACCCTTTCACAGGGGTCGCCTAAGACCATCCTGCATATCAGATATTTACATTATGATTCATAACAGTAGCAACATTACAGTTATGAAGTAGCAACAAAAATAATTTTATGTTTGGGTCACAACATGAGGAACTGTATTTAAAGGGCCAGAAGGTTGAGAACCACTGCTCTAATTGCATCCACAGAATTCTTGTGACACTTCTTTTTCATTGAAGAAAGATGACTTATGGTGTTTTCTATTTTACTGAAGCTATAATGTTCACTATACTTAAATGAATTAAGAATCTCTAGTGACATAGTCTTCATGCTTTTCATCTAACTTTCGATATTTATTTTTATTATAGTACAGAAGAAAACAAAGTTTGCTTTGCAATTGTTTTCTGAAATTGTTCAGACTTAAACAAACCCAAACCCATCAAATAAGACAACTGAGTGAGACTTTATTATAAAGATGAACAACTTAGTCAGACTGCCCAAGTTTTTGTCTTTGTCTTTTGTTGTCACATCTCTTTTCTTTTTTGTTAATCCTCACCCACGGATTTTTCCCATTGATTTTTGGACAGAGTAGAAAGGAGTAGGAGATACACAGAGAGAGAAACATAGTTGTGAGAGAGACACATCCATTGGTTGCCTCCTGCATACATTTAGACCCGGGGTGGGGGACTAAGCCTGCAACCGAGGTGTGTGTTTTTGACCGGAATCAAGCCTAGGGCCATTCAGTCTGTGGGCTGATGCTCTGTCCTCTGAGCCAAACCAGCTAGGGCCGTGGTTCTCAACCTTCCTAATGCCGCGACCCTTGAATACAGTTCCTCATGTTGTGGTGACCCCCAACCATAAAATTATTTTCGTTGCTACTTCATAACTGTAATCTTGCTACTGTTATGAATTGTAATGTAAATATCTTATATGCAGAATGTATTTTCATTGTTACAAATTGAACACAATTAAAGCATAGTGATTAATCACAAAAACAATATGTAATTATATATGTGTTTTCCGATGGTCTTAAGTGACCCCTGTGAAAGGGTCGTTCGACCCAAAGGGGTCGCGACCCACAGGTTGAGAACCACTGAGCTAGGGCATCACATCTCTTTTCTTGTATCAACTCATATTATTCCAAATCAAATCCTAAATATCATATTATTTTATCCATAAATACTTTCCATATACATTTGACTAAGGCCAGTTATATCAGGAAATTAAATTGATTTATAGGAGCCAATGCTTTGTGTACAACCCAAGTAAAAACAATGTTTTATAAAGTGACAAATTATATGATAGATATAAATATCTATTGCACAATAGCTATTTCAGCCTTCTTTGACTCACTGAGAAGTTGCATGTTTTAGTTTGTCTACTGTGGTCAAAGCACAAACCATGTAGTCCACAAATATCCACAAAACTTCTTCTTGCCTCACATAATATCTTGCATTCACATAGAGACTCCGGAGTTTCCTGATTACATAAAAAAAATGCCAGTTTCAGTCACTCTACACATAAACACTTCCTACTCTTTAGTATGCATTCAAGAATACATAAGTTTGACATGGAAAAGCTGAATTTTGCTGATTTTATTTGTACACGTATCACAAAACCCTTTTAAGGGGCAAATTTTTTAAAACAATTTTTCTACAAATCCTTGAATGAAACTGACACTCTGAAAATGTGCCCTAGTTACTCTAGAGCTTTGAGAACTCCAGTTACAATGCCACAGTCTTAGTATATCTAAATATAATATATATAACCCCAGCAAGAATGCCGCTGCTTGAGAACAGAACAAATCTGAATGTATGTGTATTGGCGAGAGAAGGAAAGGTGAAAACTGCTCTAGGGATATGATATGTATAAGACTTCAAGTTGATCCCTCTTCATGTCAGCAGGTATTAGGGCATTAATTTTTTGGCATGGAGAGAGTGTAGTAGGTAATGATTTTTTGTCCCCCCCCCCCCCCCCACTTCTTTCTCTTCTTTAACCCAGCTGCTAAATTAATCACTCTTTTCCTATCTTTCCCTCCAACTTTGTATTGTGGAGCAAGGGGAAAAGACAGGTTTGGAAGAAAAGAGCCTATCTAAGAGTTTTTTTTCTTAGAGGCTGGCTCTCTGCCCCTGCTCTTGAATAATTGTTGACAGTTTAATTCATTTTTAAGTGCTGATCAAAACACAATTATCAGCAATTATTACAAAAAAATATAGCAAGTCCACCTCATGAAACTCTATGGCTGGCAATGCTAATTGTCAGAATAAAATTGTCATGACATTATTCCATAATCTAATTTTCTCTCTTTCTCTCTCTCTCTCTCTCTCTCTCTCTCTCTCTCTCTCATTAATTATTACACATTTCTAGAGTACCTACTAAGTGTGAGGTGGCAAGGAAAGCTCAAAGGAGATAAAACCTGCACATAAATATATAATACAGCCTGGCTGGCATGACTCAGTAGTTGAGCATTGACCTATGAACCAGGAGGTCACGGTTTGATTTCCGGACAAGGCACATGCCTGGGTTGCAGGCTCGATTCCCAGTGTAGGGTGTGCAGGAGGCAGCTGATCAATGATTCCCTCTCATCATTGATGTTTCTGTCTCTCTCTTCCTTTTTCTTTCTCTCTGAAATCAATAAAAACATTTTTTAAAATATTATAATACATATTAGAATGTGGTATGTTCTATGTCAGTACTTCTGAGACCACCTACTAAATCAATCTCTGGTTGTAGGGATCAAGAATCTGCATTTTAGCAAGCCTTCTAGGTAGTTCTCATGCACATTTAAGTGTTTTCTATGTTTAAATATAGGCATAGAAAGTCTAGAAAGTGGTCACTGGGACTCTGAGCTCTTTGTTGAACCCAGAGGAAGCAGTTTCTGACAATGTTGAGGAGGGAAAACTTCAGATATAAGTGGTTGGAGTGGATGGTAAGAAAGTAGAAATGGGAAATATAAGCAAAGCTTTCATGAAATTTCACTCTGAAAATGGGGCTTAAGAGGGTGAGAAATGAGAGGTAGCTGAGAAATTATGTGATTTAAGGGAAATTTTTGTTAAAAATTACAAAAATTTGAACATGAGCACTTAACCTTTGTCTCTTTTTTAATAAGGAAAATAATAACCTATCTTGAAGTTTGTTAGAAAAGTCAAATGAGATAAAGTATGCTTTGTACCTAAGATGATGCCTAACATATGATAGGTTCTCAATAATAGATATTAATATTCATATACACCATTTTAAAAAATAAAAACAACAGAGTATATGCTTCCCATGTTACTTTGTTATCAGGCTTTTAAATATATATATATATATATTTATTAATTTCAGAGAGGAAGGGAAAGGGAGAGAAAGAAATATCAATGATGAGAGAGAATCATTGATCAGCTGCCTCCTGCACACCTCTCACTGGCTTTTGAGCCTGCAGTGCCCTTACTGGGAATCAAACTGTATCCTCCTGGTTCATAGGTTGACACTCAACTAGAGCCACACCACCTGGGCTTGTTATCAGGTTTTTAAACTATCTTATTTAAAATCAAGATTGTACTCTACTCGAGGTACGTATTTTGAAAAATTTCAAATAAATTGGAAGTTAACTAATTGGTCATGATTTGATCAGTTCAATCATTTTGATTTTGTAATTTCCTCAGCTTTCCTCCTTTTAGACTGAGTTCTAATCTTTTCAGTCTAGCTTCACATATGAGCTACTTCTCTTAGTTTTTTTTCATTGTCTTTTAAAACTACAAGACAATCGTACAAATGATTACAAATGAATCATGCAGATCTTACACTGATTTGGTATATTAGTAGGTTTATTTTTATTCACATTTTTAAACATAACCTTTTATCTGTAAGTCATATATGGAGTTACCATATGATCCAGCAAGCAATTCCACTCCTTACCCAAGAGAAATGAAAGCAAATGTCCACACAAAAACTTGCACCTGAATGTTCATAGCAGCATTATTCATAATTGCCAAAAAGTGGAAATAACCCACATGTTGGAAATAACCCACATGTCCATTCATCAGTTGGAAATAACCCAAATAGCCCACAAATAAAATGTGGAATATCTATACAATGGAATTTTGTTCAGCCATAAAAAGGAATGAAGAACTGATAAGATTATAAAATAAATAAAACTTGAAAACATTTTGCTGAGTGAAAGAAGCACTTAACAAAAGATCACATATTGGATGATTCCATTTCTGTGAAATGTTCAGAATAGACAAATCTATTGAGACAGAAAATAGATTAGTGTAGGCCTAGGGCCTGAAAGAGAAATGGGGAGCGACTGCTAATGGGGCATCAGGTTTCTTTGTGGGGTGGCACTTCATAGTCTGTGCCTGACAAGCTGATAGCTGGAGTCCCTGTGGATATGTTTCTGTTGAATGTTGTTTTGCTGAAGGGGTCTTTTCTCATCCTGCATCTGTCAATCAGGTTGTGTGGGTACTTTGTATAGAACACTCTATTTTTAGAAACCATTTGAAGCCTACATGGATGTTCTCTTTCTTCAAAGAATAAATTTTTATTGCCTTTTTCAGGCACAGAGTAGTGCCAACAAGCAGGTATCATCTTAATCCAATTCCAGGCCAGAGATTTTTCTGTACAAGCCAGATGATTTGAATCTGGGCTGCAGACAGTGCAAGGGCTGGTTACTTTCACTTTACCTTAATTCCTGGTGTGCAGCTGGGGTATGTACAGCCCACTGGGGTTTGAGGCAAAAGGAACGTCAGTACTACTGATCCTGTCTTTATTTTAAAGTTTGATATTTTGTTCATCATGGATTTTTTTCATTAGGTTTAACTGCATTAAAGTTTTATTTATCTGGATTACTGAGGGTTTGGGTTCCCCTAAATTGTGTGCTCCCAGGTCTGCTCCCAGCTTTGGTATTTCTATATCTACTTTGGGATTTTTACATCCTGAGAGTTTGAATAGAGAAAGATGTGCGTTCCCCAACTTCCTCTAAAATCCATAGTGATTTTCGGTGCACTCTCTCAATTTCCTCCTTTACCATGCTATTTAGAATTAACTGTCTAAAGACTTCCACACTACTAGAGACTGAAGTGGATTAAACATAAACATTTATCTTCATTTTCCCCTGAAACTGCCCTAAAGTGATAGTAGCAGAATAACAAGGTAAAAACCTACAAGGACTAAGTGAAAAGAGAAAATAAGAGCTGTCCAGAAATTTTTGGAAGACATGCAGCTGATGGAGGAGTGATGTCTGATCTCGATTTTCAAAGTATAGGAAGCAGAGACCCACTACCTACAGAGACAGATAATGAGAAGCGAGCCAGTTCACCCCACAAAATCCCACTGAAAATGTATTGTTCTTACTATCAGTCATCAGGGAGAGGCAACAATAATTTGCATTCATGTGTTATAGTCTGTAATACTTATTTACTGTATCACCTCAAAGATTATTGTAACTCTCCCATGTCACAATCTGGTCAGGTGGGACCTAGATCTAGTACAACTGAACAATGTTCTAATAGACTATACTGATTATCTCAGAAACTGAGTCAAGCCTAAAGTGACCTTACTATGACCATAAATCATATAACTGACTGATTGAGGATGATTGATTAATTCCAAAAAATCCTGGGCCTTGCACAGACTGTAAAATTTGGGGCAACTGGATGAGCTGAAAGGGTAACAAAATGGAGCTTCGGTTGACTGTTGGGACTTTGCTGTGAGGCAGCCTTTGGCTGTGATGCATATCTTCTAACATTGTTGGTGTATTGTGTCCTTTTCCTTCAATAAACTAGGTTAGTGAGCTAAGTGATGGGAATCTGAGTATTTTTTTTTACATTACTCTAATTTCTGAAAAGAATGTATGCACCCAAAGAGTTGACAAAAAAAAATCAGATGGTTTCTTTTTGCATTCTCCTAACTATCCGGTAGTATTCGTATGTAGTTACAAGTTAACACACTGTTGTGGTCAGATCCATGATCTTTATTTTTTAAAGGAATACTTTAAATACTGAAAGGAATACTTTGCTTTTTACTAGGAACTAGGCTTGCTCTACAATGTCAGTATTCGATATTTTTATTTAAAAAGTTTATTTTTTATGACAATGGTCCATCTTAATATGCATAACTGTTTCCTCTAGACAGGGAGTTACAAAGAGGCTTGGTGTTCCCTAGGAAGAGTGATAGCCTGAAGTTGTTGGCATGTTATCTGGACACCTGAGAACAGATGGTGGGCCTCCTGCAGATCACAGAGAAGCCACTGGGTTGCAGGAGTGGTAGATGACAGCTAGAAAGCTGATAGCAGCTGTAGTGGAGACTGGGCTGCTTCTGTTTTCCTCCACAACTTTGACAAAAGAGCATATGCAAGAGCAGTGTCACAAGATCTAAAAATAGGGAATTTACTAAGTCACTCAGTTGAGCTCTCTTTGTTGAAAATATTATCTTGTTTAATAACAATGCAAAAGGCCAATGGAAGGGACAAGATGAGATGAGGAAGAGGAAAGAGTCCAGGATGTCTTGGTGGAGAGTCAATTGTGATATTGCGTTGAGCCTGCTATGCCTTTGCACACCCAGATAATGTCTACATGTAGCAGGACAAAAAGAAACTAGGAAAATTCCAGGGCAAGTGGAAAAGGGAAACTGAGACAAGAAACTTAAACAAGGCCAAACAGTTTGAGCAGCTTGCAGCCAGCTTATGAACTGCAAGACCCTATCTTCCCAAACCAAGGGCACTTGGGAGCAAATGTTTTATACCCTCCTCCCTAACCAGAAAATAGATAGTTTACATCACCCTGGCCTGGGAAAATAGAGAACAATGATCCAACAGGGCCAGCTAAACCCAAGGACAGATGAGGTTGGGGGACAAATAACAAAAACCTCATTAAAGCCAGACAGACCTACAGTAAAAGACCAAAGAATAATCCAAAACTCCCCTATACACTCATTTTAATACATCAGCATATTAAAAATGCACTGGGAAAGCTGATGAATATTCTACTGAACCCCTCCCCTAAGATTTTTTGCCTACAGAAAGAAAGAAAAGAAAAAAAAAAGAATAAAAAGCCCTCAAGAAAAAGACTCAAAGTGGGCTTACTCTAGAGTATGCCTATGCCCCTTCCCGAGCATGAACTTTTTATTCTTCTTACATTCTAACGGTCCCCACAGGACTTGCAGCCAGGGGAGTGGTGGGCAGTGGCAGCTCTACCAGGGCTCACCCCCTGATCCTGTCTCCAAGGCTCCCTTTTCTGACCTCCCAGTGAGCTAACAGCAGCCCTGCCTTGGATCACTGCTTTCCTATAACATTTCCAGAGCCAAAGCAGAGCACCGCCTAGGCTCTCTCTCCACTGTTGTTTCTTCTACTCTCATTTCTTCCTTTGTTTCATTGTCCCCAGCATTAATGCACATACTCTCAAAGCCATCTGGACTCATGTTGCGAAATCTTCCCTACATGAAGTCAAGGACCCTACAGGCTGGCCTGAGGCAGACCTGCTCTTGGCCAGCCCCTGCCCAGTCACAGACAGACAGTTGGGAACAGGACCTGGAGCTTAAGATAGGGCAAGACTATAAGTCTAGGCAGAGGGCCTCCTCCCACATGGCCCATGGGAGTTATTAGTAGATATGTGGATGGGGAAGACCTATGCACAGATGAGACCACCCAGGATCTTAAAAGAAGAGAGAAGGTCCAAGGACATCTACCTCTTAAGAGGAGGAGGAAAATAATTTAGAGAAGGAACTTGAATATCAATAAAAAGAGATGGGAGAGCCCTGGCCAGGTGGCTTAATTGGTTGGAGCATCGTCCTGTATACCAAAAGGTTTCAGGTTTGATTCCCAGTCAGGGCACATGCCCAGATTGTGGGTTTTATCCCTGTCGGGGCACGTATGGGAGGCAAGGAGTCAAGGTTTCTCTCTCATAGATGTTTCTGTTTCTCTTCCTCTTTCTCACTCTGTCTTTTCCTTCCTCTTTCTCTAAAAATCAATGGGAACATATCCTTGGGCAAGGATTAACGACAAAACAAAGGAGATGGAAGAGTGGTATTAATAGAATCCACTGGAAATGACACTTGAGAGGTCAGGTCAAAGATATCATCAGTACTTTGCAGTGCTAAGGTAGAAATCAGATAGCAGGAGATTGAGGAATAAATAAAAGGTGAAATAGTGGAGATAGTGGATGTATTCTGGAAGCTTAACTCTAAAGGAAAATGAAGTTGCCATAGTTTTTGTTTGAATATTATTTTGAGCTTGATTATTTGCTGAGGGAAAACACACACACACACACACACACACACACACACACACACTGGAGTTGTAGAAAATATGAAAACTGATATAGCTGAAAGAGAGATTAGAATCAAAGTTGTATGGAGTAGACCTGGTTGGTACATTTGTCTCTTTTTCTGCCTGAGAAAAGTGTCTCTTTGTAGAGGGTTGAGAAGTAAGCTTTAGAAATTTAGCTAGTCAAGGCAAGGAAAAAAATAACTTTAACCAGAGAATGCAAATGCAAATAAATTTGTATGGGATTGGAACAGAAAACCTGAGGGAACTGACACATGATGGCTGCCATTTTTTTCTGTGAAAAATGAAGTAATATGATCAAGTAAGAGAACAGAGTGAAGGTTTGGAATAGACACTGAGGAGCATGTGGAGGGTGTGTAAATAGCATGATCAAGTAGTATTTTGGCTGGGAAATGTATACCCCAAGTGTGCCCCAATCCACACGATCATATAGATTTTTTTAAAGCAGGAGTCAGTCCAGTTGTAGGACTGATAGGTGTTTCTGTGGTGGACGAAAAAGACAGCAGGATACACAGGAGCAAAAGTGTTGGCCAGGGCATGGTTGAAACCTATCTCCCGCCCCCCAGGTTTTTCATTAGTCAAAACATTTAGCATCTTGAACAGAGACTCTTTTTTTCTTTTCTGGGGCCGAGGATGAGTCCCTTATATTCAGAAGACATTCAGATATTTTTGAATGAGTAAATTAATAAACAAAATTGGACTCTGCTAAACATTTCTGAATACAAGAATTAGGCTTAAATTTTTATCTATTAGAGACGACTATATTGATTATATCAGAGCATTAGAATTCTGTCCCAAGAGTTACATCCTGTAATTCGCTCAAAATAATTAGATTGACACCAAACTCTAATAAAATCCATTTTCTGTAACACAAAACTTTATTAGAATAAAAATACACATACAGTATTCAACATTAAAATTACTTCATATCACATGTAGGTTTTACCTCTGTTAGTTTTTAATGTCTTTAAAGTCTGCACTTTAAATAATTTGCACATCTGTAAACAAATCTTAGATTACCAAAAGGTGTAATATATCCATTCGATGCTGAATATCAAAATTTAGAGATGGGAACTGCTATTATATCCTATTGCACTAAATATTTCTATAAAATTATAATCAGAGAAGAAAAAGAGATGAAAATAAATCACTTGAAATGAGGTAAGTTGTATGGAAAGGTTTTTAGTAGCAAACATCACCACTGTTGAGATGAGAATATTAATAACATTCATGGAAAATTTACTTAAATGTTTGTATAGTCTAGGTTATTTTTTTAACAAATAAAAATTACCAAAATTCATTAGAAATAGAGACAATTATCTGGTTCTACTTAAGATTTGTGAATATTCTAAATCTTTCATTAAGAAAAAAGAAGTGTAACAAAAAGTAAAAAAAAAAAAAAAAAAAAAGTGAAGATTAGGACTAACACTTCAAGCTGCCTTTTGGAAAGAAAATTAAAAACAGAGGTAGATGGTTAAATATTAGTGGCCAAGTTACTATGTGCTTGAAGCCAAACAGCAAATAAATTTAGGAGCAGAAAGTAAGACATAGCACAAGTTATTTTCCTCGTAACAAAGAAAATGAAGGCTTAAGACCCCAGTTAAGGATATGATTGTTTAAAGCACTATAGTTCATGCACTTCTTAAAGCAGGAAAATGAACCTTGTCCCTACGCCACAAGCCCCATCAAGTGTGGTCAGTCAAAGTAGGACTGTAGGGTGCCTCGGCGCCGGACATCGCAGGTCCAGCAGTGGAAGCCTCCTCCCAGGGAATTGGCACTACGAATGTTAACCTTAATGGTACTGATACCTGCATTGAACGAGAGAGACGTGGCCAGTTAGATGGGTTCACATGAAGGTTCTCCTATAGGGAGTAAGCCTAAAGAGGGCAGGAAGCCTACAGTTCTGATCCTCAAGTCTACCCCAACCCAGGGGAGTCTTTCAATTTTATTTTCACCAATTATATTTTATCTGATCTGTTCCACTGCTTATATAAAACAGTCACCAAAAAGTCAGCAAAGATTCTGAACTCTATTTTGTGCCACTGACTATTCACAAGATAATAGGTAGGATGAGCAGATATGTCTGTCAAATGTTCAAAAAACAATCAAGCACTAATATTTCCAGACCTTTAGAATTATGCTGTAACTATTTTTGCCAGACTGCTTCTAATTTTACCAGGTCAATTGAGTAGGAAAAGTATAATTTACCCAACCTGAAAAGTTGACTTTACTTACATACAAGCAAAGTTTATCTGATATGATTGATTTTATACCAGGCCACCTTAAGGGAAACATTGAAACAGAACTCATATTTTAATATCCGGTTGTATGGTCATACGAGTACCAAAGGTACTGAGACAATTAATTAGTTTAATCTGGCACTATTTGTATTGACAAGGCCATGATGTGCCAAATCAACCAGTGGTATTTAGGAAGAATCTGTTGTGGTTGGCATAATGGGGTTTTAAAAAGAAAATCTGTTCTCCTCCCTCAAGAACCCATTATTTTGAGGGGGAAAAATCAGCTACAGAGTCACTAAAGGTTCCATTGGTATGGTCAGGCAGGGGAAGGCAGCAGGAGCCATCGGAAAGACTTACCTGAGAAAGTGAGACTGAGCAGGGCTTTGAAGAGTAAGAGTAGGTAGGACAGAGGTAAGGAGTAGGCTTGGGATAAGGGGTGAGCTTTCAAATAAAGCATATGTTTCCTGATAGCTGTAGCTATCTTACTCAGATTTCTAGATCCATATTAATCCTGAATTGGAGAAAATTCAATTACTTGAAAAGGTTTGCTTAACAAGTTCCCTGTGTCTAAAAAGACTTTATTACAAAAAAAACCCCAAAACTTTGTAAATCAGATCTTTGGTACTTGATAATATTTTAAGTTGAGAATTAATAAAGTCTTAATGGATAAAGAAACTGAACCCAAGCAATAGGGTTACTTAATGAAAGGGGGGGGGGTTTGGATTAGGGGTTAAATCATTAGATTGGGCTCAATTTGACTCTGATAGGCCAATTCTTTTTATACTGATATTAGAGGCCCAATGCACGAAATTCGTGCAAGAGTAGGACTTCCTTCCCCCGGCTGCCAGCAGGCACCCAGGACCAGGCTTCCTCCAGCCGCCACAGGTACCCGGAACCTGGGCTTTCCTTGAAGCCCTGGTTTTGTCTGGAAGGTTGTCCAGAAGGACATCTGGTCTAATTAGCATATTACACTTTTATTATTATAGATTACATTAAGGAGAGATGTGTTAAAAGGGTCAAAAATTTTTTCGGGGTAGTGCACCTGAAATAAATCAAAACATGACTCAATTACAACAAGTGAACTACCTGGCTTTATTTAACACTCAAGATATGTCAAGTATGTTAGTGATCAACACACATACTTCTGTACTCTATATAACAGCTATATGAAAATCCCTTCTTTCAACACTTTCCTCCATAGTATTAGAATACCTGGTCCATATTTTGAATATTAGGATAAGCAAACTCCTACCTAAATAAAAATCAGTTTTGCTTTTTAGTTCAAAGATGATTTACTGACATCCTCTATTGCATTTCATTACTTTGTTCACTGTGCTTATCATACATATAAGTCACTTATGTGTCAGTACCCTTATGTCATTTATAGTATGTAATGACATTAAATTATTTTAAAGTACCCTCAACAATTTCTTGTTTGGGGAAGGGCTGAATAATGTATATGCTCAACTACAAAGGGGCAGTTCTCCACACATGGGCCCCAGGAGGTTATGTAAGTCATAGAAGATGGGTACACTTATTGCTAGGGGGGAGACTGAGGGGCCTGGGATATTTCTCCAACCTTTTGAGGTTATATTGTTGAAAACAAAAATATTGTCCATCTACAAAATAACAACTTGGTATCTCGAAACAGAACAGAAAAGGAATTAGATAAAGCATACATCAAACCTAGCTTGTCATTTCTTCAGTTCTTCATATATGACAACATGCTTCCTATATTATACATACCCAGCTTTTCAAACATCTTTTGAATTGGGACTTCATTGGCATCCACCATAACACGTTTTTCATCTAGCATTAAGACATTCATGGAAAGCCATTTGGATGACATCCAGAGTGGGTGATCTAAAAATAGCAACAACTTTTAAATTGTGTCTGCAATCATTTTTATTTAAATCAAGGATTTGAAAGTGAAGAACATTAAAGTGACAGTTCAATTTTCAGAGTTCACTTTCCCTACAAAATTTTTATCTTAAGGCAATTTATAAATGTTATAAATCAATTTGTACTCATTACACATGAGGATTTCACTTTGTTTTATTTACGAAGTCCTTGCTTGCTTTATGAGATATTATTTTATACTGATTTCCCCATCTTTTCACTTTCATTTTCTGTGGAAGGAGAGGGTAAACACAAGTGCAGCTTTGTTTTAGTCTCCGTAGTTCTAAGTGCCAGTTCACTCCTTACTGGGGAAATGTTTTCTCTGAATTTCTAAAAATTTGGGCTGCTATCTATAGGTGAAAGATTCTTGGTCACTGAAGTAATCATTTTAGTCTGTGAGTACATAAAAGTAAACATACCATCTGGAATGACTGGTATTGGAGGAGTAACTATGGTCCATCCTGCTTTCTTGAAAAGATCAATCTGCAAGACCAAAAAAAACCAAAGAGGCTTTCATCTATATATACTATTCTTATCATTCTTGGTCTCTAGTAGCCTTTGTGATTAATAATTATTTTTGAGAAGCTATCTTCTCAGTTGTCAACATAAAGAAATTAAATTTTCAAGACTTTGGATGATTTTCTCTGAATCCTAATTTAAATTATACATAAAATCCCCAGATTACCAGATTAAAGTTTAAAAATAACAGAAATGTTAAAGCTTTTAAAAATATTCTTGTGCTTTTCTCGGGTTCAGAAATTTTAAAATGCCAAAGACACTTTTTTTGAGAAATTCTCTTGAAAGAAAATGAAATTATTTTCTATTTAGTTATAAGAAAACAAAAATGTGACTGTCAATCCCATAGTCCATCCACTTCATAGTCCATCACTTTGTATCTATGACCAGGGTATAAATACAAATGTACTCCCAGGGTTGTACTCCTTAAGAACCGTAATTATCCTTAGTGACCTATTTATTATAACTCAGCTGTCCCTATGTTCTCTTACCCACTTACTAGTAGTATAGCAATGAATTATATTGAAATGAATAACTAATCTTGGTCATTTTGTCTAAATTTATGGGATAAAAATGAAGAGTGACATGGCAAAATAGTGATTTTAAAAACATGTACTAAAGCCTAGCAAATAACAAAATCACTCACCAACCACCCAATTGGAAGTAGAGGGCAACAGGCGGAAGTAAGAGGCTCAGGTGATGGGGACAGATCAGTTGCAATGCAGCGGCTCTGCTCCTCCCCCTGGGGTGGGGCTGGCTGAAGGAGGCCTGACCCACTAGAGAGGGAAGATACCCACTGCCCAGGGACAGTGGCACTGCCCCAGATATGCAGGGATCATCTTGTTTGCAATGCAGCTGCAATTGGAACCTTACCCATGGTTTTGCTTTCTGGGATTTCAGTTACCTGAGATCAACTATGGTCTGAAAATATTAAATGGAAAATTCCAGGTATTTTGAGAGAGAAAGAGACCACATTCACATAACTTTGGTTACAGTATACTGTTATCATTGTTCTATTTTATAATTAGTTTTATTGTTGATTTCTTTCTGTGCCTATTATATAAATTAAACTACTATAGGTATATATGTATAGGGAAAATATAGTATATATATAGGGTTCAGTACTATCCATGGTTTTAGGCATCCACAGGGGGTCTTGGAATGTGTCCCCATGGATGAAAGGGAGCTATTGTAATACTACTTTGTTTTAAAAAATCATACATATGTGCACAAGCTTGAGGCTCTCACAGCACAGCCAAAGTCTGATGACACTAAACTGTATATGTCTGAGTGTTGGACATCTTGTAGTAAATATAACAAGCAATCTAATTTCAATTATAACAATGTTGAATATTGCTGAATTTGTCATTTAAAACCATTAGGATTCATGGAAGTGCTTAAAATAAAAGTGGCAATGACTTCCATTGCTAGACTCTATTGCTTTTCCAGAGTCCTAACAACTTCCTTACCTGGTGACACGGTCGGTCCGGGTTGGAAAGCACAAGACCAGGTCCAATGATATTGAAGGTGGCATCAATATGCATTGGATTAGGATCTTTAAAGGAGATGATATGCACTTTGTAGTGTGGAGCAAGATGCCTACGCATCCATTCAATGCCCAGGTAGTTTGTAACCTGAAAACAAAAGGAAGACATAAATCAGGAAACCAAAAATAGGATGGAAATATTTGAATTTGGAAATAAAAAAAGACAATAACAAAATGTGTGGAATTTCAGAGGCATCCTTTATCAACCTGGCTTCTCTGTGCAAAAATATCTCTTCCAGCTCGAATAAAGTCAGCAGCATCAAAGCACGGCTCAAATTCAGTCGTTACAAATTTTCCCTGAGCAGCCAACTTGTGTCTGTCTTCTACAGAATGGATGGGGTAATCCTAATCGGAACAAGAATGAACACACACAATGCATTGGTTCATGAGAAAACTATTTATAGGACATTTTTTATTAAGAAAATTCATTTATCACCATCATTTCCCAACATACTACTACCCTAAAACATGTAAGATGTAGGCACATGCTAACCAAACCAAAAAAATAACTAACAACAAAAAATGGCATGACAGCATTTTCCTGATACTTAGAAGCAAGTGGTACAGAGGCAGTAATGTTTCTGAAAATATTCCATGACCCATAATTGATTTATGTACCTACCTACAATATTGACTGTCAACAGGATGAAGTCATTCTGTTCTTTTAGAAAAGGAATTTGGTCCTGAGCCTAACTCCTGCCATAAAATGGGATGTCATGTTTCCCAGCCAAATTTGATTGGGTGTGGTAGAATGAATTTATTATTTATTTCTGTTTTTAAACCCCTGGAAGAAGTTTTTTTTTATTATTCTTTCTATAAATGATCAAATAGTACATTATCTAATAAGGGGCATATACTCCCTTTTATGTGAATTTGGCCTGTAGACCAAATTCTTTTCCTAGAACAGAATGGAGTGTAGTGACTTTTCTCTCTCCACCGATGACTTAGGCAAATTTTGCATGCCTTCAGGCAAATTTTGCTGCTCCCTGTAATGGAATGATACTATTTCCTCATGGGGTGGTTGTGAAGTATAAAAAGGACTGAGGACGTAAATAAAGTCCTTAGTTCAAGACCTGACACATAGTAAGCACCAAATAAGTATTAGCCATTACAACTATTATTATCACAATATCATTTACTCTTATTTTCATCATAAAATGCATAACAAATACAAGGTATCAGAGAATCTCCATCTCACTGTGGATCATTTAGAAAAGTTACTAATAAGCGCACCTATAATTTGGGACTTACCTGGTCATAAAGCTCATCAGCCATTGTGGGCTTAGGAGCTGTTGTCCACTTGGCCCCACGGTGGAAGTAGTCTTTGATAATTGATCGGTATGCACGGTACTCAAAGAATCGAGCTCGCCATGCCATGGGAGCCTCAATAATCTCATTGCCCACAACCATCAAGATGTCCCGAGGCATCGCACCATATAAACCTATCGGACCGAAAGTTCCACAATAGCCTTAGTAATGCTAATTGCCAAGACAGAGAAGTCTATATAATATGATCCCATTTTTCGGTAAAAAAAAAATTCACAGAAAATCTGTATGTGTGAATGTATATAATTATGTGCAAATGAAAAAAATATAGAATGATAGATACTAGATTGTTAACATGAATTCTGTGTGAGGATCCTGAAGCCAAACCAAAACAAAGAAAAAAGTGAAGCAGTAAGATTCTTGTTCAAAATGGTCTTGAACCCCAAGTTTCCACCTTTTGAAAGCTTTTTTCTTGCTACACAGAAACAGAATTCTTCAGGGAATATCAGTATGATAAGATAAAAGTTGGGACAGGATAGCTTCTAGAACTGTGAATTAGACTGAACTCAGGCACAAGAACAATCTTGTAGTGGTGTCAATTAAAAAAAGGTGGGGATGTTTCTGTTCCTCTCTTAACTTCGGTTCTTGAGGAAAATTAAATAGAATCCACTCTTCTTATGTAAGAAAATTATCATAAAGTTGAGAAAAGTATAGTCTTTCAAGGAGATCCCAGATTTACAATGAATTTTGAATGTATACATCTTAATCATATCAAGAAGAACCAAACTGTTCCTAAGTAATCCTTACAGTTTTGAAGAATTATTAAAACAAAGGAACCTCTGAGAAATGATCAGAGTTTTCTCCTTGCACATTAAGAAAGAAATTAAAAATTAAGACACTAGCAATTTAGGGATCTAACATCACTTACCCGTAGACTCAAAATCAGGAGTTTTATACTTTAAGGACCAGTCAATGGGGTCAGGCCTCCTCACTGTCACTCCTTCCATTTTTAAAATATTGCACATTTCTTCAATTTCAGCAACAGCCTTTTTCAAATGATCTTTGGGAAAATAATGGCCTCCATGCTTCTGGTAAAATGGCCAGTACTTTTCATATGTGTTGGCCTAGAAGCAGAAGAAAGTGAAATACGGAAGAAAAATATGACTCACGATAGATTTATAGGTGGTGAACCATAATTTGTATAGCTTAACAGAATTGAGTCTTAAGACCACATCTCATCCAGTGTTGGACCCCAGCATGGACACAGTGCTTCTCTGGGAAGACATTCAATATTTGTTGAATGAAGAAGTCTAAATCCCCTTGATGTTTAAGAGACAACTGAATGGAAAACAGTTGAATGCTTTTAGAAAGGCCCAATCAATTTGCTAAAAATTACTGTTAAATTAGGGTAGATACAATAGTAAAATATTTCAAAAGTATAAAAATCTAGAGGATTCTTCATTGAGATTGTTTTGCATGTGGCTAAGTTTTCAGTTAATTTAAAGAAATACATTGAGAAATATAGGTGATGCATATGAATGTAACCTATCAAAATAGATGAAGCAGAATTCCAATCAGAAGATCCAAAGATAAGAAAAAGCCTGTGACCTTCACCAAAAGGTTGGCAAAGCAATGTACATTTATATATTTTAGTTTTATAAAATGTTTAAAGCCAGTATTTAAAAAATATGTCCATATATCATTGAATAAGTGACCAATTACCAGTCCTGATCATGTCAGTTAAGAAGGTTGCCATCATAGACCAGACAATTTCAGATAGTGGTAAGTGCTTTCAAGAAGGGAAAACTGAGTAAGGAAATATAGTTTGTCTAAATGTCTAACTCTTTAATGTCAAAGACAGTGTCTTTTCCAGATTTTTGGCTATACTCCCATCTTTACCTCAGCCTAACAAATATCAAACATATGGAAGCGGACCTGCCTCTTCTTAGTTCAGTATCTAGGTCAGCCGTGGGCAAACTACGGCCCGCGGGCCGGATCTGGCCCGTTTGAAATGAATAAAACTAAAAAAAAAAAAAGACCGTACCCTTTTATGTAATGATGTTTACTTTGAATTTATATTAGTTCACACAAACACTCCATCCATGCTTTTGTTCTGGCCCTCCGGTCCAGTTTAAGAACCCATTGTGGCCCTCGAGTCAAAAAGTTTGCCCACCCCTGACTAGGTTCACATCAGTTAGGCTGGAGCTGAACCTGCTGGAGAAGGATTAGGAATCTAACTAACAGGTCTTTAGCAAACATGAAGAATGTCAGTAAGCTTTAAAACAGGGATTGGCAAACTAAAGTCCATGGGTTAAATCTGCCCTCTGCCTGTTTTTGTACATAGAGTGTTATGGGAACGAACACACATTCCTTTACACATTGCCTGTGGTTGTTTTGCACTACAGTGGCAGAGCTGAGAGTGGGTACTTGCGCAACAGAGACCTATGGTCTGCAAAGGCTGAAATATTTATTTGGTCCTACATAGAAAAGTTTACCAACCCCTGTCTAAAGTATTAATTGCTTTACTTTTGAAGATCTATAGGCAAACAATAGACTCAATATCTAGCCCCAGAAAAATGTTATCAGTATTAAAAATTTGAGTACTTCTTTTTTCATTAAAAAATTTTTTTAAAAATATATTTCATTGATTTTTTACAGAGAGGAAGGAAGAGGGATAGAGAGTTAGAAACATTGATCAGCTGCCTCCTGCAACCCCCCACTGGGGGGAAGGAAGAGGGATAGAGAGTTAGAAACATTGATCAGCTGCCTCCTGCAACCCCCCACTGGGGATATGCCCGCAACCAAGGTACATGCCCTTGACCGGAATCGAACCTGGGACCCTTCAGTTCACAGGCCGACGCTCTATCCACTGAGCCAAACCAGTTAGGGCTTCATTAAAATTTTTTAATGTTGACACCATTGCAGATGCCCCTCATTCCCCGCGCTGCCCCCCCCCCCCCCCCCCCCCCCCCGCCTCAAAGCCCACTTTCACCTACTCCCTCTTCCCCCTCCTTTGGTCTTCACCACACTATTGTCCCTGTTCATGGTGTATGCATATGTTTTTTAGCTAATCCTTTCACCTTCTTTACCCAGTTACCCCTACCCCCTCCCTTCTGGCACCCGCCAGTCTGTTCCATGTATCTATGTATTTTTTAGGATCAATCCACTCTTTTAAAAAACAAAACAAAAGCACTCCACTGTTGTCTACGCCTAGGAAGTCCTGCAGCAGCAACCAGAAGGAGAGGATAATAATGACTCTTTATATTCCTCTCAGACACATTCTGGTACTCCATCCATTCACCACTTCTTCCTTCTCATGCCAGGCACATCTCTTATAATCCACTTCGGCACAAGAAGCCTTTGAAAATGTAACACTGGGTCATGGCAGGTGCACAGCCATGTCGTCTTGCCAGGCACATTCCAAAGTAGCCTATGTGACTATGTGTGCAGAGCAAAGCTTGCCTAAACAAATATAAAGTCAACTTCCCCGGGAGAAAAAAGGTATTTGAACAAGTGTGACTTGTATAGCTCATACTCTGGCTAAGGTTGGACAAAGTCCAAATGATCAGGGTACATTATATTTTCCAGGAGATAGTTGGAAACCATTTACACTTCCTTTATAACCCTGCTAAATGAGTTATCAATCATTTACCAAGTGTCTGCAAGATAAAAAAACACACACTAAAACACTGTTTTTAATAATGTTGTAGAGATGTGGCTGTATTCCTAGAAACTTTATAGTTTTTCAGAGCCTAAAATCTTTCAGCAAGGATTGCCAAATCGATTTTAAATACAGTCTTTGGAAGGCTAGGAAACCTCAATAGAAATTTCTTATTTATCCAGCTACAAACATATTACATTAACTTTTATAGATTTTATACTTCATAAAAGGTCTTTTTATCAAAGGCTTTATAAAAAATAAAAGCAAAACAAAAAGCACATATTTGATGGAAAGTATTAATTATATTTTGCAGAATTAAAAAGCCATATAGGTTTTAAAAATTGTGTTTTCTGACAACATAAAGTTTAGCTAGCACTTACATCTTCCCACATATTTTATGCTGTAATTGCATATAAATAATTTACTATTGTTTTAGCTTTCATTGTTCCCACAACTGATTAATACATCGGTGTCATTTTCCTCCAACTAGAAGATGGTAAGGCCTTGCCCCCAGGGGTCATGCATGTCTTAGATTTGCTTTCTGCTCCCTCAATACCTAGTTTTTAGTATGTGGCATAAAGCAGAAATATCCAGACAAATAAATGAAATCAATACTGCTAATGCTACTAATATCTACAACTATTATACCTCCAATGTACTTTCATAATGTAATTAGCAAACTGGATCCATACAACTACAATGAGTTATGGTTTTGTCCTTTAAAGTACTTAACATGTAACCTTTTACCTTCATATTTTATTGTGTTAGGGAGATATCAAACTTCTTAATACCTTGATTTTACAGAGGCCCAGAAATTTGTGGAATTTTGCAGAAGGTAAAACCGCTGATTAACTGAGACTAGTTATCAATCTTTATCAAATACCTAATTCAATCCCAGTCTCCTGATTTCAGCCTGGTTCACTTCCCACATCCCATGAAATTACAAAGTCCAAAGTTATAAGTCAAGGAACATAAAACTAAAAATAATGTCTGAGAATTCTGATTACATAATATCACATAGTATGAAAGACAATAATTTTTAAGACAAGTAGAAGGATAAACTATTGCCTGAAATTGAAATTTAACTTCACCTAATTAAAATGATTAGGGCCCTAACTGGTTTGGCTCGGTGGATGGAGCGTCAGCCTGTGGACTGAAGGGTCCCAGGTTCGATTCCGGTCAAGGGCATGTATCTTGGTTGCGGGCACATCCCCAAGTAAGGGGTGTGCAGGAGGCAGCTGATTGATGTTTCTAACTCTCTATCCCTCTCCCTTTCTCTCTGTAAAAAATCAATAAAATATATTTTAAAATAAAAATAAAATGATTAGGGGATGGGACATCTTTGCAAGAAAGGATTTTAAAAAGATCATGCCTTTTAAAACATGTGGCCCTGGTTGGTAGGAGCATCGTTCTATACATGGAAAGGCCAAGGGTTCAATTCCTGGTCAGGGCACATGCTTTGGTTTCTGGTTCAATCCCCTGGCCCAGGTCCAGGCATATGCCGGAGGCAACCAATCAATATTTCTCCGTCACATTGATGGTTCTCTCTCTCTCCCTCCCTTCTCTTCTCTCTAAAATTCATTGGAAACTGTCCTCAGGTGAGGATAAAAAAAATTAAGACATGTTGATGATATAGAAATTAATCTGTTCTTCAAAATCAGAACCAAAGATAAGTTTCAGAACAATTAGAAGTTTGTTACTTTTCTTACTCTGTCTTCAAGGTCTAACTCAAGAATCATTTTCTTCTAGAAGACCTTCCAACTATTCTGCACCTGGTCATTGCTTTTTCCTTAGCTCTCCTGTAACTTCAGTTCAACTGTCTTCTCAGTTGGTTGGCATAAGATACTTAGTATTAGTCTTCGTTTCTATATGAACATAATATCTCTCCAAATGCTAAGTTATTTTCTGCTCATACCCCTGGAGCCCTGGTACAATGTAGGCAACCTTTCTGATGATGATGACAAGGATGTAAAAGAACTTATTTCCTCAATCCACATTACAAATACAAATGTCAACATTCAGGAGGAATTTAAGTACATTGAAGATATATTTGTAACACATGATTAATGGAAGGGTAGGCTGTGTCTACAATATTGATGGCACTCCCTCAGCTATGGGACTCTTATGCAGTATACAACCTGAACACCAGACCATGGAGGCCCTGGCCATAGAATAGTACAGATGAAGAACACCAGGAGTTTTTAAAAAGAGAGATATTACTCGTTACAGGGAAATCCTGTAAGGCTCTGTGGTAGGTGCCATGGGAGCTAGTCATGGTAAGAGGGGTGCTGGAAGAAGGGCGGAAGAGACCTAGGTGTGAGAAAAGGCATGAGGCTTGTTTGGGGACTAGTGAGTAGTCTGGTTTGGCTGCATATATGGTTATCTTTTAAAGTCTGTTGAAAACCAGGGTGGAATATTACAGGTGAGAGAGATCCATTAGGAATGCACATCTGCTAACCTGCCATACTAACACATCCCTAAGATGAGTCAGTGAGTGAAATGAGGAGTCCTGGAAATGCAGACAAGAGCCAAATTGTGAAGGATTTTGAATACCACAAGGACTTCATCCTAAGCAAAGAGGTAGAAAATACAGCAGTGATGAGTAACATGATTGAATTTTGGTTTTTAAAAAATCACTCTGATAGAAGCTGGAAGGTGGTTGGGAGAGAAGAGTGAATAGGGGAGACCAGTAAGGAGTTAACTGCAATAGTCCAGGCAGTAGATGACAACCTGACCAAAGGCAGCGGCAGAGGATTGGAGGCAAAGTTCACTTTGACAAAAGGCTTGTTAGATCTTGGAGAATGAACGTGGAGGATGTGACTGAAATAGGAATCAAAGATGATTCTTTGGTGTTTTAGCTTGGGTAAAGAGGAATGCCAAAAACTGAAAGGAAAAAGTGAAGAAGCGTCCTGTTTAGCAGAGTGACTGGCAGTTGAATTCAAGATGTGCCACGTTTGAGGTCCTGTGGCAACATCCAGTAAGGAGTTAGTGGAACATGCTGATCTGGACAGAGTTCAGGAGAGAAATTTGGGCCAGAGTGGAGGTAGGATCTGGAGCTGTGAGAACAGCTAAGAGAAGAGGGCCAGCCCTAGCACTATAGCCAGTGAAAGAAGATGTGAGGAATAGTTAAAGAACTAACATCCCCAGAAAGGAATCTCTCAGAATCCACAGAATTCTGTGTGAATAGTGTCAAATACTGCAGAGATGCCAGTTAAGAGAACTCAAAATCAACCCTGGATTTGGGACTCTGGAATAAGTAAAGAGAAAGCAATTAGAGGAGTGCGGGAGCGAAGCCAGACTGCAGAAGGTGAGGAGTGCCCCCACTTCAGACATGTGAACACCCTTGCTTTACCTTCACCTCCACGGTGAATGGTGGAACACAGGCGTTTTCTGCTCTGCCCACTATCACTTCCTCCAAGGGGTCCCATTCGTTATAAGAAGAAACTGGGCAGTCCTTGGGCAGAGGATCGGTGGCTTTGTCCTCAGCTGCACAGGAATTCCTGGAGGAAGCCGTAGCTGCCTGGGTGCTCTGGAAAGTTCGCTGCACCCATCCCGTTAAGGTTCTTCCAACCTTCCAAGAACAAAGAAGAGATTATTGTTGGTCACGTACGGTTCTTGGGGGGAGGGGAAGTAGAAGTGGGATGAAAACCCAGGGTAACACAGGGAGACATTTAGAATCCTTTTAGAGAGTGTAAACCAAGATGTTAGTTTATAGGTAGGTACTGGTGTCAGGTGAATCTTACCTTCCTATTTATTTATACATTATCTTCTTATCTATTATGTTAATTAGCGTAACTCTTTAAAACACCTTAGAAGATGTTGTCCCCAACAATCATAGGCCCCATTTATATCTCAGAATGGTTTTCTGCAGTCGAGCTTTAATTAAGCAACTGGCCTGCAGATGATGGGTCACCCTCTTCCCAGAAAACCACAGAAAGCTGCTCCGAGTCTCCCTGCCAAGACCAGCTGGGGAGGGAGTCGCCTTTCCTCTTCAGTATTAAAGATGACCAATATTAGATGTTTTTTTTCCCCAAAGTGAAAATATGTAGAGGGCTTTATCTTTCAAAATAATCAGTTTCAAACCAAAATTTTTTCATTGCTGACACACATTCTTTGAGAATAACCAAGTGCCACCTACTCCATTTTACAGATGGTCCATGGCCAAGACAAGGATTCACCCAGCACAAATTTAAACAGCTAGACAGGAGATCTAAGCACTTGAAAAAAAAAAAAGCCTTTTGAAAATGCAGGACCTTTAAAAATCAAGAGCAGGGAGAGTCCCTCACCACAGGGCAAATCCCAAGTCCCCAAATCTCTATCCTGCCCGCTTAAGGCCTTAGCAAGGAGGCAGGAGGGGAGTCAGGGGTGGGGACCAAAGCAAGGAGCGTGACAGCTGTTCTGGAACCAGTTGCTGGGGTAGGGGTGGGGGTGGGGGTGGGGGTTGGGGATAGCCAAACTGCCTCGATAGTCCCGGCTTTACATGCTGGGAGAGTCTGTAAGCGCGCGCTCACACACCAGGGAAGTGGAGGGCAGGGACCGGATAGAAACTCTGAGTACAGACCAAACCCGCTCCAACTTCTCCTCGAGACTCAGGATCGATCCATGTTACACTTAGAGTGGGCCTGCCCGCTCCCTCTCCGTCCTAAATCCCCGCTCTGCCTCTTCTCCCGTCCACCCCACACGCATGCCCAACTCTATGCCCACAGAAGGCAAGGAGCCCCAGTAACAGCACCTTTTTACTAAAAGGTGTTCTTGTCACCCCCAGCCCCTCCGGGCCACAAGCTCCGTGGAGCGAAAGAGATGCGGCTGAGGAGGGCGGCGTCCCCTGCGCTGATGGCCACCGCGGCCGGAGACGCGCAGAGACCCAGTGCGCCCTCGGGGCGTGTCCCCAGGCCGGGGACCCCGCCAAGCTCCCGGCAGCCAGCAAAGATTCCTGAAGCCGAGCTTCCCAGAGGGACCAGAAAGGACCAGGTCTGCAATGCTGGCTGGCGCAAAGCGAGGCGGACGGCGCACGCACCTGAGACCCGATGTAGTGCACCGCCTCGGCGCCGCGGCTCCCGCCGCGCAGACACCGCACCCGCAGCATCGCGCCGCTCCCGCCTGGTCCGCCAGCCGAATGGTCCCTGCGCTGGGCCGCGTCCGTCTGTCCGTCCGCAGTCCCGAGAGCGTGCCTGCAGCGGGGTGTCTGGGCACGCGGCCCGCCGCCTTTTGTAGCCTCGCCGCGCCCACCCCCCGCCCCCCTCGCGCCCATTGGCTGCCGGGAACAGGTGGCCGGGCCGCCCCGAATTAGGAATGGTTAGGGACTGTCCCGGGCACAGAGTCAAGTGCCCGGGGCCTGCCTTTTTTTTAGCCAGTCAGGCCTCCGACTGACTTGTGCTGCGCTCAGAGAAGCCCAGCCTGGGTCCCCCCAAGTAGGCCCCCGAGTGTCACAGGGAAGGGGAGAAGCACGTGACTTCAGAGGAAGTAAACTCAGTATATACATTTATTGTTTTAAGTTTACATTTATGGACTTAAGTATGCAAAGCGTGAGTACAATCACACGTTTAAATTCATCTGTGTGCACTGACCTCGTATTACTATGAACGAAACCACCTCGAGTTTAGGTGGCTGCTTAGGGCAACACCGGGGATGAGACTGGGGCGTAAATCAGGCTGGAATTCAGGTCGCTCCGCTCCTGTGGAGGCTGCGCTTGTTAGGTGTTCTGCGGTATTTGCCATTCCAAATAGTTTTGGCCCTGTGTCCCTGGCTTGAGAAACTCGATCATGAAAATAGAGACAAATGTGGCCAGAAGGGAGGAGTACAGACAGTTTCTTCCCTTCCATTTCATGTGTTTACATTTTTTATTCAATTTGATTAAGATACAATTGTTAGGAAAGTAGTTCCCTAGCAGTGCAAAGTCTAAATTGCTGTGGATTTGTGCACAACTAGAGAACTCAGTTTAACGTTTAAGTTCCTAGCAGGAGAGAGGTCAGAGAGATTTGAATATTTTATTTTTTTTTACATACAAAATAAATAATTATTCATTCATTTATTTTTTTGTTAATCCTCGCCCGAGGATTTTTGTTTGTTTGTTTTTAGAGAGAGAGGGAAAGACAGAGAAAGAGAGAAATGTCGATCATCTTTTGGTTGCACCCTGCAGGAGCCCGGACCAGGGCCGGGAGGAGCCTGTGACTATGGTATGTGCTCTTGCCCGGAATCAAACCCCCGGGGCCCTTTGATCCGCAAGCCAACGCTCTATCCACTGATCCAAATCATCTAGGGATATGATTATTTATTTTTAATAAGCTGAACTGTCCTTTTAATGCTGGTGTCTCAAACTTGTTTTCAAAAGTTAATTAATGGAAAGCACCAACCGCGATGGCATGGTGGAGAGAATAGGGAGAGCTGCGTTCTAATCTTGACTGTTTTTGTGGTTAACCCTCACCCGGAGATATTTTTCCATTGATTTTTAGAGAGAGTGGAATGGAGAGGCAGAGACAGAGAAACATTGATGTGAGATCTCACATCTATTGGTTGCCTTCTCCACCTACAGATCAAGCCTGCAACTGAGGCACGTGCCTTTGACTTGAATCGAGCCATGGATCTTTCATTCCATGGACTGATGCTCTGTCAGGCTAGGGTAATCTTGACTTTCTTATAGACTACTATGTATCTTCTTGAGTTGCAATCTTCTTATCCTGGAAGAGAGAACAATTGCATTTATTGTCCCTAGCACACAGGGTCACTGAGAGGCCGAAAGAAGAGACTGTACATGCAGACTTGGTGTAGACCTAGAGTTATGTGAATATGAGGTAATATTTTACTAGCCTAACAATAAGGAGGCCTCCAAATGAGATAGTAGGATCAGTCTAGGTTCATATCTTAGTTCTACTACTAACTTGCTGTCTGACTTGGAACCAGTTTCCTACACCTTCTAGTGAAGGTTTTGGGAAATTCCTACCATTTCTTAAAATTTACAAAGTGTCTTCTCCAAACAATTAAATGCAGCCACTAATAAGGTCTAATTCTGTCAGTATACTAGAGATGTGCTCCTCAATTAAGGAATTTCAGAGTTCAGTAAGAACACATAACGAATGGTATTGACATTGCTTTATACCATTTCTGTCTGAGATCTGAGGATTCCTCGTGGCTCTCATTAAAGACACTTTTAGCCGGAGCCGGTTTGGCTCAGTGGATGGATCGCCGGCCTGCGTACTGGGGGGTCCCGGGTTCGATTCTGGTCGAGGGCATGTGCCTGCGTTGCGGGCGCATCCCCAGTGGGGGTTGTGCGAGAGGCAGCTGATTGATGTTTCTAGCTCTCTATCTCTCTCCCTTCCTCTCTGTAGAAGGTCGGTGGAATATATTAAAAAAAAAAAAGACACTTTTAATATTGCAGTAAGAATTGGATCTGCCTGGAAATCATGAGTCTAGGGCAGTGATGGCGAATCTATGACACGCGTGTCAGAGGTGACATGCGAACTCATTTTTTTGGTTGATTTTTCTTTGTTAAATGGCATTTAAATATGTAAAATAAATATCAAAAATATGTCTTTGTTTTACTATGGTTGCAAATATCAAAAAATTTCTATATGTGACACGGCACCAGAGTTAAGTTAGGGTTTTTCAAAATGCTGACACGCCGAGCTCAAAAGGTTCGTCATCACTGATCTAGGGTATCATTAAGTTTTACATATTTACTTATTTTTAAAAAAATATATTTTATTGACTTTTTACAGAGAGGAGGGGAGAGGGATAGAGAGTTAGAAACATCAATCAGCTGCCTCTTGCACGCCCCCTACTGGGGATGTGCCCACAACCAAGGTACATGCCCTTGACCGGAACCGAACCTGGGACCCTTGAGTCTGCAGGCTGACGCTCTATCCGCTGAGCCAAACCGGTTAGGGCTACATATTTACTTATTATAGCCTTGGAACATACACTTATCTCCTAGAATCCAGGGAAAAGTATGTGTGTAGAGCCACCAAGCCAGTTCTACTGTAAACGCAAATCAAAGCATTTACTTTCCTCACTCCCTCTTCCTTCTTATTTATTTTTTGTCCTTGAAAAAAATCTGTAATAATTTTTATATTGACCTCATCAATTGCAAGTACAAATATTCCATACTGGCTTGTTTGTCTAATATTGGGCCAACTCTGTAAAGTGTCGATGGTGATACCTAAGAACGCTAGTCTTTAATATTTTCAGACCATGGTTGATCTCAGGTAACTGAAATCCCAGAAAGCAAAACCATGGGTAAGGGGGGATACTATATATCTTAAGGTTCCAATTGCAGCTGCATTGCAAACAAGATGATCCCTGCATATCTGGGGCAGTGCCACTGTCCCTGGGCAGTGGGTATCTTCCCTCTCTAGTGGGTCAGGCCTCCTTCAGCCAGCCCCACCCCAGGGGGAGGAGCAGAGCCGCTGCATTGCAACTGATCTGTCCCCATCACCTGAGCCTCTTACTTCCACCTGCTGCCTCCACCCCGCCCCCCGTCCCCACCCCTTGCCCCCCCAACCAGATGAAATGGTATAGACTGTGAACTCCTGGCTTCTTCTTCCTCATTGGCAATAGGTTAGTTTTTGTGTGGATTTATGTTTTCATTTCTCATTGATATATACCTAGGATTGTAATTGTTGAATCATATGGTAACTCCATGATTTACATTTTGAGGAACTGGCAAACTATCTTCCCAAGTAGCTGAACCAGTTTTACATCCCCACAAGCAATGTGTGAGGGTTCCAATTTTTCCACATCCTCACCAACATTTTTATTATATCCATTCTAGTGGGTGGGACATGGTATAATGTTGTGGTTTTAACTTTCATTTCCCTTATGACTAATGATGTTGATAATCTATTCGTGTGCTTATTGGCCATTTATACATCTTCTTTGGGTCTCCTTAATCTTAGGAGAGGTACAAATTGAAATACCTTGATTTAGGAAGGAATTGATGCCCATTTAGAGGAACTAACATCCTTCTTTGACTCGAGGCAAAATTAATAGCTGCTTAAAAATACAAAGTGAGAATACTTCTTTAAATAGATTGCATAGGACTCAGTTTAAAAACACCCTTTATCTTTAAAAAAAATTATGAAATGTAACCTCAGAGTTAAATGATTGAGAGGAAATTTCTCTTTTGGAATAGATAAATAAGTAGTGAATACAGTTTGCTCTTAAAGAATTAAACAATGGGCTTGTAAGAGACATTATCACCAATATTCCTATCTTTTGGAGGAGACTTGCTTGGAATTTAGTAGATAATGTAATAAATCTACTGTTTTGTAAAAGCTAAAGTTATCATTTTAATATAAATAAATCCATACAGAAAAAGATAAAGTATTTTTGTGTATGGGGTTGTCTATCACATGACCCTGGCCTTAGTGCTCAATTAATATTTGCTGACTTTAACTTTAAAGTCACTCCCACTCTTCCTAACAATAACAGTTACTGTTTACTGAGTTGTTACCATGTGCCAAATAAAAGCTTCATATATGTTATCTCATTTACTCATCTATGAGGAAGTATTCTTACAATAATTTCATGTAGAAGAGAAAACTGAGTCTTAGAGAGCTTAAATAAATTGCCCACAGTTAAACAGCTGCCAAGTAGCTGACAGAGCCAAATTCAAACTCAGGCCTGTGTGCGCTTAATTTCTATACCTCTTGATTTTCTCATAAATTCTCAGGGAAAAATCTATTGCATAATACAAGGTATATATGTAGTACAACTTCTACTATTAGATTCTCTCCTGTCAGCTTCATGTTGTGTCACGTGCTCCCAGTATCCTTCAGGATATCACTGAGTGTTTCTTCCAGGAGCTATTTATCAGATAATTGCCTTCTTAGGATAACACCGTGCCCATAAAATTGTGTGGTAATGAGTCTTTGACAAATTAAACTTCCATAGGTCAGGCATAGCTGAATGCTGAAGATAAAGACCAAACATGGTATAAGGCCTCTAAACAATGCAGAAATGGCTTAGACACTTTGCGAACTCTGCAGAGGCAAGGGAAGGTATTTTGACATAGGTGTAGCTGTTGCCCCATGCACTACAGTCAAAGAAGGGAGATCACCAGGAAGGGACAGGATGCTCTAGAGCAGCGGTTCTCAACCTGTGGGTCGTGACCCCTTTGGCGGTCGAACGACCCTTTCACAGGGATCGCCTAAGACCATCCTGCATATCAGATATTTACATTACGATTCATAACAGTAGCAACATTACAGTTATGAAGTAGCAACGAAAATAGTTTTATGGTTGGGTCACATGAGGAACTGTATTTAAAGGGCCAGAAGGTTGAGAACCACTGCTCTAGAGAGTCTATCCAATTGGTTCTGGAAATAGACTACATATTTATTCCCACTCAAGTCCAACCTCAAGATTTTTAGCAGCGGCTAAAATAGCTCCTCTCACCCTGCAGAAAGAGTTGTGCCTCAGATACTAGTAGCCTGGCACTGTTTCCTAACCCAAACGAACTCTGTCACTAGAACTGGTAGAGCTGCCCAGGGGTAGGCCACAGCTAATCAGCACCCAAAAGAAAGGAAGGAATATTGGCCAATTCCAGAAGTGATATAATAGTGAAATACTATGATTATGTTACAGAATGTCATTACCACAAAAATTTCTTTGCCCATGAACAATTTCTGGTTGTACAATAACTCTCCCTTGGATCCCTTAGTGGTGGGAAGGTGGCTCTCACTGGACCCTCTTCCTTGTCTCATTTCTTCAGCCCAAATTCCTCTCCCAGAATTTTTTTCAACCCTTTTTTTCAATCTGACTTCCTATTTTCACATCTGGCCTAGATCCTCAAAAATGTTATGAAATAAGAAATGATTGAATAACCAACAACTAAAGAATGGTTAAGGAAATTACAACACATTCAATATTTGGCTCTAATGTGAACAAGTAAATTTTTTTTAATGAGTATTTATATATATATATATATATATAATTGATTTCAGAGAGGAAGGGAGAGGGAGAGATTGAAACATCTATGATGAGAGAGAATCATTGGTTGGCTGCCTTCCGCACTCCCCCTACTGGGGATCTAGCCTGCCACCCCAGCATGTGCCCTTGGCTGGAATTGAGCCCGGGACCCTTCAGTCCGCAGGCTGATGCTCTATCCATAGAGCCAAACTGGCTAGGGCTGAATATTTCTTAACTGAATAAATTTAGAGTTTAGAACAACTTAATCAAAGGATAAACATGCAGCCACTAATAAGAATGTTTACAAAGAATTTTAACAACTTAGGACAATTCTTATGTCATGCTGTTAAGAACAGAATATAAAATTGTATATATATGGTAGTCTCTCAACCATATTGAATATCTATGCATATAAAATCCTGGAAAGAAATTCACTAAAATTTTAATAGTGACTATTTGAATAAAAATATCATGGGAATTCTTTATATTCTTCTTTCTGCTTTTCTGCAACTTGTATAGTTTTCTCCATGAGCCATTATTACATTTACAATCAGAAAAAGAAACATAATTTAAAAAGAAGCAAAGAGTTCTGTGTATTCCTACGAAGAACTCTCTTATTGTTACAGATGTTGTCCCTTGCAGCTCTGCCCAAGAGAACGGTAGATACTGTTCTGGGAGAAAACCTCCCGAAGCCACCTGGCTCCTCGTGTCCACACATGCCGTGCTCTGGCAGGATGGGGAGATTAGTGTGGGAATGCACTTCTGTCTATCCTGCACTCTGCCCAGTTCTCTCAGGTCTGTGCTTGCTCTTTCACTGCTGCCTATCCCACTTGTTGCTGGTGAGGAATTTTCCAGAATTATCACTCCCAGCAAAAGGCTCCTCTCTAGTTGGGCCCTGGGAAATGGAGAAGTAACATCTGCCAGCTTTCTGTACCCCTCTGGAGTATTCCTTCTTGGCTTGGTCAACATTCCAGGAGAAAGCACTCACTGCTCCCCGACCCCAAAATCCTTTAAGTGGCACCCCCACCACCATCACCAGTCATGTTCTCCTTACTAGGGAAAGGTCTGTCCAAATAGAATTATTCAGAATTTGCAAACTTAGGGTCAAAAGGTGGAGCCAATTTTGAACTTTGCTTAGGAACCCTAAATTTCTGTTTCTACCATGCTGTTCAGAATTTAAAAGCCAGGCCTAAGCCACAATATTCAGTCATAAGATGGGAACGGAATGATCAGAGAGGCATGAATTTTTTATGAAGGCTTGATTTAGAAATGGCAGAACATAACAGCCAACACCTGGCCTTTCCTAACATGTTGTTCATGTGACAGCAATTAAGTCACCTCAGGGGACAGATTTCATGCATATCCACATTCCCAAGAGAGTGAATCTGCAAAATGAGACAACTGTGCTTTGCTGGCCCAGCTCTGTAGCAACCACATTTCTGACCTAGCAGCTAATTCATAGATGGGGAAATCCAATAATCCCAGATTTTCACGTACAGCCAGTTGTAATAAATGACTACTACTATAGGGTTGACTCCTCACTGACTGTTTAGATCGAAGAGTCACATTTCATGATCTTCCTACTTTCTTAGGTCCAAAGCCTTCCCTGGCCTCCACAGCAGAGGGAAGCAATTCCTCCCTGTGCACCAGCACACCTTGTTAGCACCTCTTCTAAGGATCTTGTCACCTGGCTGTAGCAGCTTCTATACAGACTGATCTCTCTCACCAGACTGAGACCTCTGGAGGGTAGGCACTAGCACCTAGCATAGTGACCACCTCTTACTAAGTGTGTGTGGAATTAGCTAATCACAATGTTGATATTTTCTCCTCAGAATTGATACCACACCTTAAAACAATGTTTAAAATATTCGAGAAAGGAGTATTTATAGAATTTTAGAACTGAGAGGGACCTCATTTTATAGATGGGATAACTAGGGCTCAGAAAGACCAAACGACCCATCTATACTCATCACACATTGCTGAGATGACTTCTCAGTGCAATTCTGTTTCCAAGAGTTAATGAGCTTTAGGAAAATGGACCTGGATTTTATGCTCTGGGAATTCAGATCTGTAAGCCTTTAACTTCCAGGTTTAGCAAAATGTTTCCCAAGAAGAGAGTTAAGTGCGGATGTTATAGGTAGGCACTTAACACAAGTCTGCCCTCTAAACCTGTGGAATCTATATGTCAAGAGAAATCTTACTTTAATATGTTTAAACCATTTGCATGAGTTTGTGGGAAGTTTTATTTTATTTTCCATTACAGGTTTTAGATTTATAAAAAAGTTACAAAGATAGAACAGAGTTCCTGCATCCCAATTTGCATTTCCTTCAATGTAATCATCTTATATTAATTGCCATGGTACATTCGTCAGAAACAATACTCTGCATTATTACTACTAACTAAACTTCAGACTTACTTAGATTTCACCAGTTTCCCACTAATGTTCTTCCATTCCAGAATCCCACATTGCATCTAGTTGTCATGTCTTCTCTGGTCTCCTCTGGTCTGACAGTTTCTTAGTCTTTGTTTTCATGACCCTAATAGTTTTGAGGAGTACTGTTGGTTTGTTATTTTGTAGGTTGTCTCTCAAAGTGGCTTTGTCTTATGTCTCCTTGTGATTAGACTGGGGTTATGGGTGTTATGGGAAAGAATACCAGAGAGATGAGGTGCCCTTCTCATTGCATTATATTAGGAGGTAGGTGACAGCCCCATGGTATCACTGGTGATGTCAATTTAACCCTGATCATTTAGTTAAGGTGGTATTTGTCAGGTTTTCCCTTGTAAAGTTAATATTTTTCCTTTGCATTCTCTATTTTTTGGAAGTGAGTCATTAAGACCAGTCTGGAAGGGGGAAAAGGTTTATCTTCATATATTATTTAGAACTAGAGGCCTGGTGCACGAAATTCATGCACGGGTAGGGTCCCTAGGCCTGGCTGGCAATCAGGGCTGATCAGGCTCCCCACCTCCCTGCCTCCCCACCACCTCCTTCCCTCGCTCCCTCAGTGCCCCACCGCCACCACTGGTCACCTGCCATGTTCTGTGCCGCCCCCTAGTGGTCAGCGCATGTCATAGCAAGCGATCAAACTCCTGGTCTCTTGGTTGAACTCCCAAGGGGACAGTTTGCATATTAGCCTTTTATATATAGAGATTCTTATGTAAGGGGGTTTATCTCTTCTCTTCCCTTTATAAAAATTTTAGTTTAATAGATAATAGCAATTGATTGAATTTATGGGAAGTTAAACTAAATTTATAATTGTTTACTAGTAAGACAGTGAATTTTGCCCAGCCGGCATGGCTCAGTGGTTGAGTGTTGACCTATAAGCCAGGAGGTCACAATTTGATTCACATGCCCAGGTTGCAGACTAGATCCTCAGTAGGGGTTGTGCAGGAAGCTGCTGATCAATGATCCTCTCTTATCATTAATGTTTCTAGCTCTCTCCTTCTCCCTTCCTCTCTGAAATCAATTATATATATATATATATATATATATATATATATATATATATATATATATTAGCATATCGAGTTAGACTATGGATTTAAGAGGTAAACACTTCTTTGGGGACACCTCCATGGCTGAGACATTTCATAGCAATAAGTTTTCCAGATAACTGACGTTTATTCCTTTAATCACTAAAAGTGTTTTAATATATAAATTTATCCCATTCTTATGGCTGCCTTTCTAAGATGTATTATACGTTTTTAACTGCTTGAACAGAATACGCTGAACACATGGCACACCAGTAACTTTTGCTGGCACGCAAAACCCTCTCAGAAAAAGAAAAGATTATTCAGCGCATTAAAGATTTGTCCGTGAGCAGGAAAACAGTTAAGGATAGGATACTTAAGTTGGCGAGTAATACTGCTGAACAATTAACAAAAGATTTGTCTTCATGTCAATTTTTTTCTATTTGTATTGATGAAAGTACAGACATTATATTGTCATCTAGGCTGGCCATTTTTTTTTCGACTTTGTGAAGGTGATGAAATATGAGAAGAGATGGTTGCCCTTCTAACTCTTCCTGAGCATACTACCAGGGCTGAAATATGTAAAGCAGTTATGAACGAATTCTCTTCTCGACAAATTGACATTTCAAAAGTAGTGTCTGATCGACCCAAACCAATATGCTCAATTAATATTTGACAAAGGAGGCAAGAATATACAATGAAGTCAAGACAGTCCCTTCAATAAGTGGTGTTGGGAAAATTGGACAGATACATGCAAAAAAAATGAAACTAGACCACCAACTTACACCAGCTCTGTAGCAACCACATTTCTGACCTAGCAGCTAACTCATAGATGGAGAAATCCAATAATCCCAGATTGAGTTTATCCATAAACTCAAAATGGATAAAGGACTTAAATGTAAGACGGGAAACCATAAAAAAACTAGAGAAATCCAAAGGCAACAAAATATCAGACATATGCTGAAGCAATTTCTTCACTGATACTGCTCCTAGGGCATTGGAAACTAAAGAGAAAATAAACAGATGGGACTACATCAAAATAAAAAGCTTCTGCACAGCAAAAGAAACCATCAACAAAACAACAAGAAAGCCCACTGCATGGGAGAACATATTTGCCAATGTTATCACCGATAAGGGTTTAATCTCCAACATTTATAGGGAACTCATACAACTTAACAAAAGGAAGATAAGCAATCCAATCAAAAAATGGGCAAAGGACCTAAATAGACACTTTTCAAAAGAGGACATTCAGAAAGCCAAGAGACATATGAAAACATGCTCAAAGTCACTAATCATCCGAGAGATGCAAATCAAAACAACAATGAGGTATCATCTCACACCTGTCAGAATGGCTATCATCAACAAATAAACGACAAGTGCTGGAGAGGATGAGGAGAAAAGGGAACACTCGTGCACAGCTGGTGGGAATGCAGACTGGTGCAGCCACTATGGAAGACAGTATGGAGTTTCCTCAAAAGTTAAAAATGGAACTCCCAGCCGAAACCGGTTTGGCTCAGTGGACAGAGCGTCGGCCTGAGGACTGAAGGGTCCCAGGTTCGATTCCGGTCAAGGGCATGTACCTGGGTTGCGGGCACATCCCCGGTGGGAGATGTGCAGGAGGCAGCTGGTCGATGTTTCTCTCTCATCGATGTTTCTAACTCTCTATCTCTCTCCCTTCCTCTCTGTGAAAAATCAATAAAATATATTTAAAAAAAAAAAAAAAATGGAACTCCCATTTGACCCAGTGATCCCACTTCTGGGAACACCAATCAGAAAGGATATATGCATCCCTATGTTCACAGCAGCACAATTTACCATATCAAAGATCTGAAAACAGCCTAAGTGCCCATCAGCAGATGAATGGATTAGAAAACTGTGGTACATCTACACAATGGAATACTATGCTGCTGTAAAAAAGAAGGAATTCTTACCATTTGCAACAGCATGGATGGGACTGGAGAGCATTATGCTAAGTAAAATAAGCCAGTTAATGAAAGAAAAATACCACATGATCTCACTTATTTATGGATAATAAAGACCATTATAAACTGATGAACAAAAATAGATACAGAGGCAGAGCAGCATCAAACAGACTGTCAAACTACAGCGGGAAGGCCGGGGAGGGTTGGGAGGTAGAAACGGGGGTAAGAGATCAACCGAAGGACTTGTATGCATGCATATAAGCATAACCAATGGACACAAGACACTGGCGGGTAGGGGAGGCCGGGGGAATGTCAAGGGGGGAAAAAAAGGAGATATATGTAATACTCTTTGTAATACTTTAAGCAATAAAACAAACAAACAAAAAAAGTAGTGTCCGTCACCACTGATGGTGCTCCTTGCATGACTGGTGAGAAGGCAGGTTTTGTAAATCTGTTTGTGAAAGAAGTTGGTCATACACTGATAGGTTTTCATTGCATCATAATGAGGAGGCTTTATGTGCAAAAGCTGGCCTGAAGGGACTGCAGGAAGTGATGCAAACAGTTACCAAAGTTGTTAATTACATTTCTGCTTGGGCTTTAAATAAAAGACAATTTCAAGTTTTACTGAATGAGGTAGAATCTGTGTATAAAGGACTGAAAATGTACAACAATGTTTGATGGCTTAGCCGAGGTTTGGTTCTGAAACGATTCATTGAATGCTTAAACAAGATAACGCTCTTCTTGAATAACCAACATGTTTCTTACCAAGAATTGTCTTGGTAAGACAATTCTTGATGCCACGTGGGTTTCTAAACTGATGTTCTTTGCAGATTTCTGTGAACATTTGAATGACTTAAATGTTAAATTACAAGGAACTGGCAAGACACTTGATGTTATGTTTGGTTACATAAAGGCTTTTGAAAAGAAACTGGAAGTCTTTAAGAGGGATGTGGATGGTGAGAGATTTAGATATTTCCCAAACCTCAAGAGGCACATCAAAGACCTCCCAAAAGATGACAGAACAGACTGTCAAAGCCTTCAAAAGCTGGTTTTAAGCATCATTGAGTCAACTATTGAGCAGTTCTTCTCAAGATTTGCGAAATTCAGAGAACTGGAAGAGACAGCAAAATTCATGAGGTTTCCAGACAGCATGAAACTGTAGGAACTAAACTTACAAATGTTTTCATGGATAGACATGGCTGACTTGGAAATGCAGTTGATTGAATTTCAGAGTAGCTCAATTTAGAAGCAGAAATTTATTGACCTTAAAGTTGACTTGGAAAACATTGAAAAAAAGCGATTAGAGACAGGAGTACCAGAGAGAAGTGTCAAAAACAAACTACTGAGCCATTCCAGAAAATTTTTTCTGTTTAAAAAACTTTGCAACAGCGTTACTCTCCATGTTTTCATCCACATACGCTTGTGAATCTTTGTTCTCAGTGATGAATTTTGTTAAGTTTCATAACAGGAGTAGCCTGACGGATGAAAGTAGTAGCTCATGCATATCTCTGAAGGTCACGAAATATAAGCCTGATGTAAAATCTCTGTCATCAGTGATGCAGCAGCAAAAGTCCCACTGATAAGATGGAGTCATAAAGTTTTCTGTCGAACTATCAGTGTACATGTATACATTAAAAAATAAATGTATTTTTCATCATCATATACTGTGCTTTTGTCGCTCGAATGAATTTTATTATTTCTTCAAGGTTCTTCACATAGGTATACCTTAAGAGATATCAAGTAGGCATAACATATTCTCAAAAAATTAGGGTTGGCACGAAGAAGAATTTTGAGTCAGAGATTTTGCTGGTTTTGGCACGCACTCACAAAAAGGTTGCCCACCCCTGTCCTAGTGTTTCACCACCCTATTCTGATATTTCAGAAGATACTTTGTGTGCATTTCAGAACATTGCTTATTCCTGTTTATAATGCCATTAAGAAAGCTGATTCAGCCAAGTTGTGCCTAACTCTTGAGCAAGTAGCAGCTTGAATGGTATCTCATATCAAGCACCCATCAGGAAAAATAGCTGGGATTTTGACCTCATTTCTTGCATAGATTCGCTTGTGGCTGTAAGCTAGCTAGTGGTTTGATTAATATTATGCAGAATTATTGCTAAATTCCCTTTTCTCCAGATAATGACTACAAATCAAAGTTTACAGCACAAATTATTAATAGTTGGTAATATTCTAAATCTATCATAAGTGGGTAACAAATATTATATTAGAGTTGACTTTAAAAGGTAAAAAGAAAAAATGCTGACTGCTGCCTGAAAAATTGTAACTTGGTAAATATGTATCCAGGACAATGGCAGGCGCTTATGGCAGAACGAGATGCAGCACAGCAGAGTGGTAGCATCGTGGTAAAGAACGTGGGCTGCAGAGCTCACTCCCAGGTGGGAAACCTGACTCTTATCACTTACTAGCTGCATAACCTTGTGAAGTTATTCAGCCCCTCTGGGTCTCAGCTTTCCTGAATGTAATAGGGGTAATACTAGTATATAACTCACAGAGTTATGATGATTAAATGAATATAGGTAAAGCACTTAAAACAGCACTCACTACCCATTAGCTATTGTTGTTATTATAATTAGGAACTGAAATGGGGTGAAGGGGAACTAGTCAGGACAGGAAGGCAAGCTTAGTCGAATTAAGAAATAAAAAGATGTGCTGAGAGCCAGTTCAGAAATGGGGAAGATAGTACTTCCCACATCTGCTTCTGACCCTGAGACTTATGTGAAGTGCATGATTACAACAGTCTTGTATGAAAACTCTGCACTGTGTGTGTGTTTAGTATTTCAAAGGGACTTCAGATATATCATCTCATTTGGTTATCAGCAATCTAAGAGGTAAGAAACTCTCTTATACAACCTAGCAAATACTACTTACTGTCACAGAATGGGGCAAGGCAAGCATAGGATGGATCCTGAGAGCAGCAAAGCGCAGCACAGCAGGCCATTGTTTCTATGTGGATTCTGAGAAGTGTTGCTGGGTTTTTTTATATGTCATCAGAGAAGTAATGTGGAGCTATTTCATTTCCCAAGGTGACCTCATCATACATTTCCAGAAGTCATTGTATTTGATCTTCATATCTTCACACTCACCAACCGTACTTCAAATCCCTTGGTAGTAAGCATATTTTACATGCCTTAGTTGTGCATCAGAAAATAGCCATTTAAAGCATTTTGTCTGTTTAGCCCTGAGAGATACTTGTATTGCAAGGCAGTACCCTATGGAACACTGCCACAACAATGTTTCAGATAGAATTAGGGTACCAGTAGAAAATGGCTATATGGTGATGATAGAACATAATCTCTAGCCAAATAATAGGAAATATGTATCAGAGAAGTTAGTGGCTTATTATTACAAATTAAAATAATAGTGATCATTGATCACTTACTATATGCCTGTAGTATGCCAAGTGTCTTACATGAATTTAATCATCATGGTATTGGAGTATAGCAAACAGTAGGAGCTCAATAAACATTTGCTGAGTAAATGAATCTATGAAGTAGGGGTTATTTTTATCCCTTTTACAAAAGATGAAAATTAGATTCAGAGTCTTAAGTTTTCCCTAAGGTCACATAATTCTTAACTAGTGAACGTAGCTCGTACCGGTAAACCCAAATTTGATTATAGCACAGCATATAGTGTAGTGGTTCAGAGTGGGAACTTTGGAGCCGGTCAGACCACCTGGTTTTGATTCCTAGCTCTGCCACTTACAAGCTGTGTGACCTTGGGGAAGTTAGTTAACCATTCTGTGCCTCAATTCCTTCATCTGTAAATTAGAAATAATAATTTAAACCTCCCAAGTTTTGGCAGATTAAATGAGACCATACATGTAAAGCACTTGGAACTGTGCCTGATACAGTATAGCTAATATTGTTTAATAGAGCCTTATATTACATATCAATAGAGCATCCTGCTTTTCAAAAGAAATTTCCATAAATTATCTCATGATATCCTTGCAAGGCAGGCAATAATAATGACAATTAATATAATAGTATGTTACTTAATCCTCATAACAATCCATTTTATAGATTACTAGAGGCCCCGTGCACAAATTCGTGCACCAGTGGGGTACCTCAGCCTGGCCTGTGGGATTGGGCTAAAACCGACTCTCTGACATCCCCTGAGGGGTCCCAGATTGTGAAAGGGTGCAGGCCAGGCCGAGGGACCCCACTGGTGCACAATCAGGGCCAGGGAGGGATGCAGGAGGTTGGTCAGTGGGGAGGGACCACAGGAGGGCTCCAGGGCATGTCTGGTCCATCTCGCTCAGTCCCAGCAGCAAGCTAACCTACCAGTCGGAGCATCTGTTCCCTGGTGATCGGTGCACATCATAGCGAGAGGTTGAGCAGCCTTAGCATATCATTAGCATATTATGCTTTGATTGGTTGAACAGCTGACTGGTCAACCAGACACTTAACATATTAGGCTTTTATTATATAGGATAAGAATCAGGCTTAGAAAGGTTAGATGCATTGCTCAAGATCACACAGCAAGTCAAGAAATAGCTCTTGTTGGGAAAATGAAAGATTACAGATGACTAACACACAATGTCAACTCTTAAAATCAGGAGGGAGTAGAGGGAAGACAGGAAAACAACTAGCTCCTTAAGGCAAAATGAAGCCATATGCAAAAAGAGGTGGTTACAAGCTGAGGAAAGCCCGAGGAAGAATCAATGAGTTCTGTTTGGAGATGGTATGTTTGCCTAGATTCCATCCCAATGGCACAAAAGCAGGTCAGAGACTGCTTCATGGTAATGAAATGCTGAGTTTACTTGAAGTCAGAAAAGTTTGAAGGTATGGGAGTAGCAGAACAACATGAAAAAAAGTTTCATAAAAAACACAAAACCCCCACCACAGAAAAACAAAACACAGAAAAATGCCTAGGCATTCATGGCTACTCCCACACATTTTTGGATGTGGGAATGAAACAGTGACCTTCATTTCAACAGACAAATGAACTATTCAGTACCAAGATAATGTGAACAATGTGATTATTTTAAAGAAAGTTCCCTTTCTACTTGAGAAGATTCAGAATGTGTATCTTCCTGTATCTTCAGTTTTGCTACTTTGGAACGTAGTGGATCAATTTCTTCTGGAGTCAGTCCTCCCATTTTGAGGCCAAAGGGTTGTGAGACCTCTCTCTATTCTCTCTCAGGTCTTATACTCTTCCAGCAAGGCATTGCCAATCAGTGAAATATAATGGTGCAGCAAAGATATTTCTGTCTCCTCTGCCTGTTCTTGATGCCTTGGAAAATAGAAATTAAAGCTTTCATTCTATTCTTGGAAGGGGTATAACAAAGGACTAGAGCAGTGATGGCGAACCTATGACACATGTGTCAAAGGTGACACGCAAACTCATTTCTTTGGTTGATTTTTCTTTGTTAAATGGCATTTAAATATATAAAATAAATATCAAAAATATAAATCTTTGTTTTACTATGGTTGCAAATATCAAAAAATTTCTATATGCGACACGGCACCAGAGTTAAGTTAGGGTTTTTCAAAATGCTGGCACACCGAGCTCAAAAGGTTCACCATCACTGGACTAGAGGGAACTTAGATGAAGTAAATACCAGTGAATTACTATGAATAAACCATTTTCAAATAGTGTCTTCCCCATTTCTGTAGACTGCCTTTTTTCTGGCTCAGTCCTCAAGACCAGATTTTATATAATACTACAGGCCTGGTGCACAAATTCATGCATGGGTGGGGTTCTGGCCAGCCTGCCCCAACTGGGGCCGATTGGGCAGGGGCTGATTGAAGGGGCAAGGAGATGTGGGAGGTTGGCTGGCCAGCCCCGACCCCAATAAGGGTGTGGGGGGCTGATCGAGGGTGGGGCTGGCTCAGGGGAGGGGCCTCGGGCGGTTGGTGGGTCAGCCCCGCCCACTGGTCGAACTCTGGGTCAAGGGGACAATTTGCATATTACCCTTTTATTATATAGGATTAGGTTACTTACTCCTAGACAAGTTTTAGAGTGTGAAAGCTCTAGGATTTGTTATGATAGACTAGAATTCTCAGATCTAGTATATCTCAAATATAATAGTCAAACCAGATTTTCTGAGATTCAAGCTCATTGTCCTAAATTCCAACCAAATCGCTAGTAATGGAGAGAACAGACATATTTAATTATTAAGCATTTAGTATTTTGCTTAATCTTAGGGAGTGGGAAGCAAAAATTATAAAATATTAGAAAAGAGTGGTACAAATTCCTAAATCACTTAAAGATCTCACTGGAGAGATAATATAAAGTCACATTAAATAATTGCCTGACAACAGAAACAGACTGCAACTAGATGTAAAAATGTATGAATATATGCTGGACTTCTTTCTGGCCCAGTTTCCCAGATCAGATCTTACATAATATTATGTTCACTCTTAGACAAGTTTAATTGTTTGAAAAACCTAAGATTTATGAAGGTAGATACAACCAGTCAAAGCACAGCAGTTTCCTGGATGGATTAATAGAGTAGTCATGTGAGGAGAGACTGGAGAGATGGTGTTTAGATAGGAGGCTGCTGCAATAATCCAATAAAAGTGATAAGGATTCCTATTGATAGTAGGAAAATGGAAGATGAATGTGTAGGTAAGTCAACAGCACATGGGTTTCGAATTGCATGTTACATTCAACCTTAAGATGCAGTATTTGAACATCAGCAATGATTATGGTGACAATACTGAATTTTAACAGAATTTTATTAAATGCTTGATTTAACTGAAATTTTAAAATGTCAAAAGAGGGAGAGATGAATAATAAGTGTCAGGAAGGGTGGCCTTAGTCAGGAGCAAAGACATCCTCCTTGAAGATTACCCTTGAGGCCTACCTGAGTCTGCCCTGAATAACATCTGATGTGTCTGGGAAGGACAAGATCTAACCCACATAACCAGACTCTATCCCTAATTTCAATCCAACAAGTATTTATTGAGCACAACTATAATCGAGCACACTACTAGATTCCTGTAAAATATACCACAGATACATGTTTTTAAGTTAGTTTCTATCTTTAAACTATCTATGCAGAGTACTAAAATGTTCATCTTGTTTTACATGTGTAAAACAATTAGAAAAAAATAGGATATAAGTGCCAAAGGTATGGTAAAGACAAAACTGGTTTTCTTTTAATTTCTTAAATACAGCAACCATGTTCTACCCTTTCTTCCTGACTGGTACTCTGACCCCCACCCCAATTCTTCTGCTTGGCTCCCTCTTTCTTACCCTTCAGGTTTGAGATTAAATGTCACTTCCTCAGAGAGGCCTTCCCTGCTTCCCTGTGTAAAGTAGCTCTTTTCTGTTTATTTTTCCTCAATTTCATCACCTTTAATTATCTGGTTTATTCACTTATTGAGCCCTTTAATGTCTGACTTCCTCACTAGACTATAAACTCTATGAAGACCAGAGTTACATTTCTTTTATTTATTTATTTATTTATTTATTTTTTGCACTATTTTATTAAATCTTTATTGTTCAGATTATTACAGTTGTTCCTCTTTTTCCCCCCCATAGCTCCCCTCCACCTGGTTCCCACCCCACCCTCTGCCCTTACCCGCCCCGCCCCGAACTGTCCTCATCCATAGGTGCACGATTTTTGTCCAGTTCTCTTCCTGCACCCCCCACACCCCTTGCCCCCCGAGAATTGTCAGTCCACTCCCTTTCTATGCCCCTGATTCTATTATATTCACCAGTTTATTCTGTTCATTAGATTTTTTATTCACTTGATTTTTAGATTCACTTGTTGATAGATATGTATTTGTTGTTCATAATTTTTATCTTTACCTTTTTCTTCTTCCTCTTCTTAAAGAATAACTTTCAAGCTGCCTCAAACAGACTGTCAAACTGCAGCGGGAAGGCTGGGGAGGGGAGCAGGCAGAAGGGGGCGGGTAAGAGATCAACTGAAGGACTTATATGCATGCATACAAGCATAACCAATGGACATAAGACACTGGGGGGTAGGGGAGGCCAGGGGATTGTCAAGGGCGGGGGAAAAAGGAGACATATGTAATACCCTTTGTAATACTTTAAGCAATAAAACAATTTAAAAAAAAGAATAACTTTCAGCATTTCATATAATACAGGTTTGGTGGTAATGAACTCCTTTAGCTTTTTCTTATCTGTGAAGCTCTTTATCTGACCTTCAATTCTGAATGATAGCTTTGCTGGGTAAAGTAATCTTGCTTGTAGGTTCTTGCTATTCATCACTTTGAATATTTCTTGCCACTCCCTTCTGGCCTGCATAGTTTCTGTTGAGAAATCAGCTGACAATCATATGGGTACTCCTTTGTAGGTAACTAACTGTTTTTTCTTGGTGCTTTTAAGATTCTCTCTTTGTCTTTTGCCCTTGGCATTTTAATTATGATGTGTCTTGGTGTGGTCCTCTTTGGATTCCTTTTGTTTGGGGTTCTCTGCGCTTCCTGGACTTGTAAGTCTATTTGTTTCACCAGGTAAGGGAAGTTTTCTATCATTATTTCTTCAAATAGGTTTTCAATATCTTGCTTTCTCTCTTCTGGCACCCCTATAATTTGGATGTTGGTTCGCTTGAAGTTGTCCCAGAGGCTCCTTACTCTATCTTCATGTTTTTGGATTCTTTTTTCTTTTTGTTTTTCCGGTTGGGTGTTTTTTGCTTCTTCGTATTTCAAATCTTTGACTTGATTCTTGCGATCCTCTAGTCTGCTGTTGGATCTCTGTATATTATTCTTTATTTCAGTCAGTGTATGCTTAATTTCTAGTTGGTCTTTTTTCATATCCTCGAGGGTCTCACTAGATTTATCGAGGGTCTCACTAAATTTATTGGCAGTTTCTAAAAAATTCTTGAAAAACCTTATAACCGCCCTAGCCGGTTTGGCTCAGTGGATAGAGCATCAGCCTGTGGACTCAAGGGTCCCGGGTTCGATTCTGGTCAAGGGCATGTACCTCGGTTGCGGGCACATCCCCAGTAGGGAGTGTGCAAGAGGCAGCTGATCGATGTTTCTCTCTCAGCGATGTTTCTAACTCTCTATCCTTCTCCCTTCCTCTCTGTAAAAAATCAATAAAATATATTTAAAAAAAAACACACAACAAAAACAAACCAAAAAAAAACCCTTATAACCGTGGTTTTGAACTTTATATCCAGTAGTTTGCTTTCCTCTATTTCTGTCATTTGTGACCTGTTTCTTTGTCTCTGCATTTTTTATGCTTCCCTGTGTTGACAGAGTGGCTTTCTGTGCTAGGTGTCCTATAGGACCCAGTGGCCCTGCCTCTCCAATTACCTGAGGTGGACACCCCTTTGTGGGTTGTGTGCACAGTCTTGTTGTAGTTAAGCCTTGATTGTTGTTGGTATCACTGGGAGGAATTGAACTCCAGGCCAATTGGCTGTGAGAATCAGCTGTGTATGCAGTGGGAGAACTTCTGTGCTGGAGACACCCCTCCGGGGCAAGACTTGCTTCAGTGAGGCTTTGGTGCTCACTGAGTCTGCCCCCCTGAGTGTGTCCCTTATGGATCTGAGGAGGTGTAATCTGGATGGTCCCACTCTGACCACTGGGTACACTGGCTCTTGGATGTCTAAGGAGGTGCTAATTTAGCCCCTGCCTGAGGCTACCCAGCAGGAGCTATGAGATCTGCAGATTCCTCTTCTTTGTTTGGGGTGTGGAGGTGCCCAGATGAGGCCCAGCTGTGAAGTAATGCAAGCTGCTGTGGGGCCTTGGGACTTCTTTTGGATGTTCTGGGTTTCTCTGACCCAGCTGCAGTTTGTTAGGTAATTTTAGATTGCAAAGGGCCAAGCCATTCATATGCAAAAGCCTCTCCGTGCAGCTTGGGTGGGGTCTCAGGGAATCAATAGGGCGGAGCAAACAGCTATGGCTGATCCTCAGTCCTGCCCTAAGCGGCCCCAGGTGTTCCTCAGGCGATAATCACTGTAAGCACCTCTGAGAGAAAGCCGCCCTCGAGTTCCGCCCAATGCCAGACAGTCCAGTTTCTCCCCGTATGAATCTGGGTCCCCAGAGAATCGCCCGCAACTGGAGTTCAGAGCAGTCAGGAGCTTGTGTCTCCCTCCCGATTGAAAAAGACAACCGCATCCTCAGTTGCCAGCCCTTTCCGCGTGCGCCTCCGTACCTCTGCACTTTACTTCCGCACCTCCTCTGAGTCTCAGTGTGCTTTTCTCTTTCCTTCTAGTTGTAGAATTTCCACTCAGCCAGCCTTCCTGTGGTTCTGGGTGATGTCCATTTTGTCTTTTAGTTATAGTTTTGAAGTAGTTGTGCGAGGCAGCAATTTCAGGTGTTCACCTATGCCACCATCTTGGTTTCTCCAGAGTTACATTTCTTTTAACCACCATATATACTCAGTCTCTGGTACAGTAAGTAGCACAAAGTAGATATTCAATAAATATTTGTTTAATAAATACATGACAATTATTACTTTTACTAGTTGAACAGGTTGAACCAATATCATGGGAGATAATTTTCTTAAAAGACTTAACTTCTAAAAAATGATGAAATAAGTTTCCTGAAAAATCTATAAAAACAGATCAAAATGATGTTCTGTGAAATAGTCTGCAGGTTATTTATAATTCAGCAAAGATTTCTGATGGCTCTATTCACCCACCTTCCCAATTCTGTATCATGTAAAGTATAATTCTGCCTTGATATATGAGAAAAACTAAAACTAGAACATTTTAAAGAACAATTTAAACAATGTCCTATCTGTTTGGCATATGAGGTATCTTTGGCAATAAGTCACTTGATATATTTGTATGAACATATTGAGATAAAGCAAATCCTTTTTAAGTGTAGTTAAATGAATCTCTGTACTTATCTATTGCAACTCATAACCATTGCTACTATTCAAATATATTAGGGTTGAGCATAACATGAAAATGGAAGCACAAGAAAGATTAGCATTCATGGATCTATAGATGTCTCATGCTACTGGCTTAACCATTTTCTTTAGATTTTTCACAATTATGGTATATTTCATAGCCTGAAATATAATAATTAATATGTAATATTATTGATATGGAAGGCAGACAAATAATGTACAATTATTATTCTAAAATGAAACAGTTTCTGTTTAAAATATATTTTTATTTATTTTTAATGTATTTTTGTTGATAGTATTATAGATATCTCCCATTTTCCCTTTGCTCCCCTCCTCCCCAACTATTTCTTTTGAATTTTAGACTTATTGATAATTAAGAATGTTTATAGTTAATCTAATATTAGACAGATCATAACCTTGAATATAGCCACTGAAATCAAAATAAACTGTTTGTTAAATGCATCTCTTTAGGAAAATCTCACAAAAGATTGTTTAGTGAGGCTATTTGAAACAATTAAAGGCTATACTTATTTCCAGGCTATAGCAAGAGAAATTCAGTTTGTTTGGAGATTGATCTACCACTACATTTTGGATTGGGGGAGAGTCTCATTTTGATATTCAATACAGCAATTAAATTATAACTTTGAAAGTGAATTCTGTATGGCCCGAGACATGTAGAAACCAATGTGAAAGTAAATAACTATAGAGACAGCAGACCATCTCATATATCCAGTGTAAATCTTGGGACAATCTAATAGAAGCCATAGTTGAGAACATGTTAAACTAAAAAATCCTGTAGCCTTTGGGCTTATATGGTTCTGGACTCCCCCTAGTGGTTCAAACTTTTGGTGTTTTAATTGATACTCTTCAGGTCATAGAATCACCAAATTTATTAAAAACAAATTTTAAAAAAGAACCACACAACTCATATTAGACTGATTTTCCACAAAGAGAAGACTATGTTAATGAGTAGTATAATAAATGTGGATATTACGATATTTGAAATAATAGTGTTGCAATGGTCTGAAGAGACATAGTGGATTTCACTCACTGACTGGGGAAGCCAGTTATAGTTCTGCTGAGAGTGTGTGATAAGAGCTGAAGGCTCTGGAACAGGATTCTTGGTTGCTCTAAGGTGAGAACTGGACCTTTTAGGGAAAGGGTGAAGTGACTATTTCCTATAATGCATATAACATACAAAATACCTTAATCAAGTGTTCATGTTATTGGTAAGACTTCCGACCAACAATAAGCTATTAGCAGTTAAGTTTTTGGAGCTGACAAAAGTTATACAATGATTTTTGACTGAGTGTGTGTTGGTACCCTTAACTCTAGTGTTGTTCAAGGGTAAACTATTTTCATAAGTAGAAAAACAACAACCCCCCCAGTAACTTAAGCACTCTATCTGCAATCTCAATTTTGAAATCTTATAAATTGGGGTCGCATGCTGGGGTCCAGCCCCAGCAGGTCCAGGGGTTCCCAAAGGTGTGGACGGAGTCGGTGAAGAAGGAATGACACGGTGACAGCGTTCAGGTGGTCATCATATCTAGGTTCTCTCTTTATTCTCCTATTACATTTATACCATTTGATCCTATAAGCATGCCTCTATAATCACATCATGGTATGTTTTGGGTAACGTTCTACAGTTCCTTGTTTCTTATCTGACCTTTGCCAAAAATCCTGTCTCTATCTAGTTCTGTTGATTTTAATCTTGTCTAGGTTAATCTCTGTTTCCATTACAAGGGCTATTCCAAGGTCACTGCTCTACTGATAGGTTACAAGGAAGTGACTGAAGGAGAGATTATTCTACCCAGTAAAGGTTATGTCCTCCCAGCCTCCTGCTTGCCTTCCCTGGGACTGCCCTGTGTCGGTGGGCCTCCAGGGGTATAGGCATTGGTGCTTTCCCTGGTGGGCAGACCCCTGGGGATGTGGGCCCAACAAGTCCCAAATTTATTGCCAACAGTCTTAGTCCAAGTCCTTCATAAGTAGTACATGGTATTTCTGTAACACTAGGGGGATTTACTGATTTATTCTCTTCCTTAGTCCTGTTAATCCCTAACCTGAGGAAACAACCTTTCTCGGGGAGGTGGTCCTGTTTAAAACACATAGTGCTAAGATGGGGAGCAAACATATGCCATATACGCCAGGTCCCTTGAAACATAAGCTGTGCAGATGTTTCTTCCCTGCAGCGACTGTGTCAAGCAGCAAGGGTGGACCGGCCTCCGGCAGTTGCACAGATCCCACTGCCCAGGACCAGCAAGCTAGGAGCCCACGAGTTTCAGTGCCCATTCTGACTTTCACAATCAGAGATGGCAGCAAAGGCGGCATCATCAGGAACTACCACGCCTTGGTCTTGTCATCCAGTATACGCAAGATACTGGCAACATTATCATCAAGCAATGGCTTGGATGCGAAGCCACCAGAATGCCTATCTGAAGGCCGTAAAGTCTTATTTCAGTTCTCCGTGGTACTTCACTCCGGGAGATCTTACCCAGAACTCTTATGCTAAGAAGGGTGGATCTCCTCAGTCCTTCTGTGACCATCACTTGGCCTCCCAGGGCTCCCACTGTGGTTATTCACTTTCTCCAAGGTCTGGGCACCGTCCTCACGACAGCGCAAGCGAAGACCAATCTTGGTCCACAGAGGAGGCGACGGAGACCGGCTCAGATGCTGGGGTGGAGTACGACCTGAGCAGCATGGAGATCACGGAGGAGCTCCGCCAGTACTTTGCGGAGACCGAGAGGCACAGGGACGAGCGGCGGCGGCAGCAGCTGGACACGCAGCGCCTGGAGGACTATGTGAACGCCGACCACGACGACCTGTATTACAAGACTTGCCGACATGAAGCGCTTGTACGGGGACAGCGCCGCCAAGATCCAGGCCATGGAGGCCGCAGTGCAGCCGAGCTTTAACAAGCACTTTGACCGAAAGCGGCCCAAGTACTGGCCCGTCATCCCGCTGAAGTTCTGAGCCCTGGGCCCCCAGCCATCCCCTTCCTCTGGGATTTGCTCCTTCATCTGCTTCTGTGCATTTGCTCAGGGAAAGGGGGCTTTGTCCTGAGAAATCAGCTTGTTCACCAAAGTGCCAGTGAGCCCGTCAGGGGATGGAGGTGGGTGTGCGGGTGGAGGGGGAGAGGGGGAGAGGGGGGGATAGGGAGAGGGGAGGGATAATGTAATATGTCAGCCTTTTTAAAGCAGCAGGGCGTGTACTGTTGCCTGCATGAGAGATTTTCCTTTGACATAAAATGATAATTTCATATGCAAAAAACACACACACAACAAAAAATAAATAAAAATTGGGATTGCCGTGAAGGTGGGAAAAATAGAGGTCGGAGATGTGAGTAGGATAACAACAAGGCATATTTTTTATTTTGAACATCTGTAGCTCTTTCTGATGTGCAGAATTTTAAAAGATAGGAAATGTATTCCAGCTGATAAGAGTCATTCCCTGTGGCTAGAGGAGAGGAAAGGTGGAAAGAGAACAGCAGGGAGGTTAATGTAGACAGGCATCACCTCTAATACTGGTATTACTGTGCCCCGAATAGACAATAATCACGTATCGCATGGATAGAAGAGGTTACAATTAAGTTGTTGTCAAAGAACATTAAAGGGAGTAAATCAGGAACCTGAATAGAATGTATTGGTGTGCCACAATACGTCGGATGGCCTGGTTTCCCTTCGTCAAGGGATTTAAAATGCTACACGGGGCTTCTCTCGCTATGCTGGCGCTTTTCTATGCAAAGGGCAAGCCTGAACCTTCCAAACAGGTTGGAACCTGGGCTGTCGAAGGCGCCAAGGATGTTATTTCTCCGGTACTCAAGTCACCTAAGACATTCATACTGAAGTGTTGCGGCCAAAAGGTAAACTGAGGTGGGAGGGGGGGTGAAAGGATTAAGGAAAAGACAGACAAGAGAATGAAAGCTGGGTCTCGGTGGGACGCTGCCTCCCTGATGAGGAGACGAGGACAGCGCCCACAAGCCGTGTCTTTATTTTATAGCAGATGCCACGAGGCAAAGTAGGGGCGTGATCACGTTGTTTACAGCATTCTCGTGAGCTCCAACCTCACTCAACTATATGCACCTGAACTCTACCACAAGGCACGTGGGGCCACCTGTTTGGACCATAGGTTCAAGTTTACAACCACAGCCATTGGCTATGATTGTGCTGGGTGGGCCCTGCCCTCCAGCTGGGACTTGCACGTGGCAATGAGAGGACCCTGTCCTTTCATTAGTCCGAGGCTTGAACCTGGCCAAAACACCATAACAGGATTTAAAAAAGATTCCCAGGTGATTCTACTGTGCAGCCGAGGTTGAGAACCACTGCTCTAGGCTGATCTTCAAGGCACAGGTGGTGATGCTCCGGGAGAGCCCCGGGAGAGCGGCCAGGTGGTGGCTCGCCACACCACCGAGTCATTAGACCTGAGACCGAGAGAAGTTAGCTTCCGCTGCCTCCCAGACGCCCGTAACGATTTGCCCGTAAAGCTATGGAATCGCCTGTACGGCATCAAACCCGACACCACATCAAACTACACCCCAGACCCAGATCATCGTCTAACTTCGCGATTGGCCCTTTTGGCCTCCACTCAGAGGCCGGTGACTCTCCTGGCGCATGCGCGTCACCTGCTTCCGGCCGGGTGCTCGGTGCGCAGGCCTTTCCGGCCCGGGTGCAATTCCTACCCCGCTTTCCTCGGCCAGGTTCCTCTGTGTGCCATGGCTCCCGACCCAGGCCCCCTGCCCGAAGGGCCTATCTTAGAGCTCCTACCCGTAGACACTCGGGACCGGGGTACTCAGCGTTGCCGCCTGGGCCCGGCAGCCTTCCGTGCCCTGGGCGCGCACTTGGGCTCGGCGGTGAAGATCTCGCTGCCGGACGGCGGCTCCTGCCTCTGCACCGCCTGGCCGCGGCGGGACGGAGCGGACGGGTATGTGCAGCTGGATCCGCAGTGCGTGAGCCCGGGATCGGCGGCCGGGACGCCGGGGTCCCGGGGGAGCCTCAGCCTGAGCCGCATCCGCCTAGTGCCCTGCCCGCCCCTCCGGCGCCTTACCGTGTGGCCGGAGTTGCGGGAGCGGGTGGGCGCGCCCTGGGTCCCGAATCCAGCCGCGGTGCTGGAGGCGGCGCACGAGCTGCTGAGGAACCGGCCGGTCTCCCGGGGCCACGTGGTGGCCGCTCCGCCCGGCATCCCGGGCCCGGTGGCCGCCCTTCACATCGTCAGCGGGGTGCCCGCCCCGGACCCGGCCGGGCGGGTCACCCCTCACACCCTCATCAGTCTCAGCGGGGCGCCTCCGATCCAAACACACCCGCAGCCCGAGGTGCCGCTGGGGGGCCTTTCGGAGGCGGCCGACTCGCTGCGGGAGCTCCTCCGCCTGCCGCTCCGCTACCCCCGCACCTTGGCCGCGCTGGGACTGGCAGTGCCCCGCGGGGTGCTCCTGGCGGGGCCCCCGGGAGTGGGCAAGACCCAGCTCGTGCGGGCCGTGGCCCGGGAGACGGGCGCGGAGCTGCTGGCGGTGAGCGCCCCCGCGCTGCAGGGCGCCCGGCCCGGGGAGACGGAGGAGAACGTGCGGCGGGTGTTCCAGCGCGCGCAGGGGCTGGCCGCCCGCGGGCCCACCCTCCTCTTCCTGGACGAGGTGGACGCGCTGTGCCCCCGGCGGGGCGACGCGCACCAGGCCCCCGAGAGCCGCGTGGTGGCCCAGGTGTTGACGCTGCTAGACGGCTTCAGCGGGGACCGCGAGGTGGTGGTGGTGGGAGCCACCAACCGGCCAGACGCACTGGACCCAGCGCTGCGCAGACCTGGGAGATTTGACCGAGAGGTAAACAGGCCCGGCCAGTTACCCCCTTGCCCCTGGAACCTCGTCCTCTCCTGGCCCTGGTTGGTTTCCCGAGGCCTTTGCCATTTAGGTTTGGAACTCGGTGAGGCTGGAGGGGGGCTCTTTGCCGTGCAAAGAACACCTTGGTTCTCTGTCCACATGTGATCTGCAAACAGGACGTGTTTCTCCAGGGTCACATTGTTCTGAGAAGCAAGGTGCTCATTAGCGGACAGTTTTGTTGTGCAGAAGAATACTAATCCGGTAATACTTTTTAGGGGAAGTAGGTTTGCTTACAGGCGCATTAAACTCTAATGAATTTAGAATGAGAATTTAAAGTAAAAGGATAGCCTCGAAATATAAATGTGACAAAATGAAAGGGTGAATGAAGGCAGGGAATAACGAAATCGGAGCAGATATAAACTCATCTGGATTTATTCCTTGCTTGTGAGGATGCCAGCGTCCTATCCCGAGTTGCCAAGGAAGGTGGAGTATTCAAAGCTGACCTGTCTTATAGGCTTCAGTCTTAAATTGATTCTTGATTTCTAGTCAATAGTTTGAATAGTGTTTAAGTGATGTTTGAACTTTGTGGTAGGATTCTAAAGAGACAGTTGATAATTGCATACTTTTACCTTAATTTGGTCTGAACTTGAGTGGATTTTGTCCTTTCACTAACTAATACCACTTTCCCAAATCAGCTCCATAAGGACAGGGCCCTAGACTATCTGGTTTATTGTTGTATCACTGACTCCTAGAATTTGGTGCGGTCTCAAAAATGACAAATAAAAATTTGTTAAATGACATATGTAATTTTCATTGTGCAACTTTTTAGCCAGTGTTTCTCTTCTGGAAAATTAGGATTTTCATATGTTCAGAATCTGAGGTATGCTTAAGAGTACATAGTAATAATTCCTAATTTGCTCACTAAATTATTGTACATGTTTGTGAGGATATAAAGAAATATGTTAACCTGGCAGAGTGGCTCAGTTGGTTGAGCATCTTCCCAGACACCCACAACGTTGTGGGTTTGATCCCTGGGAAGGGTGACACTAGATGCAATCAGTGGATGTTTCTCTCACACATCCATGTTTCTCACTCTCTCCCCCCTTCCCCCGCCTCTTCTCCTAAAATCAATAAAAATATCCTGGGTGAGTATTTAAAAATAATAATATTTGAAACTACAAACATTATTTTTTGCTTTGCATATAGGTTGTCATTGGGACTCCCACATTTAAACAAAGAAAGGCAATTCTACAGGTGATTACTTCTAAGATGCCCATCTCCAGTCAAGTCGATTTGAGCCTCCTTGCAGAAATGACAGTTGGCTATGTTGGCGCAGACCTGACCGCACTCTGTAGGGATGCTGCCCTACATGCTTTACATCACAGTGAGAAGGTAGGAAACTGACCTATGACCATGTATGTTAATTTTTTATTTTATTTTATAAATCAAACTTTTATTATGAGGAGCTGGCTGTACAATATCTAAAAAGAAAGTTAAGGTGAGGGAAGCAGATGACTACTTCCTTCCACCCAGCGTGTGTGTGTGTGTGTGTGTGTGTGTGTGTGTAGAGAGAGAGAGAGAAGGTTGGCAGAATTGTGACAGCATCAAGGGGCAGGCTGAGGCGAGCCTGATCCAGGGGGCTGGGAGCCATTAGCCTTTGGAGTCCCTGGAGCTGGAGGAGGGCTATCTCCAGCTTCCTGTTTCCCCCCACAGAGGGCACTGCCCCTAAGTGGGGAAGGGGCTGAGGATTGGGGAAGGACTGGGGAAGGGTGGGAGGTGGGGCCTCCTTTGCTGTCCCCTGTTGGGGGAAGAGAGACCACTATGTACTTCTGGACACTGCCGGGGCCAGAGGGGGCAGTGCTGGGGGGTGCAGCTGTGGCAGTGGAGACCAGCTTGACAATGGGCTGCACACTGGGGACCGTGGTAGTGACAGGAGAGGTGGTGGTGGAGCCTGAGCCAGGGGCTGAGGTGCTAAGGGACAGGACCTGTTGGGTGGATGAGGCACTAGAGGACGATGACATTACAATAAACTTGGTGGGAGTGGGGGAAGGCTGAGGTGGAGCAGCAGCTTGTGCAGACACCAGTGTCTGGACGGGCAGTGCAATGGAGCCAGGGACTTTCAGCAAGCCAGGGGTCCGAGGGCCAGGTTGAGGGGCCTGAGAAAGGGTCAGCGTGGGTCGGGGCTGAGTGATGGTCAGAGTGGTCCTGTTGACCTGTTGAGCCTGCAGAGCAGCTTGAGCCCAGGCCTTGATCACATGGGAGCAGAGGAGAGGTCCAAGGGACCCAAATTCTGCCCGATAGGCATCCTGATTGTCAGGTGGTAGGCGCAGCTTTGCCAGAACAGGGGCACAGTGCTTCAGGAGGAAGCTCTGCTCATGGTCAGCTCCAATTCGGTCAATGTTGCTTAGCACAGGGCCATCCAGGACACTTCGGATCCGCTCCCCCTCCTGCTGCAGCCGTGGCAGAATCAGAGTTTCAATCACATCATGTCCCAGCTCGGCCAGGCCTGCAATGGAGCCGTAACGTGTAGTCCATGGAGTCTTCTCATCCACCCAGCTCTTGGTTAAGGTCTTGGTGATCCGGGACTGGATGTTGTTAGTGGTTGTGCTGAAATGCTTGCAGATTTGGGCCACCAGGCGGGCAGCAAAGTCCCGGAGTGCCAGTGATTGTCCACATCTGGCCTCAGACACAACTGTCTGCTCACGGTGCAGGTCATCACAGCTGGAATCAATTCATGCACGTATTTTTCTAGATATAGCGTAGGGTTGTCCATCAGTGCCTTCACCATGTGCATCAAATAGATGAGCAGGGCCAGGTTGTTCTGCACCACGTTCACACGGACCCCCTCTGAGATGAAGGTGCTGAATTGTGGCAGCATCTGATAGAGCCCTAGATCTGTTGTGATGCTGTGAAGGGCCTCCGCTCTCTTGGCTTCACATGACCCCACACAGGCTTCAGTGATCTCCTTGTAGTACAGTTGCTGCTCCACAGACAACTCATGGATACTTCGGGGCTTTAATCGAAAAGGGCCCCCCTCCAGGAGGAGTGGTGCCTTCTTCTCTTTCCCTTTGCCATCAGCTGGAGCAGCCCCTTGACCTTTGCTTTTCAAGGGTCCATCTTTCTCCTGGCCTGGCTTTGCTGACTTCAGGGGTTCTGTGGCCTCAGCCTTCTGCTGCTCTTTGGGAGCTGGAAGTGGATTCTCTGGGATAGCTGGCTGGCAGCCTTCAATGCTCAACCAATGAGCTTTGAGGCAGACGTCCAGGGGCACCCGGGGCAGAGGGGTATTGATGATGTCACTCAGGTCAACCTCCTTCTCCTCATAGAAGTAGAGTTCCCGGCCCCCACCAGAGGCGAACTGGAAAGGAATGAACTCTTGAGCATGGAAGCCATACAGCGGCTCAACGTTCTTTAGCTTCAGTGCATAGTCAATGTCACTGGTGGTGAGCTTCTGCCGCTTCCCCATGTGCATGCATTTTAAGGCATCCTGTGCAATCTCCTTGATGTGGTAACTGACTTCATCTGTCAGCAGCTGACAGGTTTCTTTCTGAATCTGGGCGATGCCCATTGATTCGGCCACCACCTTCATTGACTCTGAAGGCAGCACAGTATTGCTGAGCTTCAGCTTTTCCTCAGCCATTCTGGAGCTCTTCCTCCCTCCTCTGAAGGATGATGCCCCAGGGTGGAGAGATGGGAGATCCACTGCCAAAGCGCTGCTCACCCGGTGCTCGGCACCATGTTGGCCCCGCCCCCTCCCCTATGTTAATTTTTTAAATTAAGATAAATTAATTTGGGGGATTAAAAAAAAAGTGGTAAGTACATTTTCTTGGGACTTTTGATACCTTCCACAGCTGTTTCTTTTTTTTTTTTTTTTTTTAAATATATTTTATTGATTTTTTACAGAGAGGAAGGGAGGGGGAAAGAGAGTTAGAAACATCGATGAGAGAGAAACATCGATCAGCTGCCTCCTGCACACCTCCCACTGGGGATGTGCCCGCAACCAAGGTACATGCCCTTGACTGGAATCGAACCTGGGACCCTTCAGTCCACAGGCTGACGCTCCATCCACTGAGCCAAACCAGTTAGGGCCACAGCTGTTTCTTATATATATTTTTAACATCTGAAACATTTGAGAACATACTGTAGCAATGATGCCCCTATAGCCTTGAAAATGCAAGTGTATATTTCCTAAAAACAAGAATTTTAACCAAAGTATAGTAATCTGTTGGGGTCCAGCCCCAGCAGGTCCAGGGGTTCCCACAGGTGTGGACAGAGTTGGCGAAGAAGGAATGACACAGAGACAGCGTTCAGATGATCAGCATAGTTGGTTCTCTAGCCAGGTTCTCCAGCCAGGTTCTGTGTTTTATTGTCTTGTTACATCTGTATTTATACCAGTTGATTTTAATCCTATCAATTTCTATTCCAAAGGTTAGGGTGTTTCTTATCTCCATTTCAGGGAGTAAAGATTATGTAGCTTAAGGGTGATTGTAGTTAAAGTGATTAACTACCCGCCTGGCACTTAGTTAAGGGGTTTTATCCCCTCCCTAACTTCAGGGAAAAATCCCTACCTGGGGAAACAACCTTTCTCGGAGAGGTGACCTTGGTTAAAACACACAGCGCCAAGAAGGGGAGCAAACATATTAAGAACAGTATGCCATATACGCCAGGTCCCTTGAAACATATGCTGTGCAGATGTTTCTTCCCTGCAGCGACTGTGTCAAGCAGCAAGGATGGACCGGCTTCCGGCAGTGATCAAGATGAGGAAATTAACACTGACACCATACTTTTACCGAATCTATATAGGCTTTATCCAAATGTCACCATTTGTCTGACATTTCATATAGAGCAAAAATTTAAAAGGAAAAGCAAAAATATTACTTTTAATCCAGGATTACACACTGCATTTAATTGTCATGATTTCTTAATCTTTTAAAATCTAACCATTTTTCAGCCTTTCTCTTATGACTTTAACTTTTTAAGAGTACAGGTCAGTTATTCTGTAAAATACTCCTCAGTTTGACTAATGTTTCTTTATAATTTGACTCATGTTTTGCATTTTTGGCAGAAATATCAAATGATACTGTGTTCTCATTGAATCTATTAGGTAACTTTGATTTCTTGGGTAAGGTGGTATCGCTGACATTTTTCCATTGTCATAATACTATTTTCCTTTCTTATTAATAAATATAGGGAAAATAACCGTTTCTAACTCAGGAAAAGATTGGGCACCTGTAATTTTTTAAAAATTTGACTTTGACATTCAAATCTTTAATTCATGACTACCTTTCTTAAAAATATTTAGAATATTAGCTTAAATGCAATAATTTTTAACATTACAGATTGGAAATCTGTTTACTTTGTATGTAATAAGTAATCCTGAATTTCTAAAACCCTTTAGAAAAAAGTTAATTTCAGCATACTGAAGATTTGGGACAACGTTTATAAATCTCTGTTGTAATGGTAACATTGACCTTTGATCTTATAATTTTGAAACCCAATTTAAACTATAAAAGGATGACTTACCCTAAAGGATCTCTTTACCTAGATAATTTGTATCCTTCCTTATTTTCTTTTCATATACATTTACTCTTACACTGAAGGAGGGGAAGGAGTTATATGAACTTATGTCCTCATCTTCTGAGTTTGAACCAAAACTGCTTGAAGATTTAATGACAAATCCCAGGTGTAAAGGTGTATTTTGCCTTTTGAGGGATGAAGAGAAGATCAGGGCATGGGAAAGGAGATGTACATTTAGGATTCCTTTGCTTTGAAGTTCCAGGTTTGACCTTAAGCACTTTGGCTTAGGTGTGCCAGCCAGCTGCTGTCATCCTAGGGCGGAGCCCAGTGCTACTTGAGGAGGGGCCTGCCCAGGCATAGTTACCACAGGTGATGGCTGAGTTCATAAACAACCAGGGGAAGTGGAAGAAAGAAAGGCAAAAAGGAAGAAGGGACAGAGGCATCTGGAGAGGTACTGGCTCCATCTTTTCATTCTTTCCCCCTCCAGGCAGCCGAGGGGCTGGTACTTCCTCTGTCTGTGCCAGGGTAGACATGGGACACATTAAAGTTCTTCACATTGAAGTTCTTATTAAAAGATGAGAAATACAGTTTAATACATGCACATATGCATACAGAGGGAAAAGAATTTTATTTGCCTGAGAGGATTATGAGAAGCAAGTGAAATAATGTAGGTGTTATCTAAACATTAGTATTCAGGTACCCAGCATCTAACACTGCCAACCAGTTAAAAATTATTTAATAGTGTTCTTTATAAGAAATTAAACAAGATAAAAAATTGTAAAGAAAGTAAAGATTGCCTAAAATTTTTCCCAGAGATTATAAATATTGACATATTTTAAGGAATGCTGTTCAGAATTGCTCTATACATATATATTAATTTACATAATCTTACATAAATGGGATAAAATAGTTATTGAAAATGGGAATTTTTGGACAAGTAAATGTTTAGAATTTGATATAAGAGGGCAAATACTTTTAAAAAATACAAATATTACAAATAGAAATATGAGTTTTTATTTATTTTTTTTAATATATTTTATTGATTTTTTACAGAGAGGAAGGGAGAGAGATAGAGAGCTAGAAACATCGATGAGAGAGGAACATTGATCAGCTGCCTCCTGCACATCTCCTACTGGGGATGTGCCCGCAACCCAGGTACATGCCCTCGACCGGAATCGAACCCGGGACCCTTCAGTCCGCAGGCCGACGCTCTATCCACTGAGCCAAACCGGTCTCGGCAAGAAATATGAGTTTTTAACTCTAACAAAAAACTTGCTTCACTAGGATGATTAAGGAAATTGCTCTTCGAAATATAATCTTAGAGTAAATTTGGACTTTCTTAGGATAACATAAAACCTAATAGCCAAAAATGAAATGATAGAGAAACAGTCTAGGAGAAAATAAGTAATAAGGTGTGAACAGGATTACAAACGGCCAAGAAACATGAAAAATTCTCTTTAAAGATTAGTCTCTTTCAGTTCTTAACTTTCTATTTTGAAATAAATAAAATTTTAGGGAGAGTTGCAAGACAGGTAACTTCTGCTAAATCTTTTATCCAAATCCACCAGTTTTTAACATTTTACCTAATTAGCTTTATCATTTTCTCTCTCTGTGTGTATGTATTTTTTCTGAATCATTTGAGGTTGGGTTGCATACATTATAACCATTATCCCTTAATATTTGAATGTCTGTTTCCTGACAACAAAAGTATTTTCATACATGACTATAGTATGGTTAAGTATAGTCATTATATCCTGGAAATTTAATATTGATACAAAATGTTATCAATTCTACAGTCCACATGCTGATTTTGGTAATGGTTTCAATATTTTTAGCATTTTTTTTCTTCAGTAGAGAATTTAGTTCAGAATAATATATTACACTTAGTTTTTACTTACTTTTAGTCTTGAACTCCTCCATGGCCTTTTATTTTGTGAGTGAGATATTTGACATTGACATTTTTTAAGGATGTGGGTCAGTGATGTAACAGAATGTCTCTCAGTTTGGGTTTGCCTAATGTTGCTTCATAGATTCAGGTTATGCATGCCTGCTGGGAATACTACCTTATGTCATAGTGTGTTCTTAGGGTAGCGGAAGATTCCCACCATCCCTCATTGGTGATGCCACTAAGTAGTGACGGATGTGATCATCCAGCCCAGGTTCTGTCCAGTGTCTCACTATATAGCTGCTATATTTCCCTTTGCAACTAACACATCTATGAGGAGACCCTTTGAGATCATGCAGATACCCTGCTCTTCATCAGACTTTCCCTCCCCTAGATTAGACTCCGTTCTTGCTCAAAGAAGCCTTTACTGTGATGGTTCCAAAAAGTGATTTTCTAGTTAAATTTAATTAGCACAATTCTGAGTCTCATTTCCTCTGTCACATTGGGAGAAATTTACAAGTTTGGTAATGTCCAGTGCCGGAGAGGTATGGGGAGAACAGCAGCTAAGTATTCATTGGTGCAGCTTTGAGGACAGTCTGGTGATAGCTGTCACAACTATAAATGTACACACACTCTTAAACCCTGTCATTGTGCTTTGAGGAAATTACAGAAAATACTTGATATGTAGAAGTGAGGTAGAAAAAAAGGAGTGAGGTAGAGTTCTGTTAGTTGAAAAGATTTCTAAGTTTTAAAAAAAGTACAAATATGTGTGGTGTGGTCTCCCATTTGTGTTATCTGTTTGAAAGGATATACTTATTATTATAAAACCTACTAGGAATACACAGGAAGCTTGACATCCTCAGGGATGATTGGTTGGGGGGAGAGGTTCTAGTTTTTTTGTACCGTATATATAAATTTCTTTATTAAATTCAAAAGAAGATAAAAAACGTAATTATTCCAAAAATCTCACCTCACTTTTGGTTTGATTGTGCTTTTTTTGAGTGCTTTTCTTCAGAACCAGGACAGTCCGATGATTGATGAAACAGACTTCCTTGAAGCTTTTAAAAAGATTCAACCTTCATCATTTCGAAGTGTCATTGGACTGATGGACATCAAGCCTGTTAGCTGGGAAGAGATTGGTGGCCTTGAAGATGTAAAACTGAAGTTAAAACAGGTGAGATGGAGAATCTGCTGAAGCCAGTAGAATATTACAGCTTACATGTAATGTCTTTATGATGAAAACATGCTATGCCGAAACGGCTCTTGCCACCATCACTATTTTGATCCTCACATTTAAATCCAGTGATCACTTTTCAGTCCTTATTTAATTGGACTTGTATAGGCATCAAATAGTATGCTTCATATTTTGCTACTTCATCCTCTTATTGTTTTTTTCTTTAAGGAGTTTATAATCTAGAACAGGGGTCAGCAAACTTTTTCTGTAAAGGACCAGATAGTAAATATTGTGGGCCATATAGTCTGTGTTGCAACCACTCAACTGCCGTCATAGCACAAAAGCAGCCATAGGCAATGCATAATGAGTACTTGTGTTCGGTCGAAACTTTATTTATGGACACTGAAATTATACAATTTTCACATCATAAAATATTTTTTTGATTTATTTTCTAAGTATTAAAAAATATAAAAATGATTTAGTTTGTGGGCTGTACAAATACATAGTGGTGGGCCTCACTTTGCCCAGGGACTGGTAAAAGCACAACATTATAGTAAACAATCAGTATGGCCTGGAGGGCTACTTGATCTGGTTCTCACAGTGGATGTGTTGAGGGTCACAGCTCTCCAGACCCTCTTGCCTGCGTTGCAGGTTCAGAAATGGATTTTGCCAGTTTACCTTCTGGTGATCCTGCCATAAGGAACTAGATTTCTCTACACATACAAAGCCTGACTTACCAGTATAAGTATCCATTATCACTTACTCATCTTAACTAGGAGCTATGGATCTACAGAGTCCATGGATAAACACATTTGTAATATGCCCCACTTTTTGATCATCATTGTCAATCTTCTCAAAACATGTGAGAGATCAGCCATTCCTTCCTGTTGAAAACTCTTCGGCTTTGAGATGTTAAGCTCTCCTGCCTTCCTGAACACTCCTTTCCCGTACCTTCAATGTCAGTGCTCCAAGCTCCCGAGAGTCCTCTTTTTGCATCCTGTGAGTGAGTTTGTGATCTCGATGTCCAAAGCTCCAACTGTCCCCTGAAAACTGCTAACTCAAAAATCTTTATATCCTGCAGACGGTTATTTTGATTATCAGAAGTACTTAGCTGCCTGCCTACCACATAACTTCCAGGGATCTCAAACGTAGCTTGTTCAAAGTTCAGCTCATCAATTCCACCTCCACACCTGAATCTCCTACCTCAGTGAAGACAGCCAGCCACCCCATCCCCAAGTCAGAAACCTGTCTTCTAAATGGTCATGTCATACATGCACATACCTCCCCTCTGGATTTAGAGCTTAGTCCCTGTGTAAAATGCAGTTACATTTTATGTTTTAAATCCATCCCTTCCCCACCATCTCCACTTCCTGTGACACATACAGCCTTGTTATTTTTGTAGTCTGAATCAATGCAGGAGAATTTTAATTGGTTTCCCTGCCTCTAGTTTCATTTCCTTCCAGTCCCTTGTCATACTGCTTCCTCAGTGTTGCCTAAAACTTTTAAGGCCCATGGTGATCTGACTCCTCCTTCCATGTCAACTCTATTGCTCCTTGCTTCTCCCATCCTCCCCTCTGTTCCTGCTTACTGTTGGCGAGATGAATTAGTTGGTTTCGTGTCTCTCTGTATGTACTGTTTCTTCTCCATGACCTTCTCTGGCCTGGTTGTTAGTTTACAAGCCTGTCTTCCCAGCTGAAATATGAGGCCGAGGTACAGAGGTCTTGTCTTATATATCAGTAGTTAAAAGCTTCTGCCCTTGGTCTGCACTGCCTAGGGTCAGTCTCAGTTCTGCCTCATTAGCAATCAGCTCTGAGAAAGTTACTTAACTTTTCTAAGCCTGGGTTTCAACATCTGTAAAATTATGATGATAAAACTATCTACCTAAAGGGTAGTGAACCTTTATTTACTCTCCAGTTAACATTTATTGAGTGCCTACTTTGTGAAGGTGTCATTCTAGGTGCTGGGGATTTAGAGGTGAAATTGGCTTATAATGTAGCAGGAGCAGAATGACAAACCAAACATGGAAAAATAATAACTCAAGATAGTGCACGAATAAGTGCTCCAAAAGGAAAGGAGGGCAGTAGCATAGAATGACAAGGAGGAGGAGGGTCTGCTTTAACTCTGGTGGTCAGGGAAGACCTCTCCAAGGAAAGGACATTTGAGCTGAGACCTGAATGATGAGGGGTGTCCACACAAAGGCCTGAGGGAGAGTACAGGCAGAGAGAATAATAGGCTAAGGCCCTGGGGTGGGAATGAACTGGGTGTTAGGGTGATAGTCAGGTTATGTAAGGCCTTGTAAGCAGTGGTAGGTAAGGAGTTTGGATCGGAATGTGTTCTAATTCTGATGGCAAGTCGTTGAAGGACTTTAAGAAGGCAGTGATGTGACCTGACTTAGGTTATAAGATCCCCAGCTGCTGAGTACGGGTACCTGAGAATTGTTGAAGGAATAGATGCATTTACTGAATTATGTGATGTTTTATTGTTACACTAAAATGACTGTCTCTTTTTGTATACTTAGAGCATCGAATGGCCTCTGAAACACCCTCGTGAATTTGTTAGGATGGGCCTGACACAGCCCAAGGGAGTTCTCCTGTGCGGCCCCCCTGGGTGTGCTAAGACCACCCTGGTGAGGGCCCTGGCCACCAGCTGTCATTGCTCCTTTGTTTCAGTGAGCGGAGCTGATCTCTTTTCACCTTTCATTGGAGATTCAGAAAAACTCTTGTCTCAGGTTTGTTGGTTTATTTTCTCCACGTAGTTAAGTTTACTTTTGAATTTTCATTTCATGCCTTAAGGATAAACCTTTTTAAAAATGTAACAGGCTTTTTATTCATTACTAGAGGCCTGATGCACGAAATTCGTGCAAGGAGCTCGGCCCTCGCAGCCCCGGCTTTGTCCAGAAGTTCGATCAGCTGTCTAGTCTAATTAGCATATTATACTTTTATTATTATAATTTAGAAAAGTTATGTATTTGTTTATAGAAAATTTAGAAAATATAGAAAAATATAAATAAGAAATACTTCATAACCCCTCCACCTACATTAACATTTTAGTGAATTTCTTTTGTCTTTTTATTTGCTTGGGCAGGAGATATATGTGTATCTTTATTGTGATTTTTTTTAATGTAACATCACTTTTAAAATTCCATAGTATTAAAAATTATTTGAAAACATGATTTTTAACCCTTACATAATATTCATTTATTTATTTGTTCCCCAATTTTAGGCATTTAGAATCTTTCTCTTCTTTTTACATTGTAAAAATAGTAATGTAGAAAACACATTCATCTAGGTAAGGCATCATATATAGCTTTTTAATATTTTTATTTTCCTAACAAAAGGTATTTCAACAAGCAAGAGCAAACACTCCAGCAATTGTGTTTTTGGATGAAATTGATTCAATTTTGGGTTCTCGATCAGTCAGCAAAACAGGATGTAATGTTCAAGAGAGTGTTCTTTCTGTTCTTCTGAATGAATTGGATGGTGTTGGACTGAAAACTATCGAGAGAAGAGGAAGTAAATCAGATCAACAGGGGAAATACAAGGAGCTGAAAAAAAATGAAGAGGTATTTATTAGCCAGATTCCACCAAAACTTCAGGCCCACATTAAACAGACCTACACTAGCTTGTCCTGAGCTGGCTTCATCTCAGAGGCGGAATTATATTCCTTCCATTAGGCTCTGTTAGAATATTTACAAAGCTGGTAAACTTGTGTTTTGGCTGGCAAAGGTGAGGTAAATTTGATAATAGCTATATATGAATGTGAATTTTATTCATTCTACGATTTAGAAAAATAACTTTACATATTGCTAATGGAGAAGGGATTTTCTTTTTATATATCTATCTATATCCTAATGACCGAGTGTCAATCCCTTTCTAAATTTATTTTTTGTTAAAGCGGATTTTTCCCCCCAATAATCGTAGTAATTGAAAACTTTGTTTCCTTGAGGAAGGGGTTTCCTTGGTTAAATGAAGTTAAAATGACCTTTCTCCCTTCCGAGTCTTCCCCAGATAGGGGTTGATGTAATAAATAATCAAATAATCCCTGACAGATCATTTTTCTTGTCTTTTATTCTTTCCTTGTTATTACTTATTTTCCATTTTTAAAACTGTCCCATAGAAAGAGAGTCACTTATAGCTCCTTAGGCCATATGCCACATGAAATGTTCTCATCAGATTTCATAGTGCATGAATTATTGTATAGTGTCTTATAGGTGTGTCTATCCAGCCTCAGCTAAAATACTTGCAAATATAGGGAACTCACTGCTTTGAGAGCTCACATTAGTGTTGAACTACTCTGACTATCCAGTTCAACACATCATTTTACATGCTTAGTGTGTAAGGCCACGGCCCGGCTGCTTTTAGGTATTTCTTATCTGTATCCAGGATTTACATACTTGCAGCTTATAAGGGTGGTCATATTTCTGCCTCTGGAAAGAAAATTAAAAAGTAAAGTAAATCTCCCTCTTCAAGGATGAGAGCCACAGCTTTTTCATAACCACACATCTCCATGTGTTTGTCATATGCTTCTGTCTTTTTAAGTCATCTATTTGAATGTAAACATTCACTGATGCTCAGGTGCCCTCAGATACCAGGTGGATGTTTTCTGCTATGAAGTAAGACTTTTCATGGAGAGATGTTCCCTCACGGTTGGCCACCTCCTTCCTCATGTGTACAAGTAGCTCTTGGATCAATCATTTGTTTCTGGGGTACCTTGATAACGAGAAGCTAGTCTGGATAGAAGGTATAAGCATCCCAGTCCCAAGAAAAAGATACCCCTATTTAAAAACAAATGATCCTTCTGATTTGTAATTTAAAAAAAATACATTGAATAATTAACTTTATTTCGTGTTGTGTTTCTTCAGGTAGAGTTTGAAGAAGTTTTTAATCGAAATGTCATGATTGTTGCGGCAACAAATAGACCTGATGTGTTAGATGATGCCTTGTTACGGCCTGGAAGAATAGATAAGATTATTTATATTCCTCCTCCAGATGAAAAGGTAATCATTGTACACACTTGCTCTGTGTGAACATTCTTAACACACATCAGTGTCTGAACTCTGAGGAGACTGGCAGAATTGAATCCCAAACAGGATATGGGTGTACATGGCATGTGTTGTACACTGGATTCTGCGTTCTTCCTGCCTTTTAATCTGCTTTTTCTGGGTATTCCGGCACTATTTTCAGAGAAACATAAACCTAAAAGTAACGTAGCTACTTCAGTGAGTTTGGTGAGTCTACTCATCATTATTTTTCAACTAGAAAGGAGGGACTGTAAAGTGTTACAAGGATTTTGGAGCTTATATGGGTCAGCATCCTTGTTTTACATGGAGAAATCTGAGATTCTGAGATTCCATAAGGTATTCACAGCCAAAGAATGAGTGAATTCGTTGCCCTTAACATCCAGGGCCATTGGCAGGGAGTGGTGAAAGACACGGAGAAAGAATTTTTTCTCTTCCTTGGGCCTTTATCAAGTTTTGAAGGGATGAAAAAAATTTTTTAAATTTTTAATGTCTTATGTTTTTAAGTTGTGTCTGACAGTTCATGTGTTTACTTTTAAACATGTCTGATGGCACTGTTTATACCCAAAAGAGAGATTCATCATGCCTCTTTTTTTTTTTTTTTTAAATTAAATCTTTATTGTTCAGATTATTACATTAGTTACTCTTTTTTCCCACCATAACTCCCCTCCACCCAGTTCCAACCCCACCCTCTGCCCTCACTCCCCACCCACTGTCCTCATCCATAGGTGCACGATTGTTGTCTAATCTCTTCACTCACCCCCACACCCCTTTCCCCCCCACCCAAGAAGAGTCAGTCCATTCCCTTTCTATGTCCCTGATTCTGTTACAATCACCAGTTCATCAGATTATTTATTCACTTGATTTTTAGATTCACTTGTTGATAGATGTGTATTTGTTGTTCATAATTTGTATCTTTACCTTTTTCTTCTTCTTCCTCTTCTTACAGGATACCTTTCAGCATTTCATATAATACTGGTTTGGTGGTGATGAACTCCTTTAGCTTTTTCTTATCTGTGAAGCTCTTTATCTGGCCTTCACTTCTGAATGATAGCTTTGCTGGATAAAGTAGTCTTGGTTGTAGGTTCTTGGTATTCATCACTTTGAATATTTCTTGCCATTCCCTTCTGGCCTGCAAAGTTTCTGTTGAGAAATCAGCTGACAGTCGTATGGGTACTCCCTTGTAGGTAACTGATTTTCTTTCTCTTGCTGCTTTTAGGATTCTCTCTTTGTCTTTTGCTCTTGGCATTTTAATTATGATGTGTCTTGGTGTGGTCCTCTTTGGATTCCTTTTGTTTGGGGTTCTCTGCGCTTCTTGGACTTGGAAGTCTATTCCTTTCACCAGGTAGGGGAAGTTTTCTGTCATTATTTCTTCAAATAGGTTTTCAATATCTTGCTCTCTCTCATCTTCTGGCACCCCTATAATTCGGATGTTGGTACGCTTGAAGCTGTCCCAGAGGCTCCTTACACTATCTTCATATTTTCGGATTCTTTTTTCATTTTGCTTTTCCGGTTGGGTGTTTTTTGCTTCTTCGTATTTCAAATCTTTGACTTGATCCTTGCGACCCTCTGGTCTGCTGTTGGGAGTCTGTATAATATTCTTTATTTCAGTCAGTGTATGCTTAATTTCTAGTTGGTCCTTTATCACGACATCGAGGGTCTCATTAGATTTCTTGAGGATCTCACTACATTTATCGGCGGTCTTACCAGTCTTTTCGAGGGCTTCTAAACAGTTCTTTAAAGACCTTAAAAGTGTGGTTTTGAACTCTATATCCAACAGTTTGCTTTCCTCCAATTCTGTTGTTTGTGTCCTGTTTCTTTGTCTCGGCATTTTTTTATGCTTCGCTGTGTCGATAGAGTGCCTTTCTGTGCTAAGTGTCCCAATTACCTAAGGTAGACACTCTTGGTGCACCCCCTTGTGGGCTTTGTGCACAGTCTTGTTGTGGTTAAGCCTTGATAACTATTGTTGTAGTTATCACTGTGAGGAATTGACCTCCAGGTCAATTGGCTGTGAGAATCAGCTGTGTCTGCAGTGGGAGAACTTCTGTGCTGGAGACACCCCTCTGGGGCTAGACTTGCTTCGATGGGGCTTTGGTGCTCACTGAGTCTGCCTCCTGAGTGTGTCTTTTATGGTTCCACGGAGCTTAAAGCTGGATGGTCCCACTCTGACCTCTGGGCTTCCTGGCTCCTGGATCTCTAGGGAGGTGCTAATCTAGCCTTTGCCTGAGGCTATCCAGCAAAAGCCTCCCTGCAGGGCTTGGGCGGGGCGGGTCCTACGGGATCAACAGGGCGGGATTAGCAATTATGGCTGCTCTCAGTCTTGCCCTCAGAGGCTCTGCTTCTCAGTGTCCCAGTAGTCGCTGCAAGCCCCACGGAGAGAAAGCTGCCCTAGGGTTCTGAGCGATGCCAGACAGTCCCGCTTCTCCCATATGGGTCTGGGTCCTTAGAGACTCGCCCGGAACTGGAGCTCAGAGCCTGAGACTCCCTCCCGATTGAAAACAACCGCGCCCTCAGCCTCCAGCCCTCTCCGCATGCACTCCGAACCTTAGTATTTTACTTCAGCACTGCGCCTCCTCTGAGCCTCGGTATGCTTTTCTCTTTCCTCCTAGTTGTAGAACATCCACTCAGCCAGCTTTCCTGTGGTTCTGGATGATGTCCGTTCCGTCTTTTAGTTGTATTTTTGAAGTGGTTGTTCGAGGCAGCAAACTCCCGTGTTTACCTATGCCGCCATCTTGGTTTCTCCTCATCATGCCTCTTAAAGAGATATATCTATGGTTGACTATTTTAAAAGTCAACTATAAAAATACTAAAATTTTATCATGATGTCATTATTTTTTACCATTGTCATATGAGCCATTGATGAGTTAATCTTCCTTACCTCTTCAGAAGTGATTCTTATTGTTTAATTCAAATATATATATATATACACACACACACACACATATATATATATTTGATAGGAAACTATAACTTGAAATGTTTTAATATAGCATCTATCAAACATAAATGTTATAAGGTTACAAACATATTATATTTTGTTCCAGGGCAGGCTTTCTATTTTGAAAGTCTGTACAAAAAACATGCCAGTGGGACCTGATGTTTCTTTAGAAAACTTAGCAGCAGAAACCTGTTTTTTCTCTGGAGCTGATCTTAGAAACCTCTGCAAAGAAGTAAGTTAATTGGAGAAATCTATGGTTCAGAACATGTCTTCCTTGATCTTCATTCACTCGGTATTTACTGAAAGACGTCTATGTGGCAGGCACTGGGCAGGGTGAAACAGACAGATGCAGCCCCGTTCCTATAGAGTTGATGGGCTGATGGGGAGTGTGCAGAGAGGCAAGTCATAATACTAATTGGCGATTGGAAATATGTAGTGAGTTGGGGGAATTTAGGGTGCTTTGGAAACATCTAGGAAGAACACCAACCCAGATTGGGTGTCATAGAAGGCTTTCTGAGAGAGGGTATGTGTAAACTGAAATTAAGAGGATGATGAGGGAGTAGCAGGCTAAAGGAGGGAAGAGCAGCGTTTGAGGCAGAGGGAATAAAATATGCAGACAATTGGAGATAAGTAATGACGTTATTGAAGAGGTGGACAGTGGCTAGATCACTCAGGTCATTATAAGACACGTTAAGGCATTTAGACTTTATTTTAGGGCAAAAGAAGCCATTGTCCAGTTTTCCCTTCCCATGAATTTTGTTAATAATTTTTTATTAATATTTTAATTTTATTGTTCAATTACAGTTTACATTCAATATTATTTTGTATTAGTTCCAAGTTAGACGATTATACTTTACAAAGTGGTCTTTTCGATATTTTCAGGGCACACCTGGCACCATACATAGTTATTATAATATTAACTGTATTCCTTGTGCTGTACTTTACATCCTTATTACTGATTTGTAACTCCCAATTTATTCTGCTCAATCCCTTCACCTTTTTCACCCAGTGTCCCAAACCCCCTCCCCTCTGGCAACCCCCGGTATGTTCTCTGTATCTATGAGTCTATTTCAATTTTGTTTATTCATTTATTTTCTTCTTTAGATTCTGCATATAAGTGAAATCATATGGTATTTAATCTTTCTCTGTCTGACTTATTTCACTTAATACCCACTAGGTCCATCCATGTTGTCACAAATGGTAGGATTTCTTTTTTTATTATTTATTGTTGAGTAATATTCCATTCTATGTGTGCACTGTAGCTTTTTTATCTACTTGTTCTCTGGATGGGCATTTGAATTGTTCCATACCTTGGCTACCTATATATATAAAAGGCCAATATGCTAAGTGTCCCAACTGTCCGACCAGTCGCTATGACACACACTGACCACCAGGGGGCAGACGCTCAATGCAGGAGCTGCTGTGACGTGCACTGTCCATTTACAGAGAAATGGCACCGTGGACCTGGCGCCCACAAAGCAACACTCGGCTCCCCCCAAGTGGGACACAGGCCCCGCCACCACCCTGGAGTGACAGCCCACCAAATCGCAGCTGACGCTGCCGAGACCCCATGGCGCAAAATGTGGCCCACAGCCCAGCCCAGCCTGGAAATGGTGGCTGTGGGTGCCGGGTAATGACATCATGTAGCAATGCCCAGCTTCCTCTCCCTAGTGACTAGCCTCCTTGGAGTTTCTTCAGCCCAGAAACATGACACTTTATAGCCAGCTGGAAACATTTTGCAGTTTAACCAAATGTCTGTGAAGCGTTTTCCCGTGCCTCATCTCATTTGATCCTTACAGAAGTCCTGGAGTAGGTAGATAGGAGACTCAGTAGAATCCTATTTTCTTTTCATTAGCCAGAAAACAGAGATTTAGAAAGCTTAGAAACTTGACCCGACTGAAAAGAAGTAAGAAATGGTGGAACTTGAAAATGACTTCAGGTTTTCTCACTGCACAGAATATAGTCACACACTGCTGCAGTTAAATATTTTACCCTTTGTTCTCTCTGCGTGATCTGCAATAATAATCTGCTTCATGTTGATATTTACTGTTTGTTGCTGACAATTACCTGAAAGAGAAGTTGGGGTGCTTCACTGGGCTGGAAAAGGTTTAGCAAAATCAGAAAGCAGGTATAATTAAACAAGTTTCTTCTATATAGACCATATATAAAAGGCTAAGTTGACTCCCACATGCACGATACATATAAAGCTCTTGCTGGTGCCAGTCGCATGCATGTGTTTCGATCTGTCATTGTCGATCGTGAATTTGGTTGACACTTCTATTATAGAGCAAGAGCGAATAGCGATATTAAAATATTTCTTCTAATTAATTTCCTTTCAATATGCACAAATTCGTACACTGGGCCACTATTTATTAGTTATAAATAATGCTACAAGGGACATAGGGGTGCATATATTCTTTCCATAAACTTCTATAGAATATAACATTCAGGATGCACAGATCATAAGGATACAGTTTATTGAATTAACATAAAGTGAATACACTTGTATATCCACTACTCGGGTTAAGAAAGAATATTAGCAACTTCCCAGAAGCCTTTCTTGGGCCTTCCCACTCTCTATCCCTAAGGAAAGCACTCCTGAACATTCAGGTTACTGCTATTTTGCTATTATGAAATATGCTGCTATGAACAATCTTGAACATGTCTATTGGTATACATGTGTATATATGTGTGTTTCATGTATGTATATATCTATAAAGAGAATTGTTGGGTCATAAAGTATGTATTTGACCTGTTCCTTTATGGTCAGTGCTGTGTCCTGTTTAGAAACTCCTAGTCTGAGGTCAAGAAGATAGTCTTTCTCGGCCCCGGTGAGGTTGAAATGGCCCCCGTGAGGTAGGGACGGCCCCGGTGAGGTTGAAACGGCCCTGGTGAGGCTCAGACGGCCCTGGTGAGGTTGAGACTACTCCAGTGAGGTTGGGACAAATAAAGGGGACCAGTATGGACTGATGAACAGGGGTAGATACAGAAGCAGAGCAACATTGAACAGAATGTTAAACTACAGTGGGAAGCCTGGGGAGGGTTGGGGGGGGGGGGATTAAGAGACCAACTGAAGGACTTATATGCATGCATATAAGATTAACCAATGGACACAAGACACGGGGCAGGGGGAGCAGGGGGTAGGGGCCGGGGGAATGTCAAGGGGGGGAAAAAAGGAGACATATGTAATACTCTTTGTAATACTTTAAGAAATAAAAATTATTTAAATATTTAAAAAAAAAAAAAAAGAAGATAGTCTTTCATCTTTAAATATGTAAATGGGCTCATAATGTATATATTATTCTGCAATTTGCTTTTTCTTTTTTTCCTATTTAAGGCCAGAGTTTAATGTAGAAGAAAAGTTCTAAGAGGACTTTCAATCATTAACTTTTTAGCTTTATTGTCATGGATACTGGAATTCTATGAAATATGACTGAGATTTTTGCATTCAGACTTTATATATTACAAAACAGAAATGGAGCAACTTATCTCTTATTGTCTCTTATAGGCTGCCTTGCTGGCTCTGCAAGAAGATGGACTAGAAGCAACCACAGTGAAACAGGAGCACTTTCTAAAAACCATAAAACTTATTTCAGAAACAAGGATTTTCTAACTTAGAGGATATTTAAAAATTACATACCTGCTCAAGTATCAATTAAAATGTGAACTTGCACTATAGTTTGCAAATTCACTTTTAGGGTTTGTATATATGGTATTTCCTGTAAATAAAAAAATCAAACAATCCTGTGCCTGATAAGACAAGATTCATCTTAGTTCTAAAAGGTATATTATGCCAAAACCGGTTTGGCTCAGTGGATAGAGCGCCGGCCTGCGGACTGAAGGGTCCCAGGTTCGATTCCGGTCAAGGGCATGTACCTGGGTTGCGGGCACATCCCCAGTGGGAGATGTACAGGAGGCAGCTGATCGATGTTTCTCTCTCATCGATGTTTCTAACTCTCTATATCTCTCCCTTCCTCTCTGTAAAAAATCAATAAAATATATTTTAAAAAAAAATAAAAAAAATAAAAGGTATATTAAAATACCATAATTTAGAAAGAAAGTATATATATTACGTTGATTTTGTAGTGGGGTGGTTGTTTTTGTTTGGTTTTGGTTGATTGCTTTTTAAACTTTATTTTGAAATAATTTCATATTTACAGAAAAGTTGCAAGAATAGCACAAACAACTCATATAGTCTTAACCCGTATTCACCATTTTTTAACATTTTGCTATATGCTGAACAGACATACCTCATTTCTATTGCGCCCGCTTTATTACGCTCCCCAGATGTTGCATTTTTTTTTTTTATTAAATATATTTTTTATTGATTTTTTACAGAGAGGAAGGGAGAGAGATAGAGAGTTAGAAACATCGATGAGAGAGAAACATCGATCAGCTGCCTCCTGCACATCTCCTAGTGGGGATGTGCCCGCAACCCAGGTACATGCCCTTGACCGGAATCGAACCCGGGACCCTTCAGTCCACAGGCCGACGCTCTATCCACTGAGCCAAACCGGTTTTGGCGATGTTGCATTTTTTACAAATTGAAGGCAAGACCCTCCACCAGCAAAAAGATTACAACTCGTTTTATTGTGATACTTTATTGCAGTGGTCTGGAACCGAATCTGAAGTATATCTGAGGTATGCCTGTGTTTCAGAATAGGTATTATACCTAATGCCCTTTCATCCCCTTAATACTTCATTCAGTGCATATTTCTTACAAACAAGGTATTTTCTTATATGACCACAGTGCACTTATCAAATTCAGGAAATTGAACATTGATACAATATATTAATCTATTGACCCATGATTTTCCTCCATTGTGCCAGTAGTCATACAGGATCCAGTCTAGGACCCTATGCTCCACTTAGTCATCCTGTCTCTTTACTCTTTTTTCTTTTATTATATATTCTATTGATTTCAGAGATGAAGGGAGAGGGTCAGAGAGATAGAAACATCCATGATGAGAGAGAATCATTGATCGGTTGCCTCCTCCACACTCCTACTGGGGATGGATCCTGCAACCCAGGCATGTGCCCTGACCAGGAATCGAACCAGCCACCTCCTGGTTCACAGGTAGATGCTCAACCATTGAGCCATGTCGGCTGGGCTGTCTCTTTACTCTTTAGCCTCTTTTAATCTGAAATAGTTCCTCAGTCTTTTTTGACCTTGGCATTTTTTTGAAGAGTACAAATTGTTTTATAGAACAACTAGAGGCCCAGTGCACAGCCCAGCCTGTGCCCTCTCGCAGTCTGGGACCCCTTGGGGGATGACCACCTGCTGGTTTGGGCCCATTCCCCAGGGATCGGGCCTAAGCTGGCAATCAGACATCCCTCTGGCAGCCAGGGAGCCCTTGGGGGATGTCCATTTGCCAGTGGGGAGCAGGCCTAAGCTGCAGTCAGACATCCTTAGTGCTGCTGAGGAGGTAGGAGAGGCTCCCACCACCACCGCTGTACTGGCAGCCATCAGCCTGGCTTGTGGCTGAGCAGAGCTCCCCCTGTGGAAGCGCACTGACCACCAGGGGGCAGCTCCTGCATTGAGCATCTGCCCCCTGGTGGTCAGTGTGTGTCATAGTGACCAGTCATTCCCAGTCTTTCTGCTGTTAGGGGTCAGTTTGCATATTACCCTTTTATTATATAGGATAGAGGCCTGGTGCATGGATGGGGGGCGGCTGGTTTGCCCTGAAGGGTGGGGCTCCCCACTGGGGTGCCTAGCCAGCCTGGGTGAGGGGCTGATGGCTGTTTTCAGGCTGGCCACACCACCTTTAGGGTGGGGGGTCCCGACGGGAGTGCCTGGCCAGTCTGGCTGAAGGGCTGAGGGCCGTTTTCAGGCTGGCCAAGCCTCCCCAGCGACAGAAGCTCCCAGCCTCTCCTTTTTTTCTTTTCTTTTCTTTTTTTCTGGGAATTATTTACCTTCTATAATTGAAACTTTGTAGCCTGGGGCCATGGCTTGGCTTCCTCCATCGCCAGGGGCAACCCATGGCTCCAGCTCAGTGGCCACGCTGGCTGAAAGTAGGTATCTGGGATTTATTTACCTTCTATAATTGAAACTTTGTTGCCTGAGAGGAGCTTAGAGCCAGCCAGGGTGGGTGGGAGGGAAAGCCTCCTGCGCTCCAGCTCTGTGGCCACGGCTGCTGAAAGCAGGTATCTGGGGTTTGTTTAGCTTCTATAATTGAAACTTTGTTGCTTTCGGAGTTCAGAGCCGGGCCGCGGCAGGCGGGGAACCTTGGCTTCCTCCATCCCTGGAGCAAGGAAGCCTCCCGCTCATTCCAGCTCCGTGGCTGCCTGCCGCCATCTTTGTTGGCAGTTAATTTGCATATCTCACTGATTAGCCAATGGGAGGCGTAGCAAAGGTATGGTCAATTACCATGTTTGTCTATTACTAGGTAAGAAGATGCTTCCTGATCTGTGTTTGCCTGATGTGGCACAATGATAGATTCAGGCTCTGCCTTACCAGTGAGCAGTATGTAAGTGCTGTGTCCTTAGAGATCACATTAATTTTGACCACTTGTTTATGGAATTATTGAGTTTCTCCACTGTATAGCTACTATTTTTCCTTTTATAAGTATTTTTAAGGAGGTAGATTATGTATACATCTTTATTTTCCATTATTATGAAAGCAATTAGAATGCTAGAAAATACAGATGAACACAAAGAAAACACTTGAGTATTTAACCTTCCAGTTCCTTATGGATGCATAGATAAGACATGGTTTACTATGTAACTTGTTTTTCTCATCTAACAATATCAGGTAAGCATCTCACTGAGCCTTTCTTCACTCACAAGTATACACAAATGAGACAGACATGGCAGCTGGGAGCATGGGTCTCACACAAATCATGCAGGAAGTTACATACAACCAAAAGGAACTAAGGGTCCGATCAGAGCGTAGTGCATGAAATATATGAAGTCATAAATGTTAAGTTAGAAAATTTTCTATTTCTGATTGAAGCCAGGACACATTGATTAAGCCAAACCTCACTATTTGGGGAATAATTATTTATAGGCATATAATTCATCTAAGTTATTCTAACAACCTGACCCCTCACTTTTGAGTAGTAGGAGAAATACCTAGAAAACTTAGAATTCTGACAGCTTTCATTCATATTCTCCATCCGTATTGGTTTTATAGGACAAGGCAGCATTGAGCCTTTGCCATCCCTGGCTGGAACCCCTCCCTCAGGCTCTAGCTGGATGCCCCCCCCCCCCTTTTTCTTTTCTAGGAAAAGTTCCTAGTGTCAGTCTGGAAGTCTGGTACCCATACTTTGGTTAGAAGCTGAATTTTGATGTGAAAATGTCTCATCAGAACTTTGGAAGCCCCCTGAGGACAAAAGCCATGTGTTTTCTCTCATTAAAATACTCAATAAATGATGTCAGATCAAGGATTTCTTTGACTCCGTCCCCCCACCCCCCCCCCCACCCCAAGTTTATTGGGATAATATTGGTTAGTAACTTAAATTTCAGGTGTACACCTTTATAAAACATCTGTATTGTGTGCTCACCACAGAAGCCCAGTCTCCTTCTGTCACCATATATTTACCCTCTCATCCTCCCCCACCTCACTTCCCCTTTGGTAACCACCACCAATCTGTCGGCTTTGACTCCGTTTTAATCTGATTTGAGGATGGCTCTGGACAGCTTCCAAGAGTTGTTCTTAATAGTGGTGAGAAAATTAAAATACTTCAGTTTCTAAGCACCTGGGAAGTAGTTTTCCCTGTGCATTGAGCGGAAACTCCTTTCTGAGCCACATCAATAACCTTAGACAAAGGAATACCCCCAGACCTGCCAAAATTGAGCAAATCCAGTAATTGCTAAACCTGGTAATTAGGTACCCACTGAAGGGTAGGCAGAATTAATTTTAGCAAAAAGTATTTAATAAAATAATATTTTCATTACAAAGCCTGAGCTGGGCTGACAAATCTAATTCCTGGTGTGTGGGAACCAAGCAGTATAGCTCCACATCCCTGAAAACGTGGGTTGCAGCAGCTAGAGAAGGTGCTAGAAGTTTCTGGTGGGGAAGGGAAGCTCCCCCGAGGGATTATGGGCTTTGGGGCAGCCACAGAGGATGAAGTGTCCTGAGTGGGTTCCTTTGGGGTTTGAAAGGTGGGAGCTGTGCCTGGTAGTCATCCTGGGGAAGACCAAATTCCATACTGACCTTGCATCTCCCACAAGTTCATCAACCTGGGCATTCACTGAAGCGGAAATGTGGCTTGCTGGGTGTAATTCTAATTTCGCTGCCTCTGGCTCTGCAGCTCCTTTTCCGGACCCTTTTTTAGGGCGCAGGTTTTCACCCAGGCCCTGGCCAGCAGCGATCCCCCTGTTCTCAGTTCCTGCTTACACACCCTGAGTTCCCGGAGCGCCAACGCCCAGCCAGGGCGGGTAATAATCGCAGCGAACGGCAGGGGGCGCCCGAATCCGGCTGCGCAGGGTCTGCGCGCGCGGCGTCCTGCAGGGGGCGCTCTCGCGCCGGGCGCCGAGCGGGGAAAGCGAGTCAGGTCCCGCACGTCCGCGACCCGACCCGTGACCAGAGCGCCCCGGCCCGGCCCTTCCGGACGGTTGTGGTCAGTTTATAAGGAGCGCGCCCGGCCGGCCGCTGAGGTCGTGGTCGTTTGCATCCTCCGCGCGCGTCGGTCGCCCCGCCCCGCCCCGCCCCGCCCCCAGGTGAGCCGGCCCCAGGCTGCCTTGGAGAGTTCGTTGGTCTGTTGGCGCCCACAGAGTGCGGTCCTAGGGGCTGAAATTTCATCAACATCTTGGATTTTTTTTTTTAATCTAGATTTGGCATTCTACACTGCGGTCATCATGAAGGTTTTCCGAGTCCTGATGAAAAATAAGGAAGTAAGTATTTAAAGCAATGAAAAAATCTTGACTACAATTTTTGATTTTTAAAGATGAGCAGGTGGTGCATAGCTATTCTGTTACATTTCACTTCGAAGCAGCGGTATTTGCCCTTAATTTAACGAATTCAATGTTCTCTGTTAGCTTATTCCTTTGGCGTTCATCATAACGGCGGCAGCGAGCGGAGCGTCATCTTTTGCTGTCTATTCCCTTAATAAAAAACCCGATGTGATGTAAGTAGACATCATTCATAGACACGTTTTTAGAAATGTTGGGAGACCTGCAGCTTATGAAATGTATGACATCAATTTCCTTCTTCCCCTCCCCCCTACCCGCCGCCCGGACAAAACCGCCCAGCTGAGAAGGGGAGTCAGGGCTGGGAAGCATCCTGGTGTCAGAAGACTGCAAATTGTGATTTTCATAAAATTAGTTCGTTCCTTAGTTCTCAGTGTCCTTCCATCCACTGCCACTCCCTCTTCTCCGGCAGCAAAGTAAAGTTTGATAAAGTTTTGACATTTAAAATTCTTAAATGGTCTTTTGGGCTATCAGACTTAGATCATTTTAAATGTTCAGTTTACTAAAAAAATGAAATAAAATTTCAGTTTACTGGAAAGATCGTTCCCAATGCAGTAGAGTTTGTAGATTTAGTTGTTTGCAATGGACCCAGTCTCAGCTGTGGATATAAGTGAAATACCAGGCTTCCTGGGACACGGGGAAAAGAGAAACTTGGAACTGAGCTCGCAGGGCTGGAAAGGGCATCTCTGGGAGCGGGACCCAGGACCCCGCGGTTCACCCCCTGCAGCGGCCGAGCCCAGCCCTCCTGCTGGTCCTGTGGGCAAGGACATTTGTGCTTCCTCCTGGCCTGGGCTTCCACCCCTGCTGCTCTTTGGCTTGTGAGAAGGTTCTCCAGTCGAGCCCAGTAAGGGGAATCCAGACCTCCTCACCTGCAGAGGAAATAGCCCCTAGTGTCTGAGCCAAACGGAAGCTCCCGTCAATTGCAGCTCACCAACGGATGGAAGCCTTCGTTAGCATGCAGTCCGGATCTGTCCCTAGCATGTTTATAGACCCCATATCAGGGCTGGTTTAAATTCACCTATGTTAATATTTCATCAGCTTTCTTTTCTGTTTAGCATTGATAGAAAAAGAAATCCAGAACCTTGGGAAAATGTGGATCCCACTGTACCTGGAAAGGTAATTGCCGCATTAAAAAGTGATTTACATTTAGCCAAGCCTTAGCATCATTGTCAGCAAAATAGGTTTAATACCTTTCACTTTTAGGGTGCCATTTGGTGTATGTAGTGTTAAAGAGAGTGTTACAGAGTTGTAGAGATCTAGTTCAGACTCTTGTTCATTATTCACAGGCAATTTTATTTTTAAAAATATATATATTTTTATTGCAGAGAGCAGAAGGGAGAGGGAGATAGGAACATCAGTGATTAGAGAGAGTCATTGATCAGCTGCCTCCTGCATATCCCCTACTGGGGATCGACCCCACAACCCGGGCATGTGCCCTGACTGGGAATCAAACCATAACCTCCTGGTTCATGTGTCGCCGCTCAACCACTGAGCCACACCAGCTGAGCTTCACAGGTGATTTAGACAACTTGGCCTCTCTGAGGCTCTCAGAATCTATAAAATGGGTACAATAACAGGCTTAAGAGGATTAAAGAAGATAAAATACAGAGAGTCCTTTAGCACCATGCCTGGCCCATATATTAATATCTCACTTTTTCCATTATTTATCTAAAGTTAATACAAGGTGTATTATGGACCATTACAGGAGCTCCTGAAAATAGAAGTTGCATTTTAAGCAAAAGTAGCTAATATTCACTTACCTTTTTGAGACTATTGCAAATACTTTTTACATTTTAAATATTTTGGAAGTGAGAAACATTTAGTCTGTTAGATTGCACACTATTTCGGTCTGTCAGGAAAGCTATTTTATTTTTAAACAAAACTTTCAAATAACACAGTTTGACCTGGTGAGGACACTTAGGATCTTTTAAAACTACCTACATCGCCTAGGTCCTGGGGTAATAGAAGAATTGCGAGGGTAAATGAGAATCTCTGAATGTGAGTCCTTTAATTGAGTAATTACAATGAGGAAATTTTGCCACACCCTGTGCTAGGAGCATTACACATCCACGCACAGGGAGCAGATTACTTTGTAAACTTATAGAACCATGGGAAATTTAAAAATCTAGATCTTGTTAAATGAAAGGGGGCAGATGGATAAGACCTTTCTCTCTGATCCTGTAACACTCAGGAACCCAAGGGCTTTTTGGAGGTTTAGTATGATAGAAACCAACCCATATTACTGTTTGTCCATGCTTTAGAGATGGGAAGAAGAGGTGATTGTTTGGCTATAAATGCTAAGGTGATGCTTTTTCTAAAGGGGAGTGTGGACAAATCCCAAAGGGGGATGTAAGGATGAAGGACAGATCCTAACGAAATGCTTTATTTTGCTTTTTTATTTAAGCTTATAACAATCAACCAACAATGGAAACCCATTGAAGAGTTGCAGAAGGTCCGAAGGGCAACCAGATGACCAGTCCTGGCCTCTTTCTTCCATAGAGCGCTCTATGAATCTAGCGGAAACACTTCTGCACAATCTAGATTATGGAGCCAGTGTGCGGAAGTGCTTCTGCTACGTTTCTAGGGCTTGCCTACACTCTTGACTCTGAATAAGGAATTATAAAGTTGGCACAGCACTAACCACAGTCTAAAAATAAATTTCTTGTTGTAAATTTGAATTTTGAATATTGAAATATTTATGTTTATGATGCCTGAATGTTTTAACATTTATAAAGATTCATAAATTTTATTATCTATAATAAAACACCATTTGTGCAAGATTTCTTAAAGATTAGATACCTATTTAAATGGAGGAGAAAGTCTTATGGGAGAAAAAACATTTTAAAGCATAGAGTCATATTTTAATATTCAGTGCAAATTTCTGTGTAAACTTTTATTCATCCACTAGAAATTTATTAAGCACCTACTGTTGGCTCAGCTCTGTTTAGATACAGGTGAGATAAAGCAATGAACAAATCCAAATATTGAATGACAGTACAGGACAATACAGTGAAGGACAATGAAGAAGAGATGGGGTATGAGATGTGCACGAAGGCTGTACTGGGATTCTGGTGGTGAGTGGGAATGTGGGGTCTGCTGAGATTGGCCCTATGATGACCCTGTGAGGGTGGTTGGGGGGGAGGGTGCACAGCACCCTGCAGTGTCTGGGGCCCCTCTTTGCTCTGGCCAGTGGTGACTTGGAGACCAAAGGTGCAATCAAACCCAGCGAGCCCTTGGGTTCCCCTCGGAGTGTTCCATAAAATTGCTTTGTTAACTTAAAATATATATATATATATATATATATATATATATATATATATATATATATTATTTTTTATTGATTTCAGAGAGGAAGGGAGAGGGAGAGAGAAAAAAACATCAATGATGAGAGAGAATCATTGTTTGGCTGCTTCCTGCATGCCCTCTACTGGGGATCAAGCCCCCAACCGAGGCGTGTGCCCTTGACCGGAATCAAACCCAGGATGCTTCAGTCCCCAGGCTGATGCTCTCTATCCACTGAGCCAAACCAGCTGGGGCTATGTTAACTTTTAAAAATACAATTAAGATATAATTCACATACCATAGTATTCATCCATTTAAAGTGCACAATTCAGTGTTTCTTAATATATTCACAAAGTTCTACCACCATCTCCACCATCTAATTTCAGAACATTTTTGTCATCCCCAGAAGAACCCTGTGCTCATTAGCAATAATTCCCTATTCCTGACCCCTCTATCCCTAGCTCCAGACAAACACTAATAAACTCTTTATTCTCACCATTTTATACAAATGAAATTATACATTATGTGGCCTTTGTGTCTGGTTTCTTTAACTTAGCATAATATTTTCATCTGTGTTGTGTCATGTATCAGTATTTAATTCCTTTCTATGACTAATGTCCCATTGTTTATCAGTTGGTAGACATTTGTATTGTTTCTATTTCTGGCTGTTATGAATAACTAGAGGCTCAGTGCATGAAATTCGTGCAGGGGGGTGAGGGGGTCCCCTCAGCCAGCCTGCACTCTCTCCAATCCAGGACCCCTTGGGGGATGTCCAACTGCTGGTTTAGGCCCAATCCCCAGGATCGGATATCCCTCTCACAATCCTGGACTGCTGGCTCCTAATCACTCGCCTGTCTGCCTGCCTGGTTGCCCCTACCTGTCCCCCCTGCTGGCCTGGTCACCCCCAACTGCCCCCCCCCATCGGTCTAGTTGCCCCTCACTGCCCCTCCTGCCAGCCTAATTGCCCATGCAGCCTGCTTGTCCAGTCATTTGGTAGTCCCTCACTAACCCCCCTGCCGGCCTGGTCGTAGGCAGCCTTCTTGTGAGGGTGTGAGGGTTAATTTGCTATCACTTCTTTATTATATAGGATGCTGCTGTGAATAGCCATGTACAAGATTTTGTGTAGCCATATGTTTTCTGTTAATTTTTTGTTTTTTCTTTTCTTTCTTATTTTGTTTGTTTTTATAGCTATATATTTTCAATTCTCTTGGGTACATTAGACTATCTAATAAAATAGGTTCATTAACTATTTTTTTTAACTTATTTTTGTTGATTTTGGAGAGGAAGGAGAGGGAGAGAGAGATAGAAACATCAATGATGAGAGAGAACCATTGATCAGCTGTCTCCTGCACGCCTGCTCTTGGGGATCGAGTCCATAACCCAGCATGTGCCCTGACTGGGACTCAAACTGTGACCTCCTGATTCCTAGGTCAATGCTCAACCACTGAGCCACACCTGCTGGGCATTCATTAACTATATTAAATAAAGGTGATAAATTATTGTTTTTCTTAACTTCCCTCTGAATATAATAGAAATTTAAGAGAAGGGCTAAATTTTTATCATCTTCACAGCAAAATTAACTAGCTCTTACTAGAGACTTGGCAATTCTGAAAGGACTAAAGCAAGACTACTTCCACCAACCTTTCTTGCTTCCTTATCACTGAAAATTTTCCCAGATGAAAATCTTCAGCGGTTGATCTCAAGGAATTACATGTACCAATTAGGAAACACACTTTTATTTGCCTAAGTTTCTCAAGTGTGATATGATACCATTTAGGCAAATAAAAACCAACAGTTGTGATGGTTGGTCAATGAGGAGAGCAAATTTGTGAGGGCTGACTGTGCCTTTCAAATTTCAAAATATTTATTTTAATTTTGGTTGTGTTCTAAGCATTTTCCCTGAATGTTTTATTTGGGAAAATTTTCAAACATGCAGAGTTGAACAATTAGTACAAAGAATACTCACATTTTTTTTTTATCAGTTAACGTTTTCCCACATTTTATGTATCTCTCTGTATATTATGCTCTTTTATTTACTTATTTTTAATTGATTTCAGAGAGGGAAAGGGAGAGGGAGATAGAAACATCAATGATGAGAGAGAATCACTGATCGGCTGCCTCCTGCACACCCCTACTGGGGATTGAGCTTGCAACCAGGGCATGTTACCCTTGACCGGAACGAACCCTGGACCCTTCAGTCGGCAGGCCAACATTCTATCCACTGAGCCAAACCAGCTAGGGCTATATTATGTTCTTTTAAAATGAATTCTTTGAAAATAAGTTACAGACATCATAAAGCTTTTTATGTTTAAAAGAAAGGACACCCTGGCTGACTAATGCCATTATCATTCCCAAGAAACTGAACATTATTTCAATAATATCACCTAACATATAATCCATTTCCATTTTCTCTAATTCCAATGTCCCTTGTGACCGTACTTTTCAGTCCATAATCCAACTCGGGGTTCAGTTGCCTCACTTGGTTGTTAGGTGGTTGTACTGAATACGCAATAAACAGGTGGTCACAGTAATGACTTCAAAGAAGCTTGTGTTGAACTGCTCTCTTCCGAGTTTCATCTGGATAAGATTCTCTTAGATGTGGTCTTTGAACTTTAAAAATATAACATTTTCATGTAATTTAAATAAGTACAATTATTGAGCATTCACTATGTGGTAGGCCTTGTGCTGGCCTCAAGGATCTGGCATAGGGAAGGGAGACACCTACAAACAAAGCTATACAGTGACCGTGAAGCAAAGATAGATGTGAGCACAGGGTGCAAAGGGAAGTGTCTCAAAGATGGACCCTTCAGGACTAGCCAGTCTAGTTTCCTGAAAAGGCAATAATTAGAAGTCAGCAAGGCAATTGGGTGGAGGCACGTTTACCAAGGCAGAGAGGGCTAAAGGAGCTATATTCTGGAAACTTGAAGTAGTTTGATGATGGAGTTTCACGTTGGAGTATACAGTGGGGCAGGTGGAATGTGTAGAGCCCTTTATGCTATTATCCTGCAGGCACGAAGACACCAGAAAAAGGCTTTAAGTTGGAGAAGGAGATAAAACATTTTACTTAATGGAGCGTTAGCTACAGCAGCTAGAGGTGGGGGCGCACACTGGCAGGGACTTTGGAGGCCAGAGACCACCTGATGCCAATGGTCCAGGGTACGGGTGGTGAGTGCCACAACTCACCAAGACACTGGCTGAAGGAGAAGAGAAGAATGGATGCATTTGAGAGCGATCGATGAGAAGACCTCAAGGCTTAACTGGATATAACTGGGGGAAGTCCAAAATGACTCCCTGATTTCTCACCTGATTCGTTGGGCAGGTGGTGGTGCCAAGACACAGAATACAGGAGGAAGAAGGAACGGAATGTTTAGGGAAGGGTGGATCAGGAAGAAAATGAGTTAGACTTTGGAATAGTTGCGTTGGAGAGCTCAGCGAGCTATCTATGCAAATTACTTCTGGAGAACTGCAGAGGTGTGAGCTGCAGGTAGTTTAAGGGGTGGTGAAGCCAAGGGCATAGGAGAGATTGCCTACGGAGGGCAGAGAGCATCTGAAGTGAAGACTGAACAGAGAGGAGTGTCATCATGAAGGACGTGGGCAGAGGAGGAGGATCTGGGCCCTGGTGGGGGTTGAGAGAGATGGTTAGGGAAGGAGCCCAGAGAGGGGGGCTCTCCCCTGCCAGGGGATTGTTCCGTTTGCCGTTAGAACCCATTCAGCTTGACGGCTGTGAGCCTTGAGCAGACATCTCTAAGTCTCTCTCACATAAGGTGTGAAGTAAGCTTTCTGAGTAAAAAACGTTAAAATCATATTCCATATCACTAAAAACTGGAGTGAGGTCTAATTACTTATTCATCACATTTTAGTTGAGACTGTGGTAGAGAATGAAATTACAGACTCTGAAATCAGACCTCTCTGCCACCCATGCTCTTTCTACCTAGGTTGCTTTGGACAAGGCTCAGATTCCTCATCTATAAAATTGAGTTAGCCTTGGCCCTAGCTGGGTTAGCTCAGTGGATAGAGCATTGGCCTGCAAACTGAAGGGTTCCAGGTTCGATTCCAGTCAAAGGCATATGTGTCCAGGTTGTGGGCTCAATCCCCAGTAGGGGGCATGCAGGAGGCAGCCAATCAGATTCTCTCTTATCATTGATGTTTCTATCTCTCCCTCTCCCTTCCTCTCTGAAATCAATAAAAATATATTAAAAAATAAAAAAAAATAAAATTGGGTTAGTTTGTACCTGCGTGGGTGAGTTGTGAAGACTATGTAAAATAATAGGAATAAAGTACCTCACGTGGTATTTAACGTGTACTAGATCAATAAGAGTGCCCTCCTCTCTTTTTAGAAAATGATTATCATTATGAAGTAGAAAGCTCTTAATGTGTTTAAAATTATTTTCTTCCATAAGTGGGAATATTGCCTGTTTGAAATTCACACACACCTACTTGAGGTGCCTGGCCCACCTTTGGTTCACAACACCCCACTGAGAACTTTTGCAAGAGCACACACACCCCCACAGATAAATGCATCTTACATCCACTCTCACCTCCATAGGTCCCCCTCGCTAAAGGCAAGAACTCCTACGCATACGCCCACATAGATGACCTCACTCCAGAAAAGATACAATAATTACAAAATGGTAAGTAATATAAAAATAACCTGTATTTTAGAAATCACTCTATTCACACAAGCACATTACATATAGTTTCACATTCAAAAGTGAAGGTGTGTGGTTTGAATAAGAAAGGAGGGTGATGATTGTACCTAAGATTGTGAGAGGAATGGAATTCGTTTTTCTGATGAATGTCTTTCCCCCTGCTTAGAAAGCTGCCTCAGGAAACCCAGCGTCTGGGCTCTGCTCCTGTTCTCTTCACAACAAACCTACTTGTCACCACACGGACAGACTGAACAGACAGACAGAATCTCTAGAAACTAAGGCTTTTGGTTTTGGTTTTGGTCGTGGTTTACAGTATCATTGGCCTGTGTGCAAATACTACTTTAACATGAAAATTAGAATAAAAAGAAGGAAAACTGAAAATTTTATAACTACTGCTCAATCACCTGCTATGACTTATATAACACACATATAATTAAATATTACCTATTCGAACAGTGGGCATACTGGTCAGAAAATTAAACTCCACATTTTTGTATTTACTCCAAGTGATGTATGTGGATTTTCCTCAGTTATGTGCTACCGTGAAGTTCATACTATTCCCGGTGTCTGTGAAGACCACACTGCCTCAGACAAGCGAACCTGCTGGATTATTGTATGATGCCCGTGCTTATACGAATGCTCTCTACCAACATAAATGAGCAGTGAGCTCAGATCATAAGGCAAAAGGGACCTATTATTTCCTGGTTATTTTTTTTAGACAAGTTCACTGTTTGTGCTCTTACAAAAGTTTACAGTGGGGTGTTTCAACTACTGCACATTTCTCAAATTTTGTTTCAGATTTCCTTGAAGTGGCACCATTTCCTTTTAAATTATTTTTTAATCGAGGTGTAGTTTATATGTATAATAAAATGAATGGGTCTTAATTTTTCAGTTGGAAGAGTTTTGATAATTACTGTCGGCACTCATTAAGCCGTCCTGCAAAAGAAGCTACTGCACCTTTCTAGCATCCCAAAGTCCTCTCGTGGTACCATTTGCTTTTTGAATTAAAAGCCATGATCTGTATGCTTAAAGGGGGCAAACTTTATGGTATGTGAATTGTATTGCAAAAAGAAAAGAATCTGCTCTGCATTGACTTATCTCAAGAAATAACGGGCTGGCATAATTCTCCCATTTGATTTGATTATTTCCCCCAAATAACTGGGAGTTGCTAAAGATGGTAAGAAGCACACTGACAGGACCAGTTGGGCTAGGGCTGGGAGTTCCGTCTGTCCGTGTGGTGACCAGTCAGTTTGTTGTGAAGAGAACAGGAGCAGAGTCCAGACGCTGGGTTTACCGAGTGTCTCAGCGATGCCACCCACAGAGGAAGGCAGAGTACAGAGTTACCATAGCAACAGGATTATCCCTGCCATAAATCCTCCCAGGGCAGGAGGGAATGCCTCTCCTGGCCAGGCTGCCCGGCCCCCTCACTGAGGAGCGGTGGGTTATCAGGTGTGGGTATATCAGGTGCCTTTGTGAGCACCTTCATTTGTCTCAGAGATGACAGTCTCCATCCATGCCAGGACCGATGGCGGGGGTCCTGCCAGTAACCATCAGACATCATTACATGAATTCAGCTTCCCAGCTGACACAGCGGGCCGGGAGCAAGTGGACGGGTCAGCACCTGACTCCAGTCCAGAGCTGGGGGATCTGGGCAAGTTTCCTAACTTCCCAGAACCTTGTTTTGCAAAAGGGAGGGAGGGTCATCTAAGGGGTAAACCTCTGATGTAGGTTAATATTTAGAAATATTTTCACAGAGATATTTCATTGCTGCATTATTTCCTCACTGCTCTTCCTCCCTCTAGCTTTGGGCCCGGAGCAGTCCCTGCCTCAGGGGCCCGAGGCACCTGATCCATGCTTCTCTTCATTGATGTTTCTGTCTCTCTCCCTCTCCCTTCCTCTCTCTGAAATCAAAAACATATAAAAAGGAAAAGGAAAAACAGTGGGGCCAGGAGGAAGGAGAGAGGGAGAAGGGGGCGAGGTTAGGCCTGGGAGGACCTGCCGTGTTTTCTGTCCCCTTCTCAAGACCCCACATGGCCCCCCTTGGGAAGGTTTTAGTGGGTCGGTCTCTCTCTCAGGAGCTTGAAGTGATAGACGAGAGGTACAGTCAGAGGCACACCCTTGAGGAGGAAAGTCAGGCTGAGAGGCAGTCACAGGGCCACTGGCACCCCAAGTTATTGAGGGTTATGAGCTAAGAGCCCTGATAAGGGTTGAGGGCAGCTGAGCGGCAAGGCCTCGGGGGACCAGTCCCCACCCATTTCCTCATTGTTGACAGCTTTGTGTGCCGCCTCTGGCTGCCTACGGGTCCCTCGTCCGCACTTGCCCCTGACCTCTCCCTGCACTGACCCCGGGAAGGCGCTGTGGAGGGATGTCCCCAGTGGACCTTTGACCACAGAAGCTGGCACTGAGGAGGGCATCCCCTCAGGCCCACGGTCAGGCAGGGAAGGGGCCCCGGAGGTGCCTGGGCTGCAGGGCCCTGGTGTTGAGCAATCTGGGTGTGTCTGTCCCTGGAGTTCCTGGAGAGCTGGCTCCCTGCCTCCCTCCCTCCCTGAAAACCTGGTGAGATGCCCAGGGTGAGGTCAGTTTCAGTTTAAGCCGCTCTGTGTAAAAAAACAAAACTTCTGCTTCCTGTTGACCAGAAAACTTACTCCTAAAAGCTTGTTGAGCTTGGCCTTCAGGACTGGGCAGCCAGGAGAGGCGGACTGGCCTTTGCTCTGCGGGACCTTAAATTACAAGCAGCCAACGGTGCGCTGGGCTCCTCGCTAAGCAAACTCGTTGGAAATGGGAGATGGACGGTGGGTGGGTGGATGGATGCGCAGCGTCTCCCTCAGAGAAGCCTTCCCTTGCCCCGCAGGCCCTCTGGCCTGCACTTGCCCAGTCCTGGGGCCCCTTCTCCACGGCCTTACCACAGTGGCCTGTATGTGCATCAGGGACATGAACTTCTCCTGCCACACCCGGCACTCCAGGAGCAGCTCTTGTCTGGCTCATCGTTGCGTAGCGCCTGGCAGGTGCCTGGCCCACAGTGGGCACTCATGCATTTGTTGAGTTAATGAAAACTTAAGAACCTTGAGACTAAGTGTGCCGGCAGTCATGGCATGAGTGTTTGCAAGGACTGGTCACTGGGTTTCGTCATTCAGACAACATTTAAGGGTCATCTGCCGCGTGCCATGTAGGTCATAGGGGGAAGGGGCTTATATGAAGGTAAAGAAAGAGGGTCTTCGCCCTCCAAAATGATTACAGGCTGGGTGCGGCCCTTCTCCGCAGTGGTTCTCAACCTCCTGGCCCTTTAAATACAGTTCCTCATGTTGTGACTCAACCATAAAATTATTGTCATTGCTACTTCATAACTGTAATGTTGCTACTGTTATGAATCGTAATGTAAATATCTGATATGCAGGATGGTCTTAGGCGACCCCTGTGAAAGGGTCGTTCGACCGCCAAAGGGGTCTCAACCCACAGGTTGAGAACGGCTGCGAGGAAGCCCTAGGACTCGCCCTGGCCCCCAGTGCCGGCCCCACGGTGAGGCGGTTTGTGAACTGTCTAGTCTCGGACTTGAGAGGCAGGAAGTTTCGGCCCCGGGAGGCGGCCGTGCAAGTCCCTTCGCGCTGGACACCCCCTCTGCGGGCTGGGGGACTGTGTGCCCGGGAGAAGCCCCAAGCTCTGCACCTGACGAGCTGGGAGGGTCCGGTGAAATGATACAACCGCTCTGTGAGGAGAGGGGAGCCCAGGACATCGCCAGTGAGGGAAGTGTCCTGCATGTGCACCCCACACTGCCAGCCTCCGTCCTGAGAGGTCGTGCCGTCCAGTGGGCAAGGGAGCTGAGGTCCCGGCTTTCAGTGCCGAAGGGGAAACCCAGCCTTGCTGGCTGCAGCCACGGAGTGTCCCGCGGAGGCTGCAAGTGCGCCGGTCCGAGCAGCAGGCAGACGTGGACCCAGGAGCCGGCCTCCTGCTCTGCTGGCTCTTCTCAACGGAGCTGCCTGCAGGATGTGTGAGTGTGTGTGTGTGTGTGTGTGTGTGTGTGTGTGTGAGGGGGGGGAGGCGTGGGGAGTATCTCCAGGTCCACAGCCCACAGGCTGCCCACCCAGGATCCTCACTGCCCACCCAGGACCAGCTGTCTTCACTGTGACCACAGAGCTTGGCTGCTTCATACTGAAAGCTGGGGGCATCCTGGAGAGCCCCACTCCCTGTGTGGAAACCGTGGAATTTCCTAGGGAAGGTGTCTTTGGCAACTGCAAGGCCGCAGGGAGTTCACAGCTGGTAGGAGACCCAGAGAATCAGGAGGAGGAAGGACAGTCCTGCCCACACCGCCCGGAGCCCCTCCCCTGACCCAGGCAGGAAGCGTGTGGGCTGTGGGTGTTTTTAAGCTCCCAGGTGTTTGCAGACAATGTTGAGGGCCACTACTCTCTCTATATAAAAGCCTAAGTGAGGGAAAGACCCACAGGTCAACTGGTCATTATGATGTGCACTGACCACCAGGGGGCAGACGTTCAATGCAGGAGCTGCCCCCTGGTGGTCAGTGTGCTCCCACAGCGGGAGCGCCGCTCAGCTGACTGACCTGTCCCGGTGGCCCACCAGCCTGGCGGCAGCCACTCAACAGACTAGCACCACCGGCCGGTCCTGAATCTGGCTTACTGCACACTTGTGTTTATGTTCCACACCTTGTACCACAGCAAATTTGCAGAGTGCCCTCTCGCACTCCGGGACCCCTCGAGGGATGTCAGAGATCCGGTTTTGGCCCGATCCCCGCAGGCCAGGCCAAGGGACCCACCTGCCGGAGGGACACTGCTCACTCCACAGACGCCGGGGAGGGACCATGGGAGGTTGGCTCCAGGGCATGTCTGGCCCATCTCGCCCAGTCCCGCCCCGTCAGCCACGTTCTAATTAATTTCTTTTCAATGTGCACGAATCCTTGCACCGGATCACTAGTGAAGAAAATAAAACCCTGACACAGGCACACCCCATGTAGTGGGTTGGGTTCTAGACCACCACAATACAGCAAGTACCACAATAAACCAAACCGTAATCTTTCTGCTGGTGGAGGGTCTTGCCTTCAATTTGTGAAAAATTATGAAACACAATAAAAGGAAGTATGTCTGGAGCAGATCTTTCTGTTTGGGCAAATGGGCCCGGGGTCAGCCTGGGTTCAAATCCTGCCTCTGTTACTACTTGTGCCATCGCAAGTCTCTCCACTTCTAAAAGCTTCAATCTCCTGATCTGTGAAGTGGGAACAATAATGGAAGCGCCTACCTCGGAGGGCCCATGCAGGAGTAAATGCAGTGATCTGCTTCTAACAGCTGTGGTCAGTCAGTGCTGGCCATTCTCTTAGAACTCGTGTTCCTCGCTGCCTTCTCTGTGCCTCCAGATGCAGGCCCCTTGTGTCTGCGCCATCTCTGAGTCCCCAGGACTCTGTGTACAGTGCTTGCACAGAGCGACAATCAATATTTGTCTAGTAAATGAGTTGGAAGAGGATCCTGTGTAATGTTAAGACTTGCTCCTTATTTAGCTCTAGAATGAATCCAGCGCCCATATGTTGATTTCACATGGCAACTCATTCCTTTTTTATTTTTATTTTTTTTAAAAATATATTTTATTGATTTTTTTTTTTTTTTTACAGAGAGGAAGGTGAGAGGGATAGAGAGTTAGAAACATCGATCAGCTGCATCCTGCACATGCCCCCCGACTGGGGATGTGCCCGCAACCAAGGTACATGCCCTTGACTGGAATCGAACCCGGGACCCTTCAGTCCGCAGGCCGACGCTCTATGCACTGAGCCAAACCGGTCAGGGCTCCTTTTTTATTTTCGATTGTCCATGATGTGCTGGGCTCTAAGAATTTGAAGTTAAAGACTCAATTGCTGTCATTGAGGAGCTGAGGGTCTGGTGGGGACACGATCCGTGACTTTGTATTTTCTTTATGGTGCCATAAAGCTGGCACAGAAGCACTCCGGCACACTGAGGAAGGGAAGGGAACATTCCCACAGAAGATGGATGATGACCTTGAGAATGACCTTAGCAATGAGGAGGAGCGTGTCCTGTGGAGAAGCAGGGAAGGGCATTGGAGGCCGAGGGAAGAGCACCGACAAAGCCGGAGAGGCCCGGAGGGTGTGGTGCAACCTGAGGAGGGGGTGATGAGGGGTCCAGAGTGGAGGGCAGCCAGGCTGTGGCCGGAACCGGAGAGGCTTGAGGGCTGTGCTGAGGTTGGGGCTTTAACCTGTCGGGAGAGTCCAGCCCTGTTTGTGAGCCAGGCAGGTAAACAGAGACACCTGTGCTTGGTTTCCTTCTGAGGCCGGCCTGGCAGACACGTCACCCAGGTGAGTCCTGCTCCTGGTTCTGGCCTGGGAGGGGCCTTCAGGTTGGGCCCAGCTTTGTCCCCACTTCTGGGTCAGAAGGGCAGATGCCTGGGAGTGGGTGTGGAGGAGGGTGGAGGGGAGTGGCACGATTCCTGTGAGTTTCATTTGTTGGAGGCACAACTTTCCGGTTTAAACCAGCTGGAAAAGTTGGGGCAGCTTAGGGAAAACAGGCGAGTAGCAGAAAGGCCCTGGGCTGAGTCAGGAGCCCTGCCTTCTCTGTTTGTTTTAAAGCATGACTGGTGCACGGGCACTTAATTCCCCGCCAGGAGCCCAGTGTCATCAGCTGTCAAATGAAGCGGGTGGGCCAGGGGATCCGCCAGCTCTCTGATCCCAAGGAAGCAGGAGGCTCAGGGCAGCAGTGTGCGATTTGGTGGGTAAGCGGCTGAGGGTGGGGTCTCCCAGACAGACAGACAAAGCCTCTTCCAGACGGGACAGGAGGCTTTCGGTGGAGGTGGGTGACAGGGCTGCCTCCTGACTGCTGCTCCTAGACTGGCCTCAGCCACAGGCCCAGGCAGCCACCCCCTACCCTGGCGGGGCTTGTGCCCATGGGAGGCGGGGAGTGAAGTTCCCCCAGACCCAGTGGGGAGAATCCCAGATTCCTCGGTGGCAAGGCTGCCCTAGATGCAGCCAGGGTCCGGCTGCTGCATCCCCGCGGGGTGCCGCGCTCTCCCCAGCAATGTGCGCCCAAGGAGTCAAGTCCTGAGGCAGGTACCAGGCTCCAGTGGGCGGGGGGGGGGGGGGGGGGGGGGGGGGGGGTTGGTGATAGTAGGAGGTCAGTAGGGGCTTCTGGGCCACAAGCCCGGAGGAAGATGATGTCCCCAGCAAACACGGGGGTGGGGGGCCCACCTCGCCTGGGCAGCCACACCACACCACACCCCAGCCGCCTGGAGACCAGCTGGCCACACACTCCAGTCACAGTCACCTGAAAGCCCTCCGGTGAGGACATAGCGTCCTTGTTCCAGGACATAGTTCTCAGCTCCAGCCTTTTCTGAATATGTGGAATCGATGTCAATAATTTTATAATTAATTTTTTAAAAATGCAAATGCTCACACGTGGATTCAGAGGACCTAACAGCCATTCACACAACAAACATTTCCTGAAGGTTTGCAGCTGGGAGTCCTGCTCAGGCCTGGAGGACACGGGCCTGTCTCTGGGCTCTCACATTTCATGGGAGCAGCATCCCATGGAATCACCGGGAGGTGCAGGGAGCAACCCCAGGAGCTGAGAACATGGAGGGAGCGAGAACCTGGAGGGCAGCTGGGGGAGGGAACCGTCCAGGCAGGGCCAGGAGGCAGGTGCTGCGAAGACGTGATTGTGGTCGAAGCAGGGATCTGACAAGGAACTGTTCCTTTTGCATTCATCAAATAATCATTTGCATAAGTATCATTTAATATTCTATCCCCTGCCAGGCCACGGGCTCCGAGAGAGGGAACGGTGTGCATTGTTCTCTGCAGGAGTCCAATACCGCACAATGCTAGCACATAGTAAGTGTTCAGTTAAATTGGTGTTAAGCTACAAGTCAATGAGAGATGATTCTGTGTTAATGTGAGTTGATCAGAAAGGGCTGTGAGCCATGCCTACGAGTTTGGGTGTTATCACAAGGACAAGAGCGAACCGCTGACGGTTTCAGTAAGGGAATGGCTCAGTCTGTTTTGTGCTCTGGGAACCCCTTTTTGGCTTTGGTGTGGAGAACGGCTGGCAACGGAGAGTCCAGGTAGCAGGGGCTGGTGACCTGAAGTCAAGGAGATGAGGGGACTGCACAGATGGGGAGCTTAAGGGTTGTGCTCCTGGGGGCCAGGGAGTGAGCGGACATGGGAGAGGGAGACTGAGGCACAAGGAGGGTGCTGAGTCTTCGGGTTTGGCAGCTTTACCTCCAAGGTCTTGTAAGACCATGTGCACATTCCATGGTGGTCCTCGCCTTGGGGCATTGTTAGGGTTCCTTCTCTCTGTGTGTGACTGTCCCCTAGTAGGCGCGAGCCCTGAGGGCGAGGGCCGAGCCCTCATCACCTTTGCATCCCTCCTGCATAGCACAGTGCTCATTACGAGTTTAATGGATGAAATTCTGATTGGAAATGGTATATACAACTTTAAGGGTAGATGATATTATTATTTAATAAATGCAATGTTTTAGGCATCTTTCAAAAAATGGAAGAAAAAAGTCATTTAAGTTTCAGAAGCAGTGGTCAGAGGCCTGAGAGGAGGGGTGCGGGGGCAGGAGGGTGTGGGAGGCGAGGGGGGCTCCCTGCGCTGAGGGCTGCTGGACAAAGGAGGCCTCTGGGCTTGGCAGTGGCTCCGAGCTGCCTCTCCCCGAGGTGGGAGCCTGCGGGGAGCAGCGGGTTTGGAGGACTCGGTGATAAGCTTGGGTTCCTGCGGGACACCCAGCTCCGGATAGAAATTGGTGTCACCAGCAACAGAAGATCTGGAAACCGTAGGTGTGAGAGAGCAGCCGCAGGGCGGGCGAGTGTGTGGCTGCTCCCCCCACCCTCCTCCTCGTCCCCTCGCTGTGGTCCGGGAGAGGCACCGGCATGGGGGGCGGGGGGAGCCTGCACAGAAGCCCCAGCTTCAGAGGGTTCAACTGTACGTGCTCGGGCACTTCCCTTCCGTGGTCACAAGACGCAACATTCTGTGGCTTCCCTCTGGCCGGCCTCCCGGCCCGGACCGCTGTGCTTTCTCGTCAGCCCCGTCACTTACTTCCTTTCTGAGTCTCACCCTGGCTACTCTCCACACCCTGGCCTCTCGCCCTGAATGCCACCAGCCTCCACCCGCGGTGAGCCAGGCTCTTCCTACTGAGTGTGTGTGTGTGGGGGGGAGGGGTGGGGAGGGGGGGAGGGCGGTGCCAAGGGTATTGGCCAGTTTCCTCCCACTTCTGCCCTGCGTCCCTTGCCTCGAACCCTCTGGTCCGGCTGAGAAAAGGGCCCAGAGCTGGTAGCTGCAGGTAGGACCCCCGGGCTGGCTGTCCTCGCAGACAATGCACGTCCAAGACGAGGTGCAATGTGTGCCGACAAGTGAACAGGCACGTGGGGCCAAAAGCCCGGGTTGGTAGCTCGTATCGATCTCTGTGGTGTGAACATTCCCACTGGGACCACTTGCGGGTGGCCCGCAGTGAGTCCCTGAACTAGAACTGGGAAGAGCTGTGTGTAGCGCGCTGTGCATTTCCCCAAACAGACACAGCAGGCGCTATGTAGCCTCGAGACCAGGTGCAATCACAAAATGGAGTAAAAAATAAGGAAGTGATGAGGTTTGAGTATTGATTGCTCTTTAAAACTATAACTTATTTTCTTGGAAGGTTTAGCAATTTATATTTTAAAACAGTGGCTGTTTAACAACTGATTTGCAAAATTCCTGAAAATTTTACAATTAGCTCTTACAAACTGTGTGAACTGGCTTCAGCAAACCATCGAGTGCCGCCTGGGCCAGGAGGAAAGGGGGAGACGCCACACCCCAAGTTTAGGGGACAGCGTTTATACTGGTGCGCACTCTCACCGGCATCCTTTTCCTCCCCAGGCGTGGGTGGCAGGTGGCAGGTGGCAGGTCGCAAGCCTCCGCATCCCCACTGGTCGTCATCCTGGGGAAAGCAGAGCCTGGCCCTGGCACCCCTTCTGCCCCACAGACATGCCCAGCCTGAGGGCATCTACCCCGCACCCCCAGAGCCAGGAAGTTGCGGTGGTGCAGTGTCTTCCGCTTTTGAGGGTGTGAAATCGGGTGAGGCCTGGAACTTCCACGTTGCTCAGAAAGCGGGTTTACCAATCGTCCCACACGAGGAAAACAAAAGAGAACAAGCCTCTTTCTGAGCCTTTATTTCCATGGGCTACAAGGGGTGGGGAGCTTCAAGGGTACAACTCCACCTGGGGTCACTTCTGAACAGTAAGAATGAAAAGTACCAATAAGGTCACTTGACACATTCTAAACGAGCCAGGCTTTGTGCCAGATCTAGATCTCAGAGAGTGACCCACAGCAATGAAACTCCAGCTTCATGTCCCTGCTGATGACCATGGTGCATTCACCTCCCCGCCATCCCCTATCCCCTCACCTTCCGAATCCCAAATATGCCTCGGGCCCTGGTTTATGTCTCCCCTTCAATCAAAGGACCCCTTGCCTTGCTCATAATCACAGCTGATCACAAGCTAACCCATCATCCCAGGCTCCCCCCCCTCACCCGCCCCCCCCCGCCCCGCAACCCCCCCGCCCCAGCTCCCTCTTGGAGTTGCTACCTCTACCTACGGTACATCTGGATTCTCCCTTGGGGTCTTCCTTTGAGTGTGGGGTTTATGTGCTCTGATTTCTAAGCTTAGGGAGACTACCACCTTGTCACTTATTCATTCATTCATTCATCCACTCATTCACTCACTCAGTGGGGAGGGGGCTGGGGAGGAAGAAGGAGGATGAAACATCTTAGTGGGCGGTCAGCTCAAGGAGCATACACCCAGTCTGTTTACAGAACAGAAAGAGTTCACCCACCTGGCGCCAGCAGAGCTGAACACTAGACACCGAAAAACGCAGTGGAGAAATATTGGCGATTTTATTATGAATGGCACCGACCAGGAGAAGGGAAGCTAACGCTCAAATGCCCAAACCCCCCCAGGGCATGTAGGTTACAGATTGTATAGGGCAAAATCACAAGACACCATAGGTTAGGGGCTCAGGGTTGTGCTGGGAGCTGACTGGTGGGAGGTGAGGTAGGGGTAATGAATCATTTCTTCAGGTCTTGAGGACAGCTCTGAGGTCTGTTCTGGTGTCCCTCTGTCTGGTTTCATGGCAAATTAGCAGGGGGTCATTCCACTTTAGGACTCACAAACTAAAATATAACTTAGGTCAACATATTGCCTTTAGCCTGTCAGAGGTTCAGACCGTGTGACCATGAGTCAGGGCCAGCTACTGTCTGCTGCCTCAGGGGCTGTTGATTATCCAGGATAAAAGCTGGGGGGGGAGGGGGGGGCGGTAGTTGGAAATGTCTCTGATGATGTTATCAGGTCCTCAAGTGAACGCTCTGCGTGACTTACACAGCATCAGTCCCTGAGACTGTTTCAGCATGAACTGTTGTGGCGATTTTCTGAAAAAATTTTTTTTTTTTATCAAGTTGTCCATCTTTAGCTCACATGGTTTGGGAGAAGGCAGTTTTAGTTCTCAATGATTCCTGGTCAAAGAATGCGAGAAAACTTGGAAATGTGTGGCGAGTCATAGGCAGATAATGGAGGAAACTGGAAGAATTCAGGATCCAATCTAGTTTACAAGCAGAGAACAAAACAAAACCCAAAAGACAAAGGACAACACTAGAATCTATTATACAAAGATATTTTATAGTTTCTATTGAAACAATTTTTTCTCTCTCTAGAATCAGCCCTATTTTTAGCAAAGATAGCCAAATTAAGACTCATTTCTTTGCAAAATAAATCTAATTTTTAATAAACTTGGCCTGATTATTTGTATAAGTCCAGCAGGAATGTTAATTAACCATATTGGCACTTTTAACTCTGCGTTGCTGGAATCTTCCATAAGGAATTTCCAGGTTAAACTTAAAAGGCCTCTCAAGACCAGAAAAGCCAAGGTAAGGACTTGCCATCAGACACTGCATGCAATACCTGTGGGTGTTGGGTGAGTGTCTCCTTGAAGCCTCCAAAGCATCTCCAGTCGCCTGCACATGCCAAACAGTGACATTCTTTACTCCCGTAGTAAGGAAGGTATCTGGCCACTGTGTCCAAGGGTTTTTATTGGCTTTCATACATTAGCCTTAATTCCTTAAGGCTGTGAGGTCATAGCCAAGCCTATGCATTTCTCTCAAACATGACATTCCAGTCAAAAGTTGGATAATAACAACCAGGTTTCAATTATATCCTATTATAAAGAGAATATGTTCTGGGAATGCAGATTGGTGCAGCCATTATGGAAAACAGTATGGAGTTTCCTCAAAAAATTAAATATGGAACTGCCATTTGACTCAGTGACCCCACTTCTAGGAATATATCTTAAGAATCCCGAAACACCAACCAGAAAGAATGTTTGCACCCCTATGTTCATAGCAGCACAATCTACAATAGCTAAGATCTGGAAACAGCCCAAGTGCCCATCAGTAGATGAGTGGATAAAAAAGTTGTGGTACCTTTACATCATGGAGTAATATGCAGCAGTAAAAAAGAAGGATCTCTTACCCTTTGAGACAGCATGGAGGGACCTGGAGAGTATTATGCTAAGTGAAATAAGCCAATCAGAGAAAGACAAGAATCACATGATCTCACTCATGTGGAATCTAATGAACAAAATAAACTAATGAACAAAATAGATCCAGAGACATAGAAACAGAACAGACTGCCGAACCTCAGAGGGAAGGTGGGGAGGGTAGGTGGGTGGGAAGACATCAACCAAAGAACTTGTATGTATACTAGAGGCCCGGTGCACGAAATTCATGCACTGGGGGGTGGAGGTCCCTCAGCCCAGCCTGCCCCCTCTCACAGTCCGGGAGCCCTCAGGGGATGTCCTACTGATGGCTGAGGCCCGCTCCCCATGGGAGCCGCAGTCTGGCTGCGGAGGCTCAAAGCAGGCGCCCGTGTGTGTGTGTGTGTGTGTGTGTGTGTGTGTGTGTGTGTCTCCACTGGGGGCCTGCCCCCAACTATGTTGGAGGCTCAGAGCAGGCACTCCTCTGTGTTGATCTCTCAGGCTCTGGCCGTGCCTGCATGTTATTCTCTCAGGCAGGGGGCCGAGCCCGGCCCTTCCTCCTGAGCTGGTCGTGACCATGATGGAGTCTCAGCCTCATTTCCATATTACTGTGCTCTCTCTCTCTCTCTCTCTCTCTCTATATATATATATATGCATAACCCATGGACACAGACAATAGGGAGGTGAAGGACTGGGGCAGGGGAGGGGGTGGGAGTGGGCTAGAAGGGGCCAGTGGGGGGAAAAGGGGACATATGTAATACTTTCAATATTAAAGGTTTAAATTTTTTTAAAATATATTTTATTGATTTTTTACAGAGAGGAAGGGAGAGAGATAGAGAGTTAGAAACATCGATGAGAGAGAAACATCGATCAGCTGCCTCCTGCACATCTCCCACTGGGGATGTGTCCGCAACCCAGGTACATGCCCTTGACCGGAATCGAACCTGGGACCCTTCAGTCCACAGGCCGACGCTCTATCCACTGAGCCAAACAGGCTCTGGCGAAAGATTTAAATTCTTAAAAATATATATTCTTATTGAGCCTTTGCAAATAGTCATATTGCCATGAAAGTAAAAATGCTCTTAAGAGTTTCTGAATTCTGCTTGTGGAGTCTAAATAAATAAATGAACAAACAAAATAAAACAGACTTATAGATACAGAGAATAGACTGATGGAGGGCAGGGTGAAAAAATATAAAGGGATTAAAAAGAACTAATTGGTAGTTACAAAATAGTCACAGGGGTGTAAGTAAGGTAAAGCATAGGGAATGTAGTCAATAATCTATCTATACTAATAAAAGGTTAATATGCTAATTAGACCGAACATCTTCCGGACAAAGCCACAGTGGCAGAGGCTGTTAGGGGCGATCAGGCCAGCAGGGGGGAGCAGTTAGAGGGTGATCAGGCTGGCTGGGGGGAGCAGTTAGGAGCCAGCAGTCCCAGATTGCGAGAGGGATGTCTGACTGCCTGTGGGATCAGGCCTAAACTGGCAGTTGGACATCCCCTGAGGGGTCCTGGATTGGAGAGGGTGCAGGCCGGACTGAGGGTCCCCCCTAATCCCCATGCACAAATTTTGTGCACCAGGCCATATATATATATATATATATATATATATATATAGCTAAGTGACCATCTGATCATCTGACCGGTAGCTATGATGCACACTGACCACCAGGGGCAGATGCTCAACACAGGAGCTGCCAAACTGTGGTGACTTGGCAGCTATGGTTCTCAAGTGACGCACCCCGGAACCAGAGAGGAGGGAGCTCGATTCCAGGGTGTGTCACCCAAGAACTGCCCTCTCACAATCTGGGACCCCTCAGGGGATGTCAGAGAGCCGGTTTCAGCCCCATCCCCATAGACCAGGCCAAGGGACCCCACCTGCTGGAGGGACCCCACTCATTCTGCAGATGCCCTTTGAGCCGCAGCACTGCCCCAGGTGGGCTAGCCGGGGATGGGCCCCAGGAGGTTGGCTCCAGGGCATGCCTGGCCCGTCTCACCCAGTCCCACCCCACTGGCCACCTTCTAATTAATTTCCTTTCAATGTGCATGAATCCATGCACTGGGGCACTAGTATTGTAATAATGATGTCGGGTACGACGTGGGTACTTGAATTATCGCAGGGAACACTGTAAAGCATATGAATGTCTACCTGCTGTGCTGTACACCTGAAACTAATACAAAAACGTGTTGAATGCAAACTGTAATTGAAAAATAAAATAAAAGTTTCTGAATTCTGGAGGGATCAAATAGAAAGAAAAAAAGTTTTCTGTTTACAAAGGTGTAATTTACCATCATTGCTAAGTCATAGTAGTTTAAGAGAAACAAGTTTCCTTTTATCTGGAAAACAAAATATTAACAATATTAGCAATATTTTAAACAAAAATTCATAAAAATATATAATCATATCAGTTCAGTCAGTACCATATAATCAATTCTTACTTATTTTGCTCAATTGACAGCATTTCTTTTTTTAAAAATATATTTTACTGATTTTTTACAGAGAGGAAGGGAGAGGGATAGAGAGTCAGAAACATCGATGAGAGAGAAACATCGACCAGCTGCCTCCTGCACACCCCCCACTGGGGATGTGCCCACAACCAAGCTACATGCCCTTGACCAGAATTGAATCTGGGACCTTTCAGTCTGCAGGCCGACGCTCTATCCACTGAGCCAAACCGGTTACGGTGACAGCATCTCATGAATACAGTTATTCCTTATAGTTCTATAGCTCTTTATCCATTTTAAAGGTCTGATCCAAAAGTTTATTTTCAAAGGCCTGTATTTTGGAATAAGTCAGAGTCCTCTCTATCTTTCTGAAGATGAAACATATCTGCAAAAGTATCAGAGTAAAAAAACTGTCTGTAAATGACAAAATCTTTAAATGACATGGTTATAGACTGGATTATAATACAATTGACAAAGAAATTTATTTTTCTCTGCAACATAACATTCTAAGAGACCAACTAGAGTTACAAATGAAAATATTGTATCAGGACATTGCTGACTCTTGGAGATTACAATCTCTTAAACATTCATTTTTAGTAAGAAGAATATATGCATACAAATTAAACAGAATTATTTCTTTATTTGATAAAGCTTCCCATGTAATGTTAGACTATAAAATGGGCCTAATTCGTTTAAATTTTCTCTTTTATAAAGAGAGAGAGCTATAGCTGGTGTAGCTCAGAGGATAGAGCGTCGGCCTGTAGACTGAAGGGTCCCAGGTTCAATTCTGGTCAAGGGCACATGCCTGGGTTGTGGGCTCGATCCCCAGTAAGGGGCATGCGAGAGGTAGCCAATCAATGATTCTCTTTCATCATTGGTTTTTCTATCTCTTTCTATACCTCTCCCGTCCTCTCTGAAATCATGTGATTCTGAAAAGCAAATGGTTTAGTCTGTTCTATTTTTGAGAATTTTCATATAAGCGCTTGTTTGTTTAAGCCAATTTAATATCACAAATTAGCAATACCATTCAGAGGTAGAAATATGCTATATCTGGAACATACATACATAGACATAAAGATAAACATAAACAGAGATCTCATGCCTTCATTTTAAATCGCTAGCTTTTGTGTCCCAGGTACAATTCAAAACCCTGAGGAAAAACTGGATCCAGATTATGTCTCTGGCTGATGGACTAATTTAAGATTTTGCCAAGATGACTAAAGCTTTGCATACTGAAAAACAAATAACATTGACAAACAGCATCTCACTCAGTCACATTCCTACGTTCCGCCCCAAACATAATACTTTCAAATTTAATTTGCCAGATCTAGACCAAATTCAAAACTGATTTCAAGTTAAAAACAAAATTCCACTGCTGGGTTGAGACTCGGACTCCACAAATAACAGATACATTTCTGGTGATCAATGCTCGTAGCTAATTGTAACCTCTCAGGTCCTTTCCCTAATCCAGCCAACAGGGGGAGCCCCAAACAAAGTCCAATGAGTTTCTGGAGGACCCAACCACAAGTAATCCCGGGGTGAACCTGGGGTTATCACCCACCAGGTTACTCCCCTGTAGACGTTTCTGAAACCAAGGACCCCATCGCTCTCACGGAAAAACGAGAGCACGGTGATCAGCCACGCTGTCAGCCGTGAGCACTGCGGGTCTGGTCCTGGACCAGTCAGTCCAGGCCGCTGCTCGGACAGAACCTGGAGAGGCTCACCGGCCAGGGGTTGCTGAACGGGCTGGAAAGTCCACCCAGGGCTGAGTCCCTTTGTAGCTATTTTTGTTACAGAACAAAGAGTTTGTCCACCCAGCGCTAGCAGAGCCGAACACAGAGTTCAGTGGAGAAAACATTGGTTGTTTTACAAATGGCACCATTCGAGAATGGGAAGCTGATGTCCCACCCCCCCACCCCCTCCCCTCGGTGGTGTGTAGGTTACCGATTATCCGGGGAAATCACAAGACACCATGGGTTGGGGGTAGGGGCGGTGCTGGGAGCTGATTGGTGGAGGTGAGGACGGTAATGAATCACTTCTCCGGACCTCCAGGAGAGCTCTGCGGTCTGGTCGGTGTTCCTCTGTCTGGTCTCCTGGAAAAGGAGCCAAAAGGCAGTTCCACCTTAGGGCTCGGGAACTGACACATAACTTAGGTCGAGCGGGGGCAGAAGGCGAGGCAGAGAGAGCCAGGCTGCTGGCCACCTGCCCGGCCTCAGGATTCAAACATGTCCACCTACAAACACCATCTTCCCATCCCAGCAAGCGGGGCTGGTTTCCCACTGGGATCCTGGGGCTCACCAAGTCAGTTTTAAGCAATCACAAAATGTAATTAATGAAAACAAAATAAAAAGGAGGAATAAGGGAAAGGAGGTGGAAAAATACTTGCAGCCCTAACCAAACCCGTTCCGCTCTCCTTGCAGACCCTGTGCTTTGGTCCAAATGTACGGTAGTTACTCTCTTCTTCCATCAGCCTGCAAGTTACTCTCCGAGGGAATTGCCATGGATTCGGCTTGGCGCCCCGCCCACCTTCCCACAGTCTCGCCTGGCTTTCCTGCCTTGAGGTAAAGGCCTTTCATTCCTTTATTTTGAGCTAAAAAGATTAATGTGTTGTTCCTACCAAGAACCCCGGCCTATTTGTAGTCCATGTATATCTAATGGTTTAAAATTTGTTTTCTCATTCTTTAACATTGCTCATTTGCAAAATATTTGGGGAGATTTAGGGGAAATTCAAGAAAAAACGAAAACCGTGTTACGGCTCAGGAGCAAGGCTAGGGCGCCATCTGCTGATCACTTCTGATTATGACAAAACTGAACTTGCACTGAGCCTCTTGTTTGTACGGGTGAAAATGAATTGATTTTATTATTTTTTTAAATTTCTTTATTGATTAAGGTATTACATATGTGTCCTTACCCCCCCATTACCCCCATCCCTCCACTCATGCCCTCACCCCCCTGTTGTCTGTGTCCATTGGTTAGGCCTATATGCATGCATACAAGTTCTTTGGTTGATCTCTCTCTCTTACCCCCACCCTCCCCAACCTTCCCTCTGAGGTTTGACGGTCTGATCAATAATTCTCTGTTTCTGGATCTGTTTTTGTTTATCGGTTTATGTTGTTCATTATATTCCACAAATGAATGAGATCATGTGCTATTTATCTTTCTCTGACTGACTTATTTCACTTAGCATAATGCTCTCCAGTTCCATCCATGCTGTTGCAAATGGTAAGAACTCCTTTTTTACCGCAGCATAGTATTCCATTGTGTAGATGTACCACAGGTTTTTATCCACTCATCTGCTGATGGGCACTTAGGCTGTTTCCAAATCTTAGCTATTGTAAATTGTGCTGCTATGAACATAGGGGTGCATATATCCTTTCTAATTGGTGTTTCTAGTTTCTTGGGATATATTCCTAGAAGTGGGATCACTGGGTCAAATGGGAGTTCCATTTTTAGTTTTTTGAGGAAACTTCATACTGTTCTCCACAGTGGCTGCACCAATCTCCATTCCCACCAGCAGTGCACGAGGGTTCCTTTTTCTCCACATCCTTGCCAGCACCTGTCGTTTGTTGATTTGTTGATGATAGCCATTCTGACAGGTGTGAGATGGTATCGCATTGTTATTTTGATTTGTATCTTGCTGGGGTTCATGTCCCAGCATCAAGAAGGGTTCAGGAATCTGGAAAAGGGGCTGAGCGTAGATGACATAGAAATCCAGAGACTAATAAAGAATCCGGAGACGAGATATAATTTTGAAAAGGCATTGGGGGTCAGAGGACCTTCAGCTAAAGCAGGGGTGGGCAAACTTTTTGACTCGAGGGCCACAATGGGTTCTTAAACTGGACCGGAGGGCTGGAACAAAAGCATGGATGGAGTGTTTGTGTGAACTAATATAAATTCAAAGTAAACATCATTACATAAAATGGTACGGTCTTTTTTTTTAGTTTTATTCATTTCAAATGGGCCGGATCTGGCCCGCGGGCCGTAGTTTGCCCACGGCTGAGCTAAAGGAACTGAAGACTGCCGCCTTGTCTAGGACCCTTGCTTTTATTAACACAATTTGTCCTAAGGCAAGGTGGAGATAATACACTTCAAAGGGTAAGGTTTCAAAGGGTACAGAAGCATTGTCAGTTTGGTGAATAGCCTACGGCTGTTCGGGTGTTTGGCCAGGAGGAGGCAGCAACATGTAGATTAAGATGCCTTATAACTGGCAGCCACAATCAGTTTCCTATTCAGGTTTGGGGAAATGCCGTTAGCCATTCCCAACAGGTGACTACATGTGTGACTCAACCCTGTTGAGTCCCCAAGTCTCACCAACCTTTTGATGAAACTCTTAAAATTATGACATGTTGGAATTGGTCTACGGCAGTATCTCTTGGATGATTAGTGACTTTGAGCATGTTTTCATATGTCTCTTGGCCTTCCTTCTGTCTTCTTTCAAAAAGTATATATTTAGGTCCGTTGCCTATTTTTTGATTGGGTTGTTTATCCTCCTTTTGTTAAGTTGTATGAGTTCCCTGTAAAATGTTGGAGATTAAACCCTTATCAGTGATAACATTAGTAAATATATTCTCCAATGCAGTGGGCTTTCTTGTTGTTTTGTTGATGGTTTCTTTTGCTGTGCAAAAGCTTTTTATTTTGATGTAGTCCCATTTGTTTATTTTCTCTTTAGTTTCCATTGCTCTAGGAGCAATATCAGTGAAGAAATTGCTTCAGCATATGTCTGAGATGTTGCTGCCTGTGGATTTCTCTAGTATTTTTATGGTTTCCCATCTTATGTTTAAGTCCTTTATCCATTTTGAGTTTATTTTTGTGTATGGTGTAAGTTGGTGGTCTAGTTTCATTTTTTTGCATGTATCTGTCCAGTTTTCCCAACACCATTTATTGAAGAGACTGTCTTGACTCTATTGTATGTTCATGCCTCCTTTGTCGAATATTAATTGAGCATAGTGGTTTGGGTCAATTTCTGGGTTCTCTATTCTATTCCATTGATCTATATATCTGTTCTTGTGCCAGTACCAGGCTGTTTTGAGAACAGTGGGTTTGTAATACAGCTTGATATCTGGTATTGAGATCCCACCTACTTTGTTCTTCTTTCTCAGGGTTGCTGTAGCTATTCGGGGTCTTTTTTTTTTTTTTTTATTCCAGATGAATTTTTGGAAAGTTCATTCTAGGTCTGTGAAATATGCCGTTGGTATTTTAGAAAATGAGTTGATTTTAAAGTTAAAGGTGGAAAAGGTATGTGCAACAACACGTGTAACTAGCAGAGAGTTTGTGTCAAGATTTAAAGAAGTTTTACAAGTTAATATAAAAACTCAATAGAAACATGAGCAAGGAGATTAAAGGACACTGCATAACAGAGGATATTCAATGGACAATAAGTTTATGAAAGATGGTCAACATTTTATTCTTGGAGACTCAGGGGAGGAAAAGAGGTGGAGGGCGGCCGAGGTATAGTGGAAGACTATATGCTGTGAAAAAAAAAATCTCTCAGGTAATTCAGATCTTACCACTAGGGGGAGGTCTTTCACTTCACTTTAATTTGCATCAGGGAAATGCAGATTCAAACCAGGAGGTAAAACCTCCTGGTTTATATACTACTCTCCAGAATGGTTAAAATGAAAAGACTGACAATGCCAAGTTGGCAAAAATGTGGGGCAATGGGTACTCTCATAAACTTCTGGTGAGATCACAAGTTGATACAATACTGAAAAATTGTTCAGCATTATCTGTAGGCAGAGATGAGACCTGCCATGAGAAGGCCTTCTGGGGCTGGAAATGTTATATTTCTTGACCCGGGGTGCTTAATGTTTACTTTTGATAACTTATCTTTAATTTAAGCACTTAAAATCCACACAACTCTTCAGTTGTAAAGTAAAAAATAAAAAAGGTTAAAGGTGGAAAGGTAAAATGGGACTCCTAACCAGGAGAATATAGGCAAAAGTATGGAAAGAAGATAGAAACTCAGGAAAGGAGAAAAGCAGGTATGGGCTGCAAATATCTCCACATATTTCAGATTCTTCCCCCGAGCGGTCTGCCTCTCCTTCGCCCTGAGAATTCTTGCCCCCATACAAACAGTTTGTTTGGACTCCCGCCCCCCCACCTGCTCCCTCCCCCGCCCCCACCACTGAACCCCCCTCCCCCCCTCTCTGCCCTTGAATTGCCTTCATAGGGAATAACTGCTTAAAGGGCTAAAACATGTTCAGGGGCTTTTAGAAGAGCACCAGTGTCCTTAGGAAAGGTAGTTTGGACAAGTGGAGGCAGTGAAATGTAATTGTATAAAGTCAAGTGCTCCTAAACTTATACACTTCCATTGCTTTTATACATCTATTATCTAAAACTTGGTTGTGATTTTATTTATTTATTTAAAAATATTTTTATTGATCTCAGAGAAGAAGAGAGAGATAGAAATATCAATGATGAGAGAGAATCATTGATGGGCTGCCTCCTGCACACCTCCCCGCACTAGGGATCAAGCCCACAACCAGGGCGCCCTGACTGGGGAATCAAACTGTGACCCCTGGGTTCATAGGTTAACCTTCAACCACAGAGCCACGCTGGCTGGGCTAAAGGCTGGTTGTGATTTTAACTGTATTAGTCTACATTGGATCCCCTTTGTAATAACATGTTTACTAGTTTTACTATATTTAAGAGTTTTCTGTGACCTTCTGTTCCCAGTACAACTCTACCTGTCTGACTTTGGGCAAGTCACTTAACTTCTCCTGGTCCGTTTCTTCATGTGCAAAATGAAGATTATAATGTTCTTCAAAGTACCATCACAAGATTAAATAATACATATAAAATGCACAACACAGTGTCTGGAATGCAGTAAGGGCTCAATAAGTATTAAAATGAACATTTCCCCTGTAAACCAAAAGTTGACTGTTGTCTGGTATGGCTGATACATGGGAGGCAGGATAGTGGTGGTGGAGAGGATGGAACTGTGGGTGGAGAAGGAAGTAAGCAGTCACCAGATCAGAAGGGTTTTGTATGTCATTATCAAGATGATGGATTTTATCCTACAGGCCACAGTTTCTCAAGCCACCCCTAATGGGAGCGTGATCTATCTGTAGGGGTGAGGGGTAGACCAAGATGTCCCCCCCAAAACATAATATTATTTCATTTCCCGTTTAATTTTAAAAATACATAGGAATTTTGTGTTTTATTCCATAACATGTTCAGTGGTTGAATACAATAAACGGCATTTGGAAGTAGTCTCAGTCCTTTAGAGAAAACCACTTTCAATCATTGAACCAACTTTCTGAGATGTCCCCAATTTCAATATCATGGTATTTTAAAGACAAGAATGACATATATATATGTGTGTGTATATATATATATATATATATTCATATATATACATATATATATATATTCAATGGTTAACATTGTAAATTCTGTAATATTTTATTCCTAGGGGCTTAAGACAATCCTGGGCTTTGGAGAACATTCTTACACAAAAAAGCACGTGGGAGTCTGTGCTGTGGGACTCTTTCCCCTCCCCACACGGGAGTCTGTGCTTGTTTCTCAATAAATTCCCACCTTTGCCATAAAAAAAAGAAGCAGAGAGGATGGAATAGGCTTATATTCTGTTTATTCTGAAACTCCAGTCAAGCTTAATTGATTAAGAGCCTCTTAGAACTAGGCTTTGCCCTGTAGCATTCACAGGTGAATATGATAGGTTAATGAATGGAGGGACAGGAAACTCTTCACATCTTCACGCCTTGGCTGAGGTCACACATTCACTGTAATCACTGTTCAGAGGCAAACATCCCTGTAACCATTTACCTGTCTTTCCTCTGGAAAGGAAGTGGGGCAAAGATGAGAGAGGAGGGGTCAGATGTTCAGTCCCAGGCCAGTCGAGGGAACAGAGGTGTCAGCTTGTCTAGGACTGGCCTTGCTTTCATGAGGTCTCTAAAAATTTCCTACTTAAAAAACAAACAAACAAAAAAACACTCTCTTACCAAGAAGTAGCTCTATATATTTTGGGAGAAAAACCACAATTTTTTCCCATGGTGTCAGCATTTTGGTAAAGTGACCAAAAGTGTTAAAAAAACAACCCATAAACCAATATGCGGAAATTGGCAAGTGAAACACAGACAATAGGAATTTGAAAGTCTAATCAGAACAAGTTTTTGAAAAGTCGAGGACAGGAGACATGAGAGCTCTTTGGTAACTTACAGAGTATAATCTTCAGGTATACTGGGTAATACTCATAGGCTAAACTTTACAGTTTATGTTTTTTCAAAGTCACACGAGGGCCTTAAACCAGAATGCTGCTTTAAAATGATGAGATCTTTGGTGATATTTCATTGAGGCTGGATTTTTAAGCCTTCTAATCTTAAACACATGATTAGAGGTGATATTTAGTCATAAGGCTTCATACTTCCTATTTATACTTTGTCTAGTCTATTTTATAGCTTATAGCTATTACAATAGATCATAGTTGGAACTGAATTATAATAAAAAACATAAGCCTACTAAAACATTAAATAAAGCTGAAAGCTTAGCATAAACAAGAGCTTGCAAGGCTGTGGCCCCAAATTAGAATTTATTTTAGCATCTGACATGGATAAAAAAAAAATGACACATCAAAACAGAAATATAGCTAAGCAGATAAGTAGATAAACAATATGCAACGTCTCTTTATTTGCTAGAATAACTTATTTAAAACTTTATTTTATTACTATTTTCAAAAATAGTTGAGTCTTTTCCTAGGTAACTGGAAAACTTTTAAGAACATTCTTTTAAAAACTTCACAAACATCTTAGCAGAGAAAGTGTTATTTTTCATTTGTTAGCTTTCACTTGGCACAAACTGCATACGGTACTCAACATACATACATTTTTATTTCCTTTATTTTTGTCATAACTTTAGTAAAAAAATTAAAAATCAAGTGAATAAAACTTTATGATGAAAAGTATTGTTAAACGATTCTGTTGATCCTGTTGTTCTGGGTAGAAAACTGCTTTGCTAGTGACATTAGATACAGCATATGGTGCATAAGTAACATCTGAAACTTGCTCCTCTTTTCCTGTATTTCTGCCCAAACTCCAAGGGGGATAAAGACAAGAAAATGGATCAAAGGGAAGAAAAGAGCCTTCCGTGACTCAGGTAGCCTCTGAGGGACCAGTCTCAGCAGCTTCTAAGTGGGCTCTCCAAGGGCTTGCTGCATCCGCTATGCTGCCAGGCCTCAAAGGGTACAACAGGGGACTCTGCCAGGGGTTGGCCAACTTCTCCTCTGACGGGACAGATGGTACACGCTTTATATTGTTGTAACCACTTAACTTTGCTACTGCGGCATGCAAGGGGCCAGACAACACGTAACTGAATGAGTGGTTGTGTTTAACCTTTTATTTACAGACACTGACTTTTTTTTTAGGGTGACCTCATCATTTATTATCATAAACTGGCCACTCTGAGAATAAAAGGAGATGCTGTTGTTAATTATACCAGGACAACAGGCATAATTGAGTGGTCAGAGACAAACTGGGATTTCAGCATTGAAATTTAAAGTTCATAGAATTTTCACATCATAATATATTATTATTCTGATGTTTAAAAACCATTTTAAAATGTAAAATCCATTCTCAGTTCTTTGGCCCTGGCCCGTGAGGTAAGGTTTGCTGATCCCCCATCTACGTTCTTGGAGAGACACTAGGTCTTCGCTCTCGGACTTGGCCGTGTCTTCACAAATCTTACTTTCTCGGAGGCTTCTTTCTTTCCTTTCTGTCATTGTTGCTGGGCTGGTGGGACATTAAAAGTGACTGATATAAAACAAAAAGATGAAGGTTCTTTAGTATCCTTTTATCCTATTTGGAAGATTTTTTTCAGGCTTGTTTCTTAAACATCTCAGAGGGCATTACAATCTGAGATTATAAAACTAGATAGGTTATCATCTATTTTCCATTGCTTTTTAAGAAGATATGTTTTGAGGCCTACTACTATGACTTACTCAATAGAAACCCAGAAATTTAATTTAAGGAACTGTACATTTTCATTTTTAATAAACCACATGGCAAAACAATACTTTATTTAATAAAGGCATAGGAAATTACAATATAAATTGTAAATACAGTACATATACTATACTTTGATTTTAAATTACATGGACAAATACCAGCTTCCAAATCTTTCTAAAATCAATCATATGCAAAATACTGGTTTCTGAAGGGGTATGTGGAAAAGTATCTACGCCTTGTTTCACTGTGACATGGCTTACTCAGCAACATCTATTTAGAGAAGCACAAACCTTCCAGATGTACAGTAACTTCCAGGTGCAAAGCAGACACACTGGCACATCCCAGTTTTCTGTTGTAATTATTTCAGAAAACAAGTAGTTGCAGTATTTAAACTGACACTGTCAGAGAAAGTCCCCATAAATGTTTTCCAATCTTAGTGAATATCAGAAACTGTTTGTTGGTCCTCACAGTATAACTAGAAGAACAGGTTAACCCCTTTGCAGCCAGAACTCGATGACAGGCTGGCCGAACGCGTACACACAATTCAATGCTGAGGAGCTCCCACAAGTTATCCCCTCCAACTTCTGTGCTCCCACTACCACCACAAGTGATGTCCCTGCCTGGTAATCTGTGAAACAAGTCTCAAGCCCTGCCTGGCGATTCACATAACAGGTCTGCGGTTAGGCATCTTGGTTAGAAAGATATTAAGCTTCATCAGTTACTTGGAGATCAGACTTGCCTCCCCTCAACACAGCATAGCGAAATGTCACTTCATTTGTGACTATTACCCAGATGGCTCATGAGCGAAGCGTGGTTCAAAGACAAACTGAACCAAATGAGCTGATCTTATACTTAGGAAGATAGTCTGTAACTTTAAACTTACTGTATGAAAAGTACAGTCAACAGAAAAATTGCCTAAAACCTTGTACTAAAGGGGCTCAGTTTCTCTAAGAACACCTTATTCCTTATGACAAAACAATGAACATAAATGCATAAAGAGAAAATAAATTTAGCTGACTGTGCTTGTTCCAGAGGTGAGCGAGTCTCCCTTCCACAGGAGCGGGCGTGGGAGTTCAAGCAGCACAGGCCAGCATCTCATTAGCGATGACCTTCACTCATGTCTGCAGTGTGCTTTCTCCCGCCCGCATTCTGTGTGCAGAGATTCTGAACCAGAACAATCAGCTGTTGGAAAAACGGTTTTTCCCACCCTGAAGCATCTTTAAAATGGTGCTTTGTTTCTGAAAGATTTTTTTTTCTCACATTAAAAAGAAAGGGAAGCTGATGTCTGTTTATTCTGGGAAAATTCTACCAAAGATAAACACTGTCAGTGAGGACCTCCGGGTTCAAGAGACAGAACTAGAACACTGAGACTCCTAAGAGCAGGAAACTTCGGTTCAGAAATGGAAATATGGCATCCAGAGTTGAAAAAGAAACAGAAAGATAAGAAATCCAGTGAGCTGGCAAATAATACTGACGGGAGCCGCAGGTGTGAAAATCTGGGCTCATGCTCCACAGGCAGAGCTAATGGAAAATGCATGTGGGAATGACGTAATTTCGGTTCTGCATTTCAAAGCTCTCTGAAATATGCTTATTCAACTGCATTCCCCACGGTGTATTTCTAAGGCAGTACAGTCATCAATGAAACAATAGGCCTTTTCCTAAGATAAATCAAAAGGCTAGTCTGGCCAGACTTGTGAAACACAGGTTTATGTACACAACTTTGATTATTTGCAAATATTAATGAAAACACATTGCACTGAAGAACTGCCCAGTTTTTGTTATGATGTGTTCCCAGTGCAAAGTGAACAATGGTAGGTGTTAATCCAGGCTCAGCTGTGCTTTTCATAGGACAATGGATGGCTCTGTCTCTGTGTCTCTGTCAGACGCTGTGCAGCCCCTGCTCCCATCTGCTAAGTTCACATCCTTCTCTATGGGTTTTGTCAAGTTACAAAGAGTTAAATCTATCAATGATCAAATCTCACAGACCCAGTAAAATACAAGCATAAAATCTGTAGTTGCTGCAAAAAAAACACACAAAACAACAAAGCACAGAAAACTTCATGTGTGCCTAATTTTAAACAGAACATAATAATTAAGATTTACAAAAGTTGTCAGTGTTTCTCCATTATACAAAAGGATCCTTTTCAATCCTCAAGTGGATTTCAGACTGTTTTACTCAATAACTTTTCAAGGAACAGGTCGATGTGAAAAGTTAGATAAATCTATTTAAGATAAAAGAAAGTTTACAAGAAATGAGCCCAGTAGATATGGGAACAGCTGCAAATGTGGAGAGACCTATTAGCACAGGCACATTCTCTTCCCTTCTCTGCTAGGTGCCCAGAGTCGTAAATGCCCAGATGTGCACTGACATGCCTCTTGTTTATTCTCACTTGCCTTCTACATTTAAGATTATTTTTTGAAATACAGGACATTATATAATAAAAGAGTATTTTTTATTTTATGTTCCTAAAATTTTTGAAAAATTAAAATCATTATTTTAAATGGATTCACAGTAAGAATCCCATACAATTTTCAATTCGATTCAACAAATGCTGGGCTTTATTAGGTACCATTAACACTCACTAAAACTTTTGTTGGACACCATCGACTCTTAACAATCTTTTAGGTGAATCCAGGTTTTACCTTAGGTTTACTTATAGTGAGGTCCTTGGCAGAAATATGAAATCTGTTTCATATTCGTCACTTACATTTTAAGTCATTGGCCTGCCTATCTAGGATTTCATCTCACAGCCTGTCTGGTACATGTTACTTTATCCTGATTCTCTGCTGAAAATGGACTCCCTAACGTGCACTAAATATAATCCCAAAACCAACTGTTGACAGGAATATTCACAGTTGCCTCTTTAATACAACTGTTACCAGTTAGGTTGCCTTCTGTTTGGAAACTTTTATGCTTAACTTCCCTACCACACAGATTTAATATCCATCCTATTCCAGTGCTTTAACACACACACACACACACACACACACATACACACACTCCAAAACCCTTAAAATTTTTGTCTTCTGAAAATCATGTCTTCCCCCAATCCCTTTTAGCATTTCTGCTATGGTATTATTGGAAAACCTCAAAATTATATCTTAGGGTTTCTGGAGCCTGTGGAGGATTCCTAATCCATATCATCATACAGAAATTCTCTCTGGAGAAATGTAGTTAATCTGCATGGGAGAGACGGGTATTAAAACTGAACCTTGGCCCTCTAGAGCTCTACCCTGAAAGGCACAAGCAGATGACCTGGTATGAAGGCAGGAAGCAAGGTACCAAGCAAACTTTCTGTACAAAACATAAGGCAATTTCTAAAAGGACAGAGCATCATTGTTTGCATTTTGCGTCGCTTGCTGTTCATAAGCAAAGATAAATTCCATGGACAATAAAAGTGATTTCAGAAAGACTTAAATCTAAAACTCCACACCCCATCCTTGCTCCTATATTTGTTCAAATTATCATATAGTAATTCCAGTTTAAGATTAACTCCTGCCATTCAGAATAAACTGAAAATATTTCCTAAGCAATTTAATGACAGTGACCACAATACGTAAAGATTTGGTTCTGATAAGATTACAAACAACCAAAAATTGAGATTCAAAACCCTGTAATAAGTGGAAAATTTTGTTTATAAAGTATAATAAAACCAATAAGACTTACTTGTGAAATAAAACATTTCTGAAACATTTAGGAATACATGCTTATTCCACTCTGGATAATTACTAGTACTTTCTGAAATCTGCTGAGAAATAATTTCTGTAAAAACAGAGAGCTGGGTGTCAAATTCCAGAAGCTGGGTATCAAGATTACATTAAAAAAATCAGTTTTCCAGCACTGGCTTGATAGAAATGGGCTTTAAAAAGGATTTTTAAATGCAAATACAGAACTCTTGATGCTTCCTTTATGACACATGTTCTGCTGTGATTGTGAAGTACGGTCTTCGATTGTCTTCTCTGAGGTATCTGTAGAGTCACGTCTCATTCTGTAAACAGTGTTTTGGAAACATCTTCATCTGAAAATCATGGTGAAGTCTCACTTTACCATTTGACAGAAACTAGCACTCTCAGGCTGACTGTGAGGCCAGTGCCCAGGCACGGCTCTCAGGAATTCCATTCTCCCATTCAAGTGCATTTATTGCTCTCAAGTCTGTGACTGCAGGGTAAATAAGGCAGTAGTCCCCCAGACATCTTAAGTTAGGAGCTGGCATTCTGGCAGTTTGCACAAGTTCTGTCCACGTCTTGCCGGTAACTCTGAAGCTGAATAGTACATTTATACATGCCAAATGTGTTCAACAACAAATGCCTGGCTTTGGACTGTACCTCCTCCCACTGAGATGAACTTCCAGGAACTGCAATGTCAAGAAAATATCATTACTATTCATTGTACATTACACATTAGTGAATAAGACCCAGGGAGAAAACAACCTTAGTATGCTCTGAACATATTTTTACTAGTTTGATTTCTACCCTCCTAGAGAAGGTAGCTATTTTTAGAGAAGTTTGTCAAGCCAGATCAGCTTCTCGTTATCCCTATCTCTCCAGTCCACTTTTGGGTAGAGAAAGAGATCTAAACATCAATTACAAGTCTTTCATCTTTTGTACTTTTAAAAAAATATATATTTTATTGATTTTTTACAGAGAGGAAGGGAGAGGGATAGAGAGTTAGAAACATCAATGAGAGAGAAACATCGATTCAGCTGCCTCCTGCACACTCCCCACTGGGGATGTGCCCACAACCAAGGTACATGCCCTTGACCGGAATTGAACCTGGGACCCTTCAGTCCACAGGCCAACGCTTTATCCACTGAGCCAAACAGGTCAGGGCTCATCTTTTGTACTTTTAAAAATAAAACTCATGCATTTACTATTTTGATAAAAAATCAAATAAAAAGCATCGATCTGTGAAATGATTTCAAGAAAAAACACAGGCTCTAGTTTTTCTTATGTAGAAAAAGCATGGTAAACACACCCAGTACATTTAATCTGAAGGCAAAAATTTGTGTTTCATCTTATCTCAAAGGGATAAAAATTATTGCTCTGCTATAAACATCAACCTGCAACTCATCTTATGAAGAGCCCACACCCTCCCTTAAAACAAATCTTTCCAGAAGTCTTCCTACTTAATTATAAGCATAGATGTTTAATCCCAAAGACAGAAGTCCACCAACCCCAGTATTTACCAACAGCAGCATACTTAGCTGTATGTGTGCAATGGCCATGGGCTTTCCTGAAGTAAGAGACCAGACATTTAAATCTTCCACTGAATGGACATCTTCTATTTTCATCAAGGCTTCTTTGATATAGTCAACATGCAAATGCCTTGGTACACCTATTAGTTCAGAATATATCATTTATAAGTAAAATTTATCTTAGGGGAAAAAGTTATAAATTACTGGTGGGCCTTCCCCCCAAAAACAAACAAACAAACAAACAAACAGACAACTAGCTTTGCTAAATTCATTTTAAAATGAACACTTTCTAATAAAATATATTAGTATTTTAAGATAAACCATGCACACATATAGTAGGATATACACAAAAGGTTAATAAATACTTTAAAAATGTTCATTCTCACTAAAAAGGTATGTTAACCAGCCCAGGTTACTTCATTTAACAAATAAGATAGGATAATAAAAAATAAAAAGAAAGGAACATCCAATGATGGCTAAACTAGTGTTGAGAACTTATATTTACATGCTTATATGTAATATTGGTAAGGCAGGAATGCTGAAAATATAACAAAGCTGCAAGTTAAATTGAAATTAACCTATAATAATAAAAGTGTAATATGCAAATCAACCCAACAGCCAAACAGCAGAAAGACCACCCAGACTACCACATGATGACACCCACTGGTGCCAGGCCAGCCAACGCAGGTGTGATGCGATTGGTCAGGGGCCCGGCTATCACCCCATGATCACCTTGCAGAGGGAGGCCCAGGCCACCGGCCAGCAGGGTGATCAATCAGGGGGGCTCCATGATCGCCCCAAAGAGAGAGACCCAGGCCACGGATTGGCAGGCTGCGGTGGTGGGCGGAGCCTACCTCTTTGGGGCGACCGATCTCAGGGCTCCTGGACTGTGAGAGGGCACAGGCCGGGTTGAGGGACCTCCTCCTCTGAATGCACAAATTTCATGCACCGGGCCTCTAGTAAATTAATAAACCGCTACACATACTTGCATTAAGAATCAAAGAGCTGCCTTCTTGTCCTAGCTCTGTAATTGAGTAACAGCATGGCCTTAATCAAGTTATACTACCCCTCTGAACTTCAATTTTCTTATTGGTAAATGGGGATAATAATGTTTGCCTTACCTACTTTTCTTAGCTATTATAAAGATCAAATAGGTAACAATGGGAGAGTGCATGGATTGTTATACGTCCTATACATGTAAGGTGGTGTAACTGTAGCCTAGTAAGTATCAATAAAAACAAGAAAAGACATGGCTCCTACCCCAGAGTCTTCCCTGACCCCCAATCTGATTTAGGAATACATCCACAATGGGGATATTAATGAGATCTTACCTTCTAGTATTATAACTACTGTGTCCCATATAATGCGAAATGTTGTAAAAGCCACAAGTAATGAAAATACATATGTACAGATGGGATCAGCAATCTTGTATTCTGGCTGTGAAGTGACAGATCAAAATTGTGTGGTTAAATATCGACAGACATATAACAGACTGTAAGGCAAACTAAGGAATACTCTGCCCCCTGTCCTCTAGCAGGACTGCAGAATACCTCTGAAACCAGGACACTGCATCTGAGAATTCTTTCCTGGGTTGTTTAAATGCCTTTCCTTGTGGGACCATTTTCAGCAGTTTAATGGTTTGTTCTGTTCTTTTCCTCTGTGCCTTCTCTAAATCGTCTGCCCAGAACCATAGAACATCAGAGGTAGGAGGAGTCTTAGCAGTCATCAATTGGATTTAAGCCCCTCATATTAAAGAGGAGGGAACTCAAATTTTGAGTTGAGGGACTTGCTCAAGGTCAAAGCATTAGTGGCAGAGCCAACACTAGAACCCAGATCTCTGGACTTCACTACATGCACATTCTAGTACCTGTCAGTTACAGGTAAGTTACCTCGTGATGTGATACTATGGTGTTCAGTGCTAACAAAAGAGCTATATAGACTGGTGGCTCCATTAGGTTTGCATAAGTGCAAAATGAATAGGAGTGGCACTGGTGTCCAGTATACTGATGAAAGACAATCAGTTTGTTTTTTCTTGTTTAAATTAATCCATACCCGAGGACGTTTTTTCCATCGATTTTTAGATAGGAGGGAGGGAAGGCTACAGGGAGGGAGGGAGAAAAACATTGATATGAGAGAGACACATTAATTGGTTGCCTCCTCCACATGCTCCCACCGGGCAGGGTATCAAACCTGCAACCCTTTGGTGCTCTATCCAATGCTCTAACCACTTGGCACACTGGCCAGGGCCAATCAGTTTTAGTTTTAACGTTGAAATTAAATATATTTTAAAATAAAAAATTAGCAATCATAGTACCTTGAATCGTATGATGTAGGCAGCTATTAGCACACCGACACTTTGTACCAAATCCCCCAAAGCGTGTACAAATGCGGCTCTCACTGCCAAGCTATCCTGCCCATGGTTGTGCCCATACCCAGGACCTGTGGTAGGAGAATTTGAAGGCAGGGAGTGGGAATGGGCGTGATGGGGACCAGATTGGTTCAACAGAAACCCCATTCTGTTAAAAAAAAAGAAAACAAAACATTATTATTTGTCCTAATGCTATTGATAAAAATATCTATGACTAATCAGATATGAGTGAGGCAATATTTACTAAATATTTGAGCACCTATTATGTATCAGGTACTATTTTAGGTGCTGGGGTCAAAAGAGTGACTGAGACAGATCCCTATCCCCTTAGAGCTTATGTTCTGGTACGGAAGGCAGAACAGTTAGCAAATAAATCCCTAATGTACTACTAGAAGATGGGAAGGCGTTGAAGAAAAGTAAAGCGTTGCTAGTGATGGAGAGTGATGGGGAGAGTGGCCTCCCTTAGATTCCACCAGAGCAGAGACTTGAATGAAGCCAGGAAGCAAGTCATGGTGGAAGAGTGTTCTAGCAGAAGGAATACCAGGGTAAAGGGCCTGGATGCAAAGGTGCTCTATGTGTTTTAAAAAAGGCAAGACAGCCACTGTGGCTAGAATAAAGTCAGCAAGAGTGCTAGGACATGAGTTGGAGTGGTACACAGGATAATATTAAAAGGCCATGGTAAGGACTTTTGATTTTATTCTAAGTATAGAATAGAAGCCACTAGATGGGGACTGGCAAACCATGGTCTGTAGACCTTATCTGGCCCACAGCCTTTTTTTTGTAAATAAAGTTTTATTGGAACACAGCCATGCTCATTTGTTTACATACTGAATAGGACTGTTTTTGTTCTAAAACAGCAGAGTAGCTGAGAAAGAGACTGTATGGCTCTAAAATCCTAAATATTTACTATCTAGCCCTTTACAGAAAAAGTTTGCTGACCCCTGATTCACATGATTGAGTATTTAACTTAAAAACTTCATGTTTTTAGGAAAAAAAGTTGGTTGTTAAAAAAAATCTCAACATGAAAGTATTATAAAAATTAAATTAAAAAAATTTGTTCTACTTAAATTTGTGATTGTTAGTCAAACTTCAGTATACCTGTACAAACCAATGAGGAATTTATAATTCCAACAGTGTTTTATTAATATTTATAAGAAAAACTGATGTACTATATAATTTATAAATATATTAAAATATCACTGCATTACTACTGAATGCATGTATAGTCTCTAAGTTCACAGTATTTGAGACTATGCATGTGAAAACAACGTAGAGTGTATGCTACTAAATGTTGGATACATGTCATTATGCATTGGTCCAAACCCATTAATGTACAACACCAAGAGTGAACCATGTAAACTATGGACTTTGGGTGATTATGATGTGTCAGTGCAGGTTCACCAACTGTAATAACGTACCACTCTAGTGAGGGATGCTGGTAATGGGGGAAGTTATGCATGTGTGGGGGCAGAGGGTATGTGGGGAATCTTTGTACAGTCCCCTCAATTTGCTGTGAACCTAAAACTGCTCTACAGAATAAAGCCAGTTAAATTTTTTAAAAAAACATCGAACTTACATTACATTGACTGCAACTCCAACAGCTGCGGTAATGAGCATTATATCTCCATTTATTTCATAGTTCATATGGATAGTTCTTTGGACAGCTTCATATAGGAGAAATGCCATAAGTATATACACCAACAGCACACTAATCATAGCTGACAAAACCTCTGGAGGGAAAAATATAAAAAACAAATGTATTTGCAGCATAGTTAGTACACCTCATACAAACTAAATACTGTACAATCTTTTATTTATTTAGATCTCCTTCCCTCTAAGAAGATAAAAGCACTATATCATCTGTCATGTTTTTCTTAAAAATTATTTTAAATAGTTTGATATGGAACATTTTTTAAAAATTGAGGTATAGCCGACATATAACAGTATATTAGCTTCAGGTATACTATATATATTTTTATTTAAAAAGGTTTAGTAGTTTGATCTGAATCCCCCACTCACTCACTCCTACCACTTGCTACCTTCCCCTCATCTCTTTAGGGTCAAATTATGTGTATTTATAGACCAAACACATGGCAAAAAAGGAAAACCTGAGAAAAAATATTTGTAACATACATGACCGCAGACTAATTTCCTAGTAGGCAAGTACACTTACAAATCATAACAAAGTGAACAACTCATCAGAAAAATGGGTGAAGAGCATAAATAGTAATATACAGAAAATAAACAGAAATGGCCAACTTATCAAAATCAATCATAATACAGTAAATTCAGTGGGATTCCTTTTTGGCCCTTACTAAAATGGCAACAATTAAAAAGTTTGATAATAGTGTCAGCAAGGATATACTGATGGAAGGATCAAATAAAACTATCTTTTTGGAGAGCACTTACCAAAACTAATCAAAATTTAAAAGGCATGTATTCCTTGATTCTAGGAATCTAGAATAACATCCACATGTATGCAAAGATATCTACAAGGTTTTTCACTGCGGCTTTGTTGGTAGTATCAAAAAAGATCCAGAGACATCCTAAATGTTCCCCAATAAGTAATGTAATGGATAAATGGTGGCATATACATATAATGGGATACCATACAACCATTTATGTATAAAAAAGAAAAAAATAGGCACATTGGTAACTATAGGAAAGATAGACAAGAAAATGTTACATCTGGGAAGTAGGAGGAGGAGCTTGGAGAATTTAACTTTATTTTTTCAGTAATTTTTGAAATGTCTTTAAGTTTTTAACCACAAAGATGTATTACCTTTAGACTAAATAAAAACAAACACATTTTTATGCATTCAAGTATTCATGATGTACTCTGATCCAGGAATTCCTCTTCTAGGAAGGACATACACACTCATGCCAATTGAGTTGCACAAGTGCAAAATGTGGTATGTTATGAAGCTATTCATCAAGCACTGTATGAACAGCAAATAATTGTAAACAATAAAAATGTTATTAGTAGAAGCCTTATAACATGGAATGCTGTGCAGTTGTAAAAAACGAGTAAGGCTCTTTACGTACTGACAAGGAATAAGTTCCAAAATACAAAGTGAAAAAGCAAAGGACACAATTGTGTATGGTGTTACCATTGTGTGAAAAGAAAAAAGAATATCCTATATAGTAAAGAGCTAATATGCTAACTGGACCGGATGGCGGAAGACCTTCCAGAATGACCAGTGGGCGGGGGGCAGGGCTGCGAAGGCCTACTTTTGCCTGAATTTTGTGCATCGGGCCTCTAGTATATAAATAATGATCTGCAAATGCAGATCCGGAAGGATGTACAAAATATTGATAAAAAACTGGTTATGAGGAGAATGGGTGAGGAGATAGGGATGGCTTTGTACTATATATGCTTTCATACCAGATAAATTTTCTACCATATGAGTATAAAGTACAGATAATTTATCTTTTCAAAATAACAAAAAATAGGCAATGTAAAATATATATTAAAATAATTAACTAACATTGTTACATAAAACAAATGTTGACACTCAAAACAAGAAAATACTTTTAAAGAAAATTTTTCCTTTAGAGACACCGGACATTAATCCTGTTAAGTGTTAAAAGATAAAAGAATCTGGAAAACTGTTGTCTGGGTCGATTCATTCCTCAAAGGTTCCAGGTAGTTCAAGCATATTGGACTTTGATACCTTTTTATTCCAACCTATAACTTACAATACAGAAAAACTATCTAGAAGTTAGAAACTATTTCCTGACATTTCATTAATTTAGGTGAAACTCCAATAAAATTTTTGTGCATGAACAGAACTAATATTGGAATAAGACAAACACAATTACTACTTAAAACCATGGTACACCACTGGTCACTCAATAGCCCTCTCAGTTATCATATCGGTTATGAGAGAGAGAGATCAACCACATTCATATAACTTTTATGGAAGTCAAACTACAGCATAAACAGATTTTTTTGGCAAGGAGGATTCCCAGCCCACTAGGAGCTGAAAATGCAGTTTTTCACAATATAGTTTTCACCCAGGAGAGTAGCATAAAAGGGATCTCAATGACTTCCCACAGTTAAGAGTAATAGAATTCAGCTGATTCCTAGAAATTCCAAAATGACATATTAAGATGCTGTCATCAATTATATCCCTTTTCCAGCAATTCAGAAGGAATGTGCCTCACATCTAGTTCCCTTGGTGAAAAGCAAAGACATTCATTCATTTGTTAGTTTTTATTCTAATTGACTGTAAAAATGTCTTCTAGCTAGAAAACTGGTAAGTGTAAAAGAGAAACACACACAGAATTTTAAGTAGATTTTTGGGACTGAGATTTATAATTGAGAAGTATAAGGCATATACAATACTACATAGCTAAAAATCCTAATAATAGTAATATGACCATTTTATTCTGATAAAAGGAACAACAAGTTCTTTCATTGTGAATAAATGAAACTTTGGTGAAATATGAATAGGACTAATGATTGTTTAACATTTTTGCCTAGTATTTTTAACATGATGGAATGCAGATAAACATAGGCAAGATTCCTTTTTTCCTCCAACAACGTTTAACAGGGAGGGAAATTTTCATTCAACAATGAAATTATGACTTGCTCCAATCTTCTCATTTGTTGCTCTGGGTTGGTCTCTGGTCACATAATGTACAATAAAGATTTTCAAGACAAAAGGAGTGTATAACATATACAGATTTTCATTTTCTAAAGGAGACCCAGGAACTTTCCCAACTAAAACCCTAGATTTCTGTGAAAGTTACTACCCCATTAGCTTCGGAAAACTTGACTTAATGGAAATTTAGCAAAAATGAAAAACTCTTAAAAGGGATTTTTATAGAAATTCTTGAAAAACCTATTGTTATAGTAGTTCTAATATATTTTGCTACTTTATGCACAGATAATTAAATCACTGCACTCAGCTGAACTAGTACTGGAGTAGTGTGAATAAACAGTTTTTGGTTTGAATGGCCAATAAATTGGTAAAAGAAAAAATTAATTGGGAGAAAACATAGATGATTATTAAGTTTTGCCTCATACCATAAAATACAATAAATGTTTACGTACATTTTAACACATATATAAACTGTCAAAACTAGAGGTTTTCAATGTTCATATGAAAAATAGAGTTCTTCGCCATCCTTTGTTATTCTCCATCATAGTACCTTATTCTTTTCTTTGTAGCATTTAATACAATTTATGATTATGTTGTGTTTGTGGTACATATTTACTGCCTGTCTCCCCACACTATACTATTATTCATTCACTGAACAAGTAACTATTGAGTGCCTATTCAGTGAATGAGTAACAATCTGTTTCAACTATGTAAAACCACACTCAGTCAGCACATTCACTTTTGTGTGAGTGCTGCCTAGGTGTACTGGCCTACATTTAACTGTTAACTTTGCCAACACTGCAATGACAATAATGAATACATTTCCCTTAAATTATATAATGTTGTCTTTCTATTGCTTCAAGGAACTATACATAGCACATCTAAAGACAGATTTCAGAGGTCAATAAAAATCAATAGGGAAGGAAAGTGGATATATATTCTCTCCCCCACTTCCTTTTATGCTCTTTCTCTTTTCTACCTTCATCCAATAGAAGATAGGAAGGAAACAGAGGAAAAATCAGTGAGCTGTATTGGATCTGCCTAGGACTTTTAAACTAATACTTGTATTTCAACGCAGCCACAGATAAGCCAACAACACTCAGGCTAAAGACATAATACAGGATTTTCAGTGGCCCACTTTTGCTACCAGAATGTCAAGCTAAATTGCAAAGTTTGTCTTTGGATCCTCTCACCTCCTATTCGAAGTAATCTCCTGTTTTCTATCTTCTTACTACTCCCTCTATCCATACTCAAGGTGCCCCCAGTACTCCAAGTTGACTTTTGGCTAGTCAACATTGACTACCTCACTCATGTCTTCTGCCTCAATAAAAACTCTGAATTCTAGGAAGTACCTATTCTTTTCCTAGAGATGTACATGTGATATGAATTAATTCTCACTAAGATGTGAACAATGAGTAGGCATAACTCATATCAGAGGGGGAGGAAGTTGTTAAAATGAATCACTAACTAGAGAGAAGAGATTTTTTTTTTTTGGCTGCATGTTTGGGGGAAGATAATTTTTAGCTGAATACTTTCTGCTAAATGCTTTAGCATCAGGGAATAAATAACAAACTAGGTAGAATTAACATTATCATATACATATCCCAGAACAACAACCATCTAGCCAGATGTGCCAAGGCCTTTGCTTAGTAGAACTACATATTACCAAAGACTCCCACACTGTCACTTTGCCACTAACCCAGGCCGATGAGCTGAATTACCATAATGTGTATCTTGCTTTTTATTGCAAATGCAGACAACTCTGCCTACTACAGTCCTTTCACATGATCGCTATCTTCATCTAATCCATCCAGCTTCGTCAGCCCCAGAAATATAAGAAAAACCATATAAATAAAGTCAACTACACTCATAATCCTCAGAGAAGGAATAAAGCAAGCAAGCAAGCAAGGGATGTTCTCTTTAGAACAGCATGTCCCCTTGGTCTGGGAGATAGTGCCATTCTGCCTAAGGGTTTGTGGAATTTCTCCCCACGGTATGGTTTCATTAAGTTCCAAGTTTTATTAACTTCCAGGATGAGAGGGCAAACCACCCACAGCCAAATAAATGCAGGCACTTAAAAATAACTCTCATGTGGTTTCTGCCCTCCTCTCCCTCTTCCCACAAAAGAGCTGCCACTATAGCTCACTGAAAGGAAAAGGAAAAGGAAAAGAAACTCGCCCTACCCGGTTTGGCTCAGTGGATAGAGCGTCGGCCTGCGGACTGAAGGGTCCCAGGTTCGATTCCAGTCAAGGGCATGTACCTTGCTTGCAGGCACATACCCAGTGGGGAGTGTGCAGAAGGCAGCTGATCGATGTTTCTCTCTCGTCGATGTTTCTAACTCTCTATCCCTCTCCCTTCCTCTCTGTAAAAAATCAATAAAATATATTTAAAAAAAAAAAAAAAAGAAAAGAAACTCCTGAGTGATTTTACACAATCTATGAGTTCACACGAAGGAAAGGAAAATGCCAACAGACAGGTACTGATTCCTGGGACAGCCCCTTGGGTGTACCCTTCAAATCCAACGACCTTTCTTTCACCAGGATGGAATGATTTTTGCTAAAATAAATTTTGTTGTATTGCCAAAAATGCTCCCAAAGACCCAAGTCAAAAAGCACATCTTTTAAAATTGTTACTCATCAGGTTGAATCATCTTACTTTTCTCCTACTACCTAGCTGAGACAGTTATGCTGAGAGAATAAGAATTCTGATATGGAAAGAAGGGAAGGCAGGCAATTTAGAAGCATGGGTCATTTTGCGAGATATAAAGTCTAGTCCAAGAGGGAAGGAAAATATGACTGAAACTAACATTTATTGAAAATTTACTCTGTGCCAGCTACCCTGTTAGGTACTTATACCTTACCACTTTACCTTATATATTTTTCACAATTCTGCAATACAAGTATTATCATCCATATTTTATAGAAGAAACTCATAGAGAAATTAAATCATTCTCCAAAAGGTCATACAGTCATTCAATTAATTTTCCTTGTTTTCAGCCCCAATTCTCACTCCTGATGCTCTTTGTTCTGAGCTTTCTTTAGAGATCTGTTGGGCTGACCCAGTTCCTAGCTTGGTGTACTCTAGGCTGTGGCTTCTTGGCTTGTTTTCTCCTTCAACCCACTCCCATCTACTTTCTAACTTTCAGAAATTTCTGGAAATTTGTTTATTGGTGACCCAGCATTGACTTCTCTTTGTTGTTTTTATACTTTTTACTTCAGTGGACTCTCAGGAGAGACATGAGTCAAATGCTGATATCTAGTCCACCATCCTGAACTTAGTATTTGTAAGGAAAGAGAAATATCTGACAGTCTGCAGGAATTTTCAGAGACACAACAGGACCAGTCAGTCCTACTTTCTCTCATCTTTTCATAGTGCTTATAATCTATGAAGAAACAAAGTGACCATCTAGGTAAATACTAAGTACTTCTTTGATATTTAATAGAATTTTCATGATTATTGGTTTTTAATTTATTATATGTAGGACTTCCTATGTTGTATTACTGCATATCTCTGGGATAGAGTGCCACTGACTTCATTAAATGAAATGTACTCTCTCAAAGAGTGCTAGAGGGTAAAAATCCCCATTCCAGGATGCTATGTTTTAGATCTTAAATTGCAGGTGTTTAAATCACAATAAAATTGGAAAATAAAAAAATTTTTTTAGAGGATGGGGGAGGGGAGAAAGAGAGAAAGAGAGCGCGCGCGTGAGAGAGAGAAACATTAGTTCGCTGCCTCTCATACATGCATGCCCAACCAGGGATCAAACCTGTACTGTAGGTATGTGCCCTGACCGGAAATCGAACCCACAGCCTTTTGGTGTATGAGACCACACTCCAACCAAGCCATCAGGTCAGGGCAATTTTAAAGTTGTTAAAAACCCTCCAGTCAATCAATTAACAAATGAATGTATATGTTGGAAAGTAGTGAGGCTTCTTTTAGGAACACATCCAAATGCATTATGTAGTGGCTTATAACAGAAACACCTCACTCAGGGCTTCAGTTCTCTTGTGCAGCAGTTGAGAGCGGAGGGGTGGAGATGCCAGATAGTTTCCCAGCCTGATGGCCTGGATGGCTACTCAGAATATAGCTATTCAGCTAAAATGGCAAGTTATATACCAGAAGACCCAGTGATTACATTTTAGAAAACATAGATGCTGAGTTAACATTAGGTCAAAAAGTAACACAGAAGGGGAGGAACTGATTGATATATTAGCCAAGCGTGTCAGTGTCTACACAAAATAAAAAACAATATATTAATTCTGGTTCTTTAAGACAGGTTTTGCTGAAGCTCCCTAAATGTCACCTTTTGGGTTCTGAGCAAATGACATGTGGTCATATGGCACTTCACATAATAGTAAAGGCAATTATTTTATATGTATTTTTAAAATAAGCAAAAAAATTAAAAATACTAACACAGCAAGAAACACAGTTGTATATGATTATATATGATTTTAACCTCAACTAAATATTAGTATCTGTTAAAATAGGAAAATAAAATGTGTTCATTATTAAAAAGAAAAAAAAAATCAATGACACTTGTTACAGCATGGTAAAGAACACTTTATTCATGAGGGGAAGCTATTGAGATAGGCATAGGGACTACTGCAATGGTATTTGCAGTGGGGGAGAGAGTTTGGGCTCAGCTCTGAATACTGTATGGACAAGTGGGAATTTATAGCCAAGAAGCAGGTTGGGAGTCTGTGGGTGGAAAACTACTGAGGAAACATCAGGAGGAAGGGGGATTCTGGTAAAACTGACCGAACAGAATTCTTGTGAAGACAGGCTGGGGTGGTGAGACATCACCTGAAGGATAACTGGCAAGATACTGAGAGCGGGAGGCTTGGGAGCAGGTTCAGGAGACTGATTAAAGTGTGATTAAGCAAAGAATCTTTGTCAGCATTTTCAGAATTGTGTTGATACAATGGCCTCAATGAAGGTCAGCCACACAGTAAATGCTATACGTATTATAATAATACTTAAAATCTTGGCCACAGTAGCCTTGGTTGAAATAACCTGAAGTAAAAGAAAGAAGCTAATGCTCATGAATGAATTAAACTCACATAATTTTGCTTGATTCAATAAATTGAAGGTAAACTTTTTTTCTGATAACATCATTAGGAGATAGGGAAACCATTTACAAATTAATGAGTACCATATAATTTAAATGTGTAAACTGTTCAGCTGACTGGGCTGAAGTTCAGTACATGGGAAGATATGTATCTGTATAAATGCTGTTCACCCATTTTCATATGCTCTGTTCATCTATTTCAACAGGCTTATCACCAGAAAGATTTCAGCTAATCAAAGGTTATAGTCCGTTGTTGGTTTACCATAAAATGTTATAATCTAAAAAACACCTCCCAATTACCTACCTAAGCGATGAAATCCAAAGGTGAATCTTTTGGTTGGTGACTTTGAAGACAGCCACAAAGCAAGCAGGGTCAGTATGATAGCACTTAAGTCAGTCAACATATGAAGTGCATCTGTCATGACTGCTAGGCTATTTGCAATGTATCCACCTTAGAGTAAGGATAAGAGGGAAGAAGGAATATGTTAACTAAAATAAATGTAAGTAATAAAGCCAAAAATATGTAACATCTTACAAAACATGAACTTCTCACTAAATCTTTATCCTATTACAATGAAATCAAGGTAACTGAAATTTGATGCAAAACATTAAATATGCATATATTTTTCTAGTGACAATGTCCATTTCTATGAATAGATTCTCTGAGGAGTCAACAACCCTAAAGAAATTAAGAATCACTAAACTGGAGCTAACACATAAGTAGGAATTTTGTGTTTTAGCACTGTAGCTTTTATTCAACTAACTATCCTACTCTTAGTGAAATTAATAACCACAGTATCTACATATTACAATAAAGCTGAAGAAAAGGTAGGTACTCACTTGTTTGGGAGAGTTTTGAACATAAAATTAAACTAAAGAAACTCATAAAATGTACATTAGTTCAAAACAAAAGATACAAATAACAGATTCATTTGGATACATAACAGCAATGTCTTCTAAAGAGGAATAAAAGGTGGTATTTAAAATACACAATTTAGCCAAAACCGGTTTGGCTCAGTGGATGGAGCGTCGGCCTGCGGACTGAAAGGTCCCAGGTTTGATTCTGGTCAAGGGCATGTACCTGGGTTGCGGGCACATCCCCAGTAGGAGATGTGCAGGAGGCAGCTGGTTGATGTTTCTCTCTAGAGACATCGATGTTTCTAACTCTCTATCTCTCTCTCCCTTCCTCTCTGTAAAAAAATCAATAAAATATATTTTAAATAAATAAAATAAAATACACAATTTAAAATTTTAGACATTTCTAGACATTTTATATACACACACACATAATTTCACATATATGTCTCTGTGTGTAAAAATATGTTGTTCCATTATGGTTATATAATTTTCCTATTACCATTCATTGTGTAAGCTTTTATAATATAATACAGAGTATTCAAACTTTTATGGGTACCAAAATCATTTGGAAGTTTTGTAAAACTACAGATTGCTTGACCCGACTCTCAGAATCTCTAATTAAGTAGGTCTGGATGGGACCTGAGAATTTACATTTCCAACATGTTCCCAGGTGATGCTGATGCTTCTGGGCTCAGAACCACACTTTGAGAATCACTGTTATACTGTACTAGTGGTTTGTGCACATTGAAAGGAAATTAAGAAATATTTTAATATCACCATTTGCTTTTTCTCTATAATAGAATGTCAACCAAATTCACGATTGCCAATGACAGATCGAAACACATGCATGCGATTGGCGCCAGCAAGAGCTTTATATGTATCAACGTTTAAAATTGCCAGTGTGCATCATATGTACTGGCCGGTCGGTTGATTGGATGGTTGAACGGACGGTCGGTCGGTCACTTAGCCTTTTATATATATAGATAGTGGAACTTCATGGTCAGGGTGTCTTGACATACTAGTGTGCTGGGTTGCTGATCCCCCTATTTCTAGGATGACTGTGCAGAGCCAAGAGCAGCAGAACTGGAGGCAGTGATTTTGTAGTCACATCCACGTACTCCAGTGTGTTCTACACAAATATCATTTTGTATGTACAGTAGGTCCTCGGGTTATGTAGGAGATCTGTTCCTACAGCACGATGTAATGCGATTCGCTGTAAGTCAGAACCCATCTACATAAGCACCTACGTCACTCACATGGAGCACATACACAGCAGTATGAAGTGAAACAGTAAAAAAAATTTAAAAGAAAGATAACAATTCCTGACCTTTACTTGTGGTAAATAAATAATAAAAAACATAAAGCACATATGTACATACGTTGAAATGATGGAACTTTTTTTTTATATAAATACTGTAAATGGGAGATGGTGACGTAACCACGAAACGATGTACGTCGAGTCTGACGTTACCCGAGGACTGCCTGTATTCCCTGACATGAAAATGCTGGAAATCACTGTGAGAAAATACTCGTTGGTAGTTAATAACATGGGGCTTTGGAATCTCAGAGATTCTAAGGTAGTTACTTAACTTTTTTTTTTGGCCTCATTATCTATAAAAGGAGGATATGTTAAAGCCACATTGTCCAATAGGACTTTCTGAGATGATGGAAATGTCCGTCTATACTGTCCAATATAGTAGCCACTAGTCATATGTGACTTTTGAACATTTAAAATATGGCTAGTGCAACTGAGGAACTGAATTAGTTTAATTTAATTTTAATTAACCTAAATTTACAGAGCCACATGTTGGTGATCATCAGCAAAAATAGCGGAGTAGGGACCTCTGAAAATCATCTTCATAAAAGCAATAAGAACATGGACAAATCAGCTTATTTAAAACTCTGGAAATTACCTGAAAGCTGTTATAGGTAGCTATTATTCTAGGGAAATAGCTGAATCTTGGTAAGAATAGTGGGCTCCGTGGCATTTCCCCATATGGTAACCTTGAACACCAGTAAGTGGCAATCACAGTGAAAACCTCAGCATGGCAGCCACTGCAAGGGATAGAATAGGGTTGGAGCTCCTTAAGAGCCCCATTCCCAGAGCACTCTCTTCATGTGACCTTGTCTCATGGTTCCCTGGAAGACCATACTGGCCAGGCTGTTTTTATTTGACTTGACTTGGAGTTCTGCCCTGTGCAAAAACAATCAGAGGCAATAGATAACAATGTGTTCCCCGTGTTCTGAAACTTCAAAATAATGTACCCAATCTGCTGGGCTTTTGTTGACTCTTTCAATCTGGAAATGTATACCTTTCAGTTCTGGGGACATTTTTTTAACTACCGTAATACCCCCTTATCTGAAGGGGATATATTCTAAGACCCCTAGTGCAGTGGTGGGCAAACTGCGGCCCCTTGAGTGTGGCTCTTCTACAAAATACCACGTGCGGGCGCGCACGTACAGTGCGATTGAAACTTTGTGGCCACACTCAAGAGGCCAAAGAGCCGCATGTGGCTCGCAAGCCGCAAGTTTGCCTACCACTGCCCTAGTGGATGCTGGAAACTGTGGATAGTGTTGAACCCTATATATACTATATTTCTATACACAGATACCTATGATAAAGTTTATGGCTTCTCTATGGCATATTTAAATTGCCAGCACCACAACTCCTGCATTTTGGGACCATTATTAAGTAAGGAAGGGTTATTTGAAGACAAGCACTGTGGATATCATGACAATCAAAAAGGCTACTAAGTGACTGTCAGGATGGACAGTGTGGATACACTGGACAAAGGGATAATTCACCTCTTGGGCAGGATGGAGCAGGACAGTGTGAGATTTCATCATGCTAATCAGAACCAGCGCATAATTGAAAACTTATGAATTGTTTATTTCTGGATTTTTCCATAGAATATTTTTGGACTATGGTTGACCACGGGTAACTGAAACTGTGGAAAGTAAAACCACAGATAAGGGGGGGACTACTGTATGTTGCTGATTTCTTTCCTTCTGCTTTCTTTTTTCTTTAAACTCCTATTACTTGGCGTTTGGACTAATATACTAATTTTCTTGCCTTTTTTCTCCTATTATCCATTTCTACTTTTTTGCTCTACTCTTGTCAGAGATTACCTTAGTTCATCTTCCAACTTTTCTGTGGAGTTAAAAATATTTTGTGTTTTTATTTTTTAAAAGCTTTAAAAAAAAAAAAAACTTCACCTGAGGCTATTTTCTCCATTGATTTTTAGACAGTGTGGAAGGGAAGGAGGATCGGGGGAGGGAGAGAGAGAAACATTGACATGAGAGAGACACATCGATGGTTTGCCTCCCATCCGAGGTAGGGGCTGGGAACCCGCAACTAAGGCAGGTGCCCTTGACCGGGATGCAAAACCACAACCCTTTGGTCCTACGTTCTAACCACTGAGCAACCGGCCAGGGCTAAAAGCTCTTTTTTTTTCTTTTTTCTTTTTTTTTTACCCTGAATTTATTTTATAAAGCAGCAAGATCAGCATCTCCTGGGAACTTGTTAGAAATGCAAACTCACAGGCCAGATCCCAGAACTACTTAATTAGAAACTGTGGCCCAGAGTTTGTGCTTTAAGTTCTCTAGGTGTTCCTGATATATTATTAGGTTGGTTCTTGGCTCTTTCCCTATTGCTTGCTTAGGAGATGGCTTTCTTGGATCTATTAAGGCAGTTACCTCCTTTATCAGTTTCTTATCTAGTTTCCCGAGTTTGTGTTGCTATTGTCTGCTCTCCAGTTTTCCACATCTGTGTGGATATACAGATCCCTTTATTGTAGTTTAAGAGAGGCTTCTGGAGAGAATACAATTAGATGAATGAGTTCATTTGCCATCTTTACAATCTTAGCACTCACTTTTTAAACTTGTTCACTTTCAATAAAAATGCAGTTGTTAAAGTAATCAATAACACTGTTATTAAACTCAAGGATATTTTAGTTCTCATCTTATTGGACCTCTTGCAGCTTCAACTTATTTATTGAAATGCTCTCTTTTCTTGGATTCTGAGATACCTGTTTGCTTTCTGCCTGATTTCTAAAGTTGGAGTTCCTCCGGACTTGGGCTCTCTAGGTGACTTTTTCCATTCCCCATGGCATTACGTACTATATCTCCACCTTGACCTCTTTTCTGAACTGTAGACTCATATGCTCACTAGACATATTTACTTGGCTATTTCACATACATATGATAACATGTTTGAAACAACCATGGCTAGATCCTGCTCTATATTTTCTCCCTGCTTCATAAATGACATACATTTCCATACACTCAGCTGCTTAGGTGAGAAACTTCAGCATCATTCCTGACACTGCTCTCCCATCAACCACCATATCCAAAGCACTAGCCAAGTTTGTCCATGTCACCTCTAGAATGTTTCTCAATCAGTAAGTACATTTTTCTCCAGCCACTTTAGTCCAAGCCATAATGATTTCTTGTCTGGATCTCTGCAACAGTTTAGTTGTTTCCATTTTTGCACCCTCCAATCCATTCTCCAAATAAGAGCTGGAGTAATCTTTTAAAAAGGTAAATCCTAAACATGTCACACTCTGCTTTTAAAAGCCTTCACTGGCTTCTCATTGTATTTAGAATTAAAAACTACACTCATTTAATACGGTCCATTTAATACAGGACCTACCTGATCTGGTTCCCAGGCCTCTTCCCCTCTTGTTTACTACACTACAGCCAAACTGTTTATTCTCTAACACAATAAAAACGAGCTCAACAAAAATTTAATGAGTGTCTACTTTGCGCCAATCATTGTTCTAGGTGCTGGGAATTCAGCTTATATTTCAGTAGAGAAAGACAAGATGTTAAACGAGGAAATATAAAACGAGGAAATATACAAACAAGATCATCTCAGCTGTTGAGGGCTTTTATAGTTGGGGAGGGAACAGGGGAGAAGGAAGGTTTAGTCAGTCAGAAAGGTCTCTCAGAGGTACCTTTTGAGATGAGACATGAATAACAAGAAACCTGCCAAGAGAAGATCTGGGAAAAGTCCACCCACATAAAGCAGTATTTTTCAAACTGCAGATCCTGCTCTATTTGTGGACCCATGAAATCAATTAGGTGGGGTGGAAGCACAATAGAGAAAAATATATTAGAAGACATCACATGAAATAAAACTTTTGTTTCAGTTATACATAGGTATTTATACATATGTGTATCGGTGCATACATACATAGGTATGATGCACACCTACCTACACGAGTCACAGTGTTAACTGTATTTCTTACTCTAGTGACCTCAGAAAAATCTGTGAAGGCCCTAAGGGCGGGAAAGAGCTTTGGGAGTTATAGGGGAAAGGTGGCCAGCATGGCTGAAGTGAGCACTGGGGAGGAGTGGTATGAAATGGGGTAGGAAGTGCACGTAATTTTCCTACATTTAACCTCCAACCAGCACCTCAAATCTGGACTGCCCCCTCTAGCCTCATCATGGTGCATCACCAAGAGACAACGTGGCAGGATGGTCTCTCTGCGTTAGTGTCACTGTGTAAACGGTCACTAGGACAAGTCAGCAGTTACACTGTGACACTGAAATTCTCTAAGCAAAGAATGTATTTTACAGTGAGAGTGTATTACTTAACTAAAAAATGAAAAATAAACCAAGTTCATACACCCTGGGGGAGCCATTTTCTGGTGCCTTTCAGATTCTCCTTACAATGAAAAACTTTCAGGTTAGTTGGTGGTATTTAATTTTGCAAATCTCTTGGCTACAAATCTAACAGGAAGTAGCACAGAGACCACCTAAGTCAAAGGTAGAGGAAAAAAAGTCAAGAGCCTGGGACTGTAGGTGTGACTCTTTCATTAACCACCCCATTTCCTCCCAACTTCTTGAACCTCTCAGGCCCTCCGATTCCCTATGAAAAAGGGGGTGGAGCCTGCAGGTGTTCGGGAAGGTCCCTTCATACTGTAAAATGTTACGGGGTTCTAAGTAACTTTAGATTTTACTTATTTATTTATTTACTATTTTAAACGTTGCAAGAACTAACCTGGTGTTTGCTCACAATTCTTTTGGAAGAAAAGAGGAAGTTGCATGATGTACCATGGAGGTAAACAATAAATCTGTTTGTACTTAGACTGACCTGCACTTTGGAACTGTGTGGACTTTTTGCACCCCAAGAGATCAGTATCTTGAGAAAGGGCAAGAAAGTTTAAACCTCCAATCCCGTGCACCTAGAGCTGGACACAACGGAAACGGCAAGTGAGTTGGCCACACAACTCACCTACGAGCTCTCCAATCATGAAGAGCAAGTACAGAACGGCGGCAATGGTCAACCTGGTCTTCACCTTTCTCTGCTTCAGCAGCTCCCTGCGTCTGCTGCAGGTGTCACACGGGTCCACCTTCAGGCTCAGCTGGCTGTTGGTCAAAGGCAGGTCCTGGTCCAGCAGGGAATCGTCGTCGGCCTGGAGCGCCGGGTGCGCTCCGTTAACAGGCCTCTCCGGGGTTTCGGAACCATCGTCGGCCACCACCACCCGAAGTTTGTTAAACCGGGGAAGCCCCTCGTCCCCCGCCTCGTCCGAGAAGTCAAAGGCGCTGGTGTCATTTAGAAACAGCGGCGCGTCGTCCTTCCTCAGCAGAGATTTGAGGCGCTTCCACGCGCCGGATCCGGCCATGGCAGAGGCGGCGCGCCGCGCGCGGAACGGCTCGCGGCAGGCACGGCCGGCGGCCCCGACTTCACCGGCGCGCCCGCTCCCGATGGCGCCGCCGCGCGTCCCCCCCCATCCTGTGGGAAACGAAACACGGTAGCGATTAAAGGCGCCCCATCACAGCCCACAAGTTCCGAAGCCCGGGCGGCGGGGGGCGCAGGGCCAGCGCGGAGGCGCCGCGGCTCCGCGAGGGGGCGGCGCGTCGGTGTGGGGCGCCGCCGCGGGGCCGCCGCTCATCTCCCCGCCCCCGCTCGGCTCGGGGGCCGGGGGGTGGGGGGGCCCGGCTCGCGCGGCTCGGCCCGGAGCCGCGGGGGAGCGGGGCGGATCTCGCCTGCAGCGCCCGCAGCTCCAGGCCGGCTCCGCGGGTCTGACAGGTCCGCGGCCCGGCGCCCGCGGCCACCGCCTCTCCCCGCCCTTCACGGGCCGGCGCGCGTGCGCCGGAGCGGCCGCGGGCGAGGCGCGCGAGGGAGGGGTCGGCGCGGGGACACGCAGGCCGGCGCGCAGGGCTGCGGCGCCCGCTAGGGGCGGGCAGGGGCGCGCGCCGCGTCCCCGGGGTCCTCGCCGGGTCCTGGCTGCCCGACCTCGCGCGCCCGCCTCTGCGCGAGGGATGCGCACGGGCGAAGCCCCGGTCCCGCGCATCCCTCCCGCTTCCCCTCGTCGTGTGACAGACGGCGGAGCCCGGGTCCGCGGCTCAGTGGGTCGGGCCGAACGGCCCTGCTGGGGCTGGGAATTCGCTCCGCGCAAGGAGGGCCGCGGAAAGATCCAGGGTCGGGGGTCTTGGCTGGGGGTGCTCGGCAGGAAACCAGTCTAGCTCTTTTTCTAAGTGGGAAGTCAAGCAGCTTTTCTCTCCCGAGTTGCTGCCTCTCTGGCAAGTTGGCAACATTTGCTGCACAGTCAGGTCAACTCGGAGAGGGCAAGGTTTATATATATGATCGTCAGCTGCTCTGTGTCTAATATATAGTTACTATTTTTTTAAATCAAATATGCGGGGTTCTCTGTGCTCACTCCACCTTCCTTTTGCCTCCAAGTAGTCACAATATGGACTAAACCCAAGCACAGAAAATCTAGTAGAAATATCTGTTCTGGTCCTTGGTTTTGTTTGACAAGAAGTTAAAATTCATTAAGTTCTGAGAAGAAGCTTCAAATTTAGATCTAAATTTTAGTGGAACGGGAATCCCTCCGTTCCCTCCACCACGGTGATTCCCTGGATGGATTTTAGGAATTTGGGAGGTCTTAAACATATGAGCAAAATTTTGTGGGCATATGTATTTTCTTGAGTAAGTCTCTTAGGCTTCATCATATTCTCAAATGGGGTTAAATCTCAAATAAGATTTAATACAGCAATAAAACAAAACAAAACAGTGTCAGGAGAAATCTTTTAGATCAAGCCCCTAGCTTCTACCTGGAGTTGAATTATAGTACAAACTCCTATTTATCCAGTGTTTATAAATGTTGTATTTTTGTTTGTTTATCATTCTCCCTCCCCCCCCCCCCCAATGGATTTTTAGAGAGAGTGGAAGGGAGGGGGAAGAGAGAGAAACATCAATATGAGGGAGACACATCATGTGCCCTTGACGGGAATCGAACCCAGGATCCTTCACTCTACAGGCCAACGCTATATCCACTGAGTGGAACCGGCAAGGCTATAAATGTTGTATTTTAACAATAGTCGACATGGATCACCAAATTTAAAGTTACAAAAAATACAACAAAAAGTCATATGAAATATCATTTTCCTCTGAAGATTCAGATGACACTTTAGAATTTTGCATCTCAGGTGCAAGAGTACCAGCCACTTTTGGATTCCAGAATGGTCCCTCGCTTTTGCAGGCCCACAGTCTTTTCTAGAGCTGTAGCAATGGGAGTCAGGTTAGGAAACCTGGGTCAGAGATCCCATGGTTCCCGAGACCCAGAATATTCAGTACTTGTGGCACTTAGGTCATTTTCAGCAGCAGGCAGAGAGCTTACTGAATGAAGGTTGCTTTCCTAACTCCAAATCTCTTAATCCACCCATTTGGGAGTAGGTTATTGGTTATTTTTAATTTGTTTATTGCACGGCCTGAAATTCTAATGATACAAATGAAGAAGCAAATATTCCAGGAGTGGGATAGCGCTCTCTTCAGTATAAATTCTTCAAATGAGATTCCTTATAAAGAAAGGGGAGAGATGTTTTCTAGAAAAGTTGAAGTGAGAACATTTTTTTTATTTTTTAGTATTTACAGTAAACTTTGTTGGGAAGTTTCTGCATTCCAATTTATTTTAACTATTTTGCATAACTAGGTACCTAAAGAGAGAGATGGGAGGACAGCCCAAAACTCCATGGTGATTTTAGGATAGGTTCAAAAATTCTGTGATACGCTCCCCCTCTGGAGGTGAAGCTTACTTCCCCCTCCCATTGAGTGTGGATTGCTCTCAATGAATAGCTTATGCGTCATAATGAGCAGGCTCTGGCAGGAGTGACAGTGTGTGACTTATAAGACTAGGTCACAAAAGGCATTGCAACTGCCTTCTTGTTCTCACTCTAAGATCACTTGTACTGGCGGAAGCCAGAGCTACCATGTCATGAAGACTCGGGCTTCCTGCCAACAGCCATGTGAGTGAGCACTGTTGGGAGCAGATCTCCCTAGTTAAGCCTTCAGATGACTGCAGTCTGGATGATGTTGACTGAAACCTCACTCTGAGCAGATCCTGAGCAGAACTACCCAGGTAAGCCACTCCACGATGACCCACAGAGTCTGGGAGATAACAGATATGTATTGTTTTAATATGGTGAGCTTTGGGGTAATTTGTTACAGAGAAGTAGGTAACTAATAGACTCTATGTCAACTTTCCTTTGTACCAGAAAAGATACTTTTCTTATTCTTTAATCACATGGACTCTTGTCCCTAGGCCTACCTTTGGGTTAGGGGAATGATTTTTTTTTATCATTGAACTTTAAAATGGGCAAAATAAAAAGACTTCTGTGAATAGTTTTAGAATGTAACCACTATTTCCAATCTTATTTCTATGTATTCAGAGCTTATAACAATAGATAAATGTACTATTTTGAAATATAACTGTTCATAATCTGGGAACTGCCTGCAGTTCTGCTAGCTATTGCTCAGGACACCATTGTTTTCACCAGTGACTTCATATTCCTTTCTAGTATGAAGGATTTTTCCCATGGGAAAATGAAAAAAGTTACCAGCCACTTAGCCCATCTCTTAACCAGGTAACTCATAATACAGAAATTATTTAGGTAATAACAGGGGCTTGTCAGTTAAATTGCAAGACACATACCTCGGGGCAATTAACTGCAATGAATACAAACGATCCTATGTCAAAACCTGTTTTCTGGTCCGGATATCTTTTGGAACAAATGACAATGCTAAAAAGTATACTATTGTTAACATTTACTTAAGGCTTGTTTATGTGCCAGGCATTATGCAGGTGCCCTGACTTATATTAGCTCATTTAATCCTTACAACCTCAATATGAAGAAGGAAGTGGTTCAAAGCATGGGTCTTGGGAACAGACTGCTTGTGTTTGAATCCTAGCTCCATCATTTATAGTGATATAATCTCTGGCACACTGTTTCCCCTCTTTGTGCTTCAATTTTCTTAGCTATTAAATGATAATAATAGCACCTACTTCACAGGGCCATGGTTAGGATTAAATAAGATAATGTAGGTAAAGAATGTAAAACTTAGCACGTAAGTAGTCTGGGCTCAGTCAATGCCAGCTATTACTATTTTTTTAAGTAGATGAAGACACAGAGTCCTAGGGAGGTTAAGGAACTGGGCCAGTGTTGTGCAGCTAGCAAACAGCAGAAACTCAATTCCAGATCAGTTTGGCTTCAGAATGCCAGCTCTTCAATTAACCATTACTCCATAACCTCCATACTGATTTCCACAGTGGCTGCACCAGTCTGCATTCCCACCAACAGTGCACAAAGGTTCCCTTTTCTCCACATCCTTACCAACACTTGTTGTATGTTGATTTATTGATGATAGCCATTCTGACAGGTGTGAGGTGATACCTTATTGTGGTTTTAATTTGCACTTCTTCGATGATTAGTGATGTTGAGCATCTCTTCCTATGACTATTAGCCATCTGTGTGTCCCCTTTGGAGAAGTGTCTATTCAGGTCCTTTGCCCATTTTTTAAAAACTTTGATTTGATGGTGAAGAATCTTAAGGTATTTTCTTTTTGTTTGTTTGTTTTAGTAATTTTTATTGGTGTTTAGAGAGACAGGAAGGAAGAGGGAAAGAGAAACATGGATGTGAAAGCCTAACATTGATCAGCTGCCTCCTGCATGCCCCCTACTGGGGATTGAGCTGAAATCTAGCCATGCGCCCTGACCATAGAACCAGCAACCTTTCACTTAATTAACTGAGCCACATGGGCCAAGACTGCCTATTTTTAAAATTGCATTGTTCGCTTTTTTATTGTGTTGAATTGTATGAGTTCTTTATAAATTTTGGATATGAACCTCTTATAGGAAGTATTATTGGCTAATACTTCTTCCATTCAGTAGGTTGTCTTTTCATTTTGTTGATGGTTTCCTTTGATGTGTAAAAACTTTTTAGTTTGATGTAGTTCCATTTGTTTATTTTTTCTTTTGTTTCCCTTGCCCAAGGAGATATATCAGAAAAAATATATTGCTAAGAGAGATGTCAGAGGTTTTACTGTCTATGCTTTCTTCTATAAGTTTTATGGTTTTGAGCCTTACAATGAAATCTTTAATCCATTTTGAGTTTATTCTTGTATATGGTGTAAGAAAGTGGTCTGGTGTCATTTTTTTCACATTTATCTGTCCAATTTTCTCAACACCATTTATTAACTTGACTGTCTTTACCCCATTGTATGTTCTGTGCCTTCAGTGATTCCATTTCTGGGTGTATATTAGAAGAAACCCAAAACACTAATTTGAAATAATATATGCATCCTTATGTTCATTGCAGTGTATTTACAACAGCTAATATCTGGAAGCAATTCAAGTGCCCATCAATAGATGAGTGGATAAAAAAAGCTGTGATATATATATAATGGAATACTACTCTGTCATAAAAAGAATGAAATCTTACCATTTGCAACAGCATGGGTGGTCCTAGAGAGTATTATGCAAGTGAAATAAGTCAGTCAGAGAAAGACAAATACTATATGATTTCACTTATATGTGGAACCTAAAGAAAAAAATAAACGAACAAACAAGATTGAAACAAACTCATAGATACAGAGAACAGACTAATGGTTGCCAGAGGGGAGAAGGGTTAATTCTAGAGCCACTCCCCTATGGCACCCATCGTGCCCCACATCTAGAGGAGCACTTTGTAAAGTATATGATTGTCTAACCACTATGTTGTCCACTTGAGAGTAATACAAAATAATATTGAAAAGTATAGTTGAACCTCCCCCCCCCCCCCCCCCCCCCCGCCCACACACACACAAAGGAAATGTTTCTATGGATTTCTCTAGCCATGTCTATCTAACAAGAGAGGTAATAGGAGGTCCCAGGTGAGACGGATTTAAGGACTGAGCACAGTAGCCCTGGAGTCTGGAGATGGTAGCTGGGCTGGGAGAACTTGAAGATAGAAGGCCAACTTTGGAAGTGCTTGGGAATGCTTCATCATAGACAAGAACACCACATGAGAATGTGGAGAACTGGTTTCAGCTGCTAGTTTTGCCATCTAGGCACTGTGACTCCCAGCAGTATACTATTGCTGAGCTCATTTTCTTATCTGTAAAAAGTAAAAATAATATTTGCCCTCCCTATTTCATAGGGACACTAGACAAATGAGCTTTTGTATGTGAAAGCATTCCCTTACTTACTTTACTAGAGAGAGTTCTTAAAGACCATGCCGTCTGAACCAAATTGCAAAGCAAGAGTATGAGCAAAGGCTGGTCTTCAAGAATCCTCCATTTGTATCTGTCCCTTCTCAGGATTGCTGAACTCCAGTCCTTGGTTTATTAAGGACATGTTCTGACTTATTTAGATTTCTAGATCACCACTATACACAATACTGTTATGATTACTTCATTTCTATCCTACTCTGTTTTTTTGTGTCCATAGCACCTAGCATCATACTTACAGTAGGAGCCCTGTAAATACACATTAATTAATATATGGAAATATTTTAATCATAGAGAGTTAATCCATAATCTTATGAATTAATATATGGAAATATTTTAATCATAGAGTTAATCCATAATTTTAAATTTCCCTCTAACAAACATTTCTGTTTCTTTAAGCTGGTATGTAAGGTCATTTCTAAGAAATTCTTAGTGATGAGATCATTCTGTCTCATGTTTAGAGATTATTAATTCACTAATAATCAGTTTATCTTTATACTAGACTTATTTCAAAGAACATTGTAACATTGATGAATTAAGCCGAACAGAGAAGCAACTGCAAACAAAGTGACTCTTTTTTGGGTCTAACAACTTGTGGCTTTAAACAATGAAGGCCATTGTGTCAGAATTCCCTCCCGGGGTTATTGTGAGGATTAATTTCATTAAAATCTGCAGTGTTTTGAGTTTTTCTCAGAATTCTTTCATAAATAAAGATGGCAATAATTTTTTTTAAAAGTGTCATTATATTGGTCCTCCCAGAACCAAATGCAACAAGTTCACCTGCTATTTAACTCCCTATCTTCCCTGAAGCAAAAATCCCAAGACTAGGCCAACCTAAATTACCTGTAATAGTTTTAAATCTACTACCAGAGCACACATGCCTGACTAATGTTTAGTGCCCTAATCACAAAGATCTTGGTGTATGATTTACATGGCACAATAATGCCTCATAATCACTGTGCCCCATGGTAGTTAAATATAAATTACTGTAATTACTACAGGTTTTTTTACTGACCAACAACGTTTTACTCTCCTCTTTGTTATTTATATTTTAATAATTCATAGTCTGCTCACTTGCAAGGGTTTAAGGAAGCTTTCCCTTTAGTAGTTCTTCATTGTCTCCAAACATGGTAAATGTTGAAAGTTTTACCTGATACCAGCTACCGTTTAATCCTCACTGGATGCACAGAAACATCACCAGAAAAACAAGGGGAGACTTTGATCCAGTTCTTTACCAGCTGAGTTTCCTTAGAAACTCCTCCTCCTCAGTCTCTCTTCTGATCCTAACCCTGAGCCCAGTGGCCCACCGAGGCCATGCTGTCCCCCTCCCTGACCCAGAAGGAACTGCTCTCAATATTCTGAGTGATGGCCATGCGGCAGCAGAAACTCTGGAGCAGACCCAGGTGAAGTCTGGGGAACAGTAGGATAAGAGGCCCATTGTAAATGAGGAGCCTGCCTGGCAGGTGACCAACTGCCCTGGTTTACTTGGGACAGAGGAGTGTCCGGGCCATGGGACTTTCAGTTTACTAGGATGAGTTTACTTCTCAGGAAGAAGAGACTCTAGAACCCTGCTAAGGGCTGAATCTTTGCTGAGCTGGGAGAGAATCTTTCCTGGGAAAGATACCTTGTTCAGATTGGGTCCTGCAGCAAACTGGGCTGGGTGACCTTAGGGAGTTCTCTGGACGTGACTCCTATTACATTGGAATGAAAGAGGTCAGAGCAGTCAAAAAAGGAAAGCCAGCCACACCCAGGCAGCGCCCTGCAGGCCACAACCATGTTAGAGTCACCAAGGTCCCAGGTGAGTTCTGTAGCTTTGCAGGTACAGAAACTACACCCGAGGATCAGGCTGGGGAAATCAGTGTATGCCTAATTGCCCCAGAGGCTGAGTAAATTACTTTGTGGCTGATATGTTAGTAATCCTGCGGGATATACCTTTCCTGTTGCCCTGGATGCCCTCTTGACAGGACCAGTGACATGAGAAACCCAGTTACCTTAGAATCAGAGCAAAGATGACCGAGAGTTTTAAATGACATTGTTCCAGGCCTCCTGGCCTTTTGTGCTTCTATTTCTCTGCTGAGGTGCTCTTCATCCTCAGCGTCTGGCTCACTCCCATCCAGCCTTCAAACCTTGTGGATTCTGCCCAACTTTCACCCTCCTTTCTGCTTCCTCCTCCTTCTCCCTCCTTCCCTTTTTCTTCCCTTTCTTCCCCTCTTCTATTCCTCCCCTGACTCCTTGTCTCTTCAACAAATATTATTTGAATGTTTTTCATATTCAGTCATGACACTAGACACTGGAGCTATAGTGCTGAATAAGACACAGTTTAGATCAAGCATGTCAAACTCAAAAGCTAACACTGGCCAAATAAACAAGGCAAACCTGCAGGCGGAGAGTTTGACATGCTCGGTCTAAATGATATCCTCAGTAGTCCTATGTACACATCCCAATCCTAAATCATAATTACTAATTTTCCCTGAATTATATGCAGACTGTTGATGTCTATACCTATATGTAGTTTTTAAGTGAAAGTGCAAAATAATATAGCCTTTTTTCTCAGTTATATTTTAGTCTAGTCTTCCTGAAATCATTCTCTTAGGCCCCATTAGATGAAGTCTGCAGATAACCAACTTCAACCATTGTGTAGTGATTTTACAGTCTAGGGCAGGAAATTCACTTAATATTACTCTAGCTGCCTTTAGTTGTGCTGAGTTCTGAGTTGTGATCTCACAGCTCATTTTATAAATAGTTTGGATATTTTTATCCCAAAGTATATTACTTAGCATTTATTCCCACTAAAGCTTATTTGCCAGTTGTTTGACCACATGGTCAGATTTATCGGCTCTTTGGACTAGCCCAGCAAACTTTTTCTATAAAGGGCCAGGAATAATATCCTTTTTACAGCAATACCCTGGTGTCAGTCAGCTTTTCAACTCTGCTGTTGTGTTGTGAAAGCAGCCATAGGTGATAGTAAATAATGAGTATGGCTGTATTGCATAAAACTTTATTTATGGACCCTGAAATGTGAATTTCATATAATTTTCACGTGTCACAAATATTAGAGTCCTTTAGATTTTTTCCCCCCAACCATTAAAAAAATGTAAAAACCACTCTTAACTTGTGGGCTGCCCAGAAACAGGCACAGGCTGGATTTGGCCTGAGGCCTATAGTTTGCTGACCCTGATCTAGGCCCATCGTTAGTGGGATGTGTTGTTCAGATTTTACTGCATTCTCTCTCCCCCAGATCATGAGCCCAGGTCTTACTGAGTCTCCTCCCACATAGATGCTTGAGGCTCTTGACTGGGTTCCATGAATCCCTGCTTCCCAACACTATTAAAGCAGCTACAGTTAGACCAACTGCTCTTATAAAGGTGGGGTGTAGCTGGGTCCCATAATCTACCAGAGGGCTCTGCTTGTGACTCTCCAGACCTCCCAGTGGCTCCTGTTAAAATACCTTGGAGTTTTCAGAATGGAAATCTGACTGTGTCTTCACCCTCCCCCACACCTGAGCTGTAACCACTCTGAACTTGCATTGTTTGGGGACCACAACCATTGTACATGCAGTTGCCTCATTTGAAATGCTTTTCTTCACCATTCCTTTACCTAGTTAATTCTAGGTAAATTCTAGAGCCGCTCCCACATGGCACCCATCATGCCCCACGTCTATAGGAGTCTATTTGTTGCATGCACTCATGTCTCATTTGTAATTTTATCTTCATTGGTGGCATTATTTGACTAATGGCTGCTTCTAACTCCCTTGTTAGACTCTACGTTCCATGGGAGTAGAGGACTCTATCTTTGTTGACCAGTGTGTCTCCTGCACCTGGCCCTGTGCCTGGTACATAATAGATGCTCAATAGGCATTTGTTGAATGGAGAAATGGGAGCCACTAGATCTCAGCCTATTGGCTGGGGCATTACTGTCTATGACAGTCCCCTCCCCTTACTAGCAGAGCCAGCTTGGATGAATTACTTGATGATCTCTTTGATCCTCAGTTTCCTTCTCTGTAGAATGGGGGTAATAACTACTATAATTGGGCCATGGTGACTTAAATGAGATAATGTGCCTGGCACATGGCTTACCCCAGTTACTGTTAGATTAATGTTAATTCCCCTTCCCCCTTCTTCTCAATGACATCAATTCCATCTCCTGGTAACCTGGCTCACAGAAACTAATAAATACAGAGCAGAATATTGTGGGTATGTAAGAAAATGTTGATATGTTTTGGAGATCCACACTGAATGAAGTAAGTGGGGATGAAATGACTTGGGATTAGCACTTGCTTTAAAATATCTTAGTTTTTAGTGAGGCAAAATCTTTAGTGTGGGGAAATCTTGATAATGATTGAATCTGGTTAATGGGTATTTTATACCCATTATACACACACACACACACACACACACATACATACATACATACATACTGGAGGCCCGGTGCACGGATTCGTGCACCAGTGGGGTCCCTTGGCCTGGCCAGCTCTTCAACATCCACCGAGGGGTCTCGGATTTCAAGAGGGCGGTTCTTGGGTGATGCACCCTGGAATCAGGCTCCCTCCTCTCTGGTTCTGGTGCGTCACCCAAGGACCACAGCTGCCAAGTCACCGCAGCTCGGCAGCTCCTGCATTGAGCGTCTGCCTCCGGGTGGTCAGTGAGCATCATAGCTACCAGTCAGAGCATCTGCCCCCCTGGTGGTCATTGTGTGTCATAGCTACCGGTCAGATGGTCGGACGGTTGGATGGTCACTTAGGCTTTTATATATATAGATACTATTTTCTCTATATCTATGTGTTTTAAATGTTTTGTAATATAAAAATTTTAATATAAAGAAAATGACAATGATTTGTAGAGAGAAATAAAATAAATAGCCTGGATATTCAAGTTACCTTAATCAGGAATTCAACATGGAAAGCTAATTTGATTTAAGACTGCGGGAATCCTAGCAAGGGGAGTTAGCTATAGGCTCCAGGCTTAATGGCTCCAAGCTCTGGGGTCATTTCCACCAAAGAGATCCACTTCTTGTGGGACTTGGCAGGGCTCCCATTCCTCAGATGTGTTTGGAAAGACATTGGCTTTTTCTGAGCTGCCCTAGTCTGGATAGAAGCTCAATATTCTGCCTGTTAGTCCAGTGCTCTTGTAGGACTTTATTTGTGTTTAAATCCAGAGCATCATCTCACTGCTATATTGCTGTGATTACTATTATTTTTGTGACATACCGATATGTTACACAAAAGATTATTGTTCTACTAACAATACAAAATGACTGAACCATCCATTTCTGTTTCTACATCTTTCTCCGAACAATTGATTTGATTTCAGCTTACTAAATTACAACTCCAATAACGTCCCACCTTCATAAGAATACTCCCAGAATATCTTTGAGCACCCCCAAAACTCTTCATTTACTCACAGCTTCTTGCTTTTACTCCAGCAGATAACTGATTCCTTCCTTTGCATTTAACTTTTGCTGGAATCACTCTCAGAGGATGACTTATTCTCTCATTAAAAATCTCAAAGAAAAAAAAGAAGAAAAAAAGAGGGAAAAAACTCCAGAAAAACAAAACACTTGTTCCCTCGCTACCCAAGCATGTCGCAGATGGAACTGTCCGTTATCCAGCACGTAGCACAGTTAAGGTCCAATCAGCCCAAGACCTCCAGAACAAGCCTGTCATCTGACAAAATCAGACTAGTTACTACTTACTGACTCACAGCGAGAGGGTGCACTCCAGAACTGTGAAGTGCCGTCTTTACAGGAGACGTTAGCAGCTGTATTGTTATGGACATGCTTAGATTGATTACAGAACAAACTGTCCTCATATGTCTACTGATGAGTTAGTGCAAGAGGGATCATTTTTAGAGAATGAAAGCTTGCTTCAAGAGAGCAGAGTGAGGGCTCCAGAGGCTTCTGGGTCTGAGCTCTCCATGTGACTCACATACTCCTGGACTCTAGTAGTAGTTCCCCAGGGCAACGACACAGTCCTGGCTCCCCTTCTCTCTTCTGTCCCAGGACCAGTTCCAGGGACTGTCTCAAAGACTTAGCCATCTGGTGTCTACACTCATGGGCTTCTCCCATCGCACTCTCTGTCCCCCAAGTCAGGCACTGAAATCCTTCTCCAAGCAGGGGCAGCGGGTGACAGTGAGAGGGATGTGACAGTTGTCGCTATGGCTGCCACCAATGGCAACAGGCATCTGTTTCTCCCGCTTCCAGTCTGGTTTTGCTTTAGGACCTCTGAACTATTGCTTCAGCTAACACTCCTGCTGGCACCGCATTCTATCAGATCTCTTAGGGGTTGAAACCTGAGAAGCAGCAGGGTACCCTGAGAATTCCTGACTTTGAGGTTTGACCTGTCTGTTCAACTCTGTTTGGCCAGCAGCAGCTCCAGGAATGACAGAAACTGCTAAAGGGAAAGGCACTAATGATACCTCTGTGGTTAACTAATTGTGCTCAAAGGCATAATTTAATTGGATCGTCTTTCAGATCTGTGAGATAGTTATTATTCCTGTTTGAAGAGATAAGAAACTAGGGCACTGTGAGGTTAAGTAATGTGTTTACAGTCACAAAGTTAATTGGCAGCCGGACCATGATAACAACTGAAGGTATTCTGTTTCCTAGAGGAGTTTATCTATATCTAAATCCAAGAATTTACTAAACTATATTTCTTTAAAAAATGTTTTTATCCTCACCTGAGGATATGTTTATTGATTTGAGAGAGAGAGAGGAAGGGAGGATGGAGAGAGAGAGAAAGAAACATCAATGTGTGTGGGACTGGTGGGGTTGGTGGGGATGGGTGGTGGAAGATTTTTGTTTTTCATTTTATATTATTATTATTTGTTTTTTACAGAAGATGAACGCTCGGTGTCGTTTTGTTTATTTATTTATTTATTTATTTATTTATTTATAATATATTTTATTGATTTTTTACAGAGAGAAAGGGAGAGGGATAGAGAGTTAGAAACATCGATGAGAGAGAAACATCGATCAGCTGCCTCCTGCACACCTCCTACTGGGAATGTGCCCGCAACCAACGTACATGCCCTTGACCGGAATCGAGCCGACGCTCCATCCATTGAGCCAAATGATTAGGGCTTGTTTTTCATTTTAGACACTTCTGTGCACTCTAAATTTTTAAAACATGTGCAAGTATTATCTATAAGTTAAAAAAGTTTTAAAATATAAAAAATAAATACAAAAATATTCATTCATGAGTGATTGCTTAGTCATATGTAATACTATGCAGGCAATAGAAAAAGTAGGTACTTCTATACAAATTTTAAGTAATAAAAACAAATTGCAGAATGATATGATATAGTTAGGATAATACCATTTACTTCAAGTGTGTGTGTGTGTGTGTGTGTGTGTGTGTGTGTGTTTGTAGGTAGGTAGGTAGGTAGGTAGGTAGGTCAGTATATGTGTACACCACATTGGGAGGATACATATCAAAGTAATATCAAAGTGGAGAGGAGACAGAATTAGTGCATGGATGGGGTCCAGCCAGCCCACCCTGATGGGGGCCCATGGGGCCAGGCTGGAGCGGGGAGGGGCCGCAGGCAGTTGGCCAGCTGGCCCTGTCCCCAATCGGGGTGTTGGGGCCAATCGGGGGTTGGGCCAGCCAGGGTGGGGGGCCCGATCAGGGCCCAGATCAGGCTGGTTGACTGTTGCAGTGTGTGTTATAGCCATCAGTCATTCCGGTCATTCTAGTCATTCCACTGTTCTGGTCACTGGGCTTTTATTTGTGTGTATATATATATATATATATATATATATATATATATACACCAGAGGCCTGGTGCACAGAATTCATGCATTGGGGAGGGGGGGTCCCTCAGCCTGGCCTGCACCCTCTCCAATCCGGGACCCCTCAGAGGATGTCGGACTGCTGGCTCCCGATGGGGCCTAAACCAGCAGTCGGACATCCCTCTCTCAATCTGGGACCACTGGCTCCTAACCACTCGCCTGCCTGCCTGATCACCCCTAACTGCCTCTGCCAGACTGATCACCGCCTAACTGCTCCCCTGCTGGCCCTCTTGCAGTCTGGGAGCCCCACGATCAATAGCCCTGCAGCCTGCCCACCCACCTCAGCGCCACTGGCTGGGCAGCCTGGACCTCCCCCTGCCAGGGCTCCACAATTGATCACCCACCGGTCAGTGGCCTGGGCCTCCCTCTTTGGGGCGATTGTGGAGCCCCCCTGATTGATTGCCCTGCCAGCCAGTGGCCTAGGCCTCCTTCTGCTGGGTGATCATGGGGCAGTGGCTCCCCCCACCCCCCCCCACCAGTCACATCACACCCACCTTGGCTGGCCGGGCGCCAGTGCATGTCATGGCGTGGTCATCCAGACGGTCATTCTGCTGTTTGGCCATTCAGTCCTTTTGCATATTATGCTTTTATTGTTATGGATAGATTATGTTTTCATGCCTCTCTATTCTGTTTGAATTTTTTCAAGGAGCATGTCTTGAATATGAATATGTATGGAATATTCTGCAGGTTCAAAGCTAAAGTGATTGTAGGTGTTTCCCTTTTCTTTTTTTGCCACAGAGGAGCAAAGTTTGACTGTATTGTTTAGGTAGGAAAGTCAGGATCTTACACTGACTTGTAGCGAGGAAATTATTGGCTCCTCCACATTTTTACTAAAGGGAAGTTAGTGAATTGAATTGCTCCACTCTCGTGACTTGATGTCACCACAGAACTGACCAAACGTTGATTCAAGCTTCTTTTTTCATGTTCAATTTCCTTCCTCTGCTTGGTTTTGAGCAAATGTCACCAAGTTGTATGTGGGATTTAAATCCCCAACTCCAGTATCTGATGATTGTAACAAGGTATCCGTCCCACTATTTGGAGTCCTTACTAACCCTGATACTTGTTAGAATCCTTTTAGCAGTTCAGTTATTTTTGTGTTTTATTTTACTGTGAAAAAAACACAACCTGAGAGTTACCCTCTTAACAAAAGTTTAAGTGTACAACAATTTTGTACAGAAGGCCTCTAGAACTTACCTGTCTTTTTAAAAAATCTTTATTGTTGAAAATATTACATATGTGCCCCTTTTACCCCATTGACCCCTTCTAACCCGCCCTGCCTCCAGCCCCAGGCCTTCACCACCTTATTGTCTGTGTCCATGGGTTATGCATATATGCATACAAGTTCTTTGGTTTATTTTTTTAATGAAAGAAGTTAAATTTATATACACCTTAAGATAAGTTGTGGTATTTTAGTATAACGAATGAATTCTGCAAATTAGAGAGATTTTACTGATATGAAAACTGCCAGTCCATCTAAATTTAGTGTGTTCAACCTGGCTGGCTTGTCTCAGTGTTGAGCATCTACCTATGAACCAAAAGGTCACAGTTCTATTCCCGGTCAGGACACATGCTGGGCTTGTGGGCTCAATCCCCAGTGTGGGGCATGCAGGAGGCAGCCGATCAATGATTCTCTCTCATCATTGATGTATCTCTCTCTCTCTCCCCCTTCTTTCCTCTCTGAAATTAATAAAATATTTTTAAAATTAGTTTAGTGTATTCAATTTAATTAATTGATTTAAGTAGTAATTTTTCTAACAAAATTCAGTTAGAGGACGAGTGATATAGTTATGGCATGGACAAAGATGACAAGTGTGGTGTTACTTTGATTAAGAAAGTAGGATATAGTTCCTGATTATCTTACTGTTCTGGCTTGACAAAGTTCACAGAATATAGGAGGTTCTGCCATGTCCAGTGAGATTAGGCAGATGTAATAGAAGGAACACTGGGTTGACACATATTTTCATCATAAAAGTTTTCTGGTTGGTTCTCTTCATCAGGAAAAACACATAGGAAATAGTAAATTTTCACAGAAATCCTTATATGCAGGCGGTTTAGAATCTCTGATTGTTACTGAACATTTTTTGTGTCCATTTTATTGTCCTTGTGTCCATACTTCCAGTCCGTATGCTGTCGTATCTATGCTTCTCATTTTCCCAGGCATTTTAGTTCCAGGCCAGACTCTGGCAACATCACTAGTTGAAATAGCTCCAGGTCTCCTCTGGGTTTTCATTTGACCGTAAGTAGAGGTTGGCCTTTAAATCCCTATCTTTTCATTGATTCCTTATAAACCTTTCCCAACAGTTTTTTGCTGTGACATTCATGTACTGCCCTGGGTGACAGTGAGCAGCGTAAAGAGGAATCCTGGCTTTACTGCAGCGTTATCTGTTACATGAAAGATTTTAACTTTCTGTTTTGGAGGCAGATAAAATTCCAACATTAAGTGGGATTGCTGGATTATATGGTAGTTCTATTTTTAATTTTTTGAGGAATCTCCATACTGTTTTCCATAGCAGTGTACCATTTTGCATTTCCACCAACACTGTGCAAAAGTTTCAATTTCTTCACAGTCTTGCAAAAACACTTGTTGGGCTTTATTATGTTGAGGCAATTTTCTTTTTATTCCTACTTTGTTGAGAGTTTTTTTATTTTATCATGAAAGGGTGTTAATTTTGTCTAATGATTTTTCTGTATCCATTGAGATGATCATGTGATTTTTATTCTGTTAATGAGGTGTATCACATTAATTGACTTTCATATGCTGAACCATCCTTGCATCACAATGATCAATCCCACTTGATCTTTTTAATATGATGTTTTTAATGTACTGCTGGATTCAGTTTGCTAGTATTTTGTTGAGGATTTTGCACCTCTATTCATCAGGGACATTGGCCTGTAATTTTGTTTTCATGTGGTGTCTTTGTTTTCAGGGTAATGCTGGCCTCATAAAATGAGTTTGGAAGTGTCCCCTCTAATTTTTTGGAAGAATTTGAAAAAGACTTATATTAGTTCTTCTTTTTAAAAATGTTTTTATTGATTTTAAAGAGAGCAGAGGGGAGACGGAGAGAGAGAAATATTGATGTGCCAGAAACATCCAGCAGTTGACTCCCACACACACCCCCACCTGGATCAAACCCCAACTGATCATGTGTTCTGACTGGGAATCAAACCAGTGACCTTCCAGTGCACAGGATGATTCTCAGCCAAATGAGCCACACTGGTCAGGGCAACATTAATTCTTCTTTAACTGTCTGGTAGAATTTGCCAGTGTAGCCATCTGATCCTGGGAGAATTTTGAGCACTGACTCAATATCCATACTAGTTATAGGTCTGTTCAGACTTTTTATTTCTTTATGATTTAGTCTTGGTAGGTTTGTATGTTGCTAGGAATTTATCCATTCTAGTTTATGCAGTTTGTTGATGTGTAAGTGTTCATGGAAGCCTTTTATGATCTTTTTTAAAATTTCTGTGGCATCAATTATAAAATCTCTTCTTCCATTTCTGGTTTTATTTGAGTACTAGAGGCCTGGTGCTTTTGTCCACTGATGGGGTCCCTCGGCCTGGCCTGCAGGGATCGGCCGAAATTGGCAGTCCAATGCTGCTTGCCGCTCCTGCTCATCCCAGCCCCACTGTGCCTGCTGTCCAGTAGGCTCACTGCTGCTCAGCTGCGGTCTTTGGGCTGCAGGCAGCCAGCCATGAGCCCTGCGTCTGGTGCCCTTCGGTCAGCTGACCAGCACTCCCGCTGTGGGAGTGCACTGACCACCATGGGGCAGCTCCTGCATTGAGCATCTGTCCCCTGGTGGTGAGTGCACATCATAGCGACTGGTTGACAGGTCAAACTGTTTATTGGTTGCTTAGGCTTTTATATATACAAAGGACCTTGGCTTTTACTGCAGGGGGCATAATGAAGCAAGTCCACAACAGAGGAAGGGGCATTTATTCTAATTGGGAGATTTGAGAAAGCTCGACAGAGCTCTTCAGTTAGGACTTGAAGGTTAACAAGGATTTTGGCAGATGGAGAAATGTATTTCAGGTTGAGTGAACTACATGAGCAAATGTAAGGAGGCCTGGAGATGCAAGAGTAATTTAGAGCCTGCTTGTGAGTTTGGAATTTTGGATAGTGGGGACCAGGTTATTACTTTCATTTAAATGAGGTTGAAGCCTACTGATAATTAGGAGAAGACACTAAAGCTTAGGACAGACTTAGAAGAGGTAGCTGAAAATCTAGAAGAAATTCAGAGAATAAAATATCCAAAAAGATCAAGAAAAAATATGTTATGTTGGTTCCATAGGGAGAGGCCTAATGGCCTGTAACTGTGTCCAGCGTCTGTCTAGGCTGCTCCTTTCTAGATTCTTTGAATTTAGAAAGTGGCTAAACAGAGCAGGCTTTTCTTGGGGCCATATTTTTCCTTTGGTCTCCATTGACACAGGCTTCTCCAGCACCTGGTCTATGGTATCTTTTAAAAGCTTTTAATCAATTTATTGAGATATAATTGACATGTAATAAAAAATATACTCATTTTAAGTATATAGTTCTATGAATTTTGAAAAGTATACCACTTGTGTATTATCACAATCAAGATATAAAACTTGTCATTAAAAAGTTTCCTTATTTAAGATGTTAACAATCACCCTAGCTGGTTTGGCTCACTGGATAGAGCATCAGCCTGGGGACTGCAGGGTCCCAGGTTCGATTCTAGTCAAGGGCATGTACCTTGGTTGCAGGCACATCCATCCCAGTAGGGGGTGTGCAGGAGGCAGCTGATCGATATTTCTCTCTCATCAATGTTTCTAACTATCCCTCTCCCTTCCTCTCTATAAAAAAATCAATAAAATATATTTTAAAAAAGATGTTAACAATCCTCAAAGTGATCTACAGATTCAATGTGATCTCTATCAAAACAACAGCTTTTGCAGATATAGAAAAATCCATTCTAAAGTTTATATAGAGGGACCCTGAATGGGCAAAACAATCTTGAAAAAGAAGAACAAAGTTGGAGGTCTCACAATTCACAATTTCAAAACTTATTACAGAACTACAGTTATCAAAAACAGTGTGGCTCTGGAATAAAGAGAAGACATATAGACCAATGGGATAGAATAGAGCCCAGAAATAAACTCTCACATATATGGTCAAATGATTTTCAACAAGGGTGTCAAGACTTAAATGGGAAATGGGTAGTCTTTTTAATAAATGATTTTGGGAAAACTGGATATCCACATGCAAAAAACCCCTGAATTTGGACCCTTACTTTACACCATATACAAAAATCAAATCAACATGGATGAAAGACCTAAACATAAGAGCTAAAGCTATAAAACTCATAGAAAAAATGTAGGGGAAGATCTTCATGATAATTGGATTTGGCAGTGATTTATTGGATATGACACTAAAACTTAGGCAAGAAAAAATAGGTAAGTTCCAGTCCATCAAAATGTAAAACTTTTGCGCATCAAAAGATATTTACCAATAGTCAAAAAGCAACCCATGGAATGGGAGAAAATATTTGCAAATCATATATCTGATAAGGGATTGACAATTAGAATATATAAAGAACTCCTACAGCTTAACAACAAAAAATTAATTTAAAAATGAACAAAAGAATTGAATAGACGTCCTCCATAGCAGATAAACAAATAACCAATAAGCAAATGAAACATACTCAACATCATTAATCATCAGAGAAATGCATATTAAAAACACAATGAGATACCACTTCACATTCATTAGGATGGCTGTATTACTATAAAAAAAGAGAAAATTAGTGTTGACAAGGATGTAGAGAAATTAGAACTCTTGTGCATTGCTGGTGGGAATGTGAAATGGTGCAGCTACTGTGGAAAATGATGTAGCAATTTCTCAAAAAAATTAAACACAAAGTTACTATAAGACCCAGCCATTCCACTTCCAAATATATAATCAAAAGGAAGTGAAAGCAGGAACTTAAACATTTGTACACTAATATTCATAGTAGCATTATTCACAATAGCCTAAAAGTAGAAGCAACCCAAAAGTCCATTGATGAACGAGTGAATAAACAAAATGTGGGATATGTATGTAATGGAATACTATTCAGCCTCAAAAAGAAAGGAAATTCTGACACATGCTACAACATAGCATAGTCTTTGAAGATATACTAAGTGAAATAATCCAATCACAAATGGACAAATATTGTATGATTCCACTTAGATGAGGTAGCTGGAGTAGTCAAATTCATAGAGATAGAAAGTAGAATGTAATCATCAGGGGCTAGGGAGAGGGAGGGTGGGAAGTTAGAGTTTATTGCGTATAGAGTTTCAGTTGGAGAAGATGAAAGTGTTGTTGAGATGGAAGGTATGATGGTTGCACAACAATGTGAATGTACTTACTGCCACAGACCTGTACATTTAGGAATGGGTTAAATGGGCCCAGCTGGCGTGGCTCAATAGTTGAGCACTGATCTATGAACCAGGAGGTCACAGTTCAATTCCTGGTCAGGGCGCATGGCTGCAACCCTGGTGTAGGGTGCAGCCTATCAGTGATTCTCTCTCATCATTGATGTCTCTGTCTATCTATCCCTCTCCCTTCCTCTATGAAATCAATAAAAATATATTACTAAAAAAAAAGTAACAGAGACCAGTGGTAGGACTAAAACCATCAGAAGCAAAGTAGGTGCAATTATCCTAGGCAGAATGATCCCTCAGGGGAGTCTGACAGAGAGAGCTATGAAGATGGCTAAGAGATGGTGTGTCTCGGGGCAATATGAATGGACAGCCAATAAGCATTTTGAGTGTTGCTCAATCTATAAAATAAAAAATCAAGAATGGATGGTCAGGAGGCTGAGGGCAGCTCTCCAAAGAAGAGGCTGTGATGCCAGTTTCTTTAGTGGAGTCAGTTTTCAGATTCAGAGATCAATAGGGGAAGTCTGCTGTGTCAGATGTATCCTTGCCAGAGATTATCATGGTCTCTGAAACAGTCTGTTGGCATGACGAATGCATTCTTTTTCATCCTGATAAGAACAGAGAATACAAAGCAGTTTACGTTCCGTGGGATAGACACAGCAGAATACCTTTATGTTGTTCTAGGGCTATGTTAACTTTCCATCCTCTGGCATAATATAGTTTAAAGGGATCTGGACCACCTGGAGATGCAGAGTATAATGTTGGTTCATTATATTTATGGCTTCTCTAGACTTGATGGGCAAGGAGTAACAAGCATGTTGGTGATTTTGGAAAGATACATATGCTCCAGAGGATGGGAGATATCACTGCTCATTCTCTCTTCAAATAAATTAAATTAGTGTCTATTTCCGCCCTCTCCCCACACACCCCCTAGGAATACATAATAGAGGCTTTTCAAAGTTTTAGAAGTCCAGTAGTCTGGGTATACTGGGACATTCCCTCTAAAGCAAGGGACAAATTATTGCAGTTATTCCTTCCACCAAGAAGGCACACAACACCTCATAGATTTCTTTGGTTCTGGAGGCAGCACATTTAGGTTCCAACCCACTTACTGAGTAAAATGGAAGGCTTCCTTCTTCTTTACTATCCCCCTTCCACTCTTCTAGCCTCCAGTCTCACCACTGGTCAAACCCAGCTGGAAGCCTGCTGATACAGGGACCACGGAACACAGTCCCTGTGAGAGAGCTTATCAGGGAAAGTCGAAGAATGGTCTTAGGGCAACCAGGACTGGCAAAATCATGTAGTAGTCACTGATGGTAAAGAATTAGTTCCACTAGGTTTATGCTAAAATATAGACAGATTATATTTATTCTTCAAGTAAATTACACTAGTGTGTATTCCCCCTCCCCCAGGAAGACATAATAGAGACTTTTCCAAAACCTTAAAAGGAAAAATGCCTTCTGAAATCTTTAGCTGCATCAAAAGATAAACTGAGGTATGGGGCAGGAAAAATAATTTTCCTTCTACCCTTCTAAATTCTTCTGGCTAGTCTAACAATCAGATTGACAGGAGACATTTAACAGGAGAAAATAACAGCTTTATTAAGTATGTACATATGAGGATTTCATAAGAATATGAGATGCCAGGACAGATCTGGCAGTTGAGGCTTATATGCCACCTTGAACTAAGGAGAAAGGGAAGTGGTGTGGTTTGGAAGGCAATTCACATGGAGATGAAAAAGCAAATGTTTGATAAATAAATGTTTCCTGGAGTATCTTCAACAAAGGGCCACAGAGAGGACTTTGATCAAATGGGCCTTGCTAGCTTCCTCCCTGTCTATCACACTGAGTTCATATTAAACTGTGGTTATCTGTGATGATAGCTCTCTTCCTGGTGCAGGCTCTCTACCAATTCTTTTAGGTCTTTTGAGGGGAAGGGCAAAGGTGTTTCCTGTGCTTTTATGTTTGTACCAATAACCAGCTTAAAATAATTAACATCCCCAAAAAGCCACATTTTGGGTTTGGCACACTTTGCTTCCCCCCAGCGGCATAAGATTTTTAAGAGTTTATCTGAGCAAAAATCAGTTCGAATTGGGCAGCATCTAATCTGGCAGATAGAAAGGAACTCTGAGGAGCTGTACAAAGTGGAAGACTTTTATAGGCAGAAGAAAGCAGGAAAAAGGAATTTATACTGGCAAAGAAGTGAGTTAATTATTGCAAAGTTACTTTCCTTAGGGGATGGGAGAAGTCTGTCAGGCAGATTACATAACTTGTGCTGATCAAGTGATTCCTGGTTGACTGATTTAAAATTCCATTTCTGGGAGAGCTGAACTGTAATTCAGTCTCTGTTTGGTGACATGGAATTTAACACAACTGACTCCATTTTGGGCCTGTTTTTTTTTTTTTTTTTTTTAATTTTGAGTAATTTTTTATTTTTCAACTAGAGGCCCAGTGCATGGATTCGTGCACTGGTGGGGTCCCTCGGCCTGGCCTGAGGGGATTGGGCCAAAACTGGCTCTTTGACATCCCCTGAAGCGTCCCTGATTGTGAGAGGGCACAGGCCAGGCCGAGGTACCCCACCGGTGAACGAATCCGTGCACCTGACCTCTAGTATGCATATAAGATCTTTGGTTAATCTCTTCCCGCCCTCCCCTCTCCCTTCTTCCCTCTAAGATTCATCAGTTTGTTCCATGTTTCCATGACTGTGGTTTCTGCTCTTGTGTTGAGCATCTGCCCCCTGGCGGTCAATGCACATCATAGCTACCGGTGGGCCGGTTGAACAGTCAGCTGGTTGCTTAGGCTTTTATATATATATATATATATATATATATATATATATATATATATATATATTTTACAGTTGACATACAATATTATATTAGTTTCAGGTGTATAACATAGTACTAAACCTTTATATAACTTAAAAAGTGATCACCCCAATAAATCTAGTACTCATCTGACACCACACATTGTTATTACAATATTATTGATATATTCCTTGTGCTATACTTTATATCCCTGTGACTGTTTTGTAACTACCAATGTATACTCCTTAACCCATTCCCCTTATTCCTTCCCATTTTTCACCCATTCACTTACCCCCCTCTCATCTGGCAACTGTCAAAATGTTCTTTATGACTTTTAAAATTATTTTTAGACTCCATATATAAGGGAAATCATATGGCATTTTTTTTTCTTTGTCTGACTTAATTTACTCAGCATATCCATGTTGTTGTAGATGGTAAGATTTTCTTCTTTTTTTAATGGCTGTGTCATATTCCTGGGATTGTTGTCTTGTTTTTAACAGCTATTAATAAAAATTAATTCTTTTAAATATGTTAATTCATCTAGTAAATTAAATGAACAGTTTAGAAAAAATACTTTAAGATGAAGGTAAGTTAATTATTAATTTTAAAGACAGAGCACTTTGATTAAATAATTGAAAAGATGTTGACAAGAAATTTATAGGAAGGCCAAAGACTAGGGTAATAATTTTAAAATGACTTGATCCACTGGAGCCTCTCCCATCTCCACAGCAGCACTAAGGATGTTTCAGGGAGCGGGCCTAAGCCATCAGTCAGACATCCCCTGAGGGCTCCCGGACTGTGAGAGGGTGCAGGTTGGGCGGCGAGACACTCCCCCCCAAGTGCACGAATTTTGTGTACCAGGCCTTTTAGTTAAATAAATCCCACTTTCTGCATCACATAGAAAGTGAATAAAGCAATAATGGTTGGTGCCCTTTTTGATATCTACACAGTAATATGAACAAATTAATTTTGTAAAAACCCTGAAGTTATGGTTTAGGGCTTTTAAAAAAAATTGTCTTTTGAACCACCATAAACATATGAAAAGAAGAATTTTAAAATATAAAATCCTTCAAGCAACTCGACACCAAAAACACAATAATTGAATTTAAAAATGGGCTGAGGACCTGAATAGATACTTCTCCAAAAAGAACACACCGATGGCCAATGGACATACGAAAAGATGCTCAATGTCACTAATCATTGGAGACATGCAAATTAAAACCACAATGAGATTATCACCTCATACCTGTCAGAATGGCTACCATCAATATATTAACAAACATCAAGTGTTGACAAGGATGTGGAGAAAAGGGAACCCTCGTGCACTGCTGACAGGATTCAGATCGGTGCAGCCACTGTGGGAAGCAGTATGAAGTTTCCTCTACAAATTAAAAATGGAACTGTCTTATGACGCAGAGATTCCACTTGTGGAATATATCCAAAGAAACCAGAAACCAGATTTGAAAGAATATATACAACCCTATGTTCATTGCAGCATTATTTACAATGGTCAAGATTTGGAAGCAGACCAAGTGCCCATCAGTAGATGAGTGGATCAAAAGTTTGGTACATTTACACAATGGAATACCATTCAACCATGAAAAATAAGGAAATCTTACCTTCTATGAGAGGATGCACCTAGAGGGTATTATGTTAAGTGAAATAAGCCAGTCAAAAAAAAGACAAATATGGTATTACTTCATTTATATTTAAGCCATCAAAATAGAAGCAGACTCATATATACAGAGAACAGACTGACAGCTGTCAGGGTGGTGGGGTGGGAAGCTGGGTGAAATAGATGAAGGTTTTAAGCAAAAAACAAAAACTAAACCAAAACAAAAAATAGACACAGACAACAGCATAGTGATTACCAGAGGGAAGGGGAAGTGAGCAGATAGAAGAGGGCAAAGGGGGAATAAATGGTGGCGGAAGGAGTCTAGACTATGGGAGGTGAACATACAATACAACATACAGATGAAACCTATTAATCAATGTAATCCCATTAAATTCAATAAAAAGTATGTAAAGATGTAAAGTTCTTTGAATCAATAAAGTTTTTGCCACTACTTTTAATAATAGTCCTGAAGCACAGATATTTCCAATGATTACCACTCAATATTATGAACATTTGTTTACTCACGAATAACATCATGAGTCGGACATTATAATACTAAAAGAAGAAGAAAGTAAGACAGCTCATTCTCCACCCCTGTCCCCCAATAAAAGCAAAACATTGAAAGTGGTACTGATGGTCAATAAAACCTTGGTGGTGGTGGTGGTCTCTGTACTTCAGGACTTGATTTTCTAACTCTGCAAGTCTGGTACTTCAGCTGCCACCTCAGCCATTGGAACTTTACTCCTAAGAAAAAACTTATTTTAAGACACTGATTTGTACAAAAGAAGTGAGTTTTTAATAAAACATGTAATTTCCAAACTCTGATATTTATTTAAACCTTTTAGTGTCTCTTATCCCACCATGGAACTCTACTTAAGAAATAAATTATGGTTGAAAGGTTATTTGAGAAGCCTAAAGCCTAGTTAAGAAACTGTAGCCCTGGCTGGTGTGACTCAGTTGGTTTTGTCCTGTGCACTGAAAGGTCACTGGTTCAATTCCCAGCCAGGGCACATGCCAGGTTGCAGGTTTGATCCCTCATCCGGGTCCATATGAGAGGCAATTGATCAGTGTTTCTCTCTCACAATGATGTTTTTCTCTCTTCTTCCTTCCTCTCTCTAAAAATAATAAAAAACAAAAAACAACTGTAGGGTAGGAATACACTTTCCTCTACCTTTTAAGATTCTGTTGGCTGTTGTAATAATTGGCATGAGACAGATTAACAGGAAAAAAATAACGAAATTTAATGACATGTGTACATATGGGGATGCCATATACACGAGAGGTTCAGGGACAGAAAGGGAAGTGAGGCATTTTCAAGTTAAGGGTGTGATAAGGCACCTGGGAGTCTTCAGAAGGAAGAGTCATTTTCAGGATGACAGGAAGAGCTGACGATTGGTAATTAGAAGTTTGCTCTGCCCTATAGAGTAGTCATAAAAAGCTATTTTTGGTGGTGATTATTATTGTGGGCAACACCTCTAATTTAAATTCTTTAAGGAGAGGTAAAAGTTTCCATGAACCCTCATCTCAATTGCTTTCAGCTCAAAATAATTCACATACCAAAATGCCTGTTCTGAACCCCTTCAAACATCAGTGAGGTTGGTGAATACATGAAATCAAGGCACTAATAACAGAAATAATATTTCTTCTGGCACATAGTAAGTACTTGGGGACTGTTATTGTTTGCAATGGTTCCTCACAGCTTACAAATCTTCAAATGTTCTATCGAGTATTTGATTCTCACAAGAACTATGTCAAGTGATGGGTCTGGTTTTATGCCTCATTTACCGATGGAAAAAACAGCGGCTCAAAGAGAGTAAGGGGCTCGACTAAAATCTCATAACTGATACAGTTGACATCTGTTGCTTTGGTTGGGACAATTTCCTTCCTCCTTTTGGTAACAGGACTCTGATTTTCCTTTAAGAAACTGCCCTGTGGTTTTATATAACTCCTAGCAGGACTGTCGGTTAAGAGACTCTGCCTCCCTGTGTTAACATGTGACCCACACTGGCTCATGAGAACTCTCTACATCCCCTGGATGCAGAGACTGCTATACCGGTGGCTATGTGATCCAAATATTTTGAGTTATTTTTATTGATTGATTTTTCACTTGCGGACATTCTATGAACTTCCCTCCAGGTGGCTTCAAGCTACCAGGACACAGGCCCTGCCAACACCCTTAATCCTCTCCTCAGCTCTTCTGCTGAAGAGCTTGGCCTTCTCAGTGTGAGGCTGCTTTGGGAGCTTTCCCTTCCCCAGGACTCTGTAGTAGCCTGATTGCACCACATCAACGATAGGAGCAGCTCCAGTCTTGTTTTGGTAGCATTTACCTGTATCTGCTCACTGACCAAAGTCCGAAGTTTATCAAGGTTGACAGTTGGGCAAAAGCTCTGGTTACTCTTTAAGTGGTAATGTCTCATCCCAACCTTCCCAAAGTAACCTGGGTGATATTTGTCGAAGTTGATTCTGTGATGATGCAGGTCACCAGCATTACCTTGGCCTTCCCGGTGCTTCCTGTGCTTGTCGATGGGACCGTGGCCGTGGCTCACGTGGCCCCAAGTTTCCGAGTCTTCCTCAGTCTGGATGCATGTTGGTGGCCAAGATGCAAGAGTGAGTTTTTATTTTTAAAGAGAGAGATAAATTAATTCTAGGAGTGAGTTGGCTTCACTTGAGAGATGTAAGGAACATGAAACCTTGGAGCTATTTTCCAGAGAGAACTGCTACAGTAAAGCTAATAAAGGGGAATTCCTAGTGGGGGGGAGCGAGAGAGAGAGAGAGAAGAGAAGAGAGGAGAGGAGAGAAGGGAGAGAGGGAGAGAGGTGGAGAAAGTGGTGAGCTGACGCTCTAACCACTGAGCAACGCTGGCCAGGGCAAGACATTCTGATTTTATTTGAGGAAACAGATATAGCTATGCCTGAAGTCGGCCAGATCAACTCTTGAATTTTCAAGTTCAGTGAGTCAGTAAATTCCTTGTTTTGTTTAAGTAGGTTTGGACTTCTTTACTTGTAACCAAAAAATTCCTAACTAGTAAATGTCTTAGTTATTATTGAAACATGTCTTTTGACATCAAATACTTGGCTATTTCCACTGCTGCAACCTTCAGGAAGATGCCCGTACATATAAATGTCAAAACTTTGTGGGAGATTAGAGAACCTTCCCTCTTTCCATTAACACACACCATTTTAGGTTCCCTTCAAGTTTTCATTTTAAAAATTCTGTCAAGAGAATGAGAAGACAAGCCACAGACTTGAAGAAAATATTTGCAAAAGACATACCTGATAAAGGGCTGTTATCCAAAATATGCAAAAAACTCTTTAAAGGTCAAGAAGAAAACAAACAGCTTGATTAAAAAGTGGACAAAGGATCTGAACAGATACCTCACCAAAGAAGATGTATGGATGACAAATAAGCATATAAAAAGATATTCTATATGTCACTAGGAAATATAGATTAAAGAAACAATGAGTTACCACTACATCCCTATTAGAAGGCCAAAATCCAGAATATTGACACCAACAAATGTTTGGAGCAACAGGAAATCTCAATTGAAAATATTTATTGGGAACCTATTATGGGTTTTCTGTAAATAACAGTTTCTGTTTGGAGTTTCCAATATAATAAAGTCAAGGGAAATAACTGACTAATACAAGAATGGATTAAGTGCTAAATAGCAGGAGGGTGCTTTGTATTGAGAAAAGGTTATTACTGTAACTTCTGAAAGTTGAACGGGAGGTAGAATTGTGAATGATTTTAAATTCAAGGTATTATTTAGGCTGAGGCTTGAAAGATGAGTAGGTCATTGGATAGAACATCCTAGACCAGTGATGGTGAACCTATGACACCCGTGTCAGAGGTGACACTCGAACTAATTTTTTTGGTTGATTTTTCTTTTGTAAATGGCATTTAAATATATAAAATAAATATCAAAAATATAAATCTTTGTTTTACTATGGTTGCAAATATAAAAAAATTTCTATATGTGACACGGCACCAGAGTTAAGTTAGGGTTTTTCAAAATGCTGACACACCGAGCTCAAAAGGTTTACCGTCACTGTCCTAGGCATAAGCATGAGCAAGAGCATTGCAGACATTCCATGCTTGAAGGGAAAAAAGGATGGTTGAAGGGGGTAGTGCATTACTTTCCTATTGTCATGATAAAAATTACCACAAACTTAAAGCAATACAAATTTATTATCTTACTAGAGGCTCGGTGCATGAAAATTTGTGCACAGGAGGGGTCCCTCAGCTCGGCCGGTGCCCTCTCACAGTCCTGGAGCCCTCAGGGGATGTCTGACTGATGGCTTAGGCCAGCTCTCCATGGGGAGGCCGATCAGAGGATGGTGCCAGCTGGTGAGCGGCTAGCCCTGCCCCCTGCCGCCATCACCGGTGGTCTCCCTCTGGGTGGTCCCCCCTTTCTTTCCCCATCACCCCTCTGCCCCCATTGCCATCCCCTCCCTCTGCCCGCTGGCACGAGCCTTGGCTGGCCTGGTGCTACCTGCTCACTGGCCCTGCCCCCTGCCGAATGGTCATCCTGCCGTTTGATTGATTTGCATATTACACTTTTATTACATAGGCCTAGAAGCTTGGTGTACGATATTCATGCACTCGGGGGGTGGGGGGATCCCTCAGCCCAGCCTGTGCCCTCTTGCAGTCCGAGACCCCCAGGGATCGGGCCTAAGCTGGCAGGTGGACATCCCTCTCTCAGTCCAGTACCCATTGCTCCTTACTGCCTGCCTGCTAGATGTTCCTTACCGCTCAGCTCACTGCTCCTTAGCGCTGCTGTGGAGGCAGGAGAGGCACTCACCAGCTGTGAGCCCAACTTCTGGTTGAGCAGTGCTCCCCCTGTGGGAGCACATTGACCACCACGGGGCAGCTCCTGCATTGAGCATCTGCCTCCTGGTTGTCAGTGTGCATCAGAGCGACCAGTCATTCTGGTCATTCCGCCGTAAAGGTCGCTTAGGCTTTTATTATATAGACTAGAGGCCCGGTGCACAAAAATTTGTGTACTCGGGGGCGGGGGGGCCCAGCCCGGCCTGTGCCCTCTCGCAGTCTGGTACCCCTCGGGAGATAATGACCTGCTGGCTTAGGCCTGCTTCCGGGTGGCAGAGGGCAGGCCCAATCCCTAGGTGCAGCCCCTGGTCAGGCTCAGAGCAGGGCCGATTGGGGAGTTGGGGCGCCGTCCCCTGTCATGCACAGAGCAGGGTGGATTGGGAGGTTGCGATGCCACCCTCAGTCACGCTCAGGGTAGGGGGCCGATTGGGGGGTTGGGGCACCGCCCCCTGTCACACTCAAGGCAGGGTTGATGGGGAGGTTGCAGCGCCACCCCCTGTCACGCACAGAGCAGGGCCCATCAGGGGGTTGAGGAGCTCCCCCCTGTCACTCACAGAGTAGGGCCGATAGGGGAGTTGAGGCACCGCCACCTGTCACACACAGAGCAGGGCGGATAAGGGAGTTGGGGCGCTGCACCCTGTCACACTCAGGGCAGGGCCAATGGGGAGGTTATGGCTCTACCCTGTCACACACAGAGCAAGGCCCATGGAGGGGGGTTGGGGCGCCACCACTGTCACACTCGGGGCAGGGCTGATGGAGAGGTTATGGCTCTACCCTGTCACACACAGAGCAGGGCCTGTGGGGGGGGGGGGGGGTTGGGGTGCCGCACCCTGTCAAACACAGAGCCGCAGGGCAATCAGGGGATTGGGGAGCTCCCCCCTGTCACACACAGAGCCACAGGGCGATCAGGGGGTTTGGGCGCTGCCCCCTGTCACGCTGATCCCAGTGCCGGGAGGCCTCACGGCTCCACTGATCCCAGTGCTGGGAGGCATATTACCCTTTTACTATATAGGATAGAGGCCTGGTGCATGGGTGGGTGCCGGCTGGTTTGCCCTGAAGGGTGTCCTGGATCAGGGTAGGGGTCCCCACTGTGGTGCCTGGCCCGTCTGGTTGAGGGGCTGAGGGCTGTTTTCCGGAAGCGAGTGACTAAAGCTCCCAACCGCTCCTTTTTTTCTTTTTTCTTTTTTTTTATTCTGGGCCAGCTTTAGCTCTGAGACCTCGCTGCTGAAAACATCAATACAAAGTTTTTTTTTTTTTTTTTTTATTTTAATAATTTTTATTTCTTAAAGTATTACAAAGAGTATTACATATGTCTCCTTTTTTCCCCCCCTTGACATTCCCCCGGCCCCTACCCCCCGCTCCCCCCGCCCCGTGTCTTGTGTCCATTGGTTAATCTTATATGCATGCATATAAGTCCTTCAGTTGGTCTCTTAATCCCCCCCCCCCAACCCTCCCCAGGCTTCCCACTGTAGTTTAACATTCTGTTCAATGTTGCTCTGCTTCTGTATCTACCCCTGTTCATCAGTCCATACTGGTCCCCTTTATTTGTCCCAACCTCACTGGAGTAGTCTCAACCTCACCAGGGCTGTCTGAGCCTCACCAGGGCCGTTTCAACCTCACCGGGGCCGTCCCTACCTCACGGGGGCCGTTTCAACCTCACCGGGGCCGTCCCTACCTCACGGGGGCCGTTTCAACCTCACCGGGGTCGTCCCTACCTCACGGGGGCCGTTTCAACCTCACGGGGGTCGTCCCTACCACACCGGGGCCGTTTCGACCTGACTGGGGTCGTCCCTACCTCACGGGGGCCGTTTCAACCTCACCGGGGTTGTCCCTACCACACCGGGGCCGTTTCAACCTGACCGGGGTTGTCCCTACCACACCGGGGCCGTTTCAACCTGACCGGGGTCGTCCCTACCTCACGGGGGCTGTTTTGACCTCATCGGGGTCGTCCCTACCTCACGGGGGCCGTTTCAACCTCACCGGGGTCGTCCCTACCGCACGGGGGCCGTTTCAACCTCACCGGGGTCGTCCCTACCACACCGGGGCCGTTTCGACCTGACCAGGGTCGTCCCTACCTCACGGGGGCCGTTTCAACCTCACCGGGGTCGTCCCTACCTCACGGGGGCCGTTTCAACCTCACCGGGGCCGTCCCTACCTCACGGGGGCCGTTTCGACCTCACCGGGGTCGTCCCTACCTCACGGGGGCTGTTTCAACCTCACCGGGGTTGTCCCTACCACACCGGGGCCGTTTCGACCTCACCGGGGTCGTCCCTACCTCACGGGGGCCGTTTCAACCTCACCGGGGTTGTCCCTACCACACCGGGGCTGTTTCAACCTGACCGGGGTTGTCCCTACCACACCGGGGCTGTTTCAACCTGACTGGGGTTGTCCCTACCACACCGGGGCCGTTTCGACCTGACTGGGGTCGTCCCTACCTCACGGGGGCTGTTTCAACCTCACCGGGGTCGTCCCTACCACACCGGGGCCGTTTCGACCTGACCGGGGTCGTCCCTACCACACCGGGACCGTTTCAACCTCACCGGGGCCATCCCAACCTCACCGGGGCCATCCCAGCCTTACCGGGGAAACAGGAAGTTTGGCCCTCTGTCCCCTGCCGGCGGCTCCCCACTAGACAAAATCTCCAGGCGTTCCTGGTGGTTGAACATCCAGCACTCCTGCCCTCCACCAAGGGCACAGACTGCCTGTCTGCTGTCCCCCAGCGCCCCACAAGAGACTGGGACCAGTGGGCATGTTTGTGCGCTTGCTGGTACAGCAGTTCCACAGTGCCGGCCGAGTCAGGCCCAGCCCTGGCCGGCCCCGGACCCGACTCTGCCCCCCGATTGCGTCCCTCCCAGATGCAAGGAGCTGAAATCTGCAGCCTGCTGGGATGGGCTCTGTACTTGGTGCCTCTGCACATCCTACTCAGTCTCAATGCGCTTCTTTCTATGCGAGGAGTTGAAATCTGCAGTTTGTTGGGTTGGGCTCTGTACTTGGTGTCACATCCTACTCAGTCTCAATGTTCTTTCTCTCCTTCCAGTTGTAGAGCTTCCACTGGGCCAACTTTCCCATGGTTCTGTATGATAGGTGTTTGTCTGATATTTGGTAGTTTCGATGTTGTTGTGTGAGGTAGCACGCACAGGTCTCTTCCTTATGCCGCCATCCTGGTTCTCCTGGGTCTGCTTCTTGAGTGTGTCTCTCATGGCTGCGAGCAGTTGAAGTCTGCAATTTGTTGGGATAGGCTGCAAAAGTGCAGGTGGGTCTTTTTGTGCACCTGGCACAGCTTGGATGGGGATGTAAATTGATTAGGGCTGAGACTCAGGGAGTTGCCATGGCGGAGCAAATAGCACTGGCTGAGTCTCCGCGGCCCCTTGACTCTCTGCCAGGGCTTTGTGTCCCCCAGTGCCGGCGAGCAGCTGTGCAACAGAGTCTCCCTCGCTTTCTGATGGCTGCAAGGCCGTGCTGCCTCTCCCTGTAGGGTCTGGTGCTTCATGATCCCGCCTGAACCAGCTCAGTGGATTTGAAAGTTTGCAGAAGCAAAGGCGTTTCTACTTGTGAGTCTGGCACAGCCCAGATGGGAATGTAAATTGCGTAGGGCAGGGTCACAGGGAGTCGCCGGGGCGGAGACTCAGCGGCCCCTTGCCTATCCAGGACTCCAGGACTTTGCGTCCCCCAGTGCCGGCGAGCAGCCGAGCGCCAGAGCCTCCCTCGCTTTCTGACCGCTGGAAGGCCGTGCCGTCTCTCGCCTTGGGGCCTGGGGCCTCAGAGACCGCCCGAACCAGCTCAGTGGATTTGAGAGTTTGTAAAAGCAGTCATTCCCTCTTGTGCCTCTGGCACAGCCCTGAGGGTAGGGCGGGGTCACAGGGAGTCGCCAGCGTGGAGGAAATAGCGATGGCGGCGTCTCCGCGCCCCTCGCCTCCCCAGGACCCCAGGACTTCTTGTCTCTCGGTGCCGGCGAGCAGCCGCGTGTCAGAGCTTCCCTCGCTCTCCGACCACTGCAAGGCCGTGGCCGCCTCTCCCTGTGGGATCTGGGGCCTCAGAGACCCGCCCCGCGCAAGCCCAGAGGATTCGAGGGTTCGTAAAAAACCGAGAATCCATTTGCAGCCCGCGTGGCGTGTGACTGCGTACCTCTGGTTTTGGTGCCTCCGTAGCTCCCACTCAGTCTCACTGCGCTTCTTTCTTTTCCTCCAGTTGTAGATCTCCCACTGGGCCAACTTCCCCATGGTTCTGAGTGGCAGTTGTTTACTTCATAGTTGATAGTTTCAATGATGCTGTGAGAGAGCAGCACACACAGGTCCGCTCCCTACGCCGCCATCTTGGTTCTCTCAATACAAAGTTTCGGTCCGCCTGGCTTTCAGTCCAGCTGGTTTCTGAGGTTTTGTTTATCTTCTTATTTGCAACATAGTACATAGTTGCTTAGAGTTGTAGCTCAGAGGCTGGCAGCGCAGGCGGGGAACGTTGGAGTCCTCCTTCACTGCAGCAAGCAAGCCTCATGCTCGCTTCCAGCTGCCTGGCTGCCGGCCGCCATCTTGGCTGACAGTTAATTTGCATATACTCACTGATTAGCCAATGAAAAGGGTAGCGGTTGTACGCTAATTACCATGTTTCTCTTTTATTAGTGTAGATAGTTCTGTATGTCAGAAGTTCAATACAGGTTACATTGGGATAAAATTAAAGTGTCAGCAGGGTTCTAGAGGTTCTAGGGGTAAACCCATTTCCTTGTATTTTCCAGCTCCTAGAGATCTCCACAATCCTGGCAGGTGGCCCCCTTCATCTCTTCAAAGCCACCAATGTTGCAACTCTGTATCTTTCAAAGTCGTAGCTCTCTTCTGCCTCTCCTCTTCTGCCTCCCATTTCCAGTGTTGAAGACCCTTGTGATTGATTATATTGGGCCACTCAATAATCCAGAATAATCTACTTTATGTATGATCAAGTGACTAGCAACCTTAATTACCCGTTTTGGTGTAATTTAACATAGTAACAGGTTCTGGGGATTAAGAATGGGGACATCTTGGGGTGAGGTCATTATTCTGCTTATTACAGGTAAGGAATAGCTACCCTTGAGAGGGAGGCCAAAAGAAGGGGTGTGAATGCGCTGATAAGGGCAGTGGGGTTGCAGGTGCAAGTTTCTGAGGTTTGACATTACATATATGAGAGGAAGGGAGAGGGAGAGAGAGAGAAACATCAATGATGAGAGTGAATCATTGATTGACTTCCCCCTGCATGCCCCCTTCGCTCTCTTTCTCCATCTCAGTGAGTGCAGTTTTTAGTCATATGACTTAATTTGTTCAGTAGATGCTGCAACCCAGGCCTTAAATCAGTGGTTCTCAACCTTCTGGCCCTTTAAATACAGTTCCTCATGTTGTGACCCAACCATAAAGTTATTTTCGTTGCTACTTCATAACTGTGATGTTGCTACTGTTATGAATCGTAATGTAAATATCTGATATGCAGGATGGTCTTAGGCGACCCCTGTGAAAGGGTCGTTCCACCGCCAAAGGGGTCGCGACCCACAGGTTGAGAACCGCTGCCTTAAATCATTCAGTACAATCCGCAGCGGGGGCCGGGAATCCTGGCCAATGCCCCAGTGAGCAAGGCTGAAGCTACGGGTCCAAATCGCAGGGAAGGCACGCAGTCCTTGTACTTAAGGTGTTACCTTAACAGACACAAAACTGAAGAGCTGTGCAGGGTCTCAGCGAAGTAAGCCCGACTGCCGCCCAGTTCTACAGAGCCCGTCTGCGAGCCCCTGGGAGCAGCCCTCTTCTCCATTCCCCCGACCCCCCCCTTGCTTCCCCCCGCCTCCCTCCGTCCCCCCCATTGGTCGCAGGGGGCAAGTTCGCACCGCAGCCTTTTTTTGACACCGCGCCCTCGACCCGCCTGCGACGTCAGAGCGGAGTCCCTGCCGCGACTGGGGTGGGGGGTGGTGGAGGCGGAACGGCCTTGGGGTGGGGGCGGAACCCCGGTTACGTGCCCGGAGCCCGACGTCTTCCGCTTCCGGTACTTCCGGGTGCGACCGCTGGGCCCGTCCGGCTGGGTGCGGGACGCGCTTGGTCCCCCTCTCTGTATCCGACCGTGTACATTACCCCCCTGCCCTGTTCCCAGCGGGAGGGACATGAGTGTCCCTGAGCCGCCGCTGTCGGTCGGGGTCCTGACAGGGCCGCCCGCCGGCCTGGGAGCCGGGGAGCGGACGCCGGGTAGGTGCTGCAGGCGGGGCCGGCGGCGGGGCGGAGTGCCTGGGTCTCCGGGTCCCTCCGGGAGGGAGCGGCTTTTGGCGGCGGCGGCCCTTACGGCGCGGAAGTGGGCACCGCGCTGGCCCGAGCCCTGCGGGATGGGGGGGAACGAGATCCGCAGGGGGAAGCGGGGTTTTTGGGGTGGAGTTGGAAGCAGTGGATGGTGAAGTCATTCTGCGTTTCCGTGACTCCAGCTCATTGTTAGCTCTTTGTTACACGCTAGTGGCTGAGAATGAACTTGTCAAGATGATCGCTTTGTAATGTAGAAACCTGAGTTACCCAGAGCTCTGCCTTGCTTGTTGACATTGCTGCACCCCTATTCCTCCAGGGGTTCCAAGAGCGATTTAAGCCCCACTGTCCTAAGGCATCCATTGAATGTAATGGGTTGACTTGCTGTGCATCCAGAATGGTACTATTTCTGTGCCGTCCTTGGGAGGATTGAGAAAGTGGTCACTCAAAGCAGCGTCATGTTCTGTGGCTCAGATAAGGGGCCCTAGAGGAGAAAGGCTGCAGGATTTGGGATGTACCTTCTCCTTTATCTCTTGTTCGAGAAATATAGGGCTTACCCCAAAATAGGGCTCAGTCCTTTCTCCGTCATGCTTTTCCTCAGTGATCTCCCTCTCTCTCCACCTTCACAAGTTGCTTCTATAAGTATGACTTCCTTGTCTATATGTGCAGTTTGGGTCCCTCTCAGCTCGCTTTTTCATCTGCTTGATGGATACTTTGACATGGTTCTTTTGCACTAATCTCACAGCATGTCCATAAATAAAAGGAGATCTCTGATCCTGTTAATGGTGCCAAGTCACTCTCACTTGAAGCTCCGATGTTACCCTGGACTCTTTCCTCTCACTTGCCTCCAACTTCTGTTTAATCCAGGGCAGTGGTTCTCAACCTTCCCAATGCCGCGACCCTTTAATACAGTTCCTCCTGTTGTGGTGACCCCCAACCATAAAATTATTTTCGTTGCTACTTCATAACTGTAATTTTGCTACTGTTATGAATCGTAATGGAAATATCTGATATGCAGGATGTATTTTCATTGTTACAAATTGAACATAATTAAAGCATAGTGATTAATCACAAAATCAATATGTAATTATATATGTGTTTTCCGATGGTCTTAGGCGACCCCTGTGAAAGGGTCGTTCGACCCCCAAAGGGGTCGCGACCCACAGGTTGAGAACCTCTGATCTAGGGGGTTCTACTATACACTTTCCAATTCTTCTTTGTAATTTCACCCTTACAGGTTGTAATGCTAATCTCCCCCTACACCGGAAGGGCTCTGCTCCCAGTCTTTTACTCTTCCACCCCTTCTCTCCCACTGCTTTCACAGCAGTGCTCCAAGATAAAGCTCCAATCATGACATTTCCTTGCTTGGAAGCCTTAAGTGGCTCCTACTTATTGAAATAAAGAGCCAAACCCATTAGCCTGGCACTCAAGGGTCCTCCTAGACTGGCCATGTGTTTCATATAGCTTACTACTATTATGTCCCATGCTCCAACTACCTTCTCTATTCAGAGCAATTCTGTATTCCTACTTTTCCTCATGCTGCTTTCTTTTCCCATATTGTATTCCTTTCAATCCTGTCTTCATACTTTCTTACCCATTTGGAAATACTAGCTCTCAGATAGTTGGCAGGAGTATAAATTGTTACCATCTCTTAGGAGGCAATTTTGCAATGCCTATTAAAAAATTCATAAACCTTTTGTCCCAACAGTCTATTTCTAAGAATTTACCCTACAAAAACAGTGACAAGGATATGAAAAGACAAGGGAGAAAGCTTACTGCAACATTGTTTGAAATAGCAAAAAATACATAAACATACAGAATTTTGCATATATTAATATTCTTTTAATCTAGACTTTACATTATACTAGTAGCTTAAAAACATGTTTTGAGTGTTCATAATCCTTTTTTTAGAGGACACTCAGAGGGTGAAAGTTAAAATAAGAGAAAAGGATACCTGTACTACCTCATATATGTGTGCTGAACCCCATCGCCAGCCTCCTTCCCTGCCTACCTTCTACTCTCTCATTTCTGTGTCAACCTAAAAGCTTCCTAAATTTGATTTTTGCTTGGGGACAGGTTTAAGTGACACTTCTCCAGATGAAGGGTTAATAGAGGACTTGACTGTGGAAGACAAAGCTGTGGAACAACTGGCAGAAGGATTGCTTTCTCACTACCTGCCAGATCTACAGAGATCAAAACAAGCTCTGCAGGAACTCACGTGAGCTAACAAAAGCCAGAGGTGCACTCATTTCCCCTCTGGTAGAGTCATTTACTGTATTAAGGTGTATTATTTTGTAACATGTTATTCAATTGGGCATTTCTATATCTTTAGTGATAACAGATGGGAGTAGAGGAGTTCATAGTAATTTAAATATAAAAAGTGAAATGAATACTTCTAGGGCAGTGATGGTGAACCTATGACATGCGTGTCAGAGGTGACAGGCGAACTCATTTTTTTGGTTGATTTTTCTTTGTTAAATGGCATTTAAATATATAAAATAAATATCAAAAATATAAGTCTTTGTTTTACTATGGTTGCAAATATCAAAAAATTTCTATATGTGACACGGCACCAGAGTTAAGTTAGGGTTTTCAAAATGCTGACACGCCGAGCTCAAAAGGTTTGCCATCACTGTTCTAGGGTGTTTGGCTTCTAAGAAGTACCCCTAAATCTTATCTAGACTTTGATTAGCTTTTGGTGTTTTACCAGTATTTTATGAAAGCCTTGCCTATTGGGAATGTTGCAGGATGGGCATATACCTGTTTCTGAGTAGAATTACAAAATTGCTTCCGTAAGAGTCACATTTGTATCCAATTGCTGGCTCACAAGTTGCCAGAAATCCTTAGGTATCTTTTAAAAAGAATATATATTTAATTGATTTCAGAGAGGAAGGGAGAGGGAGAGAGAGAGCTAGAAACATCAATGATGAGAGAGAATCATTGATTGTCTGCCTCCTGCATGCCCCCTACTTGGGAATGGAGCCCGCAACCCGGTCATGTGCCCTTGACTGAATCAAACCTGGGACCCTTCAGTCTGCAGGCCAATGCTCTGTCCACTGAGCCAAAGCAGCTAGGGCCTAAAGTATCTTTTTAAAATTTTTTATATTCTTCTTATTTACTTAAAAAATATTTATTGTTGAGAGTATTACAGACGTCCCCATAGTTCCCCTTCACCTGGTTCCTGCCCCACCCCAGGCCTTCACCACCTATTGTCTGTATTCTTAGGTAATGCATATCCTATCTAATAAAAGAGAAACATGGTAATTAGCGTACGACCGCTACCCTTCCCATTGGCTAATCAGGGCGATATGCAAATTAACTGCCAGCCAAGATGGTGGCCGGCAGCCAGGCAGCTTGAAGCAAACAGGAGGCTTGCTTGCTTCAGTGACGGAGGAAGCCAACGTTCCCCGCCTGCCTTGCCGGCCTCTGAGCTTGCAGTTTAAGAAACATTGTTACAATATAGAAGCTAAACAAAACCCCAGAAACCAGCTTTCAGCCGTCCGGGATCTCAGAGCTGGAGATGATACAGTGTTTCGATTATAGAACCGAAACAAACCAGATACCTGCTTTCAGCAGCAGAGGCCTTGGCCCAGAATAAAAAAAAAAAGAAAAAAAGGAGCGGTTGGGAGCTTCAGTCACCCACCAGCCTGAAAACAGCCCTCAGCCCCTCACCCAGACTGGCCAGGCACCCCAGTGGGGACCCCCACCCTGAAGGGTGTGTGACCAGCTGCAAACAGCCATCATCCCCTCATCCAGGCTGGCCAGGCACCCCAGTGGGGACCCCCACCCTGATCCAGGACACCCTTCAGGGCAAACCAGCCAGCCCCTACCCATGCACCAGGCCTCTATCCTATATAGTAAAAGGGTAATATGCCTCCCAGCACTGGGATCAGCAGAGCCGTGAGGCCTCCCGGCACCAGGATCAGCGTGACAGGGGGCAGCGCCCAAACCCCCTGATCGCCCTGCGGCTCTGTGTGTGAAAGGGGGTGGGGCCACAACCTCCCTATCCACCCTGCTCTGTGACAGGGGAAGGCGCCCCAACCCCCTGATCGGCCCTGCTCTGTGTGTGACAGGGGGCGGTGCCCCAACTCCCCTATCGGCCCTACTCTGTGCGTGACAGGGAGGAGCTCCCCAACCCCCTGATGGGCCCTGCTCTGTGTGTGACAGGGTATGGAGCCCCAACCCCCGTGATGGGCCCTGCTCTGTGCGTGACAGGGGGCAGCGCCCCAACCCCCTGATTGGCCCTGCTCTGTGCATGACAGGGAGTGGCGCCGCAACCTCCCCATTGACCCTGCCTTGAGTGTGACAGGGGGCGGTGCCCCAACCCCCCAATCGGCCCTACCCTGAGCGTGACTGAGGGTGGCATCGCAACCTCCCGATCTGCCCTGCTCTGTGCATGACAGGGGGCGGTGCCCCAACTCCCCAATCGGCCCTGCTCTGAGCTCGACCAGGGGCTGCACCTAGGGATTGGGCCTGCCCTCTGCCACCCGGGAGCAGGCCTAAGCCAGCAGGTCGTTATCTCCCAAGGGGTCCCAGACTGCGAGAGGGCACAGGCCGGGCTGAGGGACCCCCCCACCCCCCCGAGTGCACAAATTTTTGTGCACCGGGCCTCTAGTCTATACTAATAATAGAGGAATATGCAAATTGTCCATGACACCGTCACAGTAACAGTAACGACCAAACAGCAGGCTGCATGGGGTGACCAGGCCAGCAGGAGTGGTTAATGAGGGACGACCAAACAACTGAACAGCAGGCTGCATGGGGTGACTAGGCTGGCAGCGGGGTTAGTGAGGGATGACCAAAACGACTGAACAGCAGGCTGTGTGGGGCGATCCGGCTGGCGGGGGGGCAGTTGGGTGCGACCAGGCTTGCGGGGAAGGGGGGGGCAGTTAGGGGTGATCAGGCTGGCAGGCAGAGGCGGTTAGGGGCAATCAGGCAGGCAGGCAGGCAGGTGAGCAGTTAGGAGCCAGCGGTCCCAGATTGTGAGAGGGATGTCCTCCTAGGGGTCCCAGATTGGAGAGGGTGCAGGCTGGGCTCAGGGGACCCACCCCCTGTGCATGAATTTCGTGCACCGGGCCTCTAGTATGTATATAAGTTCTTTGGTTAATTTCTTCCCACCCCTACCCCCCACCCCTGAGATTTATCAGTCTGTTCCATGTTTCCATGCCTATGGTTCTGTTTTATTCATCAGTTTATTTTGTTCATTAGCTTCCTTGTTCATTTATTTGATTTTTAGATTAAATTGTTGATAGATATGTATTTATTGCCATTTTATTGTTCATATTTCTTTTCTAATTCTTCCTTTTTCCTCCTCTTCCTTCTCTTTCCCCTCTTCCTCCTCCTCCTCCTCCTCCTCCTCCGCTTCTTCCCCCTTCCTCATCTTCCTCCTCTTTTCTTCCTCTTCCTCTTTTCTTCCTTCTCCTCCTCCTCCTCCTCCTCCTCCTCCTCCTCCTCCTCCTCCTCCTTCTCCTCCTCCTCTTCATCTTTTTCTTCTTGCAGGGGTTTAAATTGGGATTGCATTGAATCTATAGATCAAGTTGGGAGGAATTGATACTTAATATTGAGACTTTAAAAAAAAATTTGATTTGAGAGAGAAACAAACATTGATTTGTTGTTCCACTTATTTATGCATTCATTGGTTGATGCTTGTGTGTGCCCTGACCGGGGATTGATCCTGCAGTCTTGGCACATCGGGACAGGGCTCCAACCGAGCTACGTGGTCAGGGCCTTAATATTGAGGCTTTTATTCCATGTACTTGGAATATTTCTCCATTGTTTATATCTTTATGAAAATCTCTTTCTTAATTATGTTAGTAATTTGTATATTTCTTTCTCATCTGTGTATCTTTTATTTTCTTTCCTTTTTGTATTGCCTTAGCTAGAACTTCCAGTGTCACATAGACTAGTAGTGAGAATGGACACTTTCCTTTGCTCCTGATCTTAGGGGGAAAACAACTAGTTTCTCACCACAAGTGTGATGTTAGTTATAGGTTTTTTAGACATTCTTTAACAAGTTGAGGAAGTTCCTCTCCCTAATTTGTTGAGAGTGTTTTTAATCATATATGGTGTTGGACTTAAATACTTTTTCTGCATCAACTGATAGGACCATATGATTTTTTTCTTTAGCTTTCTTCTTTTCAACTATTGAGCCAGCTTTGCATACTTAGAATAAATTGCACTTGGTTGTGGTGTATAATACTTTAAAAATATATTTTTATTGATTTAGAGAGAGAGGAAGGTAGAGAGAGAAAGAAACATCAATGTGAGAGAGAATCATTGATTGGTTGCCTCCCATGTACACCCTGACCAGGGATCAAACCCACAACCTGGATATGTGCCCTGACCTGGAATTGAAGTAAAACTGGACAACCAATGAGTCTGGGTTGCCTGTCACTACTTTAGCCAATTCAGCAGAGGGTTAAATCACATATGAGCCTTTATTCTAATACCGCCAGCAGTATGGGAGAGCAGCAGGTCAGCCACAAAAATCTGATCTCCAATCCCCCATAAGCCAGCTGCTTATATTGGGTTGGACAAATGTGACATGGGGAAATAGGGATTACAGGGCTGGGGAAGTAGGCAATGCAGGCTGGGGTGGGGCTCCATTTGGCTAACAAGATTGTTAATCTTTCCATATTAAATAGTTCTTGAATGAGAATGGACATTCCAAGGTTGACTCTCAGGTCCCAGGCATGTACAACTCCTAGCCAGGTTAGGATGTCCTTTTTTAAATAAGAACAAGGCAATCATGGTTAAACAGAACGTGTTTAATATTTCTTATAACTATAGCTAGTCCCCAATATTCTATTTTTGCCCCTAACAGAACCAGCAACCCTTTGCTACATGGGATGGTCGCTCAACCAACTGAGCCATACTGGCCAGGACTGCTGTATAATTCTTTTTATACATTGTCAAATTTGATTGCCAATATCTTATTGAGAATTTTTGCATCTATGCTGATGAAATACATTGGTCTGTAGATTTTCTTTTCCTTTATCTGGGTTTTGATTTTAGGGTAATGTTGGCCTCATAGGAAATGCTCTTTCTACTTCTGTGTTCTGGAAGAGGTTGTAGAAAATGGGCATAATTTCCTCCTTAAATGTTTATAGGAAGTCACCAGTGAAACTGTCTGGTCCTGGTGCTTTCATTCTGGGAGATTATTACTTATTAATTCAACCTTTCTAGTAAATATATTATTGGCAGTTAGACAGACATGAGCAGAGTAGGAACAGTAGGCCAGGTACAGAAGGTCACTGGGATGGAAATCCGTGGGTGCCTAGCAATGGACAAAATTGGGAAAACAAGTATTGGGGAGTGGGACTTTGCCCTCAGGGTGACCTTTCCTTCCCTAGCATATAGTTGGTCCCCTGACCTTTCATGTTATAGGTCATGTGGTCCAGATCCTCCCTGACCTTTTGTCCCCTGGCATGTTCCTAGTCAGTGGTAGATCTCCTTAGAGGAGGAACAAGAGGGCAGGAAATAGCCTTATATGACTCCCATACAAGCCCTTGCATGACCACACCTTGAGCCTTAAGCCCTCAGGACAATGGGGTTCTGACCCACATCAGGAACAAAGCCTTCATCAGGAACAAAGCCTCAGGTACTGCGGACAGAGTTTTGGTCAAACTAGAGATAACATCTAGATCTCAGCTCCAGGCCTAGAAAAGCAGCACAACCAGACAAAGCGTGGCCATGGCTGACATCAGAATCAGGTGCAATGACTGATGACCCCCTACCCTGGTGCTGACCAGCCAGTAGAGACCACGACCTGGAAAGGACACACCTGGTGACTGAGGAATATTTATTGAGCTTCCCCCCTGAGAGCTAGCTGCGCCAAGATTCCCGACTTTAGAAAACAGATGAAAACCTGTAAGACAAATGATCCAAAGCTGGCTGTGTCTCTTGATTGCACACCTTTTCTTCCCCCTTTTTTCGCCTCAAGACATGTACCTTTGCTTTCTATCTCCTTAGGTCCAAGGGCCCTTTTTTGCTTCTGTAACTTGTTTCCAGAGTCCATGCAGCCTAGCTGGCTCCCTCTCCCACAGCTCACTTCTACTTCTGTGACTTTCTAAATCAGTGGTTCTCAACCTTGGCTGCACATTAGAAACACCTGGGAATCTTTTTAAAATCCTGATTTCTGGCCTCATCCTCCGGAAATTCTGTTTCTTTGTTACTAATGTTGCGGCCCCACCCCATAACAACGAAACAGAATTTCCGGAGGATGAGGCCCAGAAATCAGGATTTTAAAAGATTCCCAGGTGATTCTAATGTGCAGCCAAGGTTGAGAATCACTGTTCTAGTATATTAGGAAAGTTGGTTTCTCTTTCTCAGTAAAAGGTTTTGAATCAGAATTTTTATGAGTAACCTTCGAAATTACGTGGTCTGACCTCACTTTATAAATGAAGAAATTTAGACCCAGAGAAATAAACTAAGATCACCCAACTGATTATTGGTAGGGGAATCTTGTGATTCTTAGTCTTTTTTTCATCTTGCTTCCTATTTATCCCTTTAGACTTATCCCTTGATATCCCTGCATTTTTTCCCAACTCTAAAAAGTCACTGCTCCTTATTTTATTTGTGGTTTTCTTTCAGTTTTAATATAAATAAAATATCGAGTTTTTTTGGCAAGATAGCATAAAAAACTTTTTTGGGAGAAAACAGAGAATTGCCAAAAATAACAAGTAATAATTTTAAATGACTTGGTCATTTTAGTTACTAGAATCGAAATTGAGGCAAGAATAAAAGATACATTTGGTTATCAGAATGTGACTTTGGAATATTATTTTGAAAAAGATTATGCTGAACCTAATAAGCCTTGGAGAATCAATAAATTTCCAACTTAATTTCTACCTTCAACATTAAACAAGATGAATGTGATTCATTTTAATGAACCAGCACTTACAGTTTGTAATGTTTATTTTGGCTGTGTGCTTTTGTTTCAGACAGAACCAAGTTGTATTATTAGACACACTGGAACAAGAGATTTCAAAATTTAAAGAATGTCATTCTATGTTGGATATTAATGCTTTGGTAAGTATGATTTACTTGACATAGTTTAATGACATCTTTCTTGTTTTAGAAATAGGCTTGTCCTCCCAACTTTGTACATATGTATGTTTGGGATTTTTCATCTATTTTTTTAAAAGGTAGAATTTGTCTTTTAATAGGAAACTTTGATTTACTTTATGGAACTTCTGTTGTTCTGAATAGTTACCTTTCAGACATTGAACTTGTGATAGGAAATAGAACTTATAAAGTCTGGAATAGATCTTTATTTTTATAAAAGAGAACTAAAAGTAAGAAACTTTTGGGATACTATTTTTCCCCTTAGGGAAAGTGCACCTCTTTTTATCAATTACCTGGTTTTTAAAATTTGTGCATCCCTTTTTATCAATTAAATGGTTTTAAAAATTCATATTTTATTTAATTGTATGGCATTTTCATAATGTTATGACAAATTAACGCTAAAACGGACCCCTTGAAGTCCTTCATGGACCCTTTAAAGCTTTCAGTATAAATGACAATAGTTGAATTTCATCAGAAGCTCTATAGCTTTTAGATGAGAGGAACCGATACTCTACTAGTATTTTAAGAAACAAGAATTAACAAAAATAAGGAACTTAGGACTACCTTTCTCTTAGGCATAAACATTACATATAGCTTGTTTTGCATGATTTTTATGACTTTCACGCATACCTCAGTAAATGGATTTTTCACTGGACAAATACGGCTTATTAATGTTTTCCTTTTATAACAATCAAAAAGGAAGTCCATCTCCTCTAGCATTAGGCAGAGGCCTGTGGTAGTAAATACAAAGTTTTCTGCCTGTAGTTCCTGATATCTTGTGAAGGAGGCAGGCAAGGGGCAGAAACTAAGTCTTCCTCTTTTGTAGTTTCTCAGCACCATAGTGGTTCTGATTATCATTTAGGAACTGAAAACTGGAAGGGAGAGAGAGAGAGAGAGAGAGAGAGAGAGAGAGAGAGACTGAGACTGTAAGCTCTAGAGCTCACCAGACTATGACTTTACGTATAGCTGCATGAAGGTTGCTAGTATCTCTACCGACACTTCTCTCAATTTTGTTACCTGGTTTTCTCTCTTACCTTGCCTGAGAGTGAGGTGCTTTTTTGCTTTTCTGCCATCTCTGGGTGAGATGGGAAAATCTACACCTGTAAATCCGTGGGAGGAAAGGTGTCCTTACAGAGGTGGTTCTGCTTGGTCTGACTTCGGAAGCCCACGGGGCTCTCTAGACACAGTTTGCCTTTTCCTGATGGGCAGACACTTAAACTGTCCTTTATCCTGGCTTGGTCTCTCTCTTGTAAAGGCAGTAGAGAGTTTTACTTTTCTCAGGTGAAACTGATAGCATTATTGGGTAGTTTTACCGAAATTTTAGGATTATATTGCATGTTTTTAAAGCAAAAATGTATCTGTATACAAAATAAATGCCTGTTGTATGGTCAGTAACTTTTTATCAATCTGAACTGAATCAAGTGTTTTCAAAATCCTACTAATGGCTTAATAAAATTTAAATTTGGACTTAAATTGTGGAAATAATTAAGGCTTTAAAAAATTTGACCAATTTAGGAAGAATGAAGTGGAATGCAGACATTGATTTATTTAACCATTTTGATATTTCAGTCTACTTTAATTTGACTTTTCGTTTACTTTTCCATGTTAAGTTCACTGAAGCCAAACACTATCATGCCAAGTTGGTGAATATAAGGAAAGAAATGCTGATGCTTCACGAAAAGACATCGAAGTTAAAAGTGAGTTGGCAGGTTCTTTTATATTCTTTACAAAAATAGAGGGGTCATTGTCTGTTCTTCAGTATTCATTTCTGACTTCTTATATATCCATATACAATAATATTCTTAATTCCTGGTACATTGTTTTCTTTTTTTATTTTAAAACATCCCGTTGAAACCCCACTCTGGGCTTTTTTACTTATAGCCGAGCTTGTAGGCTCCTATTCTCTGAATATGCCACTACAATTCTCATTTAACGGAGTAACAATTATTTTTTTTTTTTGTTCGAAGAAGACCTTAAATTACCCACAATGAATTTATGTTAAATATGAAATTTATTAATATGTATTGATTACCTCAAACGAAAGCACTTTTACTTTTAAACTAGGCCAATCTGTAAACCTTGATTGTTCTCTTGTTTTTTTGAATTTTTGATATAGAAAAGAGCACTTAAACTGCAGCAGAAGAGGCAGAAAGAAGAGTTGGAAAGGGAGCAGCAACGAGAGAAGGAATTTGAAAGAGAAAAGCAGTTAACTGCCAAACCAGCGAAAAGGACATGAAAAGTTGAATGTGTGTGTGTGTTCTTCCCTCCCCTGTCCCACATGCTTTGCATTTAAGAAGACTTAAGTGCAGACTGAAGTTAAGGTAGTGCCTTATACCATTGTGTCCCGTTTTGAAATCCTTTCCCCAGGAGTGCTGTCTCTATATGTTCATTTTAGCCATTTAAGAGCTTCTCCCCCCCCCCCCCCCCCCCCCCCGCCCCCAAGTAAAAGACAATCTCACTTGGTTGGATATTTATGGGTAATTTTTTAATTTCTGTTTTACTTAATTTTAAAATTCATTGTTTTGGCCTTGAGTCATTTATGAACTGGAAAATGGTTTGATTGTTTTTTTTAATAGATTTTAAGTGGTTAAAAATTAGTATGAGTGTTTTAGCTTCTTAATAACTGTGGAATTAAGTTTCAGTTTCTTATTTTATGAAATGGCTTGTCTCTTTTGGAATACAACGCTGGTTTTTGGCAGTTGCCTTTTCATTGCTTGGTTACAAAGAAATGCCAGCTGTTTAATCACATATGCTACTGGAAAAGAGGTGATGGTATAAATCTTTGTGAAGAACATGATAAAAAAGTGTATACACAGTAAATAATAGCATCTTAGACATAGGCGAGGGGAGCACAATGCCAGATAGATTCCACTAACCATAGGCTCTGTCTGCTTCCTAGCATTGTTGCCACTTGGTTCTTAGGTAGCTGCTGGTTCAGAGTAGATTGTATCTGCCCCTAAAGTTTGGCAGGGGTGGTGGTAGAGCTGTCACACACTCAGATATGCTTAAATATTTATAATACTTAGTAAGAGTTGCCACACACTGAGGTGGTTGTCAAGCTGATACGATAGTGAGCTCAACTTTCCAAATGGAAGGTCTAATCACTAGTTCTATCTTCTGATTTGCTGTGTGGCTTTACATGTGGTTACTTAAACAAAAATTTTTTTTTTATTGATTTTTTACAGAGAGGAATAGAGAGTTAGAAACATTGATGAGAGAGAAACATCGATCAGCTGCCTCCTGCACACTCCCTACTGGGGATGTGTCCGCAACCAAGGTACGTGCCCTTGACCGGAATCGAACCTGGGACCCTTGAGTCCGAAGGCCTATCCACTGAGCCAAAACGGTTAGGGCTACATGTGGTTACTTTTTAAAAAAATGCTTAAAGTAGATTGATAGATACCAACTATCTAGTTTTGTAGATAATGACATAATTGTGGAAAATTGGTAAATAGCTTCTTCACAAAAGAGGCAGCATGATACCATTAGCGTTTTCTACATATCCTCCCCCCAATATTTATAAGTAGAAACTTATGTGAGGGAAATGTGAAGTTTCATTGTTTTTAAAATTGAGAGTTTATTATTTACGGTTTTAGTATTCTTTAATGTCCAGCTGGTCTCCAGTTTGTTAAATAGAGACTGTACAGAATCTGTAAAGGTGTGTGATTAGAATGTATTTTTTTTGTAGTCTACATTACATTTTTGGTAAGCTGGAGTCAGTGTCTCTGATCTCATATCAGGATACTTAATGATGGAGAAAGGCATTAGATTTAAGTTGCGTGCAAAAAACTGGTCTGTTTAAAGGTTTAAATAGTTTGAAAGCCTTTTCCTTCTTTAATGAATGAATTATAATCTCACAGTTCACTTGACTTTGACCTTATGTTTAAGAATACATTTTATTTTAAAAGACTACATGTTGCCCTCAAATACTGGCTAAAACTGCCTAGGGCAGGATTCAGTAGTGCTTGCAGTACAATGTCACCTGCATGCTGAATGTACTCATTTATAATCTGACAAAGGCTGTGCATTGTTTCTCCGAGTGGTTTGTGGACCAGCTGCAGTGATTATTTAAATGCTGGTTCCTGCACACCACTCCTAGTCTGCTGAAGCAAATCTGTTTGTTTGTGTTGCTTTTTAAAAAGAGTTTCCTCAAGTGATTCATGCATCTTAAAAGTGGAGAACCACTGGTCTAGTGGTCTAGGTCAGAGGTTCCCACACTAGGCTGCATATTATTATCACCTGGGAAGTTAAAAAAGCAACACACCCAACATTCAGGAAGATTCTTACTCATTAGTTCTGAGGTGGGGCCCTTGCAAATTTTAAAGAGCTTCCCACATTGTTCTAGACTATTTTAGTGATTTATATTTATAAAGAGTGAAATAGTTTAAAAAGCCACCCAGTAACTTTTGGGATTAATCTTATGAAACAAATTCTGAACTGCTGCTTTTGATATAAAGTCAGGTTTAAGACTGAAATTGATAGCAGGCAGGAAATAAAGAACTCTGGTAAATCAGTTGAACGTTTGTGACCTTTATGAAAATAAATCATGTTTATTGAATGAGTGACAGGGCACATATGCTTTTAGAATTGCATTATTTAACTTTGGAGATTTTAAAAAATGCTATTTTTAGCCCTGGCACGTCCCATGCACACAGAGGTCACTGGTTCCCATTCTGGTCAGGGCAGATGCCTGGGTTTTGGGCTTTATCTACAGTAGGGAGCATGCAGGAGGCAGCCGATGGATGTTTCTCTCTCTCTCTCCCTTCCTCTTAAAAAAAAAAAATCAATAAAAGCTTATATATTTTTAAAAATGCTATTTAAAAAAAAAATAGCATCCACTATATGTAGGTCAATTGTAAATCTGAAGTAATTCCCTTGGGAATTAAATTAATTAAATTTAATTACCGTGGTAATTAAAATTGAAAACTTTAGCTGTATTTCACTAATATAGAAACATATCTTACTAATCTTGGACAGAACCCTTATACTGTATTTTTGCACAAAGTAATGAATTGGTTTTTGGGTTGAAAAATAATTGCCTTTGTTGTGATACTATTTCCCATGTACTGAACTAAAATGATGGGAGTTGATTGTGTGTTTACTGTGTAGGAGGTATGTAGATGTGCAGACGTAGAACATAACAAGGATTGTATCCTTTGTGAGTTTTTGAGTTGATACAGTTTATAAATATATCACTTACACACACTCATGATTTGTCTGATTTTGACTTGTAAAATGAAGACTACTTTTTACACATTTAATTTAAAAAAGGCCTATAAATTATCCAAAGTCATTGACCAAGCACTATTTATTGTGTACATAGCACTGTATACTTCCCTTTATGGACATTATTTCAACCATTCCACTCCTTTGCTTTCCTCTCCTGTCACCTTTCTCTTAATGTTCTCTGAAATTTGTGTCACAAAATGACTAGTCCACTCATGTAGTCTTTTTCAGAAAAGTGATAGAAAGTGTGAAAAGATTCTAGTTGAAATAACCCAACTGTATAAAGTTTTAATTTGAGAATAAAAATAATAGCTACTGCTTTTAGTAGTTTGGTAGAAAGTGCTTCATAAGGATCTATAGCCTATAAATAACAGAAAATTCCAACTAATAGAATATTTTAGGTCATGTTTTATATATATATATATATATATATATATATATATATATATATATATTTTTTTTTTTTTTTTTTAACTTGGGAGTTCTTGGACCCCTTGGAGGGACTTCTGTGGATGACCTTTGGAGGAGAAAGATTCATATATATATATATATATATATATATATAGTGCCCCCCAAAATGTATACATACACTTTGAATATTTATAAAGGCAGTGTTTATTAAAATACATTGCATTTTCAAAATTGAGCTATCAGTTATTAAACTGTATATACATTTTTTTGGACATCCTGTATATGATTTCCTCCAAAACAAGGATTCAGTGATTAAATATTCAAACCTCACTGTGCACATATTTTAAAAAGTTAGTTACTCGGCCAGTGTAGCTCAGTGGTTGGTTGTCGACCTATGAACCGTGGTTCAGTTTCTGGTCAGGGCACATGCTTGGGTTGTGGGCTCAATCCCCAGAGTGGGGCATGCAGGATGCAGCCAATCAATGATTCTCTGTCATCATGGATGTTTCTGTCTTTCCCTTCCTCTTCCTTCTTGAAATCAATGAAAAAAATATATATATATTTTAAAAAATATTTTTATTGATTTCAGAGAGGAAGGGAGAGGAAGAAAGAGATAGAAACATAAATGATGAGAGAGAATCATTGATCTACCTCCTACACGCCTCCTACAGGTGATCAAGCCTGCAACCCGGGCATGTGCCCTTGACTGGAATTGAACCCGGGAGCCTTCAGTCTGCAGGCCCACGCTCTATCCGATCAGCCAAACCTGCCAGGGCTGAAAATATATTTTTTAAAAAGTTACTTAGTTTCTAGGTTTTCCATTTGGATAAGATAGTTTCTCTATTGTATATTTGTTCAAATATTTTTGTTCTGATTATTCAGATATTTAAGATTTGTTCTATTGCTTAGCTTATTCATACTGTTTTAGTTTTTTGCATGTATAAGGCCATTAGGGTGAGACTAGGTTTATTTTCAAAGCCATTAAGAGAGTGAAGGAAGTCGTCAAGGGAGACAGTTATGAATGACTAGTTTAAAAAACAGGAAAAGCAGCCCTAGCCAGTTTGGCTCAGTGGCTAGATTGTTGGCCTGCGGACCGAAGGGTCCCGGGTTCGATTCCAGTCAAGGGCACATACCTCAGTTGCAGGCTCCACCCTGGCCCAGACCCTGGTTGGGGCGTGTGCAGGAGGTAACCAATCAATGTGTTTCTCTCACATTGATATTTCTCTCTGTCTTTCTCTCTCTCTTCCACTCTCTCTAAAAATCAATGGATAAATATATCCTCAGTTGAGGATTTAAAACCCCCCAAAAAACACGAAAAGTGAAATTTCCAAAGAAACACAGTGTGAAGGCAGGGCCATCAGAGAGAAGATAGATAAAATTTGGGGTGGAACGGGGGTGGTAACTGAGGAAGAGAAAAGGAAGGGCCAAGACAGGTAGAGGGAAAGTAATATATCTATTGTGTACCCTGAATAAAGGAGATTTAAAGGCCTGTAAAAGAATGATAAATTAATGAAATTCATCTATTTTTAGGGTAAGATTGCCCCCTACTGACTCTTCATTCTGATTAATACATTCCTAATGCACTTCAGGAGGCCTGCAGTGCTCAAATCTGGATAAGAACGGGGCTGAAAATCACTGAGCATGTGTGGGTGCTGCTCACTCCTGGGTCGGCTTGACTTTCATTAGGACTTTGGAAAAGATAGTAAAGGATAGTGAATACTTTGTCAGGGAGTACTAAGCAACAAAAACATATATATAGACTTGAAGGTTCCTGGCCTCTGCTTTGATCATAAAATTTTATAGTATATTCACTCTTAGCAATACTGTGGTTAGGATTGTGGACACTAAAGTCAGACTGCTGGTTTATATTCCTGTTTGATCTGGGGCCTTGGACTTGGTTAAACCCTGTGTACTTCAGTTTCCTGAATTGTAAAGTTGGGGATAAGTGTTTCTGGCTTCATAGAGTTTTGAGGTGTTTTGCTATCCATATAAAAGCCCTTAACAAAATAGTAAAAGCTTAAAAAATGTTGGATGTTATATCACAGTATCTTGAAGTCACATCCACATGGGGGGGAGGTACTTACTGTGTCCCTTTGTGCATGTGTATTTTTTCTCCCAGAGCTTCCACTGCTCAGGACCCGTCATCCTGTAATGTCTGCCTGTTGGACACCTATTCATTTTTTGCAACTCAGTTGTCACTTCTTTATAGTTTTCCAAACCACCTCCCAAAGGTCTTTTTTCTTGTGTCCTCATGGTACTTAATATTACATTTGCCTTAGCATTTAAGATCAAGGGTATTTATTATTCATCTTATGGTTCCATAATGCAGTAGTGCCCACCCAGCCTATTGTTGGTGTATTAATCAAGGTTCTCCAGAGAAACAGAGCTAACAGTGTGTGTGTGTGTGTGTGTGAGAGAGAGAGAGAGAGAGAGATAGAGATAGAGAGAGGTAGAGAGAGAGAGAGATATTGATCAAGCAGTTGGCTCACATGATTGTGGGGGCTGACAATTCCAAAATTTTCAGGACAGCCTGGATCCCCAGGGAAGAGTTCAAAGGCAGTGTGGGGGCAGAATTCCCTCTTCCTCAGGGGACCTCCATCTTTTTCTTTTAAGGCTTTCATTTGTCTTTTTCTTTTAAGGCTTTCATTTGATTGGTCAAGGTCCATCCATATTATGGAGGGTAATCTTTACTGAAAGACTACTGGTTTAAATGTTAGTCTCATCTAAAAAAAATGTCTAGAGTGGTATTTGACCAAATATATGGGTACCATTGTCTAGCCAGGTTGTCACATAAAATTAACCATCACAGTTGAGATCAAATTGAATCTAGTAGGAGAGAGATATACAGATATTAAAAATAGTTAAAATAAAAAAAAAACTAGATTACATAAATAAGGAATATTACAATAAAAAGATCAAATTCCTACAATTAAAAAATGGCTTGGGAGCTTGTAATTCTTGGATAATCTAAGCCATTGCTTCCTTGCCTAATTACATATTCAGATAGACTAAAAAAATAATGATAGCCAGTCCCAGGATCTTGGGAATGAAGTGAGCTTAGAGATAATGAGCATACTGGACTTAAAAAAAAAATAGATGCCACATCTACTGTTAAGATTTACACCTTCTCTTTCAGCTAGGGGCTGTTCAGGCCTCTTAAAAATACTGTAGCTTCAAGAAAGAATTGGGCCGTTTTAGAGCAGGTGCAACGGATGAACACGCAACCCGAGAAAGCATAGGTGGGACAATGCTGCCATCTTGTGGTACTCTCTGCTCCCCAGGTCTACAGACTCTGATACTGACTTAATTAGCTTGATGTAGTTTGGCCTAAGCATTTTCAACTACTATATATAGTTTTTAGGTAAGTCAGGATTTTCTGTATAGTCCGAACTTTTGTTTAAACACTGAGATGTTTGAAAGTGATTTGTGTGGAACGTTTGATAGGTTTAAAATGACATTTTCCTAACTTTTTGTCTTTTAGTTGGGCTTGAGGTTTTTCATTTTTACCTATTTTTTCTTCTCCAATCATGTAATATATCACCACCAACCATGTTCTAAGAAAAATGTTACAGGCCAGAGATTTTGCTGGGTCAAAGGTCCTAGGTGTTGTGTGATTTTATTCACCTGACCCTGTGGAGACATTAGGTCTTAGCTGATAAGGTATAGGTTGGGCACCAGGCCCAAGAGAAGCCAACACCTGGTCTAATTGGTGAAAAATTAGCCTGGCAGTAAAACTGCCTAGATGAAGACCATAGGGAATCTCATTGGCTTAGTTACCTACTGTCTTGGGAGTATGTATTAGAATACTCAGATCAGCCGGCATGGCTCAGTGGTTGAGCATTGACCTATGAACGGAAGGTCACAGTTCAATTCCCTGTCTGGGCACATGCCCAGGTTGTGGGCTTGATCTCCATTGTGGGGTGTGCAGGAAGCAGGCGATCAATGATTCTCTCTCATCATTGATGTTTCTATCTCTCTCCCCCTCTCCCTTCCTCTCTGAAATCAATAAAATAAATAAAGGAGATGTGAGAAGACACACTACCCTTCCATCTCCCTTCCCCCATTTATGAGATAACCTTAACAAATCTCTATTTATTGTAAATACAAGCATCTAACATTATTATTGTTTTCTAGGCTCCTCTAGCATTTTCTGTTTTTCTTTTCTTTTTTAAAAATCTTCATCTGAGGATATTTTTCCATTGCTTTTTAGAGAGAGGGAAAGACAGAGAGAAATATCGATGTGAGAGAAACACATCGATTGGTTGCCTCCTGCACATGCCCTGACCAGGCCCGGGCTGGAAAGGAGCCTGAAATCGAGGTACATGCCCTCTACCCAATCAAACCCAGGACTCTTTGGTCTGCAGGCTGATGCTCTATCCCCTGAACCAAATCAGCTAGGGCTGTTCTGTTTTTCAAAGTTTTTTAAAATAAGGTATTTAAAAAATTTTTAAATATATTTTTATTGATTTCAGAGAGGATGGGAGAGGGTGAGAGAAAGAAACATCAATGATGAGAGAGAATCACTGAGTGGCTGCCTCCTGCACGCCCCCTACTGGGGATTCAGCCTCCAACCGGGGCATGTGCCCTGACTGGGAATCAAACCATGACCTCCTGGTTCATAGGTTGATGCTCAGCCACTGAGCCACACTGGCCAGGCTCAAAGTGTTTTAATATGCATTACCTAAATTAATAATAAGGATGCTACTTAGGAGTTCATTTCTATACCTGCTAATCCAGGAATTCAAAGAAGGAAATAGCAGTGACCAGCACCCAGGTGCAGTCCTCCTGTCAACCACATACCTGTTCTCATTGGTTGCTGGGTTTTCCCCCTTGTTTCATCTAATTGCTTAGAGTATTTTCATCTCTGGCAGGATTTCTAATCTCAGATCTACTTCTAGCTCATCCCCAAGCCTAAGATTCAGAACCCCAGGTGTGCTGAGCATCTGTTTCATGCTAGCTGCTGTACATAGGTTATCCTGTAACAGCAGCCGTGGGAGGTTATCACCATAACACCGTAGTCTCATACCATTTTACCGGTGAGTGCATTTACAGCTGAGGACATGTTAAGTCTGAGTAACTTCCCAGACCATACAATTCAGGTGGTGGAGCTAGGATTTTACTGTGGAAAAAACCCAAAGTACCACCTTCCTAGAGAATTTTCTTAGGCTGGAGATACTAGGAACAGAGATAGAAATAGACCTCAGGAGCTTTACTTTGAATATTTTGTTAAAACTATACCAATGATAGGGAGCTATATGGATAGACCACTTCATTTCTTACCTGATAATATTGGAAGAACAGAAGTGGAAGGAGACATGAGTGTCCAGTTAGGAGAGAGCCTAATGGGAAGAGTGCCCAGAACTCTTGACTTTCCTGCACTGACAGGGAAGTTCCACGCCTCTCTGGTAGAAGGAAGCCACAGTGAGGCTGGACTGAGTGAGATCGGCTCAGGATTCTTCCGTTGAGATGATGCTGACGCTGGAGTAGACAGGAGAGAGGCCAAGCTGCTGGGAGAATGGGCAACTCCAGAATGGCCGGGACATTCCTGTTACAGCTGCTCTGAGACATTTCACCACCACCGTAAGCACCGAAGAAAGCGATCTTCAATAGTGCCATGCTGGGCCTGCAATTTTGGGTCTTCAGTTTATCACTCAGCTCTGTCTCTCTCACACCTCTATGGCTTTGTGGGGAAATGCACAGTAGGATTAAAAGCCAGGAGGGCTTCTGCTCAGTTTTTCCTGGAGGGCTCTAAGCAGTTCAGTTTCCCTCAGGGTAGACATGCTGACAGGAGGTGATCCCTAAGGCTCTTCCAGCACCAACATTCTGAGACACCTTCTATCCCATGGGTCTCCAGGAGTGTTGCTCATGGATTGCTGTTTTCACTCATAATGGCTCCAGTCCATCTGCTTGATGCACTGACAGCATCCAGGCAGTGCACTCATCTCAGATGAGATGTTTCTGACCGTAACTACCTCGTAATCTGGGCCTCAGATGGGTTTACTCTCTGCGAATGGGGGAGCAGGGAAGAGGTTGCTTCTGAAGGAGGGCAGATGCTCCTTTCCTGTCTGGATTGAAAGTGTAATGGCAAGGAGAGAGGAGGCGAGGCCCACATGAGTCACCTTGCCCCTCTGCAGGCCACCCTGAAGCCCGCTTATTCTGACTCACCCGCTTCTAGCCAGGAGTGTTGGTGTCCTGAGAGGCAGCTTGTGCCACCTGGCAGGTCAGACCGGTTATTAAAGATGCAGACTGGGATCTAAAGCAGGCTGGGTCACCGCACCCTCATCTTTGTTCTGGGCTCCAGTCATAGCCGTGAGAGTGTGTCTCACACACCTCTAACTACAGGACTGGAACCGACGAGGGGCTCAGCGGGGATGCTCTGAGGTCTGTGCATTTGCACTGAGACACGCTTTCTACATGCTGCTCCTAGCCAGGGGCCCACTCCTGGGAGACATGGGACTTCTCCGATGGGCCACTTTGGCTCAGGGACTGCCCATTGTCTTCACGGAAGCTCTGCTCTGCAGTTTAGGATGCTTCCCTCCAACCTTCTTTCTCCTCTTCACTCCAGTGACAATACAGGAAGGAATAAAGAGGCGGAGGGACGTGGGCATGCTGGAAAGGCTCTATTACTAATATGTAAGGCCAAAAGGCCCACCACAGATATGTGCCATGAGGGCACACAGGACACGCCATTCACCAAGCCATCCAAATGTGCCGGTGAGAGGGGCACCAACGTCACTAGGGACAGGGATGATAGAAGGAGAGGCGTTTACAAATTGAACTTGTTAGCATTTGTGGGGATGATAGAGGGCAGGACTTTACCAATAAGTTGTGGATGATGGTTAATGGTGTCAGTTTTGCACCTAGGGTCAAAATAGGTAGACAGCTATTGATGGGTATGCTCCTTAGCATCCAAAACGAACGAGCAAACTTTTTAGGTAAAGGGCTAAATAGAAATTTTTATTTATTTAAATGCTTGAACTGACTTTATTATAGCATCATGAAAAACAGAAGACATTATACCTACAGAGAAAGACTGGACAAATCAGAAGGTCCTCTTGGACTTGTTCACTTCCTGGCACTGTCTACTGATACTCAGAACATGCTCGGATACTTCCTCATGAACCTCCTGACCACTTAATCTTACACTTCGACCTGGACATCATCTTTGGTACCTAGAGGCAAGGTGGTTTCTCTGCTCTCACAAGTCACAAAATCAGCCATTCTTCTACATGTCTCAGATAGGCCAGATGATTCTAAAGTCTAGATGTTTTCTGCCTACCTAACCTCATCAGGCTCAATCCTTTGACCAATTGCAAAATGAAAAGTCCAGGGAAAAGCTAAAGAAGAGTTAGCTGGCTAGATGGAAACATTTCAGAGGCCTTGATAGTAAATAAAATGGCCTGTTTCTCACTTTTCATAGGGTTTATTTTCCATCCACTGTAGTGCATGCATCTTACTGAGACCTGTAGCATACTGGCCCCCTCTTGCTCGTCCTGTCCATATGGAACTTCTTTCTCTTCAGTATCTAGTTTAACAGTTGCCTGAACATTAGATAACAACAATAACTATAGTACTGTAGTTACCAGTACTTTAGTAATTACCATTTATTACCTACCATTGACCTGAGTACTTATTCGATGCCAGGTATAGTACCAATCACTTTAGCTGTGTTAACTCATTTAATTTTCATAAGGATCCTGTGAGGTAGGTACTTACAAAAATACCCATTTTACTGATGCAGTTAACTGAGGCCTTTCTCTTTGAGAGAGATGGTGTACAACGCAAACATAACCTTTGGTCTTCATAGTCCCACATATACTCTGAGCTACTATAGCCCAAAAGATACAGTGTTTATTCTTCCAGCATATCCTTGAGGTAGGAGGACAAATTTTATCTCTTTTATAGATGAGGAAATTTAGGCAAAAAGAATTTCGCAAAATCGTGTTTGAGACAAAGTTTCTGAAAAAGATGATTCCAGATTCAGTATTTTTCCTTCTTCCTAGGAGCCCCCTCTGGATAGAGAGTCTGCCTGCCATGCCCTTGCTTTTCAGCACTCTTTAATATATATACTAGTATACTGTATTTAACAGAGCTCTTTGTTACCCTCGGACTGAGGATTTTCACTATTGTGCTACCTTGCTTATGTATGTAAAAAACAATATATGTAGTAAGTTCTTATATTTATGTAGCCTACAGTAGACATCTTTTTGTTTTGCCTGCCTAGTATTCAACCCTTTTCCCCATTTGGGGGGAATACCCATCACAAGCGTCCTGGTGGAAGTCAGAGGGACCAAGTATGCTCTCTCCCTGTTCTGACAGCTGTGATGCTGGTCTTTGGCATAGATTTGGTCAGTGGACACTCCCGCCGAGGACCTGATTCTCAGTCCGTTTATATTTGTGTCACTCCTCCTAGAGTCATTTGTGAAGGCAATGGGAGTATTCTGAGGGTGGCCAGAATACTAAAAGATGGTGTGTAATTTCTGCTTTTTGATGCTGCAGAGCTGTCCTGATTTCTTTCCACTTTCCCTGCCATCATTACTCCATCATTATGATAGTTCTATGAACCCCTGAGATCCTTTAATATCTCTCTTCTATGTAAGTTATCCAGAGCTGGTTTATTGCTTGCAACCAAGAATCCTGATTGAGATAGAGTCTTTATAGTTTGTGATGCACCTCTCTATACATTACTGCTCCTGGTCTTAAAAACCACTTGATCTTCTATGTAACAAATGAGGAAACTCTAGCTGCTCTGTATAGCCTGACAGCAACTTTTGTTATTTGATGTGGAGGATGGCTGTGAGGAAAACAGCACATTTGGGAGGTATGGGGACTGTCTTGAAAAAACCTGGCATAATACACGATCACTGTACTCTCTCTGCCCACCCCTTCTGAGGTTCTGAGACCTCTGCGTGGTCTGGCAGGATGAACTCTATGTGGAAGCTGGTGTCACCTTGGCTGGGCTGCTTTCTGAGCTAGGGAGGGATTTGATGGGGCGGGGATGGGGGGAGCGGGAAGGAGGGGTGAGCTACTTTACCTACTTACTCACCCAGGGAAGATTTGCTGCAGGGAAGGAATGAGGTTGGGGCTTGCTGATTCGGCAAAACAGAGGGTACTATTCAAAGTTGTGTGCCCGCCCTGGCTGGTGTGGCTCAGTTGGTTGGGCATTGTCCTGTGCACTGAAGGGTTGCCCGTTCAGTTCCCCGGCTTGATCCCCAGGAGGCAGCAGATTGATGTTTCTCTCTCACATTGGTGTCTCTCTCTCTCCCTTTTCCTTCCTCTCTCTCTAAAATCAATATTAAAAAGTTTTAAAAGCCCTAGCTGGTTTGGCTCCATGGATAGAGTGTTGTTGACCTGCAGACTGAAGGGCCCTGGGTTCGATTTGGTCAACGGCACATGCCCGGGTTGTGGGCTCCATCCCCAGTAGGGGGCGTGCAGGAGGCAGCTAATCAATGATTCTTTCTCATCATTGATGTTTGTAACTCTCTTGCCCTCTCCCTTCCCCTCCGAAATCAATAAAAACATATTTTTAAAAAATCTTAAAAAAATAAAGTTGCATGCCTACAAGAACAGCCTCTTTATCATGCTCTTCCTTCTGGCCTGCCCTTCCTGTTCTTCAAAGGGTTCCTTTCTCTGTTCCATTCCCTATTCTCTCCCAGTTCCTGTTGCCAGTCCTTCCTGCTCACTAGCCTGCGTGTCTTCCCAGAGCCCTGGTAGTTTGCTCTTCTTTCTTTAGGATGTTGTTAAAATGGGGTGTGTTGCTCTTAGCACCAGCTCCTCCTATCACTTCCTCTTCCCACTCTTAATGATGCTTCTCCTAGTTCCCCATCTCCTCAAGCACACGTTTGCAACACTGCAAGCCCCACATGGGTAGGGACCAAGTCTGAGTTTGTTAGCAGTGTATGACCAGGCAGCAGGCACAGGGCTTGCTTGATACATAGCAGGTGGGGTTAGATGAAAGAACACTGCATGAGTGAGTGAGTAAACTCTCAGCCTCCTGCCTGCCTGCCTGATGTAGCAGTCCTTGGAGGGGAGAAGAAGGGGTCTTCGGTGAGGTATTAGAGTGAATACATGTAGAGCCCCCCGCATGTGAGATCTGCTCAGGACACTTTTCTTAACTGAACCTGATTCCACACCCACCAACCTCAAACCATCCGGCAAGCAGCATATCTCTCCGATTCTCTGCTGCCTGCAGTCTTCCCATGTAAACCAGGGCTTCTTAACTGGGATGGGGAGGGTTGTATGACTGGGATGTGAAGTGGGGCATTTCTGTTTGTCAAGATGATTGAAACATAATCTATTGGCATTTAGAGGGTAGGGGTCAGGCCACATTCTGACCTGTGTGGACAGTGTCATACAACAATCGTCATGAGTCCTGCATGATTCCTGGTGTCCCCACCTTTTGCCATAACATTCAAGTATGAAAAAAATATAATTTTTGTAAAATAAATTGGATTCTAGCTGAGATAATTACAAATATGCATAGGGTGGAATTTCCAGGAATTCATCTATTGGAAAAACTGAAAGAAGATTGTACTCATTTTGTTCAGAGCTACTTTTTTTCCTATCATAATTATATATATACTAGAGGCCCGGTGCACAAAAATTTGTGCACTCGGGGGAAAAGGGGGGGTCCCTCAGCCCGGCCTGTGCCCTCTCGCAGTCTGGGACCCCTCGGGAGATAACGACCTGCTGGCTTAGTCCTGCTCCCGGGTGGCAGAGGGCAGGCCCAATCCCTAGGTGCAGCCCCTGGTTGGGCTCAGAGCAGGGCCAATTGGGGAGTTGGGGCGCCGCCCCCTGTCATGCCCAGAGCAGGGCGGATGGGGAGGTTGTGATGCCACCCCTAGTCACGCTCAGGGTAGGGCCGATTGGGGGGTTGGGGCACCGCCCTCTGTCACACTCAAGGCAGGGTTGATAGGGAAGTTGCGGCGCCACCCCCTGCCACGCACAGAGCAGGGCCGATCAGGGGGTTGGGGCGCTGCCCCCTGCCATGCACAGAGCAGGGCCGATCAGGGGGTTGGGGCGCTGCCCCCTGCCATGCACAGAGCAGGGACCATCGGGGCTTGGGGCTCCGTACTCTGTCACACACAGAGCAGGGCCCATCAGGGGTTTGGGGAGCTCCCCCTTGTCATGCACAGAGCAGGGTCAATCAGGGGTTTTGGGAGCTCCCCCCTGTCATGCACAGAGCAGGGCTGATCAGGGGGTTGGGGAGCTGCCCCCTGTCACACACTGAGCAGGGCCAATCAGGGGGTTGAGGAGCTCCTCCCTGTCACGCACAGAGTAGGGCCAATAGGGGAGCTGGGGCACCGCCCCCTGTCACATACAGAGCAGGGCCCGTGGGAGGGGGGGTAGTTGAGGCGCCACACCCTGTCACACTCAGGGCAGGGCCGATGGGGAGGTATGGCTCTACCCCATCTCACATAGAGCAGGGCCCGTGGGGGGGTTGGGGCGCCGCCACTGTCACACACAGAGCCGCAGGGCTGATCAGGGGGTTGGGGCGCTGCCCCCTGTCACACACAGAGCCGCAGGGCAATCGGGGTTGGGGCGCTGCCCTCTATCACCCACAGAGCCGCAGGGCTGATCAGGGGGTTGGGGCGCCACCCCCTGTCACACACAGAGCCGCAGGGCAATCAGGGCGTTTGGGCGTTGCCCCTTGTCACGCTGATCCCGGTGCCGGGAAGCCTCGAGGCTCCGCTGATCCTGCCCAGCAGGGTCACAGATCTGGGTCCCAGACCGCAGACAGCCTTGCCTGCTGCCGCCTGCCTTCAGTATGCAAATTAGCCGCCATCTTGTTGCTTCAGGGTGGGGGTCCCCCACTGGGGTGCCTGGCCAGTCTGGGTGAGAGGCTGAGGGCCGTTTTCAGGCTGGCGGGCCACTGAAGCTCCAAACCTCTCCTTTTTTTCTTTTTTTTTTATTCTGGCATTTATTTACCTTCTATGGCTGTCACTGGAGCTGAGAGCCGGCTTTCTCTCTGAGGCTCTGCTGAAAGCAGGTTTATGGCCTTTGTTTTCTGTATTCGAAACAATGTTGCGACTCCAGCTCTGAGATCCGGGCTGACTGACAGGAGCTTTCTGGAGTTTTGTTTATCTTCTATAAATGTTACTATGTTTCCAACTGAAGCTCAGAGGCCGGCGGGGAACGTTGGAGTCCACAGCAAGCAAGCCTCCTGTTAGCTTCCAGCTGCCTGGCTGCCTGCCGCCATCTTGGCTGACAGTTAATTTGCATAAGGATACGCTGATTAGCCAATGGGAAGGGTAGCGGTCGTACGCCAATTACCATGTTTCTCTTTTATTAGTGTAGATATATATATATATATATATATATATATATATATATATATAGCTATTTTATTAAAATATCTTTTAAATTAAATTTATTATGGTGACACTGGTTAATAAAATTATGTAGGTTTCGAGTGTGCAGTTCTATGCTACCTCATCTGTGTACTGCATTCAGTGTTTACCACCCAAAGTCAAATCTCCTGTCACCATGTATTGATCCCCTTTATCCTTTTCTATTCCCTACCCCCCTTTCCTCTGGTAGCCACTATACTGTTGTCTTTGTCTATGAGTTTTCCTATTTTGTTTGTTCATTTATTGCTTTCAGTTTTATATCCCACATATGAGTGAAATCATATGATTCTTGACTTTTTCTGTCTGACTCACTTTGCTTAGCACGATATTCTCAGGATCCATCCATGTTATCGCAAATGGCAGTGTTTCATCTTTTCTTATGGTTGAATAGTATAAATGTACCATATCTTTATCCAGTCATCTATCGAAGGACACTCTGGTTGTTTCCATGTCTTGGCCATATATCTTTGTGAATAAATGTTTTCAAATTTTTCAGGTAGATACCCAGCAGAGGATTTGCTGGGTCATATGGTAACTCTATTCTTAAATTTTTTTTAGGAGCCTGCACACTGTTTTCCATAGTGGCTGTGCCAGCCCACATTCCCACCAGCAGTGAAGGAGGGTTCCCTTTTCTTTTCAGAGCTTCTTTACCAGAGTTGGTCCCCGTTTCAGAAAATCATGTAATAGAAGCAGTCCTGCAGGTGGAACTGAGTTGCCAATAAAAGTCTACAGTCTCCACTTGTAGCTATAGTGTTCATAGTGCTTTTATCATAGATGCAGTTCGTCCCATTGATTGAAGATAGAAAACGTTGATTGTAACAAAATTTTTAAAAAAGTAATTATTCAGAAGTCACAAAACAAAATGTAAAAGAACTAATAATACTTTCAGGGGCTTTTCAGGGGGAAAGTTTTTAACATCCGAAGTTGCAGTAAACTTGTGGGGCACCCTGTATTTATTATTAAAAGGGGCTGTTTGGCCAGTTTGGCTCAGTGGTTGAGTGTGAGCCTATGAACCAGGAGGTCAGGTTCAATTCTTGGTCAGGGCACATGACCGGGTTGCTGGCTCCATCCCCAGTAGAGGGCGTGCAGGAGGCAGCCAATGGATGATTCTCTCTCCTGATGTTTCTATTCTCTCTATCCCTCTCCCTTCCTCACTCTAAAAAAATAAGTAAAAATATATCTTAGGGGGACAAAGGAGGGGGGGCGTTAGGTCTGATATTGTGAGAACCACTTACACTGCACCCACCTGGAAAGGGCATTTGCAAGCCCAGCATGAAAGTAGGGCGCAACGCGGCGCAGAGGGCGGTGGCTGAAGCACGCTGACCCCTGCGCTTACCGAGGCAAATGCGCCACGGGGCTGCGCAGAGCCTCCAACATCCAAAGCGTAAAATTAGGGGAACTGCGGTCGCCCTGAGCAGACGCGGGAACCAGGTGGGAAGCCAGACGCACCTGAGGACCCGACACAAACCAGCAGGGCCTCTACCACAGCCCCACCTCCACCTTTGCCCTCTCGGTAGCAGTACCCGGGCACCGGCAGGCGGGCGAGGTGGGGTGGGGGTTAGCAACAGGTGGCCTCCTTGCCCTCCGCCGTCGCGCTTGGGGTGCCGGGCCGCCTTCCAGGACGTGCGGGGAGTGGAGGCGAGTTTGCCCCGAGGGCGGTCCCCGAGCCCCTGGACCCGGGAGTCTGGGCTCCGTCCTCTGTGCGCTCACAAAGCCCCGTGCCGGCTGCACTTGGCCTCGGTGCCCTGGCGCCGCCCCGGGCGGGGCAGCGGCGGGACCTTTCCTGGGGGGAGCCTCGTTCTCCCCGCCTTCAGCCTCCGCCCCGGGGTCGGGCGGGGCCCCAGCCTATGCCACGAGCCCGGGCAGGGAGCCGCGGCTATTGCTGCGCCAACACCGTACACTGTGGCCCGAGGCTCCGCTCGCCGCTGGGTAAGAGGCATCCGGAGGCCGATCTCCGGCCCCGGGCCAGGGGCGGGGGGCCCGGCGGGACAGAAAGCACCCCCGAGGCTGGTTGCAGGCCGGTTCTGCTCTCGCGGCTGGGGCTTCGCTTCACACTTTTCTTCCCCACCCCGTACCGGCAGCTCTTTGCTGCCCCGTCGGGAACCCAGGTCCTGGGACTGAGCTTCCTTCTAGGACTGCGGGGCCTGGGGGGCGCGGAGGGTTGAGCTGCTCGGGGCGGGTAAAAACCGCAGGATCCCCCCTGCGTGTGTGGGAGGTGCTGGCACCCCGGCTTGTTGACTGTGTCACTCAGCACCGGCCGGCACGGGGGGTGCACGGCCTCCGGGTCAGAGGCTGACGTCAGCCCGCCTGCCCACAGCAGGGACACACTTAGCCACCGACGCAGCGCGTGGGACAGGTGGGTGCTCCGGTCGGCTGCCCTGCGACTGGCAGAGAGCGGAGCGTGTAGGGCACGTGCGGAACTGAGTGGGCGGAAAGGAGGCAGAAAGGAATTTCGGGTTCTTTTCTCTCTGGTTTACGTTTCTCTTTTAATTCTAAAAATTCCCAACCTAGCCTCTTGCTCAAAGGCACAGTGAGCAGAGACTCTGGATTGGTGTGGGCTGCCCATTGCTATCATGGAGGGTTCTGACCCATTTTTGTGCCATGTACCCCTTTGGCAGGTGTGGGAAGACTAAGGACCCCTTCTCAGAACAATACTTTTAAAGGCATGAAGTAAAAGGCGCAGTATTGTAAAGGAAACCAGTTTCAAAACATTTGTCAAATATTAAAATGATTTATTATGTAGTAATATATATGCCTTTACAAATAATTCATTAAATAAGATCTATCAGTGGATCTAATAGCTACCATACTTTTGAAGTAGTAATGAGCATAAACAATATTTCAAGATATAGACGACACCTGTAATAAAAGAAAATATCTATGATTTCTATTGGAGACGGTCATAGGTACAGCTAATAATTGCTGTGGTTTGTTGTGTAGGGTGTCCCCCAAAATGTATATACTAATATACACTTTGAATAATTATAAAGGCATTTCATTTTCAAAATTGAGCTACCAGATGTTAAAGTGTACATATATATTTTTTGGAGACACTATATATATTGAAGTAAGTGTTAACTTTCAGTTGGAGATTAGTGAAAAATAAAGATTCCCTGATAGGGGAAAGGGCACTGCCCCGGAGTTAGGTGACATGGGTTCTGGTCTGGATACTTCCATTGACTAGCAGTCTGACCTTGGCTTTTTAAAAAATATATATTTTATTAATTTTTTTACAGAGAGGAAGGGAGAGGGATAGAGAGGTAGAAACATTGATAAGAGAGAAACATCGATCAGCTGTGTCTTGCACACCTCCTACTGGGGATGTGCCTGCAACCCAGGTACATGCCCTTAACAAACCTGAGTCCTTTCAATCCGCAGGCCGAAGCTCTATCCACTGAGCCTAACTGGTTAGGGCCTGACCTTGGCTTTTTGAACTTCTTTGTGCCTTTGCCTCTTCATTGTACAGTGGAGATGATCATGCTGTACCATGCATTTAAGTTGCCCAGCACTGCACCTGTCACAGAGGGGTGAAATAAATGCCATTTATTAGAACTTGTTTGTCTCCTTCACTGGACTGCAAGCATATAGCCATCACCATTACATTTCCAATCCTGATACATGGAATGCACTTGATAGATATTTTTTGAATGAATAAGTGGATTGGAGAGGGCTGCGTGTGGCTGCATCTGAAAAAAACAAAATTCATCAAGGAGCGAGATGGTGGTTTGAGGAGTAACTTTAAAATTTGGGCTTTTTAAAATTTTTAACTGGCTGAACAAATATGTAAACAACACATCTGGAGCTGAAGTGCCTGAAACATCAACCAGGGCTCACGGGTCTGTGTAAGAGTTTGTGGCTGGTGTCCTGCCAGAGAAAATGAAAATGAGGAGTCCTTTCAGAACAGTGTCTCCATCTTGCTTGTGTCCGGGCTTGTTAATACCAGATGTTGTAACACAGGAAGTGTCGTACAGGGAATGGAGACAGACCCGTGATGAAGCATTTCTGGGCAGAGATGCACATTTCTCTTTTCACTTTTCCCTGCCCTGCCACGTAATGCATAACTCCTCGGTGACCCTGAAGACTTGGTAAGTGGGAGAGGTGAGGGCAAATTGCTAGAAGCAGCCCAGACTGGGCCTGAAGCCAATTAGTTGCTTTTTAATTCCCAGCCTTAAAATTCTGTGTAATCCAACCAAATGTGGATGGTAATAGGAAGAAGGAAAGTCGGTCCAACCAGCCATCCCTGTGATTTATATTGTAAAAGTGCTACGTTGGGGCAGGAAGATGGGGAGAGAGCTTTGTAAAGAACAGGACATTTAGAACACACTGGGGCTAACTATGCCTATAACTTTTGGAGGGCAAATCCTGGACTAAATTGTGTCCCATCAAAATCCAGTACCTCCAAACATGGCTATTTGGAGATAGGGCCTAAAACAGTAGTTAATGTTAAAGGAGATTATAAGGGTGGGGCCCTAATCCAATATGGCTGGTGTCTTTATAAGAAGATGAAGAGAGCCTAGGGGACAGGCCTGGTTATAAGCCCTTGTCATTCTTGCTGCAATGCTTCACAGCTCTAGTAGAACAAGTATTCCCATTTGAGTACCTGCTTGTGAACCTCTGTTTCCCTTTTCTGCTCATTTAGAGGATCACAGAATTTTAGAAAAGGAAGGGACCTTTGAAGCCACCCAGTGCAAATGCCCCAGAACGGTTAAGGACCAGCCCTACCTGCTACTTCCTGGGGTGTGATCCTGGGTCTCCTGACTCCTGACACACCTTCAGACAAAGCTTTACTGGGATGGGGAACTGTGCCATTTAGTTCCAGTGCTCGGCAAACTTGTTAGTCAACAGAGCCAGATATCAACAGTACTTCTTCAAAATAGACTCGCCCAGGCCAGAAACCGACGTCTGCACATGGGCCATGAAGTTTCAATCGCATTGTAGGTGCGCCCGCACGTGGCATTTTGTGGAAGAGCCACACTCAAGGGGCCAAAGAGCTGCATGTGGCTCGAGAGCCGCAGTTTGCCAATCACGGTTAGACAAAGGGAAGACATGCACTTAGGGAACCTGGCACACCTGTTCCCTAGCCCTCACCTCATGCTGTCCTAACCTTTAAAGGAGGTTGGCATCTCTTCAATAGTTTTCGAAACAGGTGTATAACTTGTAATGAAAGAGTCTTTTCTCATTGTGTTAAGACCGCACATATTGAATTTCAGGTGTGAATAATATGCCTGACTAATTGGCTAGTCCTGTTTACCCCAGGTGATTCTAATGTGCAGCCAAGGTTGAGATCCACTGCTTTAGAGGATTCTTGTGTGTGAGACTCTGAGTGGGAATCCCACCCAGCACTCCTGCGGCTGATGAGTCATTTCATTGTGACCATTGAACAGATTTAGGAGACGAGGCCCAAGCTTATCCCTGCTTTGTGATGGGACTTGAGTAATTCCACGTCAGGCCCCCCTCTCCAGTGTGTGGTGGTGTATGCCAGGGGTCCTCAAACTACGGCCCGCGGGCCACATGCAAATACAAATATTGTATTTGTTCCCATTTCGTTTTTTTACTTCAAAATAAGATATGTGCAGTGTGCATAGGAATTTGTTCATAGTTTTTTTTAAAACTATAGTCCGGCCCTCCAACGGTCTGAGGAACAGTGAACTGGCCCCCTGTTTAAAAAGTTTGAGGACCCCTGATTTATAGAACATGAGTTGTCAAGCTCCCACTGGCTAAAGCAAGCAGGAAAACAGGGCATATAATTCAGTCAAAACTTCTAACTTTCAGTTGAAATAATCCAAATGACTTATTTTTTTTTCTGCTTCTGGGTCCATAATATAAGAATTTTCTTTCTGTAAATATAATTTGTATTTTCTCCTTAGCAAATGTATGGCTTAGTGAAATTGTCAATGCCCCCCCATATTATAAGGCTTTCTGATTGTAAAATGAGGATAGGGGAGGGACATTTGTACTACGTTTCTCTGCAGCAGAGGGAGCCACCGTTGCATTGCCAAGTCCTCATTAGTAACCATTAACCAGTGACTCTTTAAAGAAAATTCCTACATTTTTCCCTTAGGGAACTAAAGAAACTCAGTGTGGCCCTAAAACCCTGAATCATCAGGGAACTATGATTGTTTCTGTTCCCTGGATGATTTGCTCCTGGTCCACTACCAAAACCTTGCTTCACAGCTTAATATTTAAACAAATACTTAATAATATTTAAACAGCTTCAGAGGTAGAGTTCCAGCTTGGCCCTACAAGACTAAATGAAGGTTGCCTCTCTCTTTGTTCCTTCCCTCCCTCCCTCCCTCTCTCTTTCTTTCTCATCTGAGGATATGTTTGTTGATTTCAGAGAGAGGAAGGGAGAGAGAAATGTCAATGTGAGAGAGATCTTTTGCCTCCCCTATGTGCCCCAACTGGAGATCAAACCTGCAACCTAGGTAACTGCCCTGACTGGGAATCGAACCTGCAGCATTTTGGTGTACAGGACGATGCTCAACCAACTGAGCCACCCAGCCAAAGCTTCATTTCCTTTCTTTCTTCCTTCCTTCCTTCCTTCCTTCCTTCCTTCCTTCCTTCCTCCCTTCTTTCTTCTTTCCCTCCTTTCTTTCTTTTAATTCTTACCCGAGGATATTTTTTCCATTGATTTTTCAGATAGAATGAAGGGGAGGGAGGATAGGTGAGGAGGTAGAGAAAAACAACATGAGAGAGACACATCGATTGATTGCCTCCCCCACACACCCCGATTGGTAGACCAGGGATTGAATCTGCAACCCAGATATGTGCTCTTTTGACCGGGAATTAAACCTGCCACCCTTTGGTCCACAGGCTGATGCTCTGACCACTGAGCACCGGCCAGGACCACTTTCTTTATTTGATAACAAAATAGCAACCCAGTTCCTGAACACACAGGTGATGATAGCGCTGTCATTACTTAAGAGGAGGTGTGCAAGAGGAAGGGTGCAGCCTGTGTAACCTTTACTACACTTTGAGTAATCCAATACTGTTGCTTACACCCTCTCTTCATTTATCAAACGGAACAAAGTCATAGTTCACATTCTTCCCTCTTTATCCCTTGTAGCTAATCTGTCACTGAAATTCCTTCAACATTTGCTGTGCATTCACACCTTCATCTCTGTTCTCATTATCTATTCTAAGCCCCTACTCATGACTGAATTTCTGAAACAGCTACTTAACAGACCTTCCTGTTGCTGTTACATAATAGACAGGCTCTTCTTATTCATCACAGGCCCTGGGGTACCTAGCACAATGCCAGGCACTTAGTAAAAACTCAAAAATGCTGAACTCAATTGAATTGCTCCATTCATCCTCTCAACTTTCCCAGGGTGTCTCCAAAGACATCTGTTTTGTTAAGAACTTCCAAGGACTCTCACTGCCATTAGCAGGGACCACACGCTCAAATGGGTGGCAGGACCCAGCAGGTGACATACATGACATAGGCCATGTGGGGTGGGGTGAACAGGATCCTCGCGCCAGGTCCAGATGGGCAATGACTACTCATTCTGGCCAGGTGTCTACATGTGAGAATGTGGGCCCATTGTTGTCAGAGGTGCCCAAATCTGGATTTTTTTCTGTGAGATATCCACATTTTTTAATGTTGGCACTAATTTAAAATTTAAGAGAACACTGTGAGCCAGACAGAGCACAGCTCTGGTCTGCATTGGGCCTGCAGGTGGCTACTTTGTGGCCCTTAGATGGGATTACGATTGTCTAAGATTAAGCCCTGAAACCAGATTTCTTCCTATTCCCAGTGGACATCTGCCTTCCTCCTTGACCACAGTTATGTGATCCTCAGTCTAGGTGATTCCACTTTCCAAACCTCAAACCTAACTGTCCCAAACTAACCCAGGCAGGTCCTTGCCTTCACTCTCCTGTTTCTGCCCACATAATTTCTCTCTCTTCAGTTGCCTGGATGTCAACTTTGACTTTTTTCCTCTTCCCACATCTGATCCAATCATTCTCTTTTTCCACCTCTGTCTTATCTGAATCTTTATTTGTATTTTTAATGCCAGCACCTAATCAGGCCCTTATCACTCATACCTGTGTCCCTGTACCAGCCTCCTAACTGACTCCCAGAACTAATTTTGTCTTTCCTCCAATTTAATTGGCTCCTTCACACTAGATTCGTTTTCTCAGAGCTGCCCCTCTGTTCTGTCACTTTTCGAAACTTTGATTTTTCAATATTAAGCTTCAGTTCCAGAACATGACCCTTTCTAATGGGGCTGTGATATTTCTTTCTTGTCTACTTCTCACATCGGTCAAATCTGGTTGGACTTCCATTGCCCAAACCTACTCTGGGGCCTTCCCTCCTCATCAGCAAGGCTCTCTGGGAAACAGTTGGCACTCTCAGACATGGTATTAAGAAAGGTTTAACAAAATAACTATTTACAAAATTGTGGGCAAGGTTCAGGGGAACCGAGAGTGGTGAAGGAATTGTATTGCTTTGAGGCCTGAAGAAGCAAGTAGAGGGAGTGATTACTAGAGGTTTAGCAGGGAGGGGTCTCAGGAATAAATATCCTAATCTTTTTTTCCATCTTCAAATCTACTGGTGCCTCCCACTGGTTGAACCTAACTGGAAACCAGAGGACAAGGGAAGCCAGATGATACCCACCCTGTTTACAGGTCAGCTGTCAGGGTTCAGAGAGGGCGGAGAAGGCTGGAAAGAGGTCTGGAGGGCAGTCACCATGTCTTTGGTTCATTTACTTAACACTGTTCCCTCCTCTTGGTGTTCCTGCCCATAGTATTTCCACTGCCCCAGTGCTGCCAGTCCTTTACCTCCTACTCAGATTCCGTCTGTTTCCTTCTCTTGTCAATACAGCTTAGGTGTTTAGCTCATATTGATTGCATTGCCCAGGCATTCTGCTTGATGGCTGTTATTAATGAAGTTGATACAGCCGGGTCAGAAGGACTTTGTGTTTGTAAATACTGATTCTAGAAAGGAGCTATGGGTAACTGCTAAAACAAAGCACAACTTACCTTCTGCTAGTTAAATCTAAGATGGAATATCAGTCCAGATTTTTGGAAGCCAAACCTAATTTTGCTTCCACTAGTCCAGAGATGATACAGGTGTTGGAAAATAATGGTATCCCATTTTTTGCAACTGTTCCTGAGGAGGTGGCCAGAGAGATCCATGCTACATTCTTGGCAGACTGCAGCAGTTTTCTGTCTAGACTACCCCAGGGGATGACAAGAAGGGCCCAGATACTCCTAAGTGTGTCAGTGGGGGTAGACGGGACCAGAGTCTAGAATTATCTGAGACCTCACAGGTTAAGGGCTCAGTCCCACAAGACTGCCCCCATTATAGATGCCAGCTGCAAATGGGGTCCCAGGCAACCCACACTTCTGCCTGGAGGTTTCTAGGATCTCCCCTCAGGTTGGCTAAGTTGCTAGAATGACACATGGAACTCAGGGAAACACTTTACTAATGAACCAGTTTATTATAAAGATTGCAACTCTGGAATGGTCAAATGGAAGACATGCATAGAGCAAGGTTTTGGGCATGGAATGGGGCGGTATAGATAGCTCCAGAGGTGTTTGATGCCACCCACCCTGTCTGCACATCATTGTGCTCACCAACATGGAAACTTCCAGAATCTGGTTGTGCAGGAGTTTTCATAGAATTAAATCTCCAGCCTATGTCTCCTAACAGAAGCTGGGAGGGGGCTGAAAGTTCCAACTTTCTGATCACAAGTTTGGCCTTCCTGGTGATCAGCCCACATCTTGAAGCTATCTAGGGATCTCACGTTGAGTCACCTCATTCGCATAAACTCAATTATGTTCAAAAGGGGCTCCTTATTATTCTTTTTGGTTATTGACTAACAACTCTTTTCACTCAGAAAATTCCAAGGGTTTTAGGAGGTTTGTGCCAGGACTGGGGACAAACACCAAAAAAAGTACATATATATTTTCATTACACCACATTTCCAATGTGGGATATTAAATAATTATGATTATGCATTATTGCCCTGGGTTGTGTGTAGTCTTTGATATAGTATCGTGCCCCACCTTATCCACAAACAGATGTTGATTATGGTTCTGGTTTTTCTGATCTGGAAATTTATTATATTGTTAGGATGAGAGTGTTATTGAGATTTTTCAGGAGTTTTGAAACCTGGAACATTTCCTCTAACTTAAAAAAAAAATTATATATATTTTACAAGGAAATTTGCCTGCAAAGGCCAGGCATTTTCTTGACAGCTGTTATTAATGAAGTTAATACAGCCGGGTCAGAAGGACTTTGTGTTTGTAAATACTGATTCCAGAAAGGGGCCATGGGTAACTGCTAAAACAAAGCAGAACTTACCTTCTTGGCTAAATGAGGGAAATAATCTGCATAAATGCTTCCTCTTTCAAGAGATGAACCATGGGATGTTAGGCTACAGGGAATAAATAACCTCAGATGGAGTGGCTGGAAACTAGAAACTTAGCTTGGCCTCCTTCTAGATCTATATATATATAAATATAAAAAAAATGTATATGTATATTTTTAACTCTTTCCATGGGGTTAATATATAGGGTCAGGACCATGAAAAAATGGTTTTCCTTTTCTGGGACGTGAGGAGTTTTACTGTGGTTCTGTCATTCTATAGACAGTTTAGAAAGGCAAGATGTGATGACTTTCTATTCACCGTAAAATATCCTTTCCCTACCAAACAGTAACATCCTAATTGGTGATTTCCTCCACTCTTCAATCATAAAAATTCAAAATCAAATTGAGTGATTTTTAAAATTTAAAGCAGTACAGCTCATTAAAGAAAACTTGAGAAAAGTAGTGTCTCTTTTCTGGGAAGTATGGAAATATATATATATTCTAATATATAAAAAGCCAGGGCCGTCACGATCAAAACAACTGGACAGACGACTGAACAGCAAGCTGTGTGGGGTGACCAGGCCAGCAGGGGGGTTAGTGAGGAACAACCAAACGACTGAACAGCAGGCTGCATGGGGCAACCAGGCTGGCGGGGGAGGGGGGGTGGAGGCAGTGAGGGGCGACCAGGCCAGGGAGGGCAGTTTGGGGTGACCAAGCTGGTGGGGAGGGTGGGGGAGGCAGTTGGGGGTGACCAGGCTCGCAGGGGTGGCAGTTAGGGGCAATCAGGCAATCAGGCAGGTGAGCAATTTGGAGCCAGCGGTCCTGGATTGTGAGAGGGATGTCCGACTGCTGGTTTAGGCCCGATCCCTGCGGGATTGGGTCTAAACTGGCAGTCGGACATCCCCCGAGGGGTCCTGGATTGGAGAGGGTGCAGGCTGGGCTGAGGGACAACCCCCCTCCCCCCCCGTCATGCACGAATTGTGTGCACTGGGCCTCTAGTATGTGTGTGTGTGTGTGTGTGTGTGTGTGTATTATATATTTATATATAATACACACACACACACACACATGCATTGAGTGGCCAGATTATTATGCTCGGCCAGATTATTATGACGACCCCATCAGTACTTTGTTGAGCCACCTTTTGCCTTCAATACTGCGGCAATTCTTCTTGGCATTGACTCCATGATATGTTGAAAGGTGATGCGAATAATCTGACACCATGCCTGATGAATAGCACTGTCCAGTTCTATGAGATTTGATGGTTGTGGAACCAGCTGCCTGATGGCTCTTTTAACTTTGTCCCACAAATGCTCAATTGGATTGAGATCTGGGGCCACCTAAGCAAGGTAAAGTCTCCCTCATGTTCTTGAAACCACTCCTGCACAATACGAGCACCATGGCATTGTGCATTGTCTTGTTGGAAGAAGCCATCTCCATTGGGATATGCCATCAACATGATAGGATGAACTTGATCAGCAATGATACTTAGGTATGTTGTGCTATTCAGACGTTTATAATGATCTGGCCCTCTAGCAACTTCAGCGCGAAATCATAGCTAATTTGCCTACAAACGTCAGGTGGTCATAATAATCTGGCCACTCAGTATATATATATCTACACTAATAAAAGAGAAAGATGCAAATTAACCATCACTCGGCCACTCTGCTACACCCACAAGCCATGCCCACCAGCCAATCAGGAGCGAGTATGCAAATTAACCCAACTAAGGTGGCGGTGGCCACGGAGCTGGAGCGAGCAGGAGGCTTGGGTTGCCCCTGGTGATGGAGGAAGCCAAGCTTCCCGCCTGCCCTGGCCCGATCTGGGCTCTGCTCAAGGCTACAAAGTTTAAATTATAGAAGAAAAATAAATCCCAGATACCGCTCAAGGAAGTGCTGAAAAAAAAAAAAAGAGAGAGGCTGGGAGCTTGGGTCACCTGGGGGCGTGGCCAGCCTGAAAATGGCCCTTAACCCCTCACCCAGGCTGGGCAGGCACCCCAGTGGGACCCCACCCTGATCCGGGACACCCTTCAGGGCAAACCAGCCAGCCCCCACCCGTGCACCAGGACTCTTTCCTATATAATAAAAGGGTAATATGCAAATTGACCCTAACAGCAGAACGACTGGGAATGACTGGTCACTATGACACACACTGACCACCAGGGGGCAGACGCTCAATGCAGGAGCTGCCCCCTGGTGGTCATTGTGCTCCCACAGGGAGAGCTCTGCTCAGCCACAAGCCAGGCTAATGGCTGCCAGCACAGTGGTGGTGGCGGGAGCCTCTCCTGCCTCCTCAGCAGTGCTAAGGATGTCCGACTGCAGCTTAGGCCTGCTCCCTGATGGCAAGTGGACATCCCCCAAGGGCTCCTGGGCTACCAGAGGGATGTCTGACTGCCAGCTTAGGCCCAATCCCCGGGGAGCGGGCCTAAGCCAGCAGGTGGTCATCCCCCGAGAGGTCCCAGACTGTGAGAGGGCACAGGCCGGGCTGAGGCACCCCCCTGAGTGCACAAATTTTTGTGCACCGGGCCTCTAGTGTATATATATATATATATATATCAATCACACATATATTTTTCCATTTAACATTGTCACATTAGCTCTGTTTTGTCATTGTTGATAAAGATTACAGACATAGTAAAGTGTAGTGATTTAAGAAAGGGACTGGCACCAGAATGCTTGGGTTCAAATCATTGTCTACCACTTATGGGTTGTATGATCTTGAGGGAGTCATTTAGTTGCTCCCTGCTTCAGTTTTATCATCTGTAAAATGAGGATGATAATGGTATCCAACTCACAAGTTAAGGGGCTTATGTTATTATCATCGAAATAGTTTATTTTGAGAACATCATGCTAAGAGAAATAAGTCAGCCAGAAAAAGCTAAGAACATATGATTTCACTCATATGTGGGATATAAAACTGAAATTCATAGACACAGACAACTGTATGGTGGTTACCAGAGGAAAGGGTGTTTGGGGGGTTAGTAAAGGGTAAAGGGGCCAAATATATGGTGACAAAAGAAGATTTGATTTTGGGTGGTTGGCACACAGTACAAAATACAGATGATGTATCATAGAAATTACACATGAGATTTATATAATCTTATTAACCAGTGTCACCCCAATAAATCTAATAAAAAAGGAAAAAATGCTTATCATTACAACATTAACATATGTATGTAGTAGAAATTTCATAAAATACAAAAAGCAGAAGAATGAAAATCACCCATTATCCTAAAACCCAGAGAAAACCGCTCACCCAGTGTTAACATTTTGCTTTAAAAAAATTTTTTTTTTTAAAAAATATATGATTTAATGATATTTTTACAGAGAGGAAGGCAATGAGATAGAGTTAGAAACATCGATGAGAGAGAAACATTGATCAGCTGCCTCCTGCACACCCCCTGCTGGGGATGTGCCTGCAACCAAGGTACATGCCCTTGACTGGAATCGAACCTGGAACCCTTCAGTCCGTAGCTCTATCCACTGAGTCAAACCAGTTAGGGCAACATTTTGCTTTTTTTAGTGCATTTTTTCTTACATAGTTGAGCTCCTATTGTTCATATTGTATTTCCAGTTTGTATACAGTACTGATCATAACATAAACATTTTATATGCTCTTTGTAAACATAGTTTGGAAGGACTTATATAGTCTTTATATAATAATCATCTTGTGCAACCGTATTTTACTTAACCTTTCCCCAAAGTTTTGACATTCAGACTGCTATCCCTACCTCCCCCAACCCCCTATGTTAAATGGAAGTGGTCATAAGTTAACCTTGGTAGAAACGGTCTGGGACCTGCGCTTTCCCTGGCCAGTGCGAAGTTTTTTCTGTGACCTGGTTGTAATCAGATCAATCCACAAACCAGTTAACTGAGGGTTGACCCTATATTGTGAATGAACATTGAGCTCCATCTTTGTAAAGGTTTGTCTTCTTTCGTATTAGAGGCTACTTCCTTAGACTGGAGTCCCAGAAATGGACATACCGAGTCAAAGGATGATAAATGTTGTTTTCTAGAAGGGTCTTACAGATTTCAAACTTGCAGCAACAACGTATGAGCCTGCCTCACTTTCTGTGGGTCCCAAATCGCTGTGTCACTTCAGATCTGAACTGTTGAAGAAGTTGTCAGAGTGCCAAAACCTCCAAATAAAGTTCATCCTAATTAAAGGCAGCACTCAACCTCCTTTCCACTTCCTGTCATTTCTCCCTCCGCCAGGGCCTTTACCCCTTCCTTTCAGAGCCCCTTTTCCCTCTCAGCGTTTTCTAATCCCCTCATGTAGCTATCCCCTTCTTTATTTTTTTGGGAAAAAACGATATAATGAAATCGGTCCCATTAAGAAGTTAGTAATCTAAACAGCTAGAAGGGTTACCCCCAGCTGGGTCCTTGCATTTGAATAAAGGGTTCCTGGGGCAGTGTTGAACCCAAAGGACTGAACTTGATGGCGGAATTTGGGGCACAGTAATACCCAGAGCGGCATTGCAGTTATACAAGTACATGGTGTCCAAGAAATCAGGCCAGTTCTGTGGGCGGGGCAAGCCAAGGCCCACGTCTGAGAAGCCTTCATGTCCTCACTGCCAAAGCACTAAATGCTCAGAGCAGAAACGCCCGTCTCTCGGAGGAACTATGAAGGGGAGATTGCTTCCTGATTACATACAATAAAAGACTGACTGGTCAGCAGCATATGCAGATTCTTTACTTAAAACATAACTTTATGATACCAGGCAGGGATCTTTTTATGGCTCCCTTATCAACTGGTTGAAATTGCCAAAGGTGTGGAGGGCCTTTGCTTGCGTGTCTGTTGCCCATATTTTGATTGAATTGTGAGTCCCTGGGCAGGCAGAGCCAGGAGGCTCTCTGAGTGGGGCCGAGTCCCTGATTTCCCTGGTGTGAACACCGAGTTGCAGAAGGTGGGTTTCTTGCTGGACTACTTCTGCTTCAGCAGGTCTTAGGGGCCCTATGGCAAGGACTTGTACAGGTGTCTGTCTAGCTGTGGACTTGTCCATTTTTGATGGACGGAAAAACCAAAGTAAGCATTGAGGCGTGTGCCTGAGAGGAGAGTGGGGTACTGCTGGATGCACTCAGGAGGCCCCGGGGTTTTTGGCTGGACAAAGTCCTAGATGTCCTGACAGGAGGAGGAAGGGGAGAAATGGGAGCTCAGCCAGTTGTTAGTTACAATCTTGTGCTGTCAGGAGACTTTGGGACCACAGCCAGCTGGGGAGGTGGTTGTGTGGGAGGTGGTGGGCACCCGCTGGAGCTGGCCAGATGCCCGCCTCCCCTTCCTCCGGGAGGAAAATGCTTTGGTCGCACACTGGTCCCTTCCTTACTCATAGCCTCATCTGTTCCGTTCTATCCAGATCCAGTGTGAAGATGACCCCGCTGGTGGCTGTGGTGTCTAGCCCGCATGCCCGGCTGTTTACCTGCTTCTTCAAACTGGGCGCCCAGCAGGCCAGCCCACTTCAGCTGCACACAGGGACCAGCCTGGCGGCCAAGAACTACCATGAGGTGCTGGTGCTGGGTGGGGGCAGCGGTGGGATCACCATGGCCTCCCGCATGAAGAAGAGAGTGGGTGCAGAGAATGTGGCCATCATTGAGCCCAGCGAGGTAAGTCTCCCCCTCCTGGGTGCATGTGTGTGTGTGTGTGTGTGTATGCATGTGCATGTGTGCGATAGGAGGTGGGGATGACTGTCAGGCGTGGGATGTCATGTCCCCGGGTTAGTGCTTCTCTTCTGGGCACAATAATCAGGCAGTCCAAAAAGATGGGAGAAGGTGGGGGAAGGGAGGGAGAGAGATCAGATCCCTTGGCTTTTTATGTTCTCTTCTGTATGAGTTTCTTGTGCTAACACATTACCACAGATGGAGTGTCTTAAAACAATAGATACTTATTCTCTCATAAGTATTAACTTGATTACATCTGCAAAGACCCTATTTCCAAATAAGGTCACGTTCCTAGGTACCCGGGTCAGGACTTTAGTATATCTCAACCCGGGAAACCCTCTCCCTCCAACATCATGTCCAGAGGAAAGTCAGTGGTCATTGCTCTTTCCTGTCTGTGGTCCAGTCTGGAGAGAGGTGATGAGTGAAGGCCCAGGGAGGCCTCTGGGAAGGTGTCAGTGGGTTTCAGAAATTTAAGTGCAAGGAATTGGAAACAGATTATAAGGCAGAAAAAGGTAGTAAACACCGGGAGGGAAGTTGGGAAGTGTTACCAGGAGGGAAGTTGGGAAGTGTTTATGTGTAAGGCACTATTTCATGAAAAAAACATTTAAAAATTGTCCAAAAGCTACGGATAAGTATTCAAGATTTCTGGTGGTTTGTCTAAGGTTTCCTAAGGAACCAGGCATGTACAGTTGGGAACTGTGTCCTTGGGGGCAGGGAGCAGAATGGATCTGGTGCCTGTTTGGTGGGGAGGGAAGGGCGAGAAGGGCACCCCGCTTTCCAAGTCATCTCCACAGTACCCGGGGCGGCTGCCCAGGCTCCCTGCAATCTCAGCCGGGTGTGCTGTGATGGGAGGGGAGACTGGGAGGTGGTCTCTGTTATTCTCCTTTTTAAAGTGACTCATTCAGGACAGCATTATAAATGAGAGTGGTCTGAGAGCCCTGTCAGGTGGCCTATTGTAGCTAACCCTTGCACAGGGGCTACTTTGTAATGACACGGAGGTGCTGGACACAGTTCAGGAGGCCAGAATCATGTCTGTGAGGACGTGCAGGACAGGAGTCTCTCGAAGGAGCTGCCAGTGGCTCAGGCGGTTGGCGCTTTCCCTCTTGTATCTGGTTTAGTGATTGCTGGAGCTGATGGTTGTTTGCAGTCTATAAAACATCAGGGCTTGTTCTTATTCCTCTATCTGTTCAAGATGGACTTGGAACTGTTCAGCTCTTGCAGCTGGAGTCCTCGGCCCTTGTCCTCGGGATTGCAGCCGTTATTGGCTGTAGGGAGATTGCAAGGCCCTTCCTCAGTTCTTGTCACCTCTCTGTGGCTGCTGACAATTCTGTCCAGCCAGTCTGAGGTGTTTGGGCAATGTTGAGGTGTTTGGGCATACGTGGCATTATGCGGTAGCATTTGGTGTCTCCTGGCTTTGGGTATAAGTCCTCTGAGAAAGGAGGAGGCGCTGATGGGGTTGACAGGCAATGTCTGCGCCTTCCGCGGGCTTGGCAAACACAGTTGGAAGCTAATAGAGTTTGAGGATCCCAGAGTCGCTATAAGCTTCAGACTTACCGCAGTCCCCACAGACATCTGAGGAACCATATTATGCTACTGGACTTAATTTTTCTTTATATCTGTGCACATAGTAAATGTATCCATAATGTCTACATTATACATGTATTTGTAACATGTACATGTTAAGCCCCAAATCAACTGTCAGCAATAAATAATACAATGGTCGCTAATGATAGGTTATGGCTTTTTAAAAAACCCTCACCTGAGCATATGTTTTTATTAATTTTTTTTAGAGAGACAGAAAGAGAAAGAGAGAAAGAGAGAGAGAGAGAGAGAGAGAGAGAGAGATGTGTGAGAGAAACATCAATCAGTTGCCTCCCATACATGCCCCAACGGGGTTGAACCCACAACCTAGGTATGTACCCTGCCTGGGAATTGAACCCACAACCTTTTGGTGTACGGATGATGTTCCAACCAACTGAGCCACATCAGCCAGGGTAGTTTATGGCTTTTTTTTAATGATCTTGGCAGAATTCTTGTAGGTGACCACTCTTCAGAGTTTAACATAATAGGAGACACCCGTGGGAGGGTTGGTGGGGAGGACAACCCGGAGACTTTCTGTGTGATGCTCCAAGGGTCAGGAGGGAGTATTAGCTCAGGTGCCTCGAGCCATGACACTTTGGTCAGCCTCAAATGGAAATGAATCTCCAAAACTTTGTTTTTCAGAGACATTTCTACCAGCCCATCTGGACACTGGTGGGTGCTGGTGCCAAACAGCTGTCCTCATCTGGCCGTCCCACAGCGAGTGTGATTCCATCTGGTGTGCAGTGGATCAAAGACAGAGTGGCTGAGCTGAACCCAGACAAGAACTGCATCCGCACAGACACCGGCAAGGAGGTAACCGCTGGGATCCCTTGGCTTTTGTTAATCTGAAGGCGTGTCTGACAGGCACAGCTATTATTAAACTGGTCAGCTTCCTGGTGGGACAGTGGTATATATAAGTGTGTATGCATGTATGTGTGTGGTAAATACTGCTTGAGAGGGTAGAGTGTGTGGTGAATGGAGGGTGGGACAGATGGAAGGACTGAGGATGTTGAATTAATAAACAACTAAGACAAGTATTTGTGGACACCCACTCTTTGCCCTATTGCTTGGCACAGTGTCTTGCATCTAAATGTTTACTGAACAAATACTGCTATGTGTTAAAATAGCAGGCACCTTTCTCCTTTTCCCTTTGGAGCAGCCAGCTTCTCTCCCTGACAGCTGGCCCCCCAGAGGAAGGAGATGTTGGAAAATATCATCCCAGTCACACTAGGGGGCGCTCTGCCAGTGCAGTAAATACCCATGTGACTGAGCTTTGTACCAGAGCTCAGGAGAACTGCAGCTGCTGGAGCATGAGGCTCAAAATGGATCAGCATCATTTAGAAGTCTCCTTCCACCCCCCACGACCCAGGGGTCAAAGCTTTTCAGAAAGTGTTGTCCCTGCATTTTATTAAGGGGATGAGAGCAGATGGTGAGACCACAGGCTCAGAAGCCATCTGCAACATGACGTCCCCTCATCTGCTGCTGAGCCCAGGACCATGGCAGGCAGTGCAGCCACCATGCTGCACCCTGCCTGCTCCAGGCTCCCATGGTTCTTGGGCCCCCAGGGTGCTATGGGACTTAATACCTTCCTTATTCCTTGTTCTTTCTGTAGTGTGGGAGAGAATGTCTTCTCTCTCTTGTGAGGAGAAACCCTTCAACTATTCGAAGATGGTTCTTATAGTCTATGTCAGTATTCTGTTCAGATGGGTTTGTCCCCTTGTCCCCACTTTTCATCATCTTCCACGGTCTTCAGTCCCTTCATGACCCTCTTTCTCCTACTTTAGACATCATCGGACTTGTCCCCTCCATGAAAAAGGCTCCCGGAAGAGGAAGCCACTCTGCAGAACAGCCCTCCCACAGTCAGATGCTGCCTAATTTAACATTTGCCTTTGTAGCGACAGTTGCCACAGGCTGATTCATGCTGGGCTTGGGGTCAGTTCAAACCTTTGGGTCTTTTTTTTTTTTTTTTCATATGATCCACAAGACAGGCTTCTCCCATCCTAAAATAAACAAATAATATTTAATATATTATTTAATACAATATACATTTATTTAAGTTAAAATTCTTATGTTATTTCCCCCCTGTTGATGAACTTTCTTATTTCCCCTGCATCTCCAGGAGGGCGGACTGAATGAAACACAAGATTGTTCTCAGTTCTCAAGACTGAGCGTTGGGGCTCATTTCCCTTGCCATCTGCTGCCGGCTCATGGGGCCAGGAGAGCTGTGTCTTATAACCCACATCAGCCCTCTGGTAGAGCAGTGTCTGCCCCCTTGATCACACCCCTTTACATTATAGGAAACACTCAGAGCCCTTTGTGGTTGAGCTTGTGCTCATTTAAAGATCATAATCTTGTCTCATCTCGGAGAATGGAAGGCATTGGTAGGTGTTCTCACTTCTGAGCCCTGGGTAGACCTCTCAAATGTAGACCTTAGGGAACTTGCAGTGTCTTGTTTTAGGGCTGAGGAGGAAGTTGGTGCAAGATGGTAGGACTTTATTCCAGGATTTTTAAGGCAAAAGTATTCCATAGTCATATCGGAAATCTGCGTATAGCATCTCATGGGAGATACCTTGTCAGTTGTGTAAAGTGGTTGTTCAAGAAATGTTGCTGTTATTATTTGTAAGAGAATACACGAAAAAAAGGAAAAGGAGATATTTATTGAATATCCACTATGTGCCGGCATAGTTATTGGTGAAAGCAGGGTTGCAAAATGAATCCATGTCAATGCTCTTCTTTTTCCAAACTACAGTAGATGAGCCTGGAATGTTGAACTGGACGAACATCCTGTTTGCTAAGTTGTTAGTTACCTTCCCCGCCCCTGGATAAAATTAGAGCATTTACCCATATTTAGCCTCTGGAGAGGTCTGTACTGTTCTCTGCAATTGCCCAAAAGTCTTGTGTACAAGTTTTTCAATTCCTTAGGGTTTAGGTCATCTGGCCTGGAAACTTGAACTTATCCAAACACTTGAGGCTTTCTTTTTATTCTTTGCTACGTTAGGGTTTATTCTCCCTTACTGATTTTTTATAATCTTAAGCTTATCTGTTATTATTACTCCTAAAAAATGATCAATATTGTGCTCTACTAGAAACATCAGGGCACACACAAACCAAAGGCTTTTCTTGTTGACAGTGGGCGTATGTTTTACCTGTAGATCATCTCCCCTGGACCTCATGCTACCTCTGACCTCAGATACCCTGAAGATTCAACACAGTTCCCCCAGCCATTTAATGAGCCCAGTACACTTTCCTACAGAACAAGAATTTCAGGCTACCCGTTGTCTATGGATAGGCAAATCATAGGGATGGTGATGTATATATTATTATCCACTTCGATAAGTTGTATTTTCACATGCAGCTGGAATCAACCACCCATCCATTCATTCATCCAACAAACATTACTGAGTTCCTCACTTTAACTTGGTGACTCTGCTAGATTCTAGGAATATAAGGAGTAAGACACAATCTTTATCCTCGAGGAGTGTTTGATGTGGTGGGGAGGATATTACTGTTATATCGCTCGACAGGTGCTATGAAGCATCATGTGCACTGGGTTAAGACTGAGTCATAGGAAGGCCTCACTGTGGTCGTGACCACGGAGCTGATCTGGGTCCCAGGGCAGGACCTCTTCAGTGACTTGCTCCTGTTGCTCCCCAGCGTGAGTCAAGCCTCCTGCATCTTGGAATTCCCTCTCTTTAACTGCGATCTGCACGGCCGTGTGCTGCGCTTCTCTGTTTAGTAACGGAGAGAGACCGTCATCACCTGATGTCCTTTCTGGGCCCCTGACTTTCATTGCAATCTCACCTTCAGCTTCCTAGGCAGGTCCTTTTACTTTACATCTGCTGACTTTTTTTTTTTTTGCTGACTTTTTTTTTGCTGACTTTTTTTTTTTTGCTTCAACTTTTCTTCCTCCCCATTTGCAACCCACATTTCTATCATAATAAGTAGGGAGACTTTTGCTCCCAGCATGAATAATCACAATACCCATATTTAAGGAGGGGACTTTTAAGTTCCAAACAGATCATTAAATAATATGAGATACACTTATCACTTCCTTTTCAATGGCCTTCAAAAGAGCAGTTTCTCAGTTATGATATCAATCCATCCATATGACAGGCCAGATTTGCTAGGGATTCACACTTTACCCTATTAAAAGAAAAGGGATTATTTTTAAGATTAGAAAGTCATTCCCCAACATGAAAAAGTGTTAACACAAGCCCTGCACAGAAAGCTGTGGCCTCTTTGCTGTCATTCTCCACTGTGTGAAAATATAGGAGGCGCAGCTCTCAGAAGCCAGGCAGGTTATGCAATGTTTGTGAAGCAATGAGGTGTGAGAATGATGGGCGTGATGCCAGACTGGAGCCTGTACCGGCCCCCTACCACCCCCCTCAACACACACACACCCTGCCGCACCACCCACAGCCCCAAGTCATTCACATAAAAAAAATGGAAACGCTGTGATGGCCCCACTCACCTGGGGCCTGAGTCAGTCCTGGGACTGCCACTGTTTGGTCTAAATGGCATTGCTTTGTGTTGCAGATCTCCTACAAATATCTCATTATTGCTCTCGGAATCCAGCTGGACTATGGGAAGGTACGTTTAAATGACTTCTGTGTTCCCTGGCCTACTTCTGCCAAGATCAAGCACTGCCTTGAGTGTCTTTATATTCATTTGACAAGAAAAAGTACTAAGAAATCCTCTTCTAGTTTTATTTCTCAGCAGTCTTTTTATGGTTTTAAAAACGTCTTATCCGAGATTCTGTTCATGATAACATGATCCAGCTCTAAGCTTTAATCATAAGTCAACATGTCCATGCTCTGATGGGAATTCATGCAAAAGAGCAGCCTTTTCCATACTTACAAGAAAACTACCTTTCTATGTGGGACTGAGTTGGCGGTATTGCAGGTTAAACTTTCCTTTGAAAGTAAGATTTAGATTTTGAATTTCTAAGCAGACTTTAAGGATAGAATGCCAGCAGTTAGTTGATCAGGAGCTGGAGAGAGGTTTGGGTTTTGCCCTGTGGCGGCTGAGTGTTTTTGGTCAAAGTGACCAACGCAATATAACTTCTACCCTGGAAGTTCCTTCGATCTCCCTTTTCCATGAGCTAGGGATCTGGATGCTGTCTGACAATTGTGACATTCAAGCTCAGTTTTCTAAAACATCATGGAGTAAGTCAGTAATTATTATGATTTCCAGAAGTTTGTTGGGGACGCTGGGTGAATAGTTGGAGCACATAAAGCGGAGTGACACAGGCAAGGGCCTCATCCGAGTCGGTCCAAGAAAGACTCATCTTTGAAGTGTGTTTCTGCGTAAAAACCCCCCAAACCATGACATGTCCAGGGTGGGGGTGTTGACAGTGTCCTGGGGCATGTCCTGAGATGGTTCGAAGAAGCCATGTGTTGGTGTGAAGGTTGTGATGAGTTTGGTCATGGTGGCTTGGCCATGAGTCTCACAGAATGACAAGCTGTGGAGTAGACTGTGGAGAAGGTGCCAGTTACACCTTCTGGGAGGTCCTTGTCTCTCACAAGACCCCAGAAGTGGTGATGCAGCACAGATGGCGCATCTCCACGGTAACCCCTCCCCCCCCCTGCCCCCCGGAGCCCCTGTGCCGCCTGAGAGGACTGAAGAGACCAGTGCTGAGAGTCCTTAGCAGCTTTTTGCAGCAAACCAAGAAATAATATTTAAACTGCTAATATTACAGCTACTTGAACCGTAGCAGGAGCTGTGATCAGTAATCAGAGGAATAGTTGCCCTTGTCATTGAGGGAGATGGAGGAGATCACAGGATCCTGTTTCCCTGAGACCAGAGGGGTTGGTGTCCACCCTGGAGGTGGCCTATATTCTGGACAACAGCCTGGGAAGGTTCTGAAGGACCAGCCCATCTTGATGACTGTGTTTTTGAGAGTTCCCTTCTCTTGCTGGAAGAAATGGTGCTTGAGTCTCTTACCTCAATCTGTGCCATTTTCGTTGGAGGCTGTGAACCTACAGCATTTAAGACAAGTACCCGGTTATCTCACTGGCAGGAATACACTACCACTTACAGAGCATCACCTTGGGAGGTTCAGTTTTTCTCAGCACTTGACACACATGGACTCATTTACTCCTGCCAAGAGCCCTACGGAGCTGTTACTTTTATCCCCCTTTACAGGTGGTGAGCGTAAGCTTTTCAAGCCTCAGTGCCCACCGAATCACCCGTTAAAACCGATTTCTGGGCTTGCCCGTGAGTTCTTGATTCAGTAAGTCTGGGGTAGGGGCTGAGAATGTGCATTTTCAGGCAGGTTCCCAGGTAGTGCTGGTGCTGCTGGTCCTGAGACCACACTTTGAGTGGCTTAGAGATATTAGTTAATTTACCAAGGGTCACCCTTCTTCTTCCCAGTGAGGCAGCTGGCTCTCCAAACACAAATATGCCTGGATTCTTGCCTTTACTCCGATGGTGGGAAGAGATGTTTTCAAATTATGGTCTCAAGGCCAGGGAGGCAGAGGGGCTTCTCTGGGCTGAGTCCAGTCTGCAGCTTGGGTGCTACACCCACCTGCCTGCTGCATTGTGTGTGAGGACTGTGGGCTAATAATTGTACTCAAATGCTTGTGAGGCTGTAGAAATGGCAAAGCAAGTCATTTGCACTTCCGTTAAACATTTATTTTTACAGTTTTCATTCAATTTTGTTTTATATTGGTTTCAGGCATACAGCTTAGTGGTTAAACAATCATATGCTTTATATACCCACCTGGCACCATTCATAATTATGAGAATATTATTGACTTTATTCCCTATGCTGTGCCTTACATCCCCATGACAGTTTTGTAACTACCAATTTGTACTTCTTAATCACTTCAACTCTTTCACCCAGTCCCCAATCCCCACCCCGTTGGGCAACCACCAATCAGCTCTCTGCATCTATGAATCTGTTCCAACTTTGTTTGTTTGTTTGTTTATTTTGTTCTTTAGATTCAACATATAAGTAAAATCATATGGTAAAAAAAAATGTGTTTTTTGTGTGTGTGTCTTTTGTTGCAGATTAAAGGCCTACCTGAAGGTTTTTCCCAACCCAAAATAGGGTCTAACTATTCAGTTGGTACGGTAGAGAAGACGTGGAAAGCTTTGCAGGACTTCAAGGAGGGCAATGCCATCTTTACCTTTCCAAACACTCCCGTAAAGTGTGCTGGGGCCCCGCAGAAGATCATGTACTTATCGGAAGACTATTTCAGGAAGGTATGTTTCCTTTCCAGGGACAGGACAGGGTGGGGGAGTAGACGGTGCTAATTTGCTGAGTGCCAGAATTCCATTTTATCCATGTCAAGATACTTTTTCTTATTTCTAAATTTTTGTTACATATGTACAAAATTATATAATTAGAAGTTCATAAAATAGAAAAAAGGAAAAAGACAATCATAATCCAATTGTTTTAATACAGCTGGTATCATCAATTTGACATGACTTCCCATTTTTTTCTTATGCATGTTTTTTTTTTTTTTTTTAAATATATTTTTATTGATTTCGGAGAGGAAGGAAGAGGGAGAGAGAGAGAGAAACATCAATGATGAGAGAGCATCATTGATTGGCTGCCTCCTGCTCGTCCCCTACCGGGGATCGAGCCTGCAACCTGGGCATGTGTTCTTGACCAGAATTGAACCTGGGACCCTTCAGTCCACAAGCTGATCTCTATCCACTGAGCCAAACCGGCTAGGGCTCTTATGCATGTTTTTTTAGACATGGTTACAATCATACTGTACATACAAACTAAGTTTGTATGATTATTAAATAGTCTTTGTAACATACTTTTTAAAAAATATATTATTATTGATTTCAGAGAGGAAGGGAGAGGGAGAGAGAGAGAGATAGAAACATTAATGATGAGAGAGAATTATTGATTGGCTGCTTCCTGCATACCACACACTGTGTATTGAGCCCGCAACCTGGGAATCAAACCATGACCTCCTGGTTCATATGTCAATGCTCAACCATTGAGCCACGCCAGCTGGGCTGTAACATACCTTTTAATGTGTGTATAAAAGTCTCTTGGGGAGGTATGTTAAAGACTGCTTAAATATTTTCATATAGTTAGACAATTAGTTGCACATTGATCATTTTTATACATAATAATATCCTCAGCTCTAGTTTAAGGTTATGAATATTTTCTGGCTCTTATATACATTTTTGGAAGTATAATAGGAAAAAATGCCAATTCTAAAGGGAAAAAAATAATGTTCGCGTAGAACTTCAGTGGAAAGATTTGTCTCTTTCCACTAAGATGCTGTTTAGAGACATTGCTCACACACCCTCTGTGTCGGGTCTGCAGCCCAAGAACACGTGGTGTGAAGCTGGGGCAGCTGCCCTGGCCCTCCTGCCCTCTGCAGGGTGTCACTCTAGGTTTACTAAAGCGTGGTCCCACTCGAGACGGTGCAGGTTCAGAGCAGCCTGTGGTTCTGTAAAGGGACAGGTGAGGAGAAGGGGAGGGGATGATGGGACGGAGGAGATGTTGAATGTGCGCTGAGAACCCAGCACTGGGAAGGCTTCACCTGAGTCATGGAGACCAGCACCAACCCCACGGGTGGGGAATTAAGTCATCATTTCTGTGGGTAAGAAAGGCCTGTCTGGGTTAGAGAATTTCCGGGTTGGCAATTTGAGGCTCTTACCTAACTTCTTCTAAATAGTGAGATCCAGGTGAGCAAATCCTACAAGGAGCTGGACAGAAGAAAAAGAGACTAGCTGTTCCTCCTGGAAATTCTCTTTGTTTAACTCACCTCCCAGCTCTTGGGCGGTCTGAGAGACCTTCCTGAGATTGTAGGTGTTGGGGAGAATACCAGCCTCTCTGAGACCTGAGCAGCACTGGGGTGTGCGAGCCAAGGGGTCATGCCTTCGTGTCGTTCACTCCTGTCCCTCAGCGCCGAGAACAGACTGGGCAGCTCTAGGACCTCATCACATCATTACTGAGTGAATGAGCAAATGAGTATATGAGAAAACAATCAGCTCTGTTTTCCCCTAGAAGAAATCTCACCTCTGGCCTTCAATAGAACAGTGCCCACCTCAACCCTTTGGTTCAGGTGTGCACTTAGTTGCTGTGTTGCTGACAGAAAATAAGACGGAGGTAGTGGATTGGTCCACACCTCACCCCACCAGGGCAAAGGAGAGAAAGCTGGCGAGGTCTCTTCTGAAGGGTTTAATTCTTGTCTCAGTTGAAAAACAAAACAAAAGGTGGCTGGAGTAATGCTTTGGTGTTGGTTGTTTCTATTCTTTCCTTTTTCTCAGACAGGGAAGCGATCCAAGGCCAATATCATTTTCAACACTTCCCTTGGATCGATTTTTGGGGTTAAGAAGTATGCAGATGCCCTGATGGAGATCATCCAGGAACGGAACCTCACTGTGAACTACAAGCAAAATCTCATTGAAGTCCGAGCCGATAAACAAGAGGCTGTGTTTGAGAACATGGACAAACCTGGAGAGACCCAAGTGATTTCTGTGAGTGGCGAGGTTGAGCTGTCAGGTGAACAGTGTTGTGGATGCAGGCGTCATCATGGCTCCCACTTCCCTGCCCATCACCACTGTGCACTGGGGGAGGCTGGTTACAATGAGCATCTTAGGACAGTGATGGAGGAGGGTGGACCAACATGGGTGGGGAAGAGAGAGAGGTAGGAGGCTGTGTTCATGGGAGGGAGGAGGGTTTATCTACTGGTACCAAGTAGATTTTTATCCTGTGTTTTTTAAAAAAATATATTTTATTGATTTTTTTATAGAGAGAGAATCGATGAGAGAGAAACATCGACCAGCTGCCTCCTGCACACCTCCTACTGGGGATGTGCCCGAAACCAAGGTACATGCCCTTGACCAGAATCGAACCTGGGACCTTTCAGTCCGCAGGCCAACGCTCTATCCACTGAGCCAAACCGGTTAGGGCTTTATCCTGTTTTATGTCTCTGCTTTTCTTGGCACTGAGCCACTTGAAGCAGTCAGATATTTCACAACTTCAGTTACAGCCGAGCGTTCTGGAAGGGCTTCCTTACATGCAGGATCTGGTGATTGATGGAGTTTATAGAATGGGAGAAACAGCCCTGATTGTGGTTAGTTCAAGAACGACAGGGACGTCTCTCACTCTGAAGAGGCTGTCTTTTAAACATCTTTCACCTGCGCATGAAAGGAAGCACTTAAAGCCCTTTGAAAGATCTGATGGAGCAACCCCCTGCTTGGGAAGGCCTAGCCTTTGTACATGGCCTTGGCTTCTCTGTGTCTCACTTTCTTCTGTGAGTGGGAAGAGCAGCACCTTTGTAGCGGAGGGTGAGGAGTAAAAACAAAATGAAAAGGCGGCTGGAGAAGCATGCATGGAGGAATCCTTTGTTTCTGTCATTCTGGCAAGAACTGTTAGCAGCGAGAAAACAGTGCACAGGCGTATTTTATTTATTCAGCATTTTTAGAGGTAAGAAAAGGTTCCGTGAAAATGAATTTTGAAGGAAATCAAAGATTAGTCTCCTAAACATCAAAACTTTACATTATAAGCTTTTAAGTCAAGTTCTTTCTAAATAAATTGCATACATCTTGTTTTTTGTACGTGAGTGTATTTAAAATCTTACTGATGACTCAAGGTCATAATTTTTAAATACTTTTTTTTTTCGGAAATAATCTCAACTTAGGGAAAGTTGCCATGATAAAAATAGTAAATGTATAAATAGTATAAACCTGTATATAGTCTTTACCTAGATGAACTTAATAGAGAGTTTTATCCCATTTGTCTTATCATTTCATTTCTCTCCCTCTCCCCGAAGCATTGAAAGGTTAGTTACGTACATCATAGCCCTTTGCCCCTAAATACTTCACTGTAAATTTCCTAAGACATAGGGGTATTCTCATACAGCTATCAACTTAGCATATTTAGCATGGATACAGTATTTTAATCTACCATTGGTACTCCAGTTTTGTTTTCAATAGCATTTATAGTACTTCTCCCCTCTAGGACAGAATCCAGTCTAAACTCAGGTATTTCATTTAATTGTGGTATCTCTTTAGTCTCCGTGAATCTGGAATGTTTCTTGTGACACTGGCATTTTGGAATAATACAGCCCCCTTCCCACACTTTAATTTTTTTGATAGAATGTTCTTCATTTTTGGTTTGTGTTTTGTTTGTGTTTTCTTGTGATTCATTTCAGGCTATGATTTTTTATTTTACTTTATTATTATTATTGTTATTTTTTTTTGTTAATCATCACTTGAGGGTATTTTTTCCCATTGCTTTTCAGAGAGAGTGGGAGGAAAGAAGGGAGGAAGGGAGGAAGGGAGGAAGAGAGGGAGGAACATCGACTGATTGCCTTACACACACATCCCAACTGGGAGTGGGGAGCAAACCGCAACCCAGGTATGTGCCTTTGATTGGGATTCAAACCCGTGACCCTTGGGTACTCAGGCTGATGCTCTAACCACTGAACACACTGGCCAGGGCCAGGTTATGAGTTTTAGACTGAAATGCTGCTTATGCGATGTGTCCTTCTAGGGTGAAAGCACACTGTGTTCAACTGCCCCTCACTGATGATGTTCATTTAGACCAGTCAAGATATGAACCAGTTTCTCCATTATATAATTTTTATTTTTCTCCCTTGCTACTGATAAGTCTGTAGGGAGACACTTTAAGACCATGTAAACATCCTATTTCTCATTAAAGTTTCCTCCTGGATCTAGCATCCATTGGTGATTTTTTGCCTAATCTAATCTCTACTGCAGTGGTTGCAAAATGATGATTTTCCAGCCTTTTCTCTAATTTTAGCAATAGGCTCTTGGCATTCTGTCAGCAAAAGCCCCCCTTCTCTCTTTATTAATTCATTATTAGTAAGAACTCCTAAATTCCTACTTTCCTCCCAGTGTTTATAATTCATCATTATCTTTAATTACTTTGGTGCACAAATTGCCCCAGATTTGAGGAGCCCTTTAGATGGCTCCAATGTCCTCGTGACATGTCCCCATCGGATTTTTGAGCACTTTCTTACTTTCTGGTGTCACAGGATTCCCAGGCTGAGTAGCATCTATTTGCCCCAGCTCAAGGTCAGTTATGAGTAGTTCATATTCATACAGTTACTCTCCTAGGGCAGTGGTCGGCAAACTCATTAGTCAACAGAGCCAAATATCAACAGTACAACGATTGAAATTTCTTTTGAGAGCCAAATTTTTTAAACTTAAACTATATAGGTAGGTACATTGTTATTAACTTAATTAGGGTACTCCTAAGGCTTAGGAAGAGCCACACTCAAGGGGCCAAAGAGCCGCATGTGGCTCGTGAGCCGCAGTTTGCCAACCACGGTCCTAGGGTGTTTTAGGGCTAGTTAGTACCTTACAGAAGCGTCTCAGACTACTCTGATTTTGTGTGTGTCCTTTTTGTAGTTTTCCAGTTTTCTTCTTTCGGAGCTCTCAAGACGTTGTAAGTGACTTTGGAAGTCTCTCTACCTTCAGCTCTTTTTAATTGCTGCTTCCAGTTTTTTACTGAATGGAAAATGAGAGAACCAAATGTTTAGTTTTATTTAAAGTAAAAGTGAATGGGTCATCAGTGAGGGCCCAAAGCATAATGTTTTGAGCAAAGTGTATGAGCTTGAGTGCATGAACTTAATTTCGTTATTTGTTCTTTTCACTTTGGTTCTCAGCTGTGTTCTGGGTAGTTGAGCTTACAGATAGGGACTTGGATAAATAAATGGTTATTGTTCTTCTAAAGGGATTGTAAAGAAAGAAAATATTTGTGTCCCTTTGAATTATAGGATTTCAGGTCAGATTAGCTTCTCAAACCCAATACTACTCTTTCCTTTTTTTTTTTGTAAAAAACATTATTTTCTTACTCATTTTTTCTTTAATTACAGTTGACATACAATATTATATTGGTTTCAGGTGTACATCCTAGTGATTAGACTTTTATATAATTTGCAAAGTGGTCTCCCTGATAAATCTAGTATCCATCTGACACCATAGGTAGTTATCACAATACTAGAGGCCTGGTGCACAACATTCGTGCACTCGGGGCAAGGGGCGCGGGGGGTCCCTCAGCCTGGCCTGCATCCTTTCCCAGTCCGGGAGCCCTTGGGGGATGTCCGACTGACAGCATGGGCCTAAGCCATCAGTTGGACATCCTTAGCGCTGCCACCGCCGTTGGCTCACCAGCTGTCAGCCCAGCTTCTGGCTGAGCGGAGCTCCCCCTGTGGCAGTGCACTAACAGGGGGCAGTTCCTGTGCTGAGCGTCTGCCCCCCTGGTGGTCAGTGTGTGTCATAGTTACCAGTTGTTCCGCTGTTTGGTCAATTTGCATATTACCCTTTTATTATATAGGGTTATTGACTATATTTCCTATTCCACACTTTATATCCACATGACTTTTTATTTTTATTGTTGAAAGTATTATATAGGTCCTCCCTTTCCCCCCATTAACCTCTTCCAGCCTGCTCCCATCCTCCCTTCTCCCCCAGGCCCTCACCACCCCATTGTCTGTGTCCATGGGCTATGCATATATGCGTACAAGTTCATTGGTTGATCGCTTCCTACCTACCCTGCCCTGTCTTCCTCCACGTGACTTTTTATAACTTCCAATTTGTACCTCTTAATTCCTTCACCTTTTTCAACTATCCTCCTTACCCTCCTGTCTAGCAACCATCAGTTCTCTGTATCTATGAGTTTCTGTTTTGTTTGTTTATTTCATTTTTTAGGTTCTATATGTAAGTTAAATCGTATGGTATTTGTCTTTCTCTGCCTGCTTTATTTCACTTAACATAACACCCTTAAGGTCGATCTATGTTGTGGCAAATGGCAAGGTTTCATTTTTTTCTGGCTGAGTAATATTCCATTGTGTATATGTACCACATTTTCTTTATTCATTTGTCTATTGATGGATACTTAAATTGCTTCTATTTCTTGGCTATTGTAAATAATGCTGCAATGAACATAGAGGTGCATATATTCTTCCAAATTAGTGTTTTGGGTTTCTTCGGATATATTCCCAGAAGTGGATTCACTGGGTCATAAGGCATTCCATTTTTAATTTTTTGAGGTAACTACATACTGCTTTTCACAGTGGCTGCACTAATCTGCATTTTCAACAACAGTGCATGAGTGTCCCCTTTTCTCCACTTCCTCAACAAACACTTGTTGTTTGTTAATTTATTGATAGTAGCCATTCTGACAGTTGTGAGGTGATATCTCATTGTGGTTTTAATTTGCATCTCTCTGATGATTAGTGAGGTTAAGCATCTCTTCATATGGCTATTGGCCATCTGCATGTCCCCTTTGGAGAAGTGTCTATTCAGGTCCATTGCCCATTTTTTAATTGGATTGTTTGTTTTTTAGTGTTGAGTTGTATAAGTTTTTTATAAATTTTGGATATTAACCTCTTATTAGGTATATCATGGATGAATATATTCTCTCATTAAGTGGGTTATATTTTCAATTTGCTGATAGTTTCCTTTGCTGTGCAAAAACTTGTTAGTTTGATATAGTTCCAGTTGTTTATTTTTTCTTTTGTTTCCCTTGTCTGACAAAATATAAGAAAAAAATATTGCCACGAGAAATATCCGATATTTTGCTGTCTATATTTTCTTCTAGGATTTTTATAGTTTTGAGTCTAACATTTAAGTCTTTAATCCATTTTGAGTTTATTCTTGTGTATGATGTAAGAAGATGGTCTGTATTTATTATTTTGCTTAGTATTTCTTTTGTATAGGATATTAATTAGTTCAAGTAAATAGTCTTGCCTTTACAATGATTATGTAAAAATATTGAACTTCTAGAAGGATATCTGGAATTCATAAGATTTAAACCAGCTTAAAAAAGTGGTTGTAGTTAACTGAAGCAGTGCAGTGCAGACATGGCCTTAATGATTTGGTGGGTGATGGTTGTTGACCATTCCCTCCATTATCCCACAGGCGTATTCCGTCTCCACATTCATTAACAGACCCAGCCTCAGGGACCCACGTCCCTAAAGAGCCACCCAAGGTTACCCGGCAGGGCAGCACTGAGCGTTTTGCAGCACTCCTTCTTCCTTAGGGTTAACGAAGCTTATAATTGTCTGAAATTGGGAATAAATACAAGGCTTCTGGTGTCATCCATGACTGACAAGTCCTGATGAACCTCCTTATGGGAACTAGGGGCTATTGACTCTCACAAGGTTGGAATTGTCTTAAAATGCTAAAGTTTTCACCTTAATAAAATGTTTTGTGAACATTTGAATCAATTTGGAATTTCTAGATGGAATTTATTAAAATTAAGTTAAAAGAATAAAAAGGCTGAACTACAAAAAGTAGAGGAATAGTACAGGAAGAAACAAAAAGCGGGCCAGTGCACCATTGCCAAGGGTAATCTTGACAGAGGTATTTGGGGGCGAGTGGGGGAATCCACCCTGCCTTCTACACTGTTCAGTAAACTCAATACTGAATCAGACCCCCTTTCCTCCAAGTTGCCAGGCAATATTCTTACCAACCTTTATTTCATTTTAAATTGGTGTTTTGACTGCTTCCTTTATTTTGAGGGTTGACCCATATTTGGGAATGCCACTCACTTATCAGCTCCTAACACAGCCTTGACAAGTTTCAAGGACTCGGAGCACCTCTTTGCAGTCCCAGACTTTACAAGTCAGTAGATGACAGTCAGGGAGAGAGCAACTGAAATGTGCCAGCCCTTTGTTTTAGTGTCAGTGACAGGAGAAACAGCAATGGGTTCTTTCAGAACGTTAGTGAGGTTCCCTCCAGTATCTTGGATTCCCCCAGGCCTTCTGCCAAAGGCATCATGTGGACTCTATTGGGAGACAATGTCAACCAAGAGAGTGGTTAGTTATTTTATCACCAGACTCCAAAGGAGCCTGTAAGATCCTGGAGAAGGTGTAGATTAGTATAAGCACCAATTATATAGTGCTCGGTGCAGCCAAAGCCGTGTATGGGTGAGGGAGGCGGGGGCAGAGCTCGTGGGGCTGTAGATATATGGAAAAAGCACAAATTTGGTTGCTCTCCTTTTTTGTAGTACGAAATGCTTCATGTTACACCACCAATGAGCGCCCCTGATGTCCTCAAGAAGAGCCCTGTGGTTGATGATGCTGGCTGGGTGGATGTGGATAAAGAAACTCTGCAGCACAAGAAGTACTCAAATGTGTTTGGGATCGGGGACTGCACCAACCTCCCTACGTCGAAGACCGCCGCTGCTGTAGGTAAGATAACGTGCAGCGTTTCTCCCCCTTCAAATGACGTCACCCCAAGGCACCATCGTAACTGAAACAATAATTTGGCACAAATAGCATTCCACGAATAACGAGGAAACTTTTCTGGGTTAAGAATGACTTTGACTTCCCTGACACAGAATCATGTTGGTGAACTTAGTATTGTGTAAAGAAGAAAGAATGTGTTGAGGGCTTTGTATCAGAGTAGCATGACCCCTTCTGCCTTTTCTAGGTCAGAGAGGTTGTCTTCAGGGGAGAGTGCATTCGAGAGAGGGCCCCACTTTCCCAGCTCTCGGGAGTTCTGTTACTCCTCCTAGTGCCACACGCTCATCCCTGACCTTCCCAGTCTGTGACACCAGGCAGGTTGGCTATTTTTCTTCTGCCTGAAACACCGTGAAGTTAGGGAGGCGTTTGTTTCCCCAGAAAACACATGCAAGTCAATGAATGCTTGCAGACCAGAAAATTGTCCTGTTAAGACAAACACAGTGGAGCGTGCCCTGATTGGTACACCATTAAGGTCTCCGCCTGGAAAACTAAACTCTTCACCTCGTTGCTCTGCACTAGCAGTGATGGGGAGAATTGCCTTGTACATTCTGTCCTCCGCAGACAGGAGCTGTCCTCTGTGGCTGCTGCAGAGCACAGACCTCCCTGCTGATGGGAACGGCAGTGTTTTGTGTGAATTGTACACCTGCAGCTCCTGTTGCATTACTTTCGCTGACTACTTCAACCTAAGGAAGACTTTCAAGGAAACCCACTGCATATCTTTTCCACTTTTTTTTGGTTTTGTTAATTCTCACCCAAAGGTATTTTTCCACTGATTTTTAGAGAGAGTGGAAGAGAGAGGGAAAGACAGAGAGAAATATCAATGTGAGAGAAGCACATCGACTGGTTGCCTCCTGCATGTGCCTCGACCAGGGTCTGGGCCGGGGAGGAGCCTGCACCTGAGGTCCGTGCCCTTGACCGGAATTGAACCCAGGACCCTTTGATCTGCAGGCTGAGCTCCACGGAGCCAAAGTGTCTAGGGTTCTTTCCCACTATTAATAGTCATTTGCACCCAACATTTTATTTAAAAAATCTCAAACCTATGAAAAATTTGAAAGTACAATGAATACCCATATATTTTTCAGGTATTAACTGATTACTAATGTTATGTGGCATTTCCTTTATCTATGTACATTTCTTTTTTGCTGAGTTATTAGAAAGTGACTTTTGACTTCATAATGCTTTACCCTCAAATACTTCAACATGCATCTCCTAAGAAAAAGGACTTTCTCTTCTATCTCCCCAAGACCATCATCACATCCAAGAAATGGAACATTGTATGAGAAAATCATCTCATATACAATCCAGTTTGAATTTCTCCAGTTTTCCTAATAATGTTTCTATGGCCCAGTCCTCTCTTAAATTCATGAATGAGTCAAGGCCTGCTAGCAGAGGTTAATAAAAGGAAGGGAAGCAGAGGGAATTGGACACTGAGCCTGTTTGCTACACCAGGAAGCTACGCTTCACACACACTCCAGGGGTCCACAGCATTACCTGGCCAAGAGTTAAGTACCCCCCCCCCCCCCCCCCCCCGCCCTACAGAACTGGGGGGGAGGGCTGGGGAGGTAAGCACATGTGCAGTAGAAGTCAAAATGGCACCGGGGGAAGTGCCTGACCATAGAGGCCTGGGAAAGGGAGCATTGGTCAGGGGGTGGGCCCATCCAAAGCTTGAAAAAGCTTGGGAAGTTGACTGGTTATTTAGAAAAACTCCTGGTCTTTCAACCCCAGGGGAACAAAGATCTCTCTCTCTCTCTCTTTCTCTCTCTCTCTCTCTCTCTCTCTCTCTCTCCTGAGTACTTGTGTAACCATGCGAGTCTAGTAGCTAACTGGGGTCCCAGGCAAACCTCTCAGGGCTCCAAAGGACTAAGTGTTAATACAAAATGGAAACTCTGGACACTGGCCTTCGACAGGGCCTCGATAAAGACAAGATTGGGCTTTTTTCATGGCCAGATGGTTGGAGATGGGACATTGGGAGCTCAGGGGCAATCCAGGGGCAGCCTTCCTGAATAGATCTTGTCACACCATGATCTCCCAGGCATAGGTCCTTGGAATGCTTTTCTCTGGATCCCGTGGAAGAGCCTGATTTCCCCAGCACCGCACACTACATTGATTGTCATGTCTCTGGTTTCCTTTCATCGAAGACACGCCCTCTAACATTTTTTTTTTAAACTTTTATGACATTGGCATTTTTTAAGAGTCCAGGATGGTTAATCTATAGAGTATGTCATAATTTAGAATTGCCTAGTTTTTTCTTATATTTAGATTCAGGCGATAGTTTCGCAGGACCCTCCACACAGGAGGTTGTGTGCCTCCCACTGTGTTACCTCAGGAGTCCATGATGTTCATTTGTTTCGTCCTGGGTTCTTTGTCTTTGTGATTTATAGGTAGACTTTGGGGCCATATTTTGAATTTACATTTCTCTTAATGGAAGGTTGCTGAATTTATGCGTTGAAAATATATAAATTCTTAGCAATGTTTACACTTGTCCCACAATCTGTCCCTGGCGTTCCCTGCCACCAGCCAGGTGTCTTACCTCCGTCCAGGCCATCGTACTATTGCGAGCCAGACCCTGTCTTGCCACACGGAGTCTGGCTTTCCTGCAGCTCCTCTTCTTCCTCTGCTTCTCTCTGCCCCAGGATCCTCCATGAATGACACACAGCACAGCCAAGGCCAACATGTGGCATTTAACAAAAGTTAACTGAGGGCTTGGGCATAACAGAAAGGGATTATAATACAGGGGAGCCCCCCCCCCCCCCCACTCAATACACCTCCACACACATGCACCTGATTAATTTCAGAGAGGAATGGAGAGCGATAGAGAGATAGAAACATCAATGATGAGAGAGAATCATTGATTGGCTGCCTCCCGCACGGCCCCCACTGGGGATCGAACCCACAACCCAGGCATGTGCCCTTGACCAGAATTGAACCCGGGATCTTTCAGTCCACAGGCCGATGCTCTATCCACTGAGCAAACCGGCTAGGGCAACACACACATGCACCTTAAACCTGGACAGTGTGACTGCTTCCTGGGTCCAAGGGCCCAGCCTCTCCGTGGTGGCACCCTTTGGCCTCTTCTCTTCTTTTCTGTTGGCCTTGATGTCCTGCTGCAGGGCCTCTCCGGGTTTTCTCAGTACAGATTGTAAACTCTTCATGGCCCTCAAAGAGGAACAAAGTTTTCCAAAAGGGAAATGTGATCTTGAGAGATGTTACCTTGCCCACAACAAAGATAGCTGGTATATATCTATAATAAAAGCGTAATATGCAAATTGACCAAAGAGCTGAACAGCAGAATGACTGTCTGGATGACCACGCTATGATACACACTGGTGCCAGGCCAGCCAAGGCAGGTGTGATGCGATTGGTGGTGGTGCTGGGGTGCCTGCCATCACCCCATGATTGCCCCACAGAGGGAGGCCCAGGCCACCGGCCAGTGGTGTGATCAATCGAGGGGGAAGGGGGGTGGTGGCGGCAGACTTGGGCAGTGCCAGGCCAAGGTGGGTGCAGGTGGGGGGTGAAGCCAGCTGCCGGCAGCTGGAGGGAAGCCCAGGTCCTGGGTGCTGGCAGCCGGAGGGAAGCTGGTGCCAGCAGCCAGGGGAAGGAAGGCCTACCCTTGCACGAATTTCGTGCATTGGGCCTCTAGTATACATATATCTATATGCACTGAGTGGCCAGATTATTATGACCACCTGATGTTTGTAGGCTAATTAGCTATAATTTCACGCTGAAGTTGTTAGAGGGCCAGATCATTATAAATGTCTGAATAGCACAACGTACCTAAGTATTGTTGCTGATCAAGTTCATCCTATCATGTTGATGGCGTATCCCAATGGAGAGGGCTTCTTCCAACAAGACAATGCGCCATGCCATGGTGCTCGTATTGTGCAGGAGTGGTTTCAAGAACATGAGGGAGACTTTACCTTGCTTAGGTGGCCCCCACAATCACCAGATATCAATCCAATTGAGCATTTGTGGGACGAAGTTAAAAGAGCCATCAGGCAGCTGGTTCCACAACCATCAAATCTCACAGAACTGGACAGTGCTATTCATCAGGCGTGGTGTCAGATTCTTTGCATCACTTTTCATCATCTCGTGGAGTCAATGCCAAGAAGAATCGCCGCATATTGAAGGCAAAAGGTGGCCCAACGAAGTACTGATGGGGTGGTCATAATAATCTGGCCACTCAGTGTGTGTGTGTGTGTGTGTGTGTGTGTGTGTATAAAGTATCTATATATAAATATGTAGATGTAATATAAAGATAAATATAAATATATGTATGTATGTGTATATAATAGTATTTATATATATTTATATATATAACTGGAGCAACAGTTCTCAACCTGTGGGTCACAAACAATGAAAATACATCCTGCATATCAGATATTTACATTACGATTCATATCAGTAGCAAAATTACAGTTATGAAGTAGCAACCAAAATAATTTTATGGTTGGGGGCCACCACAACGTGAGGAACTGTATTAAAGGGTTGCAGCATTAGGAAGGTTGAGAACCACTGAACTAGAGGCTCGATGCATGAAATTCGTGCAAGAGGCTTGGCCCTCGTAGCTGCGGCGGCTGGCCTTGGTGCTCACAGTCCCGGCTTCGTCCATAAGGTCGTTTCGCTGTCCGGTCTAATTAGCATATTATGCTTTTATTATTGTAGATAGTATTTTTAAAGCAGAGTTACTTATTTCTTATATTTTGGATCCTCTCATTCCAGTAAAATATTCATTGCTCTTTTGGGCATCAGCAAACTACAGCCTGCTGGCCAAATGCAGCTTGCTGCTGGTTTTCATACAGTTGGCTAAGATGTTTTCTGCAGATGAACATTTATAATCACTTGATGATAGGGAACACTGACTCTTTCTTATTCTTAAGAAAAGAAGAATTCCATTCTTCTCATTAGTAGACATACTAGTAGTACAAAAAGTTATTATTATACTTCTTTTACATTTTGAATTTTGTTAATAAAAATTTTTGTTTTCTCTTGTTATATAATAGCTTTGGTTTTGCCTCTTGGCCCACAAGGTCTAAAATTTTGCTTTACAGAAAAATTTGCTCACCCCTGATTTTGGGAATTGCAGAATAATCACTTTAATGAGCATTTTACAATAGATAGGTAACCCATCTTTCCTCAAAAGTCAATCCAGTCTCCCATCTCTAGAGACACAAACTGCTTGTATTTTTAAAAGGGCAGTCTTTTTAAATATATATTTTTCAATTATAGTTGAGATAAAATATTATGTTAGTTTCAGGTGTAAAACATAGTGATTATACATTTATATACCTTATGAAGTGATCACCCCATCTGACACCTTATAAAGTCATTACAATATTATTGACTATATTCCCTATGGTGTACATTCCTGTGACTATTTTTATAACTGGCATATTTTGTTTTGTTAATTTTCAACCGACGATATTTTTCCATTGATTTTTAGAGAGAGTGGAAGAGAGAGGGAAAGACAGAGAGAAACATCGATATGAAAGAAACACATCGATTGGTTGCCTCCTGCACAAGCCCCGACCAGGGCCCAGGCTGGTGAGTAGCCTGCAACTAAGGTACAGGCCCTTGACCAGAATCGAACCTGGGATCCTTTGATCCACAGGCCGACACTCTGTCCACTGAGCCAAACCAGCTAGGGCCATTTTGTGCTCCTTAATCCCTTTTTTTGCCCCACCCCAACCTCCCTCCCATCTGGCAACCACCAATTTAAAACTGAACACTATTCTGGGATTAGATAATATTAAGGAATTATTGCTAGAAATTTGGGTGTAAGCATGTTATTGTGTTTGTGTTAAAAAAAAAAATACCTCCTCATCTATCAAAGACATACACAGAAATATTTATGGGTGAGTTGCTATGATGTTTGCTTTAAAAAAGGTCCAGGAAGAAAAGTGGCACGTGTGATGGGATAGATGAAACAAGAAGGACAGAGTTGGAAAATTTTCCTAATAAAAAAGGCAGTCTCCCATTCTTGCCACCAAAAAGCAAAAACGTCTATCATCTATCTATCTATCTATCTATCTATCTATCTATCTATCTATCATCATCTTCTATCTAATCTGGTCCAACCTCAGGGCAGTCCAGTAGAGAGGAAAGCTCACTGTTTTGCCTAATTGATATACTTAGGCTATTAATCTAGGTTGGGACGCAGGGACCTCCCAGATAACTAGGGGATACGGGGCACACAGATCAAGCGACACCCACTGGACCCTAGGAGGAGGCGGGTGGGGTTGGGGTGTTGTCTCCCTTATAGTCCTTTTGTTTGAAATTGCCAGTCCTCCTGTTAGAGAGAGCTGGCTTGTCAGTGTCAAACTAGTGGAGGCACTTATGTGGGCCTTGGAGGAACTGAAGAGCCCCTTCTGGTATCCAGAACTTCAAATAGTAAGAGTCGTGTTCTAGTTAAAATTTAGAAGGATGGGGAATGGAGCCTTCTGAGCTGGTTCACGTTAAAGTTATCTGCAAATTAGGTTTTGTGAAAAACCTAGACGCTTATGTTTTTCTGACTTTCCATTTCTCTTACAGCCGCCCAGTCAGGAATCCTTGATAGAACAATTTCTCTGATCATGAAGAATGAAGCACCAACGAAGAAGGTTTGTAAGAGTCAGGGTCTCAATTATCATCTTCCATTCTGTGTGAAAATAGTGTTTTCCTACAATGTTGCCACTTTCTTAATTAGTTTCTCTAATATAGCCATAGCAGTTGTTGCCTTTAGTACTACTTTTTGTTATATAGTCTCCATTTTTCACGGTACAAAAAAGGAAAAAGAAAAAAATTTGCAACTGCTCAGAGTAAAGAGTAAGTTCTGAAGTATCTATATAACATCATAAAAAAGCCACTTTCCAACTCAGTTTCATGTACAATTTTAGTATGATGGCTACACGTCGTGTCCACTGGTGACGAGCTACAACCGCGTGATTCTTGCGGAGTTTGACTACAACTTGCAGCCAGTGGAGACCTTCCCCTTTGACCAGAGCAAACAGAGACTGTCCATGTACCTCATGAAGGCTGACATGATGCCCTTCCTGTACTGGAATATGATGCTAAAGTAAGTGCATTGCTGGGGGAGAGGCACGTCTTTTAGTCTAGCGCACCCACTTGTGCCGGGTGATGGTTTTAGGAGGCCTTCCAGCTTCGGGAGAGATCATGACCCGGAGCCCAGGACCAGCCAGTGGGAACCTCCTTACTGTGCCGTTTCTCATGGTCTGGTGATGGCAGCCTGCGAAGGGTGCTGGATCCTCAGCCGCACTTGGTGAGAGAGAGGCTGCCCAGGGTGAGGAAAGGGAGCAGTGCATCCACCACCACAGGGCTCACAGCCTCTTCTCTTAATTACTGGCAGCAACCAAGTCTTCTCTCTTTCATGTTCTGGCTTTTTCTCACTGCTGGATTCATGATAATAATAAATCCTGGTAAATCGTTTTTACATGTTAAGTAGTTTTTGTGTTGGTCACTTACGAGCTGTGTGTCTTAGGGCAAGTTGTTTAAACTCTCTGTATTTAACTTTTAAAAAAAATTCTTTATTGTTTAAAGTATTATATATGTGTCCTTTTCCCCCCATTGACCTCTCCCCAGCTGTTCCCACCCCCCAGCACATGCCCTCACCCCCCTACTGTCTGTGTCCATGGGTTGTGCTTATATGCATGCATACAAGTCCTTTGGTTGATCTCTTATCCCCCGCAGCCACCCCCCACCCGTTGCTGGTCTGTGTTTAACTTTTTTATCTGCAAATGAAAGTAACCTCAGAGGATGGGGATTAATGAGGTAACGCATTAAAAGACAGCTACATAGTAGGCATAGTAGTGAATAGAGTAAGAACATTTAATAATTCTTCTTAGTTCCAAACAATGAAAATGTCATTTGACGTGTACAAACCACTATGAGATAGGTAAGTCAGGGTATCTATACTAGTTGGTTTTCTTTTTTCTTTTTATACTAGTGGTTTTCAATCAAGGTGATTTTTCCCCTCAGGGGGCATTTGGCAATATCTGGAGACATATTTGGTTGTCACAGCTGGAGGGGATGCTACTGGCTTTTCGTGAGCAGAGGCCAAAGATGCTGCTAAACACCCTGCAATGCACAGGACAGTCTCCACAACGAAGAAACAGCTATTTCATAGTGTCAGTAGGGCTAAGGTTGAGAAACCTGGACCTCTGCTTTATTTATAAGCAAATGAAAAGTAGAGAGGATTGCAGTTTGCCTGTGGTAGAGATTGCATGCAAGTTTGCTGAACTGAGTGAGCATGTCCAGGCTCACACAGCAAGTCAGTATCGAAACCAGAACGCGAAGCATGTCGCCTCCTAGTCACAGGATCTTTCTACCTCACAAGACAAATCTTGCTTTATGTCTGTGAGCCATGTGACTTTCAACATCCTGCTGACCGAGGTCACTCCCATCTTTTCTGACGCAAATATCGTTTCCATGTCGTTTCTTCCAGGGGTTACTGGGGAGGACCAGCTTTTCTGCGGAAGTTGTTTCACCTGGGTATGAGTTAAGGATGGCTCAACCCTTGCTATCTCTGGGCGGCTTCTGGACCAAAATCACAGTCAGACTGGCCACGAGCAGCATGAAGAGCTCCAGACCTAACCCTGTAAAGAGTTTAGTGCTGGATGCTGGGTGGCGGGGACTCAAGGCCTCCCTTTCAAGTCCTTCTCAACAGACACTGTCCAGGCTGTTTGGGATGAGCTTGGTTCCTTGAAAATATTAAAATAAAGGAATAGACTTCTATTTTTTAACTAAAAGCTTGTCATTGAGATTTTACAAAAAAAATTTTAAATCTGCATTAGTGGAATGAAAAGTCATAGCGCTTGGGAGGAAAAGATGGTGGTGGTGGAATAGCTTTTCTGCCATTGACTCTGAGTATTCAGCGGGTAGCTCGTGTAATTTCACCCGAGCCCGTTTGGATTCACAGGAAACCGGGGTCATTCCAGGGAGAAGGTTTAAACAGTGTGTGTGACCGCCCTGAGCACGGGCTGTGGGAGCACAGGGGGTGGGCCCAGTGCCCCGCCACCACCGCCCCTCTGTGGCACCACCGTGTTTGGTGTTTGTGTTGAGACCACGCCCCCCCCCCCCCCCCCCCCCACCACCGCCCCCAACCACGGATATGGTGGGATACCAGTGCTGTAGGTTGCAGGGCTTCTCTACTGGGCAACTTTGGCTCCAGGATTCCCCATCAACTTGGCTGAAACTTTCTTAGAGCTGTATCAGGTCTGTGATGCTCCCGGTCCCTCCACTTTTCCCAGGCGTCCCAGCTGATTCATGGTGTGAGAACCCTCCCTGCCTCCTCCTCCGTTAGCCTCCGCAGACACTTCCCCCCATGAAGTCTCTTGCAAATGTAATTCTGCCATGGCACCTGCTTCCCAGAGAACTCACACTCAGTGAGGATGGGGTTAGAGGAATTCTGATGTGTGTGGTAAGCATTTGCTTCATTCAGTCTCAATTTGGGCCTTGACATTTTTGAATAAGTTCCCATGAGAAATATGGCAGGAGATAGTTCCAGTTTAGTTCAGCAGTGGCTTAAAAAAAAATTGTTCCTAATGAGTTTATTTGTAGAAGCTTATCTGGTGCATCTGGTATTTGAAAGCTTTGTACATTGCATATTTATAAATTCTGCCAAAGGGAAATGCATAGCAGTCTATGCAGTGCCTTAGATTTTTACAGCAATTTAGAGTTCCTGTATATTTCCTAAGATTGCCAAGTCTCTCTGGTTTCCTGGGGTTCAGGTGACTTTAGAAACTGCTCAGGCATTCATTCATTCATTCATTCATTCATTCAAATATTTACTGAGCACCTGCAACCTGCCAAGCACTATTCTTGGCCCAGGAGGTGCAGTGGTGAACCAGACAGAGAAGGGCCCTGCCCACATTTTTGTGGTTCCTCTTCTTTTCCTGGGATGCCCGGGAGCTTGCTGAACGAGGCCCTGGTTCCATTTGGAAAGTAGATTTTCTTTGGTGGCACATGTTCTGGAAAAGAACAGGCCACCACTCCAGCCGCAGTCCCCCACCCTGGCTCCAGGAGTGGAAGATGTTTTCTGGGGTCATCACACATCTTTGTTTGTCTGGGATTTTCCTGTTTGACATGTTATCCTGGCACAGCTATTTTTTAAAAATATATTTGTATTGGTTTTTTACAGAGAGGAAGGGAGAGGGATAGAGAGTTAGAAACATCGATGAGAGAGGAACATTGATCAGCTGCCTCCTGCACACCCCCTACTAGGGATGTGCCTGCAACCCAGGTACATGCCCTTGACCGGAATCGAACCTGGGACACTTCAGTCTGCAGCCCGACGCTCTATCCATTAAGCCAAACCAGTTAGGGCCTGGCATAGCTATTAACAGCATGTCCTTTCATGCTCCAAAATGTCCCATTTGGACAATGGATTATATGATCACTCTAGTGATCACACTCACCCCTCCCACCCCCACCCAGTCCGAGTGGGAGAGCAGCGCTGCAAACCAGGGCCTTGTTGCCTTGTGTGCTTTCACGTGGGGCTTGTGACTGCTCTGCCCTGTCCTCTGAATCCAGGCCAAGAAACCCCGTGCCTTTACGGAGCTTCTGGCAGGCTGCTCGCTAGGAGAGCTGGGGCCGGTCGCCTCCAGTGACCAGAGATCCCAGGAACCACCAGCCAGCAGCTCTCCTGGCTATGGACAACAGTTCTGGCGAGGCCAGCTTCTGCATTTCAGGGGATGGGCTGTGATTCTGGGAGTGGCTGCGCTCTAGGTTGGGTCACTTGGAAATCCCTTGCAGAGTGAACTGGAGCCTCCTGACCATGTGTCTGAATAAACCTCCAGCCACCTGGGAATTGCTTTTGGGTTCATCCCAAGCTGGAGGGAGCAGTGACCACTATTGGCTAGTGCATTGGTCTCCAGCTTTCATTCCTCTGAGCTGGGGAAGATGAGAAAAATCTTGGCTTTTAAAATCTTATCCCCTTAACCATGAATGTGGGATTGGCCACAGGAGAGGTCTTCCATGAGATTGCCTCCAGTTAGTAAGGTCCTGCAGCAGGAAGAGGGAGTGAGGCCAGGGTAGGGGCAAAGGTGGGTGGTTTCTCCACAGGTGTGAGGTGAGGTTTCAGGTCATGCCGTTTGAGGGCTCTGACTCAGCTGCTGATGACTTCAGAGTCCAGAAATGATGCCAGCTGGGACTGCTGACGGGAAATCCCTCGCCACTCCTGCTCTTTGTCTCTAGAGCAACTTTCCAGGAATTAAAATTCCTGCCCTGGCATCAGCCCTGGTTGAGCTGTGGGTGTAATAAAAATAGCTGGGTGGCTGCTTAGAGGCCTTGGGATGCAGGAAGGGAAGCAAGGCTTAAGTCAGCTGGGGGAACTCAGGGTTTCAAATTCAAAAGGTTTCCTTTTTTTTTTTGTATGAACATTTTTAGTGTTTTATTTCTTATGTCTAATGTTTGTAAAAAATTTAGAGATCAGAGATAAAAGGAATAAAGTTTACTCCAAGTAATCCCATTTTGGTGTGTTTTTTTCTCTACTGACCTAATATTTCACATAAAGTTCCTGAAAACCAACAGGATCACACTGTAAGTATTGTTTTGTATTTTATAGTTAACTAGTGGCCTGGTGCACGAATTCATGCACATTGAAAGGAAATTAATTAAAGAAATATTTTAATATCGCTATTCACCCTTTCTCTATAATAGAAGTGTCATCCAAATTCACGATTGACAATGACAGATCGAAACACACACATGCGATTGGTGCCAGCGAGAGCTTTATATGTATCATGCATGTGTGAGTCAACTTAGCCTTTTATATATATAGAATAAACTTGCTTAATTAGACCTGCTTTCTGATTTAGCTAAACTTTTTTCAGTCCAGTGAAGCACCCCAACTTGTTTTTCAGGTAATTGTCAGCAACACAGCAGTAAATATCAATACAAAGCAGATTATTATTGTAGATCACACAGGGAGAACAAAGGGTAAAATATTTAACTGCAGCAGTGTTTGACTATATTCTGTGCAGTGAGAAAACCTGAAGTCATTTTCAAGGTCCACCATTTCTTACTTCTTTTCAGTCGGGTCAAGTTTCTAAGCTTTCTAAATCTCTGTTTTCTGGCTAATGAAAAAAAAAAAAAGGATTCCACCGAGTCTCCTATGTACCTACCCCAGGGCTTCAGTGAGGTTCAAATGAGATGAGGCACTGGAAAACGCTTCACAGACATTTGGTTAAAGTGTAAATGTTTCCACCTGGGTATAAAGCAAGTCATGTTCCTGGGCTGAAGAAACTGCAAGGAGGCTAGTCGTTAGGGAGAGAAAACCGGGTGTTGCTACATGAGGTCATTACCCGGCATCCACAGCAACCGTTTCCAGGCTGGTCTGGGCTGTGGGCCACATTTCGTGCCATGGGTCGATTGAGATTTGGTGGGCTGTCGCTCCAGGGTGGTGGCGGAGCCTGTGTCCCACTTGGGGAAAGCCGAGTGTTGCTTTGTCGGCGCCAGGTCTGAGGTATCATTTCTCTGTAAATGGCCAGTGCATGTCACTGCAGCTCCTGTGTTGAGTGTCTGCCCCCTGGTGGTCAGTGCACATCATAGTGCCCGGTTGGATGGGCGGAGGGACACTTAGCACATTAGCCTTTTATATAGATAGATGTGCATCGAAGACCCAGTGGTTGGTTGTAGAGAGGAGGAGGAGGAGATTGGTGAGTAATCAAGGAGCACCGGTCATTTATACTGGTTGAGATAATCACTTAATTAATGTAACAAATGTGTGTCCTGTGCCTAGGAGGGTATCCTATATAATAAAGAGGTAATATGCAAATTGACCATCACTACAACACACAAGATGGCCGCCCCCATGTGGTCAAAGATGGCCACCACAAGATGGCTGGTAGGGGAGGGCAGTTGGGGGGGACCAGGCCTGCAGGGAAGGGCAGTTGTGGGCGATCAGGCCAGCAGGGGAGTTAGGGGTGACCAAGACGGCAGGGGAGGGTCGTTAGGGGCGACCAGGCCTGCAGGGGAGGACAGTTAGGGGCAATCGGGCTGTTAGGGGAGCAGTTAGGTGTTGATCAGGCTGGCAGGGGAGTGTTTAGGGGGTGATCAGGCTGGCAGGCAGAAGTTGTTAGGGGCAATCAGGCAGGCAGGCAGGCGAGCAGTTGGGAGCCAGCAGTCCTGGATTGTGAGAGGGATGTCTGACTGCTAGTTTAGGCCCGATCCCACAGGGCCTGATACCTAAATGGGCAGTTGGACATCCCTCAAGGGGTCCCAGATTGGAAAGGGTGCAGGCTGGGCTTAGGGATACTCCCCCCCACCCCATGGCACGAATTTCATGCACCGGGCCTCTAATTGATATATAGGGTGTCCCAAAATTCACGCAAGATTTGAATTTTGCGTGAGCATTAACAACAACAACAAAAAATAAAAGCCTAATTTTACTTGGTTTATTGAATCAGATTCTAATATCTGTTGCCCTTTGATTTCAATCCCTTCAATTTGCTAAGCATTACCAACTACCAATTATGGCCCAGGAGCAGGGGCAATGAAGACCAATGAAGACCACGGCTTTGCGTATGTGCCAGCAACGTGGAGGCCATTTACCCAATGTGCTATTCCATATATAACCCTATACTGTATACTTTATGAATCAATAAAAAATTTACAATTTTTAATTATAAACCTGTGTTTTCTATCAAAATTACTTCTTGCGTGAATTTTGGGACACCCTATATAATTGGCACTAGATGCCTTTCTCAGAAAATTCTACAATAATTCCATGAATAGGATTCTCAAAGGAATGGAATATTATTCTTTTTGAGGAAGGGGGCCTTTGAAACCCAACATTTAAGAGTAGCTCCTCTGTTTTAGTGCACTGGGTAACTCCAGTCTGATTTTAAAACAGGGTACCTGCCTCGTGCCCTAAGACCACGGACAGAGCTTTCTTTCAGAATGGGCTCATTGTGGTCAGGGAGGGAAGAAACAAAAGAAATGCTTTGGGTAAGATTGAAACCAGAGAGCCAGTGGGTCCGGGCTGCCTGTCACTACTTGAGCCAATTCAGCAGAGACAGGGTTGAATCACATATGAGCATTTATTCTAATACTGCCAGCAGTATGGGAGAGCAGCAGGTCAGCCACAAAAATCTGTTCTGTAACCCCCCATAATCCAGCTGCTTATATTGGGTGGGACAAATATTACATGGGTAAGTAGGGATTATAGGCATGGGGAAGTAGGCAATTCGGGCTGGGGTGGGGCTCCATTGTTTGAGCAACAAGGTTGTAAATCTTTGCATGATAATAGGCAGTTCTTGAGTGAGAATGGGCCACATTCCAAGGTTGACTCCCAGGTCTAAGGTTGACGCATCAGGTCCTGGGGTGTACAACTCCCAGCCAGGTTAGAATGTCCTTTCTTTAACCAGAACAAGGTAATCACGGTTAACAGAGCTTGATCAATATTTCCCATAACCATAGCTAGTCCCCAATATTCTATTTGTGCCCCTAACAGGATGAAGCTTTCTGAATGGATGAATGAAAACCAGCTCTCTCTGGTTAGGATAACTGCCAAGTCGCTAAGGAGATTGCTTGTCTATGTGCTGGAAAAGGCAAGGTTAATGCTTTGCAACAGATAGGTAGAAAGGTCACAAGAGAGGGCTGAGAAAGATGGATGGTGAAATCCTGGGCAGTTTTCTCCCCCAATATTGATTTTTAAAAAGTAAGCTCCCCAGAGTAGGGCACGTGGTGAACCACCCGGAAGTAAGCCACCACCTCCCATATCTGCAAGCAGTAGAACTCCGTGACTGCATCTGCGGGTACAGTGCAGGGCACTCCAGGCCGCAGTGGGACTCGGGTGCTGAAAGGCAGGTGCTCTGGTGCTGTAACGGCCCAAGCTGGGTTTGGATCTTCCTGAGGGACATCCCGATGGAACACGGGACTGGGGGACACAGACCTGGATTGGAGTCCTAGCTCTCCCGCTGACTTCCAGCTCAAGCATTTTAATCACCACTCAAATGAGTAATAACACCTACTTCATAGAGTTGACATGAACATTAAGAAAATTGAAGTATAGCTTTTAAGCATGTTGGCACATAGACTATAGCCCTTATTGTCATTAACTACAGTAGTCGAATGAAGCGCTCAGAAATACAACTTCCCCTTATGCCTGTTTGGGAATTTGTTCTTGTTCTAACTGGAAGGCATGTGGACTCTGTTACTGACATCACATCTTCCTGCCTCATTTCAACTGATTATCAAAGTTGAGAAATTCCCACTGTTAAAGGTTAACCAACGTGGGGCAGCCTGCCTGGGTCTGAATCTCAGACCTGCCTCTCACTGGCTGGGGGACCTAGGGGGAAGTCACCCAAAATCTGTGGGCCCAGCCTGCTTATCTGTAAAATGGGGATTATAATAGCGTTTGCCTTACTGGGTTATAGTGAGAATTGTGATGTGCTCACCAAACAGCAGGCACTGTTCAAGGTATAGGCTATTCTTAATTGCCTCAAGTCAATCAAAATTCTACTTCCAAGTCTCTGTCCCAGAGAAACTGATGGGCTCCTTCACTGGAGGGGTCCTGTGGGTGGACTGGGTTCGTTTGGATCACAGAAACCCTTTGTCTTCAATCTCTTCTGCTCTCAGTCAATCCCTCTCCCCAGGATATATAGATACACTGAGTGGCCAGATTATTATGAGCACTCCATCAGTACAATGAAGTGAATTAGTTATGCAAATAATAATAAGAATAATAAAACCTTGAGAGTATTTGCTTAGGAAGTTTTCAATATTCAGTATTTTTGGAAGTGTCAATGAAGTACTGATGGGGCGGTCATAATAATCTGGCCACTCAGTGTATATATGATAGACATATCTTATTGGATATACTACTGGTTATAGGGATCGGTGACTCCAAGAATTATCAATTATGCCACAGACATTTTGGGGCATCTAATCTACACAAGGCCCTCGGGGTTCAGAGATGAAAGAAAGTCCTTGTCCTCAGTGAGCTGCGTTTGGTTACTTAGGTGAAGTGCCAAGATAGACGTCCCATCTGTATGTGCTCATCGCATTCAGAATATCGCCACTGGCTTACACCAGGCATTTGAAAAATATTCAGAAGCAGGTAAAGTTTGAGCTAAGTCCCTGTATAAATCAACTCATTTGGTTCCAAGGGACAGAAATCCAACCCAAATAAGCCTAAGCAAAAAAAAAAAAAAAAAAAAAAGGAACTTCTTGGCTCAGGTAACAGGGAAATCCAGCTGTCGACTGAAGGCTGGATCTAGGAGTCAAGTAATACAATCAAGATGCTCTCTTTACATTTCAGTTTCTCAGTCCCTCCCTGCTCTGTGTCAGTCTTCCATGGCAGACAGCCTTTCTCACTGTGGCCAGGCGGGAGGGCGACATGCAGTCCTCCTGGCGTGGCCTCCCTAGAGGGAAGAAGGAACTGGCTTTCTGAATGTCCACAAACCGGTTCTGAGAAGTGTTATGGTTGTCACCTGCTAAACAAATAATGTGTTTCCCATCTGAGTGAGTGCAGGGCTTTGTCTTTGTTCAGTGCTGTATGAACTGTACCTGGACCAGCATGACCTGGACCAGCACACGTGTTCCAGAACAGCACACAGGAAGTCCTCAATAAATATGTTACCTAACTGACCTCACCAGCTACGTTTTGGCCATGTGCCCACTCCCTATCTAGGGAAGTGGGGTTTGCTACCAAAAGGAGGTTGGTAGAAAAATGTCGTGGGCACCCCCCAAATCATGATTATTTCTGTGGTCCTGACACACGAGCAAGACTTGACTGGGAGCAGAAGAGTGGAAGCTTCCCAGGCGCAGGGAACAGAATGTGTGAGGGGATGGAGGCGGGTGGATTAAATATTGGACCACAGGACGTCGGAGTGGGAAATGGGCTTAGGGAGGATCTTGTGCTGGGATCTTTCGTGTTGCTTCTTGTTCCTCCACCTCCTGCACCTGCTCTCTGCCCTGGGAGGCTGACTGGCAAGTCTCTCCTGCTGTCTGCTTTCTGGCTGGGTTTGTTGGTAGAGGTGGGAGGGAGGGAAGAGAGTAAGGTTAGGGAGTTAATGCCTCTGATTCCCTCCCTGCAGGCTGCCTTGGCCCCATGATGAGGTAAGAACAGAAACTGAGAGTAAGAGTTTAGAGACTTTGATAGCAGTTTGACAGGGAGATATTTTATCTGTTGAATCTAATACTAAAACAATTTTGGGATTTGTATTTTATGTTTTGTCATTTCATTTTTTTAAAAATACTTAATTTTAAATTCTATTTTATAAAGGTACTGGTTGAAAAAAGTTAGGTTTAAAAAAATGCAAACACAATAAAAACAAAATCCCCAAACCTGATCCTTCAGCACAAATGGGGGAGAAGCCCTGCTCTGCACAGCTCTCTCCTTTCGGTTCCAATGCCTGCTCCCCACGCCCATCCTGATGGGCCTGAGGCTGGAAACAGCTCAGTGACGACCCCTAGTGACCACACTGTGCCTGTGGTCCCCCTGGCCGGGCCACCTTTGTAAAGCGGCCCACCTCACACAATCCTAACTTGACCGTGTTACCTGCTTCCCCTTGGGACCCTGCCTGCCACAAGCTAACCCAGAAGGGATGCAGAGCCGTCGAAGGAGCTTACACAGGAACGGCAGGAGACCGTAGCAGTGCAGGTGAGGGATGGATTGAGAAGACTCCAGATGGGATGACCAAGGTCAAGGCCCACTGGCTGCAGTGAGAGATGACAAGGGCTTAAATGAAGACAGTGTCACCAAGGAAGGAGGGGAGGGGAAATGTTCCTGGATATTTAAGATATTGCATCAGTCAGGATGACAGATACCACTATATAAAGAGTTCAAGCAGAAAGGAATGAACTGTTGTGGAGGTCCACAAACTATGATCTATGAACCCAATTCAGCCCACTGCCTGTATTTATAAATAAAGTTTTATTGGAACACAGCCACGCTCCTGTTTATGTGTCAATTAGGGCCGCTTTTGCACTACAACGGCAGTTGAGCTGTGTGACAGAGACTGCATGTGGCCCTCGAAGCTGAAAATATTTACTATCTGGCCTATACAGAAAAAGTGTATTGCCTGGCCGGTGTGGCTCAGTGGTTGAGCGTTGACCTGTGAACTAGGAGGTCACAGTTCGATTCCCAGTCAGGGCACATGCCCAGGTTGTGGGCTCGATCCCCAGAGGCGGGCATGCAGGAGGCAGCCGATTGATGATTCTCTCTCATCATTAATGTTTCTACCTCTCTCTCCCTCTCCTTTCCTCTCTGAAATCAATAAAAAAAAAGTATATTAAAAAAAGTGTACTGACTCCTGAAATATTGGGAAGTAGGCACATACAGAACTCCAGAGTTACTGCAGTTTTCAGGAGGTAGGAGGCTGCACAAAATGCAGGCACACTGGCCCCATTGATCTCAGCTTCTGCCACATCAGAGCACGTGACTGCCTGCAAACCTCAGGTCTACAGACATGTGCCCGCCCTCGCCAGAAGGGACAGGGCTTCTCTCTATCTTTCAATCTGGTGCAAGGGGCTCCCCCCGCTCCTTCCCCCCTCCTGCCACCTGCAGACTAAATGCAACTGCTTGTCTTCTTGATACAGAGGTGAATGTGGAAGGGACAGGGATACACAAGCCCAGGGCTTCGGGTTGACTAGTCAGGGGTGAGGGATATGGAGGCTGGGACAACTCCCCGGTGTGGGTGACTGTGCTGGATGACAGAGCCACCTGTGGAGACAAAGAGGAGCAGAAGAGAAGATTCTGGACAGGAAGAGGAGCGGTGCCAGCAGGTTAGTTCCCAAACCCCTGCCACCTGCGGAGTCACAGCCATCTGCCCATATAAGGTTTTGCTCTAACTCCTTCACATCAGGGATATTATTCATGGAGTAAAACCATAAAGTACTTGAATATATATATATATATATATATATATATATATATTTCAAAGAAGAAGGGAGGGGAGAGAGAGAGAGAGAGAGAGAGAGAGAGAAACATCAATGATGAGAGTCATCAAAGCCCCTGACTGAGGAACGAGTCTGCAATCCGGGCATGTGCCCTGATCAGAATCGAACCGTGACCTCCTGGTTCATAGGCCGACGCTCAACCACTGAGCCACGCTGGCTGGGCCAAAAAGTACTTTTGATATAAAGTTGGTGTTCCAAACCTGGGATTAAGAGATCTTTCCACAGCTGATGAATGTCCAGCTTTCAGGCTAAGGCCGTTATACATCTTCCTTTCAGTGGTTTAAAGGAGACCTTCCAGGAATTGGAAAACATTGGCAATCCCTTTGGCCCAAGGGCCCTGTTGGCACGTGCCGTCCTGTGAATGGCTCACGGAGGCCTGAAGCAAAACAAAGAAGTGACATGAGCAGACTGGAGAGAGAGGTGATGAGAGGTGGAGGTGGAGGGGAAAGCAAGGGGTGTACCTGGGGATGGACCTCATTAAAAAGGTGAGAGGTCACTTAATCCATATAGGGCCAATGGGAATATGTGGGGAAGGGCATTGGTCTAACTGCTGACCAGCCTGAGGCCTCTGCCCCATCTTGTTTATTCTCCCGGTGGTGAGCCAGGGCCCTTCCTGCCAGAGTGGGTTCCCTACTGTTGACTGGGGGCCATGCTCTGAAATTTAGCAAGATTGTGGCAGAATGTTCTTTCCTATAATACTTCTTCCTCATCTGAGCGAATGGAGGCACCGAGAACCAAGGACCTCAACTGTGTGCCTTTATACTCCAGCAAAACTGATTGCATTAGCTTACTTTCTCCAAATACGTAAGTCCAGCTTGTAAATCCATCCTTAGATCCTCCTAATCCACTTTATATAAGACTAATTAGTGTTGTCTTCTAAATGAGGGATGCCTTCTAATGAATGGTTTTTATGTGCAGATACAATGCTGCAGGTGCTTAAACATCAATAACTGTTTAAAACAAAGGCCAGGGCCCACTAGCTTCAGTAAGAGGGGAAGTGGGCTTGAATTAAGACAGTGTCACTGAGGAAGGAGGGTTGGGGAAACACAACATGATAATTTGAATTGTTGTGGTTAAGATGAAACTTTTCTAGAGTCCAATTCACAAATCTAGAAAAGGGTTGTCATTTGTGACTAGGAACTATGTGTTCATTGTCATAAGGCCTGAATGATTTTCAAGGTCACCTTAGTCCGTGAAAGCAGAACTAAGATTTGGACCAGTGGCTTAGAAAAATCACTGCGATCAGGATTACTTTGCAAAGGTTCTCATAGTTCAGTGCTGTTGTATTTCTGCTCAGGAGTAGAAGAAAAAGAAAGGAATAAGTCCAAATTCTCTCATTTTCCAAAGCAATCCATAGGCTTATGTTTCTAGAAGTCTGGGTAGGAGATCAGGTATGGCTGGATCCAGGGGCTCAATTTCTTCCTCTCTTGTTCTTGCTCTGCCTTTCTTTGTGTTGTTTTTTCCTGAGGTTCACATATTGTCAAAGTGGCCCAGGGAGGGTCAAGCTTACCTGCTCCTTAGAGCCTACAGTCCCTCTTTTCTGATTGTTAAAATGGTAAAAATCGGGGGAGAGATTTGATGGCCCGAGCTGGGCTTGTGACTTTTCTTGAACCAATCGTGTGCCCAGCCTTGGGGGAGAGGATTGGGTCAGCCTTGCATGAATGAGCCACATGGACTGAGAAGGGGTTGGTGGTGATTCTCCAATGTGATGCTGGGGTTAAAAATATAAAAACTCAAAGATAAGCAGGTGGACACATCCTGTCTTCTCCATTATCAAGGTTAATCCTCTTATTCATTCAATTCCACAAATACATACGTAGCAGGCCTGCCTAGCTGCTGGGTCCCGCCTTGGAGGAGCTCAGGAAGGGCCCTCTTAGACACTTGCAAGCATTCCCCTGGTTCAGAAGGGAAACTGCAGCTCCTGCAGGGCGCCTGCCAACACCAGGAGTTCCCACCAGCACCTGCCAACGAGGGCCCTTCCAGCTCCACAGGCCCCTCCCTGGACTCCGATAGAACCAGTGATGTGTTGGAAGGAGCAGGCGACAGCGTGCCTGGCTGGGTCCTGGAGCCCGGGCCGTGGGCGCCCCCTGGGGGAGAACTGGCGCGCCTGCGTGCCGCGGACACCCGCCGGGTCCTGCGGGGCTCCTCTTCTTCCCGATCTTTCACAAACTGGGCCTGGAAGCGTTTGATGTGAAGTAACGCTAAGCTGTGTATATCACCATCTGTGCCTCGTTAACCAACAGCTCCGTAGGCGCTCAGTGGGGGAGACCAAACCCGCGTCACAGGAAGCCCCTGAGCGTCTCTCCAGCCCCTTCCCCACCAGCCCTCACCGCACAGGCGCGGCCCCGCGTTCCCTTACTTCACCATTTCCAGCTGAGGTGAGTCAGCTCAGCATAACCATAATCAAAATAATATTAACTGCTACAATTTTGAGTACTTTGAAGGCGCTTTGCACCCCATTTCTTATGTAATCTTCAGGATCACCGCATGGGAGGGCGTTTTACTGTTTTACAGACTTAGAAGTAACTTGCCCGGCTAGTGCAAGGTCAGGCCAGAGCCACAAGAGGGCGCTCGTTCCTTTTTCCTACATTGTCCTATGGCTCTCGCTTTTCTTGGGAGAAAACTCACATTACATGATGACAAATGTAAAACCCCCCATAAACACCTACGCGTGCACGTGTGTTTGTTTATTGGGAGTATGGGCTGTAGGTAGAGTGCGCACATTTCTGGAACTGGAAATTACGCCACATCTGGTCTGACAGTAGGCAGAAGTTTTGAATTTAGGAGTCTCGTACAATCTGGGATGTTGGTCATCAATACCATATGGGCCGAAACTGTAAAGCTGCCAGAGGCCTTCGTGATTTATGGCTGGAAGCCAGTTGGTGTGTGTATGCATGCAAGCCTGCACACTTACCTGGAGCTCCCTCTCAGGTTAGCCCGGGTTCTCCCTTGCCTGGTAACACTGAGCACTAACGGTTAGGGCAGCTGCTTTCCTCTGCCTCAGATAAGCTAAAGGCTCCCGTCTCCCTCTTTCCCCATTTCCCCCTCCCAACTTCCCCTTGTTCCCAACGGTTGCTCTGGCTGAGGGTTCTGCATGTCCAAAATCTCCTTATTCTTTGCAGAGGAGAGCATCAGTATTGGAACAGACCATTTCTGAGTGCTCCATTTCAATAGGCCACTTCCGGTTGTAAGCAGCCTCTCTAATTATCAATTGATTTAAAGTGATAGTTTTTAAACCTTCATTAAGGAAGTTTGTATTCATTGATCCCCCCACCAGACTTTAGGCTCTAGAGGGCCACGTTTCTACTGTACACACTGAAGCCTTACTATGTACCTGTGTTGGGTCTTGATGCTGGGTGCCTATCTGTGGTTCCCAAACCTGCTGGGACAAAAAAAAAAAAAAAAAAAAAAAAAAGGCGTATGTCTGAGGATTCTGTCTAGATCAGTTTGGGACCAAGCCTGGCAATCTGAGTTACATGCATAAGTGGCCCATCCCTATGGCACGTACCTCTGGTGCCCCGCCCCCCCACCCCCCCCAGCTCATATCATGGCTTCATGGGGTGGGGGATCCCTGTGACATTGGAAACAGAGCTTGGGTCTGCGGTCAGGGATTGAAAATGGATTCTGCCACACTACTGACCCACTTAGCAGTGGCCTAAGGACTGTGGACAGGGCTGTGAGCAGTGCCCTCATTTGCTCATTCTGTATGGAGGGAGAGGTGGTCTGAGGTAAGTTTAGTGGTGAACAATTTGGTTAGGAGTCTGGGAGGAACACGATTGGAGGATTCAAGACCAGGAGTCTGGGGAAGAGACATAGGACCGAACCAGGTAGACAAGATGACTCATCTGCCATCTTCTGCCCTTGGTGGCCCCAGTGGGCCCATGATTGGAGGAGCTACAGTCTCAGGGACAGAGGCTCTGCGTGGGCTCCCTCGGACCAAAGCTGGTCCAGTTACTGTCACTGCTAACTACCCAAAGGGTTGGTGGCAGAGACCAAAGATGAGCCCTTGATATGGTGCCACTTCTCAAGGAGGTAGTCTGGACATTTGCGGGCAAGTTGGTTCCATGTCACCCTAAAAGGAGACATTTGGAATTGATCCCACCAGATATTCATTTGCCTTTCCTGTGCCTCTGCTAGTATCAGCCAAGGTTCAGAGGGCCTGCCTACTGACCTGAGATCCCAGTAATAGCTTTTCAGACCAGGGGCCTCATTCATAATGAAGGAGATATGACAATGGGGATATGAGCACAGAGTCCTCTGGGCCCACCATATGTGACATCATCTGGGAGCCAATAGAAGGTTGGAATGGCTTATGGGGCCTTTTATCTCTCAACTGGAATCAGCTCTGATGTGTCCACAGAGGAGGCCAGAGGCCAGATAAATAGGAGCATGGGTCTGGGAGGGTGTGCTCAGTGGGGCACAGATGTCTAGGAGCAGGGGCAATGGGAGAGCTTAAGGGAAGTGGAAGGGGTGGCAAACAAGCAAAAAACCCCCAAAACAGCTCTCTAGGTGCCCTCTCTGGTGGTTCTGACCAGTGAGACAGAGAGGTTTGGGAATCTGTAATTTTAAAAAGCTTTTGAGGGAATTTAGGTGCTCTCCCAAATTTGGGACCCACATGGGGGTGGAATGAGGATGGAACATGGAGCAGAAAGAGGCAGGTGTGAGTCCCGGCTCCACTGCCTTCCCACGGGGACCTCCCTTCTTCACGGAGTTACTGGCTTACTGTGTATACTCTTTTCTCCTTTATAGAATTGTGAACACGATATCACATGGGATCCTAGTGTGTGACCCATTATTAAATGGGTTAGATACTAGTACATGAGACATAGAAAACAATGCCTGATTAGCACAAGGGCGCTGTTAAAGCACCAGCTATTTTTATGTAAATTATTGTTATTGTTAACAAAGGTGGGGGCACAGAAAAGGGACTGATAAGGGCCCAAGACATACTTGAATTTTTTCTGTCTGTTGGCTCTTTAAGAACCAAGCAGTAGGGGCCAGGACCGACATTTCTTTCTTTTTCTTTCCCCCAATTTTTATTTGGAAGTAATTTAAAACTTACAAAAAGTTGCAAATATAAAATAGTGCAAGTAGCACTTCGTAACTTTTACTCAGATTTAACTATTGAAGCATTTTATTATCATTTTCTTTATCATTCATGTTCTTTATCTTTCTTCCTCTCTAAATATATATGGACTATTTGTGCGTACATTTTTATATACACATACATACTTTTATATACATGTATTAATATAAATATATTTATACATACTATATTTGAGTGTATCTGTTTTTTAACTTAATAATTTAAGAATAAGTTACATTTATTGTGGCCTTTAAGTCTAAATACTACCTTATACTAAATACAAACGTACATGCTACAATAGGGATAATCTCCTACATAACCACAGTACAGTTATCAACCTCACAGTTTACACTGATACAGTATTTTATCTAATCTACTGTCCATCGTCCAATTGTATCAGTTGAGCTAACGATGTCCTTTATAGCATCTCCCCCTCTAGTATAGGATCCAGTTGAGGGTCAGGTATTGCATTTGGTTGTCCTGTCTCTTTAGATTTCTTTAATCTGGAACATTTCCACAGTCTGTCTTTGTCTTCTGTAACATTGACACTATTTTTAACCTTTATTGAGATATAGTTGACATGTGACATTGTGTAAGTTTAAGGTGAACATGATTTGATACACTTGTACATTGTAATGTGATTGCTGCCATAGCATTAGCTAACACCTCCATCATGTCACACAACTACCATCTCTTCTTTTGTGTGGTGAGAACATTTAGATCTACTCTCTTAGCAGCTTTCAAGTGTACAGGTTAGCAGCATCAGCTATGGCCAGAATGCTGTGCATTAGGCCCCCAGAACTTATTCATCTCCTAACAGGAAGGTTGCACTCTTTGACCAACCTTTCCTCATTTCCCCAACCCCCAGGCTCTGGGAATCACCATTCTACTCTGTTTCTACAAATTCAGCTTCTTTAGATTCCACATGCGAGATCATATAGTATCCGACTTAATTTTCTTGATTCCTTTATTTGCGCCACATTTGGTCACTGTTGATACATTCTTGCAACTTCCACTCAGGAACTACAGGCCATGAGCAAGCGTGCTGTGTTAAGAGGGGTCCACACAGAGAGCAAGCATGAGCGAAGGTGCAGAGGTAGAAACCAGGGAGGTGTGGAGCTATACATCCAGGGTCACAGATCCTGTTCTCAGGAACAGTGAGCTCCATGCTGAGGCTGAGAACACAGTCAGCATTTTCCTTTGGATCTTGAGTGATGTCTCTCGGGTCTAGCGAATATTGGGTTTGTGTGTGTGTGTGTGTGTGTGTGTGTGTGTGTGTATGTGCGCGCGCGTATATTTGTAAGTTATGAGTACAATCTTGCTTCGCCCCTGAAAAGGTAAAATGTCATTTTAATTATTTACTTGGCCCTACTCTGAGGTCTCTGAACTGCCATTTCTGCATAATAATAACTGTAATAATAATATAAAGCACAGCAACAATAATGATAATTGCCTGTCTCCCTGGAGTTCTGTGAGGATAAAATGAGATAATGAACTCAAAAGTGCTTTGTAATCCAAAAAGGTCTGTACCGGCAGCATATTGCTAAATACCTGTTATCATCACTCCCCTCATCATGTGGGCCTCTCCCTGGTTCGTTGGAGTGAGAGTGCACATGACGTCGGTCTTTATTTTGGACAGAGTGTGCAGACACAGCCTTAACGTTTCCTCCCTCTTTTTGGGAGGAGACAACTAGCTTTTTAAAAAGTTTGACCAGATGTCAGGAGGTTTTACATATACCATCTTATGTTAATGAAAAATAAAGCCCTTATTATTATTATATATAGTCAATATTGCCCTTTTTTTTTTCTGAACTACTTAAGAGCAAGCTGGTGATGCCCTCCACCTCTAAATTCTCCTATGAAAGGACACTCTCCTTAATAACCAGAACACGTTCTTCAAAATAAAAAAAAAACCCACCACTGATACATTTCCATCCAAACTGCAGATCCTGTTTCACTGTCCCGACAATGCCATTTTTTCCTTTTTGGTCAGGATCCAGCCCAGGATCACATTGTATTTAATTGTCAGACCTCTCCAGCCTCCTTCGGTTGGGAATAGTTATAATTTCTCAGTGTTTCCCTGTCTTGCATGACCTTGAAAGATTTTATGACCTTCAACCTGGGTCTGATGTGTCAGGCCATGCATTCTTGGCAGAAATTCCACAGAAATTTGAGATTGAATTAGAAGTGAGATTTCCCCCCTCCTCATGAAGTCTTCCTTGATTGCCCCAGACCCTCCGGTCCTTTCCTTCTCTGAGCAAACAAAACTTAGCAGAAAACATGGATCTGTATACCAGAGCACATTGTTAAAGTGACAGAATTATGGTAGGCAGTATAAAGGGCACACGTTTTTGAGATTAAGAGCTAATCTCATCTTTATGTTTATTTCCTCTTCTATCTTCTCTCTCCCCAAACCATATAGTAGATGCCTGATCAGTCTGAACTAAAACATACATGAAAGTACCCAGTGAAGATGGACTCGAGAGGGGCAGTATGGTGGGTTCAGGAGTTAGTGAGAAGATGCTTGCAGCAACCCTTCCCACAGCCCTCAACCGTGACCACACGCAATTCCAGCTTCTGTAAGTCTGAGTACTCTACACAGCCCCTTCTACTAGGGCTTTATTTTATAAATTTCAGAGATGGCAGGTGATTGTTTCACATTAAATTTCAAAGTCAACTGCTCTTGACAGATAGTTCTGATTGATTTTACCTTCTGGAGAATTCTTGCAACAGATCTTAGAAAAAAAAAATCACTGTGTCAGAATTTAATGTTCTTAGCCCAGTGATTTTCAACCTTTTTCATCTCATGGCACACATAAAGTAATTACTAAAATTCTGTGGCACATCAAAACATATATCACATGGTTTGTTGATCTGACAAAATAGGTTTCATATTGATTCATTCACACCAGATGGCTACTGTTGTGTTGGCTGTTGTCACTCTTTTATTTGACAATCGAAGGCAAAAGTGGTCCCTGCCCCTGGAAATCTCTTTCTTAGCTTAAAGGAGGCAAGGAAGCAAGTCGATAAGCCTACAGCCAAGCATCCCAACCTCCTTACTTTTCTGTTTCTTCCATACCCAGATAAGCGTGGGAGGTGCTGAGTTTAAAGTTTAGGTTAGCTACTTGGTGCCCTGTACAGGTACCAGAAGTGATCTCCCAACTGTTTCTGCTTTTCCAAGGCTGCCTTTGAAGAGGGCTGTGATGAATTGCACCAATAGTGCTGTAGGTGGCGCTGTGTACTCAGTGCAGGGTGGTCAGCGTGTCTCCCAAGATTTGTGTTAGAGGACACGGCCTCTGGCATCTTTTTAGTTAAACTTGATCTATCTGCTCAGCGTCTTTTGAGCAAGTGTGAGAAACAGATTAGCCGGCTTCTGACCCTAAACAGAAGGTCAGCCATTCCGTGCTCAAACGGAGCGTTCACCATGGGCTCTATGTTGTCCTGGCTGGGCTTTGGAATTATGCCCAGGGGCTGGGAAAACGACCCTAAGGTGTTTTGTCGGACCCTTTGCCTGGGGAGTCTTTTCTGGGTTTTGTACTTGGAAGCACATTCGAGTCACATTCTAAGAGTGTGGGGAGTTGGGTTGAACATAACTCGATCAGCTTCCCTATAAGCAGCACCTGCTTGGTGTTTCAGCCGGCAGAACTCCATGTCTTAATCCAGTATTGCACTTTAAAGCGGGCATCTATTTTAATGAGGCCTTTATTGCCCCCACCCTGCCCCCTGGTCTCTGGAGCGCCTTTTGTTAAAAATCTTCAGGACCATTCAGGAAAACCACGACATTCTGGGGGCTCTGGGATTATGTCCCTAAGAGCAGGGTGCCGAGTGTGTCACGCCAGCCGAGCTGCAGGATCGCCAACTCCCCAATTCAACCTGGAGGTTTCAGGTTGCATAAAATGAATCCGTGTCTTATTCTTACAGAGTTTGAACGTGCAGAACTGAGAGAACCGAAAAGCATCTTAGGATCTTAGAACCGTGTGCTAGATGACCTTCTAGTATATTACAATCCTAATTCCCTAAACACATGTACTGAAGGCGGGTCTGACTTCAGGTGTCTCTTATGTTTTCTTGCATCGAAGGGAATGAGATGACACCCATTATGTGTCTATAATGAAGTTATTCAAGTTGAATTTGACTATTTTTATTTTTCCTGTTTATTGCCTTCAGATGGCTTCTCTTTTTACTTGTGACCTGTAGCTGGCTCTATGGTGTTCCTTGATTTGACATGCATAGTTTGGTGCTGCTTAATGTATGAGGTTGATTCACTTTTGCCCTGGCTGGCAGGGAATCTTGAGCTGGCTTATTCAGTCTCACAGGTGAGGAGAATGGAGGACGAAGGTTCTCCCCGCTCCCCCCAGAACCTCCCAACCCTCATCACTATCCCATCCTCTGCATCTGGATCTTTGAGGACCTCAGGTTGTGTGTGAGTGTGTGTGGAGGGGGGTTGTCCACTGGAGCAATCCGATGATGAAGCAGATATTGACTAAGTCTGGGCACTAGGGCAGCAGTCCCTCTGGGTGATCGGAGGGCAGTGTGCTGGCTAAAAGATCCGCCCCAGAGGGCAGAGGAGAGCATGAATAGCATGGCTCCTCAGTTCTGGGGGCTAGAGTGCCTACTTGAATGGAATGGAGTGTGGGCCACCTGTGAGCATGAACTCAGCTTCCATTTGTCTTCCCAGTGCTGAGGGTTGCTGCTTGAATGCAGGCAGAGTATGAGGCACATCTTGGGCTGTGGTATGTGTTCTGTCCACATGGTCTCTCCAATCCCCTCATCACTTCCTTTTTATCACCCTTCCCTCCTCCCTCCCCCATCACTTACTCTAGGGGTGGGGAAGACTTTGTCCAGCTTCATATCTTCCAAATCTTCTTGGTTTGCCCTTGTCAGGTAGAGATTATCTATGCTCACTCACATCTTCAAGAAGATGAAACTTTCCAGCCTCTCTTGTAGTTATGTGGGGCCATATGATTTGTTCTAGCCAATAAAACGTGAATGGAAGTGGCACTTATTGGTTCTAGGCAGTAATGGGCCGAATTGTGCACCCCTCCAAATTCACATGTTGGAACCCTAATCCACAATGTGTGTTTGGAGAGAGGGCCTTTAAGGAGGTAATTAAATTTAGATAATGTTAAAAGTGTGGAGTCCTAATCTAATATGATTGATGTCCTTATAAGAGGAAGAGACGAGGGATGTGTGCACAGAGGAAAGGCCATGTGAGGACATAGAAGGCAACTACCTATAAGCCAAGCAGAGAGGCCTCAGGAGAAATTAAACCTGCTGACACCTGGATCTTGGACTTAAAGCTTTTCGAACCAGGAGAAATAAATTTCTGTTGTTTGAGCCACCCAGTCTGCGGCATTTTGTTATGGCAGCCTGAGAAGACGAATGCACAGGCTGAGGAATTTAAAATGAGTGTGAGCTCTCCGTTCTCTCCCTTCCTCTGCTGCACTGACCTTCAGGGCCGTGTGTTCTAGATGATGTTGCTAAAAGATGGAGGAGGAAGGCCCAACCCAAATAAGTGATCTTGTGGCAAGCCACTGGTATTTCTGGTTCAGTTTTTGCTGTGGGATAACCTGACATTGGTTAGGCAGGCTAATTCAACCTGGGCCTTGCCTTGTGAAAACAAAACCCAAGCATCGGATGCTTTGGCTCTGTAGTTCCAGAGGATGAATCCTCCTTGAGGCCACGGATACCTCATGTCTGGATGCACAAATGGGGCTGGCTCACAGGGTGACTGGGAATATGAAGGTGAAAAGAATGGGGTAATACATCAAAATATTATACTGCTGCAATTATGTAGAGCCCCAAGGGACCTAAGAGGCTTCCTCTAAGTGTTCAAGCTGTGCCCTCCAGCTCTCAGAGACCTGATAAGATGTCTGAGGTGGGGGTCAAAAGCAAGGTGGGACTCTGGTTTTTCTCTCTTTAATCAGAGCAACTCTACGTTTAATCTGTTTAGGGTTCTGTGTGAGATTTAATTTAAGCGAAGAGTTCTGTTGCTGAAGAAAATTTTTTAAATCACGGTGACATTTCCACAGTCAAATACAGATTTGTTGAGTATAGTTTGATTCGGCCAGAGCTCTACATTGATAGCTTTAAAATCATAGGCCTCAGTTCAGCTCAGTTCCTTGATCCTTTAGGTGACTTGAAAAAAAATAATCTCTGACTCATGGAAGTAGATATGTACAAAGTACAGGATTTACTTATTGTGGGTTTTAATGCATTAATTTATGTTTAAAAAGGTATTTATGGATGGCACCAATGGCATACAGTGAAGTACCAGCGATACCTAAGCTATAGCCTGAAAAGGGATGTGTGTGTTTCACTTGCTGTTGCTCCCAATGCTGTGCTCACAGCAGACATTGCTAATTAAAACCAGAACTCATTCCTACAGAGCCCAGATTTAGCCCTATAATTCTTTTCAATATAGTATTCTAGCTAACGACTTCCAACTAATTGGAATTACACACAAAATGAGACCTCTTTTATCATCTTTATGCATAATCAATATAATTGGGGTTCATTTATCTGTATTTTTGAATGCTGGGTTTCAGAGCTGTAGTAAAGTTGGTAACTCAGTGGTCAGTACTTCTGGAAGCCTGCAATGGCCATGCCCGACAGGTGTGAAGTGATATCTCATTGTGGTTTAAATTTGCATATCTGTGATCCGGAGAAAGACAAATCAGAGAAAGACAAGTACCATATGATTTCACTTGTATGTGGAATCTAATGAATAAAATTAACTAATAAAGTAGAAACAGACTCATAGAGTCAGAGAACAGACTGGCAGCTATCAGAGGGGAGGGGTAGTGGTGGGCTGGGTGAAAAAGATGAAGGGATTAAGCAACCCCCCTCCCTAAACTTATAGACACGTATGGTGATTATCAGAGGGAAAGGGGGGCGGTGAGAGGAGATAGGTGAGCATATAGTGGGGATAAATGGTGATGGAAGGAGACTTGATTTGGGGTGGTGAATGCACAATACAATATTCAGATGATATATTATAGAATTGTACACCTGAAACTTATGTAATTTTATTAACCAATGTCACCTCAATATAAATGCAATAAATAGAAAATAAAAAAGTTCCTATTACAAGAAAAATAATTTCTAACTATGTAAGATGATGGATGTCAACTAAACTTATTGCGCTAATTATTTTGTTATATATACATTTATCAAATCATCATGTTGTTTAACAAAAACTAATACAATGTTAATTATATCTCAATAAAAAGAGAATAAAAAAATAGTATTTCTAGTCAGTGAAACAGGAATTGAGGTCATCTTCTGAGAGGTGGTGGGGCTAAGGATGATTGGGAGTAAAAATGATTGGTCCAGCTGAGTGTGTGTGTGTGGGGGGGCAGCTCAGCATTTCACCCCGCATGGGGACCCAGCTATGGTTGAACAGCCTGGATTTTGCAATGTCACCTGTTCATATCCCACTTCCATGCTGATTCTCTTACATGTGGGATCACCCAGGTGGGCAATAGGCAGGTGGGTGGAAAGTTAAGAGCAGCCAAATCCTGGGCTATTAGTAGAAGCAGAGTTAAGCGTATGGGCTTGGAGACCAGCCAGGCTAGAGGGGACTAGTTGAGTAGAGAATGGGACTGAATGTGGGCATGAGGGCAAAGAGCAGGCTCAGTGAGAGAGGGGGCTGGGTCGGGGTGGGGGGAGCAGTGAGATGGGACTTTCAGAACAACGGCACTTACTATGATGTTTTGGAGGTAAGACAGGTCCATGCTCACACAGCCCATGAAGGGGCTTGAAGGAGAGGGGTAAGGCCCCTGGGTGTTTCAGGACCATGGATGATGTATACATCTCGGAGGATATCGGCTACAAGGGTGGTAACAAGGTCGGAAAGTCCCTGAGGATGGCAGGGAATAGTTCTGAATGTCAGTTTACAGCAGTGATGGGAAAGGGGAGAAGGTGGAAGAATTGATTCAAGAGCATGTGAGCGGAGCTGGTGAAGTAAACTAAGGAATATGTGGATCCTAGACTTGGAGTGAGTAGGAGGAGCAGTGACTTCCCTTGGAGGCCCTGGAGCAGGAGGGCGTTTCACTTGAGAGGAAGTGGAAGGGGAGAGAACATGAAGGCTGAGAGGCAGGGGGACTCAAAGAATCCCCCTTCTGATTTGAGCATGGTGGAAGAGATGAGAAGGCTTGACTCAGCCCGGGGAGGGGGATGGGCAGAGTTGGACAGGGCTGAGAGGAGCCTGAAAGGAGAATGTGCACAGGTATGGGAAGCTAGGAGAGTAAAATGATGGGCCCTGGTAGTGCTGGGGGGTGGGGGTGGGGAGAGAAACGGGGGGAGTGTTGAGAGGGGTGTGTTTCTTTGCCTTTGGATGAGTTAATGTAGTTGATCCCATTCCAAGGTTTTGCTATGGATATGACAGATTCTACTTACACTGGCAACACAAGGGCAACTTTTATTTTTGTTTTTGTGTGAGGAGGTGTGCTACCCGTAGAGGCAGGGAGACGGGCCATTTGCTATTCACTCCCAAGTTTTGATAGATCAGAAATACAATTACAATCAAAGATGAATAGTTAAATTTTAGGACGTCAGAGTAATTGGGAAGAATATTGGTTTGAGACTCGGGCACCATAGAGGTTATTACAGATAGTTGGATTGCTAATACTGCTGTGAAATTACCTTTGATTCCTGGCATAGTAGAGAATAGATATAAAATATTCCTGTGAGCTTGGAAACATTTTCTGGGGCAATAGCTGCTGGCAAGTCTTCTGTAGGTAATTACAACACAAATTCTCACACATCTGCTTAGTGGATGGCCTATCAGTGATGCTTAACGATGATGATTTGTTTCTGGTTGGATGTGTTAAATTGTCAGCTATCAAAAATTTTATGCGTGAGACCGCTGGGAATGATGAGATTGCAAGAGCTTTTTCAACATACACCCTCCACAGGGATGTTTCAGCGTCCTGTGCATCATCTAGCATCTGTTTTTGTGAAGGAGAAAGAATCTGGACCATCAATTTGAATACCAATTAAATGGCTTAAAATGTTCCTGGTAAATGCATTGATCCTGCATAATCTGGCCCCAACCAAAAAGCCATTGGCTAGCAGTGCCTGGCACAGTTAGTTCTCCATAACTATTAGCTGGCATTACTGGTGCAACCCACTAATACCAATGTTCATTGAAAACTTTGTGTCAGGCACTGTTACAAGCATATTGCATATACTCATTATCAGAAGGTTCTTTGCCATAAAATAAAAATAATATGGAAGACCTGGTATTACATACAAAGGTATTACATATAAAGATTAAGAGAAAAAATTAATTATTAAGTGCTGAGTGAAATGATATTAATTTGCCTGAGAAAAGATGTACATCTAGGAGTTTGGTGACCACCCCAAAAAGGAGAGGACTTACAGAATTTAGAGAAATCCAAAGGTTATGAAGGTGACTTATATTATGGGAGGGAAATTTCAGGTTCTAAGAAAACCCTGTTCTTAGGGGTCGGGGGGCTCAGCTTCCTGTGCCCCTGGAAGTTCCTGGGGACCAAACTCAAAAGTTTCCTGATTAGCACTTTGGTCCTTGAAAGAAGAACAGATAGATGATCATCTGAGAAGAGCAATTATTCAAAGTCTGTCCCTTGTAACCCCAAACTTAAATACCATCACCTTAAACACACCACATGAATTTTTCTTTCTGAGCCAGTCAAGAGAATGAATACCTATAATAGAAACATAATTATAAAGTATAATGAGAGCTCCAGTGTTTTAACCATGCATTATGACAGGTGCCTTAGGTAGTATATCTTATTTAATTCTCACAACAAATAGCCAAAAGGGTTATTCCCCCCCACATTTTACCATGAACACACTGAAGCTCAGAAAGTTAAGTTACTTATTCAAAGTCACACGTAAGCTAAATGGTATGGTGTTGATTGTATATGACATATTATTTAAAGAAATAGGACCAGCTTCTTTAGAAAACAACTTTTATTTCAAACTATTTCTTAATAATGAGATTGCTCTATATCAGGGGTGGGCAAACTTTTTGACTCGAGGGCCACAATGGGTTCTTAAACTGTACCGGAGGGCCGGAACAAAAGCATGGATGGAGTGTTTGTGTGAACTAATATAAATTCAAAGTAAACATCATTACATAAAAGGGTACGGTCTTTTTTTTTGTTTGTTTTATTCATTTCAAATGGGCTGGATCCGGCTCATGGGCCGTCGTAGTTTGCCCACGGCTGCTCTATATCCACATTTGGAATTACGTTGTCCCCCACTGACATTTTACAAGAAGCCTGGTACTTCACACCACGATGTGGTTCCACAAAGGATTGAATCAGTGCTTTAGTTTCATTATCAATAAAATTATATCTATTACCCTTCTTCCCTTCTAACTCCCCTAATAAAAGCCTTGGGCTACTGAGCAGAGGTGACTGACTGACTGACTGACTGCTGTTCCAGGGTTGCCTTGGGGGGATGTGAAAACAGGCAAATGACCTCTTTTGACCTTGGACCCCTAAGGGAGGATTGTTAGAATTCTCCTTGTAGAGGAGTTGGATAGGGCCTTTGAAGGAGTTGTATTAGAATCCTATTTTCCTTTTTCTCCCTTTTATTTTGGTAGGTGAGGAGAGATTGAGTAATGTGCCTAAGGTCATACAATTATTTCCAGGCAACCCTTGCACTCAGGTCTCTTGTCAGATATTTAAAGGGCATTTTCTTTTTCTTACCACTTTCGTGAGGTTCATTCTTTTGGGATGTTACTCAGTCTGCATTCAAAATAATGAGAAAAGTTGTCGTGTGCGTGTGTGTGTGTGTGTGTGTGTGTGTATCTGTGTGTATGTATATATCTGTGTGTATGTGTCTGTGCATCTGTGTGTGTGTGTATCTGTGTGTGTGCATTTGTGTGTGTGTATCTGTGTGTATCTGTGTGTGTGCATCTGTGTGTGTGTGTATCTGTGTGTGTATCTGTGTGTGTGCATCTGTGTGTGTGTGTATCTGTGTGTGTGCATCTGTGTGTGTGTGTATGTGTGTTTCTGTAGAATTTCTCCAAGAAGATGAAGCAGAGACTATCAGGGACCATTACAAAGTGGAAGCAACCCACGGAGATAAAAGCCCACCTCCTGGGGGTAGGTGTGCCGAGCCTGAGCTGGTGCTTATGGAGTGAGAGTGGGGAGGGCTCAGCCTAAGACCGGGCCTGGATGCTTCTGCTGTACCAAGTCCAGACCCTGGAGCAGGCAGCCCCAACTCCTGGCATTTGGGCCCTTAGGTAATCCCCCCTCCTCGTCAGCTAATTTAAATCCCCTCAGTGGCCAAAGGCTTTTTTTGAGTGTGACCTAGTGACTTGCTTCTAACTAATAGACTATGTGCATGTGGGTGATGGGGTGTCACTTCTGTGATCAGGATACAAGAAGGCTGGCTTCCAAAGGCCTGGTGTGGGGCAGGCCCGGTGGGGGACAAGAAGGGAGAGAATGGGAGACATCTCTAATACTGTCCATAATAAAATAAAGTAACATTTAAAATAAAAGAAGAAGACAGGCTTCCTCCTGCACCCACCTTCCTGCTCTCTTGCTTGCTCACTGCGAGGGAAACAAGCTGCAGTCGGAGCTGCCGGGTGGAGAGGCCCACACAGCACACAGCTGAGGGAGGCCTCCAGTCAGCAGCCGGCGGGGAACCGAGGCCCTGAGTCCAACAGCCCTTAAGGAGCTGCATCCTGCCCCACCCGTGTGAGTGAGCCTGGAAGTGGGCCTCCTCCCGCTGAGCCTTGAGAGCCCTGAGCCAGGGACACAGCAAAGCCCTCCAGAATTCCAGACCTGCAGAAACCTGAGGTAATAACTGTGTGTTTCTTAAACTGCTAAATACGGGGGTGACTTGTTATGCAGCAATAGCTAACTAATGCAGACACACTTACCTTCATTGAGGAGTGGTTGCGGGAAGGCCGTAGGAGAGTGTTCCATCTTGTCTCCCCACATTAGTGGTTTTAGTACTAGAAGCTACTGCCTAGGGCAAGGATATGCTTTGCCACGGGTGTGAATTAATATTTGGACGGGTTTATTGTTTGATGTTTATCGGTCACGGTCATGAGGTTCTGAGAGTCAACAACCTTCACAGCATCAGCCATGGCCTTGTGCTGCTGAGTTCCGAGGTGATAAAATGTTTACCTGAAGCACATTGAGAATAATGATTTTTATCCAACAATTTCAACATTAACAGGTTACCTTCAGCATCAAGCATGGCTTGCTTATTTTTTAACTTACAGTTAAGGGTTGGGTCACATGTAGGTTCTGTGTGAGATCTCATGAATTTCCACACGGTTCTGGGCTTTTTAGGCCACTCACCCACCCCTGCTATTTGAGACCTATTCAGACATTCGGAAGCAATTTATCTCAGACTCTCGCCTTTGTTCAGTCACGTGATGTGCAGGTTCAGACAGGGACGATGTGCTGGGACCCTCAGCCGCTGTGGCCAGGGTTGTCCATAGCAGTGTCCACATCCAAGCATTGTTTCTGATGTTCTGAGGTGATATAAAAGCTGAAGCCACAACTTGTTGATTGCTTGAAAGAGTTGGGAATTATGTAAGAAAAGAGATCTCAAAGAGTTTGCCTTCTTGGAGTCTGTCTGCTAAACAAACATGAGGCACAATGGGAGAAGATAGTAGAAATAGCAAAGACTTGGGAGTTAGGTGCATCTGAGTTCAAATTTAGGCATCAACTTTTACTGACATGTGACCTGGGGCACATCACTTTCTCTCCTGGGCCTCAGTTTTATCATCTCTAAAACGGGGATAATAATACCTAACTTGAAGGATCATTACAATCCTATATTATAAAAGCCCTGTGGTCGTGACCCCCTAATGGCATCACGACCAAACAACCGGTCAGAGCAGCGCGGTGGAGGCAGGGCCCGTGGCTCCGCACAGCCTCTAGTTTGTTTAATAAGGTAAAACATATAAAATGCCTAGTCTGTACGTGCTATTTAAAAAAGAGCAACTCTGAATGTTCCCTATCGAGGTCCCGCTATGTCTTCTAATGGTACCTGACAAAGACACATAACCCTGGTTCTCCAGATGCTGATAGGCCAAAAGGTATGTGGGCTTGTTCTGGAGAAGTGTGGATTTTCATGTAGCTTTCCTTTCATTTATAGCAACAGTTGGGTGTGTGGATGTGGGAGGGTCCCCACGGGAGGGCCCTACCCCTGGACGCTCTGATTCCAAATCTGGTGCGGGGTGTGGTTCCAGCTCCTCGGGTCATTCACATGCACAGTGAGGGTGACAATCACCGCATAAAGAGCAGAAACTCGGAATCAATTACCCTTTGGGTGTTCCAAGGTAGTTCCAGTTAAACATAAAAGAGTTGAATTATTCTGCTTCAAGAAAAATAAATGGCAATCTTTTTCAATTTACAATGGTTTTCTGTGATGCAATGTAATGCCCCTCTGATTACCTATAATCTTTCAGGAAAAATCTATTCACAGCTGGCTCTCATTGGAGATGGTTTGAAAAAAGTAAAGAGAAGGGATTTGTTCAGCATTTGGGGGGCATTGAAGGTTTTTAGGCAGGTGAATGATGTGATCACATTTATATTTTACTGGTACTCTGGAGATGGTATAAGGATAAATTGGAGTAAAGATGGAAAATAGGGGACAGTTAGGATGCTATTATAAGGCTGTAGGTGTAGAACAACAGGTAAATTGAAATTTAAGAAGACGGATCTTAAGGTTCAACTGCCAAACATATTCAGTTTGTCTAAGTGTGTTTGTGCTTATGTGTGCGTCTGTGTATCTCTTAGTGCAGTGGTCGGCAAACTCATTAGTCCACAGAGCCAAATATCAACAGTACAACGATTGAAATTTCTTTTGAGAGCCAAATTTTTTAAACTTAAACTATATAGGTAGGTACATTGTTATTAACTTAATTAGGGTACTCCTAAGGTTTAGGAAGAGCCACACTCAAGGGGCCAAAGAGCCGCATGTGGCTTGAGAGCTGCAGTTTGCCGACCACAGTCTTAGTGCATGTTTGTGTTTCTGTATTTGTGTCTCTATGTGTGAGTGTGTGTGTGTGTGTTTGTGAGTGTGTGTGAGTGTGTGTGTGGTGTGAGTGTGTGTGTGAGTGTGTGAGTGAGTGTGTGAGTGTGTGTGTGAGTGTGTGAGTGAGTGTGTGAGTGTGTGTGTGAGTGTGTGTGAGTGTGTGTGTGTGAGTGTGTGTGAGTGTGTGTGTGAGTGTGTGTGTGTGTGTGTGTGTGTGTGTGTGTGTGTACCCGGAGGGCCATTGCTTCTCAGGGAAGTGCTTCCCCAGCAGGAATGCAGAGCATTCCCCAGGTGGGACTGCCCAGGTGCTGTGTCTGCGAATAGGGTTGCTCTCAGGTTAGGAAGTTCCTCCCCAAAGAGCCCTCCTCCTGCTCAAGAGTGTTGGCAGTGCGCCTTGATTTCTTTTTCTACTCAGCACTGAAAGTAATCTTCCCTGCCACTTAAAACCTTTTTATTATGAAATAATTTAAAACCTGGAGAAAGGCTGAAACACAGAGAACAGAAAGTTGCCCAAAAAACTCCTGTATTTACTTTATTCAGTTGTTAGTATTTTGCCACATTCGCTTTCTCTCTCTCCCATCTACCTTCCCATATAAAATGGTTATTTTTTTTTTCAGAATCATTTGACAGTAAGCTGCAGACATGATGTCCCTTTTACCTCTATTTCAGCATGGATTTCCTAAGAACAAGGATGTTTTTTATATAACCGCAGCATAATAATCAAATTCATAAAATGTAACATTGCAATAATGTTATTAACTAATACACATCCCATATTCAAATTTCAAATGTCCCAATCATGTCTCTTATGGCTATTGTTTTCTCTGGTCCATGATTGAATCACACATTGAATTTAGTTGTTATGTCTCCTTAGTTCTTTGATGTGGGACAGCCCCTCAGCCTTTCTTTGTCTTTTATGACATTGACATTTTTAAGAGCACAGGCCAATTACTTTGTAGGATGCCTCTCAACTTGGATTTGTCTTATGTGTCTTCATAATTAGATTCAGTTCTGCGTTTTGGCAGGAATATAACAGAAGTGCATCATAGCAGGAGGCACTCGATGTCAGATTGTTGGTGATGTTAATATTGATGATTTGGTTGAGGTGGCATCTCTCAGGTTTTTAAACTGTTACTATTCTTCCCCTTTATAAATAAATGAGCAATTTTAGGGAGATAGTTCCTGTCATTTTCTGAGCAGGAAAATGGCTGTAGTAGGTACTTTACGTACTATACCTCATGTAGTCTTCCTAACAAACTATGGAGAAGTTTACTTTTTTAAAAAATTAAATCTTTATTGTTCAGATTATTACAGTTGTTCCTCTTTTTCCCCCCCATAGCTCCCCTCCACCAGTTCCCACCCCACCTTCTGCCCTTACCCCCCCCACTGTCCTCATCCATAGGTGTACGATTTTTGTCCAGTCTCTTCCCGCACCCCCCACACCCCTTCCCCCCACCCCGAGAATAGTCAGTCCACTCCCTTTCTATGCCCCTGATTCTATTATTTTCACAAGTTTATTCTGTTCATCAGATTATTTATTCACTTGATTTTTAGATTCACTTGTTGATAGATGTGTATTTGTTGTTCATAATTTGTATCTTTACCTTTTTCTTCTTCTTCCTCTTCTTAAAGGATACCTTTCAGCATTTCATATTATACTGGTTTGGTGGTGATGAACTCCTTTAGCTTTTTCTTATCTGTGAAGCTCTTTACCTGACCTTCAATTCTGAATGATAGCTTTGCTGGGTAAAGTAATCTTGGTTGTAGGTTCTTGGTATTCATCGCTTTGAATATTTCTTGCCACTCCCTTCTGGCCTGCATAGCTTCTGTTGAGAAATCAGCTGACAGTCGTATGGGTACTCCCTTGTAGGTAAGTGACTTTCTTTCTCTTGCTGCTTTTAGGATTCTCTCTTTGTCTTTTGCTCTTGGCATTTTAATGATGATGTATCTTGGTGTGGTCCTCTTTGGATTCCTTTTGTTTGGGGTTCTCTGCGCTTCCTGGACTTGTAAGTCTATTTCTTTCACCAGGTAGGTCAAGTTTTCTGTCATTATTTCTTCAAATAGGTTTTCAATATCTTGCTCTCTCTCTTCTTCTGGCACCCCGATAATTCGGATGTTGGTACGCTTGAAGTTGTCCCAGAGGCTCGAGAAGTTTACTTTTGTTCTCCCCACTTCCCTTTCCTTTCTCATCTTATGAATGAGAAAACTGAGGCCAGTCTAAGGTCATACAACATGACTGTGATGCCAGGGTCCATCCTGTTCACTCTACAGTGTTTCCTAGGAACAGTCGAACATCTAGAACTCTCGGTACCCAGACAGGGCACATGCCCACCCCAGGTAAACCCCTGTCAATAGCAGGAAGGAACTCAAGGATGATGCCATGAGGAATTGACTTCATGTTTCCTAACGCGAGAAGGGGACAGGTTGAAGGTGCACGAAATGCTTCCTCCGCTACCCAGATAAGAATGGACAGGGGTGGTTAACAGGCTCAGCTCTGCCCATAAGCATTGGTCATGGATAGCGCTCTGTGGCTTACAAGCTGAAGCTGACTCTTTGTGCTCTGTCACGGGGGTGGGCACATGCCCTGCTCATTCTCCACGATTAGGGGACTCAGCAAGTCACTACTCAAGTGACAGTGCTGAGGGTGGGACTTGCTTGTCAGGCCATGGTACTTTTTCTTTTTAAAGAGTGGATCCATGCAGCAGATTTTAGAGCAAAGAAAGTTATCAGGGATAAAGAAGGACATGATCCATTAATGTAAGAATTGCTAAACTGGACTTCATTCAAATTAAAAATTTCTGCTCTGTGAATGACACTGTCAAGAGAATGAAAAGATAAGCCACAGACAGGCAAAAAATGTTTGCAAAAGACATATCTGATAAAGGACTATTGTTCAAAATGTACTAAGAACTCTTAAAACTCAGCAATAAGAAAATGAACAATCTAATTAAAAAGGGGCCAAAGACCTGAACAGATACCTCACCAGAGAAGATATGCAGATGACAAACATAAGAAAAGATGCTCCACATCATATGCTATTAGGGAAATGCAAAGTAAAGCAAATAATGAGATGCTGCTGCAGACTGGTCAGAATGACTGAACTCCAGAACACTGCCAACAGCAAACGCTGGCGAGGATGTGGAGCAACAGGAACTCTCATTCATCGCTGGTGGGAATGCAAATTGGTGTGGCCACTTTGGAAGACAATTTGGCAGTTTCTTACAAAATTAAACACACTTTTACCATACGATTTAGCAATCTGCTTCTTGGTATTTCACCAAAGGCACTAAAAACTTATTCCCACACAAAAACCTGCACACAGATGTTTATAGCAGCTTTATTCATAATCGCCAAAGACTTGGAAGCAACCAAGATGTCCTTCGGTAGGTGAATGGATAAATGAACCGTGGTACATTCAGACAATGGAATACTATTCAGTGCTAGAAAGAAATGAGCTATCAAGCTACGAAAAAACATGGAAGAAACTTAAATGCATATTACTAAAAGAGAAGCCAATCTGAAAAGTCTACATACTGCATGATTCCAACTATATGGCATTCTGAAAAAGGCAAAACTTGTGGAGACAATGAAATGACTCATGGCTGCCAGGGGCTGAGAGGAGGGAGGGGTGAATGGGTAGAGCAGAGGATTTTTAGGGCAGTGAGACTACTCTGGATGATACTGTAATAGTGGATACATGTCGTACATTTTTCTAACCTATAGATAACACTAAGTGTGAATTCTATTGTAAACTGTGGACTTTGGTGGTAATGCTATGCCAATGTAGGTTCATCAATTGGCACAAATGTACCACCCTGTCTGGGGGAATATTGATAGTGGGGGAGTCTATGTGTGGGGGCAGGTAGGGGGCATATGGGAACTCTCTGTGCCTTTCACTCAATTTTGCTGTGAATTTAAAACTGCCCTAAATATAATGTCTATTAAAAGAAGAGTGAACTCTGATAGAGTTAAGTGACCACAACTAACTATCTTAGTGTCTCACCAATTACTTAATGAAGATGTATAATTTTTTGAAGTCTGAAGGAAGGAGAGATATGGGAAGGAAAAGGAATAGAGGACATTGAGGAAGAAAAATTATAAAGATAGATACAGGGTGGGGCAAAAGTAGGTTTACAGTTGTTTGTATGGAAAATAATACAATAAATGATAAATAATAATACAAGAATAAACTCTGTGTTTCATGTACTCACAACTGTAGACCTACTTTTGTCCACCCTTATATAGACAGTGTGTAGAAGATATGGAATGTGTGTGTGTGTGTGTGTGTGTGTGTGTTTGTTTTGTGAATTAGGAAAAAGGCGCAACAGGTAAAACAAGTATCCTTCCTATGGCCTTTCTGATAACATTTTTCATTTTCAGTTTTAATTAAATTTATTGGGTGACATTCGTTAATAGGATCATATAGGTTTCAAGTTTTCATTTCTATGATAATGATCTGTATATTGCACTGTGTGTCCACCACCCAAAGTCACATCTTCTTCCATTACCATATATTTGGCCTCCTTTACCCTTTGTTAACCCATCACCCCCTTCCCTCTGACATTTTCACCTGTAGGCATAAAAGGGAATGAATCTCTTCGATTCTTTCCCAAGGACAGCCTGGGCTGACTAGGGATGTATTGCCTCTGAGAGATAAAGGTTCTTGCTGATCCCTTCAATTGCCTGCCATGGCCCAAGCCGGCTCTGAGGTCTGCTCCTTGCAATTGTTTTCAATTTCTGGGCATGACTATCTGACTCCACCTGCAACCAACTTTAAGAGGCAGCCAGGGATCAGGCCAGCTCCACAGAGTGGCTGCCGGGAAGGGCTGGGAGAGCCCAGACCCTCAGCCACCCCCATCATGGCCTCAGGAAAATGACAGGTGAGGACGTTGAGGAAAACTGCCTGCCTTTCAAAGACACAAGGTTTAGTTGTATGAAAGGGATGAAAGGAAGCGGGGAAATCTCTAATTATCAAACGAGATGTAGTAAGAGGGCTGGGAACCAATGAGGCTCACGGAGGAAAGAAAAGCCCACACACAGGTGCTGCAGGGACATTTCTGTGTTGTCTCCTCTGAGGCTCCTGATGACAGGAGAGAAGCGAGTGGATTGCCTCGGGAGACGGCCGACCCATCACTTTCAGCAGAGTCACTTAATAGTGGAATCACCCAGGGAATTGGACTAGATACCCTTAGAAAAGTCCCTCTTAATGGGAATTGCTCAGAGAAGATGAAAGAGGAGGGGAAGAAAGCTGAAGCGAGAGAAAAGTAGGGGAGGGAGGGAGAGAAAAAGGAAAAAAAGAGAAAAAGTGAGAACCTGCTGACAAGCTAGAGGACATGTTGCTTTCACAGCCTCCTTAACGTTCTGGACCCGGGTGTTTAAATTAAAGAGCCGAATCGGGCAGTGCACTCACTTAAGAGATCGCTAGGCTTTGGTAAACATCTCCCTGTGAACAAACAAGGGGTTAAATTTAAAAAACAAGTCACAGGAATCATTGAGAATGTTGCTGATAAGTTTGGGTTCGTGTCTTACTAAGATGCTCATTGATCAGGCTGGGGCAGTTTTCAGAGAGGAGGCAAAGTATGCCGGCCAGGTGCCTACACGACACTAGCCAGCTCACCTGTGTTTGCTTATACACGTCCCACTCCCCCACCCGCCTTAATTTGTTCGGGCTGCCATCACAAAATACCATAGACCGGTGGCTTTTAAACAACAGAAATTTATTTCTCACAGTCCTGGAGGCTGGGAGTCCAAGATCAAGGCACCAGAAGATTTGGTGCCTGGGGAGGCCTGGCTCCTGGGGCAGTGCTGGAGGCCTTTTGCTATAACGTCACAGCCTCTGAAGTCTCTTATAAGGGCGAGGCCCTCATGACCTAATCGCCCCCCAAAGATCTTGCCTCCAAATACCAGCACAAGGGGGATTAGGTTTCAGCATATGAATTTTGGGGTGACAAACATTCAGTCTGTGACAGCACCCAGTGTGCCCCAAGTGTGCCTTGATTCTCTCAGGGCCTGATAACTGCGAAAGAGCGATAGAAATTGTGAATTATTAGGCAAGTGTGAGAAATGTATTATTGTTCTAATCTTATTTTATAGCATCAATGGCAGGATCATATAAAATTATTTGTTCTGCACAGGCACAAAGTGACATTCAGGGGCATGAGAGATTCACCCAGAGCCACATGAGAGGTGGAACCAGGCGGTGATCTTGAGGTAACCACTGTTGGTCTTGTCTTCCATTCTTAGCTGTGCTTCAAAGGCCCAGCTCAGCTCTTTATGTTATGGCTGCTTCTCAGCACTGGCTGCACACTGGTGTCCTTGGAGGAAGGTGTACAAAAATGCCAGGGTTGCCCGAATCAGTTTGGCTCAGTGGATAGAGCATCGGCCTGCGGATGGAAGTGTCCTGGGTTCAATTCTGGTTAAGGGCATGTACCTGGGTTGGGGGCTCGATCCCCAGTAGGGGGTGTACAGGAGGCAGCTGATAGATGTTTCTCTCTCACTGATGTTTCTAACTCTCTATCCCTCTCCCCATATCTACCAGGGGTGGGCCTGACCCCAGACCAATCTAACCAGAACTCCAGGGTGGGAGCTCAGCATCGGTTTCAATTAAAATCTCCTCAGGTGGCTCTAAGGAACGGAGGGGGAGAACCTCTGATGTAGGCTGTCCTGAATGTTTGGACTTCGGTTCTACCAAAGACAATCAAATATCATTCGAGGGAGCTTTGAGGCTGTTTTCACGGGGCAGGCATTGCTGGCAAGGGCCAGTTACCATGGCAGAGGAAGGGCAAGGGCCAGTTACTCTGATCATCTGCAGGGCTCAGCAGTTGGGTATAGAGCCAGGTAATACCAAATGGCAGATCCTTGGTGACAGGGAACCCAAGAGAGAAGTGGAACCAATAAGGGGCTTCATGTGGCCAAGAACTGGCCCTGTTGCTTGGACAGAGGACCCTGGTGAGAAGATAGGGCTGTTGGGGGGGGGGGGGGGGGGGAGGTGGAGCTACAGAGTGAAGCTGGCAAGGTGGAGGGTGTGGGAGAATAGTGTCAAGTGTGTGCACAGAAATATCCTGGTGAACAGAGGTGAAGAGGTGATGTGGGGCTTGGACCTCAGGCGTGAGTGGCCTGAGGGTGAAGGCACAGTGGCCAACATTATGCCACACCAGAGTCAGCCGTGTAGGGCTCAAGGCCAGTTTATCAGGTCAGAGTTGGAACCTAGCTCTGGGGCAAAGGAGCCATAGCACTGGAGGAGATGCAGAGACAACCTCTCATGCTTGGAGAAGCAGGCTCCCTCCCACCATGCAGGCTGCAAAGGGAAGTGCCTCCCTGTTTGCCCTACCAGCCCGCTCCCAGCCATATGATTTGTGGGGCCTTGTGCAGAATGAAAATGTGGGGGCCCTTGTTAAAAAGGTAGGAAGAAGTGATGTTAAAAGTACGAAAATATAAAGCTTTTTCCTTTCTCCCATGGTCTCTCTCACACCTTGTCATGGCGATTTTTATTTGCTATGTAATGTCTCTCTATGTAAAGACAAACTGAAATTTTAGATTATTAGCATGAATTTTACTGTTCAACTTTATATTGTGTCATGCCAATTTTAAAAGCAAATATAAGACCATTCAACGTGTGTGCAGAATCACTGAAATTACACAATTCATATTTCATGCAAACTGTATTTTGTTCAGACCAGGAGAGTGGAAACATGGCACAAAATGAATCAACTGTTGTAATTTCACTTCCTGATAGGTGCATGTTCAGCCAATACTCTTCACCTTTGCCTTGCTGAGGAAAGGAAGGGAACTATGGCTTATTCTAGCTTTTCCTTTCCTTGTATGTCATCATCTTCAATAGAATTGGTTGGAAATAACTGGCAGGAACTCAAGTAACAAGTAAGAAAGGATGTGATAGAGTTCCTTGAGTGTTCTTAGAAAACCATTGCTTTCTTTCTGTGTGACAAGCAGGTTCTGGTTTGAATGGACAGCGTGGCCTCTGGGGCTGTCAGAGCCCTGCAGATTCACGTGCAGATGTAACATGAAACTTGTTGTCACTTTGTCTTTTGGAAGCATGTGGGTCCACCGGAATTCCAGGCTCATGGGCCAATGAGACCCCTCCATGCTAATGGGGCAGCAAGGAGCTACAGGCAATTTGCATATGAAGCATATTGCCTCTGCTCACTAGCATGCTCCAATGTTCACTGGGCTCCATTTACAAAACACAGCTTCAAAGGTAAAATTAGGAATTTCTGGGCAGGAACAGCAGAACACTGAATGGAGCAGGCAGGGCTGTGTGTGACTGCCCAGGTTGAACTGGCAGGAAGCTGGCCCTGCTTAAAAGGACAAGTTCTGCTGGCAGAAGCCTTCACAAGAGTCAGGAACTGGGGTTGTGGTTTGTAACCAAAATTGATTCCTCCTGGTTTTACTTAAATTTAGATTTTTTTAAATTGAGAAGCTCATTTTTATTTAGAAATGTTATCACTTCTGTAATTAACCTCACATTACAAGCTAAATCAGCTCCTGCCTAGATTAATTTGAGCAGGGGAATACAGAGCTGGGTGAGAAGCAGGATTAGCAGCTGGGGAAGTCAGAAATCCCTGAAAAGCTGTCAATCAGGCTTGTTGTTGGAGCCCAGGGAGAAGCTAACCGCCTAGTTATCAGCTCTCGGATGCCATTGTGAGAATGGGTCATCCTGGAGGCTCGGAGACCCAGCTGGGAGGGACAGGTGAGAAGGAAAGGGGACAGAACAGACCCTGGGGATTTTCAGCAGAGGCAGCTGGTGGCTGTCCTGGCTGGGGAGCCACAGGAAGGTCATAGCAGGCATCCAAGCTGGCCACATCACAGAGCCCGAGCTCAGTACTGGCAGTAGGTTTAAAGCATGGGACTAGTTTCTGGGGAATAAGCATAGAAGGTCAAGCAAGGCTGATTCCATCTCCTTGGAACTAGAGGAGATGAAGGCAAGCATTCAGGAGCTCCGAGTACAGTTTGGACACTGGGAGAAAAGGCAGATGTTTGTTGTAAGAAGCAAGGCAAGAAGGACTCCCAGCATTGGATTTGGGATCCAAGGTCTGGGCAAGGAGCACCCCTACGCTCAAAAAGTGAGTCCCAGGGGTCTAATGGCTCCTGGATTTCTCTGGCCCCAGGATTGCCCTAGTGCCTGAGGAAGATCAGAGAGGTCCCAGCTGGGAGCTTGGAAAGATGCAGGAGTGGGGAGCCAGGGGAGTTGTTACCTTATGTGCACCATTTCTGCCGGAATGCATTGGTTGGCTCTCTGATTTCTATTTTGTATCCTATCTAATAAAGAGGTAATATTCAAATTGACCATCACTCCAACATACAAGATGGCCCCAGCATGTGGACACAAGATGGCCGGCAGGGGAGGGCAGTTGGGAGGGACCAGGCATGAAAGGGAGGGCAGTTTGGGGCAACCAGGCTGGCAAGGGAGGGAAGTTAGGGGTGATTGGGCCAGCAGGGGAGGGCAGTTAGCGGTGACCAGGCCGGCAGGGGTGGGCAGTTAGGAATGACCAGGCCTGCAGGGGAGGGCAGTTAGGGGCAACCAGGCTGCAAGGGAGGGAAGTTAGGGGTGATCGGTCCATCAGGGGAGGGCAGTTGGGGGTGACCAGGCCTGCAGGTGAGGAAAGTTAGGGGTGTCCAGGCCTGCAGGGAGGACAGTTGGGGATGACCAGGTTGGCAGGGGAGGGTACCTAGGGGCAATCAGGCTGGCAGGGGAGCAGTTAGGCATTGATCAGGCTGGCAGGGGAGTGGTTAGGGGGTGATCAGGCTGGCAGGCAGAAGCAGTTAGGGGCAATCAGGCAGGCAGGCGAGCAGTTGGGAGCCAGCAGTCCTGGATTGTGAGAGGTATGTCCAACTGCCCGTTTAGGCCCAATCCCACCACAATTGGGCCTAAACAGGCAGTTGGACATCCCTTGAAGGGTCCCAGATTGGAGAGAGTGAAGGCTGGGCTGAGGGACACACACCCCTCCCCCCATGCACGAATTTTGTGCACCGGGCCTCTAGTATTGGAATAAAACAACACATTGGTTCTTTCCCCAAAGGGAATATGGTTGCAAATGATTCTGAAACATACATCCTTATTAGACTATTAAACAGTTCTCAGGGCTCAGAATTCACTTAATTCTGTGCTGGTCCTTTTTCTGTAGGAGTCTTAGTGCTTCAAGCTTTGTACACATGAAACACAAACACACAGACAAAAATTCACCAGGCAAATTATTTAAAACTAGTGGCCTGGTGCATGGATTTATGCACATTGAAAGGAAATTAGGAGAAATATTTTAATATTTCTATTCACCCCTTCTCTATAATAGAAGTGTCAGAGATGAAAGAAAATTAGTAAAATTGTCAGACTTACGGCCAGTCACTTAGCCTTTTATTTATATAGAGAGATAGGGGTCCCGGAGTGCTAGAGGGCACTATGCAAAGTTGCTGTCATACAGGGTGAGAATGCAAACACATGTGTGCAGTAAACCAGATTCAGGGCTGACAGTGCCCTGGCAGTAACATAACCCACAGCTGAAGGTGGAACTGCAAGGCCCCACAAGAAATCAGGCTCTCTCCTCTCTGGTTCCAGGGTGTGTCACCTGAGAACTGCCGCTGCCAAGTCACTGCAGCTCGGCAGCTCCTGCATTGAGTGTCTGCCCCTTGGTGGTCAGTGCATATCATATGTACCGGCCAGTCAGCTGGTTGTTTGGTCACTTAGCCTTTTATATATATAGATTGACAAACCTCAAATCAATCAATCAATCAATCAATCAATGGATTGGAATCAGCAAACATGAAATCTTTTTTCTTTGTTTGTTTGGTAAGAGAACATTTATTTGATAAATCACAGAAGTAGAAGAAGTAATTCCTGGAAGAAATGGGCTTCGGAAACAAGTTATAGAGGTAAAGGAAGGGCCCTTGGAGCTTGGGAGTGGAAGCTAATGGTAACATGCCTGGGGCAGGGTAGGGCAGGGGAGGGGAGGGGGAAGGGAGACGGAAGAGGAGAAGGAGGAGGAGAAGGAAGAGGAGAAGGAAGGGAAAGGAAAGACACAGCGTGGTCCTGGGAGGGAGAGTGCACTGGGTCCTCCATCCTAAGGGTTTTAAGGGTGGAGATTTTAGGGGAGGTCCAGGGGGAAGATCTTAATAGAATAAATATTAAGCAGCTTTCCAGGTGTGTCCTTTCAGGGTTGTGTTCTCCACTGATTGCTTTGCTGGCACCAGGGAGGAGGGTGTTATTCAATGCAGCTGGTCCTGAGGCTTGTTTTGTTGTTTGTTTAGACCTGGAGCTGAAATATCATCAGACTCACTCCCTTTGAGTTCCAGCGCTGGGGCAGCAGCTTGAAAGGATCCAGGGACATACATACAGGGAGGAACTAAATTATCTGGCATCAGGGCAAGACCTGGGGCCAGGTTTCTCCCAGACAAAAGTGCTGGCAGAGGTCATTGTTCCTTGGCTGAGACCTCACTCGCCACAGAGCCGACATGCAAGAGCCATATCTGAATCTCCATCAACCTGGCCCACACTCACAAACATTAAATCTTGCAATAATTTTCAAACTAGAGCCCGTGGCCAATGCTTGATGTACTCAATCAAATGGAACACCTCTTAGCTGGCTGGGCACAGGTAATGTGACCTGTCGCACTTCCAGCAGCTCCAACAGAGTCCAAGAGGTTGATTCCCCATCACTTGAGGCTGAGGTTACTTCAGGATTCATCAGAGTTCTGGAATGCTCCAAGATGCAAATAGTTGTATTTATTCTGAGCCAGGAATCCAAAGGTACCTTGTCACAGGGCACATGGCTAATATGTGTGGGTTTGTGGGACTGCATCGTTAGGGAGCCTACATTTGCAAAAATGATCCCTCATTTCCCGACTTTATTAGTGATGTAGTGCATATTAATTAATTATTAACATATTACCCCTTGGCTCCCAAATCACGACTCCTACATCTGTTTTTTGCCTCTTCTTTTCCATCAATCCATGAGGTTTTGCACATCTTTGGGAAACCCAAGTAGCAACCCTCCTCTGGTATGGGAAAAGGCAAAGGCAGGTGGTTTGAATTCGTTGGCATTTCCCTGAAGTGGTCTGTAGATCTGATCTAGTGACTTCGTTTTGCATGTATAATTAATTGGGAGCATGCCCACAGCTCCTACTAAGCTGCTTTATTTGCATTGCGTAATTAGCAGATGCAGGCCTGGTTGTCAGCCAATCAGAATTTCTGAGGACAGGCAACACAAGGTCGTGAATGAAGATTGTGTCTTGACAGGCCTTGAAGGGAAGTGAAAATAACCAGGTTTTGATTTGCACCTATGGTCACTGCAAACTCCGAAAGATGTCATTTTTAGATATTTCCTGTGTTTTCCTTTAGAGTCACAATACGTCAGGCTCAGCTAAATGAAGAACTAAATTAAAACTGTCATTTCAGCTCATAAATAACAGATGTCTAATGCATTTAATTATTTATAGTCTTGAATCTTTCAAAAATGAAAATGACTATACACATTTTTAATGGAGTTCTTGGTAATTTGCCGCCTGACTGATAAGATTTGCCGATAATCTCGGCTTGCAAACATGAAAAATAAAACTGAGACTGACTCATTTATTTCCCGAGACTGCTTCTCTGCTCCCGTGTGGCTTTAACAAAATTTAAATTAAAGTGAAATCTAATCACAACAAAATGATGTTCATATACTCATATTAATAATTGAGTTTTCTGAGATCATGCGGTAGGTACCTGGGCGCCAGAGATTTTTGCATTGTCTGAAAAAATCAATGCTTTATTATTCTCCAAACTCTCCTTGCCAGGAGGCTGTGATTGTACCGATCAGGATTTAACAGAGGAAACTTAAACACATGGCCCTGAGCATGCCTCCTGGATCATATTTACACATTTGGCAAGGGCGTTCATGTTGGTTTGCAAACTGGCCCCAGGACACGGAAGGCAGGGAGAGACCAAAGAGAGAGGCAGATCATTCTAGATTGGTAGGTGGCAGGTTTAATCAGCAAGGGAACTTTCATACGAGGCTTCCCTTGGGTGCTGAAAGATGAGTAGGTCTCTGCACCCATCTGACAGAATCTTAAAAGTTTACATAGAGGCCTTAACTGGGTCCAGTCACATAAGCCGTCCAGATGGTCTCAACAACACATTGCTCTCTGAAGGCTGCATTCCTGAAAACGTCTCCCACTGTGGGAACAGAGGGCAGGATGGACATTCCAAGGCCAAGGGAGGGAGGGAAAAGCCCCTGATTACCAGGGTCCAGCTGGTGGGTCAACCATTGGTCATGTCCTCTTGATGACCTCCTCCAACTCTTAAGGATGATTAACAAAACCAACATTTTGACTTCAGCAACACCAGAAGTGCCCTTCTTCTCTAGAGTATTTATCTCTCTCATTTGGGTGAAAAATCTTTCAGGTGTTCATTAAGACTCCAAAATAATTTAAGTTTACACTAAGCTATAACTGGCCTATGCCAGATCCGGAGAGTAATTTTTATTAAGAGGAGAGAGGAAATAGGATGCTTTGATTGTCTGAGTAATTACTTTCTTGGACAAAGATAAACATTTACTTTTGGCCAGTGGTATAATGAAAAGTGAAGTAATTTTGGGGTTATAAAAGCCCAAGTTTGAGTCTTGGTTATAACCATTATAAGCTAGTGTCCTAGAGTAAGCTACTTAGAATCTCTAGGGCTCAGTTTCTTCATTTCTAAATTTGACATAATAATACTTGCTTCCCAGGGATGTTGTACGGAGTAAATGAGGCAACATAGGTAAAACACCTGTTCTTAGGAGGTATACTAGAAATATTGGGGATGTTTGTATCTGGCTGGGAGAAAAGCAAAGAATTGCTCATTAGTGAACATAATTATATTAGTTGTTCCCTATGGTTCTTTTCAGTGAAGAGTACCCGCATCCACTGCTCCCTAGTCTTGTTGTTTTACTTCTTGAAAAATCCTCAGTTCTTAGTGCTTCCCTTTGGGGCTCCCCTGGGTCATTTCACTAGCCGTTACTGCTCAAGCCTGTGCTTTGGAGCGAGGCTGTCAGTCACCCCTGCACAGAAAGATGCTTTCCCCAGCTTGTCCACGGTCATGTGTCACCCCCGGTGTCACTGGTCCATCTCAGAATCCATGGCATGTCCCAGAGGCCCTGGGGTGGCCAAAGCATGCGTCTCACTCCTGAACGTGGTAGGGGCCACGTGGAGCTCCCAGGAGAATAAAGGGACTGCAGTAAAAGGGAGAGGTCATGCCTGTATCAAATGGGGCAACAACTTGTTCTCAGCTCCAGACGGTTGTTGCTAAGCACAAATGAGGGCCCAGTGTTGCAGGTCTTTAAATTTATTTCAAGAGAAAACAGGTACCAAAGTGTTTATGTGAAAATTTCCAAGTTTTAATGGTGACAAGCTATTCACATTATACAAAACAAAGCAAAGCCTGCGAGGATCAATGTGGCGCCATCTAACAAAGCAGGCCTGTGGCTTTCCTGTTCTGACCTGTGGACTTACGGTGCTTCATTGGCCAGACTTCTGGGTGCCATTTACCTCTCAGGGTCTTTGATCTCCTGGGAACAGCTACAGTTTCTCCTTTAGTAGCTATAAAGATTTCTTTCTTTCTCCTCATGGGGTTCATGACATTTTGATATAGCCATCTGGCTGCTATAATGATATTCATATCTATTTTATGACCATTAAAAAAGTGCTATTGAACTTAAAAAAATCAAGTGATGCCTGTAACCCTCACTCCATCTCTGACTTTCAAGCTCCCATCATTCTCCATCCCTGAATCTCACTCCATCCCTGAGACTCCCCACACGGAAGGAGTTTAGAGATGAGATAAGGATGTCTACAGTGTATAAATCTTGTATTTTAATGGTTTGAATTTTAGGCCTTGCGAAATGGCCCAATATTAAAACAAAATATCCTGGTTAAGATCTTGAAGAAATGAGTGTTCTTAGCCCTACTTTTTCCTGGCAAAGGCTGTTCCTCTAAGACTGGAATATAGGTTTGCAATCCCTTTTCTCAAAACTTGGGAGAGGTTGGTTTCAGAATTATTTGAATTTTGAAAATGTAACATATATACTGTGGAACACCTCCAGTACAGTCTGGGATAGCATATAATGATCAAATATACCAATACTTCTATAGCAATATATGAATATTTATACTGAGTGGGATAAATAGAGACCATAAATAGCCACATTCCAGTTCAGGTCAGGTTTTGATGCCAAATGAATTACAGAAAATATTCTGGTTTGGATGTCAGAAACTATGGATAAGGGACTATAAACCAATACATGAATCATAGTCCTGTTGCTATTTAGTGGCATCTTCTTAGCATGGCTTCAGTGGAAAATCTCACTTTGATCTTCTTTATACGAATCCATGCCTTCTTATTTTATTACATCATAAGAGTTACATATGGCTATTTTAATTTTCTGTGTTTTCTAAATTCCCACAATGAATATATATTACTAAAATTTCACTTGAAATTTTAAAAGTTGTGGCAGTAGGATGTATACACCTGGTGTGTGTGTGTGTGTGGATTGACCTGCTGAAAACTTAACTTTGATTTTGCTTTCACTGCTGTAGCATGAAGTTCTGTCTGCTCGTACCTCATTGGGAAGAGGTGGAAGGAATTCCCTCCTTGCCCATCAACCTCCTCTTTCTCTCTCCATCCCTTGACCCTCACAGGAGTAAACAGGCCTCTGTGTTTCTATAATTTTATTAAGGTAACAGCAGGACTCTGGTTTCAGGGGGTAAAAAGACACCTGGGAGAGGAGGAGCAGTTGCAAGTTCCATAAGGATAGATGGGTGAGTGGTCTCACACTGGCATAATGCCTCTATGGCAGCAGGATCTCAGAGAATGACCTCCTGGGGCTCTGACCTGCTTCTAGATAAAATCAGAGTTAATCAGTGGTTTCCAGTCTAGGATGCTTTGACTCTAGAGGTCAATACATATTGTATTGATACTCTATGAGCAACTTTCCAAATCTCTAGAAGTCAGATGCATTTCCCTCTGAAATGGCTGTATGGGCTAGCAAACACCCGTCTCTGCTTCTTTTTTTTTTTTTTAATAAAGGTGAGACCTTTTATTTATTTATTTATATACTTATTTTAAAATATGTTTCATTTTTAGAGAGAGAGAAAGAGAGAGAGAGAGAGAGAGGAAGGGAAAGAGATAGAGAGATAGAAACATCAATGAGAAAGAAACCTCCATTGGCTACCTCCTACATGCCCCCTACTGGGGATCGAGTCCGCAACCAGGGCACGTGCTCTGGCCGGGAATTGAACTGGTGACCTCTTGGTTCATAGGTGGACACTCAACCACTGAGCCAAAAACCAGCTGGGCCTTGTCTCTTTGCTTTTACATGATATTCCATTATGTGAGCATGGGAGAGTGTTTATCCAACACTGATCAGAGCTGTGTATAGTTTTGAGGTGTATCAATGATTAATAGAAAATGGGGGCAGGACAAGTAATGACCCAACAAATATTTGTTTGGTTGTCACAAATATTGCCAATACCTAGTATTGGAGAGGGAGGACTTTATAAAGAAGTCCTCAGAGAACGGCTGGGAAGCCCAGTGGACATGATTTTGTCTCCCACACTCTCTGAAACTGAATAGCCAGTCATTCCCTGTGCCTTGCTGCCCAGCTTGAATGGTATCTGTTTCTGTGGGCTGTGCACATGGGTGGCAGCCCACTGCCTCCTGAAGGGCTGTTCTTACATCATTAAATCAAGAGAGGCTTTGCCCTGGCTGGGTAGCTCAGTTGGTTAGAGGGTCTTCCTGATATGCCAAGGTTGTGACCATGCCAAGGTTGAGGGTGTGATCCTCAGTCAGGAGGCAACCAATGAATGCATCAATGGGTGGAACAGCAATTTGTCTCTCTCATCACTGAATGAAAATAATCAAGAAGAGAGGCTTTGTTTTCAGAAGAGTGGAAGATTTTTGTTTTTCATGTTGAACATTTAATCATTCAGGTTCTCACTAAGTGAACTTGGACCCGTCAGTCCTCCTGTAGCTTTGTTGACACAGGACTCTTTGGCTCGCTAACTTTTTTCTTCATCATCTTTATTTACCATTTGCTTCTTTCTCCTGCTACCTGTGGGTGCCCTCTTCTCTCCATCCACATACATTTCTGTGGCTCCTGTTCCTGCTACTCTGCTCCCAATCTACTCCTGCAGCCCAGGTCCGTCGGCATTTACCAAGGTTCTATCACCGGAAAACCACTACTATGTTCTAGGGACTGTGCTGGCTGACGTGTAAAGTTCCTTTCGAAGGCTAGTTACTAGGTAGTATTTATCTCTTTCTACCTTTCACACCAACTTCTCCTGCGGAATAACTCTCATTTCACCCTTTCTGATTTAGGTCATGTAATTAGGGCCCAGAAAAATGTCGTAGCTTCGCACATCTTCTGCTGTGGTGGGAGCTGGGTGCGGGGGAGGATGCACAGACACTCCCGCAGACCTGTTTTAAGGACCCCCAAAGGTGTCTGATCCAGGGTTGGAAGGAACAGAGAGATCAGAGCGGATTGACATTTCTGCCATTAAAAATGGGAAGTGGTGTTTGAAGGATGAAGAGGAACAAAGGGCACTTATGCTAAGAGAGACATCGCATACATATAAAATGCAGTTGGAGACCAAAACCAGGGAATCGAAACAGGCTGTAAACAAACAGCATCCCTTCTCAGATGAAAAGGGGACAGCGGGCCCATCAGTCCCCCAAAGCATATTGACTTGGCAAACAGATTTCGCATTGACATTTCCCAGGAATGACAAAGGCAATAAAACACCCCAAAACAATCTGATTCCAGCAGCCGTGGTACTGATTTAACGATGTTTTTGCACCAGTGCCGAATTTCACAGGGCAACGTTGGTGAGACGCTGGCCTTTCCAAACTTCCATGGAAATATTTTCCATCATTTTGACATTTCATTTAAAATGAAATATAGGAGATATTAAAAATTCATGTTCATGACAGGTATTATTTGTTTGACTTTGAAATATACAGTGAACACACTGTTAATGAACAGCGAGGGAAGTGTCAGGATCGCGTGCGCCTGCATATTCATGGACCGCTTCCGACTTCAGAAGAAAACAATTGCGGAATCAAAGAGGGCTGACCTTTTGCGGTTCTAAAATCCATGAGTGTGTGGTCATGAATAATTGAATATGGAATAATAAAAATGACCCTTTTTGGGGGTAATTCAGGTAAAAGCAAAATGCCATGACTTTATCCTAGAAACATGAACCTCAATTATTTCTGAATTTGCATGAATTACATGAATATCTCACTTGAAACATTACCAGGATGCAATCACATTAATTCACCCAACTGCCAGCACGCCATCTGTGTTTCTCTGCAGTTGTTTCTCCACCCCGAGGACTGTGCAGTCCTTGGGCTTGGAGGGAAGAGGCTCCCTCCCTTGCATTGTCTATTCTCCTCCCATTTAGACACTAGGAGGAAATTGCTTTTTCCTAAGCTGGGAGACACGTTTTCTGCACTGCTCCGGGGGAAGGGGAGGAAAGGGGCTGTTTTGTGTTCACTACCATTGGCACAAGAGAAGGACCCTCAAAGGGAATGGAAAAAAGAGTGGGAAGGAGAACCTAGTTCCTCACTTAGTAAGACCTTCTGTTTTCTCTTACTCAAAATCATGATCAAATTTATTATTATTACTTTAAAACATTCAGGTGTAGAACTGTTGCATTGTTAAGAATTTTCTACCGTGTAAAATTCTGTGAACACAACCCAGTTTTATCCCTGATTTTCTTTATAAATTAGAGTTTTATTTCAGCATGCCTGCCAACCTGCTGGGTACAGGGAAGAGGCAGGTTCGGGCCTTGCAGACCTGAGTCTAGGGGGGCAAGGCAGTCAGGAACGAGGCATTGTGAATGGTGAGCAATGCCAATGGCAGAGGGTGGGTTATTGGAGGTGTGCATGACGGGGAACCCGCCTGGTCTGGAAGTTCTGAGAGAGGCCTTCTGGTGAGCCTTAAAAGCGGAGTGAGAGATGGCCTCGGCAAGAAAACAGGTGTGAAGGCTCCAAGGGTAGATACCTTTCTAAGATGATCACCCAGCTGCTGCAAGGGTAACAGCAGCATGGAAATACAGGAAAGTTGAGCTCTCAGGGATTCTAGTGCTGGTTCTGCCATTTATTAAGGAACAGAGAGGTTGTGATATTTGTTTAAGGTCAAGTAATATGTTTTCTCATTTCTAATTTCTGTGCGTGGGGAGTGGGGTGAGAGCCTGAGGGTTGGATTTAGTGGCCTGAAATTCTGTTTTGGAGCACTCAATAGTCTCTTATGTTTGGAATACTGTAAATCCTCTCTAGGATTTTCTTTTAAAATTATACACACTCTGTGGACTACTGCATTAGAATGTAAGTTCTAAGTCTAAGAGAAGAGGAATCTTGTTCTTCTTGTTCACCACTGCGTAGGTGAGTTCCTGGCACATGGTGAGTGTGCAATAAATAAGGCTGAACAAATGAATGAATATTATTAAAAGTTAACAACTTACCTGTGAGTTAACATCATAATGTGGATCATGATGTGGAAAGCCAGTTGGGCATAAAATGGAGTCAAGACACTCTCTTTAATAAATGGTGTTGGGAAAATTGAACAGATACATGCAAAAAAAAAAAAAAGAAAGAAACTAGACCACCAACTTACACCATACACAAAAATAAACTCAAAATGGATAAAAGACTTAACTGTAAGTCATGAAACCATAAAAATCCTAGAAGTAACCATAGGCAGCAAAATCTCAGACATCTCTCGTAGTAATATGTTTACAGATACATCTGGGGCAAAGAAAACTAAGGAGAAAATAAACAAATGGGACTACATCAAAATAAAAAGCTTCTGCACAGCAAAAGAAATTGTCAACAAAATGAAAAGGGAGCCCACTGTATGGGAGAACATATTTGGCAATGATACATCTGATAAAGGGTTAATGTCCAACATATATAAGGAACTCATACAACTTAACAGAAGGAAGACAAACAATCCAATTAAAAAATGGGCAAAGGACCTAAATAGACACTTCTCCAAAGAGGACATACAATTGACCAAGAGACATATGAAAACATGGTCATCAGAGAGATGCAGATTAAAATGACAATGAGAAATCACCTCACATCTGTCAGAATGGCTACCATCAACAAATCAACAAATGACAAGTGCTGGCAAAGATGTGGATAAAAGGGAACCCTAGTGCACTGCTGGTGGGAATGCAGACTGGTGAAGCCAGTATGGAAAATAGTATGGAGTTTCCTAAAAAAAATAAAAAATGGAACTGTCATTTGACCATGTGATCCCACTCCTAAGAAACCTGAAATACAAATCAGAAAGAATGTATGCACTGCTATGTTCATAGCAGCACAATTTACAGTAGCTAAGATCTGGAAACAGCCCAAGTGCTCAGCAGTAGATGAGTGAATTAAAAAAACCTGTGGTACATTTATACCACAGAATACTATGCAGCAGTAAAAATCTTACCCTTTGAGACAGAATGGAGGGACCCGGAGAGTGTTATGCTAAGTGAAATAAGTCCGTCAGAGAAAGTATCACATGATCTCTCTCTCATATGTGGAATCTAAGTAACAAAATAAACTGATGAATGGAGTGGATCCAGAGACTGGAAGCATGGAACAGAGTGTGGAATCTCAGAGAGAAGGTAGGGAGGGTGGATGGATGGGGGGTAATCAACCAAGGACTTTGTATGCGTATATGCATGGCTGGTGGACACAGACAATGGGGCAGTGAGGTCCTGGGCTGGAGGAGGTCAATGGGGGGAAAAAGGAGACATATGTAATACTTTCAACAATAAAGAATTATTAAAAATAAAAGAAAGAAAAGCCAGTTGGGCACAATATTAGAGACCAGGCCCCTAGGTTGGGTGAAGGTACCAGGAAGAAGTATGGGGCAGTGTCAACAAGTACTGATCTGAGTGAAGTTTTCACTTCTCATCCAGGCTTTTCAGCAGTGAGTATGTTTGTTTTATGTGAGAAAGTTTAACAAACTTTGTTTTCAACAAAGCAAAGACTTTCCTGAATGGACTCCAAGTAGGAGATAGTGATGAAGAGAAGCAGAAAACAAGAAGGTGGGTAGGACATCTGATTCACTATCAGTACAAAGAAAGTCTAATTTTTGCTCCTTTTCACACCTTCCTTTTTTTCTTCATATCGAATCCCTATGTTTAGTCAGATACTTTACATACTTCCATCCCACCGCATATTTCTAGCATACAATTCTATTTGGTTCTGCAATCCCAATAAGACTTTAAGATATTGACTTGACACCACAATATCTTTACACTCATTCCGTAGAACATAACCCTTCCAAAGATGTTGGCATTAAAATCTTACAGAAAAAAAATCTGCCTGACCTCCATTGAAGGGGAGATTTTCTTTATTCTGTAGATTAGGAAGATGATACATGTGTTGGGAGGACCTCCCTAGGGTCACAGAGTGGCTCAGTGCCAGCACAATCAAAGCAGGATAATTCATGGAAGGTTTAAGGAAGAGATGACATATTTACAAGGGTTTGCACATGGTGTAGGTAAAAGTCATAAGAGGTAGTACAGAGAACCCTAGAGCTGTAAGCACTGGGGCTGTTACTACATCCAAGACTGAAGGCATGAAGCAATTAGCAGAACCCAGAGACAGTGAGGGATATACAGAGTGGGTCATCTGAAAGGAGCTAAGGCCTTTGTGGAGGGACACAGCCGCCCCTTTGCGACACCACAGGGGGAAAGACAGGAGAACAAGTACCTCGGCTTCCTTCTCTTCCATCCTGCTGACTGGTTGCTAGTGCTCCCTCTCCAGCAAACCCAACTGTAAGCCAGAGGCAAGGAAGTCCATACTGTCCATCTCCTGGCGCCGGGCAGGTTGAGCGAGTGTGGAGAGTGATCTGGGAAGCAAAGGAAGATGTCTGTCACACCCATCAGTCTGAGGTGGGACCAGAAATCATATCTCCAGATCCCCTTCTCAAAGCTTGTCCATATGCTGTGCTTTGCTCCAGGGGAGAGAATCTCCATTCACAACACCTGTCCCCAAACCACTTGAGAACTCTCTGCTCTTTGACCCCTATGTCTTGAGGACTTCTGGGTAGAAAACAAGACTTTGGGTGGATATAGCATTTATCCACTTATTACTCCTGCAGGTCCTTAACTTGGACTATTGAATCTGGCTGTATATCAAATAACTGATTCTCCTGACCATTCAATATGAGAATTTGTTTCCTTGCCCCAACTGCAAGGTGATTTTTGATACAGAACAACTGATTATGTACTCTAGCTGCACACATCAGCATGCTGATTATGTGAAATCTCATAAGGAATTATAGTCAATGCCAATCGTTGTGTAAGTGAAGGTCAGATCTTACATGTTCTATTGATGTCATCAGCATTTTTAGAATAAATCTTTGAAGCACACACACTCATATTGGGATACCTGTCAGCACTGAAGGCATCTGTGAGAAATTAAATGCCTATGGACTACATAAGAACAAGTGTAGTAGAGAGAGAAAAACACCAGGGTCCCCAAGCACAAAATTGTTGGTTTAAGCAATTTTGATCAGTCAGCTTTTTAAAAGTGCTAAATGTAGCTCAGATATTTGAATTAGTCAGAAATACTGCTGCCAGATTTTAAATGTTCAGTGAGCAGCTGCGGAGGCCCACATGCATGTGTGTGCACATGCACACACACACACATTGCTGGAGCTCCATTTGAAGTCAGAGCTGGGAATGCATTTGTAGAGGCAATATATATAGTATGATGATTAATAGCAATTCCTCTGGATTAAGTCAAACGGATTCAAATCCTGGCTCCACCACTTACTTAGCTGTGTCATTTTCCTGAACCTCAGTTTCCTTCTGTGTGAACTAGGAATAATAAGCATACTCTTTGCCTCCTCAAGTTTGTACCAGTTAGCTTTTGCCACAAAACCTCAGTGGGATAAAACACTTTTTGCTCATTGTCTGGAGTCACATGAATGATGGCCAGCAGCTCTGCCAACCTTGACTGGGCTTGATCACTTTTCTGGGTGTTGAGTGGCTATTGGCTAATCTAAGGTGGCCTCATCTGGGATGGCTTGGATTCCTGTGTGCCAGGAGTCTTTCATCCTCTGTTAGGCTGGCTTGAGCATAGTCACACGGTGAAGGCAGAGGGCAAGAACAGCAAGCAGAAACACAGAGGCACTTTTCAAGGCTCTGATTATTATTATTATTTTTGGTTGCTAATACTCTATTGGCCAAGGCACTGCTGCTGCTAAGCCCTGAGTCCCAGTGGGAGGGCATTACACAGTTGCATGCAAAGAATGTGGATACAAGGAGAGAGGAAGAGTTAGGGCCATTGATGCAGCCAATCGACAGAAGGATAATGAGGTTTAAATGAGGTAATACTCAGCAAGTACTCAGCACAGAGCGGTCATTTAATAAATGGTAGTTGCTATTATTATTATTCCCTATTCACATCACAGCTAGCATCTATCAAGGTCTTTTTTTTTTCTCTAAACTGGTCTTTGTGTGTTACTTTACAATCTTATAGAAATTGTTGCTTTAAAAGAGAATAAAGAGATTTGGGTTCAAAGCCTGGCTCTGAAACTAACTCTTGATGCACCGTCCTGTGTGCTGTGGTGGGAAGGAGTGCTTGCTGGGAGCCAGACAGACCCGGTTAAATACTTTGACCACTTTCTGTTCTTTGATCTTTGTTCTTTGATTTTTTTCTCCTTAATCTCCTTAGCTTCATAATGCAGGTAATTATATTTATCCTGCTGGGTTTTTGTGAAGATTAAATAAGAAAAATGTTTTATATATTTTTCTCAATATTTGTTACATAGTTTGTGCTCAATAAATGGTAGCTATGATTATTTATAACCTTAGTAATCTATGTTTGTAGAAAAATTAGAAAAATAATTACTAAATTTATACTATATAGGATAATAACTATTAACCTATTGACTATTTTACTGTAATTTTCTATGCATATATTTTCAAAATTAGGGTTAGATTACTTATCCCATTCTATAATCCATTTTCCTCACTTAATATTACATGACACTCTTCCATATGAACAAATAGAGATCTATAGCAATATTTTTTTTTTTAAAAATTCTCACCTGAAATACATTTTTCATTGATTCTAGAAAGAGAGGAAGGGAGAGGGAGAGAGAAACATTGATGTGAGAGATAAACATCCATCCATTGCCTCACGCATGCAACCCGACCAGGGATAGAACCTGCAACTTGAGTATGTGGCCTGACCAGGAATCAAACCAGTGACTCTTCCATGAACGAGACGATGTCTACAGCAACCCTTTTAATAGATGTATCATATCAACTGCATAGATATACTCTAATTTATTGAACCAATACCCTATTGTTGAATTTTTAGATTGTTTCCATTTTTTTATCATATCTAATGACACTGTAATGAATATCTTTTTATATCTTATATCAACTTTTTTTTTAGGTTACAATTTTGGAAACAAATTTTCTGGGTTAAATGATATTCACTTAAAATTTTTTTTATGATCAGGTATGACAAATATATATATAGGAAAGTATACAAAATCTGAGTGTACAGCTTAGCAAATCACCATAAACATTCTTATAATCACCACCCAGATAAGAAAACAGAACAGTGCCAGCCCCTGGAGGCCTTCCTCTTGTGTCCCTCTCAACCATTAACTCTGCCCACTACCCAAAGGGAACCACCACCCGGACTTTTAACACCATACTTTAGGTCAGCCTGTTTTTGAATTTTATATGAATGGATTCATAGCACATATATTCTTTTGGCTTTGTTTTTTTCCAATCAATACTGTGTGAGATTCAATTATATTGTTCAAAATAGAAATAGTACACTCAATTTCAATGTATATTATTTCTTTTTTTCATATATTTTTATTGATTTCAGAGAGAAAGGGAGAGGAAGAGAGAAATTGAAACATCAATGATGAGAATCATTGATCGGCTGCCTCCTGCACACCCCCTACTAGGGATTGAGCCTGCAACCCCGGGCAGGTACTCCTGGCTGGAATTGAACCTGGGACCCTTCAGTTCATAGGCCAATGCTCTATCCACAGAGCCAAATTGGTGAGGGCAATGTACTAGTATATGATTTCTTTATATAAATATATAATTGACTATTTTACTGTTGGACAATTTGGGTTATTACCATTTGGACTTTAAGGAATAACATTGCTATTATCATACGTGAATGTGCTTTCTTGGTGTGCTGTGGGTGCATTTCTCTTGGGTATATATATTTCCAGGACTGACTTGCTGGATTTTAAAATATGTGTATCTTCATCTTTAGTAGATAGTGTCAAACTCTTCCAAGATGATTGCATTAATTGACACTCCCGCCTGCAGTACATGAGAGTTCCTATTTGCCCCGTATTCTCATTTACACCTGGCATTTAACAAACTTAGCTATTCTGATGGGCACATTGGTATTCATTGCAGTTTTACTTTGTATTTCTCCAATAACAATGAAGTTGAAGTTGAAGACTACTTCATATGTTTATTTGCGCCATCTGGATATTCTGTGTTCAGATGTGCTTGTTCAAATCTCTTGCTCATTTTGCTGCTGATTATCTGACTTTTCAAGAAATTGATTTGTAGGCATTCCTTTTATATTCTGGATAAAGCACTTTGTTGAAAATGTGTGGCCAATATATTTCCCCACACATTAGTTTGCTTTTATACTTTTTCATATTGTCTTTTTATGAAGTTTCTTAATTCAAAGATAGTCAAATATATCATACCCATCTTCCCTCCTTACTATTTCTGATTTTTAGTGTATTCTGTTTAAGAAAACTTTTTCTGACTTGGAGGACAATAATCTCCTTTACTGTATTCTCCTAAAACATATTTTTCTGTTGTTGTTTGTTTGTTTGTCTTTTACATTTGGGCTTACAATTTACCTGGATTTGAGCTTTGTGCAGAGTGAGGTAGGAGTCAAAATTTTATTGTTTTCCATGTGGACATTCTATTGTCCCAGGACCCTTTATTTTATTATTATTATTTTAAATTTGTCTTTATTGTTTTTTTTTTTTTTTTATAAATATATTTTATTGATTTTTTACAGAGAGGAAGGGAGAGAGATAGAGAGCTAGAAACATCGATGAGAGAGAAACATCGATCAGCTGCCTCCTGCACATCTCCTAGTGGGGATGTGCCCGCAACTCAGGTACATGCCCTTGACCGGAATCGAACCTGGGACCTTTCAGTCCGCAGGCCAATGCTCTATCCACTGAGCCAAACCGGTTTCGGCGAATTTGTCTTTATTGTTGAATGTATTACAGATGTCTGCTTTTTGTTTTTCCCCATTGACCTCCTCCTTCCCACACCTACTCCTCCCAAGCCTTTGCCACACTATTGTTTGTCTACATGGGCTAAGCATATAAATTTCCCCGGTTAATCTCTTCTCCCACTCCCCACCCCCACCTTCCCTCTGAAATTCATCAGGACCCTTTATTTTTATTTAAAAAATGTTTTTTTATTGATTCTTAGGGAGAGAGGAAGGGAGAGGGAGACAGAGAACTGATTTGAGAGATTGACCTGCCACCTCCTACTGGGAATCCAATCAGCAACGCCCCAATGCCTGGGGCAACACTCAATCAAATGAGCTACACCAGCCAGGCTGTCCCAGGACCCTTTATGACAATATTGTCTTTCCCCCATTGCTCTGTGGTGCCACCTTTATTTTAAATTAGTGTCCATATATAAGTATGTGTATCTGTTTCTGGGTTTTCTATTCTGTTCCATTGATCTGTTTGACTATAAACTGTAGTCTCTAGAGCAGCGGTTCTCAACCTGTGGGTCGCAACCCCTTTGGCGGTCGAACGACCCTTTCACAGGGGTCGCCTAAGACCATCCTGCATATCAGATATTTACATTACGATTCATAACAGTAGCAACATTACAGTTATGAAGTAGCAACGAAAATAATTTTATGGTTGGGTCACAACATGAGGAACTGTATTTAAAGGGCCAGAAGGTTGAGAACCACTGCTCTAGAGGATATTAATTTTTTAAAAAAATTTTTTGTCACATATTTAAGGAAAGCATTTATTTGCTATTTTTTAAAAAGATAATAGAGTCCTTGAGGCTACTTTTCTTAGAGAAAGTCAAACTGATTCTGAGAAGTTTCCTAGTTGTCCCAGCTATAAGTAAAATTGCAGAAACAGAGTCAGTCACTGACAATTCATATTTTCTTTCTCTATATTCCTTTTTCATTCCTTGTCCTTTCAAATATTTCTCGTGTCTCTGGGGATCTACCATCTGTCTATCCTATTACATTCATCCCTCTCAACTAGATGTCAGAAAACTGTGTAGAGACAAACAAAAACATAATTATAACAACCCTTTCCAGGGACATTTGCATTTTAAAATAGTCTCCATAGAATGAAATGCCTCCCAAACCAAAAGGAATGGATCTTTCATGGCAGAATGTTGGAAGTATAAGGAGGTCACAGATGGCTGATTTCTCCATCTGTAATTTTGTGAAGTAGGACTGGGTGATATCTAGTTTTAGAGTCCAGAGAGGTGTCATCATTTGCTCAAAATCACTTGGTTAATGTGTGTGAAACAATAATCAGGATTGGAAAACATATTTTTTATTTTTTTATTTTTTGGGGGGGTCTTTTTAGTGACCTTAAAATTTTCAAATGAGTTTATTCAGTTTCCTCCAAAGATTAGCTCTTTTTTAAATTATTATGGAATGCAAGAATAGACTACAGTCTTTCATTTAAAACTCTTTTAAGCAAAAGGGAAAAGACAGGCCTTAAGGTAGGCCTTCCTTCAGTAAAACAATACTTGTCCCCATCTGGCACCTTTAATGAAATATTATCTCACCTCCTTCCCACCTGCCAGTTGTGGCCCTGAGGCAGTGTGTCAGCTGCCTGGGCCATTTTCTACAGAGGAATCTTCCTTGTGAAGACTATGTGTTGTTTTAGAGACACAGCTCTTGGAAACTGGAAAGACCCCAGTTCCTTGACTCGGCTCTTTGCTCTCCTGTTCCCCCTCCTCCCCACTCTCCCCCCCCCCCCCGCCCCCCCCCCCCCCCAAGGCCCTGGCCCTTGGGAACTTATTTCCAAGTCACAGTCCCTTCTCAGCACAGTACCTTCACAGTACCAATACTCAGTTACTTGCAGACTTGGGTTTCCCTCAGGTCATATGGATTTTCTTTGATGAAGTAAAATTTATATAACACATCATTAACAATTTTTAAAATCCTCATTCAAGAATATGTTTTATTGATTTTAGAGAGAGAGGAAGGGGGAGAGAGAGCGAGAGAAACATCAATCTGTTGTTTCCTGTATGAGCCCTCAAAGGGGATGAAACCCACAACCTAGGTATGTGCCCTGACTGGCAATGGAACCCACAATCCTTTGGTGTATGGGATGTTGTTGTACAACCATGACCTCTATCTAATTCCAAAACACTTATATCACCTCAAAAGAAAACCCCATACCTATTAAACAGTCATTCCTCATCCTTCCTTTCTCCAGCCCTGGGCAACCACTAATCTGCTTTTTGTCTCCATGCATTACCTATTCTGAATATCCTATGTGATAAAACCCTAATATGCAAATCAACCAAACAGCAGACGGACCGGCCACTATGATGCGCACTGACCACCAGGGGGCAGATGTTCAACACAGGAGCTGCCCCCTGGTGGTCAGTGTGCTCCCATAGGGGGAGTACTGCTCAGCCAGAAGCCAGGCTCATGGCTGGTGAGTGCAGTGGTAGTGGTGGGAGCCTCTCACGCCTCCTGCGACAGTGCTAAGGACCCCTCAGCAGACATCACCCAAGGGGTCCCGGACTATGAGAGGGTGTAGGCCTGCCTGAGGGCCCCCCTCCCCAGTCCACGAATGTCATGCACCAGGCGTGTAGTTTCATATAAATGGAATCATATAATATGGAGTAACCTTTTGTTTCTGTATCTTTTACTTAGCATAATGTTTTTGAGGTTCATTCACATTGTAGCATATATCAGTACTTCATTTTTGTGGTTGTATAACACACACACACACACACACACACACACACACACACATGCTACATTTTATTTATCCATTCAACGCTGATGGACATTTGGGCTGTTTCTACCTTTTGGCTCTAATAAATAGTGGTAATATGACTATTAGTGTACTAGTATTTGTTTGAGTGCCTGTTTTCAATTCTTTTGGGTCGTATGGTGTTTCTATGTTTAGCTTTTTGAAGAACTGCGAACCCACTTTCCACTGTGTTAGCATCATTTCACATTTCCACCAGCAATGTAACAGAGTCCCAATGTCCACAACATGAAAATAAAAGCACAGAAATCTGATGCCCCTGCACCTGCCTCGCCCTGTCACACTGAGGCGCCTCCCCATCTTGGCTGTCATCCCCTTGACCACCCAGATCTAGGATATCTGCCTGTCTGCCCCACTGTTTATCCTGGGCCAGGCACTTTTCAGCTTATATCTTCCATATTGGTCCCACTGTGGGATGCTAAACAGTCCTGCCTCATGGCCTCCAGTAGCCCAGAAGCCAGGGATAGGGACTCACTATTTTCAGTATGTATTCATTAACCACAAACTTGTTCTTAAGGGCAAAATGGAGCCACTAAGTGTGAGCTTCAGCTTTCTGTTTGAATAAGTAAGTGAATGGACTCGAGACAATATATCTTAAGTACATAGCGAGGCTGTGCTGTTCCCTATGTAAATAAATGTTCAGGCAGGAGGACTAGCCTGTGTGCCTCACTCCATTGGTGCCAGCCAGCAGCCAGTGAGGGAGTTGGGAGGTGCTTGTGGGAGAGCATACTGAGAACTCAGGGATCAGGGTTCTACCTGGTCCTGTCATTATTACCATGTAGAGGTGTGGTCATGTGGTGAGCTCTTCATTTATCTTCTCCTTTACAATCTAATCGCTCTGGCAGGCTTTCAGGGCTCCACTAGGTGCCTTCACTTCCCAAATGTTTCTAGTTGTTCTTAGAGGTGAGCTAAATGCATCCCCACAGTGCTGCCTGCCAAGCCTTCCTCATCTGCATAGAAATATCCATTGACACCTCTTCTCTTTGCTTCCTATCCCTGACTGTATCAAAGAAGACAGAGAGTGACAAACAGAAGATTGGGATGAAGTGAACTGGGATAAAGTGACTCTGGGTTGTAGATTGACTAAGGAAGTCTTTTTCATTTCTCTGTCCAGAGGATTAATGAAGGTGACATTTTCTTTCTTTAGAACTGGGAAAACTATGGTAATGGCTACATTGCTTTCAAAATTCGAACCTTTTCTGGTGCCAGGGTGACTGAATAAGAATGACCTAGGAGCCTGGTTAAAACTATAGATTCCAGAGGTTTACCCTCTGAAGGTTGGACTGGGACCGAGGCATCTGTATTTTCAGAAAGAGCGTTGTGCTGTAACTCTAATGCACAGCCCAGTTTGGAAATCTCTGTGTTCTGTGGTTTCCTTCCTGAATCTACACCACTTGCTTACTAATCCTGTTCTTTGTGTATGTCTTTTTCTATGTACTTGTAAGGTCGAGGGCAGTGGCTATTATTTATCTGTATTACCTCAGTAACATCCAATAGGTATTAAAAAGTTATTCATTTTAACCAGGAACATTGTGTATATTTACTCAGCTCATATGAAGGCGCTGGGAGGTCAGCTCCCACACTGACGAACTTCATGGGTGACTTGCTCACTTGTTTTTACTTTCACGATAGGACTTCTTCCTCTTACTTTCCCCTCTTACCTCTTTCCCTTTGCTACTCCATCTCTTGCTGTAAAGAAATGCATGACATGCTCTTTGAACTTAAATTCCTTAAACTCAAGGCCCAGAAGAAACTCCTCTTGGTGTGACTGGCTGGTTAGTTACCTCAGCCAAGGAGGATTAGAAAACTCACGTCTCTGGACTCTCAGGCCTCAGTCCTTTTAACTAAGCCAACAATCTCGTCTCCCTCCCACCCTGTGAAGAAGAGAAAGTTTTCTTTTGTCTCCTTCTCAGGCACACAGCCCTTCTGCCCCATCGTCTCTTCCCAGGGAGATGGTCTGTTCCAGCCTTTGGGGTTTTGCATCACAGAAAGACTGAAGTTGCAGAGATAAAGACAATCAAACAAATGCTATGGAGGCTTTCTCTAAGCTCCCAGTAAACGAATTTACATGCAGCCGCTAGGGAACAAACTGAAACAGTAATTGACCCCGCTGACCACTTCTGATTATTCAAAGTGCAATCATCTCGAGGGGCCTCATTCATCTCTTTGCTGGAGTCTTAGCTGCCTGCAGAATAAATACAGGGAATTCAAGTTAAGACTTAAAAAGATTTGTCATTGGCTGGTGGGTACCACTGGCTCAGTAAAACCCAACACATTTATAATTAGTATAAGTCAGCTACAAGTAACCTCTTCTTAAAATGCAAATTATTAAAACAGCTATTACCAAATAAGAAAAGTTTTTAAAATATTAGGGATTCCAGGGACAGGAATGTGTGGTGAACTTGAAAAGCTGGATGCCAATTATGTGCTTCACTGAATTAAAAGGAATTGGTGTTATTAATACAGACTCCAATGATCTACTCTGCCAGCCCAACCTTTCACCACCTCACATTTTATTAGAAAATGAACTCTTCAGTGAAGATCTGTCTTCCCACACTTACCAAATTGAGTTTTCCAGACTTATGATTCGGTCACAGAAGCTTAAGGTACATGGCGGGGGCTGGGGTGAGAGCGGGGGTGGTAGGTCATGCCCAATTTGCCATGCAACTTGCCTGTCTCTAATATAACATTTTATCTCCTTCCTGAGTAATATGGCCCCTTGTCCAGGTCCCTGACTTTGAGTGATTTATTCAGTAAAATGGTGCAATTTAAAGGAAAGTGAATGAAGATGTTTACACTGGATGGCAGCTCTCTAAAATAATATTTGTAGTAGAAAATTGCAATGAACCGGTCATTGACTATTTTGTTAAGAAGAGAAGGAATAGATAGGAACAAAAATGTTTAAAGACATATTATTCTCAACTTTGTTTGTCCTGTGAAGAGCTTTTCCATGCAAATAAGAAAATATTCAATCTGAAATTCTTCCTGGAAACTAGATTGATTTGGAAGTGTTTGACATATTACTTTATAAGTAAACTAGAGGCCCGGTGCACAAAAATTTGTGCACTCGGTGGGGAGAGGGGGTCCCTCAGCCCATCCTGTGCCCTCTCGCAGTCTGGGACCCCTCAGGAGATAATGACCTGCTGGCTTAGGCCTGCTCCTGGGTGGCAGAGGGCAGGCCCAATCCCTAGGTGCAGCCCCTGGTTGGGCTCAGAGCAGGGCCAATTGGGGAGTTGGGGCGCCGCCCCCTGTCATGCACAGAGAAGGGCGGATGGGGAGGTTGTGATGCCACCCCTAGTCACGCTCAGGGTAGGGCCGATTGGGGGGTTGGGGCACTGCCCTCTGTCACACTCAAGGCAGGGTCAATAGGGAAGTTGCGGCGCCACCCCCTGCCACGCACAGAGCAGGGCCGATCAGGGGGTTGGGGCGCTGCCCCCTGTCACACACAGAGCACGGACCATCGGGGGTTGGGGCTCCGTACTCTGTCACACACAGAGCAGGGCCCATCAGGGGTTTGGGGAGCTCCCCCTTGTCATGCACAGAGCAGGGTCAATCAGGGGTTTTGGGAGCTCCCCCCTGTCATTTACAGAGCAGGGCTGATCAGGGGGTTGGGGAGCTGCCCCCTGTCACACACAGAGCAGGGCCAATCAGGGGGTTGAGGAGCTCCCCCCCTGTCACGCACAGAGTAGGGCCAATAGGGGAGCTGGGGCACCGCCCCCTGTTACATACCGAGCAGGGCCCGTCGGGGGGGGCGGGTAGTTGAGGCGCCATACCCTGTCACACTCAGGGCAGGGCCGATGGGGAGGTATGGCTCTACCCCGTCTCACATAGAGCAGGGCCCGTGGGGGGGTTGGGGTGCCGCCACTGTCACACACAGAGCCGCAGGGCAATTGGGGTTGGGGCACCGCCCTCTATCACCCACAGAGCCGCAGGGCTGATCAGGGGGTTGGGGCGCTGCCCCCGTCACACACAGAGCCGCAGGGCAATCAGGGCGTTTGGGCGTTGCCCCTTGTCACGCTGATCCCGGTGCCGGGAGGCCTCGAGGCTCCGCTGATCCCGCCCGGCAGGGTCACAGATCCGGGTCACAGACTGCAGACAGCCTTGCCTGCTGCCGCCTGCCTTCAGTATGCAAATTAGCCGCCATCTTGTTGCTTCAGGGTGGGGGTCCCCACTGGGGTGCCTGGCCAGTCTAGGTGAGGGGCTGAGGGCCGTTTTCAGGCTGGCGGGCCACTGAAGCTCCAAACCTCTCCTTTTTTTCTTTTTTTTTATTCTGGCATTTATTTACCTTCTATGGCTGTCACTGGAGCTGAGAGCCGGCTTTCTCTCTGAGGCTCGGCTGAAAGCAGGTTTCTGGCCTTTGTTTTCTGTATTCGAAACAATGTTGCGACTCCAGCTCTGAGATCCCGGCTGACTGACAGGAGGTTTCTGGAGTTTTGTTTATCTTCTGTAAATGTTACTATGTTTCCAACTGAAGCTCAGAGGCCGGTGGGGAACATTGGAGTCCACAGCAAGCAAGCCTCCTGTTAGCTTCCAGCTGCCTGGCTGCCGGCCGCCATCTTGGCTGACAGTTAATTTGCATAAGGATACACTGATTAGCCAATGGGAAGGGTAGCGGTCGTACGCCAATTACCATGTTTCTCTTTTATTAGTGTAGATAGAGATGTAATTTAAGGCATGAGTCAGCATTTCTCAAGAAAAGAATCCGTAGCACATTTATTCTGATTATGTGGTCACTTCAAAGTGGCATAATTATCTTGGAAGCCCTTCTCCCCCTCACCTCCCTCTTTCTTTAACTTTATTTCACCTGTCTTGCCAGGTGACTCAGTGTTATCAAGAAGTGCAGTGGCAGAGCTGGTTGTTTGAATCAGTTTATGGATCCATCTCCCTCTCCCTGGCCAGTATCAGCTGGACACACTTTCCATTTTGTTTGGGGGTGGGGGGAGCTAGGGTGGTACGGATTTATTTGTATCTCTCCTTTTTTTATTATGTGTCCTTTTCATGTTACTGCCAGTTTTTCAGGAAGATCTCTGCTTCTACTAAATAGTAGCTGGTATGGTTCCTGATAAGACCCTTGTCTTGTTCACTGATGTTTGCCTGGTGCTGTGAGCAGTGCCTGGCATACAGTGACTGCATAACTACCCCTAGCTGCCATCTTACCTGCCAGTCCCCTGCACAGAGCCTCCACCTGGTCCCCAGCTGTCATCCCTAGTGCAGTCCACACCCCTCTGCACTCCTGGGCTGTGCTCACACTGATCTCTGCACTCAGCTTCTTTTCTGCCTCTTTTCTGTCTAACCAAATCCTACCCATCCCTACTATACTTGAGGTCCAGGTCTTCCATGGTGATTTCCCCTGGCTCCCCAAAGGCCTGGTTTTTGTAGTCTGACTGGATCTCACCATCATGTGCTATCACTGGGTCTTGCTTAGTTCTTTCAAGGTTTCATGAGAGATGATATTTGTCCTCACGGAGTTTGGGCCAAAGTGAGCAGCCTAGGTCCCTGGCCTGAAACTTATCTGGCAGGTCTGCTTCTTCCAGAGCCCTGCTCAGCACGGGGGCCACATGGGGTGTTCAGCAGATGCTCACTGCTGATTGACAGCCCTCTCTCCTCTCCACTGTCCTGAGTGATGCCTATTTAACCTTGAACCCTGTATCTGTTTGGTCATGACTGCAGGTCAGGTCAAAACATGGGCAGCATTTCCTCCCTCCTATTTCAGAAGATGTTTGTTATCTTTCTGGATAGTTCAGCAGTGTCTACAGAGGGGTTGTGTTCTTAATGTTGCCTTTTCCTGGTGTCCTGTGTTCTAGCCTCAGCCCAGTTGCCTCTCTGCCTCTGGTTGTCTTTCCTTCCTTTCTTCCCAACCATAATATATCATCAATTTTTCTTAAAGGTACATTTTTTTTAGTTTGATCTATAACTCTCCTATACATCATAACAGTCACTCTCTATTAAAACATTATTTTATAATTTGTACTTTTCACTGTCAGACTGACCTTCCCTGCATTTAGTTCAAATTACTGAGCTGTTAATGTATTGAGTTACTCTTTCACCTTTAAATTTCAAACATGCTTTGTCTGTCAAATCTTGTTTAGGAGGGTTAATAGAAGAATATGACTATGTGTAGAATGTTGACACCTAACAGACTCCTTGAAATAGATGACCTCGGATATGGGCGTTGAGATAATTAGCAAATGAGAATTGACAGAAACCAACTGCTTTCAAGATAGCACAGGGTCACAGTCAAATGGAGGACAGCAGAAATTGAATAGACAAGCTGATCAAAGACAAAAGCTTACCAAGGGACGTGGATTTTTAAAGAAAGTCATTGGGGTACCTGTTATTTACGTAATAGTAATTCCACAACGTGAATTAAGCAACTACTATGAATGGCAGGAGATAAGCCATGGTAATACTTATAGAGAAGTGAGATAGGGCCACTGAGCCACTCACAGTCAGCAGGGGCCGGGGACCGGGCCGAGGCAAGCGGAGAGCACATACGAATATACTGTTTTGGAGAGAAAAGATGGTGAATTTAGTTTTGGATTCATTGTGTTTGGGATACCTGTAGTATATCCAAGGGGGACTGCCATTAGGGGTTGATTTCCCCGTTATAGAGATGTTCAAGCGGCGGTGCATGGGCAGCTGTTGGTGATCTTGCAGAAGGGATGGCCCTTTGGACTAGATGAGCTCACAGACCATATGTATGATGTACGATTCCTCTGTGTGGTACCTTCCTCTAAATAATGCTCATGGAAGGGAGTGGTGAATTCTGTGCGCATCTGAACCCTTGGCCATCACAACCTCCCTCTCAAAAACAGAAATCACAAAGGGGATGTCTCCTTTCTGTAATCACGGTTAGGAAGGTAATTAAAATGTTCCACGGCTTACTTCCTGCCATTCACGACCACTTTGTAGATGGACATCTGAAATGGCCATCAACCTGGCAGCCCTGTTCTAATTATTTAAAATGAAATGTAGGGGAAATGTTTGTTTTTCGTAGGAAAAGAACACACACCACTCTTTAGGAAATTAAATCTATTGAAGGAAAACAGGTTCACTACTTCTGTAAATTTAAAACAATAACTTTTTGCTTTTTTACCAAAATACAAATTCATGACAGAAAGTTCAGACAATATAGATAGGAAAGTTATGCAATAAAAATCCACCATCCTGGCATATCCACTGCTAACAACATCTTGGCTTCCTGACATTTTTTCTGTTAACATGTTGCTGTATATTTTATAATACTGAGTTTATACTAAGTATACTCTTTTACTAGCATAATCTGCTTTTTTATTAAATAATTTGTTATTATTCTATGTTTAATCAGGTTAGAGGTACAAAATGAGTTCACATTACTTCAAATATTCAAGTCAAAATAACTTGTGGCTCCAATACACAAGAATATCTTTCTTTTTCTCTCTCTCATCTGTTTTATCTAGCATAATCGTCATCATCGTCATCATCTTCATTGTCATCATCATCATCATCTCAGAGTTTTAGCTCACTCAGTAAGTTTAAAATACCCAAGGGTAGCCCTGGTCAGTTTGACTCAGTGGTTAGAGCGCTGGCCTACGAACTAGGGTTGCAGGTTCGATTCCTGGTCAAGGGTATGTACCTTGGTTGCAGGTTCTACCCCTGGCCCCAACTGGGGTGTGAGCTGGAGGCAGCCAGTCGATGTGTCTCTTTCACATCGATGCTTCTCTCACCCTCTTCCCCTCTCTCCTCATAATTGGTCTGGGTTTCTAGAGCAAGGCCATACTATATGTTCTGGAGAATTAGATGCTGTTTGAAAAATAACTCCTGACATGCTACAGGCCTGGAAGAGCTGGAATGCCTCTCAGCCCTGCTCATGCTCATTCCCAGATATACCAGTTACATGTTACAATAGACAGCTAGGCCCGCTTGGTGTTATGTTTTGGTAGGTCTGATAAGACCCAACTCATAGTGGACAAATCCAGATGCAGGGTCACTTGGTATTTCATGGTAAGGCATTTTTTTTTCTGTGCCAGGATTAGGAATGATGGTTCCATGATCATAAAGTCCATTGGTCATAGCCCATTCCACAATAAATAGAGCTGCAGGCCTTATAGAGTATTGGATGAGCCTACTGAAGGTGCGGAGGAAGTGTCATCTCAGAGCAATCCTTTCACTGAATAAGATAGCATCTTCCCAAACACAGTCTAGACATTGAATGAAATAGCATTATGTGGCACTCTGTCCCTAGTGAAAAGAATACAGGGATCTGGAAACCAGGGGGGATTAAGGTAGGAATAACCCCATTCACTATCACTCCCAATGACACAATTCAGAAATATGTGTTCTCTGTCTGCTAAGGAGGTCTTCTGGGTTTCACACTTGGTTTTCAGTTGCTTGTTAATTTCCCTTAGCATCTAGTTTATTTCTGAGGAGCATCCATGCACCTTGACAATAATTACCTAATCTCATTATTATTGTAGTTATTCTCATCTTCCATATACAGTACAACACGAATGGGTGGTAAGAGGCAATTTTGTATACCGTCCTTTTTATGAACAAATATATCATGTTAATATTATAATTAGTCTTGTTGATTAGTCTCCCCTGTTTCTTAATTTCTTCAAGGGTAAGTCCACATCATATTCAATTTTGTAATAAATGTTTTTGAATAAATGTATGAGACATTTTGAGGGCAGGTGGGTTTTTGAAGATCTCTTAAATTTTATCTGAGGTGACTGTACTCCAACCTTAGAGATTACTATCTCTATTATGAGAAGACATAGCTTAAAACCTATTGTAAAAATCCTATAACTCATGGATTATAAGAATTATTCCTTCACTTTTCACAAATAAAATCAGATGTGGATTGACATTATTATTATTTATTTGACTCTTTTTTTTTTCAGAGAGAGGAAGGGAGAGGGAGAGAGAGCTAGAAACATCAATGATGAGAAAGAAGCATTGAACAGCTGTCTCCTGCATGCCCCCTACTGGGGATTGAGCCTGCAACCTGGACATGTGCCCTAGACCAGAATTGAACCCGGGACCCTTCAGTCTGCAGGCTGACGCTCTATTCACGGAGCCAAGCCAGCTAGGGCTATTGGACTCTTTAAAATGATGAAAGGTAATTTCAACCTGATTGAAAACTGGTGTCTTATATGAAGCTAGAGGCCTGGTGCATTGAATTTGTGTACAGGTGCGGTCCCTAGGCTTGGCTTGCTATCTAAGTGCGAGCATCTGGTGTGGAAAGGCAGGTCCCAGCTGAACGCTGGGCCCTGGGCAGCACCTGGGCCCTTGGGCCCCCGCGCCCCTCCCCCCCCTCCCCCCGTCCCCCGCCTGAGTCATGGCACCTGGAATCCCCACGCAGAGATGTGGTGAGTGCGGCCGGATGCCGCAGGCCGGAGTGCAGTATGGGCTTCTGGGCCACCCAGCAGCCCAGCATGGAAGCCAGGCGGGCAGCGCGCTCTCTCTGGCCTCGCAGACTGGCTCCTGAGCGAACCCACAGGGAGCCCGACTGGCCCCTGCGGTTCCAGCAACTGTGGCCCAGCTCACTCAGAATAGGCCGAGTGGGTGCAGGGCGGGTTCCTCGTGGGTGCCCCGCACCTGAGCATGGGGGCTTCCCTGGCGCGCAAGCCCTGGTGTCCTGGGGGAGGGTAGGAGGGGGAGTGAGAGCGAGCTCGGTGGACATCCCACATTCTCACTGCACCTCCATCCTCATCACCCCCACCCCCAGGTTGCCAGTGAGAGGTTTCAGCCCCTCTCCCCCTCAGTTTCCTATCCCAGTCTGCAGCCTGGCCCAAATCAGGCGATCAGGGCTTGCCAGCCACTGATCGCCATCTGAGGGGCCATCGGTTGGGGCCGGGTGGCAGCCCCAGCCCCTGCCACCACTGCTGGTTACTGTCTGTGGGGTGATTGGCAGGGTGATCGGCCTCGCTTGCACCTGCCTTGACCTGGTGCCACCCGCTCACCTGTTCCACCATCCTGCCGTGGTTCCGTTCTCATTGTGGCCCATCAGGGCTGGCAGTGCTTCCACCGCCGCCCTCTGCTAGCCCTGCATCGCTGATGCCCGCCATGTTTCCCGCAGTGGTGGTCAGTGCACATCATAGCGAGCAGTCAAACTCCTGGTTGAACGGCCGCCCAAGGGGACATTTTGCATATTAGGCTTTTATTATATAGGATGCTCCAAGAAATACAAGAGATAATGCTTTTTAATGGAAAGATTAAAATAGATTTTGAGATACTGGTGCCTTGTAATTTCTTTGGGGTATGACTTTTAAATAATAATAGCAATTGCTAATATTAGAAAAGTGTCTACTGTGTGACAGGAACTTTCATTGTATTCACTCATATATTGTCCTCATAACAACCCCATGAAGGCTCTATTAGTCTCATTTTTTAGATGAGGAATCTGAGGCACGGAGTGGTAATAGTTTCCCAAAGGTTGCACCACTACTGTTAAATAGACTTTAAACTCAGTTGCTTTGGCTCCAGTGTTGTAACATATCTATTCTATATTTCAAGCAAAAGTACTCAATATTTAAAATATATCTTTTATATTTATTTAAAAAAATTAAGCCTATTAAGAAATATTTGTCATCCAAAATTTATTTGGAACTCATACAACTTAACAAAAGGACGATAAATAATCCAATCAAAAAATGGGCAAAGGACCTAAATAGACACCTTTCAAAAGAGGACATTCAGAAAGCCAAGAGACATATGAAAACTTGCTCAAAGTCACTAATCATTTGAGAGATGCAAATCAAAACAACAATGAGGTACCATCTCATACCTGTCAGAATGGCCATCATCAACAAATCCACAAACGGCAAGTGCTGGAGAGGATGTGGAGAAAAAGGAACACTCGTGCACTGCTGGTGGGAATGCAGACTGGTGCCGCCACTATGGAAGGCAGTATGGAGTTTCCTCAAAAAACTAAAAATGGAACTCCCATTTGACCCTGTGATCTCATTTCTAGGAATATATCCCAAGAAACCAGAAATACCAATCAGAAAGGATATATGCACCCCTATGTTCATAGCAGCACAATTCACCATAGCTAAGATCTGGAAACAGCCTAAGTGCCCATCAGTAGATGAATGGATTAGAAAGCTGTGGTACATCTACACGATGGAATACTATGCTGCTGTAAAAAAGAAGGAACTCTTACCATTTGCAATGGCATGGATGGAACTGGAGAGCATTATGCTAAGTGAAATAAGCCAGTCAATGATGGAAAAACACCACATGATCTCACTCACTCATGGATAATAAAGACCATTATAAACTTATGAACAAAAATAGATACAGAGGCAGAGCTGCCTCGAACAGACTGTCAAACTACAGTGGGAAGGCCGGGGAGGGTTGAGGAGTGGGAGGGGGGGGCGGGGGGGAGGAGGGCGAGGGGATAAGAGATCAACTGAAGGACTTGTATGCGTGCATATAGGCATATCCAATGGACATAAGACACTGGGGGGTAGGGGAGGCCGGGGGATTGTTAAGGGCGGGGGAAAAAAGGAGACATATGTAATACTCTTTGTAATACTTTAAGCAATAAAACAATTAAAAAATAAATAAAAAAATAAAGAAATATTTATCAACTGACATTGGTTTAAAACAGTGTATATTGTTTGTGGATTTTTTTTTTTTTTTGCTAACAGTGTAAAATCCAGATGGAAACCAAACCCTACGCAACATAGAAAAGGTACCTGTGACATTTTGTGCTTCGTGTGGTATTAGAACTGGTTAAGCATCCTTTCAGTTGAAGGTGTATCCCTTGTGTCATTGGTTTCTTGATTTACAGACTGAAAGTGATGTGCAGCACCCAGGAGGGATGTCAGTCACATCCCCTTCCTTTCATTAAAGTCCAAGCCCGCCCTCGTTGCCTTAGGCCTTCTTGTGCCAGCTCTTTAACGTAATCACAGTATCACTTGATGCCACGCTGATCTGGGTCCTGCTAACAGGCGCTGGGGAATGGTAATTAGGACTTAGTGCATGGCCCTTATGCGAAGAGGACTGACCCAGCTATAACATACAATAAATACAGCCCTGACAGAAGCCTGAAAATTGGTTCTGCTTGGTTGCCTTTACACAGGGCTGTGACTCATTGCTTAATTTCTTCCTGATGCGTTTGCCATAAAGGTTCTGTAGCCTATAATTTTTGTAAAAAATATATCTAATTTATGGCGTTAAAGAAGGTTTCAGGTAACTAATCACATTTATGGGATATCTTAATCCTAGGACAACATTTATACTAACTGTGCTTTATTTTTTTTAAAAAAGCAAGTGTAATAGGTTTAGTTTGCTTATTTGCTGTCTTTTTTTCAATATGAAATGTATTGGGCACCTATTATGTGAGAGGTCCATAAATTTAATCCTGTCTGCCTTATCCTCCCCAGATATCATATACTCATTCTATAAGAATCTCTATTATAAAGTTGATCTCCCTGTTAACCATACTGTGATCAGATGTAACACTACTGGTATGGATCCCAGAACAGCAATAACTCTGACAATATTTCCAATCCTTATGCTTTTTTTGCAACACAAGGTAGTCTCAGCACACACTCCAGCCAGCTGCTCCCAACCTTTATCTGACTCTGTTTATATCTCTGTGAGGTTTATAGACACCACAAACACTGGTAACTTGCATTGAATGCCATTGTGGACAGCCATGCTCCAGCCACTGTTCTTCCCCTCCCAATTTCACACTCCCAGAGGTTCACGATCTTCTGTCATTCAGTCCCTAGGACCTGGAATAGAGTGCCTAGCAAGTGGCAAAGAATCAATCATTGCTTGTTGATGCAAATATGGTGCATCCATTAAAACATGCTTTTTCATAAGGGTGTTGGTTCTTTTTTCTTTTAATATATTTTGTTGATTTTTAAAAGAGAGGAAGGGAGAGGGATAGAGAGTTAGAAACATCAATGAGAGAGAAACATCCATCAGCTGCCTCCTGCACCCCTCCTACTAGGGATGTGCCTGCAACCAAGGTACATGCCCTTGGCCGGAATAAAACCTGGGACATTTCAGTATGCAGGCCGACGCTCTATCCACTGAGCCAAACCGGTTAGGGTGGTGTTTGTTCTTATAATTGTCTATAGGTTTATTAGTTGAAATATCTTTTCAGTTAATTACATCTTTTTGTCAGATGACAAAAATAATATGCATTACTTATCCATATTTTACAGAAAACTTAAAAATAAATAAATAAAACAACCTCACACATTAACATGGTGTTTTTATTTTTAAAAAAATTTGGTATAATTTCTAGATGGTTTCTAGTGTTTTCCACTTCTTATAGTATTGGGAACCTTCCCCCTTACCATTAAATATTCCTTAGAATAATTTTAAATGAATGTTGGCAGAAGATTTTATCATATGGAATATACTATCTTCCATTTGCCCTTCTAGATCCACTGTCTACCCTTCTCCACCCTTCTCCAGCCTTCTCTCCGCTCTGGAGACTACCTCATGGACCATACATATAAAAGGGTTCCTGATCTTGGCTCCTAGTAGGTTTGGTCAATGGGAAGCCCCAGCAGAAACTGGAAGAGAAGGGAATGAAGGAGGAAATAAAGGGCAGGTATTTTATTCCCTTGACTCTCTCCCTGGCAGGTCACCTCAGTTTGGCTGTGTCCTCCTACCAAAGGCTAACTCTACAGGGATCTCTCCTTCTGAGGCACAGTAACTATTCTCTTCCTTTACCTTGTTACTACACTATCTGTTGTGGCTTCCAAAATATACTTTTGTAAATAGGCACTTGAATATCCTATCTTGAATGCATTATATTTTCCTGACATATGTAACAGTTTAATATTTTCCTGGGATTACATAATAGAAATTATATTTCAGTGGAACATTCTGGTCCCTAGATCCTGGTGCTAATTTCTGATGTACACCTAAAACTGACATAATAATCCATTACAACTGTACTTAAATGATAAATGAAAGGATAACTTCTAAAATATTATTATCTGGTCAAAAATTAAAATAATATAATGTTAAGACTATGGATATGCATCCAAATTAACTTCCAATGTGAAATATCTACTGTAGGTAGTCATTTGCTATTTGTTTATTTATTTTTATACTATTTTTTTTGAAATCCCAGTATCTGAATTTCTTTCTCTTGTGGTTAATGAGTCTTGGTGATAAGTAAGGCTCTGCCTCTCACTTTAGAAATGACGGAACCAAATATTTCCTCTCTACTCTATGGCAACAAATGCTTGGGTCTACGAAACAGGTTTTGGAACGGGATGTTCTTGCCCTGAACTTGAATCTGAGAGATCTATGGATCTGAAGAGAAGAGTGACAATTAGAGATTATGAACAGTGGGGTGGGATGGCAGAATTGCTAGTGTACTGGTTACCATGGGAGCAGAAATAGTGGCACTAGTGAGTAAACCAATAGGTAACCCCCCTGTTGCCATAGCTGACAATGTCTTTGTTCTCTGCTACCAAGACTCTCTTGGTTCCTGGCTTTGATCTAAGGCTGGTTCTTCAGCCTCCCTGTCATTCCTTTGTAAATTGACTCTTTTTATCGTTATAAAATGTCTCTATTTCTTTTTTAAAAAAAATATATTTTATTGATTTTTTACAGAGAGGAAGGGAGAGAGACAGAGAGCCAGAAACATTGATGAGAGAGAAACATCGATCAGCTGCTTCCTGCACATCTCCTACTGGGGATGTGCCCGCAACCCAGGTACATGCCCTTGACCGGAATCGAACCTGGGACCTTTCAGTCCGCAGGCCGACGCTCTATCCACTGAGACAAACCGGTTTCGGCTGTCTCTATTTCTTAAAATATTCTTCGTTTTGAAGTCTACTTTGTCTGATATTAATATAGTCAATTTAGCTTTTTTGGGGGTTGATAGAAATATTTGTTATCTTTATTGTGGTGATAGTTTCTTGGAAGGATTCATATGTTGAAAACTGCCAACATATTTCCACTTAAAATATGTTTATTTCAATAAAATGACAAAAAATGGCACGAGTTGGTCTTTTCAAGCATTTTTGAACACACAAAGAGAAATACCACCAGAAGTGCTACAAAGCAATAGAAAGAATATTATAATATCCCTCCCCACAATTATATGTACAGGACTTATGCAGAATGGCTTTTGTGATTTGCAAGTAGCCTTCATGAACATGTGCATGTGCCTCTATGGATATGCTGGCTTTGTAGACAGACTTCATGAGTGTGTGTTCTGTGCAGTCACAGATATTTCTGTGTTTGATTTAATGCTCTGCTGTCACTATCTTAATTTTTTTTTTTTTTGCTTGAGCAACAGAAATTTATTTTCTCACAGCTCTGGAGGCTGGAAGTCCAAGATCAAGGTGTTGGGAGGTTTGGTTTGAGGCCTCTCTTCTTGGCTGACTTCTAGCCACCTACTTGCTGTGTCCTCATGTGCTCTAGCTTTTTTATGCTTACTGTTTGCATGGTATATATTTTCCACCTCTTATTTTAACTTACCTGTATCTTTATATTTAAAGTGGATTACTTATTACTATAAGAAATAGTATGGCTGGAAGCAGAAGTTGCATCTCTGCTATTTTTTTGAACTAGTTTGTTCCTTCCTGTAAATTTCTTTTTAAAGTCATTTAAAAAAATATATATATTTTATTGATTTTCCACAGAGAGGAAGGGAGAGAGATAGAGAGTTAGAAACATCGATCAGCTGCCTCCTGCACATCTCCCACTGGGGATGCGCCCGCAACCCAGGTACATGCCCCTGACCGGAATCGAACCCGGGACCTTTCAGTCTGCAGGCCGACGATCCATCCACTGAGCCAAACCGGTTCCGGCTTCCTGTAAATTTCTTTTCTGTTTCATCAACTAGAGTTCAATTCTATGATTTGCAATCAAGAATCTTGGTGGTACAATATTGGTACTGGGAACAGATTGTAAGCAACAGATCCTTAGGAAATGGAGAAATCCAGGCTTGCTAGTTGGGGCAAAAGGTGATAAAAGTCCCTTTATATTAAGAGATGGTCTTCCGGCAGCTTAGGCCATGCAGTGATGAAAAATATCCTTATTAACACCTGGAAGGAAGAGCTCATTGAATACAAAGTTTAAAGAAATAAAGTGGTTATTGGTACTGAAGAGCCTGAAGGAGGTGAAAATTGAAAATATTGTAGGATGGTCTGACCTAGCCAGACCTCACAGAAAGGGAGAAAAGGGGTAAATATAGCCTTTCTCTCCTCCCTCTTCCTCACACTGTGACTGTCACATTAAGGCTCCTCACTTTTCTGATTTTGAGTAATTTTGGATTGTATCATGCACATTATGAATGTCATGTTGTAGAGCCTGAATTCTATTAATTTCCTCTTATGAATCATTTTTTTGTTTGTTTTGCTTCTTCTTTCCCTACCTGTGCCACTGTGCAATTAAAGCGGGGATCACTTTATAAAGCATATGGTTGTCTAACCACTATACCATACGCCTGAAACCAATATTAAACAATACTGAATGTCAACAGCAATTGAAAAATAAAATTAAAAAAACCCCAGAGATCCTTCCAAATCATTTTTTTTTTCTATCTCAGGGAAGCAACACACCACCCACTTACTCGGAGTACTGTCCCTTTGGGGTTCCCAATTATCATGCAGCTCTTTCCAGTCTAGACTGTGAAAGGTTAAAGATAAATGATGGTGCCCTTCCCTGCATGACTCCGAGCTTTCTTTTGCAAGGAAGCAATAATGGAGACTTAGCCATGAGGAAGGAAGTACCACTTCCCTGTTACAGTTTGATGATGCTTTTCTTTGTGGCTTGTTCAGTGCGCTTGTCCTAATTTATGATTTTTTATTTTTACCATCTGGTTTATTTCTCTTATTGTTTTTATATATTTATTTAATTTAAACTTTTTTTTTCAATTATAGTTTACATTCAATCTTATTTTGTATTAGTTTCACTCAGGTGTATAGCATAGTGGCTAGATAATAATATACTTTAGAACACCCCCTCCCACCCCGTATTTCCAGTACTCACCCGGCACCATAGTTAAATATCATTGACTATATTCCCTATGCTGTACTTTACGTTCCTGTGAATTTTTTATAACTACCAATCTGTACTTCTCAATCCCTTCATCTTTTTCATCTAGTTCCCCAACTCAACCACCCCTCTGCCAACCATCAGTCTGTTCTCTGTATCTATGAGTGTGTTTCTGTTTAGTTTGTTCATTTATTTTGTTCTTTAGAGTCCACATATAAGTTATATCATATGGTACTTGTCTTTCTCTGACTGACTTATTTCACTCAGCATTATACTCTCTAGGTCCATCCATGCTGTAGCAAATGGGTAAGATTTCATCTTTTTTTAATGGCAAAGAGTCATGTTTTTTTCATGTTAGAAAACTTGGTTGGATGTGAGCTCCAAACTCTTTTTTCCCCCACTTCCAACTCAGTTTGGTTCAGACCTTGTACTTTTAGGTGAGGTGTTTTGAGTCTGCTCCATGCATGCACAGTTCAGGAGTCAGCCAGACATGTGGCATGCAGAATTTGGGTAATCCTTTCTGTCTCTTTTCCTACCAAAATTTCCCCTTTCTCCAGTGACCGTAGTTGCCCTTTCTTGATGCTCTGTGTATGAAAACTGAGCCTGCCCTCAGGCTAGAAGAGAAGTAGCCAATTGGAGTACTTACTCCATATAATAATTCCCTTCCTCATACGGACCCCTCCCTGGAACCCACTGTTCTTCACCCTCTTGTACCTCCATCGAGTCCTTCTTGTATCTGTCCATATTTCATATACAAACTGTGCAGAGTTTATTCTATGTGTTCTGTGAAGATTATGTAGAGGGTTTATCCCATGTGAAGTAGGTTCTTGGCTATTAATGGAAGCTCGATCCATATTTTAAACCACCTCTGTTTTTTCTCTTCATGTTTCTAGATTTCCTTCTCACCATTGTAAATACAACATACCTTTCAAAATGCTTTCATGTTTGCTGTAAAGTCTGGGTTTCTAAACATTGAAGGGGCGTTACAGGTGATTTAGCTGAACCTCTTCCATGCAGATGAGAAAACTGAGTTCTTGAAGCAAGTAATTTACCTACAGTGAGGGGTGGCATTGCTGGGGAAGACAAATGAGAGCGATCTGGGAGAGATGACAGAGTTTGCCTGGGAGAGATGCATCTTCTGAAGAGTGAAATGTAACTTGTGGAGCTTATTGGAAAGAACTGTTCCCTTTGGTGCCTCTCTGCAGCCGTGACATGGGCATTCTAGATTTAGAGGCTTGAAATGAGGAAGAGAAAGGATGTCTTTGGAAATCTTGTTTGAAACTGCCGCAGATTTTAGAAACATCCATTTGGAAAACACATCAAACACGTCTTTCTCAAGTGAGTTGTCACATTGCATCACCATGGCTGGTGCTCTGTTTCAGTCCCCATCTTCTAAGCAGCTGTGCTTGTGCTGAAATGGAGCTCAGAGCTTGAGGTGGAGGATGACGTATTGCCTCAAGTGAGAAGCCTTTAGCAAAAGATTTACCTCTCAAATGTTTGCCTGTCTAAATAAGAATATACAGATTTCTCCCCAATGCAATGTCCTCCTTTCCCCCATGTCTTCCTTCTTTTCTATTCTATCAAAACCAGTATTTGAAAAGTTTGACCTCAGTCTAGTCTCTTACCAGTGTTCACTCTTTATGCCAAAGCTGAATCTAGACATCTTATTCATCAAGATTCCTTGGCTCATTGGATGGTTAAAACATCTTAAATTTATGCTTTCTGAGTTTTTATTGTTGCTGTTCTTTAGATTCCAGAGTCATAGTAGAAAGTTAAGGAAGTATGGGGGGGAAAAAGCCAAGTCAATAAAAAAACTTGAGAAGGAGGATATTTGAATATAATATTAAACATAGTGCCTGGAAGTAGAAGAGAAGGATAGTAAGGTATAAAATACTTTGTCTCTAAATTAGATATATTTGACGTAATTTGTGGATAATTGTGACTTAAAATAGGAAGGTGGATTTTAAGAAAGCAAATTCATTTAATTTTGGCTACTTTATATTTGGCGTTACTCCTCCAGTACCATAGGCTAACCTGTGAGGGGCAAGATGCTGTCCTGTTAGTATTCCTGGGACTTGAGAGCCATCTGTTCATCCAAAGGACTGCAGATTTAAACAAAAGCAACCAAACAAACCACCCAACTCTTATTAAGTGAGTAAAGAGGGGGTTGATTTATAGACCGTGAAAGATGCGTTTCCTCACATGTAATCACCACAACACACAAAACTATGAGATCTCTTCCTGCTCAGGGGCTAAAGTCCCTCTTAGTAAGGTGGGTGCGATTTTTCAGGTTCAACATGTTAGTGGAATTCAGCATGTTTAGAAGGACTTTACTGCAGAGGGTAGCACCTGGCGGGCACACCTATATATTTGTGGGATGGATGAGTGGTTGGGTGACTTTATAATTCAGTGTCAGTGGTAATAGCATCTAGTGACTCTTCTGTTGGGTGGGTTCATGCCAGTAACCCCATAGGTACAAGGCTTTTTATTTGGAGATCAGGAAGTAGCAATTGGACACAAAATGTTTCTCTCTGAAATCAGTTATTAAAAACTAGAGGCCCAGTGCACAAAAATTTGTGCACCCAGAGGGGGTCCCTCAGCTCGGCCTGTGCCCTCTCGCAGTCTGGGGCCCCTCCGGGGATGACAACCTGCTGGCTTAGGCCCGCTCCCTGGGAGATTGGGCCTAAGCTGGCAGTCAGACATCCCTCTGGCAGCCCAGGAGCCCTCGGGGGATGTCCACTTGCCAGCAGGGAGCAGGCCTAAGTTGCAGTTGGACATCCTTAGCGCTGCTGAAGAGGTGGAAGAGGCTCCCACCACCACCACTATACTGGAAGCCATCAGCCTGGCTCGTGGCTGAGCAGAGCTCCCCCCATGGGAGCGCACTGACCACCAGGGGGCAACTCCTGCATTGAGCATCTGCCCCCTGATGGTCAGTGTGTGTCATAGTGACCAGTCATTCCCAGTCGTTCTGCTGTTAGGGTCAATTTGCATAGTACCTTTTTATTATATAGGAGTGCCTGGCCAGCCTGGGTGAGGGGCTGATGGATGTTTGCAGGCTGGCCACGGCCCCCGGCCACCCAAGCTCCCAGTGGAGGCTGGCTGGAAGCAGGTATCTGAGATTTATTTGTCTTCTATAATTGAAACTTTGTTGCCATGAGCAGAGGCCACAGCTGGCTCAGGGCAGGCGGGAAGCTTGGCTTCTGCCATCGCCCGGGCAACAAAGCCTCCTGCTTGCTCCAGCTCCGTGGCTGCTGGCTGCCATCTTGGTTGGGTTAATTTGCATACAGTCGCTCTGATTGGCTGGTGGGTGTGGCTTGGGGCATAACAAAGTTACGGTCAATTAGCATCTTTGTCTTTTATTAGTGTAGATAAGCTGTTGCCATCACTAACTTTCTCACTCTAAATGGAACTGACACTATGACCAAATAATTGGTGGTAATTGTAGGCCTGGTGTCAGATTTAATAAGCCACTCAAACCGCAAACCCTGTAAAGATGCAATTAGTTCTTCTCTATCACAAGATAGGACTTTCATATCCTTTAGTACTAGATTACTGTTGCTTATATTTTTCTTCAATATAATATTTCCTGCTTTTTAATAAAAAAATCACCCAGGAAAATAACACAATTGATAGCTATCACAAGCTGAACACACCAAATAAGTACACATCGTCAAAAACTTGCAATAGAATCTTGACCCTATTTAACCTGGGCCTTACATTGGGATTGTAACTCACCGTGGGATGTGGGAGAGTTCCCATTTTTGAGGTTCCTCAGTCTGATCCCCTTGTGTGCAGAAGGCCTCTCCCTTTAAATGAGTAGTGGAGTTGCTTGATCTTGAATAGAAGCTGAACACCCTTTTCACCTTTTGGGGAATGCAAATACATTTATTTTTTGGGGCCCATGTGACAGAGTAAATTTATAATATGCTACACCCTTCCACATTAGAATTGTATACATCTGTGCCCTTTGTCATGTGATTGGTAGTCTCTCCCAGTATAGGGAAGAGAGTGTAGTTCTTTTTTTTTTATTTTTTTTATTTTTTTTTATTTTTCGCTAAAAGTATTACAAAGTGTATTACATAAGTGTCCTTTTTTCCCCTCCGCCCTTGACAGACCCCTGCCCTCCCTTACCCCCCAGTGTCTTATGTCCATTAGTTATGGTTATATGGATGCATACCAGTCCTTCGGTTGATCTCTTAATCCCCTCCCTCCTCCCCCCCAACCCTCCCTGGCCTTCCCACTGCAGTTTGACAATCAGTTTGAGGCAGCTCTGCCTCTGTATCTATTATTGTTCAAAAGTTTGTAATGGTCTTTATTATCCATGAATGAGTGAGATCATGTGGTATTTTTCCTTCATTGACTGGCTTATTTCACTTAGCATAATGCTCTCCAGTTCCATCCATGCTGTTGCAAATGGTAAGAATTCCTTCTTTTTTACAGCAGCATAGTATTCCATCGTGTAGATGTACCACAGCTTTCTAATCCATTCATCTACTGATGGGCACTTAGGCTGTTTCCAGATCTTAGCTATGGTGAATTGTGCTGCTATGAACATCGGGGTGCATATATCCTTTCTGATTGGTGTTTCTGGTTTCTTGGGATATATTCCTAGAAGTGGGATCACAGGGTCAAATGGGAGTTCCATTTCCAATTTTTTGAGGAACCTCCATACTGCCTTCCATAGTGGCTGCACCAGTCTGCATTCCCACCAGCAGTGCACAAGTGTTCCTTTTTCTCCACATCCTCTCCAGCACTTGTCGTTTGTTGATTTGTTGATGATGGCCATTCTGACAGGTGTGAGATGGTACCTCATTGTTGTTTTGATTTGCATCTCTCGGATGATTAGTGACTTTGAGCATGTTTTCATATGTCTCTTGGCTTTCTGAATGTCCTCTTTTGAAAGGTGTCTATTTAGATCCTTGGCCCATTTTTTGATTGGATTGTTTATCTTCTTTTTGTTAAGTTGTATGAGTTCCCTATAAATTTTGGAGATTAAGCCCTTATCAGATATGACGTTGGCAAATATGTTTTCCCACGAGGTGGGTTTTCTTGTTGTTTTGTTGATGGTTTCTTTTGCTGTGCAGAAGCTTTTTATTTTGATGTAGTCCCATTTGTTCAGTTTCTCTTTAGTTTCAACTGCCCTAGGAGCTGTATCAGTGAAGAAATTGTTTTGGCATATGTCTGAGATTTTGCTGCCTTTGTATTCTTCTAGAATTTTTATGGTTTCCTGTCGTACATTTAAGTCCTTTATCCATTTTGAGTTTATTCTTGTGTATGGTGTAAGTTGGTGGTCTAGTTTCATTTTCTTGCATATGTCTGTCCAATTTTCCCAACACCATTTATTGAAGAGACTATCTTGGCTACATTGTATGTTCATGCCTCCTTTGTCAAAAATTAATTGAGCATATTGGTTCGGGCTAATTTCTGGACTCTCTATTCTATTCCACTGATCTATATGTCTGTTCTTGTGCCAGTACCAGGCAGTTTTGAGAACAGTGGCTTTGTAATACAGCTTGATATCTGGCATTGAGATCCCACCTACTTTGTTTTTTCTCAGGATCGCTGCAGCTATTCAGGGTCTTTTTTTATTCCAGATGAATTTTTGGAGAGTTCGTTCTAGATCCTTGAAGAAGGCCATTGGTATTTTAATGGGAAGTGCGTTGAATGTATAGATTGCTTTGGGTAATATGGACATTTTAATGATGTTGATTCTACCAATCCAAGAACATGGTATGTTCTTCCATCTGTTTATGTCTTCCTCTATCTCTTTTTTCAACGTCCTATAGTTTTCTGAGTAGAGGTCTTTTACCTCTTTAGTTAAGTTTATTCCTAGGTATCTTAATTTTTGGGGTGCGATGGTAAATGGGATTGTTTTTATAATCTCTCTTTCTGAAAGTTCACTATTGGTATATAGAAATGCCTCGGATTTCTTGGGGTTAATTTTGTATCCTGCTACATTGCCAAATTCATGTATTAAGTCTAGTAGTTTTTTGATGGAGTCTCTAGGGTTCTGTATGTATAATATCATGTCATCTGCAAATAAGGACAGTTTTACTTCCTCTTTTCCAATTTGGATGCCTTTTATTTCTTCTTCTTGTCTAATTGCAATGGCTAATACTTCCAGGACTATGTTGAACAGGAGTGGAGAGAGTGGACATCCCTGTCTTGTTCCTGTTCTTAGGGGAAATGGTGTTAGTTTTTGTCCATTGAGTATGATGTTGGCTGTGGGCCTGTCATATATGGCTTTTATTATGTTGAGGTATGATCCTTCTATTCCCACCTTGCTGAGAGTTTTTATCAAAAATGGGTGTTGGATTTTGTCAAATGCTTTTTCTGCATCAATTGATATGACCATGTGGTTTTTTTCTTTCAATTTGTTTATGTGATGTATCACGTTTATTGATTTACGGATGTTGTACCATCCTTGCATCTCTGGGATAAATCCTACTTGGTCATGGTGTATGATCCTTCTGATGTACTGCTGGATCCGATTTGCTAAGATTTTGTTGAGGATTTTGGCGTCTATGTTCATGAGGGATATTGGCCTGTAATTCTCTTTCATTGTGTTGTCTTTACCTGGTTTTGGTATTAGGGTGATGCTAGCTTCATAAAATGTGTTTGGAAGTGTTCCATCCTCTTGGACTTTTTGTAGTAATCTGAGGAGGATAGGTTTCAGTTCTTCCTTAAAAGTTTGGTAAAACTCCCCTGAGAAGCCGTCTGGTCCTGGGCTTTTGTTTGCTGGAAGCTTTTTGATGACTGCTTCAATTTCTTCCATCGTTATTGGCCTATTGAGATTTTTAGATTCTTCCTGATTGAGTTTTGGAATGTTGTATTTTTCTAGGAATTTGTCCATTTCCTCCAGGTTGTCTAGTTTGTTGGAGTAGAGTTGTCCGTAGTATTGTTTAACAATCATTTGTATTTCTTTGGGGTCTGTTGTTATTTCGCCTCTATCATTTCTGATTTGGTTTATTTGGGACCTCTCTCTTTGCTTCTTGGTGAGCCTGGCTAGGGGTTTGTCAATCTTGTTTATCCTTTCAAAGAACCAGCTCTTGGTTTCATTGATTTTCTGTATTGTTTTTTTGGTCTCTATTTCATTGATTTCTGCTCTAATCTTTATTATCTCCTTCCTTCTGCTCACTCTGGGCTTTTCTTGTTGCTCTCTTTCTAATTCTTTGAGTTGTAGAGTTAGATGATTAACTACCATTTTTTCTTGTTTTTTGAGGTAGGCCTGTAGAGCTATAAACTTTCCTCTCAGGACTGCTTTCATTGTGTCCCAGAGGTTTTGGATTGTTGTGTTTTCATTGTCATTAGTGTCCAGGATGTTTTTAATTTCTTCTTTGATGTCATCGGTAACCCAATCAATATTTAATAACATGCTATTCAGCTTCCAAGTGTTTGAGTATTTTGGGTTGTTTTTATTGTGGTTTATTTCTAACATTATGCCATCGTGGTCTGAGAAGATGCTTTTTATGATTTCAATCTTCTTGAATTTGTGGAAACTTTGCTTGTGACCCAATATGTGGTCTATTTTTGAATATGTCCCATGAGCACCTGAGAGGAATGTATATTCCGCAGCTGTGGGGTGAAGTGTTCTGAAGATGTCAATTAAGTCCATCTGATCTAGTGAGTCATTTAGGATTGCTGTTTCTTTGCTGAGTTTTTGTCTAGCGGATTTATCCAGTGATGTTAGTGGTGTATTAAAGTCCCCTACTATGATTGTATTGTTGTCGATCTCTCCCCTGATACCTTCCAGGAGTTTTCTTATGTATGTGGGTGCTCCTGCATTGGGTGCATATATGTTTATCAGGGTTATATCCTCTTGTTGTATTGATCCCTTTAGTATTATGAAGTGGCCTTCCTTATCTCTGGTTATGGCCTTCACTTTGAGGTCTATTTTGTCGGATATAAGTATTGCTACCCCAGCTTTTTTTTCATTTCCATTTGCCTGAAAGATATTTTTCCATCCCTTCACTTTCAGTCTGTGTGAGTCCCTTCTAATGAGGTGGGTCTCTTGTAGACAGCAAATGTATGGGTCATGTTTTTTTATCCATTCAGCCACTCGATATCTTTTGATTGGACCATTTAGTCCATTTACATTTAAAGTTATTATTGAAAGGTACTTGTTTGTAGCCATTTCTATTTTTTTGTGGCTGCTTTCTTTCTGGGCTTTTTATTTCTTCTTTTTACACCAGTCCCTTTAGCATTTCTTGCATTGCTGGCTTGGTGGTGATGAACTCCCTTAGCCTTTTTTTGTCTGTGAAGCTTCTTATTTCCCCTTCAATTTTGAATGATAGCCTTGCTGGATAGAGTATTCTTGGATTCAGTCCTTTGCTTTGCATCACTTTGTAGATTTCCGTCCATTCTTTTCTGGCCTGATGTGTTTCTGTTGAGAAATCGTTTGATAATCTGATGGGGGACCCTTTGTAGGTAACTCTCTGTTTCTCTCTTGCAGCCTTTAAGATTCTCTCTTTGTCTTGTACATTTGCCATCGTTATTATGACATGTCTTGGTGTCGGTCTTTTGGGGTTCATCTTGCCTGGGACTCTCTGTATTTGTGTAACTTTTTTCTTCCCCATATCTGGGAAGTTTTCTGTCATTATTTCTTCAAATAGATTTTCTAATCCTTGCTGCTCTTCTTGTCCTTCTTGCAGCCCTATTATGCGTATGTTACTTCGTTTCATGTTGTCCTGAAGCTCCCTTAGGCTCTCCTCCTGTTTTTTAATTCTTTTCTCCAGTTGCTGTTCAGATTGAGCTTGTTTCTCTGCCTTATCTTCTAACTCACTAATTCGGTCTTCTGCTTCTTCTAGTCTGCTGTTGAAACTTTCCATGGTGTTTTTGATTGTAGCTATATCACTTTTCATTTCTTCCTGATTCTTGCATAGGTTGTTGATTTTCTCATCCATCCGGTGAATGAATTGTACAACCATCATTCTGAATTCTTTTTCTGTCATGTTGCACGCTTCAGCTTCATTAATTTCCTTTCTTGGTGATTCTTCATTGTCTTTCCTCTGGGTATTGTGTCGTCTCTTCATTCTGATTATCTCCTGATGGTTCAAAGGTTGAGTTGCGTGGGCCTGGGCCGTGCGCAGTGGGAGGCTCCCACCACCCTAGTGTCACTGAAGAGCTCTGACACTAAGATGTGTGGTTGTTGTTGGTTGGTGGGAACCAGGCTCGCTCTGTGTCAGTGTTGCCAACACTCAATGTGGCCTCGCGCGTGCCCTTAGAATTAGGGACCCTGCCTGCACTGTGCTGAAATAGAGGCCCCCCTGACGCGTGTTTAGCACCAGAGCAGAGCCCCCTAGCTTGCGTCAGGAGTCAGAGTTCCCCAAGAGTTCAGTATCAGAGTCTCTGTTGCTTCGCGCAACCTCACCTTGAGAATCAGGGTCCCTGTGTGCCCTTGCACCAGGAATTGGATTCACTGGCTCTTAGTATGAATGCACAGGAAATCAGGATCTTAGGCGCAGGTGATAAGAAACACAGTCAAGTCACTGGTGCTTGGTGCTGCCTCCTGCCCTGAGAAACGGGGTTTCTGGGCCTGTGCTAGGCGGACAAACTCCCGTTCGCGCGATTGCTCCCAGCCCAGGGCTCTGATGCCAGCAGTGCGCGCAGGATTAGTTCCTGGTGCTGTGCGCGTTTTTGCTCCCAGCCCAGGGCTCTGATGCCAGCAGTGCGCGCAGGATTAGTTCCTGGTGCTGTGCGCGTTTTTGCTCCCAGCCCAGGGCTCTGATGCCAGCAGTGCGCGCAGGATTAGTTCCTGGTGCTGTGCGCGTTTTTGCTCCCAGCCCAGGGCTCTGATGCCAGCAGTGCGCACAGGATTAGTTCCTGGTGCTGTGCGCGTTTTTGCTCCCAGCCCAGGGCTCTGAAGCCCGAAGTGCGCATAGGATCAGTTCTAAGGTGCTCGCGCACTTTCAGGCCAAAGTTTCTGCAGCGCTGAGGCCCCGGCAAGGGGTAGGTCTATCAGTTAGTTACTCTGGCACTGCCCGCGATCCTGGGGGAAGGGGGGATGGGCTCTGCTACTCACGGATCTGCAGCAGGGATCTCCGAACTTTCCGTGTCTGCAGGTCTGTAGCTGTGGTCACAGGTCTCTGTCCCCAGTGGCTGCAGGGTCCTGGTATGCGTCTGAGATCAGACTGGGTGGTGCTGAGGCCAGGATCCTAGTCTCAAGCAGCTCTGTTTCCCAAGATGGCGTGGTCGCTGTGCCTCTGCTGGCCGCCCAGGAGTGTCCGCCCCTCCGTGGAGGGGCGCAAGCCTCCTCTGGGCTCCCGCAGTCGCGCCGCCCGCAAGACGCCGCCTCCGGGTTAGTAGCCGCTGGGTTAGTAGCCGATCTCTGGATGCCGGTAGGTAACCGCTTCCCAAGATGGCGTGGTCTCGCCGCTGCGCTGGCACCCAGGGGGAAGTTTCAGCCTCAATCTCTAACCATCCGCATTTTTCAGGAGTTCTCTGTCTTTCCTGGCTGCAGACTGTCTCTCAGCTGAACCTCCCCAGCTTGATCGGGCTGGTTGTTACCCGTTTCAGCTGCTCGCCCCTATCTGCTCCGGGACGAAGGACCAACACGTCCGTCTAAGCCTCCGCCATTTTTTTCTCCCGAGAGTGTAGTTCTTTATTGATGTTAAGATTGGTCATATGACTTGCTTTAGCCAATGGCATATAAGTGAAAGTGGCAGTACTATGCTAGTTTTAAGTCAGAGCTTCAAGAAGAATCATGTATTTCAGCTTATGCTCTTGCACTGGTGACACTGCAGAGGAGAAAAACATGCCCCTTATAGCCTCTGGTGCAAGTAAGATGAGAGACTCATGAAGCAGAGCTGATCCTGGTCTTGAGATTTGGGGCGGTTTGTTATGCAGCATTATTGTGGTAAGAGCTGACTATCACTGATCTCTAGCAAGATATGGAATGAGCCTGTAACCTAAGTGTGGCCAGTGAACTGCTTTTGACTGAGTCTTTGGTCCTTGACAGAAAGGCAAAGATGGGGGAGGTCATAAAGACCTTATTCCTGGTGGTTATGACTGAATTAGAGTCGAGCAGCATGGCAGGGAGCATCTGTGGAGCCATGGTCAATGGCTGGAGTCAACAGTGTTGGTGGTGGGTCCTGAGTGGACTGTTCTTATGACAACGTCTTCACTATGTCTCACTGCCCTCAGAGTTCACTCAAGTGTTCTTTGCCAGGCTTTCTTTATTTCTGAGTCACTTGATATCCTTAGTGTAAATTTCTTTTCTCCTTAGGTTTACCAGAAATATGTTGTCTATTTGCAACCAAAAATCCTGACTAGTATACCGTGAACTGGGAATGACCTGTTTTTCCTATGATTATATCCCCTCTGAATGGTTTTATAATATACTAGTGGTCTGGTGAACAAAATTCGTGCACGGGGGGAGGGGGCGGGTTGGGAGGGGGTGTCCCTCAGCCTGGCCTGCACCCCCTCCAATCTTGAACCCCTCAGGGGATGTCTGACTGTGGGCCTAAACCAGCAGTTGGACATCCCTCTCGCAATCTGGGACCACTGGCTCCTAACCGCTCACCTGCCTGCCTGCTTGATCACCCCTAACCACTCTGCATGCCGGCCTGCTCTCCCCCAACTGCCCCCCTGCTGGCCTGCTCACCCCCAACTGGCCCACCCTGCCGGCCTGCTTGCCCCCAGCTGCCCTCCCCTCCTGGCCTGATGGCCCCTAACCACCTCTACCTCGGCCCCGCCACCATGGCTTTGTCTGGAAGGACATCTGAAAGGTCTCTCAGTCTAATTATCATATTACCCTTTTATTAGTATAGATATAGCAATCCTAGATGGTCTCCTATAACCCTCCCAATTTCCTCTTTGCACAGTAGAGTAGAGTAGTGAGGAGCTCTTACTCCATGCTATTGGGTTTGCTCTCTGTGCCTTCAACTGCTTATATCAAGGGTCCTCAAACTACGGCCCGTGGGCCACATGCAGCCCACCGAAAACATTTATCCAGCCTGCCAGGTGTTTTTGCCGCCGCTGTGTGCATAGAAATTTGTTCATAGTTTTTTTTTTAAACTATAGTCCGGCCCTCCAACAGTCTGAGGGACAGTGAACTGTTTAAAAAGTTTGAGGACCCCTGGCCTATATTGTTGGGCAGTCCATTTAACCTCTCTGTGCTTTAGTTTTCTCATATGAAACTAGGGATAAAAATAATACTACAAACAGTTTATGTGCAGCTGAAGGAGACTTACTACCTGTTCCTTGATACAGTCTCAATAAGTATCTATACTAATAAAAGGGTAATATGCTAATTAGACCGACATCTTCTGGACATCCTTCCAGACAAAGCTGCAGCAGCTGCCTGAGCCTCGGCCCTCATAGCCAAAGCTCAGGCAGCTGTGGCGGCTGTTGCTGCAAGAGCCGGCCGAGGCTCAGGCCAGCCGCAGCAGCCAGCAGTGGCAGCAGCAGTGGCGTGATGGGGGCGTCACCTTCTCCTGATCAACCTGGTAGCCTCCTGCAGAGGGGGGCCAGAGGCAGCAGCAGGGAGGGGGTGATGGGGGCGGTGCCTTCCCATGATCTGCTGGTCGCCTCCCTGGGGAGTGGGCCTAAGCCATCAGTAGGACATCCCCTTAGGGCTTCTGGACTGTGAGAAGAGGCAGGCCGGGCTGAGGGACTCCCCCCAGTGCATGAATTTTCATGCACCGGGTCTCTAGTTAGTTATAAACAGTAATAGTAGAGATGATGAAATGCAGTTGCTAATATAGTATTATCCTGTGAGATAACAATTGTTTGTGATGCTTGTTCTAACTTGTACAGATATACATGGTAGAACTGTGATCTACTCTGTTTTCTTCTAGGTTTCCATGGTCCCAAAGCCTTTTATGAGTTAACATAATGCAGTGCTTATGAACCTTTTGTTCCACATGGCTGGCTCATCTGTCCACAGCACTCTAATAGCCACACCCAGATTTTGAAGAGGCTCTTCTTGTGCTGGGATGATTATATTCAAACCCACATTCATTTGGGTAAACGTAAGAAGCTCATACTTCACCTCATCTGCTCTCTTTCTGATGGAAGTTGTGCTGTTGTGCTTTGGGTGTTATATCTCTTAGAAATATTTGGGTGGGGAGAAGACTGATGATAATTATTAGATAATCTAGTTGCTACTACAGGGTGGTGTTTTGATGGTGGTAGTGAAAGGTGTGTCTTGAGCAAGCATCCAGGAAGATGCAGCCCAGGAGCCAGGAGGCAGCAGAGGGAACAGCTGGAGGGGGAAATCAGCATTTCAGGATGGAAAAGTCTAGAGAAATCTTCACTTCTTTTATGTAAGAATCTCCATGTTTCAAGAATGTTGCTGGTACCAAAAGAAGTATAACAGGTTTGAAGCTCAGCCCCAAACTCAGGTGTGTGAAATATCACTTGCTTTATATTCTACTCGGGGCCAGTGCACGAATTCATGCACCTTGAAAGGAACTGTGGGCCACGAGGCTGCGGTGGGCACAGGGGCAGGTCTCGGCCCATCCTCCATGTCCCCGTTCAGTCCTGGTCTCCTGTCTGCTGGCAGCCCCGCTCCTGCCACTGCTGCTCCCATGCGCTGATATCATGGAGTGATTGGGGCCAGCACCAGCAGTGGGTGCGAGGGGTGGCTGCTAGCCCCAATCGTCCCTCAGGAGCAGGGGGAGGTGGAGAAGCCTGTTCGGGGCTTGTGCTGGGTGCTGGCAGCAGGTGCAAGCAGCGGGTGGGCCTGCAGTGCACAGGAGCAAAGAATTTTCAGTAACCACCAGAGGCTCGCCCTGATGACAGTGACCAGCACCCCACCTTGGTCTGGCACTGTTGGGGTCCAACCCCAACGGGTCCAGGGATCCCCAAAGGTGTGGACGGAGTCGGCGAAGAATGAATGACATGGAAACTGGTTTCAGTTCATCAGCATAGCGAGGTTCTCCCTCCAGGATCTCCAGCGAAGTTCTGGTCAGGATCTCCAGCGAAGTTCTGGTTAGGAACTCCAACCAAGTTCTGGTCAGGATCTCCAACCAAGTTCTGGTGCCATGTTCTCTCGCTAGGTTCTCCAGCCAGGTTCTCCAGGTTCTCCAGCCAGGTTCAGTCACCAAGTTCTTTAGCCAGGTTCTATCCAGGTTCTTTAGCCATGTTCTGTCTAGGTTCTCCAGTGAAGTTCTGTAGCCAGGTTCTGTCCAGGATCTTTTGCCATGTTTTCTGGCTAGGTTCTGGTTAGGATCTGATGAGGATCTGATGTTTATTGTCTTGTTACATTCGTATTTATACCAGCCGATTTTAATCCTGTCAATTTCTATTACAAAGGTTAGGGTGTTTCTTATCTCCATTCCAGGGAGTAAAGATTATGTAGCTTAACTACCCGCCTGGCACTTAATTAAGGGGTTGTATCCCCTCCCTAACCTCAGGGAAAGATCCCCACCTGGGGAAACAACCTTTCTCGGAGAGGTGACCTTGGTTAAAACACATGGTGCTAAAGGGAGCAAACATATTAAGAACAGTATGCTATATATGCCAGGTCCATTGAAACATATGCTGTGCAGATGTTTCTTTCCTGCAGCGACTGTGTCAAGCAGCAAGGATGGACCGGCTTCCGGCATGGCGTCCCTGCTTACCTGCTCCACCATCCCGCCGCAGCCAATGCTCGCCATGTTATATGCTCTGCTGCCTGCTGCTGATGCCTGCCTACTATGTTCTGTGCGTGCCCCCTGGTGGTCAGTGCATGTCATAGCAACTGGTTGTTCGGTTGTTTGGTTGTTCTGCTGTTTGGTCTATTTGCATATTATATATAGACTAGAGGCTCGATGTAGAATTCGTGCATGGATGGGGTCCCTTGGCCTGGCCGGCGATCGGGGCCAATTGGGGCCAGCTGGCTGGGAGGAGGGACTGTGGGAGGTTGGCTAGCCATGGGAAGTTGGCTGTGGGAGTGCACTGACCACCATGGGGCAACTCCTGAGTTGAGCATCTGCTCCCTGGTGGTCAGTGTGCATTATAGCGACCAGTTGACTGGTCGTTTGGTCAACAGGTTGTAACTGTTGCTTAGGCTTTTATATATATACCAGAGGCCTGGTGCACAAAATTTGTGCACTCGGGGGGGGGGGGGGGTCCCTCAGCTCGGCCTGCACCCTCTTGCAGTCTGGGAGCCCTTGGGGAATATCTGACTGTGGGCTCAGGCCTGGGGAGTGGGCCTAAGCCGTCAGTCAGACATCCTTAGTGCTGCTGCGGAGGCGGGAGAGGTTCCTGCCACCGCCGCTGCGTTTGCCAGCTGTGAGCCCTGCTTTTGGCTGAGCAGTGCTCCCACTGCATTGAGCATCTGCCCCCTGGTGGTCAGTGTGCATCATAGCATATAGGTTGTTCCACAGTTTGGTTGATTTGCATATTAGCTTTTTATTATATAGGATAGATAATTCAGAGTCACTACTCCACTGATAGATAATTAATACTCAGCTGTCATGAGGATTCCCCCTTTACACTGCCTCTACTGAAAGGACATGGGTCAATGTTTCAGGTATTAATGCTACGTTTGGGGCATGAAGAGCATTAGGGGGACCTCTGGCGATTGGTCCTCTGTCTCTAAGCTGAGACATCCTATGTCTTTGTCCTTATGGTCTTCTGATGTTGGGATACTACTACTTCCTGAACATGCTGGAGCTCTGAAAATCTTTGCTGAGCCCTGGGTCTGTACCTAGGGTGTCACACACCCACACACCCCACCTGGCTGCAATGCCAGGAAGTGGGAGTATGGATCACTTCTGATTTGGGACACAGCTCTCTCTTTCCACTCTTCCTGAAGCTCAGCCTCTTTTAGGTTGGGGGATGTCTTCTCCTTCCATATTTCTCCATTTGCTATGTCTCCTGTACCTTTCCAACACCCCATCTTCCTACTTCCAGAAACTTGTGGAATTCTCCAGGGTTAAGTATATTTTTTCCTTCCCTGGGGCACTGAGCTGAGAACTCTGTTAAAAGCTTGAATAAAGGAAAGAGGAACTATGGGGAGTTCTCTATGCTCATTGATCAATATTTCCAAAAGCTTTTCTAACCACATGAGCAAAATTGACTGTGATCCTCTGCAGATCAGTGGGAATCATCTCTATCACTGCCGGTCAGTTCCTGGAAAACAATTTGCTATTTTGTGCCTCCGTTTCCTCATTTGCAAATAAACAGTGTTTCTACCAATTTTCTAAACTCAAGGCACTGTTATAAGGATGAATGGTTTAAGAGATATAAAAGTGTTTTGAGAAAAGAAAAAATGACTACTACAGATATCTGGAATTAGCAAATGAAACCCCAGGACTCAGATGAATGAATGCTGGAGTTATTTTGTAATGGCTATAGTGTTTTGATGTTGAATTTGTGGAAAAATATAATCACTGAGGAGAAGGCGAGGGAAGTGAAGAATGAAAACAAAACCTCATACAGAAAGATAATAATGATGTTTCTCATCTCAAAATCATCTCCAAACTGCCTGTTTTCCTCCCATCAAACAATTGACGGGCAATGAGATTGTGCTTATTTGCAGTTAAAGCTATTGCAATGTTGACAATTAAATGTGCATGCGGAACAGAATAATGGGGCAGTCTCATTTTATCACCAGTGTTAGCCAACTTCTCCACAGGGCTTAAAGACATGTGGGAGAGCTCTGTATGATTTGCATGTAAAATGCATCCTCTGCAGCCTGAAGTAGGGTCAGTAGTTTAGGTTGGGTCACAGTGCATCTGCTGGTCACTGCAGAGTCACTCACTGTTAACTGCTCTGGTCTTGGCTTCATTCCTCTCCTCATTCCTTTGGTTTGTTGAAGAAATTACTGACCTGGAAGAGTCCATGGCTGCTATCAATCTCAGGCTGAGAGTATTTTCCACCTTCACAACAATTGGGTTCAGGGATTTCTTCACAAATGACCTTAATTATAGCCCTTCAGCTTAGTGATTAATAATGGCCACAAAAGCAGGAACAATGGGGAATAGAAAGTATGGCAGATACTTTTGTTGTACAGCCTTTAGAGTCCTTGGCTGACCTGGGTTCATCAATTGCTTCAGAGACATTAGCTTCCTCCCTCTAAGCACCTGTTTCTCTTTTGCTCTGCCTGAAAGCTTGCTTTGGTGCTGCTCAAACTTGCTTATCAGTGAGCGACAACCAGGAAATGTGTGCGCGTGAGTTAACAACCCAGGACAATCCTTGAGCAATGAAATATCTCCATCAGTAGGACACCAGTCAATGGCTAGATGCCCAAGCCTCCCATCGTTTAGTAGGGCTCAAAGTGTGGCCCTTGCATGCAGCAACACCAGCATTACCTGGAGCTTATCAATGCAAATTATTGGTCCCCACCCTGACCTACTTACTGAATGGGAAATTCTGGGGTAGAGCACAGCAATCTGTTAACAGGCCCTGCGGGTGATTCTGCTGTTTGGTCAAGTTTGAGAGCCACTGCTTTAGTGGGATGAAAATGAGCTGGTTTCCACACATTTTCTCAGATGGTCGGCAAACTGCGGCTTGGCAAACCGCGGCTCGGGAGCCACATGCAGCTCTTTGGCCCCTTGAGTGTGGCTCTTCCACAAAATACCGGCTCTTCCACAAAATACCGACTTCTGCGCATGGTTCATGAAGTTTCAATCGCACTGTACGTGTGTGCCCTCACATGGTATTTTGTGGAAGAGCCACACTCAAGGGGCCAAAGAGCCGCATGTGGCTCGCGAGCCGCCGTTTGCCGACCACGGGTCTAGATGGGTTTGAGCTCCATTGCTCACAGTGGTTACCTGGCTTCTAACATATCCTTTATTGACTCTTCTCCCTTCCATGTCTCACTTGTCCTATTTCCTCATTTATGCTTCTCAGGATCACTTCCCAAATCCACACAAATCCTTTCCTCAGGGTATGCTTTAGGGCAGTGATGGCGAATCTATGACATGCATGTCAGAGGTGACATGCGAACTCTTTTTTTTGGTTGATTTTTCTTTGTTAAATGGCATTTAAATATATAAAATAAATATCAAAAATATGTCTTTGTTTTACTATGGTTGCAAATATCAAAAAATTTCTATATGTGACACAGCACCAGAGTTAAGTTAGGGTTTTTCAAAATGCTGACACGCCGAGCTCAAAAGGTTCGCCATCACTGCTTTAGGGACATAAACTCAGCCAGGATGAAGACCATCTGCTGAAGGCTGACCACGTGTTACGTGATTTACATACATAATCTCATTTAATCCTCACAAATGAGGAAACCAAGGCCCAGCAAAATTAGTTAGGTTTTCTATAGTCACCATTGGTAAGTAGTAGGGTCAGATTTTAAATTTCTTCTCTGTCTCCAAAACAAACAATTTATAAATATGCTGGTTAAGAGGATGAGTTTTAGAGTCAAATATTTGCGCTTAAAAACCAGTTTTATCATGTCCTAATTTTATCATGTAACCCTGGGGGATTTTCTTCACTTCCCTGAACTTTAGCTTTTTCTTCTGTGCAAAGATAATCATGGCCACCTCACAGTAGTATTTCTAGTGTTATTTAGCTAGAAATATCCTATGTGAAGTAGGTTCTTGGCTACAAGAACAATAGAGCTTCAACCTACCCTCGCCCATGCAAAGTGCTGCTCAAGCTCACTCCAACCCCAGTTACCTTCCTTGTTCTCTTTTGGTCCTTGAGCAATAAGAAGTTGCCAAAATGTTCCCAGGGCCAAGTTTACTTTAGGTGAGTTGGCAAAGCATAATTAATTTGTTCTAAAGCAGGGTATAATTTGGGACTGCAGCCTTGGAATTATTTAGTTTTGTGTGATATGGTGTTATAAAATATACTGAAAATGTAAAGACTGCACCTTATCTATATTTAAACAAAGCCACTAAAATTTGAAGTATATTTATACTAGCAAAGAGTAAAAATATAGTATTTCTATATATAAATAAATAAGTAGCTATATATCACATGTTATATATAATCAGAAATTTTACTGGGGGGAGAGAGGTAAAGAGCTGTAAGTTTGCACTTGAGGATAGCAGGTAAGGGGTGGGGTTGAACACAGTATAAAATATTATTAAATGCAAACAAAATAAGACCCACTTAGGTTCTCACCATTTATAATTTTGATCAACGTTTTTGAATCCATTTCTATTTCCTGCCTGCACCTTCTCCTGGGGGTAATGAATTCCACAAATTTATTACCTGCTGTGTGAAGTAATACTCCCATCAAGCACACTGGGAAACCAGCTTTTCCAGCTGGGAAGGTGAATAAACTCTCTGCCAGTTATTTCTGCTTATTAAGTGTGGCAGGGCCATTTGTGAGGTGGAAGGATCTTCTGACAAATTGTGTCATTGTGATGCATCATTTTCAAAAATTATGTTACTATGCAAATTTAGGAAGCTTGAGCAATTGGTATTATTTTATCTTATGGACATTGAATTGTATTTCCATCTTTGAAATGACTGCTAGAGAGTGTAGGGAAAATTGATGGCACCCATAGCTTGTGAGTAGAGATCCATAGTATGCATCTTTGTATTAGTCTCATTTCTGACCCTATTTTGCATCTTTCTTTTGTTTTTCTTTTCCTTTCTCATCTACTTTGAATCTGCATTATCTTGGCATATTGTATGCATATCTGTGAGATGGCGATAAACCCTTTTTGAATATGCAAGGAGGAATGGGAAAAGCAGAAACAGACAGATGGAGACAGCCCCACATTACAGATAGAGACATAGACATGGAGAAGAGACTAGAAAAAGAGAGAGAGAGAGAGAGAGAGAGAGAGAGAGAGAGAGAGATGAAGAGGAATCCAGGAGGTGAGATTTGGAAGACAGTGACTTCCATGTGGGACTTAGGGAATTTCTATCACCATTCACCTCATAAACCTCATAATTATAGCATTCTTTGTTGATTGTTCTATAGTTTCATGTTTTAGTAAGTCAATCTCTGAATAATGGCCAACAAGCAATATGAGACATTAATTACTCAACCAAATGACAAGGCTCATCGATAGTCCAATAGAAGCAGAGTACATGCCCTGTATCCATTGAACTTTCCTTTTTAAAAATTAAGTCAGATTTACCTAGGTCTTGATTTTTTTAAAAAAAAATTAAACATTTTTAAAATTCAGCTGTAGCAAATGACATCTCACCCGAGGCTTTGGAACTACAAACCTTCACAAAGAGCAGAAAAGAAAAGGAAGTATGGGCAGAAAAGATGCAGGATAGGAAGTGGAATTCTAAACAGTAGGACTGGTTAGATCAGTGATTCCCAAAGTGGGCGCTACCGCCCCCTGGTGGGCGCTGCAGCGATCCAGGGGGGCGGTGATGGCCACAGGTGCATTTGTTTTAACTTTTTTTGTATTACCTTTCTATTCTGAGTTCAATAAATAGTTTCATAATTTCAAACTTCAATGTTTCTAATTTACACCTTTCTTTACTATATTTTACGAAAAAGGTAGAAACATTAATACATATATCTTTCTGTTTAATTGCTATTAAAATTAAAAAAAAATTAATTTCCAGGGGGTGCTGAGTAATATTTTTTCTGGAAAGGGGGCGGTAGGCCAAATAAGTTTGGGAACCACTGGGTTAGATTAAGCTTTTTAGATGAAGTATTTCTGGGCCATTTCACGTCCTTTGCCCTTTGTCTTGTTGCTTATTAGACTTTTCTCCTGGTCCCTTTCTTTCATAGACTCCTCTACTCTACTACTCAGATTCTTCTCTCTTCTTAAGATTGCACCCCAGGCCACATCCCCTTGGATACCCCCAGAAAATCAATTCTGTTCACTTAATTATGCAGATAAAGTTGGCTCTCTGTGCCCTACTACACTCTAGTCCAGGGGTCCTCAAACTTTTTAAACAGGGGGCCAGTTTACTGTCCCTCAGACCGTTGGAGGGCCGGACTATAGTTTTTTAAAAAAACTAGTCGACTGCTAAGCAACAGGCAGCAGCGGCAAAAACACCCGGCGGGCCGGATAAATGTTTTCGGCGGGCCGCAGTTTGAGGACCCCTGCTCTAGTCCTTCCTTTCCATATTTAAAGAGTCATCAATGTGCAACAAAGCTCATCTTACTGGTCACAATTCTTGGTTGTGAACAGCAGAAAAGGACTCTGGCTAATTTAAGCAAAAAAGGAATTTATTGGAAGGTCATAGTAACTCTCAGCATCAAAGGAGAGGCTATAGAGCAGGCTCAAAAAATGGGAAGGAGCCAGAGAAAGCTCAGCAGGCAAGAGTGCCACCAGGGTCATGCACAAGAATGATCTCATTGGGATACTCCTATGGATACCACTGGAGATGAACAACTTGAACAACTTGCTGTTGGTGGTACTGCTGCCACCATATACAACATGACAGCCACTGCATTCTTGATTCCATTATTACAAATAGCTTCTATCTTTGAATCTTGAGGGAGTGATACAAAAGTGTAGACAGAACTTGTCTAGCCTTGGTCATGTAATTGCTGTGATGATTAGAGAGTGGAAACAGGAAACAGTTCTTCTTCCACTGCTGTAGGCCCTGCTTCCTACTATTAGAAAACTTTGGCACATCTACACGATGGAATACTATGCTGCTGTAAAAAAGAAGGAACTCTTACCATTTGCAACAGCATGGATAGAACTGGAGAGCATTATGCTAAGTGAAATAAGCCAGTCAATGAAGGAAAAATACCACATGATCTCACTCATTCATGGATAATAAAGACCATTACAAACTTTTGAACAATAATAGATACAGAGGCAGAGCTGCCTCAAACTGATTGTCAAACTGCAGTGGGAAGGCCAGAGAGGGTTGGGGGGCAGAAGGGAGGGGAGTAAGAGATCAACCGAAGGACTTGTATGCATGCATATAAGCATAACTAATGGACATAAGACACTGGGGGGTAAGGGAGGGCAGGGGATTGTCAAGGGTGGGGGGGTGGGGGAAGGACACATATGTAATACCCTTTGTAATACTTATTATAATATTTTTTAAAAAAGAATAATAAAAAAAAAGAACCATAACATGGCAGGGGTGGGGGTGGGCTGGGGTGGGGGGAGGGGCAGTATTTATCCCAACCTGGAAGGAATTACAGATGTTGAGAAGTCCAAAAAGGGGGAAATATCCCATAGACCTTCTGCTCGGGTCCTCACCATTTAGCATCACATGGGCAATTACTCTGAGTGAGGCCAGAAGACATTGAAACATTTAGAAGAGATGAGAGGCATGATCTGACTTGTGTTTTATAAAATCACCTGGATTCTGTATTGAGAATAGATTGTAGGGGCATAAGGGCAAAAGAAGGTAAACTAGCTGGATTTGAAATTTTTATTTTTGGGAGAAAGGCATCTGTTATTTTGTTGGAATTTTTAACGGCACAATCCTCTGCGCTCCTCTTCTTTCCTAATCTGATCTTTTTCTTGGCCTTCCAAAATGATGTGGCCCGTTTAAAAATAGCCATTTTGAATATGCTTTCATTTAGATTTGATAATTTTCTTGTACTTTTGGCTAGTTTCCAACCTGGCTGTAGGACTGGTTCCACAGCCTCTCCTTTGATTCTGAGAACTACTGTGACTTTCCAATAAATTCTTTTCTGCTTAGTTTAGCCAGAGTCACTTTCTGTTGTTTACAACCAACAGGGCCTGCCATGTTGAGTATTGACCAAATGGATGAAACAGATCTTCAACATCAAGCCAGCCAAGAATAAGGTCATGTTCTACACACAAACATGAAGGATGATCCTTTTGGAGACATGCAGTCTCCCCTCACCCTGTCCCCCACTTATATGTTTATAGGTTTAGTATATAGAATTCCTAGTTCAGCAATGGATTTGAGAAACTTCTAGTTCAGATATTTTTAAACAGCCAAATACGTGTGAATTATTGCTGTATAACATTTAACGCAAAGTATACGTTTTAACCTTGAGTCCCTTGGCTGGCTTCCTATCTGCTAGTCTTCATCCATACATTGAACAAATGAAAATGGACTTGAATTCTCACAAACTGTCCTATCTCTCAGTGCTGGCTCTGCTTGTTTTTTTTCCATTCTGTCATTCCTCCCATTTGCTGAATTTGCCTATTCTATGGATGGTAAAAAATATGACCTGCCTAAAGCAGTCATTACCTCCCACATTAGCTTAGTGTTCCCTATATTAATACACTCAACAAACGTTAATTCTCTTGAGTTTTTATCTCAGCCCAAGAGAATTGGACAGGGAGCCAGCAGTCATTAAGTTTGGATGATTTTCTTTATTTCTCTCTGACTATAGCTCTTCCCCACTCTATTTAAAAAACTACTTACTTCCCTAGGCAGCCCAATCCTACATGTACTTTATTTTTAGTAGGGACGAAATAATGGAGCTTGAAAGTGAAATATATAGAGATGGGAGTTCAAGTATTTAGTTATTAGATAAATACATGTTCATTTGATTTGATTATTTTTCTTGCACTTGAAATGTTTTTGTAATATTCTTAGATGGAACCTACTTTTTCAGTGACAAGAGAGATTATGAGAGAGAAAGCTTCAATTATTTGGGAGCAGAAAAAAGAAGATACTAAATGATGTTTTTTATTTTATTATTTTTTATATTCTGCATGATTCCATTTATATGAACCTCAAAAACAGAGTATTCAATTCTGTGTGTTTACTGGTGGTGATGGTGGTGGTGGTGGTGGTGGTAATGTTGTTGTTATTGGTGATGGTAGTGTCTATGTGAGGGGTGGTGACAGGGAAGGAAGATAGGGAACTTTTTGGTATGCTGAAAATATTTTATATCTTGATCCAGGTGGTGGTCACATAGGTGTTTATGTAAGCGAAAATTCCTTACTTAAGACTTTCATTTTGATTGTACATATATTATATCACAATCATCATCATCATCACAGCATATTTGAATCTTTGCAGCCTAATCATATCCTAAGCTTGGCTTACTCATAGTAAATTCTATTCCTAAACCAAGGTGATTGGAATAGAATTAAACTCTCTTCTCTATTTTCTTTTTAAATTGAATTTAATAGGGTGACATTAGTTAATAAAATTATATAGGTTTCAGATGTATAATTCTATAATATAGCATCTGTATTGTGTGTTCATCAACCCAACTTAAGTCTTCTTCAATCACCATTTATCTCCCCTATATCCTCTTTTACCTCCCCATCCCTTTCCCCTCTGGCTGTTGTCTGTGTCTATAAGTTTTTTTTAAAAATTAATTCCTTCACCCTTTTACCCATCCTAGTAACCCACCTCCCCTCTAACACCTGTTAGTCTGTTCTTCATCTATATAAGTTGTTTCTATTTGATTTATTAGTTTATTTTGTTCACTAGATTCCACATACAGTGGGGCCTTGACTTACGAGTTTAATTCGTTCCGTGACGGAGCTCGTAACTCAAATTACTCGTATGTCAAATCAACAGTGAACGAGTGAGACACGTGATGCTGGGCTGATGTTGTGGCGTTTACTGTGACATTCACTGCACCAACTAGCGGTGGGGTATCTGAAGCTGGCTCGTAACCCGAATTTTAGCTCGCAACTCAAAGCAAAAAATCGGCTGAGAGACAGCTCGTATCTCAAAAAATTCGTTAGTTGGGACACTCATAAGTCAAGGTCCCACTGTATAAGTGAAATCAGATGGTACTTGTCCTACTCTGACTGGCTTATTTCACTTAGCATAATGCTCTCCAGATCCATCCATGCCATTGCAAAGGGTAAGATTTTTTTCTTTTTTATGACTGAGTAGTATTTCATTATATAAATGTACCACCGCTTTTTTATCCACTCATTGGGACTATATCAAACTAAAAAGTTTTTTAAAATATATTTTTATTGATTACAGAGTGGAAGGGAGAGGGAGAGAGTTAGAAATATTAATGATGAGAAAGAATCATTGATTGGCTGCCTCCTGCATGCCCCCTACTGGGGATTTAGCCCAAAACTCGGACATGTGCCCTGACTGGGAATCTAATGGCGGCCTTATGGTTTATAGGTTGATGCTTAATCACTAAGTAACACTGGCCAAGCCAAACTAAAATGTTTTTCCATAGCAAAGAAAACCATCAACAATATGAAAAGACAACTCACTGAATGTGAGAACATATTTGCCAATGATATATCTGATAAGGGGTTAATATTCAAAATTTATAAAGAACTTTAAAACACAACACCAGAGAGAACCAAGATGGTGGCCTAGGTAAATGCTAGTACTTACTGCCTCCCATAACCACATTAAAATTATAACTACAGACTAGCCATCATTCAGAACCGCTTGAGATCTGGCTGAATGGAATTCCTACAACTAGAGAAGTAAAAAAGAAAGCACATTGAGACTAGTAGGAGGGGTAGAGGTTCAGAACAGTCTGGTCTGACACCCATGTGTGGTGTTTTTTTAATCAGGAGGCATATCTAGGCTGCGGAGGCCTCCCATGAGGAGCAAAGGGCCCCAGCCCCACACCAGCCCAGGGTTCCAGAACTGGGAAGATAAATCTCTGTAACTTCAGGGTGTTAAAATGAGTGGGGAGAGTGGCTGAGTGACACAGAGGCTCTGGAGTCCCAAGCAATTCCTCTTAAAAGGCCAGCACATGGACTTACCCAGACTCACTCCCTCTGAGTTGCAGACAAGGGTGCTCAGAGGGTTCATTGTGCCTATGTTTAGACCTCCCCCATTGCAGAGCTTACTTGTAGCCATATCTGAGTCTCCATCAGCCTGGCTCACACTATTCGCTCCATCCTGGTGATTCCTGAGACCCTTCTCCACCCAATTTTCAACCCCACCCAAGCTATTTGCAGTGGCTTTTCCCCATGAATGGTTGTCCTGGATCAGGCTTCAGACTCCTAAAATATTTCAAACAAACAGCAGCTTATGTCAGTGTGTCCCATACCTATCAATAAAAGGCCCAAGACCCCAGCACTAGCAGTAGCCTGCCTTGCTTCACAGCTTGGCCTCACATGGGCACTTCCAAGCCCAACGCAAGTATTAGCCATATGCAAATTGCTCTGTAGCTCCTGCTGGGTGGTGTTAGGCAGTGGCTGACTTTGCACCTTCTGGGTGGCCCCAGAACCTGTGCACCTGGTGGACAGCTTCAGACAATACCAGATTATAACTGTACATATTCCCGAGTGACACACTCAAGGGGCAGATTCAGTGAGCACCAAAGCCCCACTGAAGCAAGTCCTGCTCCATAGGGGTGTCTCCTGCATAGCAGCTCTTCCACTGTAGTCGCAGCTGGTCCTCACAGCCGATTGACCTGGAGGCCAATTCATCCCTGTGACATCAACAGCAATCCAGGCTCAACTACAACAAGGCTGTGCACACAGTCCACACAGGGGCGCACCTGGCATGCTCAGCTCAGGTGGCTGGGGAGGCTGAGCCACTGCGTCCTACGGGACACCTACTGCACAAGGCCACTCTACCAATTCGAGGAGACAAAGCAGCTCTAGCTAATACATAGAAAAAAAACACAGGGAAGCAGCCAAAATGTGGAGACAAAGAAACATGTCACAAATGAAAGAACAGAAGAAATCTCCAGGAAAGGATCTAAATGAAATGGAAGCAAATAAACTACTAGATATAGAGTTCAAAACAATGGGTATAAGCATGCTCAAGGATCTTAATGAGAGATTCAAAGGACTTAGTGAGACTTTCATGAATCTTAGTGAGAATGTCAAAGACATGAAAAAGGACCAGTCAGAAATTAAGCATACACTAACTAAATAAAGAATAATTTACAGGGATTCAACTGTAGAGTAGAGGATTCTGAGAATCAAATCAACGATTTGGAATATGAGGAAGCAAAAACAAACAAACAAACAAAAACAACAACCCCAAAACAAAAACAAAACACCCAATCAGAAGAGCAAAAGAAAAAAAGAATCCAAAAATATGACGAGAGTGTAAGGAACTTCTGGGACAACGTCAAGCATACCAACATTCACATTATGGGGGTGCCAGAAAGAGAATAGAGAGGGCAAGATATGGAAAACCTGTTTGAAAAAATAATGACAGAAAACTTTCCCTACCTGGTGAAAGAAATAGACTTACAAATCCATGAAGCACAGAGAGTCTCAAACAAGAGGAACCCAAAGAGGCCTATATCAAGATACATCATAATTAAAAAGCCAAAGGTTAAAGACAAAGAGGGAATCTTAAAAGCAGCAAAAGAAAAGCAGTTACCTACAAAGGAGTGCCCATTTAACTGTCAGCTAATTTCTCAACAGAAACTTTGCAGGCTAGAAGAGATTGGCAAGAAATATTCAAAGTGGTGAATAGCAAGGACCTACAACCAAGATTATTCTACTCAGAAAAGCTATCATTTAAAATTGAAGGTCAGATTAAGAGCTTCACAGACAAGAAAAAGTCAAAGGAGTTCATCACCACCAAACCAGTATTACATGAAATGTTGAAGAGTATTCTTTTAGAAGTGGAAGAAAGGAGAAGGAGAAGGAGAAGGAGAAGGAGAAGAAGAAGGAGGAGGAGGAGGAGGAGGAGGAGGAGAAGAAGAAGAAGAAGAAGAAGAAGAAGAAGAAGAAGAAGAAGAAGAAGAAGAAGAAATAAAAATATGAACAATAAAATGGCAATAAATACATATCTGTCAATAATTGAATGTAAAAATAAAAATAAATGAACATGGAATATAATGAACAAAATAAACTGATGAATAAAATAGAACCAGAGGCATGGAAACATGGAACAGGCTGATGAATCTCAGAGGGAAGGGGGGGGCAGGAAGAGACTAACCAAAGAATTTATATGTATATATGCATTACCTATGTTCACGAACAATAGGGTGTTGAAGGTTTGGGGCTGGGTGGGAACTGGGTATGGGCGGGAAATAGAGGGATATCTGTAATACTATCAACAATAAAGATTAAAAAAACACACAACTCAACACCGAAAAAACCCACAAACCAGTTATAAATGAGCAAATGACCTGAATAGATACTTCTTCAAAGAGGATATACAGATGGCCAATAGGCATATGAAAAGATGTTCAACATTACTAATCATCAGAGAAATGAAAATTAAAACCACAATGAGATATCCCCTTAACCCTTGTCAGAATGGCTATCATCAATAAATCAACAAACAACAAGTGTTGGTGAGGATGCAGAGAAAAGGGAACCCTTGTGTACTGTTGGTGGGAATGTAGATTGGTGCAGCCACAGTGGAAAGCAGTATGGAGTTACTTCAAAAAGTAAAAAAAAAAAAATGGAACTGTCTTGTGACCCAGTGATTCCACTTTTGGTAATATACTTGAAGGAACCTAAAGCACTAATTTGAAAGAATATATGTACCCCTATGTTCATTGCAATGTTATTTACAATAGCCAAGATTTGGAAGCAGCTCAAGTGTCCATCCGTAAATGATGATTTTACAAGCTCTGCTATGTGTGACTCAGCCAGGAAAAAGTAAATAGAGACCACAGGCAGGCTCTCCTTTTGCCAGAATGGGTTTCTAAAACCTCTCACAAAGGAAATTTCATTTCGCTCTTTGGGGCTACATTCTTGACTAAGATATAATATAAAAAACAGTCATGTATATGGTCATCAATATTCCCAAAAGAAAATATTATAAAATCAATCTAATTTAAAATAAAGTTATATTACAATTTCTATAAAATATTAATAAATATACTGTGTAAATTTACTACAGAAGGGCCCACAGAGTACTATAAAACACACATAAACTATCAAATATAAATCTACTGCTCTATATATGACCTGAAACATATTAATTAATTCTCGCATGATTATTATAGCTACTACCTATTTTGTTTGCTTTTTTATTATTTAGGGGATTTATAAAAATAACTAGAGGCCTGGTGCATGAAATTTGTGCACTGGTGTGTGTGTGTGTGTGTGTGTGTGTCCCTCAGCCCAGCCTGCACCCTCTCCAATCTGGGACCCCTCAGGGGACATCCCTCTCACAAGCCAGGACTGCTGGCTCCTAACCACTCGCCTGCCTGCCTGCCTGATTGCCCCTAACCACTTCTACCTGCCAGCCTGATCACCCCCTAACTACTGCCCTGCCATCCTGATTGACACCTAACTGCTTCCCTACTGGCCCGATGGCCCCCAACTGCCCTCCCCTGCTGGCCATCTTGTGACAACGTGGGGGGGCAGCCATCTTGTGATGATGTGAGGGTGTGAGGGTCAATTTGCATATTACATCTTTATTATATAGGATTTTGATGACATAAAAGAAACAATGGGTACAGGGACACAAATCAGGAAAAATAGAAGGTATCTATGTATCTTTCCTGGAACAAAAAGTCATCTCTATCAACCCCAGAGCCATATGGACTCTCAGTAAATCATTGCTTTCTGCTGTGAGCAATAGTGATGGTGTGTTTTCCATGGAAAACCATGTTTACAAATAAAGGCCTCTCTCCCTTTCAGGCTATAGGAGGGAGGTTCATTTACCTTCTCTTAACCTTTAGTGCTTCAGCCAGCTCTTCCCTGCTGCACAGACATTGCGTTTTCTCTGTAGATAACACTCTAAACTACTGATTCATTAGATCTCCACTGCCACCCCCCTAGTGCCAGCCACCATCATCTCTATCCTGGATGACTGCTGGAGCCTCTTAATTATCTTCCTGTTTCTATTCTTGCTTACCTTTCAATCCATTAGTCAGAGTAATCTTAAAACAGGTAGATTAGATAATATCACTCCCTTGTTTAAAATTCTCCAGTGGCTTTCCATTTAACATAGAAGGAAATAGAAATTTCCTACTGCAGCCCATCAGCTCCACACAGTCTAATTTCCCCTCTCTCCCCCACTGCCATTCCGCGCCTGGCTCACTCTGCTCAGCTCACCAACCTTCTTCAGTATTAGCATTCACCAAACTCCTTTCTGTCTCAGGGACACTGCACTGCTGTTCCTTCCTCCCCCTGCCAGGAATTTTCTGCTCCAGCTATCTGTGTGGCTGGCTCCTTCTCGACTTTCAGGTCTTAGCTTAAATGACCTCCTTGGAGAGTCTTCTCCGGTCCTGTCTAAAATACTCACTCTCATGGCTCCTGTTATTCTGTGTTATGCTCTGCATTCATTTTCTTCATAGCACTTACTACAAATGGTAATTATTTGGCTTGTCTGTTTATTTTGCTTATCTCCCACTAGACTATAATAATAGTCTAGAGTACTTGCTATGTGCCAGGCAGTAATGTTTAACATTAATTAACTTGTTTATTATAACAATGCTATAAAGGAGGTACTATATTATCACTGGCTTACAGATGGAGAAACTGAGGCATAGAGAGGTTAGCGTTCCTTGCTCCAGGTCATGCAGGCTAGAAAGTGGGAGAGCCAGGTTGTGAACCCAGGTGATTTAGCTCCAGTGCCCCCACCTTTCACCTCCATGCCCTCTTGCCTCTATGATGACATGTCTGCTTTGTTGACCATTTGTGCTCGGTGCCAGCACAGCGTGATGCATGGGGTGGTGTGGACAGTTGTCCCTGTTTGGTATAGATGAGAATCAACCATAGCCAGTGAACCACTGGGGCAGGACAGAGGGTGAGAGGAGCTAGGCAGGTGCGCTTCCTCTGTAAGGAATGCTGCAATTGTTGGAAAGGAAAGTGACCGAGTTCAGCTCAGCGTTCATCATGTAGATTTATCTCGTGGGTTCTGGGGCCTCATGCAGAGCAGGGTGTACAAATCGATGGCAAAAAGATATCTTATTCACAGGTGTGTAATAAAATTGTGGCACAAGCTGTATTGTTGTGGGGCACTTTAATGGATGCGATAGTCTTTCTCTGCTTACTTCCACCTCTCCTCCTTTGCCAAGGACCACCATCATATGGACTTTAGGGTATCAGTGGAGGTGCCAGGAAGGAGTATCAGTGACTATTGGAGACAATGGTGAGGTCAGGAACAGGGTGCTCCTACAGGCCGAATAAATCATATGTAAACAATTGCCTAAGCATTTTCACTGCATGTATGTGCGTGTGCAAGCGTGTTTGTATTTGCAGAGTCTAAGCTCTAACATGAAAAGATGGGGCCTAGATTTATTGGCCTTTGAGTTACTATTATTAATAGCTGGTGAGGTCTGGGGAAGCTTTGCAAATCACTCTGCAAACATTTATTTAACATACACTTATTGAATACCCACTATATTTCAGGTCTGTGATAGGTACTGTTGATACTGAATATCAGTGATCGCTGGCCTTGGGAGCATACAATACAGCTGAAAATGTAGAGGATATGGACATGTAAAGAAGTAATTACAAAAGTGTGATAAATTCTAGGGTAATGGGAAGTACAGAGTGCTTTGGGATTCCCAAGAAAGTAGCACCTGCCCGGCTGGTGTGGCTCAGTGGTTGAGCCTTGACCCATGAACCAGGAGGTCATGGTTTGATTCCCAGTCAGGGTACATGCCCGGGTTGTGGGCTTGATCCTCAGTAGGGGACATGTGGGAGGCAGCCGATCCATGATTCTCTCTCATAATTGATGTTTCTATCCCCCTCTCTCTCTCCTTTTTTCTCTTTGAAATCAATAAAGAATATATATCAGCACCTAATTCAGACTGAGGATTTAAGGGGAAGGGCAGAAAAATATTCTGTTGGCAATGACAGTTTATCTGAGTCTGGAAATGTGAGCCAACCTAGGTAGACAAGCAAAAGATCTGGGTAGAGGTACAGTGTGTACAGAGTCATTGAGGAATGAGTGAGCATGAGAGACCACAGGCACTGAACACAGGCAGGAGAGTGGGTGTTGAGATATAATACTGGTCAGGTAGGTGGGAGCCAGATCATTGGTACTTTAATGGGTTTGAATTTTAACCTGGGGCAGTGAAATCCACTGAATATTTTTTAGACAGAGAAATGCTCTTGTTAGGTTGTGTTTGAAGAGAACAGTGTGCAGAATGGCTTGACAGGGACTGAGACTAAAATTGGAGACCAGTGAAGAATCTGTTGCAATAATTCAGATGAGAAAGGATGAACCAGGAACCGGGGCATGGCCAATGGACTGGAGAGGAAGAGAGTGATTCTAGAGAATTTAGGAGGTAGAAACCATAGGACATTGTAGCTATTTAAATTGGGAGTGGATGAAAAGCAATTTAAAGATTATTATTAAGCTTTTCACTTGGTAGTTTATGACTTGTTAATGGGTGGAGTGATTTTCTTAAATGGGAAATAGAGAAAGAGGAATAATGAGAGAGAGAGAGAGAGAGAGAGAGAGAGAGAGAGAGAGAGAATGTTTGGGAGGATACTTTCAGTTTTGGACATGCCTGTAGATCATTCCAATAGAGATGACCAGTGGGGAGGAATATAGAACTGGCACATAGTGGGAACTCATTATGTATTTGTCAAATGAATGAAAATGATAGACCTCTGGGACACAAATTTAGACGGGTTAGCCATCACCGCACCACATCCCATTTATGATCATATAGATAGATAGTAGTTGCTTTTATGGGAGTTGATAGAGTATACAGCCAAAAGATGAAGACTAGAAGTGGTCCTAATTTAAAGCAGAGGTGGATAGGAGCCTTAAAAGGAAAATAAAGAGTAGTCGGAGGCAGAAAAACTCCAGGAGAGAGAAGTAACCTGGAAGCCAATGGTAATGATTTCAGAGAAGAAGGCATCACTGATGGAGAAAGTCAAGTGAAGGAAGAATTGGAGAGGCCCTGTCTAGTTTACCAACTGGGGGGTGGGGGGAGGTTGGCCGGAGTTTATTATTGTGATTTCACCATATGCCAGGCACCGTGTGATGCACTGAACATACAGTTAGGGTTCAGTGAGGTGGTGAAGGCTGAATCCATATTGCACTGAGTTGATGGCAAGGAAATGGAGACACAAGCAGAGAGCACACTCTTATTGGTGGCTTGTGTGGGAGGAAAGAGGGTGAATGAAAAAATCAGAGGTATCTTGTCTGGGGGGAGTTTCCCTTCCCTTCCCTTCCCTTCCCTTCCCTTCCCTTCCCTTCCCTCCCCTTCCCTCCCCTTCCCTCCCCTTCCCCCCTTCTCCCCCTTCTCCCCCTTCTCTCCCCTTCCCTCCCCTTCTCTCCCCTTCCCTCCCCTTCTCTCCCCTTCCCTCCCCTTCCCTCCCCTTCCCCCCTTCTCCCCCTTCTCTCCCCTTCTCTCCCCTTCTCCCCCTTCCCTCCCCTTCTCTCCCCTTCCCTCCCCTTCCCTCCCCTTCCCTCCCCTTCCCTCCCCTTCTCTCCCCTTCCCTCCCCTCCCATCCTCTCCCCTTCCCTCCCCTCCCCTCCCATCCTCTCCCCTTCCCTCTCCTTCCCTTCCCTTCTCTTCCCTTCCCTCCCCTTCCCTCCCCTTCCCTCCCCTTCCCTCCCCTTCCCTCCCCTCCCATCCTCTCCCCTTCCCTCCCCTCCCCTCCCATCCTCTCCCCTTCCCTCTCCTTCCCTTCCCTTCTCTTCCCTTCCCTCCCCTTCCCTCCCCTTCTCTCCCCTTCCCTCCCCTCCCCTCCCCTCCCCTCCCCTTCCCTCCCCTTCCCTCCCCTTCCCTCCCCTTCTCTCCCCTTCCCTCCCCTCCCCTCCCCTCCCCTCCTCTCCCCTTCCCTCCCCTTCCCTTCCCTTCCCTTCCCTCCCCTTCCCTCCCCTTCCCTTCCCTTCCCTCCCCTTTCCTCCCCTTCCCTCCCCTTCTCTCCCCTTCCCTCCCCTCCCCTCCCCTCCCCTTCCCTCCCCTCCCCTCCCCTTCCCTTCCCTTCCCTTCCCTTCCCTTCCCTTCCCTTCCCTTCCCTTTCCTTCCTTCCTTCCCTTCCCTTCCCTTCCCTTCCCTTCCCTTCCCTTCCCTCCCCTCCCCTCCCCTCCCCTCCCCTCCCCTCCCCTTCCTGTTCTCTTCCTTTCCCTTCTTCTCTTTTCATTTTATTTATCCCCCACCTCTCTGTCTCTGTCTTTCTCTTTCTCTCTGACAAGGTTAGGTCTCTGAGAAAGTGGAAAGGTTGGGAGGAAGCTCAGGTGGAAAGATGGACAAGAGGAGGGATATCTGACAGTGACAGGTGTGATGAAGAGTGGAGACAAAAAGGTGATGGGGGCCAAGAAAGGAAAGGAGTTCATTTCTCATGCCCCTATTTTCCTCTCCATGTGGAAGGAGGGGAGTCGGTGAGTCTGGGGACTTAGGAAGGAAGATAAAGTTTAGAAATTGCTAGTTATGAGGAACGAGAAGGGGCACATAGAAGGACTGCAAAGCACCATGGGAGGCTTTTAATTTTATGCCTCCCACCCCACAAAAGTGTGTGTGTGAGTGATTCTTTCTCAATGGTCCTGGTGTGGAATGGGAAGGTGGTCGGCAGCACTGGGCCAAGCTGGGGATTCACTGAGTGTGTGTGATAGACTCTTCAAAGCCTAATCTTTTTTTTTTTAATCTTGAAAGCAGATTTTTTTTACTTTAATGAATGATTATGCCTGGAACTGCATGTGCCTGAATAGTCTTCATCTTTATGTGGGTTGATTTTCCCTCACAGGAAGCAACCATTAGTTTCTTTTCCCTCACTCAAGATTTAAAAAATAGTCAAGCTTTATATACAAATACAGAAAGGCCTACTTCAAGTAACAAATGAAAAATGTAGCTACAAATGATGTATGCACGCTGACAGTACGTTCCCTGGCACCTTCCATACAAAATGATGCTGAAGACTTTACAAACAGTTAACATAAAACAGTGGTTCCCAAGGGACAAACTTAATCAGACCTATGAAGAGCCCTAGAAAACTTTAGTTTAACAAAGGCCCCAATGAGTCTAGGTTTTGATTAAAAGTATGGTTTGGGGAAACACTTTAAAAAATGTATTTTTATTGATTTCAGAGAGGAAGCGGGGGCGAGAGGGAGAGGGAGAGGGAGAGAGAGAGAGAGAGAGAAGAGAGAAACATCAATGATGAGAAAGAATCATTGATTGGCTGCCTACTGCAAGCCCCACACTGGTGATTTAGCCTGCAACCCAGGCATATGCCCTGACCAGAATAGAACTGCAACCTCCTGGTTCACAGGTGAACATTCAACCATGAGCCAAGCCAGCCAAGCAAAGGGAAGCACTTTTAACCTTTATCATGTCAATGACATATACAATAAAATTAAATTACAAATCATGTAATTGAACAAGAATAATTTCTTTATATAAACTATTAATAGATACCTAAATACAATATGATTTTTAAAATGAAATCGTGTGTGTGTAGTTGTATTCATAAAGACAAGTACACTAATAAAAAGCTATATAATATTAACAGCAAGTCCAAATTGGAACAAAGATATTCTTCTGAATTCCATATTTCATTGAGCATCGAAAACTACCAATCTTAGTCCTTTTTTTTTGTACATTATTCTGTATCCACATTCTCTGCATCTGATTGGATTCCTGGATTTTATTTCATTTCCTGCGTGACATGTTCCACAGATATATATCATTGGCTGTTGCTTTGGGGGTTGGACATGCTCTGGGTGTCCATTGTTAGTCTGTAGCAATGACAAACTCTTCACCCTGCTCAATGTCTAATCTTAAGTAAAGCTCCCTAAGATGAGTTTAAAAAGTTACAAGCATACTGCCAATTTGTAGTACTAAAACTTTGCTGGAATAATAGAGTACTCCACTCTCTTGGAAATCCATAAACCTAGCTACTAGGTTATTGCACTCTAACACAGCCAGATGGTAGAATTCAACACAGATGGCTGGAAAAACCAACAAATGAAAGGGTGAAAGTGTGAGTGGTGAGGTGACTCTTAACTGGGCAGGAAGAATGAAATGCAAAGCAATAAAAGGTGTGGAATGTGGCAATCATATAGTTACTTACTGTATGTGTTAACTTTCTTTGTGGAGGCACTGAGATATTTTTCCCCAAACCCTGAGTTTTTAGTTCTATAATAAAGAGGATCTGATGAGAAATGTAACACAGACAGTAAAATGGTATAGACTCAGGGGCACAGTTGCTGAAGAAGAAACTCCTCCAGCCTTTTGAGTGGGTGATGGGTAGAAATTCATGAAGGAGTAAGAAAGGCTGTGACTCTGTTTTTTCTGTTTTGTTTTGTTTTGTTTTTACCACCAGTTTTACTAAGGTGTAAATGACAAACTATATATATATATATATATAGAAAGTGTACAATGTGATGATTTGATGTATGTGCATTCATTGTGAAAATATTCCCACCATCAAGTTAACACATCTATTACCTCCATTGTTATCTGTGTGTGTGTGTGAGAATGTTTAAGATCTAGTTTCTTAGCCAATGTCAAGTACATAAACAGCACAATGTTTTTAACTATAGTCACCACACTATACATTGGATCCTCAGAACTTATTAATTTACTAGAGGCTCGGAGCACCAATTCATGCACAGGTGGGGTCCCTTGGCCTAGCTGGTGATCAGGGCCTATCGAGACCGCGGGAGGTTGGAGGCCGGGGGGAGGGGCTGCTGGAGGTTGGCCAGCTGCGGGAGGTTGGCTGTGGGAGCGCACTGACCACCCGGGGCAGCTCCTGCATTGAGCATCTGCCCCCAGTGGTCAGTGTGCACCATAGTGACCAGTCGTTTGGTCAACTGGTCATTCGGTTGCTTAGGCTTTTATATATATAGACTAGAGGCCCGGTGCACAAAATTCGTGCGTGGGGAGGTTCCCCTCACCCCAGCCTGCACCCTCTCCAACCCAGGACCCTTCAGGGGATGTCCCTCTCACAATCCTGGACCGCTGGCTCCTAACCGCTCACCTGTCTGCCTTCCTGATTGCCCCTAACTATCCACCCTGCCAGCCAGGTTGCCCCCAAATGCCCCCTCCCTGCCAGCCTGGTCGCTCCTAACTGCCTCCCCCTGCCGACCTGGTCATCCCTTACTGCCTCCCCTGCTGGTCTGGTGCCCCTCACGGCCCCCCTGCCAACCTGGTCACCCCACTGAGCCTGCTGTTCAGTCATTTGGTCGTCCCTCATTAACCCCCCTGCTGGCCTTGTCATTGGCAGCCATCTTGTGAGGGCTAATTTGCATATTACCGCTTTATTATATAGGACTAGAGGCCCAGTGCATGAAAATTCATGCACTCAGGGGAGTCTCTCAGGCCAGCCTGTGCCCTCTCGCAGTCCGGAACCCCTCAGGGGCTGTCCACCTGCCGGCTTAGGCCTGCTCCCCAGGGGATCAGGCCTAAGCTGGCAGTCAGACATCCCTCTGGCAGCCTGGGAGCCCTCGGGGGATGTCCGACTGGCAGTTTAGGCCCGCTTCTGTGGGGAGCAGGCCTAAGCCACAGTTGGATATCCTTAGCACTGTGGAGGAGGCGGGAGAGGCTCCCGCCACTGCCGCTGCACTTGCAGCCCGGCTTGTGGCTGAGCAGAGCTTCCCCTGTGGGAGTGCACTGACCACTAGGGGGCAGCTCCTGTGTTGAGCATCTGCCCCCTAGTGGTCAGTGCACGTTGTAGTGACTGGTTGGTCCCAGTCATTCTGCTGTTAGGGTCAATTTGCATATTACCCTTTTATCATATAGGATAAGTTTGTACTCTTTGAACAAACTACCTCATTCCCCTTCCCACCCCCAGTCTCTGGCAATCATTATTCTACTTTCTGTTTCTATGAGTTTGACTTTTTTCAAGAGTCTACATGTAAGTGATATATAATATTTGTCTTCTTTCTGTCTGACTTCACTTAACATAAAGTCCTCCAGGTTCATTTCATGTTGTCATAAATGGCAGGATTTCATTATTTTTTAAGGCTGAATAATATTTCATTGTGTATATATATCACACTTTAAAAATCCATTCACTCACTGATGGATACTTAAGTTGTTTCCATATCTTGGCTATTGTGACTAATGCTGCAATGAACATGGGAGTGCAGGTATCTCTTTGAGATAGTGACTTCATTTCCTTTAAATTACATACCTATAAGTGGGATTGCCAAATCATATGGTAGTTTTATTTATTTATATATTTGAGGAAACTCAACAATGGCTGTACAAATTTACATTGCCACCAATAATGCACAAGGGTTTTTCTTTCTCCACATTCTTGATAGCATTGGTTATTTCTTGTCTTTTATTTATTTTTTATAATAGCCATCTTAACAGGTGTGAGGTGACATGTCATTGTGGTTTTGACTGCATTGCAGGGGACTCTGGTTTTATAGTTTAACTAGAGGCCCAGTGCACGAATTTGTGCATGGGTGGGGTCTGGCCAGCCCGCCCTGATCGATTGGCTCAGGCTGGCTGGGGGGAGGGGCCGAAGGTGGTTGGCCAGACGGCCCTGCCCCCGATCAGGGTGGGGAGGTCCAATCTGGGCGGGGCTGGCCATGGGCGAGAGGGGTCACAGGTGGTTGGCGGGCCAGCCCCAATCCCGATCTGGGTGGGGGGCGATTGGGGGTGGGGTTGGCTGGGGAAGGGGCCGCAGGCAATTGGCCAGCCCCACCCCCTGGTTGAACTCTGTTGAACTCCTGCTCGAACTCCCGGTTGAGGGGACAATTTGCATATTAGCCTTTTATTATATAGGATGTGGGTGTAAGTTTCCATAGAATTTTAGAGCTGACAGGTGCATTGGCATGCCAATCAGGATTTCAGTCACAGCCCAAAGACAGCTACATTTGTATTTCGTCTCATAGGAAACTGACTGCTGGTCCCTTGTGAAGCATTCCGTCAACAGTTGGAACCTTCTGTGATCCTGCTCGACCCATTGCTTGCCTACTCTCTAAGCTTAAGCCTGTTACTCTGCCTTGCTTGAGCTTTTTGCAGAATATAGGATCATGATAGATATAGTTGCGATGCCTCCTCCTAGCTCTTCACCTGAACATGAGTTTCCATTTCAGATAAAAGATGAAAGTAGTACTTGGGTATTCTCTCTAGGGGTGTAGGTAGGGGTGACAGGAAGTAGCGGCTTCTGTTAAGGACCAAAAGGCATATAGCTATCTCTACTACTTTTAGATCCTCTGTACTCCTCACCAGAAAATTGGGCTGATGATGTCATTTCTCATATAAACTCCATGAAACTGACACTTGTATTAGACTGCCTAGTAAAACGACTTCCATCAATCATTATCTTTGCCTAATAGCATTACCATGTTAATAACAAAGAGTTCTCCTCAAAGACTTGAGATTTTTAATATAGTGAAGTGTTGGTCTGTGGCCATAGGTTCCCTTTTCTCCAACCCCCAGCTGAAATCCTGTTAAGTCTCATAAACTAGTCTGAGTTGGAAAAATTAAGGAGAAAGCATTTGGGGGGAAAAGCACACAGTGCACTGTTAGATTTGAATAGCAGTGCAGTAGATGGCACTCTTTCCTCTGAATCCAAGCCGGCTGACTATTATGAAGTTGGACAAGGAATATGTCTCGCTCCAGGAAGGTAGCAACATTCAGAAGTAGATGAAACAGGGACCTTCCTGCTAATCCACTAAAAGCCGTATTTTCACCCCAAGCCTCAGTGTATGAATATTTGAGTTCCAATCAATGATGAGCTATGTGGGTAGATAAATAAAATAATTTAGCAAGCATTAATGCATATAACTCCAAGCTCTGATTTTGGCCAAGGTGCAGGCTTAGCTTTCTCTTTCTTGTAGCATTGTAGACCGTCTGAGGTGCAATATCACTGCTATCTTTTGAAATACAAAATTTATTTCTACATATATGAGACCTGAGATACAAAACTTAGGTTTTGCAGGACTTCTTATTGCCTTTCACAGGCCTCGATATCAGCTCTGCAACCTGCCATGTTCTACTTGGGAGGTTATGTTTTACTGAGCTTAACCAAGGCTACATACAGAGTGGAACAAAAGTAGATGTACAATCGTTCTTATGGAAAATAATACAATAATTAATAAATAATAATACAAGGATAAACTATGTTTCAGGTACTCACAACTGTAAAGCTACTTTTGCCCCACCCTGTGTAACCCTATAGATAAAAATTCACTGTTTAGACACCATTCATTGTTCAACACCTGGTTTTAATTTCCCCCTTTCTCCTTTTTAATCCAGCTACATCATTGATTTGTGTCTCTAGCTCTAATATCAGGCAGGGAGTCTGGGTTAAGGATGATGTCAGTCAGTCTAGTGGGGAATGAGTTGATTAAGAATCCATATTTTTTATAGACTCTCAGCATTATTAAAAATTGATTTTTTGCATCATTGTACTTCATGTTCACTGTAGAAGAATTAGAAAATACAGTTAGTAAAAACAAAACAAAAACAACCCAAATCACTAAAATAGTATCCTTTTGTATATTTACTTCTAGTCTGCCTCTGTCTGTTTGTCTTTTTCTCCCCCGCTCTCCTTTCCACTTCTAACTCACACACACCCTCTTCTGTCAGTAAAGGCTGTCAGCTTCTGGCAAGAAGCAGTGCTGCCTATTTACAGGCCTAGGAACTATTGACAAAGGTGAGGCAGGGTTAGGAAAACTGCTAAAGTACTCTGGGGCTACGGAGGGGAGTGGTTACTACTCCTTTACCTGAAAGCACTGCACTGGGAAGGCTAATGGGTGGTTTGCCTCTTCCCTTGCCCTTCAGCTTCCAGTAGAGTTTCATCAAGGGGAGGCGTTAGAGGAAGCTCCAAGCGCTGAGTAGAGTGAGGTCCAGGTGTTCATTCTGAGGCTCCATCTCTTCTAATTTACCAAGGGTTGGCTGCATTCCTCCATTGGAGGCACAGTTACTGTTCTGAGCAACCACCTTCACAGCTCTTTCTCTGAGTTATGGTAACTTCTCCCTCCCCTTATCCTTTCAGACTCCTTGCTCTTACTAGGTAGGTATTTCTCTATCTCTTGTTAATTTCCCCGAACCCTATTATCACCTTTGTAAATAGTCACTTTATTAAGCTTTTCTCAATTACCTAGTTTCAGAATGCTGTCTCTTTTCTGACAGGACCCTGACTGATACCCGTATCTTCCATCAATTCTCAAAATTTCCCAGGTATTTTATTTGGTTTATTTTTTATTTTTTCAAAATATTTTATTGATTTTTTACAGAGAGGAAGGGAGAGAGATAGAGAGTTAGAAACATCGATGAGAGAGAAACATCGATCAGCTGCCTCCTGCACATCTCCTACTGGGGATGTGCTCGCAACCCAGGTACATGCCCTTGACCGGAATCGAACCCGGGACCTTTCAGTCTGCAGGCCGACGCTCTATTCACTGAGCCAAACCGGTTTCGGCTATTTTGTTTATTGATTCTATCTCATTCTCTAATTTCTCTCCTTCTGGAATTCCAATAGGCATATTTTTAATCTCACTCTTAACCTCTCTCTCACACTTTCCATCTCTGTCTCTCACTGCATTTTGGATGATTCCCTCACACCTGTGTTCTCATCAGGCACCGCCTGTGGGCAAATGGCTGCCGAATCTTACTCATGGTGACTCCTTTTCTGCTGTGTTTTGTAAGTTTTTATTGTGAGCTCATTTTCAGCCAGAATATATTTATTCATGTGTGTGTTTGTGGGTCTTAGAATGTTCTGTATATTTTGGGGTTTCGGGAGGCTTGTTTCAAATCAACTTTGTGTTTGCTTTTGTTGGAAGCCCAAGGGTTTCACTTATTTGGGGTCCATTTTGCATTAATTTCTTGGCTGGATATCCCTGTACCATGTGGATTGGTTGAATTCCTGTACATGTATGGAACAGGCCTTGGCTTTATATTTTCAATGGGAGAACTTTCCCCCAGATATAGGGCACAGACTAGCTTTCTTATGCCTTCCCTGCGTTGATGAGTGGAACTCATATCTTGTCCCACTGTACCGAGGGATAGCCCTTCAAGAATCCTGGCTCTGCCCTGACTGGTTTGGCTCAGTGGATAGAGCGTCGGCCTGCGGACTGAAGGGTCCCAAGTTTGATTCTGGTCAAGGGCATGTACCTTGGTTGTGGTGCAGCTGAATCGATGTTTCTCTCTCTCTCATCGATGTTTCTAACTCTCTATCCTTCTCCCTTCCTCTCTGTAAAAAATCAATAAAATATATTCAAAAAAAAAAAAAAAGAAAGAAAAAGAAAAGAATCCTGGCTCTATGGGGGGGAGGGGAGGGGTGGGGTGAAAGATTCAATTCATACTCCCCTAGCTTGTGCATTCTGAGACTAAGCTTCTTGCTTCTGTGTGAATGTTAAACCCCAGCCCTTGCTCACAAGCTTATCACTTTGGTTTGATATTTCTTCTTCATTTCTGGCAGTTGGGGATTTTCTTCTCTTTTAGGCTCAGATAGGTTTTTATTTCTTTTCGTTCGTTACCTGACATTTCTATGAACTTTTACTGAAGTGATGTTCCATGTTCACTTACCAAACTACTCCTATGTTAGTTCTATAATTTGCTTTCCTACACAATCATGTTTTGATATGGAAAGATATCTGCTCTCTACATAGTTATCTTCTTTAATGACTACATAGTAGAAAGAGTCTGAAAGAAAGGTTATTAGAGCTGTATTTAGCATTACATTTCCTGGGTTAACATACTGTCTCCTCTATTGACTAGTTCTGGACCATGAACACATTACTTTAACTCTTCATACCTCTATTTCAGTGATGGTGAACCTTTTGAGCTCGGCGTGTCAGCATTTTGAAAAACCCTAACTTAACTCTGGTGTCGTGTCACATATAGAAATTTTTTGATATTTGCAACCATAGTAAAACAAAGATTTATATTTTTGATATTTATTTATTTTTTATTTTTATTTTTTAAAATATATTTTATTGATTTTTTACAGAGAGGAAGGGAGAGAGAGAGAGAGAGAGAGAGAGTTAGAAACATCGATGAGAGAGAAACATCGATCAGCTGCCTCCTGCACATCTCCTACTGGGGATGGGCCCGCAACCCAGGTACATGCCCTTGACTGGAATCGAACCTAGGACCCTTCAGTCCGCAGGCCGACGCTCTATCCACTGAGCCAAACCGGTCTTGGCATATATTTTTGATATTTATTTTATATACTTAAATGCCATTTAACAAAGAAAAATCAACCAAAAAAATGAGTTTGCGTGTCACCTCTGACACGAGTGTCATAGGTTTGCCATCACTGCTCTATTTCCTTGCCTGGCAAGTGAAGATAATAATACATCTACTTTGCAAGTGTTGTAGGGTTGTTGTTACAAATCACCCCAAATCTGATGGCCTAACACAACACAAAATTCTCACAGTTCTGGAGGCTGGACTTCAGAAATCAAGGTGTGGTCAGAGCCATAATCCCTTGGGAAGCCCTAGGGGAGAAACTGTTCTTTGTCTCTTCCAGCTGGTGGTGGCAGCAGGCGTTTCCCTGGCTGCATTACTCCAATCCCCGAGTCCACCTTCAACTGCCTTCTCCTCTGTGTATCTACTTGGAACTCCGTCTGCCTGCCTGTTATCATGTATCTTGATTCCCATGTAAATCATAACTGGTGCTAGGCTCAGGGAACTGTCCTTACTCTGTGGCTGTTGGTGATTGTCTCAAACAGGCACTGGTCCTTGGCTCCCACCAACATCAATACATTTACCCATTTGCTCAAGCCTATAATACAATTAAAATAGTTTCAGAATCGTTTTCCCAAAATATGTACAAGAGATAAATGTATTAAGAGTTCAGGATCCATTTGCAGCTCTTGTCATCTCTTAATCTTATCCAAGATTGGGGGCATACAATAAAATACTATGCTCACAAGTGACTTGGATGAGTTCCTTGTTTTATTATTTTTTTTCTCCTTAATGATGATTATAGAATTCCACTTGAAATACAATTGTTTCATTTGTTTTAGTTTGCTTTTAGGTTTTAGGATTTTTTTTCTTTCCTCTTCTCAGCATTGTTGATTTCATTTTATTTGTTGGATGTGCAGAATATTAACAGACTTCTATAAATCAAAATCATAGCAAAAAAGTACACTTAGAGAGGTGTCACTTCCTTGTGTAGCCTTTCTATTTTGTTTTCTTCCCTTACACCTTATAAGTAACCTCTACTTCCTTGTCTGGAAAGGAAACAAGTAACCACTTGTTTTCTGTTTTATTTGCCTTGTGCTGCTTCTTATAAAATAAGCAGACATATATTTGATTCGTTCCTTTCCTTTCTTTCCTATTTTTTTATAATTCTCACCCAAGGATATTTTTTTCCATTGATTTTTATAGAGAGAGTGGAAGGGAGGGAGAGAGGGGGAGAGAGAGAAACATTGATGTGAGAGAGACACATTGATTGGTTGCCTCCCACACATGCCAACCAGGGCTGGGGATCAAACCGCTAACCCAGGTATGTGCCCTTGATCAGGAATTGAACCCATGACCCTCAGTGTGCAGGCACTGACACTCCAACCACTGAGCCACACAGGCCAAGGCTCCCTTTCTTTACTCCCTTTCTTTATTGCACAAAATATGGTCTTTTTCACTTTGGGAAACTGCTTTCTCAATAGGAGAAGCAAGAAAGGAAGGGTGAGATATCACTTTCACTATTTTCAGAATTCCTTTTTCTTCTTAGTCCTCCTTTATAGGCTCTCCCCGTACCTTCAAGGGATAAAGACTGCTCAACTGAGCTGGGTGTGGATTTGAATGTGCATGTGAATCCCCTGGGATCTTGTAAATTTTGTAGGTCTTTGGTGGGGTTGTGACTGTGTTTCTAGTAGATTCCCAGCTGAGGCTGAGGCTGCTGGTCAGGACCCAGACAACTGGTGGATGTGATGGGACTGCATTACGGGCAGTCTCCCTTAGCTCTGAATAAACTTTAGACTACAGTTCCTGAAACGTCGTTTTGGAACCATCACATATACTTGCCTAAATTGGTCTGTTCAGTTCAGAAATGGAGCTTGTCTCCAAGATTGATGCTGCATTTTGGGGATAGTATTCTGGGGGAGATAAACATCAAATGCTATTATGTGTTTTCATGAGGTGTAAAATATCTATCTCACTTATTTTCTCCTTCTGTTCCCTTTCTACTTCTCTAACCAATGGTCTCATAGCTGCTGTTTTCTGCAAAGAGCATCAAGTCATTTGATCAGGGATATCAACCATTGAGCAAACACACCAACTTTGCTCTAAAATGAAAATGGTAGGCCCGGGCAGTGTGGCTCTGTGGTTGAGTGTTGGCCCAGGAACCAACAGGTCACTGGTTCTATTCCTGGTCAGGGTACATGCCCAGGCTGTGGGCTCGATCCCCAGTAGGGGGCATGCAGGAGGCAGCCAATCGAATAACTTTCTTTCTCATTGATGTTTCTTTCTATCCCTCTCCCTTCCTCTCTCTCAATACAAAGAAAATTAAAAGGAAAAAGGTAGGCTGTGACTTTTGTCATAGTGTACTATGACAAAGGAAATGCTTTTTAAAGCCAGGAATTTAGGGTAATCTGTGTTCCCTAGCTTTCAGTCTTTGGGAAAAAAAATGGTAATATTTGAAAATATACAGTTCCCAAATATTATACTTCTACTTTCCCATATGAGCACGCAGTTACTCTTCAGAGGCTTCCCCAGTCATTTTGGGAAACCCTTGGGGCCCACATCAGCTGTGCTCAGGTCCACGTTTGTTTTTGTTCATCTGTTCCGTTTCCTTGGGGGTTGGCACCGGCATCCTTTCCATTGCTTTCCTCTCTCCTGGACATCTGCACACTACCCTCACTCTCCTCTTTTACACAAACAAAACAAAACAAAACAAAAGAAAACAAAACATCAAGCATATCAGTAAATGAGTATCTGGAGGAGGACAGAGCCCACTAGTCTTATAGAGTCAAACTCTAAATTCATTTCAGGCTAATTCTACCCTAATGTGCTATTATGACATTAAAACACACACACACAAAACCCTGAACATTTCATTTATTCTTAGCTTTAAATTGCGGTATAGTTGTGTCCAGCAATTATTGGGCATGGCTGTTTCAGTCTAGAAAAAAGTGGCAGTGGTTATTCTGGGCTTGTGGCTTCTAATAAGTGAAATGAGTTTGGTACTTACCACCTCCCCCAGCAAACAAAAGGCCAGCTTCTGATGAGAAGAGTCCATGCCTTTTTACTCTGGGATGAAGTTTAAGAAGATAACCAAAATAAACCTTCTCTCACTACATGGGGCTCTTCAGTCCTCGATGGACAATAGTCATAATCTCAAATCTATTACATGTAGTTCCAACATCAGTTAGCACATCTGTCAATCTGCCAAAGCAGGGCCCCCAAACCGAGCTTCCATGGAGACTAAATCATCTTCCTCTGAACAGGTCATCTGCACAGTGGACAAAGGTCACTTGGCAGAGAGCACAGGGGAACTTTGGTTTGTGTCTTTTGTTCCTGGTTACTTATCTTCTCATAAAAAATACATGTTCAATTTGCAGACACATCAGCATAAGCCCCTCCAGCAAGTGCAAATATTTACTTGGGAGAGGAAAACAAAATAATGTCTGACCGGAGCTTTCATTTTCTGTTAGACTTTGATGTTACTTTTTTATTTGAAGTCTGAGGAGAACAATAAATGGAATTCTTTGTGTGAACGTGAGGCACGGTAAAGGTTGGATAAAAATTCAAGCTCAGTTTGTAAGTTAGGGAGAAAAATGCTGCCTTTCACGAAAACGCATATGATCTATACATTGTTTTCTTCACATCATCTTTAAGGATTTTTTCTTTTTCAGGAGTGAATGGGGGAGAGAGTTGCATGTGTGTATGACTGCATTGCTGATTGACAGAGTTCAGGGATGGCTCCTTTGAAGTGAGAACAATCTAATCCTGGAGCCACAGAACCACCCTCAGATGTCACTCAGATCTCAGCTGTCAACATGCCACCTTATTTTACTGCCATTTTCTTTTGCTCTTGGCTTTCATCAGCCATTGTTCTTCAACTAGCTGGACAAGTGTCGCACATTGTGAACACACACACACACACACACACACACACACACATATATTAGAGGCCCGGTGCACAAATTCATGCACGGTGGGGTCCCTTGCCTGGCCAGCAATCAGGGTCGATCGGGGGGCCAGCTGGGAAGAGGGACCATGGGAGGTTGGCTGTGGGAGTGCACTGACCACCAGGGGTAAGCTCTTGCATTGAGCATCTGCCCCCTGGTGGTCAATGCGCATTATAGTGACTGGTCGTTCTGGTTGTTCAGTCATAACAGTTGCTTAGGCACATATATATATATATATGAGGCCCAGTGCACGAATTCATGCATGGGTGGGGTCCCTCCAGCCTGGTCCCAACTGGGGAGGATTGGGGCCGGGCCTGTTGGGAGGAGGAGACAGTGGGAGGTTGGTTGGCTGGCCAACCAGGGCCCGATCAGGGCCGGGTCAGCTTGGAGAAGGGGCCCACGGGAGATTGGCCCCGCCTCTAATTGGGGTGGGGCAGCTGATTAGGCTTTTATTATATAGGATATATATATATATATATATATATATATATATATATATATAATTTTTTTTTTTTCTATAGCTATAAGTAGGGACTGATGTTTCATGTCCTTAAAGTTCACTCTTAGGAAACTTGTCATGTAAAAATATATCCAGGGACACTTTTTGTGCCCTAGGGTCACTCATACCACATGGATATTAATGGGTAGGTCACCTGGAGTTAGGTACCTTTGTCAAAAAAACAAACCAACTATTTCTCTCTCACTTAAAAAAATGTTTTTATTGATTTTTTAGAGAGAGAGGAAGGGAGAGAGAAAAACATTGGTATGCCTCCTACTGGGTATTGAGCCTGCAACCCGGGCATGTCCCAGTCTGGAATCGAATCGCTGACCTTTTGGTGCATGGGACAGTGTTCAACCAACTGAGCCATACTGGCCAGGGCAAAAATAACAACCCCACACACCCCATCTTGTTTCTCTTTAAAGTAAAGTGATATGAGAAAATGCCAGGATAAAATGCTATTTAGGTTATCTGGTGAATTTCATTTTGTAGCATAAGATAAACAACCCTACAAAACTCTTGGGGGTTTTGGTGCCAAACTGTTTGCATCCGTTCTGTTCTGAGCCTCAGTACACAGAATCACCTGCATATAGAAGATTTCAAATAACTGCTGTGATAGTGAGGCTATGATCTGTGCCACGGCTGTGGCCACTGCCGGAGTCGAGGCCTGCCCGGCCATACTCAGTGTACTGCTGAGATGGGCTGAAAGCTGCTGGCGTTTTTGAGTTTATTTGCCTGCAGGCATATATTTTTGGCTGAAGGAGAGAGTAGGCCATTGTGTGTGAGTGGTGGTGGTGGAGGGTGGGGAGAGGGAGGTCAAGGGAAAGAGGAGGATCATTCCTAGGACTAGAGCTGAAGCCAGGGCAGCTCGTCAGTGATTGAGTGGCTGGGTCTGAGGCAGCACTGTACTCTTCTGGCTCAAAATGTGGCCCGGGGAGAAAGGAGCATCTTCCCACCTCTGTATGAGCCACAGTGTGGCTCTGGCATAGGAGGATGAAAAGAAATGTGTCATCTTGGCATCTGGAGGGATTGGGGACGTTGGAGCAAGGAAGGTAACACTGTCAGTGCGGTCTCATGGGGGGCGTGGGCAGCAGAGGTACCGGGAGGAGCTGCAGGCAGGACATATGTTATGCAAAGTGCTGAGGTCCCAGAAAACCTGAGCATGTTGTTTGTTGATTCCAAATAAATAACCTGGAGGACTGGCTGTGAAAGACATTGGTCTATTAGGATATATGTGTGCACTGGTGGCGGCCAGCCGGTGAAGCTGCCTCACTAAGTCCCATCCAACCTCTGGACAAGCTGCACGGGCGGCAGCCGGCTGGTGCTGTTGTTTTGCCGCCAACTAGACATTCCCAGCACAAGGTTTTATAGAGAACAGAAAACAAACAAAACAGGTCATGCAGGGGGAGGATGACGGGCCTCTGGGCAAACGGTGTGAGATTAAAACACTAGCTGTTTACAATCAGGCTCTTTGGCCTTTCTTAGACCCAGTTGCTGGCCTGGTTCCCAGGGTCTCACGGTCCACTTACAGATGGCCTGCACTATATGTCCCACAGGGTGGGAGCGGGGGTTGGAGCACGGGAAGGGACCCATGTTCCCATTTACCATACTGCATCCAAAAGGGGGTCTGGAGCAGAAGAACATGGTGGTGCCACATGGTGACCACATGTGACAGATTGATTTCTAAGTATATGTGAGGCTTGGAGATACAGCTGGGAGGAGACTGCAGGATGTTCCAGGACTAGAGCTGGAAGCTAGAGCTAGTCAGAAGCTAGAGGGTTAGAGCCATTGAAGTTTGGGTATGTATTATGACTGTATCCGTAGCCTGGGGAAGCTTGAGAAAATTCTAGTTATATACCCCAACACTTTCTTTTTGCTAACAATTTAAGGATGATTAATGCTAGAATTAGTGAGATTTACTCTCTAAGGTACATAAAACTCTCAATGAGCCAATCAAAATGACCATAAGTTGTGTTATCTGACACTTCTTGGGCCCTGCCTCACATCCTTTTGGCTCACCTTTCTCCTAGTTGTTGCTGTGGCAGCCAGCTGTGCTCAGGTGTACCTGACCCCACCTCACCTCAACTACACTATTTGTCACTGGCTTTCTGTCCCCCGAGGGGTCCCAGATTGTGAGAGGGCACAGGCCAGGCCTGGGGCATCTCTGCTACCATCACGTGGACACCTGCAAATTTGCTCAAACCGACATAGCCACACACCTAAAAGTATGAGGAAGGTAAGATCCCATAGGTAACCCTCGACGAGTGGGTGTACTAGAACTGACCTCCAAAGGAGGACAGGATGGAGAAACCGAAGAAAGAGGCTGACAAGTCCAGTTTATTAGGGAATTTATGGACAGAAGCAGAGTTCTGAATGACAGCAGGGCTGTGGATCTCCACACCTGACAGCTGGGGGCATGATATACATCCAGCCTCCAGGAATACAGGTGGCTCATAGCCAAGTGGCATGTGCTGGTTAAGAGGTGTCTGTTCCAAAGCAGTAAACAACTTAATGGGCCCACTTATCTATGAAAGTACTTTCCTTTCAGATGACACAACCCACCCCTTCCGGGCTGACCTGGTAGTCACTGAGAGCAACTTACTTCTTACGATGGCATCTGTCATGTTGAGCATCAGAAACCATTTGCCTAACAATGAGTAAATTCTCCCATTTTCTTCCCTTGGGGGGACAATTTTGAAATACTTTCTATATGGCTTTTCAGGGTATCCCCAGTGGGAGAGAACCCCAGTTGCCCAAGAAGGGACTAGTCTGATAACACCTTATTTTGACTTTTTCTCCTTCCCTGTTTTACTTTTCTAAGCTCCTCCAACCCCACTTCTGTTCCCAGGAAGCTCTTGTATCAGGCTCCACTTTTCATGGGAACCCAGGCTAAGAGGTTGAAAGTCAGCTCTATGTGCATTGAAGAGTCCCTTACTTTCCCACCAACACCATACCTGGGACAAGGTGAGTATGGCCATGGCCGGTGTGGCTCAGATGGTTGGAGCATCTTCCTGTACACTGAAAGGTGGCAGTTCAATTACTGGTTAGGGCACATACTAGGTTGTGGGTTCTATCCCCAGTTGGGGCGTGTACAGGAGGCAACCAATCAATGTTCCTCTCTCATGTCGATGTTTCTCTCTCTTTCTCTCTCTCATCAATTAAAAATAGAATACTGACTTTATTTTAAATAAAAGTGAGTATGCGGTGGGGGTGGGGGATGAGGGACCAGGGCTGAGGGGTGGGGGAAGGGGCTGTCCAATTTCCAATTGATAGCAAAAGTTGTCATTGTCAAGCTCAGAACATTTAACATTCTTCTACTATGATCCAGGGACTGCTTTTATTCAGAAACCAGGAAGATAGATCCCTGCCATGAGCAAGCTCACAAAGCACTTGAGGGAGGCAAACGTGTTCATATCTTACAAATAGAAAGTGCTAAGGAGAGGGTTAGTATGCATGAAGAGTAGAGAAAGGAACAGTTAATTTTGACTGGGAGCAGGAAGGCTTGAGGTCAGGGAAGCCTCCACAGAAGATATGGACCTTGAGAGATGAAAAGGCTATTGAAGATAGTGAATTAAAGTGTTGGAGCAGCTTAAAAAGAGTTGTGCTGAAATAGAGTTTGGTGAGCTTTACTGTTCTCTCCACTCAAGGGGCAGAGGCCAGCAGCCCTCCTTAACCCTAATTCCTCTCTCTTTTGCTTTCCTAAATAGTGTTTTGATTGCTCTCTCACAACTTCTCTTCTGTTTACCTTTTATCCTGCTTTACCTTTTTTCTTTGGATGTGTTATTGTCTTCTTTTCTGTAGGAGTCAGAGCTATAGTTTTTCACCAACCTGTGCTTGTCATGGAGGCATTCTATCTGTATGCTGGACACTGGGAGGAGGCCTAATGGTTCTGAAGGGCATCCTTCCTCCCAAGGAGTGGAATCATCTTAATCTAGATGGGGGTTTTCAGGTGTGATTGGCCAGTGCATGATTCACAAGAACATTGGATGAGATTCAAGGACGAGCTCCTTTACCTTGAGGGTGAAGAAGTCACATGTGCAGGTTCATTTGTCCTCTCCTGACTTTATTTGCACTTCTAATCATGAAATATAGGTTCTTATTTCACTGAAGGGGTGGTAAGCAGGGCTGTCTTCATTTTTTTCTTTTTTAAAATAAAGACCAGTAATGTAGAGACCTAGGAAGAATTATAGGACTTGGCTGCAGGAAGGGCAGGCTTGGTGGGAAAGACAGGTGATTGGAAGGACAGGGACACTTTGTTCTCTGCTGACAACCTGACTCAGCCACCCTCTGCATGTCTGTACCTCTTTCTCATCAGCATCCAGATGACAAATTTTAGAGTTTTCCTTTTCCAGCAAGGGAAATAGAACCGTCCAGGACATGTCTCACCAGATCAAATTAAGATTGATAATGCTTGGACCTATCTGTGAGAGAAAGGTCCAGATCATAGCGGACAGTTTAAGATAGATGGGGAATTGGGTATGGTGGGCATCTGTATTATTATCTCTAGTCAATATAATCTCTGGCCACCAGACCCACACCCTTCTTCTTAGATGTTCAAACACATCCTACCTAGCATCTTCTACCCCATGCATGTCTGTGAATGCTCATTTCACTTCTAACAGAGAAGCAAAAAAGGCCCAATATCTCAGTCAAGGTTCCCACAGGAAATGGGTGGTACTTTCAAAATAATATAATTTGATGAGGATCATTTATAAAGGGACTATTTTAAAAAGTGTGGATGAGGAGAACCACAAAGATAGTTCAGTACCCCAGAGTTTGTGGTGTTGGAGCTGTTATCACCTCTTGTTCCAAAGGGATGGGAAGAAGGGATATTTTTTTGGAACCTGGAAGAAGAGAGAATCATAGACTCAACTGCTTAGAGAGGATCAATGACTTCTAATTAGGGACATAACCAATGTAAAGCAAACCTGCAGGGGGATATTCAGGGAAATAATGACCTTGCTGTCACTCTTTCTTCACTCATATCTCCTGTTGGGGGTCTCCACTGGCCAAGCCAACCAGAGCCAGAGGGCTCACAGCCCTTTTTATATACTGCATGTAGATCAGCCTTCAGGCAGGGAGCCAGTGGAGAAGGGTGGAGAGTGCATGTGAAGGGGCAATTGGCACAGTGATTATATGAAAAGACTAGAGGAATGGTGCATGAATTCATGCACCAGTGGGGTCCCTCGACCTGGCCTGCGGGATTGGGCCAAAACAGGCTCTCTGACATCCCCTGAGTGGTACTAGATTATGAGAGGGCACAGGTCAGGCCGAGGGACCCCACCGGTGCTCAATCAGGGCAGCGAGTGACCCAGGAGATTGGCCAGCTGGAAGGGGCCATGGGAGGGCTCCAGGGTGTATCTGGCCCATCTTGCTCAGTCCGATTGGCCAGACCCCAGCAGCAAGCTAACCTGGTGGACAGTGTATGTTGTAGTGAGCAGTTGAGCGGCCTTAGCATATCATTAGCATATTACGCTTTGATTGGTTGAACGGACGACCAGATGATCAGACACTTAGCATATTAGGCTTTTATTATATAGGATGTCTCAGGGCAGTGTAAGAGTGTTCACCAGTCTCTTTCTACCTACAGATTACCATTGCTTTCTATTTCCCCAGTTCCATTGTGACCCTACTTAGCTGTTATTATTCACCATTCTGCCATCTGAGTTAAAAGGAGGCATGAAAAAACACTCGTTGAAGATACTACTAATCAACTGTAGCTCTCTTTTTCACTAAGCTTGGACTTGGCATCAACATCCTTCTTAATACAGTGTTCCGGGCAGTTGCCCCCAATCAATTAGCATTGATTTGATATGGAAAAAATTTGCCATCCCTAAACTACTTAGTAAATTTATCACCTACCCGCTTTCATGCCCAATAATGGAGGAAAAACAGAATATCATTGAGACAATTAGAATGAAAAAAATAAATAATTTATTAAAAAGGGAAAAGAAAACAAAAACAATAATAAGACCCTTTTTCCAGTCCTTGCATACTCTCACGAGAAATTGAAATCTTACATATAGATTGTTATGCAAAGAACTGAAGTCTGAGAAAACCTTAGCCTATTCTTGCTGATTTCAAAGAAATAACCAGGAGGACTGGTTGTGAAAGACATGGGTTTATTAGGACTTACATGCACACCAGGGGTGGCCAGCCGGTAAAGTTACCGTAACACAGGCTTCCTAGTACAGTGCTATGTAGAGTAAGGGGAACAAAGCAAACAGGGCAAGCAGGGGATGTGCGAGTGTGCAAGCTGTGAGATCAGAATGCTAGCAGTTCCTCTGCAGTTGTTTCCAGTCCAGGCTCATATCTAGAAGCAGTTTCTCTTGGGCCATTCTTTCACCAAGGGGCTGGCAAGGCTCCCAAGGTCTCACAGTCAGTCCACTGACAGATGCCTTCATCATATTCCCACAGGCTGAGAGAGGGAGTTGGAGCTTGGGAAGCGGCCCATGTTCCCACATACCACACACAGACGGTGGCCACAACCCTTGTTTCTATCATTAGTCATGCAGCCCAAACTGCATTCTGCTGGCCAGGGAACCAGTAAGGTCACTCCCTTCAGTTCCTCCCTCCTTCTCCCACAACTTAATAAATGCAGTTGACTTCTGCCTGATTCCCTAGTAAGTACAAACACTACTGTGGTTATGCCTATAACCGTTGTATCTTGAATTTGTATGTGTGAAGAGCCTGGGGACTCACGTACTATATCACACTTCTACCAGCACCCAGCTTCCACTCAGAAACTTGAGGAAATCTCTAGAGTGGGCACCCCAGGAACAAGCTGTTATCATCTCACCCTACAGGAAGGAGGCTGCCACAATATAGATAAAGTATTATGTAAAGAAAGCCAACACTTTCTCTGGTTAGACTTTGTTCAACAGGTATCCGGTGAATTTAAGGTATCAAGCATTGTGTTGGGTGCTGGGGGAATTAAGAAGAATAAGACATCCCCGCTGCCTTCAAAATGCTTAAAGACACCAGATTAGTCCAGATTTTCACAGTGCAACTTTTTCAGTGTCATTTGCCACCCTGGGGCAAGGTGAAGTTCATTTAGGAAACCAACACACATTCATCAACCTTGTACTGAATGACCAGCTTCCCTGTTGTCCTTCTACCTACAACTTTTGGCTGGGATCGCTTTTGAAGACACTGCTCCAGCCATTTCTGTTACCAGAGGGCTTGGCTGGGTCCTGTAAATCTTGATTGTGTGCCTCTTGGTTGCTACTTTCCTAGTGTGGTGGAATCTTCAACATCTCTCCCAGGCACTGAATATACTGAACAGTATACCAACTGAGGAATCAAGTGTCCTGAGTTTGGACCTCAGTTTTGCTGTTTACTTTCTGTGTTATTCTGGGCAAGTTACTTTCCCTCTTTGGGATTTATGCTTTTAGATGACAATAGCTTCTACAATCTATGGTTTTGCAGTTGTCATAGACTCATAAATATTTCTGGAACCAGGTTATGTCAGGAGTTTTAGCAACCTCTGTTTTCTGTAACAGGGGGAATCCTTTTGTAGTTGCTCTGGCTGTTTACAACTTTATTGGCTGCAGATGGGCCAGCCAGTGTCAATTTATTTAGCCACTGGCTACTCCGAGTGTGATCTATGGACCAGTAGCATTGGCATCATCTGGGAGCTTATTAACAATGCAGAATCTCAGACTTTAGCCAAATCAGAATCTTCTTTTTTAAAAGATCCCCAGGTGATTGATCCTTATAATTAAGTTTGAGAATCACGAAGCCCAAGGCACATGAGAATCATATTGATTCCTAGAGCAATCAATCACCAATTTAATCACTGAAGTCAGAATCAGTGTGATTGAGTTCTGGGCACTCAGGTGCTTGAGTGAGGTTTAGCATGCAGCTAGCATTGAGAACCTCTGAGTAGCCTCACACAGAATGGAACCCCTTTGTGTAGAATGGGTGACAGAACATGGGTGTCTAATTCAGACAGTGGGGAGGATCAGGACAGAGAAAGCCTTCTGGAGGCCATGCTTGAATTGCTTGCTTGGAGAACGTAAGTTCTGTTAGGCAGAGAGGAGCCGAGGGGCACAGCTGGTGCGCTGACCAAGTGGGAGGGGGCCACAAGCCTGCCTGGTAGGAGCATGGGGCTGGGAGTGCTGCAGATGAGGTTGGGACCACCTATGCCCTGCTTGGGAGTTCATACTTCATGTCAGGGACAGTGGGGTGGGTGTCGGCTGATGGCTGAAAAGATTGTTTAAGTGGAGAATGATGTCATTAGAATTGCATTTTAGGAAGCTCTGTCTTCCAGCAGATGTGGCAGATTGTTTGAAGGTGGAGGAGAATGACAGCAGATAGAACACTCTGGGGATGATTTCTAATTAGAACCAAACGAATGTGAGTGTCAGGAAGGATGGAAAGGAAGAGAGAAATTGAGAACTACCTAGTGGGTGACTCATTTTCTGAAAGAAGATAATGAGGGAGGAGATTAGAATGATTCTGAGATTTCTGCTGTGGTGGTGTGGGGGATGGTGGACAGTTCACCAAGACAAAATGTGAAAAAAAGGTGAAAGAACAGGCTTGGCATGGGAATAAAGCAGCGGTTCTCAACCGGTGGGTCGCGACCCCTTTGGCGGTCGAATGAGCCTTTCACAGGGGTACGATTCATAACAGTAGCAACATTACAGTTATGAAGTAGCAACGAAAATAATTTTATGGTTGGGTCACAACATGAGGAACTGTATTTAAAGGGCCAGAAGGTTGAGAACCACTGGAATAAAGGAAAGGATAAAGAGGGAGAAGAGGAGCAAGGCTTTTACATTGCCTATAAGATGAGCTAGTGTAGATATCCAGGAGGTTGTTGGATATCAAAGCTCAGAAGATTGGTCTGGCCTAGAAATGTGGATTTGAGGATGAATAATAAATAAGAAAGTAATCAAATACATGTATTTGAATTTATAGGAATTCTTCTAGAGAGAGATCAAAGAATAAAATATTAGAGAGCCTCATATAGGAAATCAATCATTTGAAGATCAGAGGAAGAGAGAGGTGCCACCTGCAGACGGGAGGAATAGTCAGAGAGGTAAGTAGAAAATTGGAGGGGGAGGGGGTCACAGAACCCAAAGGGATTAAGAGCACCAGAGAATGGTCCCAGAAGTCAAGAAGTTTACAGAGTGAAAATATCTCCTGGACTTGACAATCAGACCATTCTCACCACAATGAGACTTGGTGATCGTTGGTGGTATTAGAGCAGCTTTACTCGTATTAGTGTGCCAGATGGCAATCCTCACTTGATACTTCACGGCTTCCTTTTGAGCAAATAAATTTTCATTTGAGCAGATTTTTTGAATGTTTGTCTGTGCAAGGCACCAGGGCTTTAGAAATAAATAAATGTAGAACCCTGGCCTCTGGGATTCACTGAATCTCAATCAGCTCTTCCAGTGCAGGGACTGAGCCCTCTGTCTCCTGGACCATCCGCAGGATGGCTGAAGACAGGTGCACAGATGCAGCCACTTACTAGTGGAGCCCCTGTGATATGCTGGGAACCGTGCCGGCCACTTGGGATACAAACGTACATGTTTATTGTGTGAATTGACTCTGCCCTTCTGGAGTTCTCGCTGTGGGTGAGATAGATGGATAAAGCAATTAAACTGGATCACTAAATTTTAAGCACTTTATTAGAAGTTTCAAGAAGATATCTTAGGGAGAACATTCATTGGCTTCTAACATATGCCTGGCTAAACTAATAGTGTGCCTTATTGGTTGTGCTTCTGCTTGGAAAATCAGTTGCAGCTTGCAAACACAGGCTATGGGGCTGCAGGATATAACCCCATGGGAGTAAGCTGGCCTCACATGTGTGGTGTCTAGTTAGGGTTAGGAAATACATTCCTTTAACATCATTTGAGCAGTTTCACAGACACTTTACAGGGTGAGATGCGGGGAAGGGTGGTTATCAGGGACAAATGGCTAAAACTTCATGATGTCATCACTACATTTCAAGGTAAACTGTCTCTTTGGAAACAGACGCTCTTTTACTCAAAGTGAAGTTAGAGGAGACAGACTTTGCTGGGATCTAACTAGTAGGAAGAGTACACAGGCTTCACATTCTGGGAAGCATGTATTGCTATGAGGATGGCAGAGGAGGTGCAAACTCATTGAATAGCGTTGGCTGTTTGCAATGAGTTTAGATCCGAGGTGTTTTTCTCTTTTAGGGTGTCTAGAGGAGAACCTTAATTTGTGAAAGTCATCCTACATATTTCAGACTGACAGCCTTTCAATCGCCTGGGAAGCCCAACCTAAATTTGGGGGAGTTTGGAGGTTGCTTTTAGATTCTTTTTGCTGGGATGGGATGGGATGGGATGGCCAGCTGGGAAGTACAAAAGCACCAACCTGAGGGTTGAAATAGCAGTATATGAACGTTTTTATACATATTTCACTCTCTGTTTCCTTGAAGGGGGGGATGAGGTTCAATGTTAAGTCAAAGCAATTTGATCTAACACATAGAATGTTTATAAAGTTCCTTTCTATATATCTGGAGATTGAAGATGAATATGACAGTCTACTAAAAAATATAGCCTGGTCATGGAGATGACAAAACATATGTAACTCTATCCAATGAATGTATAAGGTATTTTGATAACCTAAGAGAGCAGTTGATTTTTCTGTGGGGAGGAGGCATTCAATGAGAGAGAGAGAGGAGATGGCATTAGTCCTGGCCTTGAGGTATGGATGAGCAGAGACTCCCAGCAAATGGCATCCTGGGAAGAACAGCAATCATAGAGGGGCGGGACCTGGTAATGTCTAAACAGGACCCAAAGAGGCAGCTTTGTTTAGGGAATTTGGTTTTAAGAAATACATTCAGTGTTCAGAGGCATGTACTTAGGCTGCTGGGCTAGAAGGGACTTCATTGGGGTCACACCTCCAGTCTCTCAGTGAACAAGTAAGGGAACTAGTTGAGGATCTGAGGTGGTGGCTACAAGCTTGCCATAAGGCCTTGGGCCTGTGCTGGGATTTGAAACATTTCTTGACTTCCAGTGCTTTCCCCAATTTAGTTACTGCCTTTAGCCCCCCTCTCTCACATCTTCAGACCTTATTATTGCTCATGCATGAAGAAAGCAAAGATTAAAATAAAGCGTATTGTTCGTGAATAGCGATACCATTGGCAAAGTAGGACTGGGCAAAACCTACCCTCTTAATCCACAGACACTGTATACAGAATGAAAGGTTGGTTTCACCTCTACTGTGGTTGCTTTAGGGAGGATTCTTCTCAGTGAAATACAATTGAAGACATGTTTATTGAATCCACACTATGTGCAAGACCCAGAGAAAATCAGAGTCTCCATCTCAGGACCAGCATGGACGTTGCTATGACTTCCTGTCTGTGTTGGGGCAGCCTTGGCCATTCTGAGTGTGCTCTGTGCTACTGTCCCACCAGAAAGAGGCTTATCACAGTATGCTTTGTTTGTAGAACTATGCGATCTACAAATCTTTGCATTTCTGGGAAGTGAATGTGGGTTCAACAATGACAGACTTTTCTGGGTGGTTGGCCGATGTCTGAGGGATTTCGTCCACTCTGGGTGCTGGGTCAGATGTTATGAGTGGTGTATTCTGGACAGAGATGGTAGTGGTTCTTTTTTCAACCTCAGAGTCACTGTCAAGCAGTGGTCCCTGGGTTTTCATCAAATGTAGCTCATGTTGCCCATGCCACCACTGCTGAGCACGCAGGAATCAGTAGCCTTTGGTTTGTTAATGGTCTGAATTATTCTGTTTGTTCCCAACATGTTTGTTTACCACGGTAGGAACTCAGCTATCTATTCTCTCAACTGATCCTTGGTGTTGCTCTGCTTTTCTCGAGGGTGCTGATTAGAATGCTAATAATGTAGTGTTGAAGCCAAAGACCATCAGGGACACACCTGGGATGAAAACAAAAACTTAGGCTATTGAGCTTGCTGCAGCCAGGGGAAGGCACCGGAGAGGGCCTGGGATAATCCCTCTTATAGGATTCAGGCTTATGCTGGATAATTCTAAGGAGGAATTGGGGATTAGGATCATTTCTGGATTGGATAATGTCAAGAAGCAGCAGTCAGGTGGCTGGGTATCTTAACACACTTTATCAAAGAGACTAGTGGATTTAAGCTAGGCTAGGAGTAGTTACCGGAAGGGAAAATGGCAGTCTCTCGTGTGAGAAGAGGCAATGTTTTGTCATTGTTGAGGTTGCAGAATGGCCTTGTCTCTGTCTTTCCAAACAGCAGCGGTGTGATCTTGTCTAAGCATGGCTTATATTTGTTGATCATGTTCAGTTGGGAACAGCACTGCTGGCTGCTGGCAGGGCCATTTTTCATGATCTCAGTAGCTTCCTCATTTGTAAAATGAGAGGACTGCACAAGTCCAGTGGTTTTCAGACTGTATTCCCCAAAGGCCTAGGGTTCTGTGGAGGCACCCTGGGGAGCAGAGTGGGCAGGGCTCCTGGGGCTCTGACCCCTCTTCAACGGAGCAGCTATGCTGTTCCAGTTTCATGTTTTAGAATAATGCACTAAACCACATTTTAAACAAAACTTTCTTCGCTAAAGAAGAGCTTGAAAACTGCTGAGCTGTATAAGCTCTAAAGGTCTCTTATTGCCTCATGGCATCAAGAAATATAATAATTAGTCCCAAATTCAGAGCTAATTGGATTCAGTAGCCTAAGTTCAAATCTCTGCCACCAATTTCAGAAGTTTGCTTTTTAAATTTATTTTTTCTAGTGTCAGGATTCCAGCATGTCACATCTAAAGAGCTGGTGGGATGGACATACTGGAAATTTATTTGAATGAGAATCCCAGAAACCTCATGAAAAAGATTGCATTAAAAATGAGACTCATGTAAGTTTGGCTCAACAGTAACAGACCCATTTTTACCATCCAGTAGGTGAGGTCTGGGGAATCATGGGCTTCATATTCTCCCATGATTGATCAAGTGTGGAATAGGAAAAATTTGGCACAGATTAAACTAGGTTCTTATTTATTATACAATTCTTTTGGTGATAACTATGCTTCCATTCATTTTATGAGACTCATCCTTATATATTTATATTATTAGCTACTTATTTATTAGATTTTATTTTCTACTTTATCTCTTCTGTGGCAATGTGGTTGTTGCTTTTTGTTTTATATACCACACTAGAGGCCCGATGCATGAAATTTGTGCAAGAGTAGGCCTTCCTTGCCCCAGCTGCCAGCACTGGCTTCCCTCTGGCACCCGAGACCCAGGCTTCCCGCGCAGCCCTGGCTTTGTCCAGAAGGACTTCCAGAAGGACGTCTGGTCTAATTAGCATATTATGCTTTTATTATTATAGATGTGAGTGAAATCATATGGCTATTGATTTTTAAATCATTAAAGAAATCAAATGAAGAATAATATGAGATATTAAAATTATGTAAAACTCAAATTCCAACATCTATACAGTTTTATCAAAACACAGGCAGACTCATTCATTTCCATATTGTCTATGGCTGTTTTGTGTTACAATGACAGAGCTGAGTAGTTGGAAAAGAAACCTTATAACCTGCAAAAGCTAAAATAGTTATTATCTAGCCCTTTACAGAAAAAGTTTGTCCATCTTTGGTCTATAAGATAGTGTTGCATAAGTAAAAATCCAAGAATTATTCTTGGTAAGTAATCTCATTAAATCGTGACTGCTTGTCAATGAACACTTATTTACCCTATATTTTTGTGTGTGTGTGTGTGTGTGGGGGGGGGTGTTATATTTTGGAATCAGCATAGTTTGTCTTATAGATAGGGCCATAGAGGGTTTTAAAATTCATTCTCTCCACATTTTCCAATTATCACCTTGATCTTTACTGTTTTTATGAAAAAAACCCCCTCATATTCTCTATATTAGTTATTAATATTTCTCCATATTTCTGCTTGTGGATGTTTTGTATATAGCCAGTTTTAAGCATATTAATTAGGTTCATGTGTACAGGAGAAGTGATGTGCTTAGGCTTAAAGGGAATTGATGTCAAAGGAAGGAATACATGCAATTAAGATTGAATGTGGGAATGCAAAGTTCTAAGGGGGTCATGGTGATAATTTGTCAGCAAGTGCAGACCTGCAAAATGCTGTGTTGCAGTGTACATTGCAGTAGGGATAGAATCTGGAGTCCCTGGGTAGAAAATGCCCATTTCTTTCCACTTCCCTGGTCACTGAAGGATGGAAAGAATTGGCCTTTAGCTCAGGGTAGATGTAGAGAAGAGAATCTAAGTTCTCGAGGAGTAAGGCTAATGTGAGAGTGCTATTTGTTTTGAGCTACCAGGAGTTCACAAGAAGACAACTAAATTTCCAGGTGAAAACCCCTCTCCAGGGACAAGGGATTCTAAATCGAGGGGCATATTTTGCATTTGCAGGCTCATTCCATCTATTTTTTCTAATCATACTTGTTATTGCCAGAACCAGTTTGGCTCAGTGGATAGAGCGTCGGCCTGTGGACTCAAGGGTCCCGGGTTCGATTCTGGTCAAGGGCATGTGCCTTGGTTGTGGGCACATCCCCAGTGGGGGGCGTGCAGGAGGCAGCTGATCAATGTTTCTCTCTCATTGATGTTTCTGGCTCTCTATCCCTCTCCCTTCCTCTCTGTAAAAAAATCAATAAATATATTAAAAAAAATAATCATACTTGTTATTTACTGTGGAACATGGGTTGTTGTGGTGATATGAGCACAGAAATCATCAGTTTCTCATAGAAAATGTTAAGGACCTTATAATATTGGCAAAAAGAAGGGAGAAGATTGTGTGACGTCAATGACCAGCTCAAGAGTATAAACTTTCAGCCAGATTTTGTCAGTTACATCTTACTCTTCATAGCATAACCTTTTATAGTATTCGCCTAGCTCCACCATCTCATGTCATCTCCAAAACCTCTACCAGCGGTTTTCAACCTGTGGGTCGCGAACAATGAAAATACATCCTGCATATCAGATATTTACATTATGATTCATAACAGCAGCAAAGTTACAGTTATGAAGTAGCAATGAAAATAATTTTATGGTTGGGGGTCACCACAACATGAGGAACTGTATTAAAGGCTCGCGGCATTAGGAAGGTTAAGAACCACTGTCACACTCCAGTGAGTAAGATTCTTCTGTCCTGTGAGCCTGAAGACCAGTATACTGACACCAGTTCTATGAGTCCCACCTTCCTAACCTTCCCCAACCTGAATGTAGTATCATATATGCTGTCAACATTGTAGTAAGTAGACCATATTTTCAGTACAGTTGCTGAAAGAATTTATTAGCATTTGCCTCTCAACTGAGGAAATACAGATTTTCACACCATCCAGTTCACCTTCACAGGAGAGAGGACTTAAATCAAGAAAGCTGTGAGAATCCTCACTGCATTCTCTTCTAGCGACATATGCTAATCACAGGCAGAAGACATTGTGACCTGTTGTATGAGTTTAGTCTGATTCCTGAACTCATCATTAACATGGCTTTCTTGTTACTAGACATTTCAAAGAAAAAGAAAGTATAAAAGTAAAATCATAGAAATCGAATAAACTATAGGAGAATATTTATCTTATCACAGAAGAGGGAAGGACTTTCCAAGCACAAATGCAAAGGGGGAAACCATAAAAAAAAATCTAACTTGTTCTAGAATAGGGTTTCTCAGCTTCATCACTGATCACATTTGGGGCTAGATAATCCTTAGTTGCCTGTGTGTGTGTGGTGGGGGGATAGGGGGTTGAGCATTGTAGGATGTTTAGCAGCATCCCTGGCCTCCACTTATTAGATGCTAGTAGTACCCCTCCAGTCATGACAATCAATGAATTGGAACAAATGTTTCCAGATGTTGCCAAATGTTCCCTAGGGGGGAAACCACCCCTGGCTGGGAACCGCTGTTCTAGAAGGATTGTTTTGGATGCAAGGGGGAAAGAAGCCCTCCAAAAATCAAGTCACGGAGGCTTATTTATGCCTACAGGAAGCCTTGTCTCTGAAATGGAAAATTTCAAGGGATCAAAGCAGATAAAAACACTGGTTCTGGTCTCTATTTCTGGGATAGGATTTGCGGCATTTCTTTCAGAGCAGCACTGCCTCGGTTCTCACCCCCACCTGTCATTTTCCCTCTGCATACTCACTGGCTTCCTCTTATTTCATTTCTGATCCTGTCTCCCTTTCTCTCGCATATTCCTTGAGCTTGCCAACTCTTCCCATGGAATTGATTCCTTCCAGAGCCTACCCTGCTGCTCTCTGTGAGGGAGAGAAATTTAGTTCCCCACAATAACCGTATCTCTGCTGTTATATCAGGCTGCATTATAGGCATAGACTTAAGGTCAAGTTATGGAGAAGCTGTACATGGGTTGATGCATACTCTTCACCCACCAGCTGTGACCTGGACAGAAGAGGTCACTTTGGTATAAAGCACGATTCAAGGCAGCAGGAGTCATGGACTGCTGACTCACTCCAAAGTTTTGCCTTTCAAATTAGTAAAAAATTAGAAAGGATACATTTTCATCTAATATTGGTGAAAGATGAGCAAAATTGTCATGTTGGCACCAAAAGGGAAATTGCTGATGTTAGTGAAAATCAGTTCAGCATGTTTTGGGGTGTAATCTGGCAATAGAGATCAAAGCACCAGAAGTGTGCAGACCTTTTGAGTCAGTACTCTCCCTCCTGGAATTTATCCTCAGTAACTATTCAGAGAAGTGAGTAAAGATTTATATATGTAAATGAAATGTTCAGAGCAAGTTTTATTTTATCAAAGTATTGAAATTAAATATCCAAAAGGGGATTGATCAAAGGTATTTTCAAAACATATTTAATGACACGAGAAATGCTCAGAACATTATGTTTAGTGAAATTAATGGGTTACAAAGCTATTTCAAGTATCATTCAGGAGAGAGAAAAAATGGCGGAGGTTTAGACGGATGTGTTGGTGCTTTGTCCCGGAGCAGATAAGGGCGGGCAGCTGTAACGGGTAACATACAGCCCGAACAAGCAGAGGAGATTCAGCTGAGAGATAGTCTGCAGCCAGGAAAGACAGAGAACTCCTAGAAAATGGGGATGGTTAGAGATTGAGGCTGAAACCTCCCCCTGGGTGCCAGCTCAGCCGGGAAACCGCGCCATCTTGAGTAGCTGTTATCCACATCGAGATCGGCTACTAACCCAGAGGCAACGGCTCCCAAGCAGCTCGACTACATGAACTCAGAGGAGACCTGCTTCTCCCCACTGAAAGGTTAGACTTCCCCCAAAGGTGCGGTTTGCAATTCAGGTTGGAGCGAGGAACGCGCGCGCGTGTGCGCGAAGGGAAATCTGCGCCCCCCAAAGTCCACGGCCATTGAGGCCAGTGTGACCTGCAAATGGGGAGGGCTCCCGCAGGGCTGCTGGCAGAAGGTAACACTATAAATAAGCCCATAGTTGGACTGGATGCAAAGGGGAAACCTCAGATCTTGCCAGGCGGCCGGCTACTTGGTGCCAGGGGCCAGAGCGCACGCAGAGACTTCCCGCAGATCTGGAAGGTGGAGCCCTGCGAGTTCTCACAGCTTCCCAGGCTCTTGTTTACACGCTTCCTCTTAAATCTGTGAGTTTGATTGTTGAACCCAGTGCATGGGATTGCCCAGTTGGGGTCGCTAGCGGAGCTTGTAGGGGAAGATTGTTTTTGGGGAGCCTGGGAAACAGAGCTGGGAGTGGCGCCTGGTGAGTCAGCTCTGGGTGGAGCTGGTTCAGGTACAATAGAGAACTCCTGGTCAGAGAAAGCTTATAGCCTCGGAGGTCAATCCAGACACACTGCCACCCAGAGGCAGAGCCACAAACTGACTCTTCTGTAAATACAGATAAGGCAGTAAGGGGGACCAATACGGCCTGCCTTAAAATCAGGACTGTGGCTTACAACACGGGGGAACAGTGTATCAAAGGGAAATTTGACATTCTGCTGAATTCCGGGCATGCCAAAAAGAAGAGTAGAAGACCTAAAGCACCTGCATTACTGCACATTTTTATTTTTATTTTTTTAATTACTTTTTCACTTTTTAACTAAGAAAACATTTTTTTTCTTTTTTTTTTCCCATCACCTGATTTTACCCTTTCAATTACTACATTTTTATTTTTAACCAGTATTATTACCGCAACCATTTTACCATTTTTTAAAGTGTCATTTTATTTTGTCTTTATTTTATTTTGGGACTAATGTTCTCCATTCTATTTTCATCGTTCCTTTAGCAACATTTTTCTCTACCTCAATTTTGCCTCTGTGCTAAACCCTCTTCCCCACTTTTTCCCTTTTGTTGTCCTGTTTCTGTTAGCCTACTCCAGCTTTAGATTTTCCCTATTCTTTTTACCCCCTGTCAAAATTTCACCCTACTTATATATCCTATGTCCAATCCCCTGCTCTAAATCCTTATACACCTTTCCCTTATCTTCCTTTACTATCCAAATTTTTTTCTTCTTCTTCTTCTTTTCTCTCTCTATAGTTTTATTGTTGTTTGCTTGATTGACGAGTATATTGGGGTTTTTTTTTTTTTTTACGATTGTTTGTGAGGTTATTCTGCTTATTCTTTTTATTTTTTCTGTGCCCCCCCCCCCCCCCCGGTTATTTCTGTGCTTCTGTTTTCCTTTGCATCGCTTTATATTATTGGTTGTTTGTAGTTTGTATTCATCTCCAGAAATCTGTTGCTGTAATTTGTTGGTATTAGTGGCGGTTCTATAGGAGTTTTCTCCTCATATAAATAGTCTCTTCCCCTCTTATACTTCATTCTCTTTTTTCTCTTACTTTTTTTCCTCTTCTTTTTTCCCCTCCCTTTCTCCAATTTCATTTTTGAACTCCTTTTTTTTCTTTCTTTCTTTTTCTCTTCTATCTTTTTCTCTTCTTTCTTCCTTATCTCCCAACTCTTTTAGCTTGGGTGGCCACCTTTATTTGGGGTTATTAATATTGTAAATACATTCGTGTTCAGTGCCTGGTACGTTGTGCCTTGTTGTGTTGTATTTTGTGCCTTTAAATCAACGCAGCAGATTTAAGCAACAGCAGTCTCCTGATCACCACACGCTCTGTCTGGGGAACAGTTACTGTGTGTGAAGCCTCCCTCCACCAGCCAGAAGAGCCACCACAGCTGTGAACAGCACCCACCAGAGGCCCTGCTACCAACGGAGGAGCAGCTGCTACCACAACTGCCCAAGGAGCAACAACAGCCTGAGGAGCCACTGCCACCCAGGGAGCAGCCACTGAATGACTCAACAACGAGATATGTCAGTGAGATCAAACATGGGTAGACAAAGAAACCCCCAAAGGAAAGAAAAGGAGGACTCAGCAGAAAAGCTGCTAAGTGAGACAGAGGCATGCAACATGACGGAAAAAGAATTCAGAATAAGGGTCCTAGAGTACATGCACCGGACGGAGGAAAAAATCAATACCATTTTCAAGAAGCTAGAAGAAACAGATGAAAAAATCAACTACCTATGCAAGAAGCAAGAAAAAACAGATGAAAAAATCAACAACTTAAGTAAGTCCCAAGAAGAAATGAAGAGCGATATAGCAGCAATAAAAAACACCATTGAAAGTATCAACAGTAGACTAGGAGAAGCAGAGGACCGAATTAGTGAATTAGAAGGCAAGGAAGCAAAACACACCCAGAATGTACTGCAATTGGAGAAAAAAATTTAAAGACAGGAGGAGAGCCTAAGGGAGCTTTGGGACAACATGAAATGAAACAACATACGAATAATAGGGGTGCCAGAACATCAGAAAGATGAACAAGGATTAGAAAACCTATTCGAAGAAATAATATCAGAAAACTTCCCTGAGGTGGGGAAGAAAAAAGTCACACAAGCCCAGAGAGTCCCAAACAAGGTAAACCTGAAAAGACCCACACCAAGACACATCATAATAACCATGGCAAATGTTCAGGACAAAGAGAGAATCTTACAGGCTGCAAGAGAGAGACGGAAAGTTCCATACAAGGGATCTCCCATTAGATTATCAAATGATTTCTCAACAGAAACACATCAGGCCAGAAAAGAATGGACAGAAATCTACAAAGTGATGCAAAGGACTGAATCCAAGAATACTCTATCCAGCAAGGATATCATTCAAAATTGAAGGGGAAATAAGAAGCTTCACAGACAAAAAAGGGCTAAGGGAGTTTATCACCACCAAGCCAGCCATGCAAGAAATGCTAAAGGGACTGGTGTAAAAAGAAGAAATAAAAAGCCCAGAAAGAAAACAGCCACACACAAAAAAAGAAATGGCTACAAACAAGTACCTTTCAATAATAACTTTAAATGTAAATGGACTAAATGCTCCAACCAAAAGACATCGAGTGGCTGAATAGATAAAAAAACATGACCTATACATCTGCTGTCTACAAGAGACCCACCTCATTAGAAGGGACTCACACAGACTGAAAGTGAAGGGATGGAAAAATATCTTTCACGCAAATGGAAAGGAAAAGAAAGCTGGGGTAGCAATACTTATATCAGACAAAATACATCTCAAAGTGAAGGCCATAACAAAAGATAAGGAAGGCCACTTCATAATACTAAAGGGATCAATACAACAAGAGGATATAACCCTGGTAAACATATATGCACCCAATGCAGGAGCACCCAAATTCATAAAAAAACTCCTGGAAGATATCAAAGGAGAGATCGACAACAATACAATCATAGTAGGGGACTTTAATACACCACTGACATCACTGGATAAGTCCTCTAGACAAACAATCAGCAAAGAAACAGCAATCCTAAATGACTCACTAGATCAGATGGACTTAATTGACATCTTCAGAACACTTCACCCCAAAGCCATGGAATATACATTCCTCTCAGGTGCTCATAGGACATATTCAAAAATAGACCACATATTGGGTACAAGCAAAGTCTGCACAAATTCAAGAAGATTGAAATCATAAAAAGCTTTTTCGCAGACCACGATGGCATAATGTTAAAAATAAACTACAATAAAAACAACCCAAAATACTCAAACACTTGGAAGCTTAATAGCATGTTATTAAATATTGATTGGGTTACCAATGACATCAAAGAAGAAATTAAAAACATCCTGGACACTAATGACAATGAAAACACAACAATCCAAAACCTATGGGACACAATGAAAGCAGTCCTGAGAGGGAAGTTTATAGCTCTACAGGCCTACCTCAACAAACAAGAAAAAATGGTAGTAAATCATCTAACTCTACAACTCAAAGCATTAGAAAGAGAGCAACAAGAAAACTCCAGAGTGAACAGAAGGAAGGAGATAATAAAGATTAGAGCAGAAATAAATGACATAGAGACCAAAAAAACAATACAGAAAATCAATGAAACCAAGAGCTGGTTCTTTGAAAGGATAAACAAGATTGACAAATCTCTAGCCAGGCTCACCAAGAAGCAAAGAGAGAGGACCCAAATAAACAAAATCAGAAACGATAGAGGTGAAATAACAACAGACCCCACAGAAATACAAATGATTGTTAAACAATACTACGGACAGCTCTACTCCAACAAACTAGACAACCTGGAGGAAACGGACAAATTCCTAGAAAAATACAACATTCCAAAACTTAATCAGAAAGAATCTAAAAATCTCAATAGGCCAATAACTATGGAAGAAATTGAAGCAGTCATCAAAAAGCTTCCAGCAAACAAAAGCCCAGGACCAGACGGCTTCTCAGGGGAGTTTTACCAAACTTTCAAGGAAGAACTAAAACCTATCCTCCTCAGACTACTACAAAAAATTCAAGAGGAAGGAACACCTCCAAGCTCATTCTATGAAGCCAGCATCACCCTAATACCAAAACCAGGTAAAGACAATACAATGAAAGAGAATTACAGGCCAATATCCCTCATGAACATAGATGCCAAAATCCTCAACAAAATCTTAGCAAATTGGATCCAGCACTACATCAGAAAGATCATATACCATGACCAAGTAGGATTGATCCCAGGGATGCAAGGATGGTACAACATCCGTAAATCAATAAACGTGATACATCACATAAACAAATTGAAAGAAAAAAACCACATGGTCATATCAATTGATGCAGAAAAAGCATTTGACAAAATCCAACACCCATTTTTGATAAAAACTCTCAGCAAAGTGGGAATTGAAGGATCATACCTCAACATAATAAAAGCCATATATGACAGGCCCACAGCCAACATCATACTCAATGGACAAAAACTAACACCATTTCCCCTAAGAACAGGAACAAGACAGGGATGCCCACCCTCACCACTCCTGTTCAACATAGTCCTGGAAGTATTAGCCATTGCAATTAGGCAAGAAGAAGAAGAAATAAAAGGCATCCAAATTGGAAAAGAAGAAGTAAAACTGTCCTTATTTGCAGATGACATGATATTATACATACAAAACCCTAGAGACTCCATCAAAAAACTACTAGACTTAATACATGAATTTGGCAATGTAGCAGGATACAGAATTAACCCCAAGAAATCTATGGCATTTCTATACATCAATAGTGAACTTTCAGAAAGAGAGATTATAAAAACAACCCCATTTACCATCGCACCAAAAAAATTAAGATACCTAGGAATAAACTTAACTAAAGAGGTAAAAGACCTCTACGCAGAAAACTACAGGACGTTGAAAAAAGAGATAGAGGAAGACATAAAGAGATGGAAGAACATACCATGTTCTTGGATTGGTAGAATCAACATCACTAAAATATCCATACTACCCAAAGCAATCTATAAATTCAATGCACTTCCCATTAAAATACCAATGGCCTACTTCAAAGATCTAGAACGAACTCTCCAAAAATTCATCTGGAATAAAAAAAGACCCTGAATAGCTGCAGCGATCCTGAGAAAGAACAAAGTAGGTGGGATCTCAATGCCAGATATCAAGCTGTATTACAAAGCCACTGTTCTCAAAACTGCCTGGTACTGGTACAAGAACAGACATATAGATCAGTGGAATAGAATAGAGAGTCCAGAAATTAGCCCGAACCAATATGCTCAACTAATATTTGACAAAGGAGGCAAGAACATACAATGGAGCCAAGATAGTATCTTCAATAAATGGTGTTGGGAAAATTGGACAGATATATGCAAGAAAATGAAACTAGAGCACCAACTTACACCATACACAAGAATAAACTCAAAATGGATAAAGGACTTAAATGTACGACAGGAAACCATAAAAATTCTAGAAGAATACAAAGGCAACAAAATCTCAGACATATGCCGAAGCAATTTCTTCACTGATACAGCTCCTAGGGCAGTTGAAATTAAAGAGAAAATGAACAAATGGGACTACATCAAAATAAAAAGCTTCTGCACAGCAAAAGAAACCATCAACAAAACAACAAGAAAACCCACTTCATGGGAAAACATATTTGCCAACGTCATATCTGATAAGGGTCTAATCTACAAAATTTATAGGGAGCTCATACAACTTAACAAAAGGAAGATAAACAATCCAATCAAAAAATGGGCAAAGGACCTAAATAGACACCTTTCAAAAGAGGACATTCAGAAAGCCAAGAGACATATGAAAACATGCTCAAAGTCACTAATCATCCAAGAGATACAAATCAAAACAACAATGAGGTACCATCTCACACCTGTCAGAATGGCCATCATCAACAAATCAACAAACGACAAGTGCTGGAGAGGATGTAGAGAAAAGGGAACCCTCCTGCACTGCTGGTGGGAATGCAGACTGGTGCAGCCACTATGGAAGACAGTATGGAGTTTCCTCAAAAAATTGGAAATGGAACTCCCATTTGACCCTGTGATCCCACTTCTAGGAATATATCCCAAGGAACCAGAAACACCAATTAGAAAGGATGTATGCACCCCTATGTTCATAGCAGCACAATTCACCATAGTTAAGATCTGGAAACAGCCTAAGTGCCCATCAGTAGATGAATGGATTAGAAAACTTTGGTACATCTACATGATGGAATACTATGCTGCTGTAAAAAAGAAGGAACTCATACCATTTGCAACAGCATGGATGGAACTGGAGAGCATTATGCTAAGTGAAATAAGCCAGTCAATGAAGGAAAAACACCACATGATCTCACTCATTCATGGATAATAAAGACCATTACAAACTTTTGAACAATAATAGATACAGAGGCAGAGCTGCCTCAAACTGATTGTCAAACTGCAGTGGGAAGGCCAGGGATGGTTGGGGGACAGGAGGGAGGGGAGTAAGAGATCAACCGAAGGACTTGTATGCATCTATATAAGCATAACTAATGGACATAAGACACTGGGGGGTAAGGGAGGGCAGGGGTTTGTCAAGGGTGGGGGGGATAAAAAGGGCACTTATGTAATAACCTTTGTAATACTTTTAGCAAAAATAAAAAAAAAATGGGCAAAGGACCTAAATAGACACCTTTTAAAAGAGGACATTCAGAAAGCCAAGAGACATATGAAAACATGCTCAAAGTCACTAATCATCCGAGAGATGCAAATCAAAACAACAATGAGGTACCATCTCACACCTGTCAGAATGGCTATCATCAACAAATCAACAAACGACAAGTGCTGGAGAGGATGTGGAGAAAAAGGAACACTTGTGCACTGCTGGTGGGAATGCAGACTGGTGCAGCCACTATGGAAGACAGTATGGAGTTTCCTCAAAAAACTGGAAATGGAACTCCCATTTGACCCTGTGATCCCACTTCTAGGAATATATCCCAAGAAACCAGAAACACCAATTAGAAAGGATATATGCACCCCTATGTTCATAGCAGCACAATTCACCATAGCTAAGATCTGGAAACAGCCTAAGTGCCCATCAGTAGATGAATGGATTAGAAAACTGTGGTACATCTACATGATGGAATACTATGCTGCTGTAAAAAAGAAGGAACTCTTACCATTTGCATCAGCATGGATGGAACTGGAGAGCATTATGCTAAGTGAAACAAGCCAGTCAATGAAGGAAAAATACCACATGATCTCACTCATTCATGGATAATAAAGACCATTACAAACTTTTGAACAATAATAGATACAGAGGCAGAGCTGCCTCAAACTGATTGTCAAACTGCAGTGGGAAGACCAGGGAGGGTTGGGGGGCAGGAGGAGGGGGGTAAGAGATCAACCAAAGGACTTGTATGAATGCATATAAGCATAAGTAATGGACATAAGACACTGGGGGGTAAAGCAGGGCAGGGGATTGTCAAGGGCGGGGGGAAAAAAAGGACACATTTGTAATACCCTTTGTAATACTTTTAGCATAAAATAAAAAATTTAAAAAAAGTATCATTCAAATTTTGCATATATCCTATATAATAAAAGCCTATTATGCAAATCGACCAAACTGCGGAAGAACTAGTGGAACAACCGGTTGCTGTGATGCACACTGACCACCAAGGGGCAGATGCTCAATGCAGGAGCTGCCACCAGCATACAGGCCCCAGGCCAGCCAAGGTGGGTGCCAGTGGGGGCCCCCTGATCGCCCCACTGGTCACCCCACAGATTGGTCCTGATCGCCAACCAGGCCTAGCGACCCTATCCATATCCATGTACAAATTTCATGTATCTAGTTTATAGATAATATACACAGAATTAAAGCTAGAAGGAATTCACTATTTCATGTATTTAACAGTGGTTGTCTATGGTTGGTAGAATGAGTAGTTTTTATCTTTTTAAAACTTTCTGTATCTTCTAAACTTTCTAAAATGAGCTCATTACTTATGATTATAAAAATACACTGTTTGCAAATGGTAATTTTTTTAAAATATATTTTTATTGATTTCAGAAAGGAAGGGAGAGGGAGAGAGAGATAGAAACATCAACGATGAGAGAGAATCATTGATTGGCTGCCTCCTACATGCCCTACACTGGGGATCAAGCCCACAACCTGGGCATGTATCCTGACTAGGAATAGAACCATGACCTCCTGGCTTATAAATTGATGCTTAATCACTGAGTCTTGCTGGTTGGGCATAAATGGTAATTTTTAAGATGACTTACAGACTGTGCTTTCACAAACCTTTCAAACTGAGAATTCACTACAGTCAGATTGAGAAATCCATTTTTTTCAGCTCTCTAAATGCAGAAAAATTTCTCAGGGGCAGACTCACATTAACTAAGCTTTCAGAGACTGATATCTAAAACCAGAATGCCAATGAATTAAGTTGCAATAAGAAATAGAACGGTAGAGAAAACCAGACACATGTCCTCCAGCTAACTTATTTCATCTCTGTGGCTCATTGTATGAAAAACCAGTTATAAACATAATATTTTTTTGTGAACAGGTGATCAGAAATAGGAGTTCTAATTATAAGATCTTAATGTTCCACTGAATCAAGTTTTAATTGCATGAGGCAGCCTAGTCTACCGCAGGGGGAGGCATGCCTCCAGGACCAGATAAGTCGAGTCCTCCTATGCTAACTGAGATGGAATGGGTATTACCAAAGTTTGCCTTGACTTTTTTAGAATTATGATCACCTTCTTTCTTTAATTATGTCCAGTGTTCCAGGTACGACCTGTTTCATGAGGATTGGCCCAGCTGGTAGTGAGTGAATCTAAGTAAAGGACCAGGAGAGCCTTGTGTTCATAACCTAACCCTTAAATGTAAATGTTAAGTACTGAAAATGGTGAGATGCACACCTGCGCGCGCGCACACACACACACACACACACACACCTGCACACATTCTAAAGTAAGGCTCAGTTCTTAATTTAGTTAATAAAAAATATAGAACTTGGCTAAATGGAGGGGCCACAGAGATCCAGAGCACACTGACCTTAGAGCCCCCAGTGGGAGGACACACACACACACACACACACACACACACACACGCTTATGTCTCACCATTTTCAGTACTTAACATTTACATTTAAGGGTTAGGTTATGAACACCAGACTCTCCTGGTCCTTTACTTAGATTCACTCACTACCAGCCGGGCCAATCCTCATGAAACAGGTCATACCTGGGTAGCCTGGCCTGAGCTTTCCAGTGCTTCAGGTCTGAAATTTATTGATAAATCAATAAATACTATGAAATGGAATGAAAAATGAACTCAGCTGTGTTTCAGCCTTCCTCTCCCATGCCCCACTAGAGAGGTTTATGGGTTGGTCCAATTCCCCTCCCTGCCTTGGGGAATCTGCATAGGCAGTTAAGCTTCTTGGGGATTTATTTTGCAAAATCTGAAGAAAAGAGAAAGAAGAAAGGATAGGATGGGTCAGAAGTCAAGGCCCAGGTGGAGTTTTGTAAGGAGTTTGGAGAGAAAAGAGGAGAAAAGTTCTGGAACAACTATGGTGTTAAGGGAAGTGGAACAGAGAGATCAGCCTCCTTCATGGCATTCCAGAAATGCAAAGAAACTTGAATTTTTATCAAATCACTTTTTTTGTCTGCAGATTCTGTGTTTTTGTTGTGTTTTTTTTTGTTCTGAGAACCAGACCATGTGAAACATTGTTTTATTTCTGTTTACATTTTATTAATTTCTGATTAATTAGTATATGTGCCCATGATAAAAATTTCTATAGAACAAAATGTAAAGAGAGCCTCCCTCCCATCTCTGACCATGAGTTGCCCAATTCTCTTTCCCTGGTGTAACATCATTATCATTTATTTTCATTTCCAGAGATGGTCTATGCAAAGAGAAGCATATGTGTATAAGTAACCTTTTGCCTTAAACAAAAAAGTAAAGCTCTGGCCCAGTGTGTTCAGTGGTTAGAGCATTGGCCCACACACTGAAGCATTGTGGGTTTGATTCCCAGTCAAGGGCACATACCTGGTTTGCAGGTTTGATCTCTGGCCCCAGTCAGGGTGCATATGGGAAGGCAACCAATCAATGTGTCTCTCTCGCATCGACGTTTCTTTCTCTCCCTCTCTCTCCCTCCCTCTCTTCGTCCCTCCCTCCTTCTTTCTCTTGCCCCTATCCCTTCCACTCTCTCTAAGAATCAATAGAAAAAATATCCTCAGGTGAGGATTAACACATACACAAAAAGTAAAGTAAAATGAATTTAAAACATACCTAAAAATGTTCCCTATTAATATGTGTGTGTGTACATATTTGCCTCATTTAAAAATAGTAATCATGCCTTTATAAGCATCAGAGCTGAATGAATGAAAAGTGCCATGTCATTGTTATGGTAAGTGATGGGCACATTTTGATGCAGTGTCTTGCTAAAGATTTCTGCTAAGTGATCCCTGCCTGCTCACTTGCTGTTCTGGGGTCCTCATGGGATTGCAGGTAGACACAGTCCAGTGGGTAGACAGATGTAGTGACAGATTTGAGACATGCTGTGCTCAGCAGAACGCAGCCATCAGAGAAAGGAAACATTAGAAAGAAGGGAGGACTACCACTGTCCCAGCAGTCTTCATGGATATCAAGATTGGTGGATTTTTACACAAAAATCTCACTGTAGGTGTCTACCAGACCCTGAATGCACAGCCCAGAGAGTCCTTGGCTCACACACAACTCTTCGCCATAAAGAAGTTCACAGCACATCATCTAGTACAAGTTTTGTGTATCAGCTCAGCAACCCTCAGAATAGCAATTTTACTTTCAAGTACCCTACCTTGGACTTGTTCGTACACATAATGGAAGGCTGCAAAAGCTGTTTTTCACATTCTCCAGGTAAAGTGAAAATGGTTTTCTCAAGTGTGTCTAAATAACCATGGAGACAAAACTCCGTTATCACTGTTCCTCGTCTCCTCTCTGGATACCGCTCTTCATATACAGCGGCCGTTTGAGCTTCAAGCCTGTGAGACCCACATAACAAAAACCAGTGATGTTTCTCTTAATATCCATGGTAGGACTCAAGCATTTTTTCAATTACAGTTGGGGGAAAAGAGGAAAATTATAAGGCCATAGAGATGAAACAGATTCCCTGTAAGACACTTTTATTTATTTATTCAGACTTTTCTTGTCTCCGTTCTCAGTGTAGACCTCCCTCCTTCCCACCACTTCAGCTGAGAAAGTAATTATAGACAACACCAAAGAGCCTACAGACACTTCCAAAGCCAATTCCTGTTCTAGATGAGCCTTTGGTCAGTAAAGGGCTTTGCAGCAGTTTTCAGAAATCTTTGACCCTGGCTGGGATGCCAGGGCTAAGGATTTGATCCATAACAGCTTTCCTAAACAGCTCCATAGAAATTATAGCCATATGCTTGCACCCTTAAAATGCATATCTGAATTGAGGTAGACCTGGTATCTGATGCATACACTGTAGATGCAAATAAAGCATTTTCTCACAAGTACAATTTAAGTGAGGAAGCAAATTTGAAATGGCGGGGTCTCAATGTTTCCTTTTAGCAAATTGCCTAGACGTGGTGCTGTGATGTTAGAATTTGCCTCATTCTGCACCGGGGTTCCACAGAGAAGCTGTCATTACCAGGATGACTGTGCCGATTCTTCTGATTACAAGGAGAAGGGTTTCCTCTCAAGTAACAGGTCATGTTATTTTTGGATATTATCTGTTCTGTCAGAAAGTGCCTTGTACAAATACTTCCTCTGAACTCTGAATGTAGTTGAAACACTTCTGGGATTTCGAGCTGGCTTATACACTGGTGTTCACATGGTGGGTTTTGTCTGCGGCTTATTTTGGGAACTAAGCCTTTGTGGGGACAGTAAGACAGTATTGCAGCAAAGATGGAGGAACATCCTGACCCTGTTTACCTGCCTGAGGCCTGACATATATCCAATTATTCCTTTCCTTTGCCTTACATATGAATACATTTTACATCTATGTTTTTAGATATTTCTACTCATCCATATAAATATCAAATGAGCAGAATTTCTAATCCAAATACATCTACTTTGCAAGTTTTAATATTTTCTTTTCTTGGCCCAGCAGTGTGGCTCAGTGGTTGAGTATTGACCCATGCACCAAGAAGTTGCTGGTTTTATTTCCAGTCAGGGCACATGCCCAGGTTGCAGGCCGATCCCCTGTAGGGGGCGTGCAGGAGGCAACTGATTGATATTATGTGTTCACACGGATGTTTCTCCCTTCCTCTCTAAAATAAAAAAAATAAATCACTAAATATTTTCTTTTCTTGGAGCAGATATGTATTTTATATATAGTTGTATATTTGATTAATTAATTTATAATTTTTAGATTTTTCCCTTGCACTTGTTGGTTTTAATTTTATTTATTTATTTATTTATTTATTTATTTATTTATTTATTAAATTTATTTTTATTGTTGAAAGTATTACAGATGTTCCCCCTTGGTAAATTGCGCTGCTATGAACATAGGGGTGCATATATTCTTTTAAATTGGTGTTTCTGGTTTCTCAGGATATATTCCTAGAAGAGGGATCACTAGGTCAAATGACAGCTCCATTTTTAATTTTTTGAGAAAACTCCATCCTGCTTTTCATAGTGGCTGCACCAGTCTGCATTCCCACCAATAGTGTGCTAGGGTTCCCTTTTCTCCACATCCTTGCCAGCACTTGTCATTTATTGATCTGTTGGTGGTAGCCATTATGACAGGTATGAGGTGATATTTTATGGTTGTTTTAATTTGCATAATCTAAATTGGACAGGTTTATTTATTTATTTATTTTACTGATTTGAGAGCAAAGAAGAGAGGGAGAGAGAGAAACATCTATGTGTGAGAGAAACCTCAATTGGTTGCCTCCTGTATGCTCTCAGACTGGGGATCAAACCTGAATCCCGGGTATGTGCCCTGAGAGGGAATCAAACCCTCTAGATTTTGGTGTATGGGATGATGCTCCAACCAACTGTGTCATCTGGCAGTGCAAATAGTTGCATATTTTACATCTCTATAGATTTTGAAGTTGTATAGCAACATTGGCAGTGCCATGCTTAAGTGTCCCACCTGCTCCTGTGAGATAGAAATGCCATTACAAGATAGAGCCAAGGATCAGTAACCCCATTTAGGAAAGTGTCCTAAGGTTCTCCTTGTATTCAGATTAATTCTTTGAAATTCTACCCCATAACAGTAGGAAGCAAGGACTCCAGAGATGCATTGAACTGAGTACACATCATACAGTCCTGGACTGATCCACAGGGACTTGTTTGCTGGGTATAGCATAGTGGTTTTCTAGAATAAGTGTATTAATAGAAAATGTGAGGTATAGTAAGGCCAACAGATCGGGAGATGATTGTCATTGAAAAGATAGTTTAATATGTGTAGTTCCTAAGAGGAAGGGTATTCCACACAGGGAATAGGGGGCCACACAGGGAAGCACTGGGGTTAGTCAGGAGAGGAGAGGGGGGAAACTGAGGGCAAAAGCTTTTACTGTGGTTTCCTTGGAAGGAACAGGTGAAGCAGGGTGTGGAGGCTTAACATCTCCTAGACTGAATAATTTCAGAGGCTCTGGGGCATGGGTCCTGTCCCCAGTTGTCTTTTCTCTGCCTGTAGGGTGATTAGGGCAGGTGGACAGAGGCTTAGAGTGTGAGAGCCTGATAGAGGAGTTGGTTGGGGGTGTGAAACCTGGATTGCTTAGTTTGTATTTGCAAAAAGTGCTCCTGGGAGAAGGACTTATCTTGAGGAAGGGGGTGTTGGGTGACAAGGGAGGCAGGGAGCCAATGAAAGATGACTCAAATATATTGGCGTATCTAACATATGCATGTAGGGCAGATGTTATAGCATTAAGTTTACAGAAGCTGGAAACATGCTTAATACAAATGGTTAACAGTACAGATTTCACAATCAAACTGCCTGAGTGTGAATCTGGGCTGCCCACTATATATTGGCCTTGTGACATTGGACACGTTTCATTTAGTCTTTATAACAACTCAAGGGTGCAGGTACTATTTTCAGCCCTAGTTTGCATGTAGGCTAACTGAGGCTCAGCGAGGGTAATATGTGAGAATGCTTAGAACAGTGCCTGGCACCTAGTGTCAAATATGTGCTACTATAATGATTACTACTATCATTATTGTATTTTCTAGGGACCTAAGCTGGTTGGAGTTAACCTGTTACTCACATCTGATAGACAAAGATGGTGCTACTGCAATCTGGAAATTGGGATCATTGGGTCAAGTAGATATTCCCTGTGGAAGGGTATACCCTACTATACCACAAAGAACTCCAAAACCTTCCTCAGGAGCCAATAAGTGACACGGTGAGTGGAACTATCTGGAACCACCCACCTACAGAGGATGGCTGGTTCACTGGCCCTGGCTTCCTTGGGCCACGATAATTCATTGGGTAAGAGATCCTTTTTGAGGATCTTCTGAGAGCCTCTGCCTGGGAACTGAATGCACTTCCCCTCAATTTGTCCCCTCCACGAAAGCAGCAATAAAGTCTCAGTTCAAGCTTGTAAAGCACAAAACCTCTGAAATGCGGGAATGAGATGTAATGACTGGAACAGGTGGACATCATAGTGAAGTGGTCAGAGGACAAGCTGTGTACTGACAAGTATGGATCCAGTGGGTGCAGGATCTCAGTATAGAAGTTAGGATATGAATCTTAATTCTGAATGCTCAACCTACACTCTCCTTGGCCGTTGTCCTATCTGGCTCTCCTGGAAGGCTAGGACGCATTGTCACTCAGGTTCCAAGTTCTGAAATGCCTTGTTTCAATTGAGCTTCATGTAGAGAATCTTGGCTACTCAGGAAACAGAGCCCTTCTGAACAACAACTCCTAATAACTTAATGACTATTATTCTTCTCCAACCATCCTCTTGGTTGTCATTGTTATTTTTGGCATGCAGGATACTTTTGTGTTTCCTGGCCACATTGTTCAGCTAATCAAATGTGCATATCTGCCTGACTATTTTTCTTTTCTTTTTATTTTTTTTTGCAGATGTTTCTTTTTCTTTATTTAAAAAAATCATTTGGCGGTGGTATGAAGAGGGCACATCTTTCATGGCTTTGGGGAGAACACAGTTTCCAGAAGGAATCACGGGAATCACAGGCAGAAATACATGGGGAGAACCTCGGAGTAAAGGAAGGGGCTGCACCTCCAGCACCTCTGGGCAGAGCGCTTACTTGGGGGCTGGATGGGATGGGGAGACGGTATGTACAGATGGGCAAATGGACAGCACCCCCTGGGCCCCACGAGCCAATGGGGGATGTGACCATGTGGCTGGCCCACATCATTGCCCCTCACAAGCAGACCTGCTGAGGCCTGTACCCTCAGCTGCAGGGCTGGGAGGAGCCTGGCAGGAAAGCTAGCCTCCAGGACCTTGCGGGGTGCAAAAGCCCCCAGGGGTCCTATCCCCTGGGGCTCGGGCCTGTATCCTGAGGCCCGAGCTCAGGGTTCCGCCTGACTGTTGATCACACTTTAAAACAGCTCAGTAGGATTGTTGAGTTCCATGGCAGGGAGGAAGGTGTGAGGATGGCGTTTCTAGGAGAAACAGCAGAAGCCGTTTGGAAAACTTGCATTCCTGTGTTCAAACACTACAGGCTAAACCCTCCTCTGCACAAGTGCACAGATAACAGTGTGAGGGACTCTGTGGGGGCTGCTCTTAGATAACAATGTTTCACTGATCTGATTACAAGGAATTCTTGACAGTGAGTAATCAGGACACTAGATATTGTTTCCAGCAACTACCCATGTAGTAATCACTCTTCCTGATGAAAGTACCAGATTGTTCTGCAAACCAGTGAGCTGGGCTCCGTGGAAACAGAACATACATTTATTTTGCAAAAACGTAACTTTAGAGCAGTCAGTAATACCCCAATTTTATTTCCTTCACATCAGTGTTTTAAACAAGGGTTCCCTCCTCCCAACTCCTAGTTCCTGGGGAGGAGTTTTTTCAACCTAGCTCTTCAGAAGGCATAAAAAGAAGCAATGAGCCCAAAAACAGACCAGATATCCTTTGTTTACAGAAAGCAGAAATTGATCTTTGTACTTAACATGTGAATTTATTCTTGACTTATGGAGGCCATTAGGTCTGAGACTTAATGTGTGAAGATTCCTTAGGACATAGAAAGGATGTCTTCTTGTCTTGCTAAAATGGAAATATTTGAAAACCCTTGCTCAAGACTTGAACCAAATCTCTTTTAAGATTCACAAACCTGGGTTGAAGTCCAAGTTCTACTGTAGCTATACTGGGTGGACATTAGTAAGCCTGACTTGAGGCTATATTGTTGTCTTTGTTAGGACTTACTTTTGGAGGGTGGACAAGTCAAAGGGAAGTGCATTCAGTTCCCAGGTCCAATTCCTTCACCAGCATCAATTTAACTTAAACACTAAAAAAGTCATCAAGTTTATTGTAGAAAAACCAGAAATATCAAAGAACAAAAAGAAGATACTAAAAGGTAATCATAGCTCAACCACTCAGAAAAACCAATCTTATAAGCTGATGAATATTTTTTCTTTCCTTTCTCCCTCCTATCTTTGTTCCCTCTCCCCCTCGCTCTTTTCTTTCCATCCATCCATCCATCCATCCATCCATTCATCCATCCACCCACCCACCCATCCACCCACCCATCCATCCACCCACTCACACATTCAGTGGAATCATGATATGCATAGGGTTGTATAATTTGCTTTCTCTTCTAGCAATGTTCTTGAATGCCTTTCTGTGTCACTATTGAGGGTTCCCTTTTTGTTGTCTCCAGAAAGGAAGATCTGGACAATCCAATGTAGTTTGGTCATCAACTAATTTTTAAATTTATTTAAAGATACTCCAGTAATATAAAACCTTTACTGTTGATATTTCAGTATTTGTATTTGTCATTTTTAAAGGAAAAAGTATACCTATCCTAGCCTCAGGCTCATCTCCTCTAATTTTTCATAATGAATATTTTTCATGTTTTCCAGCTATGTAATTTCTGGACATTCCCTAACAAGAAGGTGTAGCTTCCATGTAAGCTGGAGTCTCAGTATGCTAAAGACTCTTGGTGCAAAGTGTTACTTGTGTGACAATGTTATTTAAACCTCTTCCTGATGTTTAAAGCTTGTGGTTTGTGCCTATTCTCTCAGAAGAGCCTGTCCTCCCATATTCTGGAGAGCCAGCATCTCATGCTCTACACTCTGGTGAGGAAATCCAACAGGCTGTATGTAACCAGTGCTTTTTACTGTTTCAAGTGAGTTTTTAATAGATTATGGTGACATTCTTAAATATACATATATTTCCTGTTTTAAAAAAGTAATACATGTGTTTTTAAGACTATTGAGAAAATACAGAAAAACATGGAGGAGAAAATACAGAGGGAAGCTCATTGCTTTGTGTAATTATGCTGCATACACAACTACTTTTTAAGTGAACAATTCTTATAATAAAAACTTCAGATGGTATAATAATGAGATGTACGTTCTTTTCCACCCTACACTTTCAGACTTTTTCTAAATGTTTGCGTGTGATTCTATTTAATTACAAATTCTTCAAGACAACTAATTGAATGGCTTCATGTTATTCCTTTGTGCAGATCATGGCAACTTCCTTCTACTATTATCTGGTTGGTAGACATTTAGGTTGTTTCTAAGGTTTATTATAGTATATCCCTAAGGTATATAAAGGCCAAATCCTAAGGTTTTTGCAAATCCCAATTCTGTAAGAACCTCCAAGAATCAAAGCACAAAAAAGACTTGGCTTTCCAGTTTTGTAATCTCATTATGATAGTTTTAGCTTGAAAAGGAAAAAGCTGGTGCATATATTGTCCTTATGATTTTTGGTCATTGAACGCAATCCAGAATTGGCAACCAACCTGTCTTTTCTTCTGTGTTCAAATGAAAATAGTTCACTGCCCTTTTTGTTCAAATTCCAAAAATCATTCACTGTATAAATTTACTAAGGAGCCAGGGTACCCTCTGTAGCCAGCAATTCAATATTTGAAATTGCGGCTGAAATGGAAAATTACAGCGATTGCTCCAAAAGTTTCAAGTTACTATTATTATCCCTGTAAACGGTCCTCATATAGTTCAGCCAATGTTGAGTCTTACCTTCATCTTTATTTGAACTCATAAAATGTGACATTATAAGTTCATCAATGTGACATTATAAGAAATTAAACAGCATTGCTAATACAGAACTACTTCTGGAGGCGGTACATGAATGCTCGTTATCAACCTTAAAATAATCCCCCAGACACCAAACATTTTACAAAATAGCTCTGTTATAATAAACACATCTGCAAATCATCCTTTTATGGGCATGATTCATGTGTAAACACATTTCCGATGGGGTGGTAAGATGTAGGGACACATTTCCACTCTTCTTTGAGCCTTCTTGGCCACTGGAGAGAACTCGAGTAGTTCTGGTGAATGTAGAGTGCCCGTATTTTTGATATTCTGTTATGAATAAGAGGTGGACTCATGTAACTTTATTTCTTTAAGGCATACAAGAGCCTAGTCTGAAAAAAAATTTGACTTACACCCTGGGCTTGTTTTTGGCACTGGTGGGAGTGGGGTCTCCCACATGATTCTGTTTGAAACTGCAGCGCCCCCTGTCCCCCTCCAAAGCTCTGTTTTACCTGTCTCCTTCAACTCCTGTAATGCTGCAGTTAGGGACACATTCCTTGGCCAAAGGAACTATCAACACAGGTACCTTTTAAAATGGATTTACTGTGTAGGAGAACTGTATGGGGCACTGCATTAACCTATTGGACAATGAAATCTTAGTGTAAATAAGTTTAAAAAACTGAGAGCAAATGTATAACTGACTGATATAGACTCTTAGCCTAGATTCTATTGCCTTGAGGATGTTGAAATAGAACGAGTCTTCAATGGCAAGGAGCTCTGTCCACTAACAATTTCTACCCTATGTTTGGAAGGAGGAAGCTGTGGCATTCAGGCTGAATTTTGCCCATGCAAGGCCCAGATCTTTTGGCAATGGATGAATAGTATATTTTTACATAAAAATTGGGATGAAAAGTTTGGCAAGAGGATTTTAATGTTATTTATGGGTACAAGAGGGCATAAATTAGATGTGAAAATAATGGAATTTCTATTATAGTTTTATGATTTTGGGGGACATCTGAAGTAAAAACTGTCCTAGAAAATTGATGATTAACAAAGTGTTCTGGCTCCATAGCATTGAAGAAGTAGGCACCCTGATAGAGGCATGTGAAAGAGAAGGAAGGAGAGGATTGGCAGTGCTGGGGAAGCCCAGGTTTGGGTACGAAATACTTATGTTGAGACAAATCCCAATGTAGTTCTAAAGAGAACCTTCATACGCTGACTTCTGTACCTGTGTGGGCAAAATTTCCACTACTGCACAGAGGTGCTATGAAGACAGGTGTCTCCTCCAGGCTCATCCTAGTCTTTAACAGAACACAAACGATTTTACCGTGGCAACCAAGTGGAAGATACACTGTCACCCACTTCCAAGAAAACCAAACCAAAGCTGGAGGGATGGAAGAGGTCATTTGAAGTGATTGTCTTGTCATTAGTTCACTACCCATCGGGCCATTTAGAAACTGGCAAAATTTCGAACTCCTCATCCTTCCCTTGGCTGTACTGGGCTATCACCAAATTCCCCTCTTACACTCTACCCTTCTTGCTGTCACCCAGTGGTGCTGTTTTAGTTCAGAGCAGAGCCAAGAAGGACTTGGGCACCAAACATTGAAAAGAGCCCCCAGGAGTTGTCACAAACCTGGTTTTCAGAGAAGAAATAAAGTCTTAGTCTTCTTCTTTTATACCTCCTTCTTTCTTTACTATTTCCTCCTGGGCTGCTGACCCGGTCAGTGGCCCCATCAGTTGGCACTATTTCCCCCCACTCCCCAAATGCTCAGCTTTGTCCCAACCATTCTGAGTCCATGTGCATAGCTGATGCTCTATGAGTATGTGCCTAAGGTATCAAGATTCTGCTGGCTGTGGCCAGCTGTTGGCCTTGGACTTCTTGGAGAACTTGCATTGACTTCTGCTTAACCTCTCGCCATCCTGATGTGGGAACTGGCATCCTCCTCTTGTAGATGATTTCTAGAAGTAGAATGGTAAACTGACCTCACACTTTAATGATTATTGACCCCTTGGGATTCTGACTTAAATTTATCTTGGAGGTTGTGGGTGTTGATGCAGGAACTGCTATTTTCTCTTCCACCTCTCCTGACCAGAAGACATCAGACATCTGGTGTTCTTTAAGGAAGGAGGCTGGAGAAAATAAATGCTGCCTTCCACATAGGTGCATGATTCAGTGGTGATTCAGTCCCTGATTTAGCTCTTGATTTTACTTACAATGCCTCTAATTTCTGAAACATTTTCTATCCTCTATTAAAGAAGAATTCCATCTCCCACGTTACTGAAATTAGCTCCTATTTTTCATTTATGAAGCTCTAGTCTTCCATATTCCCATGTTCTACTCCCCAATTTCTTGCTTCCATTTTCCCAGGTCACTGTTGGAGGTAATAGCACGTAGGTCTCAGACTAGTTTGAAATTCTTGAGCTATTCTTCAATTTTAAATAGTCTTAGGAAAACTTGTAGGACTCACTCTGTAATAGCTTGGCTCACATGCCATTATGGAATCCTTTCTATTTCCTCCTAAATCATTAGGCCTTTTCTCTACTCTTGTCTAAATCTCAGGCCTGTTCTCAATTCCAAGTCAATGCCTCTCTCCCTTTTTCAAGGCCCAGATTGTAGATTATGCCTTAACTCAAGTATGATGTGAAGATAGGATTTTCACAGAGTAAAAAGCCACATGGGGAAGAGAGAATGGGAGAAGGTGAAGATATACCACTGTTGGAGGGGTGAGGAGAGGAAGAGCAATAATGAAATGTACATGAGAGAAGACACATTTACCTATTTTGCCACTTTTTTTAAAGAGTTTGATTTTCTTAACAAGTTCATTTGGAATCAGACTGCTTTGCTTCAAATTTCAACTCTACAACTTACTGTTGCTGTGTGACTTTGGACAAGTCTCTTAATCTCTCTGGCTGCAAGTTTTTATCTGTAAAATGAGAGTTATGATAATGCCTACTTTTGGGGTGGTTGTGAGCACAGTGTGCTGGTTCATGGTTCCTCACTCAGGTTCTTAGGTTCTCCAATATAGGACATCAAATTGGATCAAGAGGTCTGGGGCTCAGAGTGCTGAAGTTCTCCTGCTATAAAAAGAGGTTTATTTATTTATTTTTTTTGCTTAATCCCTTTACCTTTTTCACCCAGCTCCCCCCACCAATCTCCTCCCCTTATAGATGTCAGACACTTCTATGTATCTATGAGTCTATTTTTTTAAAAATCAAACCCAGACACAGACAACAGCATGGTTATTGCCAGAGGGAAAAGGGGATGGAGGGAGGTGGAAGAGGGCAAGAAGGGGTAACTGGTGGCAGAAAGAGACCTGGTTTTGAGTGGTGAGTATACAATGCACTACGCGGAGATGATGCTCATAGAATTGTATACTTGAAACCAATGTCACACCAATAAATTCAATATAAAATGTAAAAAAAGGAGGTTTATAATGCAAAATCTACCTATTTGCCAAGGCCATGGGGGTGATCTAATGAGAATAAAAACTGTCAAGTGCTGTTCAATCATTAGTAGGAGTCATTACCTGCTCTGTTGATGGAGGGACCAGAGTCTGCATGTCCCCTATGTGCTCGTGCAGACAAGACATTCACCTGAAGCATATGGCGATTGTTGCTACTACTATTATTTTTGAATCTTTAAGTTTGCAAAAGTAACATTGCCTGCAGAAAAAGATTACATATGCTTTCACTTTCCCAAGGCAACCACTGTTGCTTGGTGTTATTCTGGGTACTCCAAGCTACAGATGCCAACCTGGGATTAGAGGTGCAAAGATTTATCAGGGAAATGAGGAGTGAGTCATAGGAGACGAGGAGAGCCATTGGATGGCAAGGCAGGTCTGAGCCCTGTGAAGGGGAGAGGAGAGGGGGAAACATGGTCTTAGCTTAAGATACAGTTCTAATTTAGACCAGGCAAGTGGGGAAACAGTCTCCTACCAGGAGTCATGCATCTACCAGAAACAGGCCTGCCTTGTGTCTCTGAAGCATTTAGTCACTGGCTGGGATCAGCCTCCGGGGAATGTGGCTTTGGATTTCAGAGCACAGCAGTCGGGTTCATCAGTAAGTTGTGCTTCCTGCAGTAGAAGATCAAGAGGTACATTGTCAAGGCCACTGCAGTGCGTAGCCTTTCAGATTTTTCCTATGCCTATGTGATCTCATCTATTACACACACATATCTTCATGAATATGTGTACACATCTACATAAACATTTACAGTTTCAGGGATGGGGCCATATTCTACATTGTGTTTCAGAACTTGCAATTTTCATTGAATAATAGTTTCTTATGACTATAATATCAATACATATAGATCTTCCTCATTCTTTAAAATTTTTTTAAACCCTCACCTGAGGATATGTTTATTGATTTTAGAGAGGGAAGGAAGAGAGAGAGTGAGAGAGAGGAAGAGAGAGAGATATTAATATAGCTACTCAATTCCTTTTGGAAGTGTTCAGAGTTTAAATAATTAGTGGAGTCAGACATTTTTTGGAAGTTCTGCTTTAGTAGAAAATGACTTCCAAGGAGGTAGGATTTGATAATGTCAGACAGATTGTGTTTAAAATCTTAGTTAGCTGTGCCTCTTTCAGCAGTATAATTACTCTGTCTGAATCTCAGTTTTACCATATGAGAAATGGAGGCAATTTTATTTATTCAGGCCTTTTTTTAAGCAAATACTTATTGAGAGCTTTCTAAGTTGCAGGAATTGTTTTAGATTCTGGGGATATAGCAATAATCAAACAGACAAAAACTCAGCCCTCAAGGAGCTTGTATTCTGTACTCACATGAAGGGTTTAGGAAGATTAAATGAGACCTAATACATTTCCTGGTTCAGAGCTTGAAATGATAGCTGCTCTGGAACTGTTGGCTGCCTTCATCCTCCTTGTAATAGATGTTTACTATCAATTCTAAAACTGATACTTTAATTTGTTTAGCTCTTTGGCATTATTATTCAGTAGTCAATGGTTTCCCAAGCAACAACAGCCTAGACAATATAATTAAGGCATAAATCAATGTTACATTTTTGTTCTGACTCACAGCAGTACTAGCAAAGTCTCTATTGTCTTTATTCCCAACTTTATACCTTCAATCTCATCTAGTCACCCCAAGAGCCCATATATGCCTGTCTCCCCTGGCGAGCTCTTGGCATTCCTGCCACCTGTTGCCCCCTTTCCAGGACTTAGTGTCACTCTTCCCTGTCCTAAGTGCTCCTCCCTGACGTAACTCATCTCAGGAGGGCAGTAGTTTCTTTGTGATCGAACTCAGAAGGTACAGCATAGTCCCCTGCACCTTTGTTTAGTTTTATGAAACTAGGGCAGTGATGGCGAACCTATGACACGTGTATCAGAGGTGACACGCGAACTCATTTTTTTGGTTGATTTTCCTTTGTTAAATGGCATTTAAATATATAAAATAAATATCAAAAATATAAATCTTTGTTTTACTATGGTTGCAAATATCAAAACATTTCTATATGTGACACGGCACCAGAGTTAAGTTAGGGTTTTTCAAAGTGCTGACACTCCGAGCTCAAAAGGTTTGCCATCACTGTCTTAGACATTCCCATTTCCCCAGTCCCATGTTCTAATATACCTGTGAGGGGCTAGCATGCTTTTACATGTCACCAACAATCTAGGATGGCTACATTTTAAATAACAGTACTGGGCCTATCTGGTCACAGTGATTAGGCCCAGATGTGGACATAAAATTCAAGGATTCCAAGATTCAATGTTCTGGGTTTTACTCCAGGATTTTTAAGGTGAAATTGACAAAGAAGATTAAGCCCCTTTATAGCAGTGAAGCTGTGGAATCAATTGCAAATCTTATCTTCCCCATTCAATTCTTTGCTGGAGGTGTCAACTCATAGGTATTTTTTTCTTGATTGCTTGGAAGGTCTTAACCCTTGTCTGAGTCAGTTTGGGCTGCCAAAATAGATAACCATAGATCAAGTGACTTATAAGCAATAGAAATTTATTTCTCATAGTTATAGGGTCTGGAAGTCAGCATGGTCAGGTTCTGGTGAGAGCCCTCTTCCAGGTTGCAGACTGCTGTCTTCTCATTGATTTTCACATGGCAGAGGGCTAACTAGCTCTCTGGCCTCTTAAAAGGGCACTAATTCCATTCATGAGGGTTCCACCCTCATGATCTAATTGTCTCCCAAAGACCCCACCTCCAGATAAAATTACATTGGATTAGAGTGTCAACATATGAATTTGAGGGGACACAAACATTTAGTCCATTGTAACCTATGAGGTACAGGTTTTTCCCCTACATGTCTAGAAAGATGAATTGTAGATATACAGCATCAGCTCTTGCTATATATTATTTGCTTCTTAGAACATCCCGTGAAAAAATTAGGGCTGATACAATTTCATACAATCTCTTTGTCTCTCTGTCTCTCTGTCTCTCTGTCTCTCTCTCTCTGTCTCTCTCTCTCTCTCTCTCTCTCTCTCTGTCTCTCTCTCTGACAAAATGTTTTGTCAAGTATCACAATACTTGCAAAGACAAAAATATAACTCAATATTCCTGATGTTAAATTTAGTGTTATTTCAATCATATTATAAGACCCTTTGTGACTTATAATCTCTATTAGAAAAGTATTATCCAAATATGTTGCCTGAAAATTGTATTACTTTTGTATCTCATCATTTTTTAAACCTTACCAAAGCACTTTCTTAGGGTTTTCTCCATTTGGCTTCTAGATTTCCCTACAGATTTCTTGATCCATTGTACTGCTCCTCATCTGTCTCTCACCAATCTTTGGTGATTTCTTGGATGTTATATCTACTATTGCCTTTTATGCAACTAAGAATATTCTTATAAGAAAGTATTCTTGAGTGAAAGAATACTCTCTATAAGTACTGAATTAGTCAGTATGCTACTTTTAAAATTGGTCACAAGATTCTTTGATATCTCTCCCTTACTTCCAGATGTGAAAGAGCTTAGTTACTTTCTTTGAGTGGGGGTTGGACTTGCTTCTACCAAACAGAATATTGTGGAAGTGATGGTATGTATTGTCTGAAATCTATATTATAAAGAGATAATATGCAAATTAGGCTGGGACTCTGTAACGGGTCATGACCAGACAGGAGGAGGTTGCACGCGCAGGTGAAGCCTGGAGCAGAGACGAGACAGAGGCAGGGGGACCTGCCCGAGCCGGCACGGTGGCTCTGGTGGCCCTGGAGTGGACACAGGCAGGGGGGCCGGGGGATGCTGTGAGTCAGGCATGGGTCCCAGCCCCCCGTGACACTGGTCCGGCCTCCTGTGGCGCCGATCTGGCCTGACTCCCATGGCAGCCAGCCCTGCATGAGTCAGGCTTGGGTCCTGGCCCCCCCACGACACCAGCCAGCCTGATTCCTGTGGTGGCTGGTGCTGCATGAGTCAGGCACAGGTCCTGGCCTCCCTTGGGGTGCCTTCTCGCACAGCGGGAGGCAGGGCGCGTCCTCCTGCGATTTCAATCGTGTGCTAGGCCTCTAGTTAGTATATAAAAGGTATTGACTTCTTCTTCTCTTTCTTGGATTACCCACTTTGGGGAAAGCCCTTTTCCCCACTCAAGCAGACCAAAGGACATACCCACACAGCTATGAATCAAAGCCTCCTGCCAATAGTCATGTGAGGGTCATTTGGAAGTGGATTCTTCAGCCACAGTCAAGCCTTCAGAAGACTGCAGCCCTCACTGACATCTTGATTGCAGCCTCATGAGAATTTCTGAGCTAGAACACCTACTTAAGCTGCTCCTGATTCCTGGCCACAGAAACTGTGCTAGGAAATATTTATTATTGTAATCCACTGAATTTTGGGGAAATTTGTTATGTAGTAATAGATAAACAACTTTTGGTCATGCTCACTTGGACTTGAGTTAATGACATAAATGGATGAGACTTTTGAGAGGCCCTGGGAGGTGAGTCCATTTTGCATGTGGGAGAAATATGAATAATTTCTGACCAGAGGGCAGCTGTGGAAATTTTAAGATGTGTCTGATATCTTTGATGCTCCTTTCTTTAAAGATAGGGCCTAATTCTCATCCTCCAACAATAAATAACTAATAAAATCAGTTTCTTCACTGGTAGATTCATGAGTTTGCAACCTATACAGTTGCAGGGGGTCCCTTGCTCAGTAGGACCCTGTACTTGGCTTACTGCTCATTTGTTGCATCTTGAAATTCTTAATAATCTTTGTACAAGGGGCCCCACATTTTCATATTCACCAGGTCCCACAAATTATATGGCCATTCCTGAGCTGCTTCTTTTGCCCCAACCTTGAGGTCACGGGCTTTTCTTAATAGTTGGCTTTATTTCTGTCTCTAGAATCCTAGAGAGCTCACTTTTCTTGGTCTTTGGAAATGTGGAAGTGGCTATGCACTTCACTTCACCTTAGGAAAAACTGACTTTCTCCTGGTCCCTTGAACCATCAGTCCAAATGGTGACCCAGAAATCTGGTCCCATGGTCTTCCTCCCTGAGCTCAAATGACATTTTATTTTGCCAAGTCTTGATTCTCCCTATCTCTTACTTGACTTCTGTTGCTATATGGGGCCACCGAGCATCCAAAACCCTGTTCTATTTTTTTTTCTCTCCAGTTCTCTTCCCTCCCTCTTCACCTATTTTCACTTTCTGGGAAGCACCTCTCCAAGCAGATAATTCTTTGATAACATTAGCATTTAACTTAATTACAATTAAATATTATTTTTATCCAGGTGGACATATTTTTAATCCATAAGAATTCTCCTTGGGAGGAGAAGAGACTTGAGTTCTTAGGGGCTAGAGATTCACTCTTTTTGAAAATGTCCAAAGTTTTCCTAAAATGTAAAAAAATGGGATGACTTGAAAACATAACTGGTTTTAGCTCCCAAGGAACTACTCCATTGAGCAATAGGTCTCAAGCAGGGATTTGTGGTATAAATGTCTTTTCCACTCTGGTCTGTGCATTGAATCATTTCCTACCCATGCCCAGAAAGTCTGCAAACTTAAAGTCAGAGAGTCAGCTGTTACTTGTGTTGTTTTTTTTTTAAAATCCTCATCCAAGGACATGGTTTTATTGACTTTAGAGACGGGGGGGGGGGGGGGGGGAGAGAGAGAGAGAGAGAGAGAGAGAGAGAGAGAGAGAGATTGCAAGTTGAGAGAGAAACATTGATCGGTTGCCTCTCGCATACATCCCGACCAGGAATCAAACCCAAACCCACAACTTAGGTATGTGCCCTGACTGGGAATTGAACCCACAACCTTTTGGTGTACAGGATGATCCTCCAACCAACTGAGGCACACCAGCCAGAGTGAATAGGCTGTTATTTTTATTTATTTTATTTTATTGTTTAAAGTTACAAATAGTAGTACATATGTCTTCTTTTTCTCCCCATTGACCTTCCCCCAGCGCATGCCCTTACTTCCCCCCCCCCGCCCCCCCAAGTGTCTTGCGTCCATTGTTTATGCTTATATGCATGCATACAAGTCCTCTGGTTGATCTTTTTTATTTTTATTTTCAGAACTTTCTACCTGAATAATGTAGTTTAACTTAAAGATGCCAACTTGGGAGCTGTTTGACAATCAGAGTTTGATTGGAGAACTTGCAACCATGACTTGGATTTTTGGTTGACTTAACTGTAAGCCACTTGACTTCTTCACAACAAGTTAGTTAGTAAATAGGACAGCGTTTCAAAGGTGAGGGTACTGTTCAAACTTGCCTCTCTATCTGAGGTTATTCCTAATCTCATTTGACATGGGGAAGTCAAGAAGATAACTAGGAAAAAACTCAGAGGAACTTGGAGACTTTTGGATATGAGAGAGGGTTGAGAGCCTCATGAACCAAGTCATGTAGAATTTGTCCAAATGCCCACTAGGGGAAGTTTGGCCTTAATTATATCAACATAGGGCAACACCTTATTATTTTAGCTATAATAGTGACAGGCACAGAGATGCATTGCTCAGATCCTTTTTCAAGAAAGAACTTATAAGAAGTGCTGTTCACTGGCAGCCCCTGAGGTTTACTTTTTCAGGTCCCCTTCAGCCTTTGAGCTGGGACTCCCCTAGTGGGTGATCTTTGCTTCAAAGATTCTCACTGGGTGGAGAGAGACTTTGTCCAATATCCATTATAGTCTGCCATCTCCCCTGCCCAATATTTCCCTCTTTATTTTCTTTTTACAAGTATTACACTTCAATCTGCATTCTTAACTCTGTTTCAGCACCTGCTTCCCAGAAGACCCAACTGACACAGTGGTGAGGAGTGCTCAGGAAAGCAGGTGATAGGATGAGGTTTGGAGTCTGGGTCACTCACTACCAGGTTGGCAATGAGAGCTCCACGCCAGGTAGTATGTGGGGGCACAGATAGTCTCTGGCATAAGATGTTGGCCCCATTGCAAGTACTTTCTCTGGTGAATTGAATGTTTCAGTGCAATGGTTTAGGTATTCGAAAAGTACAGGGAAAAGTCATTCAAGAAAATGGAATTGGCTGGTTGTTAAGTTGCATTGATACTTGTCAGGGGGATAATAAAAAAAAGCTGAAGGAAGTTAAAATTTGATAACTAAGGAGGTAAGAAATCCTTTTTGGTAGTTTAAAAAGAGGCCTTTATCTTTAGCACTGGGAGAGAAGACAAAGACCAAACTCAGGATTGAGATTGAATAGAGACCTGAGCTTCAAAGACAATTGGTTATGCAGCTGAGGCAGGTCTGTTATGTCAAAGTCAGGGCCCTGGTTGAGAAAACCACCCCCATCCTGACACATGGGATGGGGAAAATTTGTTGCCTGTTTTTTATATGTTTTTTCCCCCAAATCTTCTGACTTCTCAGAGCTTGGCCCTAGTAAGAGCCAACACACACCCCTTTCATGTGAGAAGCCATTGTAGGCATTCTGCTGCAAGGTTAAAGACTTTCCCCCACCCCAGTCAAGATATGGCCTCACTTCTTCTCCTGGCTTCCAGGCCTGTAACTAGGGTTAAGTCATAGCATGTCCCATTTGGGGATGCCCTGGGTCTTATAAGGGAGGAATGGTATTATACAGAGTTATAAATCCTAGTCAGCCATACTGACAGGAGCTAGGAGAATGCTCATGGTACTGGATTTTGAGGGTTCTTGAGGGGTCAGAAGAATCTACTGGCTTGTAGGTACTTTCTTAGGATAAATGATTTACCTACTCCGGCAAAGACTCCAAGGCCTAGAGCAAACCCACTGTTAGGGTGGCTTCTAAAAGTAAGAATAAAATGATGGCCCATACTGAGTGAAGTGGAAATGCCAGGATTGCCATTGCAGACACTGGAGGAAGGAAACAAACGTCCTAGGGGAGAGGGAATGCTGGAGTGGAGGTATTCTGTGAGGCTAGAAGATCCGCCAGAGGATTATGTTCCATGGAAAGGGGTAGAGGACACAGAGCACTTACCAAGGTCACCAGAAAGACACCTGTAAAAGATGCACCAGCATCGTTAAGAATTCAGTGTTGGCTCTCTTTTGCAGATCAGGCTCGATAGTAGGAGAAGCAACCACAGAACTTAACTTGTTGATAGTAGTGGGGTTTTGGAGGTATCATATTTCAAATTTAGGAATGGTCCTTGGCCCATATATTTGGTGACATGAAAGGCAGCCATCTTTGAATGGGCTGCAGCACAAGCAGCTTTGTTGCTTGGGCTATTTGATCTGTCAATGTGAGAATAAAAATTCAGACCCCTGAGTTTCTGGAGCAAGGGCCTAGTATATTTTTAAAAACAGCTCTTGATACCCTAATAGTACCTTAGAAAGACAATGCATACCTGGTCATGAGTACACTTAGTAACCATGAGTTCAGAATGTCCCATCAGTTGTCAGGTCTTGTTGAAACCACTAAATCATAAAACCTGGTGTACCCAGCTGCATTCCATTGTGAGTTGGAAGTGGTACAACCAGGATCTGGAACAAGCAGGACCAGGGGGCACACACAACCTATGTGAGTAAGTAGCTCAGAGGCCCGTGGCACTCATCAGCAGCCCTTTCCTGACCACACACTTATGGTATTTAACATATTGCACCACCCAGAAGCCGTGACCTAGTAGAGTGCTGGAACAGGCTGCCGAAGGTGCAGCACACTCTGAGGATGTGGTGTCATCCTCCAGGATGCAGTTCACACACACTGTTAGAGCCCTGTATGTGGGCTCTATGGGTCCCCCAAAGAAAGAATACATGGGTCCAGGAGCCAATTTAAGAAGATAGATTGAAATGCATTTTTATAATGATTTATTAAAAAGACAGAGGCTTATTAAACAAATTAGTGGTTAAAAGGAAATGTTTATTTAATGACAATAAAGGACAACATTGCCCTGGTATCACTTAGAGTGCTACATTTACATATATACCTTTTGTCCCTGAATGATTTACACTTTGCATTCACTTATGAGAATGTTTAATATACCAAAAGTAATGGAAAAAACTTAAAGTATAATCTTTTTTTCCCCTTTTTCTTTTTTTAAATATATTTTTTTATTGCTTAAAGTATTACAAAGAGTATTACATATTTCTCCTTTTTTTCCTCCACCCTTGACAATCCCCTGGCCTCCCCTACCCCCCAGTGTCTTATGTCCATTGGTTATGCTTATATGCATGCATACGAGTCCTTCGGTTGATCTCTTACCACCCCCCCTGCCCCCCCACCCTCCCTGGCCTTCCTGCTGTAGTTTGACAGTATGTTCAAGGCAACTCTGCCTCTGTATCCATTATTGTTCAAAAGTTTATAATGGTCTCTATTATCCATGAGTGAGTGAGATCATGTGGTGTTTTTCCTTCATTGACTGGCTTATTTCACTTAGCATAATGCTCTCCAGTTCCATCCATGCTGTTGCAAATGGTAAGAGTTCCTTCTTTTTTACAGCAGCATAGTATTCCATCGTGTAGATGTACCACAGTTTTCTAATCCATTCATCTACAGATGGGCACTTAGGCTGTTTCCAGATCTTAGCTATGGTGAATTGTGCTGCTATGAACATATGGGTGCACATATCCTTTCTGATTGGTGTTTCTGGTTTCTTGGGATATATTCCTAGAAGTGGGATCACAGGGTCAAATGGGAGTTCCATTTCCAGCTTTTTGAGGAAACTCCATACTGTCTTCCATAGTGGCTGTACCAGTCTGCATTCCCACCAGCAGTGCACAAGTGTTCCTTTTTCTCCACATCCTCTCCAGCACCTGTCGTTTGTTGATTTGCTGATGATAGCCATTCTGACCGGTGTGAGGTGGTACTCATTGTTGTTTTGATTTGCATCTCTCGGATGAGTAGTGACTTTGAGCATGTTTTCATATGTCTCTTGGCTTTCTGAATGTCCTCTTTTGAAAGGTGTCTATTTAGGTCCTTTGCCCATTTTTTGATTGGATTGTTTATCTTCTTTTTGTTAAGTTGTATGAGTTCCCTATAAATTTTGGAGATTAGGCCCTTATCAGATATGACGTTGTCAAATATGTTTTCCCAGGCAGTGGGTTTTCTTGTTGTTTTGTTGATGGTTTCTTTTGCTGTGCAGAAGCTTTTTATTTTGATGTAGTCCCATTTGTTCATTTTCTCTTTAGTTTCAACTGCCCTAGGAGCTGTGTCAGTGAAGAAATTGCTTTGGCATATGTCTGAGATTTTGTTGCCTTTGTATTCTTCTAGAATTTTTATGGTTTCCTGTCGTACATTTAAGTCCTTTATCCATTTTGAGTTTATTCTTGTGTATGGTGTAAGTTGGTGGTCTAGTTTCATTTTCTTGCATATATCTGTCCAATTTTCCCAACACCATTTATTGAAGAGACTGTCTTGACTCCACTGTATGTTCTTGCCTCCTTTGTCAAATATTAATTGAGTGTATTGGTTGGGGCTGATTTCTGGGCTCTCTATTCTATTCCATTGATCTATATGTCTGTTCTTGTGCCAGTACCAGGCAGTTTTGAGAACAGTGGCTTTGTAATACAGCTTGATATCTGGCATTGAGATCCCACCTACTTTGTTCTTTCTCAGGATCGCTGCAGCTATTCGGGGTCATTTTTTATTCCAGATGAATTTTTGGAGAGTTCGTTCTAGGTCTGTGAAATATGCCATTGGTATTTTAATGGGAAGTGCGTTGAATTTATAGATTGCTTTGGGCAGTATGGACATTTTAATGATGTTGATTCTACCAATCCAAGAACATGGTATGTTCTTCCATCTCTTTATGTCTTCCTCTATCTCTTTTTTCAACGTCCTGTAGTTTTCTGAGTAGAGGTCTTTTACCTCTTTAGTTAAATTTATTCCTAGGTATCTTAATTTTTTTGGTGCGATGGTAAATGGGATTGCTTTTTTAGTCTCTCTTTCTGCAAGTTCACTATTGATGTATAGAAATGCCATAGATTTCTTGGTGTTAATTCTGTATCCTGCTACATTGCCGAATTCTTTTATTAAATCTAATAGTTTTTTAATGGAGTCTTTAGGGTTTTTTAAGTATAATATCATGTCATCTGCAAATAAGGACAGTTTTACTTCTTCTTTTCCAATTTGGATACCTTTTATTTCTTCTTCTTCTCTAATTGCAATGGCTAATACTTCCAGTACTATGTCAAACAGGAGTGGTGAGAGTGGGCATTCCTGTCTTGTTCCTGTTCTTAGGGGAAATGGTGTTAGTTTTTGTCCATTGAGTATGATGTTGGCTGTGGGTTTGTCATATATGGCTTTTATTATGTTGAGGTATGGTCCTTCTATTCCCACCTTGCTGAGAGTTTTTATCAAAAATGGGTGTTGAATTTTGTCAAATGCTTTTTCTGCATTAATTGATATGACTATGTGTTTTTTTTTCCTTCAATTTGTTTATGTGATGTATCACGTTTATTGATTTGCGGATATTGTACCATCCTTGCATCCCTGGGATCAATCCTACTTGGTCATGGTGTATGATCTTTCTGATGTACTGCTGGATCCAATTTGCTAAGATTTTGTTGAGGATTTTGGCATCTATGTTCATGAGGGATATTGGCCTGTAATTCTCTTTTATTGTGTTGTCTTTACCTGGTTTTGGTATTAGGGTGATGCTGGCTTCATAGAATGACCTTGGAAGTGTTCCTTCCTCTTGGATTTTTTGTAGTAGTCTGAGGAGGATAGGTTTTAGTTCTTCCTTGAATGTTTGGTAAAACTCCCCTGTGAAGACATCTGGTCCTGGGCTTTTGTTTGCTGGAAGCTTTTTGATGACTGCTTCAATTACTTCCATAGTTATTGGCCTGTTGAGATTTTTAGATTCTTCCTGATTAAGTTTTGGAATGTTGTATTTTTCTAGAAATATGTCCATTTCCTCCAGGTTGTCTAGTTTGTTGGAGTAGAGTTGTTCATAGTATTTTTTAACAATCATTTGTATTTCTGTGGGGTCTGTTGTTATTTCGCCTCTATCATTTCTGATTTTGTTTATTTGGGTCCTCTCTCTTTGCTTCTTGGTGAGCCTGGCTAGAGGTTTGTCAATCTTGTTTATCCTTTCATAGAACCAGCTCTTGGTTTCATTGATTTTCTGTATTGTTTTTTTGGTCTCTATGTCATTTATTTCTGCTCTAATCTTTATTATCTCCTTCCTTCTGCTCACTCTGGGCTTTTCTTGTTGCTCTCTTTCTAATTCTTTGAGCTGTAGAGTTAGATGATTTACTACCATTTTTTCTTGTTTGTTGAGGTAGGCCTGTAGAGCTATAATCTTCCCTCTCAGGACTGCTGTCATTGTGTCCCAAAGGTTTTGGATTGTTGTGTTTTCATTGTCATTAGTTTCCAGGATGTTTTTAATTTCTTCTTTGATGTCATTGGTAACCCAATCAATATTTAATAACATGCTATTAAGCTTCCAAGTGTTTGAGTATTTTGGGTTGTTTTTATTGTAGTTTATTTCTAATATTATGCCCTTGTGGTCTGAGAAGATGCTTGGTATGATTTCAATCTTCTTGAATTTGTGGAGACTTTGTTTGTGACCCAATATGTGGTCTATTTTTGAAGATGTCCCATGAGCACTTGAGAAGAACGTATATTTTGTGGCTTTGGGGTGCAGTGTTCTGAAGAGGTCAATTAAGTCCACCTGATCTAGTGAGTCATTTACGATTGCTCTTTCTTTGCTGAGTTTTTGTCTAGCGGATTTATCCAGCGATGTCAGTGGTGTATTAAAGTCCCCTACTATGATTGTATTGTTGTCGATCTCTCTCCTGATATCTTCCAGGAGTTTTCTTATGTATGTGGGTGCTCCTGCATTGGGTGAATATATGTTTATCAGGGTTATATCCTCTTGTTGTATTGATCCCTTTAGTATTATGAAGTGGCCTTCCTTATCTTTTGTTATGGCCTTCACTTTGAGGTCTATTTTGTCGGATATAAGTATTGCTACCCCAGCTTTTTTTTCATTTCCATTTGCCTGAAATATATTTTTCCATCCCTTCACTTTCAGTCTGTGTGAGTCCCTTCTAATGAGGTGGGTCTCTTGTAGACATCAAATGTATGGGTCATGTTTTTTTTATCCATTCAGCCACTCAATGTCTTTTGATTGGAGCATTTAGTCCATTTACATTTAAAGTTATTATTGAAAGGTACTTGTTTGTAGTCATTTCTATTTTTTTGTGGCTGTTTTCTTTCTGGGCTTTTTATTTCTTCTTTTTACACCAGTCCCTTTAGCATTTCTTGCATTGCTGGCTTGGTGGTGATGAACTCCCTTAGCCTTTTTTTGTCTGTGAAGCTTCTTATTTCTCCTTCAATTTTGAATGATAGCCTTGCTGGATAGAGTATTCTTGGATTCAGTCCTTTGCTTTGCATCACTTTGTAAATTTCTGTCCATTCTTTTCTGGCCTGATGTGTTTCTGTTGAGAAATCGTTTGATAATCTGATGGGGGTTCCTTTGTAGGTAACTCTCTGTTTCTCTCTTGCAGCCTTTAAGATTCTCTCTTTGTCTTGTACATTTGCCATCGTTATTATGACGTGTCTTGGTGTCGGTCTTTTGGGATTCATCTTGCCTGGGACTCTCTGTACTTGTGTAACTTTTTTCTTCCCCATATCTGGGAAGTTTTCTGTCATTATTTCTTCAAATAGATTTTCTAATCCTTGCTGCTCTTCTTGTCCTTCTTGCAGCCCTATTATGTGTATGTTACTTCGTTTCATGTTGTCCCGAAGCTCCCTTAGGCTCTCCTCCTGTTTTTTAATTTTTTTCTCCAGTTGCTGTTCCGATTGAGCTTGTTTCTCTGCCTTATCTTCTAACTCACTAATTCGGTCCTCTAATTCTTCTAGTCTGCTGTTGAAACTTTCCATAGTGTTTTTGATTGTAGCTATATCACTTTTCATTTCTTCCTGATTCTTGCATAGGTTGTTGATTTTCTCCACCATCCGGTGAATGAATTGTACAACCATTATTCTGAATTCTTTTTCTGTCATGTTGCATGCTTCAACTTCATTAATTTCCTATCTTGGTGATTCCTCATTGACTTTCCTCTGGGTGTTGTGTCGTCTCTTCATTCTGATTATCTCCTGATGGTTCAAAGGTCGAGTTGCGTGGGCCTGGGCTGTGTGCAGTGGGAGTCTCCCACCACCCTAGTGTCACTGAAGAGCTCTGACACTAAGATGTGTGGTTGTTGTTGGTTGGTGGGAACCAAGCTCGCTCTGTGTCAGTGTTGCCAGCACTCAATGTGGCCTCGCATGTGCCCTTAGAATCAGGGACCCTGCCTGCACTGTGCTGAAATAGAGGCCTCCCTGGAGCGTGTTGAAAACCAGAGCCCCCTAGCTTGCACCAGGAGTCAGAGTTCCCCAAGAGTCCAGTATCAGAGTCTCTGTTGCTTCGCGCGACCACACCTTGAGAATCAGGGTCCCTGTGTGTCCTTGCACCAGGAATTGGATTCACTGGCTCTTAGTATGAATGCACAGGAAATCAGGATCTCAGGCGCAGTTGATAAGAAACACAGTCAAGTCACTGGTGCTTGGTGCTGCCTCCTGCCCTGAGAAACAGGGTCCCTGGGCCTGTGCTAGGTGGACAAATTCCTGTTCGCGCGATTGCTCCCAGCCCAGGGCTCCAAAGACTGCAGTGTGCGCAGGATTAGTTCCTGGTGCTCGCGCACTTCCAGGCCAAAGTTCCTGCAGCGCTGAGGCCCAGGCAAGGGGTAGGTCTATCAGTTAGTTACTCTGGCGCTGCCCGTGAGCCTGGGGGAAGGGGGGATGGGCTATGTTACTCACGGATCTGCCACAGGGATTTCTGAACTTTTGGTGTCCGAAGGTCTGTAGCTGTGGTCGCAGGTCTCTGTCCCCAGTAGCTGCAGGGTCCTGGTATGCATCTGAGATCAGACTGGGTGGTGCTGAGGCCAGGATCCTAGTCTCAAGCAGCTCTGTTTCCCAAGATGGCGTGGTCGCTGTGCCTTTGCTGGCCGCCCAGGAGTGTCCGCGCCAGGAGCGGGACTCCGCTGCCTAAGACTGCCGGGTTTAGCAGCCCCTTAGAAGACCTGCAGAGTCTAACTGTCCCTAGCTCATACACACTCACCACACAGGTCCACACACTCCTCTATCACTTCCTTGCACTCACACTCTCTCCCTCCCTACCTTCCTGCTGGTCGCCATTTTTTCTTCTCTAAAGTATAATCTTTGAAAGAAAGAAAATCACATTTCTCAATTTTTTTGTGTAAGTGAGATTTTACTGGTACAAAACTATATTCCTGTGAAATCCCCAAATTAGATGAAAAATAAGGACTTTGGTGATGCCCTCTCTAGTAAGTGCAAGCTTGTTTATGTTCTTCCCTTCCTTCCTCCCTCTACTGCCCAATCAAAAACCCCATCTCCCCCCCACACTTAAAATTTTATTTTTTATTAAATTTATTGGTTGACTTGGGTAATAAAATTATATAGGTATAATTCTATAATATGTCCTCTGTATATTGCCCCTTCTTAAGACACAATCTTATAAAAAAGCTTTCTCTGCTCCAAGGGAAGTGATATATCTCACCTCTTCATTCTTAGAAAACCCCTGAACCTGTTCCACACATTTGGCATTTGGTTAGAAACTATTTTATTAGTTTATTAAGATTATCTCCAGGACTGTGGTTTATTCACATTTTTATTTCCACTTTGTATCTGGTCAGTGTCTGAGAGAGAGAAAACATCCAGTACATATAGTTTATCTTGCTTAGAGCATCTATTTGCCTATAACATGGATCAAGGAAGGAGCTTTGTTTTTTCAAAGAAAAGACCACTCAACTATTCTGTTTAGTGTTTCAGTGTTCAAGACCCACCTTTGTTAGTATGCAGAAGTGCAAACTTAGTTCGCTTTACGTCTCTGGCCTTAAGTTCCTCATTTATAAATTAATGAAAGTAGATTATATAGTTAAAATCTACTTAACATTGCTTGAATACTTCCTATGACCCAGGCACCTGATTAAGTAATTTACATGATTATTTATTTAATTCTCATTTTCTAGAATAGAATTTCCAGGTTTAAAGGATTTTAATTGATTGCCCCCAACCGCTGGGCTTGAATCCAGTCCTAAATAACTCTGAAACCCATGCTCTTAATTGCTGCACTCTCTTGCCTCAATTTTAAAATATAGTGAACTATCAGGGGTTTCTTTTGAACTCTAGAATTTCATGAATCTAGTAGTTTTGAGGTGGAGCAAGTCAACATCATCTTTCTGTATCTAGTGGCTTCTTAAACACAAAAAGAGAGAAAAGAGCTCTACTGTTTTATGAATGCATCACTTCTGGGGATCCTTTTAGACCTTCAGGAAACATAGGTAATTGGTACGCAGGGGAAGGATAAATGTCAGCAAAACTACTAAGAACTAGAATGCCTAGAAATATTACAGTACTTTGCTTGAGTCAGGGTTACGCATGAACTCCTATTTCAACCTATATGGAATCTTCTTTCCTCAAGTAGTAAAAAATTAACCTATGAGTTCTTCTCTTGATAATCTTCTAGTGCCTTAGTATTGTTATTTGGGAAATGAATGATCACACATTACTTCCAATCCTGGTGGGACATGTTGGCGTCTAAGTAGACATAGTAAGTAGTAAAATGATAATAGAGAATTTGAAGATATAGAGGCATATGGAGATTTGGTTGAGTGAGGTTTTCCCAAGAACAAGCTGTTTTTGTTTGTTGTTTTAACTAGGTTCCTGAGGCAGTCAGTAAATGAAGATTTATTGAGTGCTCACTGCACAGGTCCATCCTTATGCCAAGTGTTATGGAGAGCACAGATATCTAAAAAAATGACCTCTACCTCTAAGTAGCTTATATACTAGCTAAGCATAAGAGATTTGAATATATGAAAAAATTAGCAAATAACATAACATTATACATGATTAAGTGCTAGATTCTATTAGAAGGAATATAAGGACTTGAGGTGCCCAAGTCAACCATTGTGACTGCCATACCCCGATTCCCCTCTAGTTCATGGTCTGCTCAGGGCAATATGATGATCTTTGTGTGGTTGATTAGATCAGTGGTGGTCACATGACTCCAAGGCAGCCAATGTATAGGCTAGCCAGCTACTTATAGTATGGCCTAGTGCACACAATAAAACAAGAGAAAACCAAAGGAACTGAATCAGACTCTTTTGGGAGTTTGCACCAGGAAATAGTAGAAACTGAACTTTGCCAACTGAGAGCTGAATCTCATGTTCTTTCCTTTCTTCTCCCCTTGGGAGATAGAAGCATGTGAGAGAACAAATTCTAAGTCAGTAAAGGCATTAACATTGGGAAGAGGTAGATACAGAGCAGAGGGCGAGGAAGCCAGTTGGTGGAAAGACATGAACACATGGGAAGTTGCTAAGTGATGTTGCTGGCAGATCACTTTATATGCCCTAATGAAGATGCATGAAATTCTTCTCTCTAGAATTACCTTGGACCTATAATCACCAGCACTGAGGTTTGGATTTTGCATGTCCTGGGACCCCTGTGCTGTGCATCCTTTTAGTGAGCCCAGTATTACTTGAAGTGATTTGCCTGAGTTTCTATTTCTTACAGCCAGATAAACCTAACTAGAACAGTGCTATAAGAGATCAGAGGAAGGTGAAAGCTACAGATAAAGAGGTGCTTGATTTGTGTAGAAAGAGTTTAGGTGAAAACATGTTTCTTTGTTATTTTCTTCTTTCTTCTAAAAATGTTTATGGGCTCCAAAAAATTCTGGTATATTTTGAGTTCTAATTGATCCAGAATTTACTACCATTCATTCATGGTTGAAAATGTACTGATCGTCCTTAGGTACAAAAAGGTAGGCTTATTAGGTTTGAGCTAAAAGTCATAACTTTCTTCCGTTATGTATGATATGTTTTTGTTCATTGTGCCTTTATTTTTAATTGTATTTTGTTTTAAATGATCAAAACAGTATTTCTGAAAGTTACCATTTTTTAGAGCAGTAGAACTGAAGGTCTTTAAATCACCCCCCGACCCCCCGTCAAAGAATAAAACATCTGATGTTCAAAGACATCCATGAGAGTGATTATTTTTTGTAGGTCCTCAAGGATAAGACCCTCCTTAGATGAGGAATCCATCTAAGTGTAAGAAGTGAGCTGCAAAGGTACAAAGTTGGCAAAGAACTCCGTGGCACATGCTGAGCCCTGCGGGTCTCATCCTGCCTAGAGTTTGATGTATGCAAAGGAAGCCCCATTAACAGTTGCCATCCCCTCTGGTTGACAAAGATGAACAACTTAGCAATACCGAGGGTGGAGAAAGCAGGTTTTGTTCCCTCTTGACAGATTATATTCTAAGCAATATAGTGAGAGGGGGAGGAAGGCAGGTCTGGAATAAAAATAGAGCCCCTTTAATTTCAAAAATGGTGAGAGAAAATTAAAATAGCAAGCGTAAGAGCCAGTCTTGGAGGCAGGCAGTTTGTGACACGAACACTGCTGAAATAGACAAGGAAAAATGATTACAGGGAAACGTGAAGGCAATGTAGAAGAACTTTCCTCCTACCCCACATCATTGACTTTAAATTCCCTTCACTGAGCCTAAGAGCTAGGTGTGGGTCATAGAAAGCCTGGAATTGGATATGCAGGGGGTGATATTCTCTATTTTTCTCAACTTTGGATCTCTCCCTGAATCCCACACCACCACACACGTTCTTCTAAGGCAGTGGTTCTCAACCTTCCTAATGCCGTGACCCTTTAATACAGTTCCTCATGTTGTGGTGACCCCCAACCATAAAATTATTTTCGTTGCTACAACATAACTGTAATGTTGCTACTGTTATGAATCATAATGTAAATATCTGATATGCAGGATGTATTTAGGCGACCCCTGTGAAAGGGTCGTTCGACCCCCAAAGGGGTCGCGACCCACAGGTTGAGAACCGCTGTTCCAAGGCGTGCCAGGCAGGGGTCTATGGTAAAGGAAAGGTGCCCAGGCTAGGCAGTGTGGCCAGGCTGCAGGGTGGAACAGAGTATTCCATGAAGACTTAGGAGCTCTGGGGCTCTTTTGTGCTCTTTCCACAAAAAGGTAGATTTCTCTGCCTAAGAAAAGTCTTATGAGAGAAGCAGCAGCCATGGAACTGTGGAAAAGAAATACCAAATACAAGGAGGTCATGCTTTGCTGGGAATCTAGACAGGTGAGGTGAACAACTGAGACTGCCAAGAAAAGGTGCCACGAGGGAGCAATGAGAAGAAATCTACTTCAGCCTGCCTAGCAGCCAAGCAGAAAACTTTTATCAAACACCAGAATCTGCTCAGCCTGAATCAGGACCCTAGGAAGGGTATTCAAGTAGGTCCTTTAGTCTCTACAGGAAGACAACATTTGTGTAGGTGTGCACGTGCATGTGTATAAATAAATTAAATATTGTAAAACACCATAAAATAAAAAGTAATCTTGCTTGGTTTGGAAGTTAGTGATGTATGAGTTCTGAAGGGAGGGATATTAGCAAGGTGTAGAATAGTTTGAAGATTATGAAGACAACCTCAGCATAGTTCCCAGATGCTACTTCTAGTGCTCTTTCTCTCCCCCCACATCCCCTACTCAGGAGCACCTTGGAACATGTCCTCTAATTTTTATAGACAAGTTTAATTTTTATAAAATATACATTTAAAGAGGTGGGGACAGAGGCTGGGACAGGAAATGTGGCTGGGGTGGTGACAATAATGGTAATGTTACTGTTGATGATGATAGCTAATGTTTAGGCATTGCTTCAAAGCATTTATTTTTATTTTTGTTAATTTTTTGCTTCTAAGTATTTAAAATGTGTTAGTAATGATAATCTTTTAAACAAATATACAAGGTGATAATAATAATAACTATCTTAGCATTTCTTAGTTCCCAAGAAAACAGAAGCTTAGGCAGAAGACTTCTATGCTATTAATTTATTAGAAAATGCAATCCCAGGTAGCAGGAGTGAGGGACTAAGGTGAAGAATGCACACAAGGAGGGAGAACTATCCAGATGACTACCAGTGTAATTAATTGCTCAAACCATGGGACCCCATCTCTGAGAAGTTATATAAACTGTGTCTCAGAACTGTCCCTGGATGGGAAAGGGGAGATAGGAAAAGAATTTATCTACTGATCCTGGTCTCCCATTGTCAAGGGTGTTAACTTCCCTGAAATTTCCGATTGGGTATTTGAGTCTGTGGGCACCAATTAGGTATGGTACTGCAGCAGCTTTAACAGGGCAGCACTCATGTGAGAAGAAAGAAAAGAGTGAAGGCACAGGTAAAAGGTGAGGCACTATCAAGATGCAACTATTTAAATTGAATGAGAAAGCATGCAGAGGTGGAAGAGATGGGTGAAGGTTCAAGAACTGGGGTGGTGCACAGGCAGCATCTGATATTGTCCCCACTTGTATCACATAGATTGTGCCCTCTGGGATATTCAGCTCCCATATTACTAAAGGGATAAAAGGAGCAATTTTTTCCTTTCTTTCTTTTTCTTTTTTGGTGAGAACACCATTCATTCCATTCTTTTCGGAGAGAGAAATTATAGGTCCCTTTCATTGAGCTGCAATCCTTGAGTGACCCAAGACAAGGGAGTTAGTGAAACAGGTATAGTTCCCGTTACGGCAATTTTCCTGAAGCCTTAGCTGATACTTCAATCTACTTTTTCTACCACCAATTTCTCTCAGCCTCAATCAGCCCTTCTGCTGGTCTGGGTTGGCTGGCCGTGGGGTGATACAGCCCTTTATCCCCTAGAGGTCTAAACCCTTAGTTTCTTTGTCCCCATTTGGCTGTGTTTGCTACACTTGCCCTGTTATACTGATGTAATTGGGTATGGAAACATAAGAGTACTCCAGACATATTCTTCCCTGTTCCCCTTGGGTAGGGACAACCTTGGCTCTTCATGTACTTCCCTTGGCATTTCAGAAACTCCTGGTCTACTAACATGAAGAGCAAATTGATCAGGTATAGTCACAGCTTCAAGTTCAGTAGAATCCTTACTGTGTACCTTCACAGAAGGGCTTCCTATCCTCTCCCCTCAACTAGCATTTCTAATTCATTAGTGGCTAAGATTATGGGAATAAGAAGCAAAATTCCCCAGTGGAGAAAGAACTCTTACCATTCACAACAGTATGGATGGACCTGGAGAGCATTATGCTAAGCATAATAAGCCAGTTGGGGAAAGATAAATATCATATGATCTCACTCATTTGTGGGATATAACGAACAACATAAACTGATGAACAAAAATAGACCCAGAGACACAGCAGAAGCATCGAACAGACTGTCAAACCTCAGAGGGAAGGCAGGGGAAGGTGGGGCGGGAGGTGGGGGGTAAGAGATCAACCAAAGGACTTGTATGCATGCATATAAGCATAACCAATGGACACAGACAGTAGGGGGGTGAGGGCATGTGCTGGGGAGTGGGAGTGGCTGGGGAGAGGTCAATGGAAGAAAAGGAGACATATGTAATACCTTAAACAATAAAGAATTTAACTAAAAAAACCTAATAAAATAAAATAAAATAAAATAAAATAAAGATATGGACTAAAAAAAAATTCCCTAGTGGGTTCTTGGGGTCAGTTAATTAGAGGGACTGCTCTTTCACACCTTGATTCTAAGACTCATGTATTCTAGCTATTAGAGACATATCACCATAAATATATGTAAATAATCTCATATATATCCCTACATATCCTTAGGTATCCCTAATAACTAGAAAACATGAAATTGTATACAACTTTCCAAGGTATTATTCCCAAGCTGGTGTCTTTTCTGAGTGTTGCATGTTGGGTTCCCCAAGAAGTTGACTCTGAACCAGAGATTAATGTGTAGGAGGTTTATTAGGCCTTGGGATCACCCTTTTTGGAAGGGAAGTAATGCAAAGGAGCCAGGTCTGGGCAGAGAGAAAAGTTGTGATGCAGTTCTAGCAGAGACCTCATCTTCCCACAGGAGATAGAAAGGTCTTTTAGAATTCTTCTGACATAGGGTAAGGAGGCTGAGTCTTTGTATCCCTATGTCAGTCAGATATGTCTGCCAAGAGAAGGAGTCATGCCCTTGGGTGAGTGGATCTCTTTAGTGGGGACAATTTCTAAAAAAGGCTGACAGCTAAAGGTTATCAGTCTCAATACCTGGGAGAATACAACCTTCATTCCTGAAGAGGAGTTTCCTTACTATATCATTGCATCCACTTCACTAATCCTTTCAATGGACATTCCACCATTCTCTCAGGCTGGCTGCTTCTGAGAGACAAGTTACATGGTCAGATCACTGTCATATGCCTATCATTGACACCTCCTTTGCTGAAAGTGAGTCTTTCACTTTTGAGGCAAAGTTGTTCGGAGTTCCATGTTATTAGATATTCTGTAAGCCCTTAGATAATGAGGTGGGGAGGGGGCATTGAGGATAAGGAAGGTTAAATCATATCTGGAGAAGGTGTCCATTCCAGTAAGGAGCTATTGCTTTTTCTAGGGGGTAAAGGGTCTGATGTAATTAGTCCTCCACCACGTGGTTGGTTATTCTCCTGGAGGAATCGTTCCATGTCAAAGGCTAGTACTGGCAGAGAGTACGTCAGCCTTTGTGAGAGAGAACTCACACTATTAAGCCCTTACATAGTCACCATGACTATTTGGTTTATGGGCCCAGTGTGCAGACACTGAGATGGCCAAAGAGAGAGGCTGGCTAATATCCATGGGGTAAGTTATTTTCCCTGGTTGTTGAGGGTTTCTTCTGTGATGAATGCTCACTGATGAGCATTAACAAGAGAAACAAAGTGACCACTGCCATAAACCCACCATATCCTCTTCCTCAGAATTTCTTATCTTTGGTCTTTTATTCTTGGTTCTTCCAGGCCCTTAACTGGAAAGGCCATTTGATACTGCCCAGGACACCATGGCTATCTTTCCTTCTAGTCACTTCTCCATACTAATTGAAGCATCAAGTGTACCAATTACAGATCTACCCATTAGGATGATTAGCTTTCCCCCCTCTCCTTTGGGGCCACTCTTGACGGGGTTGTGGTGGTGGTGTATTATGTCAGTAGACCACTTTCTGTTAGTACCAACATATTACCCCAATTCATCTGTGAACCAAGCATGATTTTTTCCCTTTTCTGTTATTTGTCACAGGGAAGAAGTTTGTCATGAGCTGAAGGTGAGGCATTAGTGTAATACAGGTTGAGAACACGGAGTCTAAGCTCTATTAAAATAATTTAATTAGGCCTTCAAATAATATAATTATACCTTCAAATAATCTATTGCTTTCAAATAACTTAATTATGCAAATAATTTAATTATGCTATTTCTATTGAGGCCAAGTTTGCACACCAGAAGCTACTTTTTAAATGGTGAATAGTTCTCTGCTGCAGATGGCTTGGCCCTACCCCAGACTGCTAGGGATCTGTAACATACCTTCCTATTTGGACTTGCCAAGGATTTTACATTTCCATAGTATCCTGCTACGGGCATCTTTAGCAACATTGGCTCTTCTGGGTCATACAACCCGAGTGATAAGGAAACTTGCACCACAGCCTGTGTTTCACTCAAAATTGTCAGTCTCCTAAGTCACTTAATACATGGGCCAGGTATGATATATACTACTAATATTTTAAAGTGCGACATATACTCCCTCCAAAATCCAATAAGATAATCAAATGCTTAGTATAGGAGATGTGTCAAAATAGTGTCTTTTACCTTAGAAGGGATGTAATGACATATCCCAGACCACTGCATTTCTCAAAACCTCACTGATGGCCAGAACCGGTTTGGCTCAGTGGATAGAGCGTCGGCCTGCGGACTGAAAGGTCCCAGGTTCGATTCCGGTCAAGGGCATGTACCTGGGTTGCGGGCACATCCCCAGTAGGAGGTGTGCAGGAGGCAGCTGATCGATGTTTCTCTCTCATCAATGTTTCTAACTCTCTATCTCTCTCCCTTCCGCACTGTAAAAAATCAATAAAATATATTTAAAAAAAACAAAAACAAAAACAAAAACAAAAAAAAACCTCACTGATGTGGGAGACTCCTGTACCTTCATAGGGTTTTTACTGCATCTTTCAGCATAATATATATTTCCAGGGCATCCATTGTATTTGCAATTAGTATGATGTCATCAATATAGAGGAATGGCATTGTGTTCTCTGTAATGTCAATATGATCAAGGTCCCTGTGGATTATATTTTGACAAAGAATAGGAAAGTTAGCTTGATCCTTGGGCAAGATGGTTGAATTATAATTCTGTCCTTGCCTCTCTTTTGATCTTTTTATCCTCTCTATTAATGGAGATAGAGAAAAATACATTCACTAGACCAATAGCTGCAGAGCAAGTGCCTGAGGCCATTTTGTTTTGCTCCAATAGAGATGCCACATCTGGAAATAGCATCTGCGCTTGAGGCTCCCATCTGTTTAAGCTTATGGTAGCCTACTGACGACTGCCACATTTCACCTGGTTTTCTCAGGTGCCAAAAAACAGAAAGGATACGATGGAGAGTACTACCCATGTTTCTTTAAGCCTTGGAAGGTACTGCTAATCTTTGAAATTCCTCTTGGGATACAATATTGTTTGTGACTTACTATCAGCCAAGGCTGGGGCAGTTTCAGTGGTGTCCACTTGGTTTTTACTTATTCCATAAATTAGACAAAAAATGCAAGGACTTCTCAGGAGCTAAGTGTATTCAATTATGCCCTTGGGAACTAGGGATAACCAGAGGACAGGTTTACCATTGTATTGGACCATTGCTAAAATTGTCTTGGTATAATGCTCCATTTACTACCTGGCCTCCATAGGCATTCATTTTAACCAGATAATTATTATGGCATTTTGGGTTTCTTATTATTAGTAGCAGCTCAAATTCTCAAAAATATGAATATTTTGAACATACTTTTTTTTCCTAGTGTACAGCTACTCTGGCAAATGGCTTCAGATATTTTGGGGTTAGAATTTGGGAAGATTTCATTGCATAAACATGTGATGGGTTCCTGGTTCTTCTCAAGAGGACCTGGCTTTTTCTTCAGTCTGTGGTTTTTGAATCTAAAAACAAGAGAACAAGAAAATAAAAATGTCACAGAAGCCAAGGAACTAGAACATTTCAAGGAGACTGCTACATATCTACCCAAATTAATTTCCTTTGGCTTCTGGGCACATAGCTAAATGACTTTTCTCAGGTAGTTGCTTAAGGCCATGTGACTATGTCCTGACCAATAGGATGCAGACACTACTAATACATGGAATGCTTGTTCTATAGAAATCTTCCACATGATTCTGCATCTTGTCATTTCGCTCTTCACAGGAAACAGAACAGAAAGTTGAAGGGCACCAAAGACACATTTTGCCTGATTACTGTTTTCTGCTTTGTTTCCTCTCAGGTATCCAGTGATTCATAGTCTTTAAATGAAAGATGATTGGAGCTGGAGTTAGGAGTCTGGATCTGCTTTTTGGTTTTATCATCTACTATCACTCCAGGCAAGGCATGTAACCTTGGCCATCATATATATATATATATATATATCTACACTAATAAAAGAGAAACATGGTAATTGGCGTACGACCGCTACCCTTTTCATTGGCTAATCAGTGAGTATATGCAAATTAACTGTCAGCCAAGATGGCGGCGGCAGCCAGGACGGGATCAGCGGAGCCAAGCGGCATCCGGCCTGGGGATCAGCGGAGCCGAGAGGCCTCCCGGCCCTGGAATCAACGGATCCGAGAGGCCTCCTGGCCCCTGGATCGGCAGAGGCGAGAGGCCTCCCGCCCCAGGATGGGCGGAGCCGAGAGGCCTCCCGGCCCCGGGATCGGCGGAGCTGAGAGGCCTCCCGGCCCCTGGATCGGCGGACCCGAGAGGCCTCCCGGCCCCCTGGATCGGCGGAGCCGAGAGGCCTCCCGGCCCCGGGATCGGCGGAGCTGAGAGGCCTCCCGGCCCCCTGGATCGGCGGAGCCGAGAGGCCTCCCGGCCCCCTGGATCGGCGGAGCCGAGAGGCCTCCCGGCCCCGGAATCAACGGAGCCGAGAGGCCTCCCGGCCCCGGGATCAGCGGAATCAATGGAGCCGAGAGGCCTCCCGCCCCGGGATCAGCAGAGCCTGATGGAAGCCCTGTGTGTTTATGCACCCTGGGGGTGCAGAGGTCCTGTCCTAGGCAGAGGTCTATGGCGAAAATTTCGACTCTGAGAAGTAGCCTAGGGGCTGGAAGGCGGCTCCTCTGACCTCAGTGCTGGAGAAGACCATTAAGCAGAATACTAAAGAAACCGATTTTACATCATTTCCCAGGTGGAGAACAGTTGGCATATAAGCCCCTGACCAGTGCCCAGCCTCTCCTCTGTCAGTCTATCTCACTCTTAAGTACCATGTTCTTTGTTCTGTCTTAACTGCAACTCATTTTTAAACTAGATTGCTTTTAAAAGAAGACTAAATAAAGTTTCCCTTAAGTTATTTAGGTGGTGCTGGGGCTGCTGGGGGCCTGATAGAAGACACAAACATGCAACGGGGGGCCTGTACCCAGCAGCCCCAAGGCCCACCACCTTGGTGCTGGGGCTGCTGGGGGTATCAGAGACACAAACCGGCAGGCCCGGCTCCCAGCAGACCCAAGGCCTTCGTAGCAGAACTAAGGAGCAGCAAGCCAAGCCGTAGGAAGCAGCAAGCAGGTGGGCAGTAACAAGGGAGGGGTCCCGGACTGCAAGAGGGCACATGCTGGGCTAAGGGACCCCCCACCCATCCCCAGTGCACGAATTTCGTGCACCGGGCCTCTAGTATATATATATATATATATATATATATATATATATATATATATATGCCTAAGTGACCAAATGATCAGAATGACTGAATGACTGGTCGCTATGACATGTACTGATCACCAGGGGCCAGACTCTCAGTGCAGGAGCTGCCCCCTGGTGGTCAGAGTGCTCCCACAGCAGGAGTGCCAATCAGCTGACCGACCAGTCACAGCAGCCCAGAGCCCACATAGCCACTCACTCCCTCAGTAGTCCTACAGGTTTAATCTCCAGAGAACAGGCCAAGCCCCGTGGACCAGTGCCGCCAGCACGATCCCGACAGTACTGTCAGCCTCCTGGAAGTCGGCCTCGGGCACCAGGGCTGCTTCCCCTCCCTAGACGCTCTGCAAAGGAAGAAGCAATATAAAAGTGGCCACCAGGTGGTTCCTGACAACCTGTGTGAACGTCAGCAGGATGGATCTGGATCCGGGCTGGCAAGGGCACCCCACCGCCCAGAGGGCTGATCATGTCCTCCACCACCCCCCCTTGGGACAGGCGCCAGGATCAGGGCTCACAGCTGGCGAGCACCACTATGGAGGCGTGAGCCTCTCCAGATCAGGACTGACTAGGCGTGAGCCCATGGCAGGTGAAGGGGGCTGGGATGAGTGGGAGTGGCAGGCAGGAGTGACAGAGGGCATTGGACTACCAGTTTTGGCCCGAACCCTGCAGGCCACACCGAGGGACCCCATCCATGCATGAATTCATGCGCTGGGTCTCTAGTTTCATCTATAAAATGAAGCATTGGATAAGGTGGTCTCTAAGTCTCTTCTAGTTTCTAAAACTGTGTGAATATTGAATATAGTCTGAAATTGATTCACAGTAAGAAGCCAATGATTGATTTTGGACTACCCATTACAGGGGTCTTTAATTTTAGCAGGTGTGAAAGCCACTTTCTGGCTTGGCTTGTTTTGCTGGGGAGTTAGAGCAGTCTCAGTCCTGACTATAATAAATCCCATTCCTTTTCACTTTAAATCCTGCTGCAGATTGATGGTGGTCCTGATGATTAGTTTGGGACCTTGATGTCCTGGGGAATTGCAGCAAGGCAACATGCTAGGATGTTCTTAATCTGAGTAAGAGTGCACAGCAGGCTCTATATACTTATACCCTCCAGAGAATATGATTGAACGTTCAAGTAAAGTTCCCATGAATGGAACTTTTATTCTTAACATATTCTACCAAAATAACATTTTCTTTTCTGATCTTAAAGAAACTCTGAAGAATGAGCAAATAAAATTTTCACACCAAGGTAGAACACTTTATAATCATAATTATGTTACTCTAAAAGGCTGTAATAAGCTTTAAGCAAGTGCTTCCTATTTTATTCTCACTGCAAACAATTTATAAGCAGAACTGTCCTCTTGACATGATAATGAAGGAGCAGTCACACATGTCAGGTGGGGCAATTATCTTCTTCAGATGTCTGCCGTAAGTATTATATGATTCCTTCCTGCTGACACCTTATCAACTGTGACATGCATATTAAAAATAACACCCAAGAGAGCTAACTTTAAATTTGGAGTACTTTCAAGAAGTTCCATCTGTATCAAAAAGCCTTGTATCTAATCTTCCAAGATAGTCTTCCCTTTGCTACCTATTTTTCTTGGGCTTCAAATGGAAAAAAAGAGGAACAAAAAGTCACACAGAAACATATATTTTATTAAAAAACATTAGCCTAGGATTCAGGGTCTTACAAATACACCTGGATTATTACCACAGTGAATAAAAGATCTGGGGTCAGACGGATACTGGTTTAAATGTCAGCTCTGTCACTCCCTAGCTTTTTTACTTTGGTCAAGGGACAGACTCCTTGAGCTTCACATATAAAAAAGCAAAGATACAGATGATATTGCCCAGAATGCTGGGCGAATTGAATGAGAGAACAAGTACAGGAGCAATAATACGCTTAGAGTCTGTCTCATGAGCACTGAAATGTTGGTTCCCCTCTTTCTTGCACGTTTTTAGTGGGACCCACAGGGTGTCTGCTCTGTGTGTTCTTTGGATGTTACCTACAGAGCCCCTAAAGCCTGTGGTCTTTTTGTTGAGCAGAAGGAATAGAGGAATAGAGAGCATCTTGTTCTTCAGTCCAGCTCCAAAATTCTCAGTCTGCAGGTTTTTTTCTCTGCTCTTTCTTTCCCATCTCTCCTTTCTTAAGGCCAAGCCATTTGGCTCATTTCCTCAAAGCTTTCGCTGGGCCTCATCAGTTTCCCCATCAGTCACTGCCTTCCTGCCAGGGAGCCCCTCTGACTCTGTGTCCCCAGATGTCCAGGCCTCTGGTTGCCGGTACCCCGCCCCTCCTCTCCTCACCAGCACAGCCTACTTATGTCTCTTTTAAGCAGGTACAAGCACTTCCAGGTAGAAGTTGGTTCCAGGATTCCTCCATAGGCCTTTCCAGAGTGTTGTTATCTGGATGGCCAAGACAGTTTTTTTGTGAGGAACAACTTAGATCTCTTTTCTACATTTCAAATCTTGTCCCTTTCATTCACTTTTGGCACCAGATCCCATCAGGCACTCAAGCCTGGATTCATTCAATAGAAAGCAAAGTAGATTGCACAAGAAAAGGTTAATCATTTCTGTTTCTCTATTCTGAATTTTCTCCAGTTCAATTGCCTGTTTTTTAAAATGTAGGAACAAACTGCACAATCTTTTAAGAAGGGTTTTATTGTATAAAGGAAAAATTATATCTGGGCTCTTGGTCATCATACTGCTTTTGTTACACTCTGGGATCTCTGAAATCTGTCACCATATTTTTTTTCTTTCAAAGTACTGTATTGCTGGCAGATATTTAAAATCTCCTGCTGTAGTTGGTTAATATCTGCTAGACTTACTAGTAACTGTTCATTTTTAGTAACTTCATTACTAGTAACTATTCCTTTTTATTTGTGGTGTGTGTGTGTGGAGAGAGAGAGAGAGAGAGAGAGAGAGAGAGATTTTGAACCATGTGTTAGTTAATTAATTAATTAATTAATTCACTCACTCTAAAGCAGCTGTGGGCAAACTACGGCCCGACGGCCAGATCCGGTGCGTTTGAAATGAATAAAACTAAAAAAAAAAAAAAGACCGTACCCTTTTATGTAATGATGTTTACTTTGAATTTATATTAGTTCACACAAACACTCCATCCATGCTTTTGTTCTGGCCCTCCGGTCCAGTTTAAGAACCCATTGTGGCCCTCGAGTCAAAAAGTTTGCCCACCCCTGCTCTAAAGTCACTTTCTTGTCTCTTAGCTATGGTAGAAAAACATTGAGCTATCAGATTCAGTGTGCTAGGTTCTTGTTCTGTCCTGACTAAAATAAAATTGCTGTGTTACCTTGGGCAAGCAGTAATTTAACCTTTTTGGACCTTAGAATTTCCACCTGTGAGGTGGAATGATAGAACTAAATCTGTAAAACATCTTCTAATGTTAGTATTTCAGGAACCTATTCTATTTTACATTTTATGCACATTTTTCTTTAAATTAACTGATGATACTGTACCAGGGCACCCATAGGGTATGAAAAATAGGTATAATTGTTTCAGATTTCAAATGTGTGTGTATCCTGCTGTTGTGGAAGGCGAGGTAACCATTTGGACAGCCAGTAAAGGACCAGGAAGTGATAATATAATTGACATGTATTTACCAACGAACTGATGTAAGCTTTCCTGCATCCCATCCTTTTTTTCCCTCACAATCATTAGAACATTAGGGCTGAGTGCCTGTTTATATCCTCACTTCTGTAGACTGCACATTTCTTCTTTGAATGTCTCCCTTCTTGAAGATTGTTCTCAATTGTCATCTTAACCAAATTTCTGTAGCCTGAGGTAGGAGAAAAATAAGTGGATTATTTTGATTCACTTTTCCATGAAAAGGGCTTATGAGATTACTTATTATAAATTGTAGTTTTGACAATTCCTATTGGCCCTGATTCTAGAGACACAGACTTGAGTGGGAGCCATAGCTCTACCACTGACAAGTTCTATGGCCTTGGACAGCTCAAATATATCCCTCTCAGATTAATGTTTTCCCATTTATAAGTGAAGAAAATAACTACTTTGCAGTGTTATTGAAGTGGGAAAAGAGGAAGGTTATAAAACATGTATAAGGAACGCATTTACTGTTACTCTTATTCTTATGTTCAGTTACATCAGTGAAGGATGGAAATAGTGTCTAGGCCTTTTTCTGGAAATAATAACCCAAGTAAGTCACCTTGATTTAAGGGCAAACAAACCCCGAGAGTTCTGTGATCCAGAACAAACTCTCCTACTTCCTCTGAACTATGAGGTTGTTGAGCTTCTGAAGTTGCTGTGAGCTCAAGAGATAATTATCTCTGGCTCTTTCATTTTTGCTGCCCTTGTTTAGAGAACCCGCCCTTCTGTTAAATTAATGTGGTATGATTTGTAGCTCCCAAAGATATTTGATCGCACTTGTTAGCTCTTAATTTTCTGAGTGATTATAAATCAACCATTTGATGATCTGTTCCAGTATCACCCAGGGTTTGTGACATTAAGCAGACTTATCTATCATTTTCAGGGTCATTCTTCTTTTCTCCTTTCAAAGCTGGTCCTGACATTTGCTCTTTTCCAAAATGTGGGGACTTCTCTAATGGAATTTATTAAAAAATATTAAGTAGCAGTTTGACAGTGATGGCGCAAATTGATTTAAATCTTCCACCACCACCAGCCTTTGTCTTGGAGCGACCTGGCATGTAAGAGGAGCACCTATTCTTGCTGGTCTGGAGGTTTGAGGCAGGAGGTCTTTGATTTAACTCTTATTCTTTTTTTTTTCTTTTTTTTAAAATTTATTTTATTTTTATTTTTTTTTATTTTTCGCTTAAAGTATTACAAAGGGTATTACATAAGTGTCCTTTTTTCCCCCCTGCCCTTGACAAACCCCTACCCTCCCTTACCCCCCAGTGTCTTATGTCCATTAGTTATGCTTATATGCATGCATACAAGTCCTTCGGTTGATCTCTTACTCCCCTCCCTCCTGCCCCCCAACTCTCTCTGGCCTTCCCACTGCAGTTTGACAGTCAGTTTGAGGCAGCTCTGCCTCTGTATCTATTATTGTTCAAAAGTTTGTAATGGTCTTTATTATCCATGAATGAGTGAGATCATGTGGTATTTTTCCTTCATTGACTGGCTTGTTTCACTTAGCATAATGCTCTCCAGTTCCATCCATGATGTTGCAAATGGTAGGAGTTCCTTCTTTTTAACAGCAGCATAGTATTCCATCGTGTAGATGTACCACAGTTTTCTAATCCATTCATCTACTGATGGGCACTTAGGCTGTTTCCAGATCTTAGCTATGGTGAATTGTGCTGCTATGAACATCTGGGTGCATATATCCTTTCTGATTGGTGTTTCTGGTTTCTTGGGATATATTCCTAGAAGGGGGATCACAGGGTCAAATGGGAGTTCCATTTCCAATTTTTTGAGGAACCTCCATACTGCCTTCCATAGTGGCTGCACCAGTCTGCATTCCCACCAGCAGTGCACAAGTGTTCCTTTTTCTCCACATCCTCTCCAGCACTTGTCGTTTGTTGATTTGTTGATGATGGCCATTCTGACAGGTGTGAGATGGTACCTCATTGTTGTTTTGATTTGCATCTCTCGGATGATTAGTGACTTTGAGCATGTTTTCATATGTCTCTTGGCTTTCTGAATGTCCTCTTTTGAAAGGTGTCTATTTAGATCCTTTGCCCATTTTTTGATTGGATTGTTTATCTTCTTTTTCTTAAGTTGTATGAGTTCCCTATAAATTTTGGAGATTAAGCCCTTATCAGATATGACGTTGGCAAATATGTTTTCCCACGAGGTGGGTTTTCTTGTTGTTTTGTTGATGGTTTCTTTTGCTGTGCAGAAGCTTTTTATTTTGATGTAGTCCCATTTGTTCAGTTTCTCTTTAGTTTCAACTGCCCTAGGAGCTGTATCAGTGAAGAAATTGTTTTGGCATATGTCTGAGATTTTGTTGCCTTTGTATTCTTCTAGAATTTTTATGGTTTCCTGTCGTACATTTAAGTCCTTTATCCATTTTGAGTTTATTCTTGTGTATGTTGTAAGTTGGTGGTCTAGTTTCATTTTCTTGCATATGTCTGTCCAATTTTCCCAACACCATTTATTGAAGAGACTATCTTGGCTCCATTGTATGTTCATGCCTCCTTTGTCAAAAATTAATTGAGCATATTGGTTCGGGCTAATTTCTGGACTCTCTATTCTATTCCACTGATCTATATGTCTGTTCTTGTACCAGTACCAGGCAGTTTTGAGAACAGTGGCTTTGTAATACAGCTTGATATCTGGCATTGAGATCCCACCTACTTTGTTCTTTCTCAGGATCGTTGCAGCTATTCGGGGTCTTTTTTTATTCCAGATGAATTTTTGGAGCGTTCGTTCTAGATCTTTGAAGAAGGCCATTGGTATTTTAATGGGAAGTGTGTTGAATGTATAGATTGCTTTGGGTAGTATGGACATTTTAATGATGTTGATTCTACCAATCCAAGAACATGGTGTGTTCTTCCATCTGTTTATGTCTTCCTCTATCTCTTTTTTCAACGTCCTGTAGTTTTCTGAGTAGAGGTCTTTAACCTCTTTAGTTAAGTTTATTCCTAGGTATCTTAATTTTTTTGGTGCGATAGTAAATGGGATTGTTTTTCTGATCTCCCTTTCTGAAAGTTCACTATTGGTGTATAGAAATGCCTCGGATTTCTTGGGGTTAATTTTGTATCCTGCTACATTGCCAAATTCATGTATTAAGTCTAGTAGCTTTTTGATGGAGTCTCTAGGGTTTTGTATGTATAATATCATGTCATCTGCAAATAAGGACAGTTTTACTTCCTCTTTTCCAATTTGGATGCCTTTTATTTCTTCTTCTTGCCTAATTGCAATGGCTAATACTTCCAGGACTATGTTGAACAGGAGTGGTGAGAGTGGGCATCCCTGTCTTGTTCCTGTTCTTAGGGAAAAGGTTTTAGTTTTTGTCCATTGAGTATGATGTTGGCTGTGGGCCTGTCATATATGGCTTTTATTATGTTGAGGTATGATCCTTCTATTCCCACCTTTCTGAGAGTTTTTATCAAAAATGGGTGTTGGATTTTGTCGAATGCTTTTTCTGCATCAATTGATATGACCATGTGGTTTTTTTCTTTCAATTTGTTTATGTGTTGTATCACATTTATTGATTTACGGATGTTGTACCATCCTTGCATCTCTGGGATAAATCCTACTTGGTCATGGTGTATGATCCTTCTGATGTACTGCTGGATCCGATTTGCTAAGATTTTGTTGAGGATTTTGGCATCTATGTTCATGAGGGATATTGGCTTGTAATTCTCTTTCATTGTGATGTCTTTACCTGGTTTTGGTATTAGGGTGATGCTGGCTTCGTAGAATGAGCTTGGAAGTGTTCCTTCCTCTTGAATTTTTTGTAGTAGTCTGAGGAGGGTAGGTTTTAGTTCTTCCTTGAATGTTTGGTAGAACTCCCCTGTGAAGCCGTCTGGCCCTGGGCTTTTGTTTGCTGGAAGCTTTCTGATGACTGCTTCAATTTCTTCCATAGTTATTGGCCTATTGAGGTTTTTAGATTCTTCCTGATTGAGTTTTGGAATGTTGTATTTTTCTAGGAATTTGTCCATTTCCTCCAGGTTGTCTAGTTTGTTGGAGTAGAGTTGCCTGTAGTATTGTTTAACAATCATTTGTATTTCTGTGGGGTCTGTTGTTATTTCACCTCTATCATTTCTGATTTGGTTTATTTGGGACCTCTCTCTTTGCTTCTTGGTGAGCCTGGCTAGGGGTTTGTCAATCTTGTTTATCCTTTCAAAGAACCAGCTCTTGGTTTCATTGATTTTCTGTATTGTTTTTTTGGTCTCTATGTCATTGATTTCTGCTCTAATCTTTATTATCTCCTTCCTTCTGCTCAGTCTGGGGTTTTCTTGTTGCTCTCTTTCTAATTCTTTGAGTTGTAGAGTTAGATGATTGACTACCATTTTTTCTTGTTTTTTTGAGATAGGCCTGTAGAGCTATAAACTTTCCTCTCAGGACTGCTTTCATTGTGTCCCAGAGGTTTTGGATTGTTGTGTTTTCATTGTCATTAGTGTCCAGGATGTTTTTAATTTCTTCTTTGATGTCATCGGTAACCCAATCAATATTTAATAACATGCTATTCAGCTTCCAAGTGTTTGAGTATTTTGGGTTGTTTTTATTGTAGTTTATTTCTAACATTATGCCATCGTGGTCTGCGAAGAAGCTTTTTATGATTTCAATCTTCTTGAATTTGTGGAGACTTTGCTTGTGACCCAATATGTGGTCTATTTTTGAATATGTCCCATGAGCACCTGAGAGGAATGTATATTCCGCAGCTGTGGGGTGAAGTGTTCTGAAGATGTCAATTAAGTCCATCTGATCTAGTGAGTCATTTAGGATTGCTGTTTCTTTGCTGAGTTTTTGTCTAGCGGATTTATCCAGTGATGTCAGTGGTGTATTAAAGTCCCCTACTATGATTGTATTGTTGTCGATCTCTCCCCTGATATCTTCCAGAAGTTTTCTTATGTATGTGGGTGCTCCTGCATTGGGTGCATATATGTTTACCAGGGTTATATCTTCTTGTTGTATTGATCCCTTTAGTATTATGAAGTGGCCTTCCTTATCTCTGGTTATGGCCTTCACTTTGAGATGTATTTTGTCAGATATAAGTATTGCTACCCCAGCTTTCTTTTCCTTTCCATTTGCGTGAAAGATATTTTTCCATCCCTTCACTTTCAGTCTGTGTGAGTCCCTTCTAATGAGGTGGGTCTCTTGTAGACAGCAGATGTATGGGTCATGTTTTTTTATCCATTCAGCCACTCGATGTCTTTTGGTTGGAGCATTTAGTCCGTTTACGTTTAAAGTTATTATTGAAAGGTACTTGTTTGTAGCCATTTCTTTTTGTGTGTGTGTGTGTGGCTGTTTTCTTTCTGAGCTTTTTATTTCTTCTTTTTACACCAGTCCCTTTAGCATTTCTTGCATGGCTGGCTTGGTGGTGATAAACTCCCTTAGCCCTTTTTTGTCTGTGAAGCTTCTTATTTCCCCTTCAATTTTGAATGATAGCCTTGCTGGATAGAGTATTCTTGGATTCAGTCCTTTGCTTTGCATCACTTTGTAGATTTCCGTCCATTCTTTTCTGGCCTGATGTGTTTCTGTTGAGAAATCATTTGATAATCTAATGGGAGATCCCTTGTATGTTACTTTCCGTCTCTCTCTTGCAGCCTGTAAGATTCTCTCTTTATCCTGAACATTTGCCATGGTAATTATGATGTGTCTTGGTGTGGGTCTTTTCGGGTTCACCTTGTTTGGGACTCTCTGGGCTTGTGTGACTTTTTTCTTCCCCACCTCAGGCAAGTTTTCTGATATTATTTCTTCGAATAGGTTTTCTAATCCATGTTCATCTTTCTGTTGTTCTGGCACCCCTATTATTCGTATGTTGTTTCGTTTCATGTTGTCCCAAAGCTCCCTTAGGCTCTCCTCCTGTCTTTTAATTTTTTTCTCCATTTGCCGTACAGTTTGAGTGTGTTTTGCTTCCTTGTCTTCTAATTCACTAATTCGGTCCTCCGCTTCTCCCAGTCTACTGTTGATACTTTCAATGGAGTTTTTTTTTTTTTTTTTTTTTTTAAATATATTTTATTGATTTTTTACAGAGAGGAAGGGAGAGAGATAGAGAGTTAGAAACATCGATGAGAGAGAAACATCGACCAGCTGCCTCCTGCACATCTCCCACTGGGGATGTGCCTGCAACCCAGGTACATGCCCTTGACCGGAATCGAACCTGGGACCTTTCAGTCCGCAGGCCGACGCTCTATCCACTGAGCCAAACCGGTTTCGGCTTCAATGGAGTTTTTTATTGAAGCTATGTCACCCTTCATTTCTTCTTGGGACTTACTTAAGTTGTTGATTTTTTCATCTGTTTCTTCTAGCTTCTTGCATAAGTAGTTGAGTTTTTCATCTGTTTCTTCTTGCTTCTTGAACATCTGGTGCATGTACTCTAGGAACCTTATTCTGAATTCTTTAACTCTTATTCTTACTGGTTTCTGCTTTACTTTCAGTTGGTCAAGGTTCATGTATAAGACTGTGAATTTTTAACTTTTTTTTTTAACCGTGAAGTCTCAATGGTCTTCATCCAGGTAGGACCTGCATTTATGTAGGAGCATTTCCTGACCCTGTGACCTAAAAGGAAGGGCTGTTGCTACTCTACTGGGATAATTTGATGTGACAGCTGCTTTGTTGCAGTGAATAGTCATTGAGACAAAGCTTGGGAGAAACTCAACCATCTCTTGCTAATGCAATAATTGGAACATTGATTGAGTACTTCCAATAGGCCAAGCACTGTGCTATGCACTTTAATGGATTATCTCATTTAGCACTGCAAGCATCCTTATAAAGAAGATTCTATTATTTTTTTTTTGTTTGCCACCTATGTTTTCTCTTTATTGAAATATCTGTTCATGTAATATACTATTTTCTTTTTTTTTTTTTAATTGCTTAAAGCATTACAAAGGGTATTACATATGTGTCCTTTTTTTCCCCGCCCTTGACAATACCTCGGCTTCCCCTATCCCCCAGTGTCTTATGTCCATTGATTATGCTCATATGCCCGCATACAAGCCCTTCAGTTGATCTCTTAACCCCGTCCCTCCTGCCCCCCAACCCTCCCCGGCCTTCCCGCTGCAGTTTGACAATCTGTGTGAGGCAGCTCTGCCTCTGTATCTATTATTGTTCAAAAGTTTATAATGGTCTCTATTATCCATGAATGAGTGAGATCATGTGGTATTTTTCCTTCATTGACTGGCTTGTTTCACTTAGCATAATGCTCTCCAGCTCCATCCATGCCGTTGCAAATGGTAAGAGTACCTTCTTTCTTACAGCAGCATAGTATTCCATCGTGTAGATGTACCACAGTTTTCTAATCCATTCATCTACTGATGGGCATTTAGGCTGTTTCCAGATCTTAGCTATGGTGAATTGTGCTGCTATGAACATATAGGTGCATATATCCTTTCTGATTGGTGTTTCTGGTTTCTTGGGATAAATTCCTAGAAGTGGGATCACAGGGTCAAATGGGAGTTCCATTTCCAGTTTTTTGAGGAAACTCCATACTGTCTTCCATAGTGGCTGCACCAGTCTACATTCCCACCAGCAGTGCACAAGTGTTCCTTTTTCTCCAAATCCTCTCCAGCACTTGTTGTTTGTTGATTTGTTGATGATAGCCATTCTGACAGGTGTGAGATGGTACCTCATTGTTGTTTTGATTTGCATTTCTCGGATGATTAGTGACTTTGAGCATGTTTTCATATGTCTCTTGGCTTTCTGAATGTCCTCTTTTGAAAGGTGTCTATTTAGATCCTTTGCCCATTTTTTGATTGGATTGTTTATCTTCTTTTTCTTAAGTTGTAAGAGTTCCCTATAAATTTTGGAGATTAAGCCCTTATCAGATATGACGTTGGCAAATATGTTTTCCCACGAGGTGGGTTTTCTTGTTGTTTTGTTGATGGTTTCTTTTGTTGTGCAGAAGCTTTTTATTTTGATGTAGTCCCATTTGTTCATTTTCTCTTTAGTTTCAACTGCTCTAGGACCTGTATCAGTGAAGAAATTGCTTCGGCATATGTCTGAGATTTTGTTGCCCTTGGATTTTTCTAGAATTTTTATGGTTTCCTGTCGTACATTTAAGTCCTTTATCCATTTTGAGTTTATTTTTGTGAATGGTGTAAGTTGGTGGTCTAGTTTCATTTTCTTGCATATATCTGTCCAATTTTCCCAACACCATTTGTTGAAGAGACTGTCTTGACTCCACTGTATGTTCTTGCCTCCTTTGTCAAATATTAATTGAGCATATTGGTTCGGGCCGATTTCTGGGGTCTCTATTCTATTCCATTGATCTATATGTCTGTTCTTGTGCCAGTACCAGGCAGTTTTGAGAACAGTGGCTTTGTAATACAGCTTGATATCTGGTATTGAGATCCCACCTACTTTGTTCTTTCTCAGGATTGCAGCAGCTATTCGGGGTCTTTTTTTATTCCAGATGAATTTTTGGAGCGTTCGTTCTAGATCTGTGAAGTATGCCGTTGGTATTTTAATGGGAAGTGCGTTGAATATATAGATTGCTTTGGGTAGTATGGACATTTTAATGATGTTGATTCTACCAATCCATGAACACGGTATGTTCTTCCATCTGTTTATGTCTTCCTCTATCTCTTTTTTCAATGTCCTGTAGTTTTCTGAGTAGAGGTCTTTTACCTCTTTAGTTAAGTTTATTCCTAGGTAGCTTAATTTTTTTGGTGCGATGGTAAATGGGATTGTTTTTCTAATCTCTCTTTCTGCAAGTTCACTATTGGTGTATAGAAATGCCTCAGATTTCTTGGGGTTAATTTTGTATCCTGCTACTTTGCCAAATTCATGTATCAAGTCTAGAAGTTTTTTGACGGAGTCTCTAGGGTTTTTTATGTATAATATCATGTCGTCTGCAAATAAGGACAGTTTTACTTCCTCTTTTCCAATTTGGATGCCTTTTATTTCTTCTTCTTGCCTAATTGCAATGGCTAATACTTCCAGGACTATGTTGAACAGGAGTGGTGAGAGTGGGCATCCTTGTCTTGTTCCTGTTCTTAGGGGAAATGGTGTTAGTTTTTGTCCATTGAGTATAATGTTGGCTGTGGGCCTGTCATATATGGCTTTTATTATGTTGAGGTATGATCCTTCTACTCCCACCATGCTGAGAGTTTTAATCAAAAATGGGTGTTGGATTTTGTCGAATGCTTTTTCTGCATCTATTGATATGACCAAGTGGTTTTTTTCTTTCAATTTGTTTATGTGTTGTATCACGTTTATTGATTTGCGTATATTGTACCATCCTTGCATCCCTGGGATAAATCCTACTTGGTGATGGTGTATGATCTTTCTGATGTACTGCTGGATCCGATTTGCTAAGATTTTGTTGAGGATTTTGGCATCTATGTTCATGATGGATATTGGCCTGTAATTCTCTTTCATTGTGTTGTCTTTACCTGGTTTTGGTATTAGGGTGATGCTGGCTTCGTAGAATGAGCTTGGAAGTGTTCCTTCCTCTTGAATTTTTTGTAGTAGTCTGAGGAGGGTAGGTTTTAGTTCTTCCTTGAATGTTTGGTAAAACTCCCCTGTGAAGCCGTCTGGCCCTGGGCTTTTGTTTGCTGGAAGCTTTCTGATGACTGCTTCAATTTCTTCCATAGTTATTGGCCTATTGAGATTTTTAGATTCTTCCTGATTGAGTTTTGGAATGTTGTATTTTTCTAGGAATTTGTCCATTTCCTCCAGGTTGTCTAGTTTGTTGGAGTAGAGCTGTCCATAGTATTTTTTAACAATCATTTGTATTTCTGTGGGGTCTGTTGTTATTTCGCCTCTATCATTTCTGATTTTGTTTATTTGGGTCCTCTCTCTTTGCTTCTTGGTTAGCCTGGCTAGAGGTTTGTCAATCTTGTTTATCCTTTCAAAGAACCAGCTCTTAGTTTCATTGATTTTCTGTATTATCTTTTTGGTCTCTATGTCATTGATTTCTGCTCTAATCTTTATTATCTCCTTCCTTCTGCTCACTCTGGGGTTTTCTTGTTGCTCTCTTTCTAATTCTTTGAGTTGTAGAGTTAGATGATTGACTACCATTTTTTCTTGCTTTTTGAGATAGGCCTGTAGGGCTATAAACTTCCCTCTCAGGACTGCTTTCATTGTGTCCCATAGGTTTTGGATTGTTGTGTTTTCATTGTCATTAGTTTCCAGGATGCTTTTAATTTCTTCTTTGATCTCATTGGTAACCCAATCAATATTTAATAACATGCTATTCAGCTTCCAAGTGTTTGAGTATTTTGGGTTGTTTTTTCTGTAGTTCATTTCTAATATTATGCCATCGTGATCTGAGAAGATGCTTGGTATGATTTCAATCTTCTTGAATTTGGGTAGACTTTGTTTGTGACCCAATATGTGGTCTATTTTTGAATGTGTCTTATGAGCCCTTGAGTAGAATGTATATTCCGTGGCTTTGGGGCAAAGTGTTCTGAAGATGTCAATTAAGTCCATCTGATCAAGTGAGTCATTTAGGATTGCTGTTTCTTTGCTGATTGTTTGTCTAGAGGATTTATCCAGTGATGTCAGTGGTGTATTAAAGCCCCCTACTATGATTGTATTGTTGTCGATCTCTCCTTTGATATCTTCCAGGAGTTTTTTTATGTATTTGGATGCTCCTGCATTGGGTGCATAAATGTTTACCAGGGTTATATCTTCTTGTTGTATTGATCCCTTTAGTATTATGAAGTGGCCTTCCTTATCTCTGGTTATGGCCTTCACTTTGAGGTCTATTTTGTCTGATATAAGTATTGCTACCCCAGCTTTCTTTTCCTTTCCATTTGCCTGGAAGATATTTTTCCATCCCTTCACTTTCAGTCTGTGTGAGTCCCTTTTAATGAGGTGTGTCTCTTGTAGACAGCAAATGTATGGGTTATGATTTTTTATCCATTCAGCCACTCGATGTCTTTTGGTTGGAGCATTTAGTCCGTTTACGTTTAAAGTTATTATTGAAAGGTACTTGTTTGTAGCCATTTCTTTTTTTGTGTGTGGCTGTTTTCTTTCTGAGCTTTTTATTTCTTCTTTTTACACCAGTCCCTTTAGCATTTCTTGCATTGCTGGTTTGGTGGTGTAAACTCCCTTAGACTTTTTTTTGTCTGTGAAGCTTCTTATTTCCCCTTCAAATTTGAATGATCCAGCCTTGCTGGATAGAGTATTCTTGGATTCAGTCCTTTGCTTTGCATCACTTTGTAGATTTCCGTCCATTCTTTTCTGGCCTGATGTGTTTCTGTTGAGAAATCATTTGATAGTCGAATGGGAGATCCCTTGTATGTTACTTTCCGTCTCTCTCTTGCAGCCTTTAAGATTATCTCTTTGTCCTGAACACTTGCCATGGTAATTATGATGTGTCTTGGTGTGGGTCTTTTTGGGTTCACCTTGTTTGGGACTCTCTGTGCTTGTGTGACTTTTTTCTTCCCCACCTCAGGGAAGTTTTCTGATATTATTTCTTCGAATAGGTTTTCTAATCCTTATTCCTCTTTCTGTTGTTCTGGCACCCCTATTATTCGTATGTTGTTTCGCTTCATGTTGTCCCAAAGCTCCCTTAGGCTCTCCTCCTGTCTTTTAATTTTTTTCTCCAATTGCAGTACAGTTTGGGAGTGTTTTGCTTCCTTGTCTTCTAATTCACTAATTCGGTCCTCCGCTTCTCCTAGTCTACTGTTGATGCTATCAATGGTGTTTTTTATTGTAGCTATATCGCTCTTCATTTCTTCTTGGGTCTTGCATAAGTTATTGATTTTTTCATCTGTTTCTTCTTGCTTCTTGCATAAGTAGTTGATTTTTTCCTCCATCCGGTTTATGCATGCTAGGACCTTTATTCTGAATTCTATTTCTGTCATGTTGCATGCCTCTGTCTCACTTAGCTGCTTTTCTGGCGAGTCCTCCTTTTCTTTCCTTTGGGGGTTTCTTTGCCTACCCATGTTTGATCTCGCTGACATATGTAGATGTTGAGATGTTCAGTGGCTGCTCCCTGGGTGGCAGGGGCTCCTTGGGTTGTGGTTGCTGCTCAGACGGTTGCAGTAGCAGCTGCTTTCCAGTTGGCAGCAGTTCCTCTGGTGGGTGGTGTTCACAGCTGTGTTGGCTCTTCTGGCTGGTGGGGGGAGGCTTCACGTACAGCTGCTGTTCCACAGACAGAGGTTGTGGTGATCAGGAGGCTGCGGTGATCAGGGGGCTGCTGTTGCTTGGATCTGCTGCGTTGATTTAAAGGCACAAAATACAACAGAGCACGGCACAACGTACCAGGCACTGAACACAGGTATATTCACAATATTAATAACCCGAAATAAAGGTGACCACCCGAATTAAGAGAATTAGGGGATAAGGGAGAAAGAAGAGGAGAAGATAAAAGAGAGAGCAGAAAAGAAAAATAAGAAAAAAACAAACAAAAAAGGAGTGCAAAAATAGAATTGGGAAAAAAGAGGGGGGAAAAAAGAGAGCGAAAAAAGAGAATGAAGTAGAAGCGGGGAAGAGACTATTTGTATGAGGAGCAAACTCCAATAGAACTCCCACTAATCTCAACAAATTCCAGCAACAGATCCCTGGAGATGAATGCAAACTACAAACCACCAATAATATCAAGAGGGGTAAGGGAAAACAGAAGGACAAAAATAACCGGTGTGGGGTGGGGGAGGGAAGGGAAAAACCAGCAGAAAAAAAAAAAGAAAAAGAAAAAGAAAAAGAACCTCACAACCAGTCCTAAAAAAGAAGAAGAAAAAACACAAAACAAAACAAACAAACAAATAAAAAAAAAACAAAGCCCAATATATTCAACAATCAAGAAAACAATAGAAAGTTAAGAGGAAAAAAAAAATGTTTGGAAAGTGAAGAAGGATAAAGAATAGGTGTATAAGGATTTAGAGCAGTAGATTGGAAATAGGATATATAAGTAGGGTGGAATTAGACAGGGGGATAAAAGAAGGAATTCGGAAAATATGAAGCAGGAATAGGGTAAGAGAAACAGGACACCAAAAGGGGAAAAGTAAGGAAGAGGGTTTTAGCAAAGAGGTGAAATTGATATAGGGAAAATTAATGCTAAAGGAACGATGAAAATAGAATGGAGAACACTAATCCCAAAAGAAAATAAAGAGAAAATAAAATGGCACTTTAAAAAATGGCAAAATGGTAGCAGTAATAATACTGGTTAAAAATAAAAATGTGGTAATTGAAAGGGTAAAATCAGGTGATGGAAAAAGAAGAAAAAGAATAAAAAATTGGTTTCTTAGTAAAAAGGCGAAAAAAAAAAAAAAAAGAAAAATAAAAAATTTGCAGTAGTGATGGTCTTTCTGTTCTTCTACTCTTCAGCCTGGTTCGCCTTAGTCCTGCCAGGTATTTAGGAGAGTGTTGAATTTCCCTGCATTACACTGTTCCTCCGTGTTGTAAATCACAGTCCTGATTTTAAAGCAGGCCGTATTTGTGATCCAGCCTGCCTTAATTTGTATTCCTCTAAGAGTCAGTTTGTGGCTCAGCCTCTGGGTGGCAGTGTTTTTGGGTTGGCCTCTGAGGCTATATAGCTTCTCTATCCTTTTTTAATCCTTACCCTGCTCTGTGTTGTTGGTGGGACTGAAAGTCCCTTTATAGGCCAGACCCTGGTAACTCCCAGGGACTAATCAGCTTGTTTTAATCCTTTATCTCATACAGGGTGGAATCTGGGTGTGGCTGTGCTCCTTGCCTGGGGGGCTGGGGGGAGGAATTCTACCCTCTGGAGGGAGTGGCTGCTCCAGTCCTGAGCCCAGGGGTGTCTCAGCACTCATTTCGCTGCCACTTCCTCCGGCTCCCCCTCTTTCCTCAGCCTCTCCCCAGATTCCCCTCGTCTGCACCTTCACCCTCTCTTCAGCACAGGTGAGTGTCTGTATCCGAACTGTCCTATGAGCAGGGTTCAGTGAAAACAAAGAAACAGACAAACGCCGGCCGGCCGCGGAAACGCTCCTCTCTTACCGGTCTGGGAAACGCTCCTCTCTTACCAGCACTGCATGATCTGGGAAACGCTCCTCTCTTATGGGCACTGCATGGTCCGGTCAGTTCCTCAGGATGCCCCCTTTAGTCTCAGTTCTCCTCAATCACAAAATCCAAATCTCAAATCTCCTGGCGCCAGCAAACCCACGGAACTCCTTACCCCGGTCAGGGTCTGTGTCTGTCCCAAGAGACGCGGCTGTCTGCCATGCGGTCTCCCTCCGACCCTCTGGGCTCAGGTCTGGCAAACTTTCCTGCCCAGATCCCTGGTTTTTAACCTTTCCAGGGGAGGTCTGCCCTTCCTGGCTGCAAACCGTCTCACCAGCTGAGTAAATTTGCCAATTCGGGGTGGGTGTTATTAGTTTCAGCTGCTTACTCTGTTTGCTCCAGGACAAGACCTGGGACACGTCTGCCTATATCGCCGCCATCTTGCTCCTCTCAAGATTCTATTATTATCCTTATTTTACTGAGGAGCCTGGGTTCAGCTCTAGACTCCAGGTCATAGAGGAGAGAAGTTGGCCAAGTACTGAGTACAGCCCCCTGACTTCTCCTGGACAATATGGCCTTTCTGTGATAGCAACAGATGTTAAAAACCTCAGAAATGATTTGAAAAATCATGGATATAATCAGAGAGCCTAGGTCTTACCAGTTGAAGTCATTTTTAGAGACCACTTATGTAGCCCTTGTTTTAAAGCAAGTTTTGACATCATCAACCTGTTTCAAGCCTCCAGATTCTCATTTGCAGAAGCTTTATTTTTATTCAGTGGTAAAGGCAGGACCTGCAAGACAGCAAGAGGAAAAGGATGGAGTAGTTGCAAGTCTTGCATAGGCTTTATTCACTGATAAAAAACATGATGTTACTTTATTTATTCTTTATTTTTTTATTATTCAAAGTATTACAGATAGTAGTGAATATGTCTCCTTTTTCCCCCATTGACCTCCCTCCAGGCCTCCCCCACCCCCTGGCACATGCCCTCACCCCCCTAGTGTCTGTGTCCATTGGTTGTGCTTATATGCATGCATACAAGCCCTTTGGTTGATTTTTTACCTCATCCCCCAACCCTCCCCTTCTGCTGTGCAGAAGCTTTTTATTTTGATGTAGTCCAATTTGTTTATTTTTTCCTTAGTTTCCATTGCCCTAGGAGCTGTATTGGTAATGATATTGCTATGACAAATGTCTGCTATTTTGCTGCCTATGATTTCTTCTAAGATTTTTATTGTTTCCCATCTTACATTTAAGTCCTTTATCAATTTTGAGTTTATTTTTGTGTATGGTGTAAGTTGGTGGTCTAGTTTCATTTTCTTGCATGTATCTGTCCAATTTTCCCAACACCATTTACTGAAGAGACTGTCTTGACTCCATTGTATTCTCTTGCCTTCTTTGTCAAATATTAATTGAACATAATGGCTTGTGTCAATTTTGGGTTCTCTGTTCTATTCCACTGGTCTATATGAATATTCTTGTGCCAGTACCAGGCAGTTTTGAGAACAGTGGCTTTGTTGTATAGCTTGATATCTGGTATAGTGATTCCTCTGACTTTGTTCTTCTTTCTTAAGATTGCTGCAGCTATTCGGGGTCTTTTTTTTATTCCAGATGAATTTCTGGAGAGTTTGCTCTAGATCTTAAAATTGGTATTTTAATGGGGATTGCATTGAATTTATAGATTGCTTTGGGTTGTATGGACATTTTAATGATGTTGATTACTAATCCATGAACATGGTATATTCTTCCATTAGTTTATATCTTCTTCTATCTCTTTTTTCAGCACCCTGTAATTTTCTGAGTACAGGTCCTTTATCTCCTTGGTTAATTTTATTCCTAGGTATCTTAATTTATTTTTTTTTGCAATGGTAAATGAGATTTTTTTTTAGTTTCTCTTTCTGTGAGTTCATTATTGGTGTATAAAAAAGCCATAGACTTCTGGGTGTTAATTTTGTATCCTGTTACAGTGCCAAATTCATTTATTAAGTCTAGGAATTTTTTGATGGAGTCTTGGTGTGGGTCTTTTGGGGGTCATCTGTGTTTGGGACTCTCTGTGCTTGTGTGACTTTTTTTTGTTCCCCATAGCAGGGAAGTTTTCTGTCATTATTTCTTCAAATAGGATCTCTAATCCTTGCTGCTCTTCTTGTCCTTCTGGCACCTTCAGCCTTGTGCGTGTGCTGAGAATCAGGGTCCCCCGGCGTGCGTCGACAATCAGAGTCCCTGTGTGTGCCGAGAATCAATGTCACTGGTGCTCAGTGCAGCCTCGTGTGTGCCAAGAATCAGTCCATGTGTGCGCATGCCGATAATCAGAGCCCCTGGCCTGCTAGTCGGGCTGGGTTGCACAGCTGCACTGTGTCAGCGGGAGGCCCTCTCACGCACTGCAGGTCATGCAGGCCCTAAGTCACTGCAGTGGACTGGTGGGGAGGGGGATGCACTCTGTGACTCACAGGAATCTGTAGCCAGGATGTCTGGAGTCTCGGTGTCTGTGGGTCTGCAGCTGTGGTAGCAGGTCTTTGTCCAGAGTGGCTGTAGGGTCCTGGTTTGCGTCTGAGGCCAGTCTGGGTGGTGGTGAGGCTGGGATCCTAGTCACAGTAGTTGTGCCCTTCAAGATGGTGGTTTCTGTGCCAGTGCCGGCTGCCTGGGAGTGTTTGTAGTGGCAGCAGGGTTTCGCAGTCTAGTCTAAGGCTGCCTGGTCTGCCAGCCCCCAATAGTCCTGCAGGATCTAACTGTCCCTAGCTCTCTCTCTCTCTCTCTCTCTCTCTCTCTCACACACACACACACACACACCACACATGTCCACACACTCCCCTTTTGCAACCTCACTCTCTCCCTCACTGCCATCCTGCCGGTCACCATCTTCCTAAACCTCGTATCACCATGATGATACTTTGGATGTTATTTTGTGCCCATTTCGTGCTGATTCACTGTAAATAAAGTCCATGGTGTATGATGAGCATAAGGGTTGGCACATATATAAACATAAAAAGTTGCTAAACAGGATTCAGGGTAGGGGCAGTGGTATATGGAGATGTAGCTAATATTTGAATTTAAAATATGAATTTAAATGTAGGAAGAGTACATAGGGCTAATTTGGTGGGAACAACACTTTTTCAGCATTTTCAAGTCAGTATAGTAGTTTGGAGTGTTTATTAAAAAAACAGATGTCAGTCACTAGTATAATAAAACATCTGCAATATACTGATAACATATGATTCTAAAATATAACAAATGTATATAAATAAGCATTTTTAATTCCTTTGCATATTAAGAGGACTGGTTTTCTTATTAGATGCTTTTCCTAAGTCAACACACAACTTATTATCCTTTCCTCTGGAACCACTGTGGGGCCATTCCTTTCTAACTGATGCATCTACATGGTAAGTCCAATGTTTTCTCTTTTGGAATTTCTCCAGCTATATGACATCACTGAGTAATGCATATCAACTTTACTCCATTTCCCCTCACGCCATCTTGGTACTTGGGTATAAAGGGTATAGAGGGTTTGAAATTGTAGGAGTTGGAAAAATTAATTCATCTGGAACTCTCCTTTTAATTTTTAGGCTGTATAAACATAACAAATACTTTCTAACTGTTAAAAAAAAGAGTGTAGATAATAAGGACACACAAGCCAGTTGTGAGTGTTTTTATTATAGATAATATTTTTATGAGGATATATAAGTTGTATGTTAATAAATTAGTTGAACTAATTTAAACCCTAATTTCCACAGCTTAAGTTGAAAATTAAATTATTTAATTAATGGGGAATGAATGTGGTGAAGTTCTAGAATCTAGAACCCAGCCACTTTTACATTTCAAATGCAAGAACACACAAAAAAATCTCAATATTTGGGTTTATAAGTTAAGTATTTTCCTCTTTGGCCTAAGTAAGATTTCTGAATCTGAAAACAGCTGGCAGAGGTGAAGAGGGGACTTGGGATATTACATGGAGTAGTACTATCCTCTTTTCCAATGGTAACCACCAATCTATTGTCTGCGTCTATGAGTTTGTTTTTGTTATGTTTGTTTATTTGTTTATCCCACATACGATTAAACTCATACAGTATTTGTCTTTCTCTACCTGACTTTACTTAGTATAATACTATTAAGTTCTGTCCATGCTATTGCAAATGGCAAGATTTCATTTTTTAAGGCAACTCTACTATTTGTTTATTATTTCGAATAGTTTTTTTTTTTTTTTTTGGTGGAGTCCTTAGGGTTTTCTATATATAAACATATGTAATCAACAAATAGTGACAGTTTTACTTCTTCCATTCCGTTTTGGATAATTTTTATTTTTTTCCCTTGCTTAATTGCTCTGGAAAGACTTCTAATACTATGTTTTTTAAAATTGATCTTTATTGCTAAAAGTATTATAGATATCCCCATTGTCCTCCCCTTCCCCCATTGACCTCCTATACCTCATACCTGCCCCTCTCAGGCCTTCACCACACTATTGTCTGTGTCCATGGGTCATGCATATATGCATATAAGTTCTTTCCCCAGTTAATCTCTCCACCCCCAGCCCCCGCCTTCCCTCTGCCAATACTATGTTGAATAAAAGTGGTTAGAGTGTGCATCCTTTTCTTGTTCCTGATCTTAGAGGAAAAGTTTTCAGTATGATGCTAGCTATGGATTTATCATATATAGCTTTTATTATGTTGAGGTACTTTCCTTCTATACCAATTTTATTGAGAGCTTTTATCATAAATGGATGTTGAATCTTGTCAAATGTTTTTTTCTGCATTTGATCAGATTTAAACCTGCATTTTGTTAATGTGGTGCATCACATTGACGAATTTGTAGATATGGAACCATCTTTACATCCCTGGAATAAATCCTACTTGATCATGACATACCATCCTTTAAATGTATTGTTTTATTCAGTTTGCTAATATTTTGGTGAGGATTTTTACATCTATGTTCAACAGAGATATGGGCCTGTAATTTCCTTTTTTGTGGTTGTCCTTGTCTGGTTTTGGTATTAGAGTAATGTTGGACTAGTAAAATAAGTTAGGAAGTATTCTTTTCTTTTCAGTTTTTGGGAAGAGTCTGAGAAATATAGGTCTAAAGTCTTCTTTGAATGTTTGGTAGAATTCACCAGTGAAGCCATCTGGTCATGGACTTTGTTTTTTAGGAGGTTTTTTAAATTATTATTTCAATGTCCTTACTGGTCATTGGTCTAGTTAGATTCTAGATTCTTTATTTCCTTATTACAGTGTTGAAAAGTTGTATGATTCTAAGAATTTATACATTTTTTTCTAGTTTGTCCTATTTGTTGGCATAGAGCTGTTTTTAGTAGTCTCTTAAGATCCTTTGTAATTCTGTGGTATCCATTATAACTTCTCTTTCATTTCTGATTTTGTTTATTCAAGCCTTTTCTTTTAGTAGTGTATCTTGTGAAAGGTTTCTCAATTTTATTTTTTTCAAAGAACTATTAGTTTTATTGATCTTTTCTATTGTCTTTTTCATCTCTATTGCATTTATTTCCACTGAGATATATATTATTTCCTTTTTTTCTACTGAATTTGGTCTTTGTTTGCTCTTCTTTTACTAGTTCATTTAGGTATAACTTTAGATTGTTTATTTGAGATTTTCCTTGTTCCTTAAGGTAAGCCTATATTGCTATAAACTTCCCTCTTAGTACCACTTTGCTGCATCCCATAGACTTTGGTATGTGATATCTTTATTTTTATTTTTCTATGAGTATTTTTTGATATCTCTGATTCCTTCATTGACCCAATAGTTGTTCAGTAACATTTTGTTTAATCTTCACACATTTGTCATTTTTCCAGCTTTCTTCTTATAGTTATTTCTAGTTTCATACCATTGTGGTCAGAAAATATACTTGATAAATTTGTTGAGACTTGGTTTGTGTCCCAACACATGGTCTATTCCTGAAAATGTTCCATGTACACTTGAAAGAAAGTGTATTCTGCTGCTCTTGTGTGGGATGTGCTGTATATATTGATTAAGTTCATATGATCTTGTGTCATTAGGCAATTTTTCTTTGTTGGCCTTTTGTCTGGATGATCTATTGATTGATGTAAGTGGGTGTTAAAGGTGCCCTACTATTATTGTGTAGCTGTCAACTTCATTTAGGTCTGTTAGTAAATGCTTTATATATTTTTGTGCTCCTATGTTGGGTGCATATTTATTAGTAAATGTTATGTCTTTTTGATGGATTGTCCCTTTTATCAATGTATAATATCCATCTTTGTCTCTTGATATCATTTTTGGCTTGAAGTCTATTTTGTCTGATATAAGTATGGCTATAACTTGATTTCTTTTGGCTACCATTTGCTTGGAGTATCATCTTTCACCCCATTCACTTTGAGCCGCTGTCTTTAGAGTTGAGATGAATCTCCTGATGATAGCATATATAATTGGGTCTTGTTTTTCTTTCTTTTTTTTTTTTAAATCAGCCACTCTGTGCCTTTTGATTGGTGAGTTAAATTCATTTACATTTAGGGTGATTATTGTTATATGAGGTGTTACTACTGCCATCTTATCTTTTATTTTCTAGTTGGCCTATAACTGCATTATTTTCCCTTGTGTTTCTGTCTGTCATTTTAGTTTGGTGGTTTTCTATGATGTTTTTCTCAATTTCCTTTTTTTTCTGTTTTGTGTCTCTACTCTGGATTATTATTTTGTGGTTATAATGAAGTTTATATAATGTCTCATAGATAAAGTAGTCCTTTTCTGCTGATAGCATCCTAGTTACTAGAGTAGGTAATATTTCTATGCCCACTGTACATATGTGGAAATGGGCCTGAGGTGGTTGAATAACTTGCCTATGTTCACACAGCAAGTGCCAGAGGAGGAATTTCATATCAGGCAGTTGGGCTCCATAGCCCAAGTCTATAACCACGAATGCTTTGTTGTCTTTTAACTCAATGTCTTACCTCTCAGTTAGCCTTGTGCTGCTGTCAGATTTAATGTTCTTAAAATACCACTTCAAATATATTTTTTTTTCTGTACTTGAAAGCTTTATTGGCTTTTTCCCAAACACGGAGTAAAATCCAACCTGGGCAGTATATTGTATGGTTCTATTCTAGCTTGCTAGTACCACCTTCTTTATTGCACCATCTGCTCACTGTCTCTTTTACCCACACCCCCACCCACTCTGCCCTGAGATTACTACATGCTTTTTGAATCTTTGGTTATGCCATTTTCTCTGCTAAGTATTTTCTCCCTGCTCACCTCCTCTTTCCCAGCTATTCAAACTCAGCACATTACTTTCCTTCAGCAAAGAGTGACCAGGATGCCATGGGATTCTAAGCTGTGCCAAGAGACATAGGAATGTTTATCCTGAAGCCAAGAAGACTTATAGAAACAAAATAGGCCATCCTATCTAATAAAAGACAAAAAGGGTAATTAACCTTACCTCTGCTATGCTTCCCATCGGCTAATCAGGGCGATATGCAAATTAACTGCCAACAAAGATGGCAGCTGGCAGCCATGCAGCTGAAGCGAACATGAGGCTTGCTTGCTCCAGTGATGGAGGAAGCCAAGGTTCCTGGCCTGCCGCGGCCTGGCTCTGAGCCCGAAAGCAACAAAGTTTCAATTATAGAAGCTAAAGAAACCCCAGATTCCTACTTTCAGCTGGCCGAGGCCTCAGAGCTGGGAGCGCCAGTGATGACAATAATGTTTCAATTATAGAAGGTAAATAAATCCCAGAATAAAAAAAAGAAAAAGAAAAAAAAGGAGAGGCTGGGAGCTTCAGTCGCTGGCCAGCCTGAAAACAGCCATCAGCCCCTCATCCAGGCTGGCCAGGCACCCCAGTGGGGACCCCCACCCTGAAGGGGGTGTGACCAGCTCCAAACAGCCATCAGCCCCTCACCCAGGCTGGCCAGGCACCCCAGCGGGACCCCCACCCTGATCCAAGACACACTTCAGGGCAAACCAGCCAGCCCCCACCCGTGTACCAGGCCTCTATCCTATATAGTAAAAGGGTAATATGCAAACTGACCCTAACAGCAGAACGCCTGGGAATGACTGGCCACTTAATTCAGGAGCTGCCCCCTGGTGGTCAGTGTGCTCCCACATGGGGGAGCTCTGATCAGCCACAAGCCAGGCTGATGGCTGCCAGTACAGCGGTGGTGGTGGGAGCCTCTCCTGCCTCCTCAGCAACGCTGAGGATGTCCGACTGCAGCTTAGGCCTGCTCCCCGCTGGCAAGTGGACATCCCCTGAGGGCTGCTGGGCTGCCAGAGGGATGTCTCATTGCCATCTTAGGCCCAATCTCCCGGGGAGCAGGCCTAAGCCAGCAGGTAGTGGTCATCCCCCGAGAGGTCCTAGACTGCGAGAGGGCACAGGCCGGGCTGAGGGACCCCACTTCCCCCCCGAGTGCACAAATTTTTGTGCACCAGGCCTCTAGTCTTTAATACAAATGCTGCCATGTGGAAAAGGCTTGGAATAGTTTTGTTCAGCCTGAGGTGCAACAGCTAAGACTTGTGGATACAAAGGAGTAAATGGAAGACAGCATGTCCTTTATGGGGAGTTCAATTTTAAAATATAAGAACACTAAAAAATAGGTTATCTTTACAGCAAACTATATTCTGTGGTCCACGCTGGTGCACAAGGTCTTCCTGATGGGTCAAAACCAGATTCAAAATTCAACTTCTTTCTTTACATGGCAACTACCCAGAGATCACAATGTTACTGGATTTTATTCTGTTAACTACAGGAGATGTCTGAATTAAAGCTTATTAAATTTTAGTATTCATAAACTAAAATATGTGCCCTTATCAGCTTCCTGAGTAGTATTAAGTTAACAAATGGTGCTCAGCAATTGACAGCATGGCAAACTATTGTGTGTACTTATAAGTAGAGATAGAGATAAGGCACTCTTGGGAAAGTCCCAGACACACACATGGCTTCATGATTAATTGCTGCCTTTCTTTTTAAACTATGAAACTTGATAATATTTATGATCATTTATAATAGTCTGTTTTTAATAAAAAATTATTAGCTTAGCATCATTATCTATTTAGTTAATTATATAAGTTGTTTTAATAACACTAGTTTATTGTGGGCTATATTTTCTTAAAGAGCACTTGAACCTATAATTTTCCATTAACTAGACTTTAAAACTATGGATTTAGTTCAAATATGAGTTATCCTTACCTTTATTGACATATCTCTATGTATAGAAACTCAATCCCCATCTCTCCCACTTCCAAATCGCTTTGCTTATTCAATGGTTTCATTATTATTACTACCATGTATCTACCACTCCACTCATAATAAAAGCAGATGGGCCCTGGGGTCTTTTGTGTCTCCCAAGTTTGCTTCTGACAAAAATGTCTACTTGGTTATATATAAAGCAATGAGGATTAAAAAACAAGATGGATGATTCAATTTAATGGCCTTTGCATTTCCTTCTGATTTTGAATTTTTATGCTCTCCAGACTTCTGCAATGAAACCTGCTAACCATCCACTGTTTTAAACTCAGGGAAGCTGTATCACATATTTAGCATTCTTACAGTTTTCTCTTCACCAGTGAAAGTTACAGCATGATTGGGAAGTGTACTGGGCAGGGCTTTTGACTTCTACCTTGCTAGGAAGGGTTTCCTTTGGACCTAAAACACTGAAATTAAGGGTTCAAAAGAGAAGTAAAAATGTGTACCTATTCCATAAAAATCAATCTAACTTATGTTGTTATTGAGCAGTTCTCTTTTACAAATAGTTCTTAAATTTTAAGAACAGCCAGTGCTTTGACAGAGTGTTTTAAAAAAGGAATGATTATTCATGCAGACAGCAGCAAGGTATGCCAATAGTGTTTCATTTCACACCATTAAAGGCTTTCCCTAAAAGAAACAGTAATCTTTGTGATGAGCATGTGGAACTATTTCTTCAATACAAATCCAATTTATTTTGGCCAGCTGATTGGTGCTTGCAGTCAGATCATTGAACATGATATTAATTATTCATTAAGGTACTTGGAAGGACAGAATTTGCATTCTCTTGCAGTCAAAATTGATGAGATTTTGCATTTGTACTATAGGAATAGTTCCCAACTCAATGCTAAAACTCAATATAATCTTAATACAAATTTTGAAAAAGACACCAATAATTTGAACTTTCTCATATCCACAGAACATTTGTTTTATTGGACCCTTATGCCCTATTAAAAGTGTGTTGAAAATATTCTTTTTGTATCTAATCATATGAATATGGCTTTAAAAAAATCTCAAGAACGTTTCAAATGAAAGGTCATAATCACTATAATAGAGCTTAAAAAATTGTGATTTGGAGAACAAAATTGCAACTCATATCTTATAAAAGACATTTACTATAGCACATCTTCAACATTTTGGTTTTCAGATAAGAAAATATTGGGACTATAACCATCTTTAATAGAGAGGCAAGTAGTGTTCTCATAGATTAGAAACACCGAGCACAAAACAGACTTGTCTGAAATCAGGAATATGATTGGAGATAATGCATACAGCCAGGCCCTTTTAGTTTCATATAACAGACTTGGTCTGAGATTCTGACTTGTTTCTGTAGCTACAAATAGATCTATAGCATGCAGGCTACCACCATTGCCACTCCATTTATCTCATACTCTCAGGGGTGTATGAAATGCTGTGCTAGTACCTGGCTGGGAGGGAGCTGGGGCAGGCATGTCTGACACTGGGCTTTCCTCTAGAGGCAGAAGTGGCTAGTAGCACTGACTGATGATTTTCTGTATCATGTTATTAAGTCTGTAAAGAAATTTTACTTCCAAAGGCTGGGCATGCTTTGGAAGGAGATACTTATAGGGGAAGGTATATGTGTTAAGGGGGTCATGTATTGGTTAGGATGCCTCTGGCCACAAGTAACAGAAAGCCTAGACTCCAGCAGGCTTGAACAATAAGGAGACATATCTCACATAACTGGGAGTCAGAGGCAAAGCAGGCTCCAGGCATAGTGATCAAAGACCCAATGATGGTATCAAGGGCCCTGATACTTTCCATTTTTCTGCTCTGCAACCTTCTAAGGCAGTGGTTCTCAACCTTCCTAATGCAGCGACCCTTTAATACAGTTCCTCATGTTGTGGTGACCCCCGACCATAAAATTATTTTCGTTTCTACTTCACAACTGTAACTTTGCTACTGTTATGAATCGTAATGTAAATATCTGATATGCAGGATGTATTTAGGCGACCCCTGTGAAAGGGTCGTTCGACCCCCAAAGGGGTCATGACAGCGTTGAGAACGGCTGTTCTAAGGGCTGTTTCTCCTGTGGTTGCGACATGATCACCAATGCCAATTTGGGTACATGCTTCCTTATTCATAACCATCAGGAGAAAGAGTGAGAAGTCTTTCTCCAGAGCATGGAATATACATTCTTCCTCTTGGTATGACTGGCCCATCCCAGGTTATGTGCTCATATCAGGACCTAAGTAATCACTATCAGAAAAATTCTGTGTGCATATGGGGTCCTTTTTTACAATTTCAGGGAATAGGGTAGATGCCTGGATAACACTGTTAGAAAGGATGAAGAGGAAAGATGAATCTGAGTCAGAACCAAAATGTATGCTACCGAAGAAGAGGAGTGCTCTTCTTTACTTAGGGGACGCATGCATCTGGGACACCTTTCATTTAGATTCTTACCTTAGTCGTCTGTCTTCCTTTCTCCATTTCTCCTTTCTCCCTCTCAGGCTTTAGTAAATGCCTCTGGGATTGCTATGATGGCTTGATAATGGTCTGTTTTTCATGTGATCTATATTTTACAAACCTCTTCAGGTATCTTTATCCCCTCTAAGTTTGAGATAATGGTGAAAACACTTTTGATACATATTGCTCCATGTTTCACTAGAAAAGTTGTATTAATATGTGTATGTTTCAGCTCCAGGTGAGTGTTCAATTTCTATTCCTTGAAAGCATCAAAGTAGAAAATAGATTAAGAAATAATAATATGTTGTTTTGTTTTGAAAATTATATTTTTGAAACACTGCATTTTAAAAAACCTTATTTTAATATATTTTTTAAAAATTGCATTTTATTTATTTGAATTAAGATTTCATATTTTTATTTGCCCTTCATGTATCTTCTTTTTGTGGTTACCTGAGCCTTTTGCCCATTTATTAACTGGGATGAGAGTTTCTTGGTTGATTAATGAAGTTGTGCGAGATTGATTATATTAATGGTCCCAAATTTTCACCTTTCCTTATATCCATTATACTCTTTGTTCTGTTACTGTGGAGTTCCTCCTTTAAAAGCAGAGTCTTTCTCCACCCACATGACTTGCGTTGGTCCCTAGAATGAGGCAGAAGTGATTGTGTGCCCCTTTTGAGCCTAGGCCCCAACAGCTTTGCATATTTCCGTTTTCCCTCCGGTACCTCTGCCACCATCATGAGGACATGCCAGGACTGGCTTGCTGGAGGATGAGCAGCATGCGCAAAAGAGCAGAGGCCATTGTAAACCAGTTGACATTAGTTGACCCCAGACAAGAGAGTGAGCCCAACCACAATCAGTAGAGCCATGTAGTTAATCCCTAGCTGACCTCGGTCTGTGAACCAAAAATGATTTTTATAGTACTCTTTTGAAGCTTTGGCTGTTTGTTAGGCATTGTTGTTTTGGAAATAGAAAACTAATGCAACTATTATCCTCTTTCATCCATTAGTTACAAACATGCCCTAAATCTTGCCTTTTAATTTTGCTTATAGAAGTTTAAGAGGTTTATATAACCAAGTCTGTGTTTCCCTTCATGATTGCTTCCATTGTTCTAATGTGTAGAAAATCTTTCTTCACTGAGAAATCAGAAATATATACATATATTTTATTTAATTTTTACATATATTTGGATTATTTTGTTATGTGGTATGATCTGAGACTATAGAATTTTTTTTCCAGAATAAATTTGGCTCTGAGATTATATATCAATGTTTACTTTTTAAAATATTATTTTAATGGTATTTAAGGTATTCTAGTTTTATAATATGTTCTAATACTTGTAAGGATTAGATATCACCCATTTATGAAAATACCAAAAACAAAGTTTAAAAAAGGAATAAACCAACAGATAAACTTTAGAACCACTTTGGTAACCCCATCTCCTAATTCTGTTGCACTTTTAATGGGCATTTTATTAAAACTTTAAATGAATTTGGAAAGACCTGTATCTTTACACTAGTCAACCATCTCACTCATAATTATGCCAAATGTTATTTTTAAGTCATTTATGTATTTTAGTTTATTTTCTTATGTCTTACACACTTTTAAAATGTTTTCTCTAATTTTTTTCAACTGTTATTGTTATTAGAATTTCCCCCTTATTTCTTGAGTATTGTGAACTTAGATTTTTTTGTGTGTATTTACCACAAATCAAACTATATTTTCAGAATTATTAACTTGAATAGATGGTTGATTTCATGCTTTAATTAAAAAGGAAACTACTTTATTCCTTTGAATGAATAAGGTAGGCAAAGATGGAATCAAACCAGAAAACCCAGCTCTCCTTCCTTCTGAGGAACAGTATTGGAGAGTTACAGTTGCAGATGACTTTCTTTTTTAAAAAACATATTTTTATTGATTTCAGAGAGGAAGAAAGAGGGAGAGAGAGATAGAAACATCAATGATGAGAGAGAATCATGGCTCAGCTGCCTCCTACAGGCTCCTTACTGGAGATGGAGTCTGCAACCCGGGCATGTGCCCTTGACTGAAATTAAACCCGGGACCCTTCAGTCCACAGGCTGATTCTCTATCACTGAGCCAAACCAGCTAGAGCTAGAGGATTTGCAATGTAAATATCAGATTAGCAGGAAAGGCCTGCATGATGGTAGGTAAAAGGAAGAGGGGCTCCTTCTTCTCTGCTAGTTGGTGGTAGCAGGAGACTCTGTCATCTTCATCTCTGGGGACAGAGGATAGGGGTTTGTGCCCCAGTACATTTTCTGTGAACCACAGCCCTTGTAAGAATGTTGATAAACATCCTACTCTGCCAGGACCACTCTGTTTTGTGCCTATTGTCCTAATATAATTATATTAACAGTTCCCTCTTTCACTTTCAAAAAGTATTCTGGCCTGGATGATGAATTACACAGCTCCCCTATCATACTGTACCATGAAGCAGTGACTGGAGTTGCACAGCCACAGTATTCTTAGAGTGAGAACTGAGACGCAGAGAACAGGTGCTTAGCGCTATAAGACTCAGACTGATGATGAGGAGCGCAAAGACCACCTATGTGAGCACAGGCGCCCACTCCTGTCTACAGAGCTGTGCGTTTTAATGGAGGGAGAAACAGCAAAGGAGAATGCTTTTATGAGTTTTTGCACCAACTCTGGCACCACTACCAGAGCCTTCTTTATAGAGCCCTGGACTATTGTAAAGGTGTCCCACAATTCACGCAAGAAGTAATTTTGATAGAAAACACAGGTTTATAATTAAAAATTGTAAATTTCTTATTGATTCATAAAGTATACAATATAGGGTTATGTATGAAATAGCATATCGGGCAAATGTCCTCCATGGCTTTGCTGGCACATACGCACTCTTTTGTTATTGCTTGAGCAGCCGCATTTTCAAAAAAGAATGGTCTGATGATGCCTCCAGTCCAAAATCTGCACCAAACAGTGACACGTTGTGGATGTATTTGTTTTTCAACAATCACTCGTGGATTTTCTGAACCCCAAATGTGACAATTTTGTCGATTAACCAAGCCATCAAGATGAAAATGAGCCTCATCGAAATTCAGCCACATTTATGCAAAATGGTCATGAAAAATTTCAACAAAAGAGTGTGTATGTGCCAGCAAAGCTGTGGAGGCCATTTACCCGATATGCTATTCTATACATAACCCTATACTGTATACTTTATGAATCAATAAGAAATTTACAATTTTTAATTATTCATACTTTATGAATAAATAAAAAATTACAATTTTAATTATAAACCTTTGTTTTCTATCAAAATTACTTCTTGTGTGAATTTTGGGACACCCTTTATTTGCTTAATTCGAGTAGAACAGAGTTTGGTGCATCCTGGAACAGCAACTAGGTGAATCACCTCAAACCCAAGCAACAAGCAAGGTTCATGCTGGGGAAGCAGCAGGGGGAGGAGAGAGGAGAGCGGAGAGAATATTTGCAGAGTGAAATCCCCCATTCTGGGGGAAGCCCATGCCCTTCCTGTGTTATTGAAGGCCTGAGAGGCAGCATCAGATGCTGGTTGTCCTTGCCCTGCATGACTTGATGACCTCACTGGGTGTCATCATCTTCCCAGAGCCTTCTCCTCAGAGATTATTGACAAAAGTGCAGACTCTTGGGAACTTGGTACATGAAGGAGGTCTTACATTAGGTGTTTTCATACCTTTCCCATCCCCGCTGCCCCCAAGCTGTTGGCCTTTTGTTCTTTAGCACATGTGGTTTGCTCCTATCATTTCCCTAAAACAGCAGTTCCCAAGTGTCCTCTGTCACGCTCCAATTCTGAGGGGTAAGAAGAGATTAACCAAGAAAAAGGGGGTAGATTTAGGAACTGGAATTGTTTCATGTCAGTCTGCATCTGTCTTCTCTCACTTCAACTTGAGGTTCTTAGTGAAGTTCTCATAGCAGCCAGGGCATGAATGTAGCTTTGAAGGGTTGTGTCAAAGACTCAGGAAAACAATTTTCCAGAAAGTGAATTGATCTGGAGAGGCGAGAGGGGTCATATTGTGGAGCTCGGAGTGACGTGATAAAGGAGACTAGATGATAAATTTAGCTATGCATTGCCCCTTGCTGGAGAGGACAGACAAGCAGCGAGAGACAGGAAAAGGGGTCTGTTATGGACACTGTTGCAATATTAGCACAGGTAGAATATGGTAAAGGCCCGAAGCAAGGTGTCAGCAACAGGGACAGATGCAAGAATAATGGAGAACTGTGCAAGACATGACCCAGTCACTCTGGTGGTGACAACCAGCAGTAGCTAGGGTGTATTACCAGCAGCTAAAATCTGAGACCTCACTATGTGCCACACACTGTGCTGATTGAACACAATCCTTAGATTATCTCATTTAATCCTCCCAAGGACACTGAGGCAATATTTGCATTTTACTAATTAAGAAATAGAGATCTATAGAGGTGAAGTCATTTAAATAGCCTAGAGCTAATAAGCAATGCCTCTCACTTTGAGACTGCAGAGCTCCAGAAATACTGTGGGGACCAAGAAATGAGGTTCCAGCTGCCCAGAGAAACTGTGCAGAGGGGACGATGACCAGGAGGAGCAGGTGGCATCCTCCCTTCTGAATTTTGTGGCCTTGAGCAACTGATAATGCTAATTTCACCACAGAGGAGATGGGTTTAGTCCTGGGTTTAGGGGTGGTTAGTGAGGGGATTTGAGAAAAAAGAGTGGTCTGATTTATTTGGAAGGCAGTGTAGGTGGGACAGGTCTAACAATGAAGGCCACCAACCGGGTGCTCTAGGGGTTTTGAAGAGCTCTAGTGCTTATGATATTAATTTCAATCTAACATTTATTTGAAGAAAAGTGATAAAGTCACTTTTCCCCATTGTCTGAAATGGGTGTTAAAATCCTATTAAAAATCTGAAGATGACTGAAGACTGTCCTCAGGAGGATAAACAGTTTCTAGCTTTAGTAAAATAACTATCAAATATGTCAAGTATTTACTTTCCATTGTAGTTATAATGGTACTTCAATATCTCCCATGGTTGGGCTGGGCGGGGGAAGGAGAGGCATTTGTATAATTTAAAAAAGTAAATTATGATGCCAAATATTCTTCACAACAATTTTGAGTCAGTTTCTGAGCAGGTCTATAGAGGCTGTTAAAATGTGAGATTACAGCAGAAAACCAATTTCAGCATAAGCCTATGGAGATCCCATTACAATATAAAAATGAAATGTTGCCAGTGTATATTATACACTACACCCAGAAATAGATAGAAAGCAATACAAACACCCTCATGCCTGTATAATATTTTGGTTCAGACATTCATCCATTGATTGAGCAGCATTTTCTAAGAGGAAGCTGACACAGCATCCTTCCCTAAAATGGCAGTTATACCACAGGTAATGTTTTATTTAAATGGATGATGCTTTAAGTCACCCGGGGAAATTGCAAAAACAAAACAAAACAACAACAAAACACACCAGAATTCAAAATCTAGGGCCATAACTAGACAACTCAAGGGTATTAACTGAGACCTTCACCTAATCAACATACTTAATGACTACTGATTCTCAACCCTGGCTGTATCTTTAGAATCATCTGGGAAGCTGTAAAAAATACCTATGCTCTGCCTGAGTTCTACCTTCAGGAAAGTCCAATTTAATTGATTTGCTGGTGGTGTGTAGGCTATCGGTATTCTAATGTGCAACACTGATTTACATAAGCCCCAAAAGCTGGATTTGGTGGAGTCTGCTATGTGTGCCACCAAAAGAAAATTGAAGAAGTTGCTCTTCTAACCAGGAGCAGACATTGCAGGCAAATGGGTACAATTACTTATGTCAATTTCTCTCTCACCCCGGATGCTATATCATTTTGGAAGTTTGATAAGGGAAATATTGAGGAACGGTGGGGTAGAGGTGGGAACACCTTAAGCTGTACCTAGGGCAGCTTGGATTTCTGGCTGCTTGCATACTGAATTGAAGTGTAACTGAGACACAGACACATAGTGGTCAAGTTGCATCTGTTACCTAACTCTATAGGTGGATAACTGCACTCTGGATCTATTGCAGTATCTCTAGCTTTAAAGGATTAGGAGTGAGCATAAGATCTAAGTTTGCCAAATTGAAAGGGATTTATATTCCTTCCTTGCCTCCCATGACCAATATTAACAAGCAAACACACAACTTAAAGAAGCAATCCATGCTATCTTGAAACCCCAGAGGGAGTCAGATTTAGGAGGAAGTTATGCCTAGGAAGGCAAATAGAGAGATAGAAAGAACCTGGGTTTTTGATGACATCACTGACTTGCTGACCCTGGGTCCCTGGAACCTGCTCTATTTCTGGACCTGTTAGAGACGTAGTTCCTCATTGTTTAAACTATTTGAGTAAATGATGCATAATTAGTGAATTACTTCAGATGTACAGAAAGAAGAGAACATTCTAGTCGGAATTAGGAATACCATTCTGACACTAACTCAGAGATCTTAGTCTAAGGGAAATCTCTCTAAATCTCAGTTTCCCCCTTTTGTAAAGTTAGGGATCTGAATATGAACTAAGGTTATTACGGAACTGAAATATTTAAGTGTATGCTTAAGAATTTTATTCATTGAGTTACATTTGCTGCACAGTGTTTTCTGACGAAACATCATTTTCTAACATACTTAATACAATGTATTTCCTGTTTGTGACTTGGCAATTTCAAACTTTTGTAGATAGTTAACATTAAGTGAAATTTCAATACATTTTCATTGATATTTCCATTTTGGACTGTCAGTGTTGGGGCATCAAGGCCAATGTAGTCTTTGGTTCTATTCCATCTTTACTTTCTATCTTGGACTTGATTTCTTCCCTCAGTAGCCTTCTATCTGGCTACTGCCTCTAGATAGCTAGACCAGATCACACATGCTCACTTCAGGCTGTCAGCTCAGGCTCATGAATGGGTAACATGCTCAGAAAAGTTTATCTAATGGTGAATGTGGAGGTGCAGGCTGAGTGCTAGGAGTTTTGCTTACTTTCAGCCCTAGAATCTTGACTCAAATAAAAGTGCAGTGTCTCTCCAGGTATGTAACGATACCCAAAGAGGTTTATGAACTTGGGCTTCATAAAGACTTTTGTCACTTAAAACAAATCCTTTTGAGCTTACATTCTGAAATAACAATGGTATATAATTTATAATTCACACACTTACAGGATATACTGCATGTCTTGATGTCAGTCTTCAATGTTCTCTCATTAAGACTGAGGTTCCACAGCCCATGTGCCCATGGAAGTAATCTTGCAACTCCTCTGGTCTATACTTTTTTCTGTGTTTTCCATGCTCTCATTCTGATGGCTCAAGTGCTACCTCCCTTCTCTCCCTCCTCCCCCCTCCCCCGCCCCTCCCCTCTACTCTCCCTCCCCCTCTGCCCCCTCCCTCCCCCTCCTCTCCCCCTCTCCCTCTCCCTCTCCCCCTCTCCCTCTCCCTCTCCTCTCCCTCTCCCTCTCCCTCTCCCTCTCCCTCTCCCTCTCCCTCTCCCTCTCCCTCTCCCTCTCTCTTTCAGTTGTTAGTGAGTATCTAATATGTGCCAGGCACTGCGCAAGGTAGTGGTTCTACAAAATTGCTCTATGTCTTGTGGGGGGACGGGGGGGAGCAAATACAAAAACAAATGATTACCAATGATTCCATATTAAAGGAGGGAAAAACAACTGCTTCTTTGGTAAGATACGATCTGGCAAGAGATGGCATTGCAATGAGTTTTGAAAAGAGTAGAAAAATTTTACCATGTTTTTAATACATAAAAGGCATGGTCTTGCCTGTACGTATGTGGTAAACACTGAAACTATACATGAGATTCACTATGATATAGTTCCTCTTTAGAGCTCTGTGAAACGTTGCCGGGTGGTCCTATAAAGTCTGAAAGCAAAACTGAACATGCAAGGGTGACTTGGTGTGTGATTACATGTGATAACTGCACTGTAGCCTGATGTATTTCCTGTGGATAAGGTCTTTAGAAAGAAGTCCCTTTCCAACACTCTCAGCTTGCCTCTGCTCCACCCTCCACAAATATTTCCCGAACCACCACCACCAAAAAAAAACACAAAACAAAACCAATCAATCAGAATCTACCATCTTACTTCAGTTTAGGAAAAAACACAACTTTTACAGATTTCTCTCAGAGTAGATTCTTTTGCAGAGCAGTTGATGGCTCTTGTATTGACAATTCTAATTCACTTGAAAGCATATGGTCTTTATGGTAGGGCTGCCCAGTTATTTAAATATTGCCCAACACAGAGTCTAATCATGTAACAGATGCACAGATGGTGCTGGAATGAACATACTGGTGGACCCTGAAGTTAACTTCCCTCATTTTCTGTTGCATTTTAATTTGTTTTGTGATTTATTGACAATGGATTTGATTAGAGTAGAAATCTGCTAGGTAGTTTCCAGGTGCTCGAGGTATATGTCTGGTAACTTCATATGAGTGTGTGTATTGTCTGATTAGTTGTTAAAATCAGGTTTTAAAATCTTGTCTTTGAGTAATACTTTAGAAAATATGCCTCTTCTAATGCCAGATAATTGAATAAAATAGTAGTTGATGCTGTATCAAGAGTCTCAGACAATGAGCACATAGACTTTTGTGCTGTAACAGATCATTATAGTAAAGTAGAAATAAATACAAGTATTATTCTCCCCAAACAAAGGCCATTGTGTCTAGGATTTTAGTATTTATGTTATGGTTCTGGATTTGGATGACTAGCTGTGTGGGCAAACTCAACTTATCTATCTGGTCTCCTGTTCTTTATCTGTAAAATGAGTGCTTTTCTGCCAAAAAGTTTGTAAGTGATCTTTAAATAAAATTGCAGGGGAAAATGAATTATATGAAAGAGAGACAAGTGAAACTGCTGTTGAAGCAGGAATATCAAGAAGTGTCCAGAAATGCAGATGAAGCCTTACTGAGAAACACCGTAGCGGCTCCCAGTAAGCAGAGGCCATGATTTCTTCCCTACGTTGATGATACAGTCTGCAATGTAAAATAATGTGATGTGCTGAGTGGGAAGATCCTACTTCTAGAACGTCAAATCAGGAACCTTTGTGTGCAGTGTGCTGCTCGTGTGCTAATGGCAAAATAAACCTGGGCTTGTTCCCAACTGCATTTTTAGATGGCTCAGTTAGTCTTCAGCATCCTGTCACCTTCAAACTATGAAATTCTGAGTCTCTAATACTCACAAACATAGGAAGACACCTCATGAGAACACCTCCTCTCTGAGATAATCATCTATTCCTCAAGTGGTGATAGTCCTGAAAAAACTCTCTTATGGTCAGAAATCACATAGAGGAGTTTTAAGCAGAGACCCCATTTCTGGGTGATTTCATTAACTACTTGCAATGACTTTCTCAATTTGGAGATGATTTTTTTTTTGCCAGAATGGGAATACTCATCCCTTCTACACTTATTTAATGTCTGCCATATGCTAGGCACATGCTCAGTAAAAGAGAGAAAAGAAAACTTCATTTTCAGGGCAGATAAGGTGTAGAATGGGAGACTGCTTCACAAATTAACCATTCCACTGACATACGAACAAGGTACTGTTGGGAGGATGGACAAGTAAACAACTCAACCTGGTGGGGGAAGGCTTCCTGGAGGAAATGATGCCAGAATAAGCTGAGGAGGAGGCTAAGAGAGGAAGAGACATGTTCTAGAGGAACTAGCCTGAGGGGCAGCATCAAGGCAAGAAACAGAAAGAGTTGAGGACCTCCCAGTACTTTGCAATAGCTAGAGAGTCAGCCACACGTGTAGGTTGGAAACAAAGCTAGAGAGGTGGGCAGGGCTCCCTCATATGCCACAATAGGGGGTTCAACTTTGTTCTGAAGGCTGTGGAGAATCTCCGGTGGAGTGTATAAATAGGGAAGGAAAAAATTGAGATTTGTTTGTCAGGAGGCTCACTCTGTTAACAATATAGAGGATAACTGTGGTGAGATAATAGACAGTGAGGAGGAATGAACCTAGAGGGGAAGGGACCAGTTATAAAACTGGTCCAAGGAAAAAGTGATAAATATCTGATGGAAAGCCAAGGCCTTTATTTACTCTAGAACCATCCTTTAATTTCACAATAAACCCTATTTAGTCATGGTATCTTTTTTTTTTTAATGTTCTGCTGGCTTCTATTTGCTAATGTTAATATTACTTTAGAGATTTTTTGCATTAATGTTAATTAGCAAGATAATCTATTATTTCTTTTCTATGCTTTAATATCATAGAAGCAATATCACATTATTTGTTCCTTAAAGATTAGGAAAAAATGCCTTTGACCTAGGGTTCTTAGTGTTTGGGGTGGGGATGTTGGGAGTAGTTGTTCTTTGGCCCCAGAAGAGAAAGAAGATAAACCAATAGTCATGAGATAAATTAAGAATGCTCTCAATTTTTATACTTTATAACTTAGAAACTATCCATTTCATCTAGAAATTCAATCCTATGTAATAAAAGGGTAATATGCAAATTGACCCTAATGGCAGAACAACCAAAATGACCGGTCGCTATGATGTGCACTGACCACCAGGGGGCAGACGCTCAATGCAGGAGCTGCCCCCTGGTGGTCAGTGCGCTTCCACAGGGGGAGTGCCGCTGAGCCAGAAGCCGGCTCATGGCATGGCTGGCCAGTGCAGCGGCAGTGGTGGGAGCCTCTCCTGCCTTTGTGGCAGCGCTAAGGATGTCCAACTAACATCTTAGGCTCCCGAGGGCTCCCGGGCTGCCAGAGGGATGTCTGACTGCCAGCTTAGGCCTGATCCTCCAGGGAGCAGGCCCAAGCCGGCTGATGGACATCCCCTGAGGGGTCCTGGACTGTGAGAGGGCACAGGCTGGGCTGAGGGACCCCCCCCCCCCCCCCCAGCCCTAAGTGTATGGATTTTCATGCACCGGGCCTCTAGTATTATTTATATAGAGCTTTTACAAAATACTCATAATTCTTTAAAAAATCTTAGTTATATGAGGTTTAGTTCCCTCCTTAGTCTCCTTGTTAATTATTTGTTTATACTTTATCCTTTTTATTTTTTCTTTAGGCTAACTGTTGACTTATTTTTAATACTTTTTCCCCAAACAATCACCTTTTGATTTTATTGATTAGTTTTTCTTGGCCTTTTTTGTTTTATAATGTATCAATTTCTGCTTTTTATCTTAAATAATTTGTTCCTTTAGCTTCCCTTAGGTTTTATCTTTTAAAAATTATTAAGTTGAATTTTTATTTAGTAATGTTAGTGTATAGAACTTCTTATTTTCTCCTGTGCTTTAGCTGTTTCCCCTGGGTTTTATTGATGTAATCCTATATAATAAAAGTCTAATATGCTGTGTCTGGTCGACTGGTTGGCTGTTCAGCCAATTAAAGTGTAATATGCTAATAATATGCGAAGGCCACTCAACTGCTCGCTATCATGTGCACTGACCACCAGGGGGCAGAGCTCCGACTGGTAGGTTAGTTTGCTGCTGGGTCCAGCCAATTGGGACTAAGCAAGACAGGCTGGACACACCCTGGAGCCCTCCTGCAGTCCCTCCCTGGCTGGCCAACCTCCCGTATCTCTCCCCGCCCCGATCATGCACAGTGGGGTCCCTCAGCCTGGCCTGTGCCCTCTTGCAATCCAGGAACCCTCAGGGGATGTTGGAGAGCTGGTTTTGGCCCAATCCTGCAGGCCAGGCTGAGGGACCCTACTGGTGCACGAATTTGTGCATTGGGCCTCTAGTGTCTTAATTTTATTATTTGCTAGATATTCTGTACCTTTAGAATCAAGAAAGAAATCATGACCAGAATTGTTAAAGAATGAGTTATAACATTTCAGCTGATTGATTTTATTAACTTATTAATTTCTACTTTATTGCTTTATAACCAGAGGGCATGGTTGTTACTATTATCACTACTTTTTTTTGGTGTGTTTTGGTACCTAATATGTGATCAAGTTTTATAAATGTTTTCACAGATATATGAAAACAGATCTATTCATTGTTTTCAGGGTTGGAGCTATAAAAATGTTAATCTAATGGGTTAGATTCCAGATTCTTTATATCCTCACTCATTTTAAGTATTTTACTTGTTTGGGGCTGAGAAAAACAAATTAAAATCCTCCTCTTTTGAGGAATCTCCTTAAATTTCCTGCATTTTCAACTGTATGTGTTATTATAGTACAATAAATTGGAATATAAAATATAACAGTAGTTATAGCTTCACTGTGGATTGAATGTTTTTATAATGACAAACTACTCTTTTGTCTTATTTAATGCCTTTTGCTTTGAAGTTTGTCTGGCAAAGAGATGACAAATAAATAAAAAAAGGAAAAATCAGAATCACATATCAATCCTTTTAACAATTTGAGAATATCTAAAAACATTTATTATTTCATATACATATATAACACATATTATATATGAAACCTGCTTTAATCCTGTCATCTTATGTCTTCTCTTTCTAATGCTTCTGTTGTATTTTATTTTTGCTATATGGTTATATCTTATTTTGATTTTGTTGCTCTCCTATTTATATTTTGATAGATTTATAGTCTAGTTTTTAGTTCCTTTAGTTGCCACCTTATGACTGTAAATATTTTTAAAGCCACATCTATTGACTCCTTGCTATGAAATATGGGGGAAATTCATGCCCTTGTCCATCCTTACACTACCCCTATATCACTATCTTGCCTTTTAGTTCCTTTATTTTCACAATGTTAAAGTTTACAACACTTATATTAAATGTTATAAACTTCTGGTGACTTCAGTGCTCACCATCAATCCTTAACTATCACAGCTTTCCTCATTTCTGCTGCTTTACTTTGGTTCATCTTTTGGCTGGCTGAGGTTCATTTCATTCTCTATCAGTTTTTCCTATAAGGGCTTGTGGTTGTTACATTCTGACTATTTGTATGGTTGCAAAAGCGTGGCTAGTGATTGTATTCATGACTGATAATTGGTTCACTTGAAAAATCAGAGGCATGCTTCTTCCTTCTAGGACTCTAAACATTGTTCTTGCATTGAATATTTTGTGGCTATGTTATGCTAACCCAGTTCCTATTTTCATTATTATTATATTTATATACTAGAGGCCTGGTGCACGAATTCATGCATAGGTGGGGTCCCTTGGCCTGGCTGGCGATCAGGGCCGATTGGGGGGGCCAGCCAGTGGGGGGGAGGGGGAGGGACTACGGGACACTGGCCGGCTGCTGGGGGAAGGGACCGCGGGAGGTTGGCTGGCCGCGGGAGGTTGGCTATAGGAGCGCAGTAGCTACCAGGGGGCAGCTCCTGCGTTGAGCATCTGCCCCCTGGTGGTCAGCACATGTTATAGCAACCAGTTGACCAGTTGACTGGTCATTTGTTCGGTTGTTCAGTTGCTTAGGCTTTTATATATATAGATACATATATACTAGTAACATATATATATGGGACATGTGTTCCATTTTCATTATTGCACCCTCTCTCAAAGAGCCTTGAATACCACAACTATCCTATATAATAAAAGGCTAATATGCAAATTGTCCCCACGGGTGGGAGTTCCACTGACCGGGAGTTAGATGTTGCTGACCACCAGGGGATGGTGCAGAACATGGTGGGCGTCAGTGATGTGGTGCTGGCAGCGGGCAGCAGTGGAGGTGCTGCCGGCCCCGATGGGCCCTGATGAGAACGGGACCATGGTGGGATGGTGGAGCAGGTGAGCGGGCAGCACCAGGCCAAGGTGGGTGTGAGTGGAGGCCCCAATCGCCCCACTGTTCCCCCACAGATGGCAACTGGTGGCGGGGGGTGGGGCTGGTGAGCGGGTGGCACCAGTCCAAGGCAGGTGTGAATGGGGGCCCCCGATCACCCTGTTGGTCGCCTGACTGATTGGCCCTGATCTCTGGCCAGGCCTAGGGACCCTACCCATGCACAAATTTTGTGCACCGGGCCTCTAGTATTCTATATTTGTTTATGTACTATGGGCCTCAGGAGGGCCATAAACTATTATTATGTTTAAGGTATTTAATCATCCCCTCTCAAGAACTGATTTTTGTCCCCTTGGGGATGATATTGTCTCTATTGAACACACAGGTACTAACTTGATTCTCCATATCCTCTTGTGATTTATTTTTGCAGTGAGGATAGTGTTTTTGTTGTGGTTTTTTTTTTTTGTTTTTTTTTTTTGCAAAATTTCTTAGGATACAATGTAATTATTTCTACTGCAGATTTAGGGTTTTATTTCTTTCTCTGCCAAGGTTTATTATATTTAAAACTTTTTTGGTTTCATTTGTTCTATTCCTGTTTTGAAAAATATCAATTATATATGCGTATTAGGCATTTGCTTCCATCTTCCACGTCTCTAATCTTCCCTTAACTTCTTACCCTGTCTTTCTCTCCCATTGTATTGCCTAGTTGTCTCAAACAGTCCATGTCATTGCATTTCAGAGGTCTCTATTTTCTTCTTTGCTGCTTTTAATGGTTTCCATTTTGTAATGGTTTTATTATGTTCTCTTTCTGACTTAACATTCTTTTTCCTAATTTGTGTATTTTTCATCTTTCTTTTACCTCTCTTTTTCTTTCCTCCTTTTGATATTTCATAGCATCTAGGCCAGTGATGGAGAACCTATGACACGCGTGTCAGAGGTGACACGCGAACTCATTTTTTTGGTTGATTTTTTAAAAAAAATATATTTTATTGATTTTTTACAGAGAGGAAGGGAGAGAGACAGAGAGTCAGAAACATCGATGAGAGAGAAACATCGATCAGCCGCCTCCTGCACATCTCCCACTGGGGATGTGCCCGCAACCCAGGTACATGCCCTTGACCGGAATCGAACCTGGGACCTTCCAGTCCACAGGCCGACGCTCTATCCACTGAGCCAAACCGGTTTCGGCTTTTTGGTTGATTTTTATTTGTTAAATGGCATTTAAATATATAAAATAAATATCAAAAAATAAGTCTTTGTTTTACTCTGGTTGCAAATATCAAAAAATTTCTATATGTGACACGGCACCAGAGTTAAGTTAGGGTTTTTCAAAATGCTGACACGCCGAGCTCAAAAGGTTCACCATCACTGATCTAGGCTATCATAATCCCCCTGATTTCAGGTTAATATGCCCCTTCTCCCTCTCTGGGTAAGCAGATCACCAGCCAGCAGGTCCATGTATCTTCACAGCACAGTTGCATGGCTCAGAAGTCTTTTGTTTGGTGACTTATTTCGTACTTATTTATCTTGCTTAGTTGGGTGTAGTAAACAGGTGGGATGGTTGCTATTTCTGATCTCTCTTCAACCTTGCCTCTCCTCGGGCTGGTTTCAGTAGAGGGGTCCTAACTAGAGAAAGTAAAGATAAAAACAATTCTTCAACCCTTGTTCTCTTTTGTTTTTTTAGTGTGTAACATGCCCCTCGGATGGTCTCCACATGGCCTAGGCATGTCCTCATAACAATCCCTCCAGGTAAATCTAGGCCCTTTAGGTCCCTCTCATTTATTTTCAGGGAAATCTGTATTCTTACCAAGACCCAAGGAGGCATGAATGGTCTTTACTACTTCTAGTTTAGGTCTAAGTTTTGCTATATTTTGAGAATGTCTTTTACTTTCTGTAATTGGGGGTTGTAGCCATTTCCTAATTTCATTTTAGATGAAATTTCCTTTAACTTTTATAGCTATGGCTTTCAGGGAAGGAAGAGTAAACATACCCTTAGTTCCCATCCTTGACTGGAAATTTTAAGCTTGTGGTTATGCACCTTTGCAAATAGAAACAATTTATATTCCCGGCCCAGAGTTGTGACTCAGATCAGAAAATAGGCCACTGGTTGTAAAATATGTCCTTGCTTACTAATAGATTTGAGATAGTTAACATAAAAATGATACATCACAAATAAGAGGTTGAGCTTGAGAGGCTCTCTCTATGGATCATGGCTGTGCCTTTTCTTTCCCCACCCCCTTTTTTCCCCAACCCTCTTTTTTCCTCTCTCTGCAGAGCACACCCTAATCTCTCCTCCCTTTTTTTCTCTCAAAGTGCATCCTTCCACCCTCCTCTCTCTCTCTCTCTCTCCTAAGCTCCCAGGGCCCTTCTTTTGCTGTAACTTGTACCCCGAGCTCATTTCTTCTATGGCACACTTCCTCTACCTCTAAAAAAATTGAGTTTGAAATGGAAAGATGAGAAAAAAGGATGAAAGGGACAGTGAAAAGAAAGTAATCTCTGCCAGGATTCTGTGACAAGGTGGTTGTTGAAGATCAATACTGAAATTCACCCTAAGCTTTCTGGACTCCAAGGCTGGGGAGGAAAATCACAATAGTTAATGCCGTTTTAACAGCTCAGTGAAGGGAAACATGTTATCCAATGGTGGTCCACCATTTTTCTGACTCTAAAAAATTCATGAGAAGCATTTATTCAATAGATATCTATAGCTCATTATATCACCACATGTTCCTCACATGTTTTCACAGCACCAAAGGAACATTCTCCTCCTGTTTGGAGGAGAGGGGAAGAGCCTGGCATTCAGGTGATTACCAACAGTGAGGGTAGACATTGCCTCTGCCCCAGGAGTAAACTCACTAGTGCTGGTTCTGCGTCTTCCAACTGTACTTATACCTAGACCTGCATTCTTGCCCATCTTGGTTCCTGAGGCCTAATTAATCCTCCTGACCTTGTCTCCTGGTTCTCAAAATTTCTTCTTGCTCCAGATATTGAGAGCGTCCAAGACTTACCTCTGCCTGATCTTTCCTGGGCCCTTAGCCTGAGCCTCTTGATTTAAATGCTCTGTCTGATGCCACAGTAGGTAATACGTCTTACACAGAAGCACAAAGGGTCGGATTAGTCCCTCAGTAAATGGTGGGTATAACCATAGTGGCTTAATGACCTTCGAGAAAGAGTGCTGAGATGCCACCACTCAGATCCCCTGTCTGAAAGGAAGGATTTAGTCCTCCTGACGGTGCTGATGGAGGAAACACTGCAGCTGTCAGTGTCCTATTGCTTTGGTTGGTGCCCCTTCCCAGCGTTGGCTGCATTCAATGATTGATCTTCACAGCGATATGAGAGCTTGGTCCTTTTGTCTCTACAGGATTCAGAACTCTCTATATGGTTGAAAGAAGCCTCTACTGAAATTATATTGCAGCTAAACTTCTCCCTCCACCCAATCTGGTGTCCTCACCCAAGTACACTCACTAATAAGCCTCCTGCCACTAATCCCCATCCAGGAATCTACTTACTGTGGAATCCAACAGGGAACAGCTTCTTAAAGCCAGGTCGGGCCAGTCCACTGAATGAAGCATGTCGTCATGTCATTGGCCCAAATACCACAATATTAACTAATATCATGTAGGGGCAGGAAGGGAACACAGGCACTAGAAAAGGGTTGGAATTTCAGAATAGGAGGAGATGGTTTAAAAGACTGGGAAAGAAGTAAAGAGGAAAAGCAAGCATATTGGTGTCGCTACATTTGTCTTCATGATACAAGTTTTGGGGACTAGACATTGAAGTAGTAGCATCTGAAAACCATCCTCCACATTCGACCAACACTTGTACCACTGAAACAAGGAACATGAAACTTCTAGAAGATTCCTAATCCTGTACCCTTTAAAACGCTTCCACACACCTTCCCATTTGATCCTTAGACCAGTCACTCCCTACAGTGCCACCCCTCTCATTTGTAAGGGGAGAAGCACTTGGAGTTCAGGTCACTCATCCAAGGCCATCCAGCAGAGCACAGGGCTGCAGGGCCCATGGCCAGTGTTTCTCCCACCCTGTGGCAGTTTCCTCTGAAAGAGAGCGGCTCAGGACAGCCAACATCTTGCACTTACCCATTTTAACTAAGGTCTTTAAAGTTGCCCCCTTCCTGGTGCTATTTACACAGCTTGAGTAAAACATGCTGGGTCTCTGGGCTGCATAATGGAAAGCTAGTTAGAGCCTGAGAGAAAATCTTTGATCCTCAGCTGCACCTTCCACTCTCTCCACAGGTGTAAATACTACCCCACAAACCACGTTAGTGCATGGAGTTAGAGGCCTATTTATTTTACAGTTAAAGAAGAAAAAGCCTTTCTAAAATCTTGCTTGGGGTCTCAGAGCTTCCCGCTATGCTGCTGTGCACCTGCAGTGTTGGTATATAAATGTGGAGAGCTTGTTCCCAGGGGCCTACATCAGTTTTATTTCCCTTATATGGGTCTAAGCATCACTGAGCAGATTAGAACCAATTCCTGGAAGACCACATAATAGAGAGTTGTGGCTTAGTTGGCAAAGGACACTCTGCTGTAAGTCTTGCTACTGAATATTTTAAAACAGAAATAGATCAAGGAGAAGAATCTTCCTCTATCTTTGCCCTGACCAAAGAGTCTTACTCATTTGGATCTGTGTCCAACAGACCCTTGTTGCCTGTATTTGTGTTGCTCTGGGTGATGATAGACTTTCAGGATTAGGACACAATGTATGTTCCCTTCTGTGGCTCTCCTGAACCCCATAATTGAATTTTTTTCAGATACAAGTAAAGTAAGGAAATCTCTAAGAATACCAACAGGAGGAAAAAATAGAATTTTTTTTTCTCTCTAAACCCCCTCTTGGAGGCTCATCACAGGTGCCCTGCCCAGGCACCACGTGGGTGGCCCTGCATCTCTCTCTCTAAGCCTGCAGTGATTTTTGGAAAGCTATCCCAATGCCCGAGAAGCTCTCTTAAAACAAAGCAGTAACTGATTCTCTTTCCTTCCTTTTTTATTCTCTTCTTTTTTGACGAGAGGTGTATGAGTCATCCATCCTGGGCTTTATTTTGTGGAAGAATCTCTGGGGTATAGGAATGCTTGCTGGAAGGCAACAGGTGAAGAGGATTAAATACGATTCATCAATGCTGACATTCATGTCACTGTGGGGAATTCTTTTTTAAGTGTTACAAGCACAAAATGGAGTGGTGTGTGAGTGTTGGGGGTAGTCAGTTAAGAGCCATGTAAACAGAAAATGACTTTATTGAATTTTATTTTTAAAAGAACAGAACAAAATTTTGCATGTGTATTTTATAATTAAGAGGTTACAGTTACAACCCTCAGGACAATGCTGCAGTGTATTAGATCAGGCTGTTAGCTGAGAGCTAGACCTCTTGGTACTGGTTCCAGAAGTGAGACCAAAATGAAGTGAAGATCAGATCAGGGTCACACTATAGTCTTTCTTAACCCTGCTCCCTGTATGTCATTTATATCTATTACTGGGGGCTCAGTGCACGAATTCGTGCACTTGAAAGGAACTGTGGGCCACGAGGCTGGGGTGGGCACAGGGTCGGGTCTTGGCCCATCCTCTGCACCCCCACCCAGTCCCTCCTGCTGCAGTCCCCAGTTCCCTGTCTGCCAGCAGCCCCACTCCCGCCTCTGTCACTCCCACATACTGACTGCACCACCCCACTTGCACCCACTGATGGCATGGAGCTATTGGGGCTGGTGCCAGGCACCGGCAGTGGGTGCGAGCGGCGGCTCCGGTGCCAGTTGTGGGTGCAAGCGGGCCTGGCTCCGGCAGCAGGTGTGAATGCTGGGTGGGACTGCAGCGTGCAGGAGCAAAATATTTTCAGTTACCATCAGAGGCTCGCCCCGATGACAGTGACTAGTGCCCTGCCTTGGTCTGGCACCCCCGCCCACCTGCTCCACCATCCTACTGCGGCCAACGCCTGCCATGTTCCATGCTCTGCCTCCTGTTGCTGATGCCCGCCATGTTTTGCATGTGCCCCCTGGTGGTCAGTGCATGTCATAGCAACAAGGTGTTCAGTTGTTCAGTTGTTCTGCCGTTCAGTCTATTAGCATATTAGGGTTTTGTATATATAGATAGTCAAAGACCAAGTTCTGAATATAAGCTGGTTTGCTCACACTGATACATTTTACTGAGGACTATTTCCTCTCTCTGGGAAGGTTATCTTTTTGCTCAAATTTGCACTATTAGGAGGGAGGCCTGAGGAACAATGAAGCAGGAGCCAGCATTTTCTAGGACCAGTCAGATCAACAGTTCAACTAAATCAACTTTTATAATCAAAGGAGAAGCAGACGCTTCTAGGACTTTCCTTCCTTGCATATATACAATAGTTAACTACCATAGAACAAAATGTGCAATCTTTTTACAACATGCAGTTTCTATTGGTATACTGTGAAGTGTTTTGAAATACAGTGTGTGTGCATGTGAGTATGTGTGTGTTCATTCTTTGAATCCTATGGAAATGTTTTGGGAAGAAAAAAAAAGATCCCAATGTTAAGATAAACTGGGACAAAATAAACATTTAAAAAATATCCTCACAAGTTAGGAAGAAAAAGTGTGATAGACAGATTTGTGCCACCCTTTGGAGAAGGAGGTTGGCTCCACGGTGGGGCTATGGGGAGTGTGGTCAGTAGGAGGCTTCTGGCTGTCAGCTGGTTTGGGATCTGCCTCGGCTACAGAGAGCCGCTTAGCCAGGTTGCTGCCCTTCCCGAGACAGCCTGCATTTAGTTATTGGGTGAGCTGGAGGGACAAATCCCAGCTGTGTCAGTCCATGAGATAGCTCAGAGCGGCAATACATGCTCTTGAACTTCCTGCCAGATTCCAAGATATTTTGTTGGGTCTGCTTTGCAGTTCAACTGCTTCCTGCTTCTGCACCCTTCCTTTCACAGGAGCTGACTCTTAATATCCTGCATCCCACCCACTTGTTTGAAGTCTGCTTCTGGAGAATGAAAACCTGTGGTGGCTGGTGCCTGTCTCTGAGAGAGCTGGCAGGGAGACTGGGACTTGGAGAAGATATTCTGTCCTAGCTGGCACTGAGCTCCCCATCACTGGTAGGAGGTGATGCATGATCAGCTCCAAGTACCAGGGACAGTGGTGAAAACCTTTGTCAGTGGTAAGTCAGGATGATATGCTGGTGAAAGGGAATGTGAGGTATATGAGTGTTACATGTCAGGTGGTCAAGATCTATGGAGGAAACAGTAGCTCTTTGGACAGTAGGATTGGGTGGCTATGGCTAATTGCAGTGGATACAACAGAAAGATAACTAATACAGTGGGGCCTTGACTTACGAGTTAATTCATTCCAAGACCGAGCTCGTTAAGGAGCTCGTTAACTCAAATTACTCTATCAACTCAATGCAAAAAATCGGCTGAGAGACAGCTGGTATCTCAAAAAGCTCATTAGCCAGGACACTCGTAAGTCAAGGCCCCACTGTACCTGAGGACAAATAAAAGTGTAGCTTGGGTCTCATCTCCTGCAGGGAGAGGACTGAGAAATCTAAAGCCCAGGATTTAGAAGGCAACGTGGTTGAACTTCATAGAAAGGTAAACACACAGACGAGGAGGGCCTCCTATGCTGAGGTCAGAGCGGAGGTTAGGAAAACATGATGCTAACACAATGATGGAGGCTTCTGTGGACCTTTGAATATTTGTCTCCTTAGACTCCTTCCAACATTCTCTAGTAAGAACTGCCGTTCCACCCTCGATGCCGGAAGAGAGAGCAGAGGCCTCTTCTCTGAAAGGCAGCACACGCACCTCTCTGGATGGGGTCCACCTCCCCTCCTGACTACTAGGCCTATAAGTCAGGCGAAGATAGCACTCTCCAGCCAGGGTCAGCAGCCCAGTCCTGCTACCGCACCCTTCCGCTCACAGGTGTTGATTCCAAACTCCTCATCAGGGTCTGCTCCTGAAGAGTGCTTCCCGTGGAGGGAACAGTAGCTTAACACAGTCTGAAAAGCATTCCTCACATCAGTGTGAGAAATTGGGAGTGCAGCGCAGGAGAGCACATGGCTTACATTTTGACAACACATAACCCCAGGAGTACTATTTCTGGGCAAAACTGTCAAGCTGGCAGAATGTATCTTTACAGCACCTCCCATCACCCTATCTGCCTGTGTGCCTACCTGACTTCCAAGTGTTCTCTTCCCAAACATGTAGGGTCCTCTTGCTCATCTGGATGTCTCTTCCTGCCTCCACCCCCATCCCCACCCCCACCCCTACCCCCAGCCCTTCTATGGTTCCCTGTGTGCCAGACTCTCTTGCTTTGGTTTTCCCCTATTTTAAAAGTTATTTCTGATATATAATACATGAGATATTAACCATGGCAAGCACCTTAATGTGTTTCTGCCAGAAAGTGTTTACCCTTTAATAGCTATGGTTGCTCGTCACTGTTAAATATCTACTATGTGCCAGGAAGAATGCAGAAGGGGTTTTGCTGTCCAACAGCTCCTTTGTTCATCCCACCTGCCTTCAGCCATGTCCTTTGTAAATGTACTTGCCACACTGACCCTCAAGCAGCCTTTCTAAAGTGTAAGTTGATCATGCTGTTTGCCTTTTGGGAATGCCTCTATGACTCCCATGATCCTCAGATCGGAATCAGAGCAATGATAAGCATAGCTATCTTTTACCAGGTACTTTGAATATGACTGGCACTGTACTTGACATTCTCTATGGCTCAGTAGTTTTTCACTGCTTCCTTATGACACAAGCAAATTTTTGCTTCCATGTTATAGCCCTGATTCAAGGGCAAGCTCAGGATCCCAGATCCTGCCCTCCCAAACACTGTGCCACACTGCCCGAATCCTTTCTGTGGCTTCTAGAGGGCCTAGCTAACACGACCCAAGCTTACCTCTTCAGCCTCACTTAGCCTCTCCCCTCTCCCTAGTCTGGACTTGCTAGTCTCTGCTTTGCTCCCAAACCTTTGTCCCTGCTGTTTCCTAGAACTCCTTCCAATGCATCCTATGCCCCTGCTGCTCTCTTCTCACTCAGCTTCTTCAACATCCAGTTAGACATCACTTCCCATATAGTCTCACTTCATTCACCAAACAAGTAGGGGAGAACAACCCTCCCTATGTCTACCTTTATTGTGACACCTGTTTGCCTGTCATCCCCACTGGCCTGCAGGTTTCTTGAGGAAGGGAATGTCTTGCTCACAGAGTAGATGCTGAAAAGAAGTACTTGTATAAATGAACGAATAACCCCCAAGGGAATCTATGAGATGGGAATTTCACGATGGAGATGGAGGTGTGGAGGTGCATGTCAACTTGACTGGGCTCAGTCATGACCAGGTAGCAGGTAAAACTATTTCTGTCTGTGTCTGTGAGGGTGTTTCTGGAAGAGATTAGCCTTTGAATCGGGGGACTGAGTAAAGATCACCCTCACCAGTGCCAGTGGGCATCATTCCATACGCCGAAGGCCCCAAAAACCAACAATGTGGAGGAAGGGCGAACTTGCTGTGTGCTTGAGCTGTACACCCATCCGCTCCTACCTTGAACATCAGCGCTTCGGTTCTTCTTTGGCCCAGAACTTATACCATCATCTCCTTCCTCCCCTCCAGTTCTCCAGCTTTCAGACAGCACATCATGGGACTTCTTGGCTTCCAAAATTAAACATATATATATTCTCTGCACGCAGCACTGTTTTCCTCCTTGACTATCCTCATGAGAAGGAAACATACTATAGTGCAGTGATGGCGAATCTTTGAGCTCGGCGTGTCAGCATTTTGAAAAACCCTAACTTAACTCGGGTGCCGTGTCACATATAGAAATTTTTTGATCTTTGCAACCATAGTAAAACAAAGACTTATATTTTTGATATTTATTTTATATATTTAAATGCCATTTAACAAAGAAAATCAACCAAAAAAATGAGTTCGCGTGTCACCTCTGACACGCGTGTCATAGGTTCGCCATCACTGCTATAGTGAAAAAAGAAGAAAAATGGGGCACTGAGTTCCAGACATCTTGCCCAACAAATTCACCTGTGGACTCTGGCGACTGGGGCTGAATTTTGGATCTCAGCCAGGTCCAGAGTCTGTTAAGCCATCTTGTGTGAGACCATGTGTGCCACCCAAGAGGATTTGGGCTGGCAATGTTCCAAGCCAGAAGAAGTCTGACAATTGCCTGTTGAAAGAAACTTGTTTGTAGCTCTCTAGATATTTTCAGTCTGACAAATAAACTGTCTTCCTCAAAGAGTTTAGACACACATAACTAAACACTGAATACCCAGATGGCCCGTCACAAATGAAAAGGTGGTAAATAAAAAAAGCCCAGCGTAATCAATGTTGCTGTCTTCTAAGCTACATAGAGAAGAATCCCAATCAATATTTGGGATAGTCAGTTCTTTCAAAACCGGGGAATGCTGAGAATGAAAGGCTATTTCATACACAGAAAATGATTTGCGGAAACCTTTATTTTAATTCAAAATGTTCACAGTTTTGCAATTCATGAGATCTGCTCTGTAGCAAAAGAGGAAAATTATTGTATATAAAATTTAGCAGCGCTGGACAAAATTGAGTAAATGCTAGAAAAAAAGTTTGCAATGTTATTTGCCTACAGAACAATAAAGGAGAATAATAGCTAAAAAGCAGCAAGAAATAAGCAGACCCTGTTTGGAGGAATTATTTTTACAAATGCATTTTTCTAATTATAAAAAATTGCCTCAATTAATTGTTTTTAGAAATAAGGCAAAACAATAATCTAAGAACAAAGCTTTCTGGAAAGTAGAGATATTCATTTTAAACCAACTTGGTTAAAAGACCTTTAACTTGCTATATAGCTCGCTGACAAAATGTTTACCACACTAAGAAATTAGAGGCTATTTTTCCCCCACAATCTCTTATTTTTATTTTACTGGAAGGGGTGCCTTCTGTAGGGAGTTGGAGATGAAGTTATAGAGGTGAAGAGAAGGTAGGCCATTTACCACTGCTCAGTGGAAATCTCCCATTTGCTCCTCCAGGTCCACTCTTCACCCTGCTCTGTGTCCTGGGGGTGACTTTCCCTTGCCCTCTTCCTTCTGTTTGGGTCCGGCCAATGAGAATTCCCAGCAGATGGGCAAAAGGAGGGCCTGGGTATTCAACTGGAAGTCTCAGCTCCACACAGCCCTTCTGTCTGTAGGTAACGGGTAAGGTAGCCTTTCTTTCAGGCCTAGGGTGCTAACTGCATCCCGTGGTTACTAGCTCTGGGGCCTCCACTCTAGCTGAAGCTTCATGACAGCCCAGCCACACTTTGGAGAGAGTTCAACCAAGTATTTACATGTTTTCCCCAATTTGAATGTGTCATCTGTTGCCTGTGAGACCTTGACTCATATCAGCCAGGGCAACACGTGTGGATTTTATCTTAAGTCCAATAGAAAGGCACTGGGAATTTTAATTTTTAAAAACTTAAGTCAGGCTTATTGAAGTACAATAAATGTACAATGAAATTCACCCCATTTAGGTGGTGAATGTATATAGTTTTATGACAAAGGCCTGTGGCCGTATGATCGCCGCCAAATCAAGATGCAGAAGATTCCTAGACTTTTGAGGGTTTTACATGGGGATTGCATGACCTTATTCCCCCATTTTTAAAGCCTTACTCAAACTTGAAGGAAGGTTATTGGAAGGCAAGAGTGGACACAGAGAGGCTCGCAAGAGGCTACTGTAGTGGTTTGGGCACGGCTGGATAATTAGAGTATAACAGTGAGTAATCCTCTGCTTTCAAAAGGACTACAGTCTAATGGGAGGAATCAACATGAAAATAAACATTATAATTCAGTGTGATAGCTTATGCAATATGCTGAAATATGGGGTACTGTGGGAATGCCTGGAAAGAATACCCAGGGGATTAACAATGTGCAAATTCTGCCTTTCAGTGACCTCTCGTCTAACTGTTCCCTTTGGCCTGGGCTGGGGATCCCTATAAGAGGTCTGGTTCTGTCAGCATCCATCCTTGTGGGCAGACAGGGGAAGAGTTTTTTAATTCTTTGAGTCCCAGTAGTTTAAGGTATGAATGGCACTCCTTTGAAGTATAAAGCAGGAACATAAAAAGATTAATATGTCAACACCAAATAACATGTATCAACGCCACCTGACATTTTCCACATCACAGTCCACATTGCACACTGGGTTGAAGACCAGGCTGACCGGCCATCTTAAGGGCTGAGGGAGGTTGTCAAGATTTTGGCTCACCTGTAAGCTATTAATTGAGAAGTGCTAACATAGCTTCCCTCCCAACTGGAAATGTTTATAGGAGAGCGAAAAGAGCCATAGACTTTGGAGTCATGAAATCTGGTTTAAGTCATAACACTCCTTGCGTCATCCCTGACAAGGCACGATCTCTCTGAGCCTCAGTCACCTCCCCTAGACAATAAGCATATCTTCCTGTCTTAGAGACTACTGAGCACTTTCTCAAGCATCATTATTATATTGTAAAAACCCTAGCAACAGGGATTTACAGCATCCTCAGGATTGATCACAATGCTCTGTTTGATAATGTGTACCTGAAAACATGCTAGTTGTTGACCTTGACCCTGGAAGAATAGCTCAGGGGAAAGCAGTGGAGAAGTAAAGGGAAGACCTTGATGACTCCTTGCCATTAACCACCTGCTGTCACTACCCATCTGAATCATCTCCATTCACCTCTATCAACAACACCAGCTCTAATCACCTCCTCCACGAAGCCCTGGAGAGCAGAGACTAGAAAAAAAAGTAAGAACATGTATCAGAAGTACCATCTGGGCTGATTTTAGGTCAATAAATAACAGACCTGGAGAGTGTTGAATGTCATTCTTTTATTACCAATACATTTCTTGTTTATATTTTCCTAAGTTTTGAAATAATCTTTTATCTGCATTTGTAGAATTGTCTGAAATTGTTTGTTAAAAGTAAACAATCACTTTATTGATAAAATTATTATATATGTGTCCTTATCCCTCCATTACCCTCCCCCCCACTCATGCCCTCACCCCCTGTTGTCTGTGTCTATTGGTTAGGCCTATATGCATGCATATAAGTCCTTTGGTTGATCTCTCCCCCTTACCCCCGCCCTCCCCTACCTTCCCTCTGAGGTTTGACAGTCTGATCAATGATTCTCTGTCTCTGGATTTGTTTTTGTTCATCAGTTTATGTTGTTCATTATATTCCATAAATGAGTGAGATCATGTGATACTTATCTTTCTCCAACTGGCTTATTTCACTTAGCATAATGCTCTCCAGTTCCATCCATGCTGTTGCAAATTGTAAGAACTCCTTCTTTTTACTGCAGTGTAGTATTCCATTGTGTAGATGTACCACAGTTTTTTAATCCACTCATCTGCTGAAGAGCAATTAGGCTGTTTCCAAATCTTAGCTATTGTAAATTGTGCTGCTTTGAACATAGGGTGCATATATCCTTTCTAATTGGTGTTTCTAGTTTCTTGGGATATATTCCTAGAAGTGGTATTACTGGGTCAAATGGCAGTTCCATTTTTAATTTTTTGAGGAAACTTCATACTGTTCCCCACAGTGACTGCATTAGTCTTAGTCTGCATTCCCACCAGCAGTGCATGAGGGTTCCTTTTTCTCCACATCCTCACCAGCACTAGTCGTTTGTTGATTTGTTGATAGCCATTCTGACAGGTGTGAGATGGTACCGCATTGTCGTTTTGATTTGCCTCTCTTGGATGATTAGTGACTTTGAGCATGTTTTCATATGTCTCTTGGCCTTCCTTCTGTCTTCTTTCGAAAAGTATCTATTTAGGTCCGTTGCCCATTTTTTGATTGGGTTGTTTATCTTCCTTTTGTTAAGTTGTATGAGTTCCCTGTAAATGTATAAAAAAAAAAAGAGAGAGAGAGTAAGGGGGAAGATAGGAGTGGGAATAAAGACTTAGATATTCTCCTAGGATAGGGAAGCCAAGAAAAGATTCCATTCCTTCTGAGTCTACAACAGAGAGAAAAAACCCAAATTCAGTTCTCAAAGCATGATCCTATTACATTAAATTTTTATCATATTATCTTGCTATATTACATTTCATTTCTGCATGACATGGACAAAAAGAAATACGCCCACAGAGATTTAAAAAATTGATCAGGAAAATCCAAAAGAGAAACCTGAGCTCTGTAAAAGACATAAATATGTCAGAAATAGGCAAGTCTGTGGGCTAGTTGAGGACTCAAACACCATCATTTAAGCCAAGTGAAATTGCCCTAACTTTAAGCTAATTTTCTGAGTAATTGACTGGAGTTAGTGGTGGTAACCACAGTACACAGAAAGCTTAACCTTGAAAAGTATATGCCAAAAGTTAAAATGAATGGATTAGAGTGTGAACATATAACTAATCAGTTCCCCAATGTATTGGGCAAGGAAGGACAGCAGGAAAAATGGGAGAAAAGTATTTAGCACATTTAATATTTATTTTCTTCCCCAACAATATAATACACCCCTCATCCCATCTCCTAATAAAGATTTGGCCTTGGTACCTCAAAAGAAAAAAAAAGTAAACAATCACTATTAAAGGGTTCCATGTTGATAGGCAAATAGATATCGATTAGTTTCCCAAAATACTCTCCATGGTAAATCCAGGCAAGAAGAGAATGACTTATTGACATCTGAGTCACTAAGATGATGGTAATGGTAATAAACACAATAGTAAATGTAATAAAATAATGAAAGTGCTAAGAGATGAAATTGATCAAAAATAGCAAAAATGGTATGTGGGGTCCAAGCAATTTAAAAACATGAAATCTAGGGGCTCATGATTATAAAGTTAATAAAATGGCCAAAGTGAGCCTGCTGTGGAGTTTGGGGAAAAATAACTAAGGTTATCTATATTTTCCAGTTTTCATTGTATATACTATGTCCCAGGTCTTGTGTCAAGCAGTTTATATGAATTATCTTGCTTGATTCTCACAAAAAAACTTCTATGATGTAGATAGGTACTCTTGACCCCATCAGATATCAATGAGAAAGTTAAGGCTCAAAGATTAGTATGCTTTCAGCCAGGCTTTGGTCAGGGAAGGGCATTGATGGAGTTTTAGAAGACTTGAACCTTTAGGAGGCAACTTTGCCAAGCCTTGAGCCTCCTTCTGGAGTGATAAACAATACAATTGGCAATTTACTGCTTTAAGATCTTTTGTGATGTTTCTGATATTATTCTCAGAAGTCTCTGAAATGGAAAGAACCTGACATTGATTAAGTTTACTCCAAGGTCAACATTAGGTTTTCAAATTTTGCCATGCATCATAATTGCCTGGAGAGCCCATTAGACCACAGTGGTCTTTCCCCCATACCTGGCCTTAAATCAGAATTTCAGGGTCTGTGGCCGGGAGAGCTGCATTTATACAATATCTCCAAGAAATTCTGATGCATATCTGTTTGGCCAAAAAATAATGTCTTATTCTATTTTTTCATCATAAGTTAGGCAACTTTCTTAGAGTCAAGAATCTGGTGTATATAGTGGAATAAATAGAATTGTGCTAGCAAAATGTAAAGACTGCATGTTTGTTGCTGTCTTTATTTAATTTTTGAAAATCAACTTAACAAAATATTCACTAAATACAGGGTACAATTTGATGAGTTTTGGCAAATGTATATAATTGTGTAATCACAGCGCAATAATGATATTTCCATCATTCCCCAAAGTTTTTTGTGTCTCTTTGCAGTTAATCCCTTTCTTGGCCACTGGCACCACTGATTGGCTTTCTGTCAGTGTAGTTTTTTCTCTTCTAAAGTTTTGTATAAATAAATTATACTGTATGTAGTTTTAAACTCTGGCTTTAGTCATTTATCATAGTGATGTGAAATTCTTCCAGGTTGTTCTATGTATTACTAGTTCTTTCCTTTTTATTGCTGTATTCCATCATCATCCAGGTATGCCACAATTTATCTGTTTACCTGTCGATGAACATTTGGGTTGTTTCCAGTTTCTGGCTAGTCTGAACATATTTGTGTGAACATATTTTTTATTTCTTTTACATAACTATCTAGGAGTGGGATTGTTGGGTGAAATGATGTCTATTTAACTTCATAAGAAACTTTCAAACTATTTTCCAAAGTGGCTCTAATATTTTGCACTCCCACTAGCATAGACTGAGAGTGCCAGCTGCACCACATCCTCACCAGCACTTGGTTTTGTGAGTCTTTTTGATTTTGCCATTCTGCTTGTGTGTAGTGGTATCTCATTATGATTTTAACTTATATTTTCCTAATGACTAATGATAGTTGGCATATTTTAGGTGCTTATTTGGCATTTTAACAACTTTATTGAGGTATAATGGATATAAAAACTGCACATATTTAATGTATACACTTTGATGAATTTGAACATATGCAAATATCTATGATACCATTACTCCAATCAAAGTAATACATATATCCTACACCTTCCAGACTTTCATGTCCTTTTGTTTTAGTGTTTGTAATAAGAATGCTTAACATGAGATCTACCCTTTCAAAATTGTTTTCTTTTTATTTATTTTCTTTATTGTTTAAGGTATTACATATGTGCCCTTATCCTCCCATGGCCCCCCACCCCCCAATCATGCCCTCACCTTCACCCCCTGTTGTCTGTGTCCATTGGTTATGCTTATATGCACCCTTTCAAATTTTGAAGTGCATAATATGGTCTTGTTAATCATAGGCACTATGTTGCACTGTAGACCTCTAGAATTTATTCATTTAGTACAATGGAAACTATTTGCTACTCATGTATGTTCTTTGGTGGAGTGTCTATGCAAATCTTTTATCTATTTAAAAATTGGATTATTTATCTTCTTACTACTTTGTTTTAAGAGTCCTTTAAATATTCTCTGCCAGGTATTGGCAAACTTTTTCCAAAAGCGCTGGATTGTAAATATTTTATGCTTGTGGGCCATTAGGTTTGGATTGCAATTACCTAATTCTGACATTTTAGCTTTAAAGAAGCCATAGATAAATAGTAAAACTTGCCTTACAAAAATAGGTGGCTATAATTTGCTGACTTGTGTTCTAGATAAAGTCCTTTAGGAGATACTTGTTGGCAAATATTTTAATACAGTCTGTAGTCTTCCTTTTCATTTTGTTAACAGTATCTTTTGAAGAATAAAAGTTTTTCATTTTTATGAAGTCAAGTTTATCAATGTTTTCTTTGATGTATTGTGCTTCTGTGTCTTATCTAAAAAAATATTTTCTAGCCTAAGCCATAAAGATTTACTTTTGTTTTTTTCCCTATGGTTTCTTCTAGAAGTTTTATAGTTTAGGTTTATGATTCATTTGATCATAGTAGGCCTATGATCCTATTGATCATATTGTTTTTTTTATTAATATTTTGCATGTATATTGTAAGATATTAATATAAGGCAATGTTATTTTAAGACACTATTAATTTTTGTGTGTGTTTTAAGGTAACAGTCAAGCTTCTTGTTTGCATATGAATATCCCATTGTTTCAATACCATTTATTGAAAAGACTGAAAATTCTACATTAAATTGCTTTGACATATGTTGTCAGTTTGGCTCAAATACACTCATAAAAGTTCAGAGACAATTTTTTTCCATTCCTAGTTTACTGAGGATTTTTAAAAAAAAATCACAAGTGGATGGTAAATGTTTTCAAATGCTTTATTAGATATTTTTTAATAGATACTTTTTTGGCTCTTCTATTTTAGTCTGCTAATATGGCAATTTTTTTAAAAAATCTTGCATTCCTGGGGTGAATCAGGATGATTGAATAGAGGTTCATTAATTTTTAAAATTGATCTTAAGAAGGAACTTAACTCATTGAATTTTTCCATTGTTTCTTTTTTCCATTTTTCTACTGTATAATTTTCTGTTTTTATCTTTCTGTTCTTGATGTAGTCCTATTTGTTTTATTTTTTCTCATGCCCAAGGAGATATATCAGAAAAAGTATTGGTGTTGGGAAAATTGAACAGATACATGCAAAAAAATGAAACTTGACCATCAACTTACACCATACACAAAAATTAACTCAAATGGATGAAGGACTTAAACGTAAGATGGGAAATCATAAAAACCTTAGAGCAAACTACAGGCAGCAAAATATCAGACATTTGCTGTAGCAATATCTTTACTGATACAGCTCCTAGGGCAATGGAAACTAAGGAGAAAATAAACAAATGGGACTACATAAAAATAAAAAACTTCTGCACAGCAAAAGAAACTATCAACAAAACAACAAGAAAGCCCACTGCATGGGAGAACATATTTGCCAATGTTATCTCCAGTAAGGGTTTAATCTCCAAAATTTACAGGGAACTCATACAACTTAATAAAAGAAAGATAAACAACCCAATCAAAAAAATGGGCAAAGGAACTAAATAGACACTTTTCAAAAGAGGATATTCAGAAGGCAAAGAGACATATGAAAACATGCTCAAAGTCACTAATCATCCAAGATATGCAAATCAAAACAACAATGAGGTACCGCCTCACACCTGTCAGAATGGCTATCATCAACAAATCAACAAACAATTAGTGCTGGCGAGAATGTGGAGAAAAAGGAACCCTCGTGCACTGCTGGTGGGAATGCAGACTGGTGAAGCCATTATGGAAAACAGTATGGAGTTTCCTCAAAAAATTAAAAATGGAACTCCCATTTGACCCAGTAATACCACCTCTAGGAATATATCCCAAGAAATCAGAAACACCTATCAGAAAGGATATATGCATATGTTCATAGCAGCACAATTTACAATAGCTAAAATTTGGAAACAGCCTAAGTACCCATCAGCAGTCGAATGGATTAGAAAACTGTGATACATCTACACAATGGAATACTATGCTACTATAAAAAAGAAGGAACTCTTACCATTTGCAACAGCATGGATGGATCTGGAGAGCATTATGCTAAGTGAAATAAGACAATTGGAGGAAGATAAATACCACATGATCTCACTCATTTGTGGAATATAGTGAACATAAAATGATGAGCAAAAATAGATCCAGAGAAGCATCGAACTAACTGTCAAACTTCAGAGGAAAGGCGGAGGTAGGGGGCGATAAGAGATCATCCAAAGGACTTGTATGCATGCATAGAAGCATTACCAATGGACACAGTCACTAGGGGGTGAGGGCATTTGCTGGGGGGTGGGAATGGCCTGAGAGAGATCAATGGAGGAAAAATAATAATATTGTAATAGCTATGTATGGGTTCGGGGGGGTACTTGAAATATTAGGGAGGCCACTCTGTAAAGCTTATGATTGTCTAACCACTATGTTGTGCACCTGAAACTAATACAGAATAATATTGAATGTGATCTATACTGGAAAAAATGATGAAAAATTGTATGTTACATGATTTTCATCATGATAATAAAAAAAAAGAAAAAAAAGTATTGCTAAGAGAAGTATTTGAGATTTTGCTGCCTATATTTTCTTCTATGATATTTATGGAATTGAGACTTACATTTATGTCTATAATTCATTTTGAGTTTGTCCTTATAGATGGTGTAAGAAGATGGTCTAATTTCATGTTTTTGCATGTATCTGTCCAATTTTCCCAACAACATTCATTGAATAGATGTCTTTAACCCATTATATGTTTTGCCTCTTTTGTCAAGTATTAATTAACCATACAAGCATGAGTTTATTTTGGGGCTCTCAGTTCTGTTCCATTGATCTATATGTTAGTACCATGCCCTTTTTTTATTACTATGCACTTGTAGTGTAGTTTGATATCAGGTAGAGTGATTCCTTCCACTTTGTTCTTCTTTCTCAACATTGCTGTGCTTATTCAGTGACTATTGTGTTTCCACACAAATTTTTGAATTATTTTTTCTAATTCGTGAAATATATCATTGGTAATTTGATAGGAATTGTGTTGAATCTATTGATTGCTTTGGGTAGTGTGGACATTTTAATGATGTTAATTCTTCCTATCCATGAGCATGGTATGTGCTACCATTTATCTGTGTCTTCTTCAATTTCTCTCTTCAGTGTTTTATAATTTTCCAAGTATAGGTCTTTTTGATCCTTGGTTAAATTTATTCCTAGGGTTGGTTTTTCTTTTCTTTTTTAATGTAATTGTAAATGGGATTGTTTTCTTAGTTTTTCTTTCTGATAGTTCATTATCAGTGTATAAAAATGCAGCCATTTTTGGATAATTATTTTGTGTCCTGCAACTTTACTGGGTTTGATTATAAGTTCCAGTAGTTTTTTGGTGGAATCTTTAGGGTTCTTTAGATATAGTATTATGATATAAGCTGGACAGGTTTTTAATAGAAAATGCAAAACACAAAAGGCTACACTGAATTATATATTTTCTATGGAAAAGTAGGATCATTAAGTTTTCACTAATACAATTAAATTATAAATTGTGGTCAGGGGAGCATACTAAAACAATTTACCACATTACATTCTTCTTGGTCATAAGCACTGGATTGGCTTGAGTATATAGTAGATAACACATGCAGGTTTAAGGCCTTTTGTCACCCATGGAAGATCTACTCTGGGCAAGGGTCTATGGTTAGGCAGGGCGCCTTCCTAACTAGCTGCTTTGTTTAGATCATTCAGAATTTTCTCTGTGGTATCAAATACATGAAACCATTTGTGTGGCATCAAATACATGAAATAATTTGTGTGCCTTGGGTTCTGAAGCCTCAAGGCAGTGTTAGTCTTTGTCATCAATCTATTTAATTTCTGCAATTCTTTTTCATTATCCTGAGAACACTGGGATACATGATACATTTCACATCCTGTTCATGTCTTCTGCTTGTGTAGGTTGAGAAAAATTAGAGAGGGACTCAGACCACAGCAGTGGTTTTATTGCTCTGAGAAGTTTCTTGTTTTTCTCATTAATACTAGTATGTCCTAGGAAAACACCTACTAATATACACAGCCAAGGGGCAGAAGAGTAGAGTTAACATAAACCAGCGTTAGTAGTATTGGTTAAGTAGCCATAGGATCTTTGCAGGAAGCAGCAGGAATTAAGGTTAAAACATTTTCTTCAGGGCTGCTCAGCCTGAAATGCTTTACTTTTTACTACTAACCTGCTTTCAACAATCTATTAATCCTTTAAGGCTAAATTAGAAAGAACTCTTTTCTTGCAGAGTTAGCATTACTTCTGTGTGCATTCATCAACTATAGCTACTCTCACAGCTCAAATTGTCAATTTGTATCAAGGCCTATGTCTAAAAGCAAACAATCACATGCACTAACCAAGAAACGAATCTCATTTACATATTTAACCAGCACACTTTTAACTAATAGAGAATGACCGGGAAATGCCCATGAAGTAATTTGGAAAATGCTGAGGCAAGAACTGGAATTGATTATTCTGTGAGACTAGTGTGTAGCAGCAAGCTACTTAGTCAGCTGGTATACCTCATTGTATTCCAGTGGGGTTTGGCTGTCCTCTATGCATAAGCCTCTGGGTAGAAATTCCGCTAAAGTGAAACAAACACTTTAGTTCTTTGTAAAAATATCACCCCAATAAAGTCAACTGTTTGTGCTGGTAAAGACAAGGAGGAGTTAGAAGTAGCCCCAAAACTAGAGACTGTAGGTTAGGATCAACAAAACATGGAATCTGTCCCACACCTTTTTCACTCAAGCCCATGGCAGACATTGCAAGTTGACCATTCATTCTTTCCTGCTAAGTTTAGCCCCTGCCTCACCATTTTTTGAAGCCTAATTCACTGCCAGCGGTTCTCAACCTGTGGGTCGCGACCCCTGAAAATACATCCTGCATATCAGATATTTACATTATGATTCATAACAGTAGCAAAATTATAGTTATGAAGTAGCAATGAAAATAATTTTATGGTTGGGGGTCACCACACATGAGGAACTGTATTAAAGGGTCATGAACTGGCATTAGGAAGGTTGAGAACCACTGCGTCCCCCCAATACATCGGAGTAGGCACTTAAAATACTAGTTAGCTATTCTTGCCTTAGTCCAAAGTCATTTTTCTCAAATCACCTTTCATCCTTGTTTTCAATGACTCATATTAGTATTTTTGGCCCTACCATGAGTTTTTCCTTATTGGGAGCTATATTTTGAAGGCTCACACTTTTCAATTGATTTTTGTAATTTATAAAACACTACAACTGCTGCTATAGTTTAACTACTAAATTCTGATGGTTGGCACATACAAACTCCTCTGGGTACAGACATGGTCATTTGTGATTGAGCAATACAGAATTCTTATCAGTTGGATTTTCTGATGTCCAAATCAGGTTTGCTCACTGAGTTGTAGCTTTGAAGAACACTCTTACAGTAGTGCTGTTTCATGTGTTTTATAGTATATAAAAGTTTTTTCTATGAATATGTGACAATTTTTGGCTCAATTCTTATTAACACAATGCCTCAAAACATGTTTCCTTTTAAAAGTTGCTGGAAATATATGCTAACTGATGTATAGGTTGTTAAATTATGCTTAAATAAGTGAACTGGCATCTTGTTCACATAGAGATCATTATTATGATTTAGTCTGAGGCTTGCAGTTTTTCAAGATTACTGTACCTGTGAGGTCCTGGGTAAGGCTCTTCATCTTATAGTGTCTGTGACTATAGTCAAGGTCAAAGAAATGAAGGTTCTTAGTTGAATTCAATGCTTCATATTTAATTTACCCCAAATGATTTCTAGCTATTATTCTGTCCTTGACTAGTAAGTTTACCATATACACTCTATGGAACAAGAATGGTGACTTATAAAATTTCAGTGTGTGCTTTGGTTAGGTCTAAAATGGCTCATCAGGCAAGAGACAAAACTTTAGTGAATAGTTACCCAGCAGTTATCTCAGTGGTCATAGATGTACTTAAGAAAGTGGAATGAGTCTCCTTGCAAATGAGACTTAAAGTCAGGAGGCTGAACAGTTATTTCATTAAAGCATTTGGAGTTAAAGGTTCATCTGTCATGGTTGGACCACACTTTTGTGGGGTAAATAATGTTTGGGATTGTTCATGTATTACAGGATTAGCCAAAGTCTCCAGACAGAGCCCTGTGAATGGCAAAATTCTACTACTTTGAGTATTAAACACTATGCTATCTCTTTAACAAATGAAATGAAACATGAAAATCTTCTATCTCTTTCAACATGTTTGAAAAAACACTCTGTGTTGGGCACTATCAATTTAAGTAAAACAAATGATTTTTTTTTGTAGCTCATGTGACTAAGATGTGTTATTTTACGGGAACTCTCTCCTGCTGTAATATGCTTCATTCAAGAGAGATTTATTGAGCATGTCTTATGTACCAGGCATTGTGGTAGGTGCTGGTGATATAATAGTGCAAGAAAAAAATAGAGATTTTGTGATTATTTGAACATAGGTGCAATGAAGGAAAGAAAACAGTGCTATAAATGAATAACAGCAGGACATGACCAGGTCTAAGTGATCAGGGAAAGCCTTGAGTTGACATCAGAAGGAGGATGAATGGAGTAAAATAGCTGAATAGGGAGAGCAATTCATGGAGAATGAGCAGCAAGAGCTAAAGCCCAGTCGAAGGAAGGTGTATGGGACCAAAGAAGGTTGTTAGGGGAAACCAATGCAGGTCATTGTGACTAAGTGCAGGGAACACAGAGAAGAGAAGTGTGAGAAGAGGCAGGGATGTGGGCAGGTCCTGAGCCAGGCAGGGCCACATCAGACATACCAAGAATTTTAGTATTTGTTTTCAGAGCCACAGGAAGTCATTAAAACCCAAGCAAGCCGTGAGAATCTCATTCAGCTTTCATGTTGAAAGGAGGTTAGGAGGGGGCAAGAGTATACGGAAAAAGAGCTCTTGGGAAGCAGTTATAAAAAACCGGGGAAGAAGTGATGCCAACTTTGACAAGAATGATTCAAAATATGTGGCCAGTGTGTTTCAGTTGGTTGGGCATCATCCCATGCACTGAAAAGGTCATGGGTTGGATTCCTGGTCAGAACACACGCCTGTGTTTTGGGCTCCATCCCAGGTAGGGGATGTGCAGGAGGCAGCAGATTGATGTTTCTTTCTCTCTTTCCCTCTTCCTTCCTCTCTCTCTAAAAACAATCAATTAAAAAATGCAAAATATATTAAGTCGTCATCAATATCTTCTCTGAGTTAAGGAAAAATAAAGTCCCTGTAAAAATATAATCTGGGAGGCAGATGGCCATTTAGCTCTCACGAGTACCACACAGAGAAAGGTTTGACAGACTTGTTCTGGAACAGAGGGAGGCTCCTGAGAATGGTTCCTAGGTTACCAAATAGTAGAACTCAAAATACTTATTTGGAGGTGGTTTGGCCAGTTGTTGTAGCTGACCCTTGGCATCTGGAAGGTAGCTGAGGATCCTCAGGCCTCGCACCCGGCAGTGCTAATTGGATGCTAATTAGAACAAAAGAAAAGATAAAGAGGCCCAGAGAGCCAGCCCCATCTCTTCTCTATGTTGCTCAGTATATGCTTTGTCATGTGTCTTATGAATTCATGGAGATACTTTTTAAAATCATAATGATGGAGTGTAGAGCTAGAGGGGATGTGAGAGATCATCTAATGTAGTGGTACTCAAAAAGGGGTTCAGAGACTTCTGTGTCGGGAGAGATGGAGTAGATACACTTATCACACTTTCCCCTATTTCTCCTGGTGAGTACAACTAAATACCTGGGCATTTTATATAACAAAAACATAAGACTGACTCCGAAGGATGGAAAAAGCCGGCAGAATGGCTGGGGTCTCAGGACCTGGGAATGGACACTGAGGAGTTCCTGAGTTTTCTTTTAGCTGCATAAATAGACTTAGCTGAAGACATCAACAATGCAGAAACATTAATAGCCACAGATGAAAAAGGAAAAATAAAATTCAGACATTAATCATTATACTCTGGTCCAACTATGGTTCCTGGACCAGCAGCATCTACATGATAAAATGCAAATTCCTGACCCCATCCCAAACCCACTGAGTCAGAACTTTGGGGGTGGACCTCAGCAATGTTTTTTTAAAAAATATATTTTATTGATTTTTTTACAGAGAGGAAGGGAGAGGGATAGAGAGTTAGAAACATTGATGAGAGAGAAACATCGATCAGCTGCCTCCTACACACTCCCTACTGGGGATGTGCCCGCAACCAAGGTACATGCCCTTGACCAGAATCAAGCCTGGGACCCTTGAGTCCGCAGGCCGACGTTCTATCCACTGAGCCAAACCGGTTAGGGCAGCAATCTGTGTTTTAACAAGTCCTCCGGTGAGTATGAGAACCAATGCCATGGCACACCTGGCCTTTTCTTCGGGTGAGGAAACTCAAGGCCGGGGCAGGTTGATGTGCCCCAGGTCACAGCTGTGCAGAGTCCAGCTCTTGTTCTAGATCGGCCCAGAATGCCTCTTCTAGAGCTAAAATCTAAGGAGAGTAGAGGAAATTTTAAATGCACATTTGAATTAAGTGTTAACATGTGTATTATTAAGTGCTTGGCACATAGGAGGTACTAGATCAATATATGTTGAGTTTTGAACAAATTGTTACTCTTTGATTCAGCTACAGGTTTAGAGAGGACCCAAAAGAAAAAGGGTCTGTTGGAAACCTCAAACTGGCACCTGTGAAAGCACCCACAGCCTCTGTAGAACCTGTCCCAGTGGAGACGGCTGCTGCATAGAAAGGGATCACATGATGTTCTTTCATATTCCTGGCCTCTTTTTTTCCCCAACCTACAAGAGGCTTTATAAACACCTGATCTCATATCATGCAAGCATTTCTTGACTCTAAATTTTTTATAAATATATATTTATTGACTTTTTACAGAGAGGAAGGGAGAGAGATAGAGAGTTAGAAACATCGATGAGAGAGAAACATCGATCAGCTGCCTCCTGCACACCCCCCACTGGGGATGTGCCCGCAACCAAGGTACATGCCCTTGACCGGAATCGAACCTGGGACCCTTGAGTCCGCAGGCTGACGCTCTATTCACCGAGCCAAACCGGCTAGGGCGACTCTAAATTTTTTAAATTACCTTCTCCTGATGGGGGAGTGGGGAAAGCCTATTCTCCAGGTTAGAGCATGGCTTTTTACCAACAGAGCAGTTTGTAAGTGTTCCTCCTTTGAGTCTTAACCCCAGACCATGAATTTTTACATTTATATCATTAAAACTGTGGGTTTGGGACTAGAATAAAATAAAACATAAATGTCTGCTGTTTGGAAAGTAGACATTTTTGTGTTTTCTTAATGTTTATTTTGAATGATACTTATAATTGCCTGGAGATTCAGTGGGTTTTAAAAAATTATTTTAAAAGTAGTGGCTGCTAGGATGGACTGATGGAGGCCAAGTATGAACCCATAGTGTGTTTTTACAAGTAGGCTTTTAATAACTCTCTTTGTGCAATTCCTTATGTGTGAGGTGAATGCAAGGGTGACTGTAATTATGGTAGCACAATTAGGCATTTTGACCTTGCAGATGCACAGGGAACCTGAGGCTACTAGTCTGTCTGCTTCTGCATTCTCCCATTTTATATTTTGTAAAGCTAGTTGGAAACAGCACTAAATCTTTGCTTTAAAGATTTTTCAAGCCACTGGGTTCAACAGATGGAGATATGATAACTGGGTATCTGAAAAGTCTACAGAAACATCCTATTCTGATTCTCACCATCAAACCCAGGAGATACAAAATCTGGCAGAACTGGAACCAGTGCCTAGGAGGTGCAGCCTCAAGGTGAGATGCTGTCCCAGACGAACAAATATACAAACTCCACCATCTGCCTTATGCACGTTCGTTGCGTGTTCCATTCTCCATTCAGCTCATCAATCTGAAGGAACTGGATGTTGTTTAGCGCAGTGGTTCTCAGAGTGTGGTACCTGGACCAGCAGCCTCAGCATCGCTTGGGAATGTGTTAGAAATGCAAATTCTCGGGTCCCATTACAGACCTTCCCAACCAGAAACTGTAGGGATGGCGCCCAGCCATGTTTTCACCGCCCCCCTTCCCGCCCGTGATTCTAATGAGCACTGGAGTTTGAGAAGTACTGGAGAGAGTGATTTAAAAGAAGATGTGTCTTTTCAAAAGGACACAGCATCTTACTGCTGATGTGGAAAATCAGAACAAAAACTGATTAGGAAACAAGAGTGACTGTGTAAAAGGCAGGAAAGAAGCCTTTTAAGAACCAGAAAGGTAAAGCCAATGCTCTCCTGCTGCATTTAAGAGGAGTGAGACAATTCAAGGAATCAAAGAGGCTATACATCTTCTTAAGAACAAGAAAGCAAATAACCACTAGGTCTTGTATACGTATGAACTTAATTCATCTAGTCACTCGCATATATTCTTTGCCTTCAACTTTCTCTAGACTATTTGCAGTTAGCAACTTTTGTACATCCTGTTAGTGCACTTGGCAGCAAAAGTAAGTGATAGACATCTCCACCTCTTTCAACCGTTCTCCTTGCTGTGAGTGGGAGGTGGAAGATACAGCTTATACATATGTTGTTTTTAGACATCGGAGGGTTACAGGAAGCACGCCTACCCAAGTTTATTATATGAGTGACATGGGAGCCCCCTGGGAAGACCTTTGTTTTAAAGCAGTGGTTCTCAACCTTCCTAATGCCATGACCCTTTAATACAGTTCCTCATGTTGTGGTGACCCATAAAATTATTTTCGTTGCTACTTCATAACTGTAATTTTGCTACTGTTATGAATCGAAATGTAAATATCTGATATGCAGGATGTATTTTCATTGTTACAAATTGAACATAATTAAAGCATAGTGATTAATCACAAAACAATATGTAATTATATATGTGTTTTCCGATGGTCTTAGGCGACCCCTGTGAAAGGGTCGTTCGACCCCCAAAGGGGTCACAACCCACAGGTTGAGAACCACTGTTTTAAAGGAAGAGAGAATTAGACAAGGTTGACCCAGTAGCCAATATTGAATCAGCGGAGAGATCATGCTCTGGAAACCATTCAGATTTGCCTCTTGACCAGTAGTTCTGAGGAAGAAGGGTGGGTTGTAGGTAAAAATGGAAAGTTGCTTTACATCAACAGCTTAGAGATCTTGGGGGCATAAGCAGCACGGCTCTGGTGCCTTCGAAGGAAAAGTACAACTCAGTTGGGAGAGAGAATCCACCCTCACTCTTCTGTAAGGAAAATGGCTTTTGCTTTGGGGCATTCATGATTTCAGAAAACACAGTCAAATGTTTTCTGATTTCTCAGCAGCATGGGAGTCAGCTGAGGCTCCGTAGAGCCATGTGGTGACAATCCTTGCTGCTGCCTGAATGACCTTGGCAGTAGCCCAAGAATACCAGCATTATAAAGGAGGTATGACATAGAGGAGAATTTACATTTCTTTCCATAACTCCTTGTCTGTGTTCTCTTGTCATTTCCAGTTGTGTTTATGGTTGTGGGAGGGTTTGGGCGGCATACAGGACAAGTCTGTTTGTACCTTTATTTCCTGGCTCACACTGTAACACCGAGGCCACAGTTCAGTATACATAACAGATGTTCAAATAATTACACTGACTGCGAGACCTAGGAAAGCAAACCTTTTAAGAATGATTTGATGCTTAACAAAAAATGTGGCATGCCTGTGAATTTTAAATAAGCTGAGTCCATTTACTTAGTCAAATATATCCAACTTACAGAAACCTTGTAATCAACTCCCTATGCTGAGAAACTAGGAGAAAAAGACTCAAAAACCTTTAAAGTTAGGAGGAACAACATATTTGTTCTACTGGGCGCTGCCTGTTTTCCACGTAGGATTTCTGCTTCAAAATCCTGCCAAGACCCAGGCCTTGTTATGAACACCAGTGGGTGGCTGAGCTCCTTGAACTCGCCATGACCTTCTACTACTACCACCTGCCCCAACCCTTCTGCGCTCCCTGCACTCTGCTCACACCATCTCGGTCCTTCGCCTTTCTCTCACTGGTGAGGGGACTGCTGTTGGGCGGCTTTCTCAGAAGTAGCCGCTGCCTTCCTGATGGTCTGATGCTGTGTTTCTTGGTGCTTTTTGCATTGGCATAGACCTTGGGGAACAGCAAGTGCCCGACTCTCTGCTCTACTTGCTTTGTCCTTGCTACCCCTCTGCTGCCCTCATCCAAGCTCACTTATATTAGATTTAGTCTCCATGCCGGCCCCACCATGCTTTCCGGTGATCACACTTCTGGCCCTTCCCTGCTACCCCATTTTATGAAATGATACAAAAATGTGCACATATTGAATATGCTAAGTAGGATGAAAGCATTGCTTTTCACACCAAACATTAGCAGTGTTCTTAAGAGTGGTCTGTGGACCACCTGCACCAGAATTATCTGGGAGCGAATTAGCAAGGCTAATTCCTTTGTCCTACCTTCAGCTCCTAGTTTTTGATTCTAAGTGCAATAAAAAAAATCCATCCAGTTTGAGAGACACTGCTTTATATAAGGTCATTAATCTTGGCTGAAAGTCTCAGAGTGGAGGTGAGGGGTAGGAGGATGAAGAGGTTCTTTTGAAAAATACAACACACGTGTGGGTCCTACTCACCACAAGTAATGAGAATTTCCAAATGAAAGGGCTAGGCAATGGTGTTTGAAAAAAGCCTTCCATAGAATCAAAAGTGCAATTAGGTTGGGAAACAACTGCTTTAGCCTAGAACAGGGGTGGGCAAACTTTTTGACTCGAGGGCCACAATGAGTTCTTAAACTGGACCGGAGGGCCGGAACAAAAGCATGGATGGAGTGTTTGTGTGAACTAATATAAATTCAAAGTAAACATCATTACATAAAAGGGTACGGTCTTTTTTTTTTTTTAGTTTTATTCATTTCAAACGGGCTGGATCCGGCCCGCGGGCCGTAGTTTGCCCACGGCTGGCCTAGAATCTAGGCCCTAGATGATTCAATATACGAAGTCAAAAATCTGTAATGTAGAAACTGTTTTAACATAGTTCCCTTTAACCATATCACCTAAAACCTTCTGGTCTGTAGGCTATGTCAATGATGTATTTATTCTCTTCTGTGTTTTGCTATGGCATTATCTTGCCTCTCTCTCTCTTTCTCTCTCTCTCTCTCTCTCTGTGGCTTTTTTCTGATTAAGTAAATAACAGGAAAAAGATAAAACTAGCTTTGCAAGCTGGTGGTACACAGCTGAAATTGTTCTAGCAGGTGTGTTTTATTATATCTACACAATGTTTTTAAAAAGATTTAAACCAATAGTTAAAAGTTGAGATATTTTCACATAAGAATTCAGACTTGCCACAATGAGGGGAGAACCAGAAGTTTCATCAACAAAGGAGCCATCTTCTCCAGGGATGCTGGGTAGTAGCAGCTCCTTGAAGGGGAGGGTGGTGGTGGTGGTGGTGGTGAGTGCCCAACCTTCAACGTGTCTGGCAGGCCCTCCCTGACCCCTTATGCTTGGGCCCTCAGGTATTTGTATTTGTGACCTTTAGGATAAAAGAATGGACATAACCAACATGTGAGCACCTACTAAGTGTCAGGAACTCTAGCATAAATGCCTTTTCTCACACAAACCTATGAAATATGCATTATTCCCTTAATAGGGAATTCCAAGGCTAGGCTGGGTTGGGCTGAAGGTTTTGGTCAGAATTCCAATCCAACTCTGTATGCTGCCAAAGTTTCCCCAGATCCTCATGCTTGTAGGAACTTTAGGGATTTTGGCTGGGTTCCATACCTCTTGGATTAGAGATGAAACTTTTTGGGACACCTGTGAAGTATTTTGCATTCAATTAAGGCTTCATCACCTGGATGAAGGGAATTTAGAAATCAGTCAGTAAATTTGGTGAGGGCTTCAGTCTAATTAGCTTCAACTATAAAGACAGAAGCTTTTGGAGCAATTTAAGACAGATTTGCAATCCTATTAAGTGGATGCAATCATGTATGTAACCTGAACATTTCAAGGAGGGTTAATAATGACTCCGCAGGCACCTCCGGGAACTGAATGGGGAGGACATTTGTTCAATGCGGTTAGGTATCTGAGGAGTGTTTTTTGTAGCACACATTCTTAAGTGTTCTCTGGGGAAGTGAGGCCTCATGCCCACCACTCGATAGCAGTCACTCCAGCTCTGGTGGTAAAATACCACATTTTTTAGTATAGTTTTCAACTGATGTGATGAATATTGTATCAGTTGTTAGTTAAATAGCATTTTATATTCTTTCAATGACATCTCAGGGCCAGAATTATTCCTTTAGATATGCATCTCAAGTAATGAGATATTAGTCGAAAAATGCTCTTTCTACATACCTTGCAGTAACACATCACTTGCATAATTAAAGCCTGCACTTGTTTTCTTAACTAGAGTCCTTCAGGTAAGAAAATGGGTTGAAAAGAAGACAACTGGTGAACCATTCTGTGTCCAGATGAGTATGTGGACTGGCAAGTTAGAGGAAGGTAGAAACAATAAAAGGAACTGAAAGACATTAAAAAATTTAAAGTTAGTAGCTACCACGATAAGAAAACATTTGGAGTTTGGAGTTATTTAATGAGACCATGATCAGTGAATGTTTGCCTTTATATCCCTACAATTTCTGCTGTGGGGTCAGTGGCTGTCTTTCAATGTATTGTCTACGTCAGTCCTCATTGGTTTAGGGTACCTGAGCCTAACCTTGAGGATAGTAGGTCTTCAGCATCTAGATCTGATAGAACTGGAATAGACCAGATAGATGCTTCCCCTCCCCTACCACTTGGAGAGGCCCTGAGAAACCTGAGCTGAAGATTACCTTGCGTTTTATTGGCAAGAATTGGTTCTTTTGCTTCGGTTCTGACCAGCACATTACAGGAGCTACCAAAGTCAGACCCAAGATGAAGGAAAAATTGGCTATCTTAATTCCCAAGGTGGCCCAGACCACTGAAAGGAAGAGAAGCTAGGTGGGCTGTGTGCTCGCATGGTGGCTCATTTATTTTGGTCTGGCCAGCCTTTTGTCCATGGCATGGGTAGATTTCTGTGTCAGCCTTTTGTCCGTGGCATGGGTAGATTCTCCAGTGCCAGGAATCATCTCTCAGGATGGGGATAGAGGCTGTAGATTCTGTCCCAGATCTTGACACTTCCCCCACAGGGTCCTCTGGAGCTTTAGCATACAGCAGCACAGAGTTGACTTGGGTCATGAACAGAGCTCAGTACAGTGGGGCCTTGACTTACGAGTGTCCCGACTAACGAGTTTTTTGAGATACTAGCTGTCTCTCGGCCGATTTTTTGCATTGAGTTGATAGAGTAATTTGAGTTAACGAGCTCCTTAACGAGCTCGGTCTCGGAACGAATTAAACTTGTAAGTCAAGGCCCCACTGTATAATTAAGTTAAAAATGAAAATTAAAAATGAAAAATTTCTTTGGTAAAGACGTAAGGAGCTCCCTGTAAATGCTGGAGATTAAACCCTTATCAGTGATAACATTAGCAAATATGTTCTCCCATGCAGTGGGCTTTCTTGTTGTTTTGTTGATGGTTTCCTTTGCTGTGCAAAAGCTTTTTATTTTGATGTAGTCCCATTTGTTTATTTTCTCTTTAGTTTCCATTGCCCTAGGAGCAGTATCAGTGAAGAAATTCCTTCGGCATATGTCTACAATTTCGCTGCCTGTGGATTCCTCTAGTATTTTTATGATTTCCCGTCTTATGTTTAAGTCCTTTATCCATTTTGAGTTTATTTTGGGGTATGGTGTAAGTTGGTGGTCTAGTTTCATCTTTTTGAATGTGTCTGTCCAATTTTCCCAACACCATTTATTGAAGAGACTGTCTTGACTCCATTTTATGCTCTTGCCTCTTTTGTCGAATATTAATTGGGCATAGTGGTTTGGATCGATTTCTGGGTTCTATATTCTATTCCATTGATCTATATGTCTGTTCTTGTTCCATTACCAAGCTGTTTTAAGAACAGTGGCTTTGTAATACAGCTTGATATCTGGTATTGAGATCCCACCTACTTTGTTCTTCTTTCTCACATTTATAGGGAACTAATACAACTTAACAAAAGGAAGATAACAATCCAATCAAAAAATGGGCAACGGACCTAAATAGATACTTTTTGAAAGAGGACATACAGAAGGCAAAGAGACATATGAAAACATGCTCAAAGTCACTAATTTTATGAGAGATGCAAATCAAAACGACAATGTGGTATCATCTCACACCTGTCAGAATGGCTATGATCAACAAATCAACAAACAACAAGTGTTAGAGAGGATGTGGAGAAAAAGGAACCCTTTAGAATGCAGACTGGTACAGCCACTGTGGAGAACAGTATGGAGTTTCCTCAAAAAACTAAAAATGGAACTCCCATTTGACACAGTGATCCGACTTCTAGGAATATATCCCAAGAAACTAGAAACACCAATCAGAAAGGACACATGCATCCCTATGTTCATAGAAGCACAATTCACCATAGCTAAGATTTGGAAACAGCCTAAGTGCCCATCAGCAGATGAGTGGATTAGAAACTGTGGTACATCTACACCAATGGAATACTATGCTGCAGTAAAAAAGGAGTTCTTACCATTTGCAACAGCATGGATGGAACTGGAGAGCATTATGCTAAGTGAAATAAGCCAGTCAGAGAAAGATAAATACCACATGATCTCTCTCATTTGTGGGATATAGTGAACAACATAGGCTGATGAACAGGGACAGATCCAGAGACAGAGAAGCAGCGATCAGACTGTCAAACCTCAGAGGGAAAGTAGGGGAGGATGGGGGAAAGGGTGAGAGATCAACCAAAGGACTTGTATGCATGCATATAAGCCCAACCAATGGACACAGACAGTGGGGGGGGGGGGGGGGGTGTCAGGGCATGAATGTGTGGAGGGTTTATGGGGGGAATGAGGTCACATATGTAATACCTTAATCAATAAAGAAATTAAAAATTGAAAAAAAAAAGACTTAAGGAGCAACCTAGTGTTGTAGGGTTATTGTACTTTTAAACGGGAATCCTATCCTGCAGGCTGACTCACTGCTCAGGTGGTAGAGGAGATGATGGAGAATTCACAGCCTCAAACTCACAGGTGTTCCTGATCACATTTCTAATCCTCCTTGGGAGGGGAAGAGATGATGCCGGCTTGGATAAGTACTTCTGGAAGTTTTGCTGACCCCTGGTTTATATGTGGCCACATACAAGTTTGCCCTAAATACCAGTCGGGTGAAAGATGCAGGCACAGCACACACAGCTGTGGAAATAGAGACAGTTGAATGCAGTAGCAGAAAGGGTTAAACTAACCAGTAATTAATTTGTGTTGGTGACTTTAACATAATTTGTATAATAATAACATATCTTAGAGCTTTAGACATTACTCCAGCCTGGTTCTGCCCTCTGCCAAGGCTGTAAATCCCCTTCTCCACCTTTCTGGTCTTTTTGAGAAAAGCTGGAGGGAAGCAGGGAGAAATGAGGCCTCAGGAGGAGAGACTAAAGGTGAGAGGACATGATTTAAAATTTTTACTTTCAAGTCTGATTTATTGATCTGTGTGTATCTAGTATAGATAAGCTGGAGATATGAAAGCACACACACAACATCGCCTAGTATTATTTTGTCCCATAACAATGTCATTTTGGGTTAACATTAGAAATTACAAGCGATTGCTGGGGTTTATTTTGGTCATTCATCCTGTTCTTCCAAAGGAAAGACAAAAAAGGAATGACCAGCTTGTTCATTACATTTCTCTTTATGAAATATCTTTGTTCTTTCATGATTGCTTTATAGACCTTTTCTTTCAAGTGATGTGAAGTAGAACTAACATAACTTCATGTCAGTACACATGTCATGTCAGGTCTCCTCCATTAACTAAAACTTTGAAATTTATCTTTAAGAAGTTATTGAGCCCCAGCCAGGGGACTCAGTTGGTGGAGCATCGTCCCATGCACCAGAAGATTCCATCCAGGTCGGGGTGAGTATGGGAGGCAACCGATGGATGTTTCTCTCATCTCAATGTCTCTCTCTCTTCCTCTCTGTATACATATCCTTGGGTGAGGATAAAGAAATTAGTGAACAATAGCTCTGAAATTTTCTCTGAATTATGTGAAGAACAGTTTTATAATAGAAATGGATTTGATAATTGACAAAGATATTTACATTATTTTCAATAAAATGTGTTCCACACCTTGACAAATTCTTATCCAATACTATACAAATATGGCATTAATGAAGAAATAAAAAAATAAACATCACCATCAGCTTAACTGCAAATCATCAATATTTATTTGAAACTAATGTGATTAAATATAATAGGTGTGAACAGGTTGTTTCCTTACCTTTCTGGTTTAAGTTTTAGATGGCTGACAATAATGTTTATTTTGGAATTATACTGCATTCAATGTGTCCAACATAATATGACCATTTTCTAAATGAAATATACACAGTTGGGAATTACATCTTGGTAGGAAAATTACATTTTTAAATTGATTGGCTTAATATGAAGAAAAAACAAACTTGTTATATTTCCAATGTTTCTTTATTTTAAAATGCACCCCTTAAAAATGAGTTTCTACAGTATTAGGAAGAGTTGGGTGAAGTGAGGAGAAATAGATGTATTGGGGAAAAAATTCAAGGTGACCTTTATAAAAAATAGAATTGCCCTACTTTGGTTCAAATACTAAAACTTTTTCATGCCCCAGACCTTGCGTTGTGGATGGCGACACGGAATGGTTCTGGTTCAGTTAGTGTGCTGCTAGAGTGAATTATGAGAAGTCCAGGCATGATTTAGTGAGTTGGGGCTGCTGCTTTGAGTTCTGCAAATGGTGAATGTGGTTGGGAAACATCAGGAATAATCACAAAAAATGGCCCCATAAATCTTAAACACTTCACTGAAAAAGCATGTCCAGAAAATAATGCTTACCACATATTAGTGTTTCGTGTTGAGGAAGCAGAGGTTTCATGGGTTGTTCAATGGAGCCAATTTCTTAAGCTCTGCTGGCAAATAATTCATGACCAATTGTACTTTGTCTAAAATAACAGACACTAGGATAATATGGATAAATGGGATGCCATCTTTAATTTATACTTTTAGTATTTGATGATGATGGCCATAGTTAGCTTTATAATAGTGATGGTTATGGGGGAAAGGTGTTAGAGAGAATTTGAAAGAGCTAGCATGAGAGAAATGCACCTGACATTTTGTTTGAAATGAATGCTTAGATTTAGGGCATGACCCTGTGGTTAAAAATCACCCCATGTAAAGTTCACTGACATGGACAGGGTTTAAAACAATTTACTTGATTGATTTTCAAATTAACCAACCTAGAGACCTTCATGTTCACAGCTATTTTTAAATGAACAATATAGAATTAACAGAAAAAATCTTCTCTATACTTCTTAATTCCTTTAAAAAGTCAAAATAATAACATGCTTTCCACAGAAGCTAACAACTTCAATTATTGCTTCCTTAAAAGCTTTTTCTGACTTGCTTGTTAAGACACTCCCTTATTATATACTCTCACAGCGCCATGCCTTTGCACACCTTTTCTTAAGTGATTATTTTATTCGTGTCTGTCTTATCCACTTGTATGTGAGATACATTAGAGCAGGGATCTTGGTTGTTCTGTTTGCCATTTTACTTTTAGTGTCTGTACAAGACACAGTCAATGGATATTTACTGACTGAATAATAAATGAATGAGTCTGGTCCATAGTCTTGAAGTCCTGAGGGCCCTTCTAGCCTCCATGGATATATAAAACCCATGAATTGACATGACCCAGTAATGCCCAGGAGCAATCATTTGACAAAAGAAAATGTACTCTCTTCTCTCCATGTAGCCAATCATTTTAGTACATCATTTTGATGCAGATGCTTCAGAGCCACACCCACCTCTTAATTATTAGGACTTTTTCATGTGCAAGTGATGAAAAATTTAACCTAAGTTTGTTTTTAACAAAAAGCATTAGTATTTCATTCTGATATATGAATAGTTAGGTATTTGAATGGACTCTTCTTCTTAAAACAAATAAAAAATGTCATGTTAAATAAAAACTATTGTAAAAAGTATTGAAGAGATGCTAAGGTAGTGAGAAATTATAAGTGAGAAACATCAAAGTTGAGAGCCCAGAGAGAAGAGGTAAATTAAGAATTAAATCTTTAAACCTTGTTTTGTTCAAAGAACATTTACCAAAACCGTTTTTATTTTTTGAGGGGAGATGCAGCTTTGGCAGTCACGAGAACTAGAAGACAAAATACAGCATTTTCACAATATGGTCCTTCCCCCCCCCCCCAACCCGGGCTCCTCCTCCCCTCCCTACCCCCCCCTCCTCCTCCGGGCAAAGCTGGGATTCTATAGGCCACCCTTCAGAGTAAGGGCAATCCAAAATTAAACCCATTGTTGATTTCACCCCCAAGGGCCTGTAGGAAAATTTACCTTTGTGCTAAGTAGAGCAGGGAGATAAAAACCCTGAGAAGTTTTAAGAATAGGTTGGCTCTCAAGTTAATTTGTTGTTGTTGTTAATCCTCACCCAAGGATACTTTTTCCATTGATTTTTTAGAGAGAATGGAATGGGGGGGGAGAGACGGAGAGAAACATTGATATGAGAGAGACACATCAATTGGTTGCCTCCTGCACATGCCCCGACCAGGGTCAGGGATGCATCCGAGGGAGATATGTGCTTTTGACCAGAATCGAACTGGGACCCTTCACTCCACAGGCTCTATCCACTGAGCAAACCAGCCAGGGCTCAAGTAAGTTTTTAGCTTAAGTTTGCATCATGTTAGTGATCCAACAAGTAGTTAAGGATTGGCAGAAGCAAATCCAAATCTTTGGATGAATATACCTTTATCCTAGATCAGTGATGGCGAACCTTTTGAGTTCGGCGTGTCAGCATTTTGAAAAACCCTAACTTAACTCTGGTGCCGTGTCACATATAGAAATTTTTTGATATTTGCAACCATAGTAAAACAAAGATTTATATTTTTGACATTTATTTTATATATTTAAATGCCATTTAACAAAGAAAAATCAACCAAAAAAATGAGTTCGTGTGTCACCTCTGACACGCGTGTCATAGGTTCGCCATCACTGTCCTAGATCCTAAAGAATTTCTATGAAAAAATTTACAAGTTAAACAAGAAGTTCACAGAAAGAAAAGGGGGGGTGGGTGGAAGGGGAACAGAGCATAGAAGAAAGTGAGGAACCATATCCTATTTTGCTTTTCATTGTAGCAGATTCAAGACAGGGATTTGAGGGCGTGTAGTTTATTTGGGAAATGCAGGTGACACTAGCTGAGAAGTGGAGAAGTGATATAGAGAAGGCAGCCAATAAAGCACAAAGTGGATGATTAGGACTTAAATTCAGGAGGAAACTAGGAAATAGTACAAGGCACACATCTCAGAATAATTCCTTCTAAGAGGTGAGGAAACTTACTTTTATAAGCCAATTCTGGTTGATGGATCATTGGTTGATGGTTGCCCAGTGTGGGGTTGATACTGTGAATTCCTTGGCACTTCCAGCCAGCTACACACATGGGTAGTACAACTGTCATGGTTCTGGGGAAAAGAGCCATCAGGTCGAGCACGGAGTACAGACGTCAGCAGTTAGGCATTGGCTATAGTACACAGCAAGGGCCCAGAGATATGGGTGGTGGGACCCTGACTGCATCTGCTAAAAGAGAAATAGCCAAAACAGATACACAAGGATGAAAGATAATGAAATAAGTAGACACTGATTATAAAAAAGATAAAATGACAAGTTAGAAAAATCCAAGGATGAAATAGGAGACTAAAAAGTGACAAAGAAGTTACATAAATAACCCAATTAGAATGTCAGAAAATAAAAAATAGAATAAAATTTAAAAAACTCAATGGGTGGTAAATTATATCTCAGTGAAGTTAATTACAAAACAAACAAACAAAACCCTCAGTGGATGGGCCTAATAGTAGATGAGACTCAGGTGAATAAAACATTAGTGAGTTGGAGGACAGACAGGTCAAAATAAATTATCCAGGGTGCAACAGAGAGAGACAATGATGGAAAATGCAGATAAGAGCAATAGAAACTTACTAGACATGGTGAAAAAAAAAATCTAACATTTGATTATAGTCCCGTAAGGAGAGGAAAGAGAGTAAAGAAGAGGTTATTTTTAAAGAAACAGCAGTACCACATAGGCTTTAATCATCTTTGCATAGGTATAAGCTGACAATACCTTGCCTCAGCCATGGACACTTTCTCTTGCTTCCTGTCTGATCATTTGACACCTATGTGAGGTGTTGTGGGAGCCTCACACTAATACTGGTACTGAGTATGTACAACATGAAAATGTGTGGAAGTTATAGCACCATTTTGACATTGGGGGACAGGTCCCATTAGGGGACCAATGGGAGATTGATAGATAAATGCATCCCCCTCTCGTCCCCTAAATGGACAATTCTCAGATGTAAATTCATAAGGCTCCTCAGAATGTTCACTGTGATTGAACATTAGTCACCCTTGGGGATGGCCTATTTGATAATGCATCCTTGCATAGGCTTTCCTGCTCTATGTCATTCCTCTGTCCCTCATGTCTGCTTTCTGGGATTACTTCTCAAATAAACTACCTGTACATAATTGTCTCAGTTTTTGAGGAGGATCAAATTGAGAACAACAAACATTAATGTAATTTGCCACCACATTAACAGATTAAAGGAGGAAAAAAATCATGTGAATATATCCTATATAATAGAAGGGTAATATGCAAATTGACCAAATGATGGAAAGCCATTGATACACACTGACCACCAGGGGCAGACACTCAATGCAGGAGCTGCCCCCTGGTGGTCAGTGCGCTCCCACAGAGGGAGTGCCTCTCAGCCAGAAGCCCTGAACTGGGCTCATGGCTGGTGGCTGGAGAGCACAGCAGCAGTGGCAGGAGCCTCCCCCGCCTCAAGGCAGAGCTAAGGATGTCTGACTGCCATCAGTTGGGACATCCCACGAGGGCTCCCAGACTGCGAGAAGGTGCAAGCCAGGCTGAGTGACCCCCTCTCCAGTGCACGAATTTCATGCATTGGGCCTCTAGTGAATATATATATATATATATATATATATATATATATAGCAATACCTTCATAGGCTTCAGCATCTATTCATGACACAAATTTTAGAAAAAACTTCCTTTGGTGGTGAAATATTCAAAGCCTCCTTTTTGACTGATATTGTGGATATGCTTTTGTTTCTTTTAATCTCATAGTCCAGGTAGGGAAGAAAAGAAAAAAGAAGCCATACTAACTATTTTGGTAGAGGAAATGAAATATACAGGGAAATGAGTATACAGGTGACAGAAGAGTGGAGAAACCAAAGAAGGGATGGTGAACTTTACCAGTGATTAGACACAGCAGGAAGTCCTTGGACTGGAGGGACATAAGGAAAGGGGTTATTATCAGAGACCAGAAGCTGGGGCCCTTAGATAGAGGCTAGTCATGATGGCATAGGGACCACAAAGGGAAGGGCTATGCCTAGCAGAAGCTGCAAACAATGAAGGGGCATAGCTGCTGTCAGATACTGCCAGGCAATGAAATTTCCTCTTTTCTCCTCTCTTTCCACATTTGAATCTTCCACCAGTACCTCCTTTAGGTCTCGTCACACTCAACTGGAAACCTATTGATGTAATTCATACATTTATTTCTCTTGAGGAGGGCATCAAGGTGAAGGACACTAGATCTCGAGGGCAAAGGGAATCTATGCAGTGCAGGGGAGAAATAGTTATCAGGGAAGTAGCTACCTCAGGGGTGGGTGGGGGCAGAAGTATACAGGTGCCTTCTGAGCACTGGCTATATTCTGTTTCTTACCTTGATTGGTGGTTACATTGGTGTTTGCTTTGTAATTGCCTTTTTAAAAATATTTTTTAATGGTTTCAGAGAAGAAGAGAGAGAGAGATCAATGATGAGAGATAATCATTGATTGGCTGACTCTTGCACACCCTTCACTGAGGATTGAGTCCACAACCCCGGGTATGTGCCCTGACCAGGAGTCAAACTGTGACCTCCTAGTTCAGTGATGGCGAACCTTTTGAGCTCGGCGTGTCAGCATTTTGAAAAACCCTAACTTAACTCTGGTGCCATGTCACATATAGAAATTTTTTGATATTTGCAACCATAGTAAAACAAAGACTTATATTTTTGATATTTATTTTATACATTTAAATGCCATTTAACAAAGAAAAATCAACCAAAACAATGAGTTCGAGTGTCACCTCTGACATGCGTGTCATAGGTTTGCCATCACTGTCCTAGTTCATGGGTTGACACTCAACCACTGAGCAACATAGGCCAGATGCTTGGTTGTTGGGAGCCATTATAAATCACATATACATCTCCAGCTTACAACAAGAGGTTTCTGGCTCCTCCAAGCCAACTCCCGGTTTGGCCTGGAGTTAAAAGTTAACCTTGCGATTTAGCCTGGAGTTAAATAACATACCCTCACCCTAAGCACAAAGCAAGCTACATCTCCGCTGATAAGCTGTGACATTCCAAAGCCTGTTTCATCCTTAACGACTTCCTTTGCCCGCCCCCTCCTCTAGAAACAGTATAAATACCACTCGCTGTAAAAAATAAAACTGAGGCTTGATCAGAACTTTGTCTTGCCTCCATTTCTTCGCGTCTCCTATCCTCTCATTCCTTTGCAGGATTTGGTGCGGTGTACCCACGAAGCGTGCCCTGCAGGTCGGGGCACTTGGTAATTGTCTTTAACCTTCACATATATTTTAAGTTCTCTTTTGTTTATATGACATATCTCATAAAAAGTAAAAAAGAGATAAAAAGAAAATTCATAGACTCACATAATTGAAAAATTCAGAGGTAAGACTAACTTTAAGTGTCTTTGATCCAGAGGCTCAAATGTTGCCAGCAAGGCTCTTTGTCATCCCACCTCATGCTCAGCGAGGCTGCAACAATCTCACCTTTTACTATGCTGATTCTCTCTCCCTCTTTCCCAGAAGTTTCTGTAAATATTTCATTGGCTTTTTCTCCATCACATGCCTCTTTCTCAAGCCAATCAAGGGCCAATGGAGAGAGGAACCACTGCCACGCAAATATCATTAGCAGAAGCTGGAGGACAAGTGAATCCTCTAAAGCAGTGGTTCTCAACCTGTGGGTCGCGACCCCTTTGGGGGTCAAATGACCCTTTCACAGGGGTCGTCTAAGACCATCGGAAAACACATATATAATTACATATTGTTTTTGTGATTAATCACTATGCTTTAATTGTGTTCAATTTGTAACAATGAAAATACATCCTGCATATCAGATATTTACATGAGGTTCATAACAGTAGCAAAATTATAGTTATGAAGTAGCAACGAAAATAATTTTATGGCTGGGGGTCACCACAACATGAGGAACTGTATTAAAGGATCGAGGCATTAGGAAGGTTGAGAACCACTGCAAAGGAATCAGCTCCACTAGATGGGGGAAGAGGGGGAAGCACATACCAAGTGATCATTCTTCCACTTCTATCAACTCCTGGGCTAATGGAGCCCTCACGTCTGCTGTAATGTCTACTAGGGCCTGAAGAGAAATGAGGGAGATAGAAACCGAGCTCTCTGTGGATTTGTGTTTCTGTTCTGAGTCCTGACAAGTTATTGCTACTTAATACTCACTAGTTGATTCCAAGAAATATTGTCGAGTAATTGTTTAAGTCACAGGGTTTCTCTAAGTTGTCTATTTTCCCCTTCTTCAGCCCAGTCACCTGACAAGACTCAATGGGTGAGTGATGGTAACTATTCTGAGTAGCACAGAAGACATGGATCCTGTATTTGGTTTACTGCATCTATAAATAACTTCACATATCTTATACATCCTCACTTAATCATTTATTTGAAACAAAAAGGTATATATATCCTTCATGTCTATATCATAATAGATATTTATTAACTTTCATTTAGAAACACAGTATTGCTTAAACTTGTTAACTGTAAATTTAATTGTTGAATATATTTAATTAACCTCATTGGTGTGATGAACACAGAAAGGCACCGCTCAGGTTCCACTCCGAGGAAGGATTCATTGCCCCAGCTGCTGGGAATGTTCTCAGTAGATTGTTTTCAGCTGTTGGCCCCTTTAGGGATGGCCTCAGCCGTAAAGAGCCACCTTGCCCAAGAGCATGCCTTTCTGGGGTGGTGTGATGGTTAATTGTATGTGGCCACCTCGCTAGACCACTATACCCGCATATTTGGTCTAATTTTATTCTAGATGTTTCTGTGGAGGTATTTTTTAGATGAAAGTAACATTTAAATCAGCAGACTTTGGGTAAAGCAGAATGTCCTCCATAATGTGGGTGGGCCTAATCAAATGAGCTGCAGCCTTAATAGAAAAAGGCTGACCTCTCGACAGGACGAGAGCGTTCTGCCGGCACACTGCCTTTGGACTCCAACTGCAGTGCTTCTCTAGGTCTCCACCCTGCCAGCCTGCCCTGCGGATTTCAAACTTACCAAGCCTCCACAGTTGTGTGAGTTAATTTTTGAAATCTATTTCTCTCTCTTTCTCACACTCTCTCCATATATATATATATATATATATTCGGTTGGTTCTATTTCTCTGGAGAATCCTGTCTATATAGGTGTACTACATTTAATGGCTAATCAAGGTGGGAATAGAAGGTCCAGTCATTTTAACCCAACATTCGAAAACTCTGATGGGCCTGTCCTGCTCCGGAGCCCCTCCAGAACTCTGGCTGGCTGAGGCAGTGGGTTTGTGTTGTAGCTTGACTTCTGCCCCCTCTAGCTTCCTTCCCCTTCCTCTACCTGTGTTGATCCCAAGGGCACTCGCTAATAAACATACTGAATACCGAACTCCATCAGAGTCTGCTTCTTGGAAAACCTTGCTTACAACAAAAGGAAAGTGGAATGTATCAGGAAAATATAATTCTCATTCTCCTTGAAAAAAATATTCCAAATTCTAGAAGGAGACAGAACAGTTGAGGTCTGGGGCAAAAATCAAGCTGACTCTGAAGCGAGTGCCCTAGTTTGGAAATAGAAGAGAAAGCGATTGGAAAACTTATTATTAAGGTGTTAATCTTTTCCATTAGGATAGAGGACAGGGTCTCCCTAGCCAGCTACTCCTCAGGTTTGATGAAGGAGAATGAGTTGGACAGAGAGTTAGAGAGCAAGAAACACAGAGGAAGCATTGGTCTGTCCCAGTGAGGTACCAAGGCCACGTCTTCTTTAGGAGATGGGATGAGGGGTGTATTATATTGTTGGGGAAGAAAATAAATATTAAATGTGCTAAATACTTTTCTCCCATTTTTCCTGCTGTCCTTCCTTGCCCAATACACTGGGGAATAATTAGTTATTGTTCACACTCTAATCCATTCATTTTAACTTTTGGCATATACTTTTCAAGGTTAAGCTTTCTGTGTACTGTGGTTACCACCATTAACTCCAGTCAATTACTCAGAAAATTAGCATAAAGTTAGGGCAATTTCACTTGGCTTAGATGGTGGTGTTTGAGTCCACAACTAGACCACAGACTTGCCTATTTCTGACATATTTATGTCTTTTACAGAGCTCGGGTTTTTCTTTTGGATTTTCCTGATCAATTTTTTAAATCTCTGTGGGTGTATTTCTTTTTGTCCATGTCATGCAGAAATGAAATGTAATATAGCAAGATAATATAAAAATTTAATGTAATAGGATCATGCTTTGAGAACTGAATTTGGGTTTTTTCTTGCTGTTGTAGACTTAGAAAGAATGGAAACTTTTCCTGGCTTTGCTATACGAGGAAAATATCCAAGTCTTTATTCCCACTCCTATCTTCCCCGTTACTCTCAATCCACCCCCAGATCCACCTCAACCATGATAAGGAGAGCCCATATCTTAGGGACATTATTATTTTTTAACCCGATTTATGTTTAAAAGAGGCATTGATATTTACACTATGGGTATAAACATCAGAAGGTTATTACTTTCAGCAGGTGTGGGTTAGGTGCTGTAAAGAGACATGAGAAAACTTTCTGGGGTGATAGAAATGTTCTATATTTTGATCTGGGTGATAGCTGCATGAGAGCCTACAGATATAAATGTCATTGAGCTATACACTGAAGAGCTGTGTACTTTACTGTATGTATCTCATCCCCATATACTTCTCTCTCAATTAGAGCCCCAATCTTGAAGTAGAAGACCTTTTTTTTTGTTTTACTGAGAGATAATTGACATGCAACATTGATTAGTTTTAGATGTACACATAATGATTTGATATATGTATATGTTGTATTATAAAATAATTATCCCAATAAGTTGTTAATATCCTCCCCACACATGGTTACACATTTTTCCCCTTGCAATGAGAACTTTTACGATCTACTCTCTTAGCAATAGAAGACTTACTGAGGTTTAGAATTCAACCCCTTTTGGAGTTCTTCAACTCTTTTACTATTATTAAAACCTGGGCCCAATTCTAGTTTTTTTTTTAATTTTTTTTTTATGTTTGCCTGCAGGAGATAAGAGTTTTTTAATATATTGTCAAGAAGGGCCTCTGGCTTTCACATGCTGTCTTAAATGGTGGCTAATGATCCTCAGCATTTCATTACTTTCTTCAATGTATTGGGTGTGCCCAGCAATAAGCCTTATTATATTCCTTATTATAATTGCTTTCCCTGTATCTCTCAAATGTCTTGTAGACTGTACCTGGCAGTACACTCCCTTCTGCTGATATTCCATTCCAGTTTATCACCCATAAGAGTTTTTAACAATTGCACCACCACAGCAAGCCAGGGCCTGTGTATACTCTTCCTGATACCAATAATGGGATCTTCTTTGCCAACTGGTCAGTGAGTGATCCAACTCCAAAATCCATTTGAGAAGCTGCTTTGTAGGATCATTTCCAGCATCAATGGTTGCAGATCAGGTTCTGGGAAACAGACTCTGAGACATTGATATTTCCTGGAGTGTGTTTATTTGAGCATGTTCTAGATCAGCACCTTTGAGGGAACAATGAATATAGAATTGGGCTGGGGAGAAACTGAATTACAATGCAGTTGCAACATCAGCTTCAGCCAATGTTATGGGAAATACTTAAACTAGCCCTTCAGTGATTTTCCCAATTTAGTAGAGGAGCCAGTCTTTTGTAAGAGCACGGTAACTAGTTATTAAATGTGGGTTGCCCCTGAAGAGAAAAATTAATATTTGCAGCTTCCTTCAGTCAAAGACAACTCCTCGATAGGGACACAGCTATGAGCCACCAGTAGCCAATACCCCCTGTGGCTGGAGGAATGAGTGCCCTACTCCTGTGGAGGGATTTGGGTGGTACACCAAAGCATCTACTACAAGGCTCACTGAAAATTAAGAGGCATTATTCCAGAGACAGAAAGGAATAGTGCTACAAGGGTTGAGGAACATCCCTACTCTTTCTGTGATATTGGGTTCCTCACACTTGAAAAAGGGACATACTACCAAGTTCTATAAGTATACTTACTCTGCTTGAAAACAGTATCTTAGAGGTGGCTGAATAGCAAGAATGTTTGGCTGCCATGTATATGTAAGCTGGGTATTAAGTCTCTCGTGAGTCAGTATTCCCTATGCATAAGCTTGCCATAGACAGAGTGAAGCTTTCCTCAGAATGAATGGACCACACTGGACACACAATGGCCAGCTAGGCATGCAAGTTCTGAGATGAATCAATAGTGCTGGACAGAGAGGTTTCATCCCATGGTTGTTAAACAGCTGTTGCTCCTGAAGTTTTGACTTGTGCTGTTGGGTTATGGTCTTCTATTATCAGTCAGGATTTTATCTAAATAGAAATGGACCCAGTGTAAGGATCCAATGTACCCAACCTGGAAGAAGTTCAAAATCTTTGCTTTAGGTCAGTGGTTCTCAACCTTCTGGCCCTTTAAATACAGTTCCTCATGTTGTGACCCAATCATAAAATTATTTTCGATGCTACTTCATAACTGTAATGTTGCTACTGTTATGAATCATAATGTAAATATCTGATATGCAGGATGGTCTTAGGCGACCCCTATGAAAGGGTCATTCGACCACCAAAGGGGTCTCGACCCACAGGTTAAGAACTGCTACTTTAGAGAATCATTTTATTGGTGAGATAAAAGAAATGTGAGTGTGAGTATGGTGGAGTAATTTACTTTTATAGCATTAATATGAACTACCAGGGAAAATTAAATTCTTCAAAGTATTTGCTGCTTCTCCCTAAAGAAGGATTATGTATCCCCACTCCTTTGATATTGGGCTTTGCTGTGTACATTGCAATGAAGTGAAATGGCCAGTGGGTGAAAATTATGTGTGTCACTTCTGAACAGAAGTTTTAAGAGTCATTGAATGGTCTTCTACTTGGCCCCCATTTTTCTTCTTTTATAAGAGAAATATTCCAGTTAAGGGCTGTTCCCTAAGTCTGGGCCTAGACATAAAGGTTCATGGAGCAGAGCCAGAGCTGACTCTAATGAAAATGCAAAATAAGTGAGAAATAATCTCTGATGTTTGAGGAAACTGATTTTTTTTTTTTGAGAGGTTATTTACTATCACAGCACTAGGGGCCAAGTGCACGAATTCATGCACCTTGAAAGGAACTGTGGGCCACGAGGCTACAGTGGGCACAAGGGTGGGTCTCGGCCCATCCTCCATGCCTCCACCCAGCCCCTCAGGCCGCAGCCCTCTGTCCCCTGTCTGCTGGCAGCCCTTGCTCCCACTGCCGGCCTCAGTCCCACACGCTGATGGTGCCGGCCCTGCTCGCACCAGCTGATGGGCACAGAGCGATTGTGGCCAGCGCCAGCAGCAGGTGCGAGTGGGGCTGGCGCGTGCGAGCAGGGCTGGTGTGTGTGAGCGAGGCCAGCACCAACAGCAGGGAGCAAGCACTGGGTGGGACTGTGGCGCATGGGAGCAAAGAATTTTCAGTAACCACCAGAGGCTTGCAGATGACAGCGACCAGCACCCCACCTTGGTCTGGTGCCCCTGCTCACCTGCTCTACCATCCTGCCGTGACTGCTGCCTGCCATGTTCCGCACTCTACTGCCCGCTGCTGACATCCGCCATGTTCCGCACACGACCCCTGGTGGTCAGCGCATGTCATCGCGACCAGTTGTTAGGTTGTTCTATCATTTGGTCTATTTGCATATTAGCCTTTTATTACATAAAATAACTTAGCCAGAACTGACTGATAACAGTCAAATTTCACAGGACTCATTTTGTGCAGATTCTGTTTGGAGACTTGATACATTCACTTAAAAATGATGAAAGGACTCCAGAATGAAGTAATTCTCTGGTAGGAATATTGCTAAAGTAAAATTGACCATTCTATCCCATTTCTATAATCTGGTCATTTTAGTGTGTTGTTTTGCTTTTGTTTCTGTGACAATAGTAGAGGCTAGGACAGTGGTCAGCAAACTCATTAGTCAACAGAGCCATATATCAACAGTACAACGATTGAAATTTCTTTTGAGAGCCCAATTTGTTAAACTATATAGGTAGGTACATTGTTATTAACTTAATTAGGGTACTACTAAGGCTTAGGAAGAGCCACACTCAAGGGGCCAAAGAGCCGCATGTGGCTCTCGAGCCACAGTTTGCCGACCATGGGTCTAGGAGAAGGAAAGAGATACAGGGAGGGACATAGAGATGTCCTGGTAAGCAGTCCCCTGACTGGGGCTGGGATAATGAGTGGGGATAACAACAGCTCTGTAGTTAGAAGGAAAAACAGATAAATTGCTAATTTTGAATTTGCATTTTTAGAAGATATATGTTATTAATTCTTTTGAAAATAATGCTGTAAGGAGTCTGTTCTGTAGTTTGGGTAGGATCAAAGAAAAAACACGAGGCTTTCTTGCACTTGGCTCGATCTACACTTCCAGATAGCATACATTTTGTGTACCCGCACATAAACACACTCACTCAGTGAAGATAAGCTTTTATTTCCTTCAATTAAATTCAGTACTTAAAATAGTAACACAAACAACCAAAAATGCTTTTCGGTATTTGAAAGAAGTTTTTGGGTGGTTGCCTATTTATTTCTTTTATTTTGGGTGAAGGCATAGGGATTCTTGATGGTCCCTATTTCTTAAATTTTTTACAAATGTAAAATAGTGATTCATCAAAGATCATATACAACTCTTCACACAATTCTTAAGAGAATAGCCACAATTTAAAATGTGCTTTTATGTGAGACTCTGTGATATGTTTCATGATACATAGGCTGTAACAACAAGATGGATAGCCTCATCTACAAAATGAAGCTTAGAAGACCAAACTCACTGGTTAGTCAGAAAGAGCTTAAATGAAAATGCATGTGGAGTGCATAGCATAGTGTCTGGCACAGAGGAAAGAGGAAAAAATGGTAGCTAATATACACCCTAATATAACACTTCCTGCTACCAAATGTTACAAGTCTTTAGCTCCAGTTTGCCTGTTTTTCTCATGAAGAAAATACTAGAGAAAATTGAGCAAGGTCATTGGATTGGAACAAAAACATTTTATGCATCCCCTGACTCCACATTTCTCTCTCTCGTTTGGTGCCCCTGGAACACCTGGCCACCCTTCTCCTCTTAGAATTGGATTATGGCAGGCAGAGTTCTAAGATAACCCCAAGATTCTGCCCCTAAATAGCCCTGTATAATCCTTCCTCTTGAGTGGGCAGAACCTGTGAATATGGTAAAATATTATTCCCATGATTGGGTTACTAATCCACAGACTTAGTTAATCGAAAGGGAAATTGTTCTGTGTGGGCTTGGCCTAATCAGGGGAGTTCTTTAAGGAAAGGTGGGCATTAGGGTGGCTGCTGCTGCTGCGGGCCTTGCAAGGGGAGATTGTCATGCTGTGCGGAGGGAGACATGGCCCAGACTCAGGAACAGCCTCCAGGAACTGAACTGGTCCCACTCCTCCCAACAGTTGGCAAGAAGCCAGAGACCTGTCAGCCACAAAGAAACTGGTTCTGTCAACAAACCAAGGGAGCATGGATATAGATCTTTCTCTAGTCAGGCTTTGAGATAAGGATGCAGCCAGCTGACACCTTGATTTCAACCTTATGACACCGTGAACACAGGAACCACTGAAGCTGAGATAATAACTTTATGCTGTTTTAGGAAGCTAAGTTGTGGCAATTTGAGGTGTAGCAATAGAAAACTAATATAAGATGAAACACATCATGGGACATGGAACCTAGCCTCCTGAGTGAATGCTGGAGTCTGGTGACACAATCCAGAACTAAAGGGATGCTAACTCCCTCCGGATAAAGATTAACCAATGGGAAGTGAAAGGTGGGAGGAAGATAAGCATAAATCCCCAAATCCCACCCTCTCCCTCCACCTTTAGAGGACTACTCCAATACACCTCCCTCCCCCTTTTTGTAACCCTTCTAAAGAAGTCTTATGTGCCAAGGGAATGCATCTCATGCTTAACTTGCTTTGTCTTTTCATAGCATGTGACTAGCCAGCTGGGTTATAACATATCACACTTCACTCATTTCTTTCTTCTTCATCCTCACCAACGTGTTCAGCATCTCCCAATTACGATGTTAGCACTTTAATCCTTTCCCAGGTTTTGCTTTCTGAGGGACCTGGGCTAGGTCACTCACAGAACAGTGGCAGAGCCATAATTTGAGTCCAAGTCTGACTCCAAAGCGTAAGTTAATTTCAGGATACCTTATTTCATTTCAAGGAAATTAAAGTTAAAAGTGAACGCTGCATACATGATTGAGGCAGCACACAATTTCTATGCTAATGACCACTCAGGAAGACAGAATAGGGGTTCAGATTGTCTTGTTATTCAAAATAGAGTTGATCTAACTGTTAGAAGGAACAGTTTCTGGCTTTTCCATTAAGTTCAATTTAACATACATTTGACAGCAAGGAACTCTATAGTGTAAGTGGTATTAGATTCCTGTAATGTTTATTGCTAGTGCATTTGGGGTGATAGTATCTTAAAAGAGTCACTTGCTCTTTGCACAGTGGAGATTAAGATCCCAGTGTACCTTTTCTTCTCAGTTTTTTTTTCTTTTTTAGAGTTGTCAATACATTTCCTGAGGTTGGAATTTTGCCTTGAACTATTTCCGAGATGCTCTTTTCATTGAGCAGTGCTCAATGAGCCTGAGGCAGAATTTGAAGCAAATAAACAGAAACAGCACCCAAGTGCATTTTTAACACTGAGTCTGTTGGTAAATGAAAATGTTCCTTTCAGATTGGTTAATCTGTTCAGTGCATTAGGGCCTAATAGGGTGGGCATCACACTTTGCTGCCTTAATGATAGAGCCCAGAGGATAGGTAATGCCTTATTTCCTGTGTATTTTTCTCCTTATGAACTGTGGTAACTTGATGACCACAACCACAAGTTGAGCGTGTTGTTTTTAAATATGTTCTTAGGAGCCATGGACAGGTAGCTCAGGTGGTTAGAGTGTCATCCTGATACTCCAAGGTTGGGGGTTTGCCCTCTGGGTCAGGATACATACAAGAAACAACCAATGAATGGATAAATAAGTGGAACAACAAATCGATGTTTCTCTCTCCCTCCTTCTCCTTTCCTCTCCCTCTTTTCTTCCTCTCCCTCTCTCCTTCCTTTCCTTCCCCAATCTCTCCCTCCCCCAATCATTCCCACCTTCCCACTCTCCCTCTTTCCCTGTCCCCCTCCCTCTCTTCCTCTAAATCAATCAATCAATCAATCAATCAATCAATATGTGCTTAGGATTCAGTTGCAGGTTCCTTGGAGAAGCCTGTGCTGTTCTGGTTCTTTGAAAGTTTTACTGATAATCTGAGTGGAGTCATTTGGGCAGTCACATGTTGTTGAGTGAGAAGTGAATACCTGACTGAAGCTTGGCCAAACATCCTCTCTCAGGCATGAGGTGGAGACCACCAAGGAGATGAGGCTGATCTCCTCACTAGATGCTTTGGAAACCTGGGAGCTACAGGGTGGCCATCTTCCCCCTGTATCTTGATGGAGAAGCTAAAAAGCCCATCCGATTTTATTTTCTATGTGGCTTCTTTGCTCTTCCCCATTTTTATGGAAATGTTGTATGAAGAGAGTGCCAGGAGGGATGATTTTCACTTTTCTCTCCTGGATCCCGTCTTCACCTCTCTTCACTCTGCTTTGTCTCCAGGAGGCTGAGTCCCAACCTCTGATTCTGTGTGACTCCCCTACCCTCTGGCTTCTGGGTAGGGTCAGTCATTATAAAGTATCATTAGGAGATCAAAACACAAGCAGTCGAAGTACTTATTCCCTTGCCTCCTTCCTCGGAGGTTACCTATTTGCAGTGGTTGCCCTTCTGTAGCAAGGTCACAGATCTGATAGGGCGATTTTCTCGTTCAGCAATAGCTCCAGATCTCACTCTGTTTCAATAGATGTATCCCAGGTCTAGCAGCAGGCAGATTCTAGGCCTAAAGGAGCAAGAGGAGGGAACTGCATCTTGCCTTATTGGTTTCTCTTCACCCTGTACTCAGCCTGTAAGTAAGTCACATATGCCTTTGAGAGTGCTTTCTTTTTCCTGCTGAGATCATGAGACTGTTATACGACCTATGCTCCGGAGGTTCTAATGTCTATTGGATCCTGATCGGGATTTTACAATGAATTTGTTTTGCTTTAACTATTTAAATGTGTCTCAAAACCAAAGAGTCCTTACAAATAAAGATTGAATTGCATATATAATATTTACATAGACCTAAAAACTTTTCCAAAATAGGATAAAGTTCACCAATAAGTCAAATGGGTTGTTACTGTGTACATGGTACTATGATATGTGATAGATTTGATTTTTTCCCCAATTTTATCAAGGTATAATTGGCATATAGCATTGAATTAGTTTTAGATGCACATGATGCTTTGATACATAAATATATTGCAAAGTGATTACTACAATAAAATTTCAGTTAATATCCATCATCTCACATAGTTACAATTTTTTTTATTATGTCCTTGAACCACTTTCACCCATTTTGTTCACCCTAACCCCCATTTTGAGTTTTCATTTATTTTTTTTGTGTGTGTGTTTGTGTATGGTGAGAATCCTAGAAAGAGACACACATAATCAAGTAGTAGCTATAGGAGTTGGTAGCTAAATGTGAAAAGATAGATAGAAGATGCCAAGGTTTTGAACCTAAATTACTAGGAAAATGGAAGTAGCATTAAAATAACTGTGGATTTGAAATGTTAGCTTTGGTATATGTCCGAATCTGATGGTAAAATTGAGCAAATGTCTTGGACGCAGCTGTAAATATGATTCAGCAAAAAAAGCCACTGTTAGGAATTTTCTTCAAATATAGATGAAGCTAATATTTTAAATAGAGATTTTAGTTCAAGATTTTAACAAGGGAGCTGAAATATGTTTAATGGTTAACTAGCTGAAAAACACACACCACAAATGTAAAATGAAACAAAATATTTCTGAGCCATGTTCCAAGAGAAATGAAGATGGGGGAAATGAGTGCTTTTGTATTTTGTGTTCTCTGTTCTCTACTGTGCCAAGGCAATGAAAAAGTAGCCACCTGATAGAAATGCCCCCGAATTGGATTTTCGTGTTCCATTCAGCATGAACACATTCCTCATTGTTTTCCCCATGACCTTCTCTTCTTCCTTGTACCCTCAGGAGAAATGAACTCATTAAAATATGTGGGTACATAATGAGATAATAAATAATGCAGCAATCTCAGTCCAACTAAAGATACTCGCTATCTCTATTGACTTTGGCATTTATTTAAAAGTCTCCAGAGAAGAACCTCCTGGCAAGTTTTAGCCGATTTATTTATTTTTTTTAACCTGAGGTGTATTTAGAATCAAAAATGACAAACTTCTAAATTGGTTTATTTTTCTTACAGGCATTTTTAGGGATATTTCAGCAGATGGTATAGCCAAGTTTATGTGGAGGCACTAAGCCCATCGGTGGAATTCTCTGTGTCAGTAGAAATCAACAAAGCCTAATGCTCTCAGCTCTTTTCTTTAAGCTTATTTGAAATCGGTTTCCTTACCTATGAAATGGAGGAGCTGAGCTACATTTGCTAGGTCTTCTCTTGCTTTAGGTTACTAATTTCCAGTGACAAGTTCAAAGTCACAAACTTAATGACAGCACTAGGCATTTCCTGTGCAGCAGCAGGAGGAAGAAAGTCTGACTAGAACAGGAAATGGCTGCTTTTGGGATTAGCGCCATCAGGTGTGAATACTGCTCCCAGTACCAATTACTAGTTGTAGACAAGACAGTGACATTTCTTGTTCCCTGTTTTTAGATGACCAAGTAAGTCCCAAGCGCCATATGTTTAACAAGACTGTTCCAGGGACCTGCGTGCAATAGGTGCTTTATCATGTTCCTTCCCACTATATTGGGAAGCTTCCTTTGGGACAGTTTTATGGTAATTATTGTTATGTTGAAACCAAGCTTTGAGTCACCACACTTTAGTTTATAAGCAGGTTAGGCCCTCAGTAGTCCTTTAGACATTACATGTCAGTGAACATTGAGACCAAATTCTAGCTTTATTTTATTTTATATTTTTTAGAGAGAGTGGAAAGGAGGGAGGGGGGAGAGAGAAAGGAAATGAGAAAGGGAGGGAGGAAGAGACAGAGAGAACATCAATGTGAGAAAGACACTCAACTGGTTGCCTCCCCCATGTGCCTCGGTGATACTGTAGGGTAACAGATGTTGGGCAGTTGGGGGCATTCTTACATGTACATGTGCTGAGGGGTGCACCGATTAAAGAGAGCAGTTGTACTTTTGTGATGCTCAGGCACAGGATGCGGAGGGGAAGAAGGGGATCAGACTGAGTGGGAAGCCTGGGGGTAGAGTACAGTAGAGGATAGACCAGTGATGGCGAACCTTTTGAGCTCGGCGTGTCAGCATTTTGAAAAACCCTAACTTAACTCTGGTGCCGTGTCACATATAGAAATTTTTTGATCTTTGCAACCATAGTAAAACAAAGACTTATATTTTTGATATTTATTTTATATATTTAAATGCCATTTAACAAAGAAAAATCAACCAAAAAAATGAGTTCGCGTGTCACCTCTGACACGCGTGTCATAGGTTCGCCATCACGGGGATAGACTGTGCTACAGATATGGTAAGGGCAAAGGGGAATCACTGAAGCAGCATAGATAGAAAAGAGAATGCAAGCTTCCTGCGGACCTGGGACGATCTTAGACACATGTCTTCTTCACGACGCCCAATGAGCTTCTTGCATACAGCAGGCCCTCAGTGGCTTTCGGTTCAGTGGTGGAGCTCCCTTAGTTCCGGTCACCACATGAAGGCACGGATGGATCTTGGCTGAATTCACAGCAAGACAGTAAATGTTTGGAATTCTTTGTTCCTGGAAACAAACTTCGGGAGTGCGACCTTGTATTTCATACCACTTTGTTCTTCAAAAATCGCTGCCGTATAATACTTTTTGTCAATTAGTTGGAATTGCGCTCAGTTAATGGCATATGTAATTAGCCATCTCATCTTGCTCGGAAGGGCACTAACAAGAGGTAAAATAAGCTATTTTCGGTGGTTGTAAAACTACTGAGCCACAGAAACAGAGGCTGAGACCCTGTTAGGGCTCAGAGGAAATGGAGCTGAAACTAAAAAGAGTACCATCACAAATGGAAACTATTCCATAAAAGGACAGATAATTTTAGTCTGAAATTGGGGGAGTATGCCATTAAATTCTCACAAATTGGTTCATTTTTTTCTACCACACTCCAAAACCCCAGTTTTCATTTCCCCAGGAAAATAAATATTAAACCAAAGGAGATAATTGCTTAGAGTTTCATAAATCTATTGTTTATCTTATCAAACTATAAAAAGTTAGTTAGTAATTAAAATTTAACAACCAGCTACATAAGAGTATTAATAGAAAAGCTAACATTTATTTTGTGCTTACAATGGGCCAGGTGTTGTTTGAAGTTCTCTACATGTATTCTCATTTAATCCTTATAGCAACTCTATGAATAACAAAATGGAATAGCTGATTGATTACATATTAGTAAGGAGATAATTATTCTCTGTACCCATGCCTGTGTCTCTTGAGCTGTGCTGTCCAGTACCCATTTGCCACATGTATCTATTTAAATTAGAGTTAATATAAATAAAACATTCAGTTCTTCCATCACATTACCCAATTCTAATTGCTCAATAGCCCCGGGTGGCTAGTGTTAACGTATTGGATAGCACAGGTAGGGAACAGTTTCATTATCAGACAAACTTCTGTCAGACAGTGCTATTCTGTATCTTTATTTCAAATTAAAAAACTATTTGCCAGAGTGGTGAAGGGAGTTACTTAAGATCACACAGTTTATAATTGGGACAGCCAGGACATAAACCTAGGAATCTTTACCCATCACATGCACTGCTCTATCGTACCTGCTTTTACCAACGTACAGCAGGAAGAGGGATACAGTCATAATCACAGCCTTGGCCATAAATGACCTGTTAATACTCATCTCAGGGAAGGATGTGACTATGGAGGCTTCAACTGAAAAGGGTGCGGGCTAGACTTCATTACTCTCCTTTTGAACGCCTGAATGTTAACTCAGATGAAAGAGCAACACCAGGGGACAAGAGAATGCCCTGTATTATGGGAGAGACTGAACCGCCATGCCATCCTTCAAGGTCCAGGGAAGCCCGAAGGCTTCAATGACCTCTGCTTTTCCCGCTATGATACCCTGCGGCGTTTTTGCCATGACCTTTGTTCAGCACCTCTGAGGAATGGCTTGTGCCAAAAACCTGGCTGAGGCCTGGAGCTTGGGAATCTGTTGTAAATGTTTTCTGATATGTATTTTCATTGTGACTTTCTTTGATTTAAAAATTAATGAAGAAACTTCTTATGTAATTACCATTATATGATGTCTTTCACACATATGTTATAAGTATTATGTTCATGCTCTGTAGCCCTAACCATTTTCATTTGTATCTAATATTTTAAGCGCCTTTTAAAAAAATGAGTGCTTAAAATATTAGAACTTGTGTGTTGTCCCTCCACGTTTCTTTGACATCTGTGAGGCTTCTCCCTTCTGGCAGGGCGGCAGGTGCTGTAGAGCCCAGCCAACTTCCCTGTGGCTCTGGCAATTCTCAAACTTTCAAGCACATGGGATTCCAGCTCCAGGGCTTCCCCTGGGTGCAGGAGCACATTCGTTTGCTCAATGTGGAGCAGGTCAGAAATGCTAGATAGTAATGACTGCAGGAGCCCCCATCAACCAATGACAGCTGAGAATGGGTAGGTGAATAAATACCTCCATCTCTTTGCTCTGCGGGGGACAGCTCTGAATTGGGAACCCACAATGAGGCCCAGCCTTGGCTGATCCCCTTCTCTTGGGGAGGGGCAGAACCTAATACTTGCTTCTACCCAATAACATGGCAGATATGATGGGATGGTAACGCCTGTGTGACTGTTATATAAGACACCATCTTAGCAGACTGCAGTGAGAGGCTCTCCTGCTGGCATGTGTAAGAGGGCTGCATGGCAGAGAACTGCAGGTCATCTCAAGGAACTAAAGTCTGCCATCGGCCATGTGAGCTTGGAGAGGACCCCAAACTCCAGAAAGAAATGCAGGCTGGTTTGACATCTTGTTTGTGAGACCCTAATTAGAGAGTCTAGGGAATCTGTGCCCAGATTCATGACCCATGGAAACTATGAGATAATAAATGCCTATTGTCTTAAGCAGCTATGTTGGCAGTAATTTGTTAACACAGCAGTGGAAAACTAATACCAGATTCTTCCAGAGCCTCCCAGAGGTCCCAGGGGGACTGAGCCCCAGTTGCTCCCAGTGGTAATTTGCTCATTATTGTCCCCTACACAGGCTTCCTTCTGTTTTCTTTCCCACTTCCCTAGTCTCCTGCTGCTACTTCTTGGCATCAACTTCTAAATAGAGTACTAGTACTCAAATCGTTAATTTTGGGTCTGCTTCTGGTAGAACCCAACCTAACACTAGCATTTTTTAAGTTTTTAAAAAATTGCTTTATGAAGATAGAGTTCACATGTGGTATAATTCACCCACTTAAAGTGTGAAACTCAATATTTTATATACATTCATGGAACCATCACCACAATCAATTTTAGAACATTTATATCACCCTAAAAAGAAGTCCATATACATTAGTAGTCACTCCCCGTTCCCCAACTGTCCCAGCCTGAAGCAATCCTAATCTATACTTCCTGTCTATAGATTTACCTGTCTTAGATATGTCATAGAAATGGAACCATAAAATGTGATCATATGTGACTGATATCTTTCACTTTACATAATATTTTCAAGGTTCATCAGTATCGAAGCATGTATCAGTACTTTATTTCTTTTATTGCCTAGTACTCCATTATATGGATCTACCCACATTTTATTTATATAATCACCCATTGATGGGCATTTGGGTTGTTTCCACATTTGACTATTATGAATACCGGTGCGATGAACATTTGTGTATGTTTTTGTTTGGACGTGTTTCATTTCTCTTTGGTGTATACCTGGGAGTGGAATTGCTAGGACATATGGTAACTCTATACTTAACATTTTAAGAAACTGCCAAATTGTTTTCCAAAGTGACTGCATCATTATACATTGCTACCAGCAATGTGTGAGGGTTATAATTTCTCACATACTTGTTAACACTTGTTATCTATCTTTTTGGTTTTAGCCATTGTAGTAGGTATGAGTGGTGTATCACCGTGGTTTTCATTTGTGTTTTCCTAATAACAAATAATGTTGAACATGTTTTCATGTGCTTATTGGCCATTGGTATGCATTCTTTAGAGAACTGTTTATTCACATCTCTTTCCCAATTTTACATTGAATTACTTGTCATTTTATTGAGTTGTAAGTGTTCTTTGTATATTCTGGGTATAAGTCCCTTATCAAATATATGATTTACAAATACTTCCATTCTGTAAGTTATTTTTTCACTTTCCTTTAAATTTACTTTTGAGTTATAAGTGACATGTAACATTGTATAAATTTAAGGTGTACAAGTTGTTGATTTGATACATTTATATATTGCCATATGATTACCACACAGTGATAATTTCTCTGTCATATAATATAATTATTATTTCCTTTTTGAGGTGGGAACAAGTAAGATCTAGCCTCTTATCACCTTTGAGGTTTATAATATGGTATTGCTTTCTATAATCACTAGTCTGTGCATTAGATCCCCAGGACTTATTCATCTAATAGTTGCAAGTTTGTCTCCTTAAACAACATCTCTTCAATCCCCCCAGTCCCTAGATACTGGAAACAACTACTCTACTGTTTTTCATAACCTTGACTTTTTTAGATTCCACATATAAGTGATATCATTCAGTGTTTGTCTTTCTCTGTCTGACTTATCTTATTAACATAATGCCCTCAATGCCCATACATGTTGTTGCAAGTAACAGTATTTCCTTTTTTTTTATATATAACAGAATAGCATTCCATATTGTGTGTGTGTGTGTGTGTGTGTATATATATATATACATATATATATATATATATATACATACATTAGAGGCCCGATGCAAGGGGTTCAGCCCTCGCAGCCTTGGTAGCTTGCCTTGGCCCTCACAGTCCCCGCTTCGTCTGGAAGGTGATCCAGAAGGATATCCGGAAGGATGTCTGGAAGGTCGTTCAGCTGTCCAGTCTAATTAGCATATTATGCTTTTATTATTATAGATTATTATAGATATACATCATATCTTGTTTATCTAGTCATCTGTTGGCAGACACTTAGGTGGTTTCCATATGCTGGCTGTTATGAATAATGCTGAGTAAACATGAGAGTGCTTATATCTCTTTTATATCTGTTTTTATTTTTTTGTGGTTATATACCCATGAGTGGAGTTGTTGGATCATGTGTTCTATATTTAATTTTTTGGAAAACATCCTATTGTTTTCCACTGTGGCTCAACCATTTGCAATCTTACCAACAGGGTACAAAGGTTTCCTTTTATCCACATCCTCACCAACACTTATTGCTTGACTGGTTGATCATAATCATTTTAACAGGTGTGAGTGATATCTCATTGTAGTTGTTTTCTGTTTCTCTGATTATTTGTGATGTTGAGCACCTTTTCATGTATCTGTTGGCCATTTGGATGTCTTCTTTGGAGAAATGTCTTCTTAGTTTCTCTGCCCATTTTTAAATTGGATTATCGGCTTTAATGTTATTGAGTTGTATGAATTCTTTATATATTTTGGATATTTAATTCATTGCCAAATATATGGTTTGAAAATATTTTCTCCCATTCTCTAGGTTACCTTTTCATTTATTTCATTGTTTCTTCTGCTATGCAGAAGCTTCTAAGTTTGATGCAGTACAACTTGTTGAATTTTGCTTTTGTGGCTTGTGCCTTAGGTGTCATACCTAAAAAATTATTGCCAAGACCAATGTCAAGGAGCTTCCTTTCTATGTTTTCTCTAGAAGTTTTATGATATTAGATCTTATATTTAAGTCTTTAATAAATTTGCAGTTATTTTGTAAGTGGTGTTTAATAGGTGGTCCAATTTTATTCTTCTGTATGTGGTTACCAGTTTTCCCAACACTTGTTGGAGAGACTATCCTTTTCCCATTAAGGCAGTGGTTCTCAGCCTTCTGGCCCTTTAAATACAGTTCCTCATGTGGTGACCCAACCATAAAATTATTTTCGTTGCTACTTTCATAACTGTAATGTTGCTATTGTTATGAATCATAATGTAAATATCTGATATGCAGGATGGTCTTAAGCGACCCCTGTGAAAGGGTCATTTGACCGCCAAAGGGGTTGTGACCCACAGGTTGAGAACCGCTGCATTAAGGGTTCTTGGCTCCCCTGTCAAATATTATTTGACCATAAATATGGGGGGTTATTTCTGGGTTCTCTATTCCCTTCCATTGGCTGATGGGTCTATTTTTCATGCCATTACCACACTGTGTAAATTACTATAGCTTTGTAGTATAGTTTGAATTAAAAAAGTCTGATACCTGTGTTTTTATTCTTCTTTCTCATGATTTCTATGGTTATTTAGGGTCTTTTGTGGTGCCATTCAAATTTTAGAATTATTTTTTCTATTTCTATGAAAAATGACATTGCAATTTTGGTAGAGATTGTGTTGAATCAATAGCTCGTTTAAGGAAGTATGGACATTTTAACAATATTAATTCTTCCAATCCATGAATACATGATATTGTTCCATTTGTTTGTGTTGTCTTCAATTTTGGGGGGTCAAAGTCTTGTGGTTTTCATAGTGCACATATTTCACTTCCTTGGTTAAATGTATTCCTAAGTATTTAATTGTTTTTTGTTCTATTATGAATGGGATAGTTTTGGTTATCTTTTTCAGATGTTTTGTTGTTAGTGCATAGAAACACAAGTGATTGCTTTAGGTTGATTTTTATGTGCTGCAACTTTACTGAGTCTGTTGATTAGTTCCAACAGTTTTTTTTTTTTTTGGCAGAGTCTTTAGGATTATATAATTATATATATACTAGAGGCCCAGTGCACAAAAATTTGTGCACTGGGGAGGGGGGTCCCCCAGCCCAGCCTGTGCCCTCTCACAGTCTAGGACCACTCGGAAGATAACGACCTGCTGGCTTAGGCCTGCTCCCCATGGGATTGGGCCTAAGCTGGCAATCAGACATCCCTCTGGCAGCCTGGGAGCCCTCGGGGGATGTCCACTTGCCAGCAGGGAGCAGACCTAAGCTGCAGTCGGACATCCTTAGTGCTGCTGAAGAGGCAGGAGAGGCTCCCACCACCACCGCTGTACTGGCAGCCATCAGCCTGGCTTGGGGCTGAGCAGAGCTCCCCCATGTGGGAGCGCACTGACCACCAGAGGGCAGCTCCTGCATTGAGCGTTTGCCCCCTAGTGGTCAGTGTGTGTCATAGTGACCAGTCATTCCCAGTCTTTCTGCTGTTAGGGTCAGTTTGCATATACCCTTTTACTGTATAGGATAGAGGCCTGGTGCATGGGTGGGGGCCGGCTGTTTTGCCCTGAAGGGTGTCCCAGATCAGGGTGGGGGTCCAACTTGGGTGCTTGGCCAGCCTGGATGAGGGGCTGATGGCTGTTTGCAGCTGGTCACACCGCCTTCAGGGTCGGGGTCCCCACTGGGGTGCTTGACCAGCCTGGAAGAGGGGCTGATGACTGTTTTCAGGCTGGCCACACCCCCTTTAGGGTTGGGGTCCCTACTGGGGTGCCTGGCCAGTGTGGGTGAGGGGCTGAGGGCCGTTTTCAGGCTGGCCTGTGACTGAAGCTCCCAGCCTCTCCTTTCTTTCTTTTTTTATTTTTTAATTCTGGGATTTATTTACCTTCTATAATTGAAACTCTGTTGCCTTCACTGGCACTCCCAGCTCTGAGGCCGTGGCTGGCTGAAAGCACGTATCTGGGGTTTGTTTAGCTTCTATAATTGAAACATTGTTGCTTTTGGGCTCAGAGCCGGGCCGCGGCAGGCAGGGAACCTGGGCTTCCTCCATCACTGGAGCAAGCAAACCTCCTCCTCGCTTCAGCTGTGTGGCTGCCGGCCGCCATGTTTGTTGGCAGTTAATTTGCATATCTCGCTGATTAGCCAATGGGAAGCGTAGTAGAGGTACGGTTAATTACCCTTTTTGTTTTTTATTAGATAAAAACATCTGCAAGTAATGACAATTTTATTTTTTCTTTTGGATTTGGGTTCCTCTTATTTCTTTGTTTTGCCTAATTGCTCTATTTAGGATTTCCAGTACTATGTTGATTAATAGTGGTGAGAGTGGGTAATTTTGTCTTACTCCTGATCTAAAAGGAAAAGCTTTCAGTTGTTCACTATGGACTATAATGTTAGCTGTGGGTTTGTCATATATGGCCTTTATTTTGTTTGAAAGGGCGAGGGCTAGGCCCTCCACCTTGCCCCAGGGTAAGGGCTACGCCCTCCATCTTGCCCCAGGGTAAGTGCTCCATCTTACTTTGGCCACGTGCTTGGCAAGGAGCTTCTTCCCGGAAGTCTAAGCCTCTGCTAGCCACACCCAGGAACAAGACACCGACTCTTGCCTGGCCAATCGGCAGAGCACAGTCCTTTCTCCTCCCCTTACTCCAACTCCCCCTATATAACCCGTCTCCACACAGAGTTATCTCTCTCTGCTTCTTGCTGCTGTGTCGGCAAGGTGGGGGAGCCGAGCTAGCTCGAATAAAGACTCTTATGCTTTTGCATCGGACATGGCTGGCTCCCTGATGTGGTTTTTTGGGGATCCTGAAATCTGGGCATAACATTGTTGAGGTATATTTCTTCTACACCCAATTTATTTAGGGTTGTTGTCATAAAAAGAGTATTTTGTCAAATGCTTTTTATGCATCTATTTAGATCATATGATTTCTATCTTTCATTCCATTAAAGCGGCATGTCACATTTATTGATATGTTATATTGAAACATCCTTGCATTCCAAATAAATCTCTTCCTATCATGATGCATAATCCTTTTAATGTGTTGTTGAATTCAGTTTGCTTATACTTTTTTTTTTTTGAAAATTTTTACATCTATCTTCATCATGGATATTGGTCTATAGTTCTATTTTCTGTAGTTAGTGTCCTTGTCTGCTTTGGGATTAGGGTAGTGCTAGCTTTGTAAAATGAGTTTTACAAAGGGTTCCCTCTTCTTTAAAAAAAATTTTTTTTGGAGAGTTTGAAAAGGATTGGTGTTAATTCTTCATTAAATGTTTAGTGGAATTTGTCAATGAAGCCATATATGGTCCTTGATATTTTAAGTCTTTCAAGAAAATTATTCATTTCATCTAGGTAGCTTGTTGACATAGTTATTTATAGTATTCCCCTGTAATTATTTTTTACTTATGTACATTTTATAGTCATGTTCCTTCTTAATTCATAATTTATTAATTTGAGTCTTTTATTTTTATTCTTGGTAAGCCCAGCAAAGTATTTATCAATTTATTGATTCTTTCAAAGAGCTAACTTTTGATTTTGATTTTTCTCTATTCTTTTTCTATTATGTAATTAAATAATTTCCTCTATAATATTTATTCATTTCCTTTGTTTGATATGGTTTAATTTATTTTTCCAGTGTCTTTTGGTAGAACATTAGATGATTAATTTGAAATCTTTCTTTATTTTTTGTAATATAGATTGTTTATAGTATAAATTTCCCCTCTCAGACTGCTTTAGCTAACTCCCATGTTTTACTATATTGTATTTTAATTTACATTTATCTCAAATTCTGTTTAAATATGGAAATTTGCTTTAAGATAGTTTTATTCCCTTCCTTTGTGCTATTATTGTCGAGTATGCGAACTCTTTACACACAGTTTTATAATTATTTTTATGTAACTTTAAATATTTTAAGTAAAATTGAAAGGACAAATGAGGATCTTTTTATATAGTCTATTTACCTATGTATAATCTTTTTTTCTGGTGATTCTTATTTCTTGGTATGGATTTGAATTTTCATTTGTTCTTTCTGTTCGGAATGGACTTCCTTTTGTATTTATTATAAGACGTGTGTTGGCAACAAATTTTGTTTTTGTTTACTTGAAAGTGTATATATTGTACCTTAATTTTAAAAAACCTTTTTAAAATCAATAGATTTTATTTTTAGATCAGTTTTAGGTTTATAGGAAAAATTGAACAGAAAGCACAAAGTTTCATATACTTCTAGTTCACAGTTTCCCTTATTATTAACATCTTGCATTGGTGTTATACATTTTTTTGTTTACAATTGATGAATCAATCTTTATATATCATTATTAACTAAAGTGCATAGTTTACATTAGGGGTCATCCTGTGTGGTTTGAGGTTTGCCATTCTAATAGGTATGTAATGGTATCCCATCATTTATGATATAAAACTCCCTAATTACATATAATGTTGAACATTTTTTTGGCTTATTTTCTATCTGTATGTCTTCTTTGGTGAAGTGTCTCAGTTCTTTAGTCTAATTTTTTTTTTTTTTTAAACTATTTTTATTGATTTCAGCAAGGAAGAGAGAGAAGAAGAGAGATGGAAACATCTATGATGAGAGAGAATCATTGATTGGCTGCCTCCTTCACGCCCCCCCACTGGGGGTGGAGCCCACAACCCAGGCACGTGCCCAGAGCCATGACCTCCTGGTTCATAGGTCAACGCTCAATCACTGCAAGTCAGGCGGTCCACTTTTTAATTGGATTGTTTTCTGAGTGTTGAATTTTAAGAGTTTTTTTTTGTATATTTTGGATTCAGGTCCTTTATCAGATATGTTTTTCAAAAATGTTCTTCCAGTTTGTCACTTGTCTTCTCATCCTCTTAAAAATGTGTTAAACAAAGTAGAAGTTTTAAATTTTAATAAAGTCTAAATTAATAATTTCCCTCTTATGAATTGTGCTTTTGGTATATCTAAAAACTCATTGCCAAACTCAAGATCACCTAGATTTTCTCTTATTTTATATTGTAAAAGTTTTATAGCTTTGTGTTTTACATTTCAATCTACCATCCATATTGTGCTATTTGTCAAAGGAGTAAGGTCAATGTCTATATTCTTTTTTTTGGTATGTATATGTCCAGTGGTTTCAGTACTCATGTCTCCTTTAAATAACCTGTGCTTTTTTTGTCAAAGTTTAGTGAAATGGGTTTGTGTGAGTCTATTTACAGGCTCTCTGTTATGTTCCATTGATCTATTTGTCTATGTATTTCATTAATACAACAGTTCTTGATTATAACTTTATAACATGTCTTAAAGTTGGGTAGTATTAGTCCTCTGACTTTGTTTTTTTATTTATTTAATTTTGTTTTTTATCTTCACCTGAAGATATTTTTGCATTGATTTTTAGAGAGAGTGGAAGAGAGGGAAAGAATGAGAGAAACATTAATGTGAGAAAAACACATTGATTGGTTGCCTCTGCACATGCCCCAGCCAGGGCCTGGGCCAGGGAAGAGCCTGCAATTGAGGTATGTGCTCTTGACTGGAATTGAACCTGGGACCCTTCAGTCTGCAGGCCGACGCTCTATCCACTGAGCAAAACTGGCTAGGGATGACTTTGTTTTTTATTATCATGCTTGCTATTCGGGGTCTCTTGTCTCTCCATGTAAAATTTAGAATTAGTTTGTTGATATGCCAAACTAATTTATTTGTGATATTAATTGGGTTTGCATTGACGCTATAGACAAATTTGGGAAGAATTGATATCTTATGAATATTGAGTCTTCTATTGTTATTAGTAAAGTTGGGGTATCCTTTTCACCACTGGATATTGGGAGTGGAATTCTTTTTTTTTTTAAATATATTTTATTGATTTTTACAGAGAGGAAGGGAGAGAGATAGAGAGCTAGAAACATCAATGAGAGAGAAACATCGATCAGCTGCCTCCTGCACTTCCCCCACTGGGGATGCGCCCACATCCCAGGTACATGCCCTTGACCGGAATCGAACCCGGGACCCCCCAGTCCGCAGGCCGACGCTCCATCCACTGAGCCAAACCGGCTTCGGCTGGGGGGTGGAATTCTTAAGACAACTTGGAAAAAAAATTTTCTGAGACTCAAATGGGAGGATCAGTGATTTTTATTTGCATGGAATTACATCCCTGGGTTTCCAAAGTCCCCTTTCCCTTAGTCCAATTATGGAAGTGTAGCTGGGGTTTCAGTAGACCTAGAAGCAAAACCAGTGTCCAGAGTTTCTGTCCCATATGGCAGCTACGTCCAGTTCAGCATCAGGCTTGTTGCAGTCTATTAGTCCATTGTGTGTGCAGTTCACGTGGCCATGGGCCATGTGGGGGAATGTAGAGGAGCAAAGAGTGCATGTCCCCTGCAATAAGAGTCCCATGAGAGCCAAGAGAGTGAACTTCTTTGTTCAGAGGATTAAATATCTTAAAGTTCTTATGCTTGCAGTGTCCATGCTTCTTCTGGTCAGTGACCTATTCCCAGGTGTGACTGACAGAAAAGTGCCTTCCCTGTGTCACCCCAACATTACTGGGCATGCGTCTATCTTCCCTCTGTTGGACTCCTGGGGAAGTAAGGTTGTAGCTTCCTGGGGAAGCTGCCCAAATGACATGCCTATAATATTTGGCCTTCCCTTTGCTCCTTTCACTATCTATGAGCTTGGACTGTTTTTCCATTTATTTCAGATCTTTTATTTCTATCAGAGTTTTATAGATTTATAACAAAATGTTTGAATTTGAAGAATGTGTTAATATAAATGGTAATATGTTTTTAATATCCAATTTCACTTGTTTATTGATGGTTTTCAGAAAACAATTGACTTTTATATTAACCTTGCATCCTTCAAGCTTGCTATATTCACTTATTAGTTTTAGGATTTTTTGGTCAATTTTTTTAGGATTTTCTTCAGAGACGATCATTTAATCTGCAGACACATTTCATTTCTTTATAGTCTGTATACCTTTTATTTATTTTTTTTCTTATTGCATTAGCTAGGAATTCCAATATATTGTTCAACAAGAGTTGTGAGAAGGGACACCTGCATTTTTGAAGGATAGTTTAGCTATTATCTCTTAGATTTCCACCCCCTCACCCCCCGCTCATTTTTATGTCTCTCCTTGTGGCATTCATATTGCTTGTATATTGGTGCACTTAATGGTATCCTACATTTCTCTGAAGCTCTGTTTAATTTTGTTTATTCTTTTTTCCTGTTCTTCAGATTTCATAATCTTAATTGAAATGCCTTAAAAGTTCACTGACTTTTTATTTTGCCAGTTCAGATCTACAGTTGATCCCTATAACAGATTTTTCATTTCAGTTATGGTATGTTTTACGTACAGAATTTCTATTTGATTTTTTAAAAATATAATTTATCTTTATTGATATTCCTTGTGATGAAATATTGCCGTCATATATTCCTTCGTTAAGTATTATTTCCTTTAGTCCTTTGAACATATTCATAATAGCTGCTTTCAAGTCTGCTAAATCTGACATCTGTGCCCTATCAAAGGCTATTTTTGTTGCCTTCTTTTTTTTTCCTTTCTTGTATGTAACACCTTCTTGTTGTTTTTTATATTTCATCATTTCTGTTTGAAACCTGGACATCTTCTTATATATATATAAAAGGCTAATATGCAAAGTGGCCCCTTGGGAGTTCAATTGGTAGACCAGGAGTTTAGTCACGCACTATGACATGCACTGACCACCAGGAGGCAGTGCAGAATGAAGGAAGGCCCCTGCTGATCGGCCCTGATCGCAGGCCAGGCCTAGGGACTTTACGCGTGCATGAATTTTGTGCATCAGGCCTCTAGCTTTAGATAATATACTGTAGTTGCCTGACTGGTTTGGCTCAGTGGATGGAGCGTCAGCCTGCGGACTGAAGGGTCCCAGGTTCGATTCCAGTCAAGGGCATGTACCTTGGTTGCGGGCACATCCCTAGTGGGGGGCGTGCAGGAGGCAACTGATCCATGTTTCTCTCTCATCGATGTTTCTAACTCTCTATCCCTCTCCCTTCCTCTCTGTAAAAAGTCAATAAAATATATTTTAAAAAAATAGATAATATACTGTAGCAAGTTTGGATACTTATTTCCCCTATTACCCTTCTGGGGCTTATTGTTTTTGCTATTTTGCTTATTTAATTTGTTTAGTAACTTGCCTGAATAATTTCAGAGAAGTTTATTGCCCTCTCAGTATGCAGTCTTCAATGTTGTTTCTCAGAAGGTACACCCTTGGGCATGTTCACAGTCATTTAGACCCCTTTGCCTTCCATCCCAGGGTTGAAAATGGTTGAGTGGAGAGGGTCAATGAGAAAAAAAAAGTGGGGGGGACATCTGTAATACTTTCAATAATACAGATAGGTAGATGATAGATAGATAGATAGATAGATAGATAGATAGATAGATATAGATAAATAGATAATTACCTGGTTTTAATTGTGTTGTCTCCAGTATCTGATCATTTTTCTATTGTTTTTCTATTGTTTTTCTACAACACCCTGAGGCATAAATTGTTCTAGAGTTGATCCAATTAAGTCCATGCTATTTTGTAGGGGTTGTCTTTGAGGTTTATTCCAACCCCAGGAAGACTTCTTAACTGTCTCTTTACCTGATTCTCTCTGTGAAACTAGTTGGTCTACCATTTTGCTTGTTATTATGAAGCTACCACCAGTTGGTAAATTGCTCACTGTCATAATCTAAATTGTTTTTGTCGTCACTCTTGGCTTGAACTTCCTTGCTTTGCTCCAAATAAAGTCGGTTCTCACTGGGAAAGCTTTGAATTTCTCTTATTATTGCCTGCCTTTCCCAATGACAGAAATACTGTGCCACTCTCCTGGGAGCAGGAATTACAGCCTCCTTCTTTCACAGTGACAACTGTGCTCTGTAAGCAGCTCAATGGGTGGGGGTGGGAGCCGCTGTTCTTGGCTTGCCCCTTTCTGCATGAAATGTCTACTCTATGTGTGATTTGGTACAAAGCTGGATAAGGTGTCTGTGTTCTCTTCTTTCAGTGCCTGGAGCAGAGCTTCTACCTCATTAGTGAGGGAGGGTGGAAGAAGGGAGCCCCAGGCCTTTTAGCTGCATTTCCTGGGAAAGAGCTTCTGTAGCACCGACCTATGGGAATGAGAAATGCTGGTGGCTTGTCTCTTTCAGAGAGAAAAGAAACCCCTGAGAACTGGGGGATTCCCTTTATCTTGACTGCCTATATCATAGTAGAGTTTTTATAACACAGAGGAGGGGCAAGGAAGCATTTCATAGCTCTAATGCCACAGATTTTTACCTTTTCATAAATATTTAATAGATTTTCTTTAATAAATGTTTCTATATTTGTGGTATTCCCTTAGAAAATTTAAATTATTATTTTACATACATACATATACATACACATATGTGAGTAGGTATATATGTCTATACATATATCATCCGTTACAGTTGTTTCTCTTAGCGAGGTTCTACAGAGCTCTTCACACCTCCTTCAAGGAAGTCTTGCCAGCCACTCCTATTTTTTTTATAATTTCATTTTTTTCTTAATACAGTTTTATGATTCTTTGTTTTTAAATATATTTTTATTGATTTCAGAAAGGAAGGGAGAGGGAGAGAGAGATGGAGACATCAACGATTAGAGAGAATCACTGATCGGTTGCCTCCTGCATGACCCCTATTGGAGATCGAGCCTAAAACAGGGCATGTGCCCTTGACTGGAATTGAACCTGGGACCCTTCAGTCCGCAGGCCAATGCTCTATCTACTGAGCCAAACCAGCCAGGGTCTGTCTTTCTTTCTTTCTTTCTTTCTTTCTTTCTTTCTTTCTTTCTTTCTTTCTTTCTTTCTTTCTTTCTTTCTTTCTTTCTTTCTTCCTTCCTTCCTTCCTTCCTTCCTTCCTTCCTTCCTTCCTTCCTTCCTTTTTTCTTCCTTCCTTCCTTCCTTCCTTCCTTCCTTCCTTCCTTCCTTCCTTCCTTCCTTTCTTTCTTTCTTTCTTTCTTTCTTTCTTTCTTTCTTTCTTTCTTTCTGGAATCAGAGAACAGCATGTTCCTACATTGGTCTTACCTTATAATCCAGGCACTTTTGCAATATTTGGCGAGAGCTCAGTGAATAAGACTTTTCAGGATTGTATTTGTTAAAGAAAATGAGGACGTACCCTGAGGAAGACTCACTGGATGGGGGATTAAACTATGCTTCAATAATGGTGCAGGTGGAGGGTGATTAACATTCAGATATGAGAATGTGAAACAAAGTTGGTGGAAAAGGTGTCTCTCTGTGGATATAAGAAGGACAAACAGGTTTTTATCAGTTTGGAAAAGATACATCAGGCATCAGTTTGTAAAGACACTGCAGGCTTTGTGGGTGGTCCGCAGGTAGGAGGCAGGAATGTCAGAGCACCATTTCCCTCCCTCTCTTCTCCAGATGTAGATATAGTCTTACCAGCACAGAAATTCAGTGTAAGAGCTAGTAGCTCTTGATGTTGGGCAGGATTCCCTAAGTGGAAGCATCAAGATCATTAGTCATTTGTGTTTTCTTAGAATGAAACACCGGTGATTTAGTACATTGCTAAACTTCCTAATCTGGTAAACCATAACTCACACACACACTGCTGCTTTGCAGCTGAGAGCTGTTTGGTGTTGATTGTGGACAACCGTATGGAACCCTGTGACCCTTGGGGATGGAGATGCTAAAGGAGAGCCTCCTAGTCAGAGTTCCTAAATATGTTTGGCATCTGAGTTGGATGTAAAGGGAAAATTGGTGCTTCATTGGGTGCCTTTGTTCTGGCCACTGCCACTCTGTCAGGGTGTGGAATCCATGCTTGCTTCTTGGTGAAATTAAGGTGTCATCAGCATATGAGGCATTAACAGCAGAGGTGGCTTTGGCATCTTGAGGACTTTAGCACAACTTGTTCCCTTCATGGAAGTGAGTATTTTCTGGAAAGCTCTGAGGGCAGAAGTGAGGCACGCATGTGGCTTTGCACAGCCCTTTCCAGATAAAAAATAGTAATGACATAAACAGTAATAGCTTTTTTTTTTTAAAAAAAGAACAGTTATGTTCACAGCAAAATTGAGAGAAAGGCACAGAGATTTTCCACATATCTCCTAACTCTACCCATGCATAATCTCCCCTGTTATCAACAGCCCCCTCCAGTATGGTATGTTTGTTGCAATTGCTGAACCTATGTTGACACATCCTAATAACCCAAGTACATAGTTTATCTTAGGATTCACTCTTGGTCTTTTACATCCCATGTATTTGGACAAATATGTAATGACTAGAGGCCCAGTGCACGAATTCATGCACAGGTGGGGTCCAGCCGGCCCGGCCCCAATCGGAGCAGATCGGGGCTAGGCCTGTTGGGAGGAGGAGATGGTGGGAGGTTGGCTGGCTGGCCTACCCTAATCAGGGCGATCAAGGCTGGGTGGAGGAGCTGCTGGTGGACCCCGCCCCGGATTGGGGTTAGGGGGCCAATTGGGGGCATGGCCGGCCAAGTGGAGGGGCTGTGGGTGGTGTGCCAGCCAGCCCCACCCCTGAATGCGGTGGGGGTGCCGATAGGGAGCCAATGGCCTGGGGGGAGGGGCCATGGGTGGTTGGCCTGATTGGGGTGGGGAGGCTGATCTGGGGTGGGGCCTGGTGAGGGGAGGGGCTGCAGGAGGTTGGCTGATGGCCCCACCCCCTATTGGAGTGGTGGGGGCAATCAGGGGCAGGGCCAGCTGGGGGCAGGGGCTGCGGGCCTATCCTAGTGGGATTGGTGTGGGGTGGGGGCATTTGTCTGTCTGGCCCTACTCTTGATTGCGATGGGAGAGCCCAGTAGTGGGCAGTACTTATTAAAGGATACTTTTGAGAATAGTAACTGGGAAGAATGGGAAAAGAGCAGGTTTGAGCAGAGGAATAAATAAAGCTGCAATGCTGGCCAGGGATCAGCCTCAGCGAACCACATAGAGAGCTCTTGGATCAATGGGGAAAAAAGGAGACTTATGTACCTTATCAGGTCTGTTTGCTGGCCACAGTGGGCGTCATAGCGACCAGTTGTTGTGGCGTTATGGTCGCTGGCTTTTTATATATACAGATATGCAGCCATCATTTTCATGCCATACAGAGTATTTTCACTACCCTATAAATACTGTGCTCTTCCAATTCATCACTCTACTCTTGCCCCCCCCCCACCCCTATAATGATAGCTTTACAAAAGTTACCATGTGCCAGTAAACATTTTGCAAAACCAATGAGAAGTAGATCTTTTCATTACCTTCACTTTACAGGTGAGAAAACAGAGACATAGAGAAGCTGAGAGGCTTGCACATCTCATGATTAAGTCTAGCAAGTGGAGAAAGAGGGGATCTAACTTCCAAATCAGCAGTGTTGACCTGTGTTTCGTCTGCAGAGGTCCTTAGAAGGAAGTATGGATGACCCTGGTAGGAAGGAGGGGGACAACTGCTAGGGAAACCGCTTTACTACTTAGAGAGCCCTCAGTTCCTTTTTATATGTGCCAGGCTGGGGTGCCCTGGAGAAACTGTTCACACTTATTCGTGTTTTTGTATTGTTTTTTACTTTTTCATAATGTAAAATATAGCATTTAATAGATAAATATTTCACATTTTTGTTTCAAATTGCTATACTTTTCATGAGTATTAAAAACATATTTTCTTTAATCATACTTATAGGTGTTATCTAATATTGAAATGAAATTTACAGAAAAATTCAGTAATTTCTTTGCTATGAGTCCCATATATACACCAAGAGAAACATTAATCCCTACTATATGTGCTTATGTTCTTCATAACATTTCTACTGTTTTACTTATCTTCCTTTGAAAGCAATTAAGTTATATTTCTCCTCATTTTATTGTCGACAGATAATCTATAACCTGCCATATAGTGTTATAATGACTTTACTTACTTCTTTTCTGAGCAGGGAGAATTACTATTATTTACCATAGAGTAATCATATGTAGAGTGTTTTAGAAGGAAATCTTTTTCTCTACACCATCTGCAAAATGTGTTTATTAACACTGTTTTAAAATGATAAATCTCCAAATATGTTGCCAGCCCAGACTTTTCTTCTGTTCACCGAAGACACTTCTGATCGTAATATCTCCTGTGGTGAACACTGTGCTGTATTGTCCAGATTTCTTTTCAGGACTAAAATACCTCTTACTCTAGTCATGGGAGTGTTCACAGTGGTCAGCCTTCCTCAGGGACTGTCCTGGCTGAAGAGAGGCAGCTTGCTCAACTTCATGCTCCTTCCCTGGGGGAGCTTATTTCCAATGATTGATCAATAAAAGGGTATAAATGCCTGATGCTCTCACTCAAATGGGGATAATTGTGAGAGTTGTTTCATTTCCTAAACCTTCCATAGGGATGCCTGGGGCTTCCATTGAGTCTCATTGCTGCCCAATACTGTGTTCCCCCCTTCCCTTTATCCTGAGTTGATTTAAGGGCACCTCTTGCATGTTCATCTCCACCCCTGAGTCAACTTCCCAGGGAATCCAACTTGAGATACTGACAGATCTCTAATATGGTGTGCCTAAACATACCTTGGTTTTGGGAAAGAGGCTTTTATTGTATTTCCTAAAGAAGTTAATGACACCATCATCCACTTTAACACCAAAAGCAGAGATCTGGGAGTTGCTCTGGACTCTTCTTCATCTCTGTTATTTCTTTGGTTACCACTCTCCTTGACTCAAGTTCATTTCTGAATACTTCCTCTTCTCCCCATCCTACTGCCACTTTTTTTTGGCTCCCATGTTTTCTGCCTGCCTAGCGCAGCAGCTTCATAACTGATTGTGGATTTGTAGCAGATGCTGTCAGTGCGCTGCTATATCCCTTGACATTCACTCTTCCCAGACTTGCCAGAGGCTTGTTACAGCGTGCACCTGCAATGCTGTCTGAGGCTTTCTCTGGCCTCTGGAGACTGCTGAGTTTGTGTTCCAGGAACTTCTGGGAAGTTAATACCCCCAGTAGCAGCCATCAAGCATTGTCGGATGGGAGTTAGTAGGAAGATCCTCTGATGGGAAACTCGGAGGCATGTTTTACATGGTCTCCCAGAGGCCCCCTATGGATTTAAACTGTAGTTGCCCATAACTGTAACCTCAATAATGTAAACTTCACCGACAACCCTTCCTGTCCCTGCCTTCGTCACTCCTGTGTCAATGTTTCCTGGCATCACCTCCCCTAGGAACTGGCTGTGACAAGAATCTTACCTGAGGATAGGTTGCCCAGAAGCAGACCCGGAGACAAAGGTTTCGGTGCAGGAAGTTATCTGAGTAAAACACAAATGTGATTATTTCATTGTCTTATTTAAAAATGTAGGCTGCTAAAGGTAAAGTTCAAAGTCCTTAGCATGCCATCTGAGGCCCTTCATGACATTCAGCATGATCTCTGCTGATTCACTGAGCTAGCAGATCAGAATCATGGCCCTTCTAAATAATTCATAATCATCTCTCGGTTAGAAGGTAAGTCCTCGAGCAGCAAGTCTATCTGGTTTGGGCTAAATGTGGGATGCATCTGATCCCTCTATGAATAGTTCAAACAAAACTTCATTGAGGCAAGAAATAAAGTTACCTCTATTCTAGACACACAAAAATGTGTGCTTCTCAATGGCACTTCAATGATAAATTTTCCCACCTTTATCCTCTTTTAATGGGATTTGGACTAAAATCTCTCATTAGTTTTTCACAGTTGAGCATTTCTTCAGAATAAAGATTGATGAAATTTTAGAGTTCACAGGAAAGCCAGGGCGGAAAACCAGGCATTCATTCTTTTTTGTGCCTTTAACTTGTCCACTAGCGTTCAAATAGCACTGAAACCCAAAGCTCAATTTATTAGATTTAAAAAACAAGGCAAGGTGTTACTATTAAATGAACATTTATGAACACCTACCATACAATGGTGTGAAAAATACAGAAGAGATATTTTGGGCCAGGTAAGAAGGCTTGAAAAAAAAGGGAGACTAAGTTTGAATAGATGCTAACTGAACTTGAAAATTATGAATCTCTGCCTACTGCTCTTTGCTGAACTGTTCATGCTGTGAAGCCTTGTCCACCACTTTACACATAAGACAATAATCTTACAATGAGTAATTACACACAAACACTATTTCCTCAGGGTGACTTCCTGACTCCATTATCTGTTTTCCAGAATGTCTTAGAGTTTTCTTTAAATATACAATTGTTCATTTAAATTCACTCTCCCTTGCTGGATTAAAGTCTCAGAATGGTTGGGACCACATCTATATTTTTTAGAATGATATTCTTAGTATCTACTGCCTGACACACGATAGGGACTCCATAAATGTTTGTTGAATAAATGAATACTCAAACATGACAGATCAAGGGAATGATCTCAGATCTGACTTCCCACACTTATGTTCTTTACAATGCATACTTTTAGCAGATTAAAAGGCAAAGATAGTACAACACATATCTATAAACTTGGTGCTTAATTATTGCCTGGCAATGTTAAAGTGAGCAAGCAGCCACTGAACACTCTGATCAAACCTGTTAGCCTTTGTATCATTAAACAAAAAATGTTTTTCAGGCTTCATGAACTGTGGGGCAGAGGGGAGTCTGAGTTAGGATTTCACCTGTGTAGTAAATTCACGACATGAGCTTCTTAGTGATGGACTTCATATACAAACTAAGTTAAGTGTACAGAGATTGCTATCTAAAATCATTCACCCAACCCTTCCTTTATTTATCCCTGTCTGAGCTGGTGAGAAAAATTTATTTCCTATGACAGTTGTTAACACTGGTTTGGTTTTTAGGCTAATCCCTGCATGGCTACAAGCCTTCATGGCTGCCACAATCCAGATTGTAAATGTAGATAACATTTGGTCAACGCCCCCCACACCCCCCACTCCACCCCACACCAAAAAAAAGAACTCCAACCCATAAAACAGAAAACCCTTAAACTATAGGTTCTTTGTTTTTTAGGAAGAAAAATTTTCCCAGGAGCCTTATGTAATGATTTCTTCTCAGGAAAATATGGCTCAGATTGGGTCACATTCTTATGTTTTAGTGGCATTTTTACCCACATTCTTTTCTTTCTTTTTTTTAAAATATATTTTATTGAATTTTTACAGAGAGGAAGGGAGAGAGATAGAGAGTTAGAAACATCGATGAGAGAGAAACATCAATCAACTGCCTCCTGCACATCTCCCACTGGGGATGTGCCGGCAACCCAGGTACATGCCCTTGACCGGAATCGAACCTGGGACCCTTGAGTCTGCAGGCCGACGCTCTATCCACTGAGCCAAACCGGTTTCGGCACCCACATTCTTTTCTTGTGAGTTCTGTTTTCTCTTAGAGAGTAGCTGGAACATAGACAACCAAAGGTGTCTCCCATAGGAGCTCCTACTCCGTGGAATGCAACTTAAATTTGTATTAAAAAGTTTAATTTTCTAGTTGATTTTGGTAATAGTAGAAATGAGTTTTAATCATTTAAAAAATTTAGTGGCTAAAAAAACCAAAAACTAAAACCAGACAAAACCCTGCCCCTGAAACTGTCTGTCTCCAATATGCCCTACATTTTTTTTCTAAAAATTAGTTGTGGTAATTCTATAGCTCTCTTTTTGAGCAGAGGGAGATCCAAAAAGCAGCTGTTCTCCATAAGAGAAAGTGCTGGAAGATCAAGTAGGGGTTCAATTGAAGGTCCTCTAAAAATGCTATTTGTCCCCAATTTCTTACCTTTCACATACTTGGGTTCCTGGAATTTCCTGATTTTATCATGTATTTCTTACATTGTCCTTCTTGCCTTTGCTCCATCCAGCCTCTTAAAATCTTACAAATCTGTCACAGGAGGAAAGCCATCGAACTGGGTCTTGAAATCTTTCACGATTCCCCCTCCTCTAATTATACCATTTTCTTATCACTTATCACCATGTAACCTATATCATTAGAGCTGTGTTCCTAATTTCCTCACAATCTATGACTTCAAATATTCCAAAATAATAGTCTTATTTATCTTGGTACTTTTATAGCTTAATACCCAGTGTACAGTCAATGCCTCTTTCCTGTAGCCATACTACTTGCAATACTACTTACAGACTCTATTTACTGATGGGAGCAATTGCAATTTTCATACTCCCTGAAATAGGGTTGACTTGTGGCCTGCCACAGTCATTGGTCAACAAAAGTTAATTCAGAATCTATGCTTCAAGAATCTATGCTCTGTTCTTATTTCCTGTCAGATTAGCCTGGGCTTATTTTCACAGCATAGCAGAAGAGAAGTGTGGGGGTGAGGGGGAGAGAGAGAGAGAGAGAGAGAGAGAGAGAGAGAGAGAGAGAGAGAGAGAGAGAGAGAGAGAATACCATATAAAGAACTGGCTGACAGTCAATTCACCCCAAAACAAATTGGAGAGCCAAGCCAAGATAGCAGAGCTGCCTATTCAATGTACAGAAGACCATATGAACATTTATGAGTCCATCAGAAACCAGAAAAAAATATCCATATAACCTATAAAAACAGGTAGTCAAACAAGTAAAATATTATACTTTTAAGCTACTAGGCTTTGGGGTGGTTTGTCATACAGCAATGACCAACTGATAACATGCTCAAGAATTTATTGCTTTGAAACCACCTTTTGTAATTGAATAAGAATTTTCATCCCTGGCAAAGAAGAAGCTAAGGAGTATATGGCCCAAATTCTTCATGGTAAAATTTTCATAGATATTGAATAATTTGACACAAAATGAGAAGTAAGTCAATAAGATAACCTTTAAAAAAGTAAATGGAAATGTTATCTTTAAATTATTCTAGCTGTGAAAATAAGATGAAAAAATTCATGTACAAAATAATTTAATACTATGTACTTTTGTACTTTTTGTTCTTGAATAAAAGATTTTGATGTGCCTAGAGAGAGGGTAGTAATAACATTCAAAAGTCAAATTTATTCAAAATGCCTTTCAAGCACTCCTTTATTGTTATGCTAATTAAACTTAATTCATAAATAAAATATCAAGTTGAGATGTATTTGGCAAATGTGGTCTATTAAGGAATACTCAGATTCATAACTCCTCCCAGTTGGCTGAGTTCTTAATACCCCAGTTTTCTGCCAGGCCATAGGGCTTATTCTTATGTTAAAGTAATAGGCATTTGCCAAGAATTCTGACTTAACTATGTCTTTACACAACTATAAACAAATCATCTTGGAATCTCAACAGTCTGTATATGCAGAGGGATTATCAGTAGCCCAGAGCCCCCTAACTCAGAATTTCAGGTTTTAGGTGACAGGGTCAGAATGCTAATCTGAACTAGGAATGTGAAAGATAATTTTAGACTCTAACATTTCGAAATCAGTTAAGGAAGAAAATTTCACTTTAATCAGAATCTGAACAGATGTAAAGATAACACTGTATTTGCTCTTCTGTGCCTGGCAATCAACTCTGTGTAACTATATTAAGATGAGCCAAAGAGACAAGGTTAATGGAAGATTTAAATATGCCCAGGGTTGTACTCTTGCTAGAATTCAAGGAAGAGGCAAGCACTTAAGCAGTGTGGTTCCCATTCAGAGCTCTACGTGTGCATTCAGAGAGGAAATCTGCTTGGAGGTAAGACCAGGGACTAGAAAGTGAACCTGGAAATGCTCACAGTTGGAGGTGTTATTACTGTAATATTTCTTTGATATGGCACCTCAGAGTCTGGCTTTCCACCGAATGCTAGTGAATTAAAATTCAGTGAACAATATTTACTGAGTACCAAGTGCTTCTGGGGAGAGTATATTTGTGGGAGGGCCAGGGAAGAAAAGACACTATCTCTACTCAGAAGTTTATTTTCTTTTTGAAATGGGAGGGTGAATTATAAAATTTTTAATATTTTAATTTTTTTCATCACCATTATCCCCTCTATGCTCTCTTCCACACCCCCCACCCCAATCCGCAATCACCACACTGTTGTCCATGTCCATGAGTTCTCTCTCTTTTTGCTCAATCCCTCAAAGCACTGCCCCCGCCCCAATACACACACACAAACATACCACCACCCGAGCTGTCTGCCTGCTTCAGTCTGTTTCACTCATATGTGGAAGGTGAATTTTGAAGGACATTACTTACTGAGCAGCTTTGTGCCTCCTGCCTTACATATATCTTTATAATTAACTCCCCCCTCGTCCTCCTGTATTAAAGAGTAGACATGATGGGAAGAGGCTCTGAGAAGCCAAGTTCAGTGGGAAAGTAAGGATTCAAAATCAGGTGTGACCCTCCAACAGATGGTCTTTCCACTATAAGACACTACAGAAGAACTAGAAGAGTAATTTTTGTGACTCTGATATGGTATTTGTGAGAAAGTATATAAATCTACACATTTATGTAGGTGTTTTTCCAGGATGGATTGCTCCCACCAGAAGTACAATTTCCTGAGGGCTAGGCTGCTAGGGCTTTGATGAGTACAATTACATCCAATCTCTTATTGTGGGAGGTAACATTTTAATTTAAAAAAATTCTTGCATATCAGCTCATAAGAATAAGTGGGGGAGTAAGGAAGGGATTTTTTTCAACTGCAGCTTTTATGGGGCTTAACATGGTAGAATCCAGTCCAGACATAAAAACAGTCCAGTCCCATTGACCTTGGAGCTAAGATGAGTTATTGGCCTAAGATACATTAATGAAGGATATGCAATTAGTTAGTCAAGGCAAATTTCCCGAGCATAGGGTGCTCTGATTATCCTCTCAGGAGACATTCCCCAGAGGCCTTTCTGTGGCGAAGAAGATTAATAATAACTCTTTTGCTTCATGTAGTTTATGGCAATTTAAAACTGCATTTATGTATGGTGTCCTTTAAAAACATTTTTTACTGAGATATAATTCATATGCCATAAAACCAACCCATTTAAAGTATACAACTCAACAGTTTGTAGTATATTCAGCTATGTAACCATCACAACTAAGTTTAGAACACTTTTGTTACTCTAAAAATAAATCCTGTACCAGATTTTAAAATCCTTCAGTTGATTAATATTTGAGTTGTTTTTACTTTTTGGCTATTGGGAATAATGTTGCTATGAGCATTTGTGAATAAATTTGTGTGTGGACATGTTTTTTTTTCTCTTGGGTTTGTACCTGGGAATGAAATTGATGGGTCATATGGTAACTTTGTATTTATCATTTTAAGGAACTACTCAACTATTTTTCAAATTGCTTCACCATTTTACCACTAGCAATTAATGAAGTTGCAATTTCTCTACCTCCTCATTAACACTTGTTATTGTCTGCTTTTTTATTTTAACCATCCTAATGCATATAAAATTGTATCTCATTGTGGTTTTGATTTGCATTTCTCTAATAACGATCATCTTTTCATCTGCATATTGGCCATTTTCATAACTTCTTTGGAGAAAAGTCTTTTCAAATCCCTCAGTCATTTCTAAATTGGCTTATTTTTATGTTTATTATTGAATTATAAGAGTTTTAAAAATGTATTGTAGGTATAAGACTCTTATCAGATATTTTCAAATGTCTTCTCCCATTGTGTGGCTGTCTTTTCACTTTCTTGATGGTGTTTGCAGACCAGGAGTTTTTCATTTTGATAAAGTTCATTTTATATATTAATTTTGCTGCTTGTGCTTATGGTATCATATATATAACTTCCTGATATCATATCTAACATTGCTTAATCCCAGGTCACATAGATTTACTACTATGTTTTCTTCTAGAAATTTTATGGTTTTAGCTCTTACATTTTGGTTGTTGATAAATTTTGAGTTAATTTTTGTGTGTGATAAGAGATAGGGGTCTAAATTCATTATTTCGCATATGGATATCTATTCGTTCCAATACCATTTGTTGAAAAGGCTTTACCTTCCCTCGTTGAATTGCCTTGCTACCCTTGTAGTAAATCAATGGATTTATTTTTGGCCTCTTAATTTTGTTTCATTGATATATATGTCCATTCTTATGCCAATACTACACTTACTTGATTAGTGTAGTAGATTTTGAAAAGTTTTAGTTAATACCTCATAGGTTTATAATCAAGAAATTGGAAAGTGTGACCCTCCAACATTGTCTTTTTCAAAATTATTTGGCTGAGTCCCTTGTATTTGCATATGAGCTTGCCAATTTCTGCAAAAATATCCAAGTTTGGATTTTGATAAGGATTGGGTTAAACTTGTAGATCAAATTGAGGAATTATGCTGTCTTAATAACATGTTTTCAATCCATGAACATAGGATGTTTTTACATTTATTTAAATCTTCCTTAATATCTTATAGAAGATGGTTGACTGTATTGGAGGTGCCCCCCATTTTTCCCTTTCTTTGCCCCCCTCCACCCAGCCCCTGCCTCACCTCAGGCCTTCCCCATATTATTGTCTGTGTCCATGGGCTATGCCTATATACCTTAATGTTCTTTGGTTAATCTCTTCCCATCTTCTCCATCCCTGTCTCTCTTGGTCTCCATTTTGAGGATCTACTATGCTCTTCTTCTCTTTTATCCTCCTCTTTTTTTGAGGATCACCTATACTCCTTCTGGAGGGATAGAGGGAGAAAACACTGTTAAACCTGGACACTCCTCCAGTCTATGAGAAGCTCCACAGCTATCTTATGTCTGTGAGGCTTCCCTCCTATTCACCTCAGTGAGTCTGCCACAGCAAGGCATGCCTCTCTCTCCCCCACAGACTCATGAAGGCCCTAGACTCCTCTTTATAGTTATGATCAGCCAGACAGCTGTCAACATTTTAGTTAATAACTCATAGGTTTATAATCAAGATGTTGTCAGGCAAAATTTACATACATTCAAAGACTCATAAACTTCTCCTTTTATTCCAGCCACTACTGGAATGACTAGTTCCACCCCGGCCAGTTTTGTGCAGGTGCAACTTCACTGAAATTCACTTCTTGTTTTCTATACTGATGTCAACATGTGGGATGCCCATCAGCACCTGTTTAGTACTCCCAGAAGTGCACTCTTGCAAGAACAAACTAGAACTGTAGGAGATTTAATATCTGTTGTACTATCTTTTAAAAAATATTTAAATACTTATTTTAAATTACAGTTTACTTTATGCTGTGACTATTTTGTAACTACCAATTTGTACTTCTTAATCCCTTCACCTCTTTCCCAAGCCCTCCAACCCCGCTTTCCTCTGGCAACCACCAGTCAACTCTCTGTGTCTATGAATCTGTTTCAATATTGTTTGCGCGTTTATTTTGTTCTTTAGACTCCACATAAAAGTGAAATCATATGGTATTTGTCTTTGTTTGACTGACTTAGTTCCTATCTTGAGCAATGGAGGAAGGGATTTGATGGATAAACACCACCCCTTTTGTCCAGTGGGTGGATGGCTTTGAAAGTTGCATGGTTGCAAGTGCCAGTTGTCTGTTGTGGTGGCCAACTATGTAACATATCCTTGTATTGCCTTTCTCCACTTCCTTGTTTCATTCTTCTGTCCTAAAATCCCAACCCTGGGGTCATATTCCCTAATTAATGTTCTGTACTCAGGCTCTCCTTTTAGGGAAACCATGGCCAAGTTTTGGGGGAACAACAACAGCCTCATTTTAGGTAGCATAACTTTAATTTTTATGACTATAACTATGCTATTATTGGTATAATTTTATAGAAACAGTTGGATATGTATAAAAATAGAATAGACTGATGAATTTCAGAGGAAATGTGGGGGTGGGTAGGTGGGTGGGGAGAGATTAACTGAGAAACTTATATGCATATATGCATAGCCCATGTACACAGATAATAGTGTGGTGATGGCCTGGGAGCGGTGGGTGTGGGGTGGAGGGGGTCAGTGGGAAGAAAAATGGGACATCTGTAATACTTTCAACAATAAAGATACATAAATAAAAACACACACACAAAAAAAGAGACATTCTTCGAAAGTGTCAGTGTTCATAAATACCATAAAAGTTTCCACATTTTGTGTGTCTACTAGGAAGGGTAATGGTACCAGTGCCTTATATTTTATATCATGAAATTACAAAATCAGAAATACATATCCCAGAAACTTGTAACCAAATAAATAAATTTAAATAAAAACAAAAAAACAAAAATGTCACACATATTGGGACAAACTTCTTATACAAATATTTCTCCTAATTTATAAATACTGATTTAACCTAAGTTTTATAACATTCTTGCTTTCTTTCTGGGACTTAGAATTGCACTTGTCTGTGATATTCTTGGCCACGAGATTTACTTTAGCCAATGAAACATGTGGAAGTGGGAAGGATCAGGCACAAGTTTTATGGGCCAAGGCATAATTTTCTATATTTCTTCCATCTTACCATAGGGATTATGGGGTATTGAGAATATATATATTCTCAATATATATATATATTTTTTATCAATCTGGCTCTCAGAGTGATAATGATGAGCAGGTCCTACCTATTGATTTGCACTGAACATGTAGCATTAGCAAAAAAACAACAACATTTTGTCACATTAAACCATTGAGATTCTTCAGTTTGCTGTGGTTTGCAAATCAAGAGGGCCTAGGTTATTATGTAGTGTCCTAATATATACATGTTCACATATATGCACATATATCATGCATCAAGCTTTATTCTAAGGATAAAAAAAACAACAATAAAACAACAACAACCAGGTAGCACACAACGAAGTAAGCTTTTTAGCTGTAAAACCAGGATCACAGCAGTCGTTAAGGCACGTAACAACTTGCTGAAGATCACAAAGCTAGGTAAGTGGAAAAACCAGAATCCAAATTTCAGAACCCTGTTTCTAACACCTAGACCAGTGTTTCTTGGTGTGGATATACTTTGTTGGTGATCCCTGGTGACCTGCCAAGTAATCCACAGAGGAGCTTTATATTTTTAATGACTTTTTTCGTATATTTCACAAGCTTTATATTTAACACTATTAATTGTAAACAGTTACTTAAATTATATAAAATGCATCCCATTGTAGTTAACATTAACAGATAAATTCCACATGTGCTAAGATGGACTGTATTTAAGAACACAATTATGCAGAAAATAAGAAAATATGAAAATAAATTTTAATTTCTCTTCGCTGTTTTTATATCTACAGTTTACTAAAGTTTGCAGTTGCACAGTAGTGCAGTGTAAAAGCAGTTCATAAAGAAATGGAAGCAAATGAAGTAGCATTCCTGTAACTCAAAGTAATGCTAAATTTGTAAATACTGTATAGTATCACAGTGAATATAAAAGTGAATATCTATTGAAATAAGTGATTTGGTTAGTGTGCTGATTTTCCATAAGCAACTAAGGAAAGATAAGGATGAATTTGAATATTGGTTTTATTGAATACAACTATAGTGCAGTTTAGTGAAATTGTCATGAAACCCTTTAAACTTTTACACGTTTTTTTTCTTTAAGCAAAGCACAATGACCACTCTAGCAAAACAAAAAATGTCAGGAAATATATAAAATAATACTTTCTAGCAAAAAATTGATTAATTGATGATAAGAAAAGAGATCAGAACATCAGAAACATCAAAGTTGTAATACTTACTCTTGTGAAGATTATAAAACCACCCATGAGGTTGACAAATATAGCTTGTCCTTTCTGTATGAGCTTTAGATATAATTTCTTTATTAAAAAGATATTTTGAGCATTGCCTTATATCAATGTCATACACTGTGGGAAAGCATTTACAGTCACTTATGTGTTACAAATAATTTGCTTTTATGGTTGGACATAACCAATTCCAGTGAATGTATAGCACATGAGGAAGAAATACCAGACACTGCTTTTTGTCTCATTTATCACTAAAAACCCATTTTGTGAGCCATGTTATCAAGAAGAAATCTTTTCAATGATAAGTGGGGAAAAATGGCGCATTGGTCAGTATTGTCAGAACACTAGTTATGAGTACAACAAAGCAGAGGATTGCTACATGAAGTTGCACTTGAATCAGAGCCACATACTTCTTTATTCATAGAGAATAGTTGTGGATCAGTACAATGTGTGAAGGACAGCCTTCACTTGCTTCATCAGAACAATGTTCTACCTTTCCACATCAGGGTCTAAACAAAAATCAGATGGCACACTCAAAAAAGGATAATTCAAGGAACGGTTATTTACAAAGGAACCACAAGGGACACTGCACCAACCCAGGGCATTGTAAGAGCCAGCTCACATTACAGTGTCTTCACTCCTTTGTGTAGGTACAACAGACTTCATATAATGACTACTTAACTATTGTTGACACAGGTAAGGAATGTAGTAGGGTTGCTGTATCAGACTCCTTTTGTGTAAAGTCTCACATTATTATTGGTTCACTTGATTCCAACAATGTCTATGTCCAAGAATTTCACACCAACTCTGATCTGCTTTGCACCAACATCATCTCAAGTTTGCACTGTGAGTCTCTTGCTTCCTGCCTGGGTTTTCTGATGTCATTCATGTAGGACCCTATGAGAGCCCACTGGACATTCCATTCTCAACTCAGAGGTGTGGGGGAGTTGATGCCTTATGGAGCAATCCTCAACCAAATGGGGGATGGGAGTCAATGGATAAATGGGTTTTACCCCTTGGGTAAGCAGTTCTGAGATGTTCAACTCACACTCTTCTGAAGGTTTCTGCAATGTTTAGCATCAGCTACCTACAGCAGTAAATCCATTCAATACTGCATCTCTGTATTGACTTTCCCTTTCTATTTCAATGTAGACCACACCCAGAAGGGAGGTCCATAAGTTTTCCCAAGAAAGAAACACAATTCCTTACCCCCATATGTTGAGTAGCCTAAATACAGGCAATGACATCTGTCGGAGGAAAGGACCTATCAGAACTTTTGGAGGCACAATTGTCCCCATCTAGGTCCAGAGTTCCACACATAAAGTTGAAGTGGTTCTGCACAAACAGTGAGATCAGGTGAGGTGGCCTTAGCAAATGTCCAGGTAATTTAATATATAATGTGACTGCAAGGTACAACAGTCCCCCGAAGGCTCATTTATCCTCCATAGTTTACAAAATCTTCACTTATCCTCCTCATATTCTCCAGGAAAGTAGCACCCGATTAAAAAATATTCCTGAACCTAGTACTGCAAAATCAAAATAGGAGGTAGTGTCCTAATATTTATTGGACTTGTACTAACAAGCTCATAAACTAGCTGTAAAGTTTACCCTACAGTAGATGACCTGGTTTTCTTCTTTTCTAGCAGCTTGTAGGATCTTGTTTTTATCCTTAAACAATGATGTTTCAACATGGATGATTTTTCTATCAAGGCCTTCCTTTGTGGAAAAGTCTTTTTAATAACTTTCTCCTTCTTCCTTTATCTTTTTCTGAAACTCCCCTTATTCAGAGGAATGACCCTAAAGATTCAACACCCGTGTCTAATCTTATATTTTCCATGTTTTAGGTGTATATATCTGGGAATTTAAAAAAATGCAATTTAAAATATAATATCTTTTAACTAGCTTTCTTTGGGGGGGGGTCAATATTTTAGGTGGAAAATATAAGACTTTAAAATATCACATATTTTATTTGCTTCATTTTAGGCATATCTTATTTGAAGCATATGCTTGCATATCTTATTTGAAGCATATGCTTGCTTTATCTGCTGTTCATCTGATAGAATAGCTGAGTTGAATCCACTCATGTTTGTGATGGTTACTGGTATATTTAGACATATCTAATAGCTTATTTTGTATTGTCTTTATTACCTACTCTTTTTTTTCTTATCTTCTCTTGGCTTGATAAAATTCTATTTCTTCCCCTTCACTGACTTAAATGTTAAACATTTTAAAGTTGTATTTTATAATAAAGTCTACAGTCAGACAGTGTATAATTATTGTACTGATGTTTCCTCTTTAGGAAAAGACCAAAGATATCAAATTCACTCCTTTTGTCTTTTTCATTAATTTTATAAACTTAGTTCTACCTTTCAAATAATAAGATTTCAGATATTCTATTTATCAGTATTTTACTTAGTTTTTTGCTCACCATTTGTTTTGCATTCCATTCCTTCCTGTCCTCTTGTCCATAGCAGTTATTTAATAGAGTTTCCATCCACAGATCCCATTGAAAGAAAGAGCTTAGTCCTTTTACATATGAAAATGTCTGTCGTTTCCTTACTCTTGAATAATAATCTAGCTGGTTTAAAAAAATGACACTTTATATTTACTTCAGAATTTAGTCTATTTTCTCCTGTAATTTATTTATGTTGAGATGTCTTCTGGGAATGCAATTAGACTAAGAAAATATACAGACTTTCATAAATACAGTCTGTGCTTTTTCTAGATATGGATTTATTTTTATCCTACTTATACCTTGGTTAAAAGTTTGCTAGGAAGGAAGAAAAACACATCTTTAGATCGAAAGTCATATCATCATATTTGATTATTGCTTTACTTCTCATTCCTGAAAGTTCTGTTAGATATATGTTGGGGCTTCTCTTATATTCCCATTTCTCTCTCACATATTTTCTGGATGAATTTCTCAGGAATAATCTTTGTTCAATTGTCTTGCATCTGGAATTTATCCCATATATACATTTTAAAATGTATTGCCCCTATAGTATTATACAGAAATTAATTTATCTATCTTTTGTAGCTTGTTAAAATACATTACTCAAATATTTTTCAGCAAGTGTAAAACTGATCCTATAGACCATGAAAAGGCTCAGAAAGTAAGGTCCAATAACCCTGGGTCTCCATGCAGACGTCCAATGCCCTTATGGATTTGTAGGTAAGATACAAATTTAATTGCTCCAGTATATACAACTATCAGCAAAAGGAACAGATATATAATGAACTTGTTTAATAGAAGATTGTGCATCCCAAAGTTCTTTGTGAACCAGAGACAGCAAATGATGTATAGTTAACTCTCAAATTAAATAGCATTTGGCGATGAACTCTTTGACTCTAGTTCATTACTTTGCAAAACATTCCAGGACTTGGTGGATTGGAGATAATAACTTATCTGAATCACTCTCACAGAATCAGCCTCCAAATACTTCAGAGATAATTCTTATTGACTTGTAGCAAGAATAGAAAGTTGTTAATAATACTGTATTGCGTGTGTACTTATTTGTTAAGAGAGCAGATTTCATGTTCAGTGTTCTTACCACAATAAAAGCAGTTAACAGCATAAGAAGAAGTAAAAGCCTGGATTTAGGTTAGCCTGTCATCATTTTGACTATTTCAACAATCTCCAGGTTGTTCTGTTGGCATCTACTCTCTAGTCTTTACAGCCCAGCCTCCACATTGCTGCCAGAGTCATCTATTTCCTTTGTTCTTTTTAAACTTAGGTTATTTCAAAATTCCCACCTTCTACCTCATTATTCTGTCTTCCACTTGCTACTCTATTGCAGATGCTCTCTATTGCATTTTAAAAATTTCATTCATTGAGTTCTTCAGCTCCAGAATTTCTATCTCTTTAGAAAGTATCTCATTTTTGAACCTCTATTTTTTTATGAATTTGATGAAATTATCTTTCTGAATTATTTTGTAGTTTATTGAGTTTATTCAAAACAGCAATTTTTTATTTTATTTAAAATATTTTTAAAATGTCTTTATTGTTGAAAATATTACATATGTCCCCTTCTTCCCCTCCTTTGTCCTCTCCCAGCCTGGCCCTGCCCCCCAGCCCCGATCTTCAACCCTCCCCTATTGTCAGTGGCCATTCTTTATGCTTATATGCATACAAGTTCTTTGATTGATCTCTTGCCCCCCAAAATCCCCCTCCCCTGCCTTCCCTTTGAGGTTTGACGGTCTGTTCAATGTCCTATGTCTCTGTATTTATTATTGTTCATCAGTTTATGTTGTTCATTATATTCCACAAATAAGTGAGATCATATAATATTTATCTTTCTCTTATTGGCATATTTAGCTTGGAAAAAAATTAAAATCACACACACATATTTAAAAATCTTATCAAGAAAGGGAAATAGACAAAAGCCTCTGGTACCAGGCTTTTTCTTTTGTATTATTGTTGTTAGTTTTAAATCTTCACCTGGGGATATTTTTCCATTGATTTTTAGAGAGAGTGGAAGAGAGAGGGAAAGACAGAGAGAAATATTGATATGAGAGAAACACATCGATTGGTTGCCTCCTGCATGAGCCCCAGCCAGGGCCTGTGCGGGGGAGGAGCCTGCAACCAAGATATGTGCCCTTGACTGGATTTGAACCCAGTATTCTTCAGTCTGCAGGCTGATTCTCTACCCACTGAGCCAAACCGACTAGAAAAACCAAGGCTTTTTCTTATTACAGTGTGTCTTGGTTAGCTACGTATGGAAGACTGTATTTTCTAAGATGGCTGCAACCCTAAAATACCCCAACATTTCTTCTATTGAGATGTGGGATTTATGGTCCTTTCCTTTGAACCTCGGTGACTATGTTGGGAGTGGTACTGTGTGACTTTCGAGGCTAGGTCATGAAAAGTGGTACAGCTTCTCCATGGTCCTCTTAGGATACTTGCTCATGGAACTCAATCACCATGTTGTGGGAAAGTAGACAGACCACACAGAAAAGCCACATATAGGTTTTCTGACCAACAGCCCCAGCAGAAGTTCCAGGCAACAGCTAGCATCAACCTCCAAAAATCTGGTGGGGCTGGGGGGAGGTGAGCATTAGATGATTCCAGTCCCCAGACTCAGGACACTACAGCACAAAACAGATGAGCTGCAAAGAATCAGAGACAGAATTTCCTGGTCTTATTTAAGGACTACACAGCTGGAGTTACAGGAGGATGGTGTAACCTAAGTGTCATTCATGGGTGACCTTGTGCCAATCACTTTGTATAACTTATGATAGGCTAGGCAATGCTGTAAGAGCAAACACATTTTTGCATCTTACAACTTCACATCATCAGTGTTCACTTCTCACTCACATTGCAGTGCAGTGAAGGTCAGGTGGCTCTCCACAGCATGATGCAGGGATTCAGTTTCCTTTCATGTGGAGGCTCTTCTATCTTCAAGGGACTCCTTGGAATCCTTTACTGAATCCTCTTCATTTAACTGGTCTACCAGTAAAAAAACAGAGCATGGAGGATAACAGAGAAACCCATTTGGCTGCCTGTGAGTTCTATTACTTCTGCCCACAGTCAATTGGCCAAGAACCAGATATCTGACCACATCCTAACTGCAAAGGAGTCTGGGAGAGATAGTTTTCTTAATTATTCAGGAGAACATTTAGCCAGTTTCTGCCATACACTGCCTCAGTTTCTTCTGTGTGGATGGGAATAATAACAATCTGAAGTTCCCTAGGTAGCTGTAAGGATCAAAATGTAAGAAGTTGTCTTATCTCTCAAGAAACTGAAGGAACCATACACATTTTAGAAATATACTGTTTCTCATCAGAGAAAGATAGCTGAGATGATGGATACTTTTCATTATCATTCTGGGGTCCCCATCAATAATGGACAATGGTAAGTCATTGCCCCTCCCCTGGACTGTCCTATATCTAACCACTGGCAACCACTGCCCTACTACCAACAATTATTTCTCCGGGGCAACAAAACAGCAATTTTGAATATCAGCTAGAGCTAGATTGTAAAATTCCATTGCATTGAGCTCAGTTATTAGAAAATCATTATCTTTTGGTGATGACACATTTCCTTGATTTTTTATGTTCTTTGTAGATTTTTATTGCTATTTTTTGCATTTAAAGTAGCAGATACCTCCTTAAATCCTTGCTATTGCCTTTGATGTGGTATTCTGTTCATTGGTATAATTAACTGGATAAACTGGTTGTTGTTTTTCCCCCTTCTCTTCTTTAACTTGTGACAGAATTCTTAAGCCTTTACATCTCTGGTTCTTACAACTCACCAAGCTGGCTGCTGGAAACCTCCCTTTTGTTTTCCAGGTGGCTCAGTCACCCAATTTTGTGCTTTCTGAGTGCACTTCCTATCTACCTGAGCGTGTTCTTGCTACTGCTCCAAATCCTTTGAGATTATTTTATGAACGATGTGGTATAACCCAACAACAGATTTCTTCTTGATGATGCCCTGTTACTGTTTTTAATTTTTTTTAATTTTAATTGAATTTACTGGGGTGACATTGGTTAATAAAATTATATAGGTTTTAAGTATTCAATTCTATCATACATCTGTATATTGTATTATGTGTTTACCACAGGAAGTCAAGTCTCCTTCCATCACCATTTATCCCCCTTTTACCCTCTTCTACCTTCCCCACCCGCCTTATATCTGATAATTACCATACTGTTAACTGTTCCCATCAGTAAAAAAGCTGTGGTACATTTACACAGTGGACCTAAGCTATAAAAATGAAGGAAACCTTACCTTTTGGGACAGTATGGGTGGACCTGGAGAGTATTATTCTAAGTGAAATAAGCCACTCAGAGAAAGACAAATACCATGTGATTTCACTTACATGTGGAGTCTAATGAAAAAAATAAACAAAATTGAAACAAATTCATAGATATAGAGAACAGACTGACGGCTGTCACAAGGTAGGGGGGTTGGGGACTGGGTGGAAAGGAGGCCCTGCTACCTTGATTTTCCAATATAGTAGTACAGAAAGTTTCATCAGAAAGTTTAATGGTCATTGAACATTATTTAGAACTATTTACAGTACTCCATACATGTGAAGCTATAGCATTACCTAGGAGGTGGAATGGACTAAATTCTGAGATGTTTAGATGGTTGTGGAAGCCTGTTGAATATGAAAAACTAGCTGGTTGACTTACCCAGATGTCCGAACCTCATTGTGCTGTGCATTTCCACTATGGTTCATTTAAGATGTTGACCATGGTTCTCTGGATTCTTGGCAGCGTCATAGCAATAATAGCAATTGTTATTGTGTCACTACCTGTGGCACTCACAGCTGGATGAAGGAATGACCCAAGATACTGCTTCAGTGTAACATCGAAGAATAACACAGGATACATTCCCCCTCCCCCCACCTTGCTTCATGTAGTCAGGACAGTGTATTGCTGCACCAAGGTGGTGCTCTCATCTCTGTATGTTTAATATAAAAATTGGCAGGAGGAAAATACACTCACACAAGCACATAGAGTTTGTCCCATCTGCAGCAGTAGCTTGTCAACAGTCAGTGATTTAAGTAAGCATCATCCCTGTGTCCTAATTAAATATACTTTTCTAAAATATTCATAGTTTAATTAGGGCTTAAAATCAAAGCAAAGAAGTTTTAAGTATTCAAAGAGAAGAGCAGGCTCATCTTCAAGAGATGTCATTTTAAAGATATGGTGCCATACATTTGTAGAAATACAGGTAAAAATTTTATGAAGTTTTTCAAAAGTAATATCCAGCCTAAAATTTCATCAAAAGTTTTTCTCTTTATAAAATTGTGTATGCCCCTTATCACTAGAGGGTTCGATTTTGGAATAAATTCTTTATATTAACTTACAAACTGACCATAACTATCCAACCAGAATTTTCACTTTAAATATTGCTAAATGTCATTTTTCTTGGTAGAATTTTTCATTTTGTAATCTAGTTCTGTTACTTATTTTGTAGTCCTTGTTGTGGGCTCATTAACTGGATGACATTTAAGATTGCTGTTCCAATCTGGAGGGCTAGGGTGGCAGAGCTGGGTGGAAGGTAGCTCTCTTGCAGCTCAAACATGGCCCACAGAGCGGGACAGCTGCTGCACATTAGGCCTCAGGTACAGGAAAATGGATTTTCAATCTGGTGGGGCTCCGTGCGGCTGGTGTCTGCCTGTGATGAGGGCAATGGCGAATCCCATATTTTGGGAAAACTGTGCACTCATTTCTAAATGTGTGGCCATGCTAAAACCAGCTTTTGGTCCTTCCAATATTTTCTTGGTAACATTTACCCCTCTGGCTTTGGTACTTTCTAAATAGGAAGACTAGGAGCCACTGTGGTTAGAAGACATTGCTTTTCTTTCATCTCCTAACACCATCAGCTGTCTCAGCCTCTTCCAGAGTTAGGGCCGGGATTTGGCACACTCTCCATTGCACCTCCTTAGCGAGAGTAACTGTGGTTAAAGCATCTAGATCCAAGCTAACCAGATCCATAAGGTTTTGACTCCTCACACCTTTTCTGGACTCTATCACAGCACAGTGCTAATAGGGTATGCAACTGGCTTCTACAGTGGCTTCCCAGAGTGGCCGGAGAACAACATGTAGGCATCGTGTTGTTATTGCCCCATGGGGCAAACTTCATTGGAGGGAAAAAAGGAGTGGGATCTATCATCTGCCTCTTTTTTCTATCTCTAGTTTCTATTCATAGACTTATCTTGAGGCAAAGTGATTTGTTCCACATGGTCTAAAATATTTACCATGGGACTCAACAATGAGCTCTACTTTATTATTTTATTATGAAATTGTTGTCAGCTTGGTAGCTACCTCCCTTCCCCTTTCCGTGCTTTCCTTCTCTGCCTCATATCACTGTTGCGGCACTCAGATTACACCTCCATCTCATGAGAGTTTGAACCAATTCCATTCTCTCTGAGTGAGAAACGTGTCTAAAACCTGGTAATTCTGCTTCGAAGTGCTGGATAGTAAAAATAAGAGGGATCTGTGAATGCCTGGCCACCAAGTCACTGCTTAAAACTCTGAAAAGTTCCACTTTTACAGCTTTTATAAAAAGCACTGAAAGTCTTAAATTCTTTGGCCCTCTGCTCTTCTGCTGTGGATGTTTCTGTTTTTCTTAGATTCCTTAAGAACACCTCATGAAGGTTTGAAAAGATAAGTATCTAGTCTGTTTTTCCATCTGATTCTGTCCTTGCAGTGGGTTATATCAGACCAGATTCTGCAAACTGTCCTCTTAGGATGTGGACATGAACCCAGGAGAGCACAAGGGCAAGCTCTACAGCAGTGAATCTAATAGGGGCAGCAGGGTTGGAGGACGATGCTGAGGATCATTCCCATTTATTCTACAAGTCTCATCAATCTTTATATGACTAATACAATCCACTAGTGTTTCGTGTTCTTCCTGTCTACCCTGATTCTACTAACTTCTCATTGTTGAGGCTTTGCTCCAGATAACAGGAATCTCCTCCATGAAATAGTCTAATTGAATGAGAACTTAAGCTACCTTGAGAGTTATATTTACTCCCTGTCAGTTTTTCAGATTTACTGAATTTCTTTACACAGGGAGAAGGTTCTAGAATGGAATCAGAGAAAGGAAAAGAAAACAATGAGAGGTAGAGGGAAGATGGGTATAACAGATGTCAGCTTGATAAGATCTACAACTTTTCTGTCTGGTCATCAATACAATTTACATTCACTTATTTAAGAGAAAGATTTGTTAAGTTGGGACGCAGGCAGAAAGGGTTAAGCATGATGTAGGACTGGGGATGCCACTCAAATCAGCCACGTACAGCTAATATTTCAGTGGGATTGATTAATCCAGCTTATTTATATAATGTAAATTATTCCTACAGGCCAAGGCTGTGGGAATGGGACTGTGTTTATGGGACTAGGTAGTCAGATGTATGTACCATCCACAGCCCCCTACAGGAATAACAGATTTACTACCATAGCTGCTGGGAGTGTTGTGGAAAGATGGTGAGTCCTCAGCAATTGGCCCCACATTGAACCACATTCCTGAAAGTCATCCTCTCTTTCCAGAGTGGCCTGCATTCAGTCTATCCTTGATGTGGGAGAATAAAGACTTGGACTTCTTGCTCCAATTCAGGAAAGCTTTGAAATATCATCCCAGGTTTAGAAAGCCTCACAGTTTCAACTGGTTTTGTGGTGATGGCATTGCCTCTGCCAATCCTGTTCCTTCATTCCATAGGAATTGATCCCTAGAGCTTTCTAATAGGCGTGCAACATGCTAATATTTTTTTGCAGGTTAGAGTCCCTGGGAAGCACACTATAAGGTGATATTAACTTCAGAGTCCAGTTTAGGGGGCTGAGAGTCTAGTTGCCTTTAGTACTGTGATGTTTTACAAGTTACAAGCCTCTTCAGAGTCAGTGTGCCAATCCCAGGGAAATCGTGGGAGTACAGAACAGCTCTCCTTCCACTTTGGTTCTAGTTCCCCTTTGATTAGTTAAGGGAAACAGAGAGGCCGCATTCCTTTGGAGTGGAACTGACACATTTCTGAAGTCAATCTCATTCACTTTCAAATATTTCTCATCTAAAACTTTTCTCTTTCAACTTTCAAAGCTAACTTATATCTCTATGGCCCCACGTATGCTAGACCCTAGGATTCAATCAACACTGAAGCAGGAAGAAAATCTGGACTATTATTTGTAATACTGACTGACTGAGATCCTTGGAGCCCCAAGCCAGCCTTTACTGGATGAAGTTAAATGGTGGCACAAATACACAGTGATAATGATGGCTGTCTTAGCTTGAGCATCGCTACTCCAAGTGGAACTATCTATGAATGGTTGAATTAGTCTTCTGCCCTCTGACCCAGATTTTGTCACTGTTGTGCATTTAAATCTAATCCTACATACTGAATATTCTCTCTTGGCCAAGCAGAGTTCATTATCTCTGAGGTGCTATCTACTTGAGAATATTTCACCTTAGGAACGCGAGTCATCTCACCCTTGGGAAGATGAATCAGCCTTGAGGAATGGAAGTCCTTTGCCTATTTGAGAACCCAGACCTTTGGAACACGATCAAGTTTCATCGGCTTATGGGAAGGAGGTGGTTAATTGGCCTGTTTTGTTTGTTGGGGGGACCTACGGAGAGGCCGTGGAAAGCAGTTTTGCCAGGAGAATGAGGTGGACTTTGATGTGGGAATCTAACATGAAATGGACTCTGCCAATTTGAAGGTCATGGTGTGTCTCACCAATTACTTGAATTGGAAATAAGATGATTGCCTCTTTAAAAATATCTATTTCCTATCTCTGTCAATTGAAAAACACCGACTAGAGACTTTGATCAACCCAGTAATAATGAACATCCCCATTGCCCAGACTATTAGAGTTTCTCAATATTTGAGGTCCATTCTTACGCCCTAGAATAAGACTAGAAACCTGCTGCAAAGGGGATTCGGCTACTTTTCCAAGGAGCTGTGTATTCTTTAAGTGGAAAATATCTTGTCAGAAAGCAAGGAAGCTGTAGATAGTGGAAGCTGTCAGTGATCCACGAAGGTCCCTTTGGATTTCTTTTGCTGTTTCTATAAGACCCTCTACTGGCCTGTGCCTGCAGCTCCATTCAGAGCTGGCTTTGCTTAGTTAGTTATTCCTCAGCACTTTCCCTAACTTGAAGCAAAAGATCTGGGCTTTCATAGTCCTGCAGCCGTCATGGTTCCCCGACATCTTCTTCCCTGTCCCTGACCTGCTACTCCATTTCCTTACTGGTTTCTCTGGGGAGCATTTTCTTTTTTCCCCCCAAGAGTTTGTTTGTTTCTTTGTTTATTTATTTATATCTTTGAAAGTATTACAGATGTCCTCCTTTTCCCCCATTGATCCCCTCTACCCCACTCCCATCCCCTCCTCAGGCCTTCATCGCACTTTACTGTCTGTTCATGGGTTATGCATATATGTTCTGGGGAGCATTTTTTTTAAAAAATACTGATTTCAGAGAGAGAAAGGGAGAGGAAGAGGGAGATAGAATATCAATGATCGACTGACTCCTACATGCCCCCTACTGGGATGGAGCCCACAACCCAGGCATATGCCATGACCAGGAATCAAACCTTGATCTCCTGGTTCATGGGTCGATGCTCAACCATTGCACCACACAGGTCAGGCTGGCATTTTCTTAATAAGTCACCTGTACATACGTTCTTATCTTAGGGTCTGCTTCTGGGAAACTCAGGAAAAGTCCTGGGTACTCTAGAATCAAAAGTGTAAGTTTTTTTTTGACAAGCTTTTAAGTTTTCTATGTGTAAAATTCAGTAGGGTCACATTCAGTAGGTGGTAACTTAGAAACTTAGACCACAGATACAGAATGGAGAATCACTTAACTTGGAAGCTAATAAATACTTCTGAGGATTGTGGTTACTTCAAGCAGAATGTGAGTGAAAAATTGTATAGAAAATACTAACCATGGGATCTAAAATAGCAACTCTGAAATCTGTTTAATGAAATCTGATATTAGACTCCCAAGGAGGACTATGATTTAGGTGCTTTTGGGAAATATACTGTGAATCTGGAAACCTTCCAGAAAAGAAGGGATGGGTTTATTTTAGATGTAAATTAAGTAGGATTTGGCTGCTATGGAGCCTTTTTGTTGTCTTTGTCATTTCTACATTTTTGGACCTGGAGGCAATGTCACACGTGGCTGCAGAGTGTCAGGTGATGCAACCTGGACAAGTGAAAGGGCTCCCCAGGGGGTGGACCTACACCATGAGGAAACAGGAGAGAACTGGGCAATTGAACTTTGTATGAAGATTGCGTGTTCAAAGTACATTTTCTCCATGCAAACTTCCTGGAAAAATTTGGATCACGTCTGTTGAGACAGGTGATAATTCTCCATGGCACACTGTGAGGTGGTAGCCAGCACAGCAACCTGTCACATTGTGTCCTGGCTTACCTTATTTCTCTTTTCCCCTCATTTTTATTGCCCTGGCCTTAAACCATCCATAAGGTGTCATCAGTTAAAGATTAATCTCTGACTCCAGCTCTGCTTTCTAGAGGATGTAGGTTAGAACACATATTGATTATTTACTTAGTGGCAATCAAAAGATACAAAAAATAAAAGAGAATTCTAAGGACATTGCTAAGAGAAAATGATTGAGTCTAGAATTCTATACTCAAATTATTTAAGTGTAAAGATACTATAGAGCATTTCGGAAATATGATTTAGTTTACCTGCTGCTTCAATTCTGAAGGATGTGTAAGTATATTTTTATTTCTCAGTTTCTAGGAACAGTAGTGAAGAAAAACACACAGTAAACCTAGTATTTAAATATTTGTGGATGATATGGTTGGAAAGGTTAATATAATCTTTACAAAAGAATACCTAAAATAGTAGACCCAAATGTAAAGAAGAAAAAATGATGTAATTATATTCTTCACATAAATGACACAGAATATTTAAAGTAAAAGGATATGAAAAAGTATCAGACAAATAAATAGAAACTAAGCAAATAATTTGTTTAATATTAATACTATCACAAGGATATAAATATTAAAGGAAGCTGAGAGGTAAATTGAATATTGATAAGAGGCATGTCCTACCAACCTAAGTCAAATATTTATGTAGAGAATGTGCCAAAATATACAAACTTTTAGAAACCAAAAAAATTGAACAAAACCTAGGGGTGCATATATTCTTTCAAATTAGCATTTCGGGTTTCTTCAGTTATAGTCCCAGAAGTGGGATTGCTGGGTCAAAACGTAGCTCCATTTTTAATTTTTTGAGGAAACTCCGTACTGTTTTCCACATGGCTGCACCAGTCTGCATTCCCACCAACAGAGCATGAGGGTTTCCTTTTCTCCACATCCTTGCCATCACTTGTTGTTTGGGACTTATTGATGATAGCCATTCTGGCAGACATGAGGTGATATCTCATTGCGGTTTTAATTTGCGTGCCTCTGATGATTAGTGACTTAGAGCATCTTTTCATAGTCTGTTGGCCATCATTGGTAGATGAGTGGATAAAAAAGCTGTGGTACATTCACACAATAAAATACTACTAGGCCAGTGATGGTGAACCTATGACACGCGTGTCAGAGGTGACACGCGAACTCATTTTTTTGGTTGATTTTTCTTTGTTAAATGGCGTTTAAATATATAAAATAAATATCAAAAATATGTCTTTGTTTTACTATGGTTGCAAATATCAAAAAATTTCAATATGTGACATGGCACCAGAGTTAAGTTAGGGTTTTTCAAAATGCTAACACGCCGAGCTCAAAAGGTTTGCCATCACTGTGCTATGCCATAAAAAAGAAGAAAATCTTACCTTTTGCAGTAGCATGGATGGACCTGGAAATTATTATACTAGGTGAAATAAGTCTCTCAGTAAAAGACAAATGCCAGATGATTTCACTTACATGTGGAATCTAATCAATAAAATAAGTTAACAAAATATAAACAGAAGCATAGATACATAGAATGGGCTGAAATCTGTCAGAGGGGAAAGGGATTATGGGAAGGGTAAAAAAAGGTGAAGAGATTAAGCAAAAAAATATATAGGACACATGACACATAGACACAGACAACGGTATGGTGATAGCAAGAGGAGAAGTTGGGTGAGGGAGCTGGAAGTTGGCAAAGGGGGGATAAATGGGGATGGAAAAAGACTTAATTTGAGTGGTCAGAGTGTGATGCAGTGTGCAGATGATGATTTATTGAGTTGTAGACTTGAAACCTGTATGGTTTTATTAATTAGTGTTATCCCAATCCTACATAATAAAAGCTTAGTATGCAAATTGTCCCCTCGACCAGGAGTTCAGGAGTTCAACTAGTGGGCAGGGCTGGCTGGGGGAAGGGAGGGGGGTTCTGGCCAGTGGTGGCGGGTGGCGGGTGGCTGGGGGAAGGAGGAAGGGAGGGAGTACTGGCTGGCAGCTGGCAGCCACAACAGACCCTACAGTGCATGAATTCCGTGCATTGGGCCTCTAGTAAATTAAATAAAAAAGAAAGAGAAAGAAAAACTGATGTAACCAATCACATTGTAATTTTAACATATTTCTATTGGAAACTAGAAGATCAAAGTAGAGAAAAAAATAAATGATTTGATCAAATAACAACCTTGACTTATTACACAACTAGAGGCCCAGTGGATGAAATTCGTGCATGGGTAGGAGGGTCCCTAGGCCTGGCGGCAATCAGGGGTGATCAGGTTCCCTGCTTCCCAGCCTCCACCTTCCCTCACACCCGCAGCACCCCGCCACCACTGGTCGCCCGCCTGTTCCGTGTTGACCCCTGGTGGTCAGTGCACGTCATAGCAAGTGATGGAACTCCCATTCTCCTGGTCAAATTCTGAGGGGACACTTTCCATATTAGTCTTTTATTATATAGGATTTGACTAAGGAAAGTCAACAATTTGAAAAACAAAGTAGGAAGTACAATGTAACATTTTAATTCCATTGCAATAAATTAAGAGTATGGTGATTACCAGAGGGAAAAGGGGTTGGGGATTAGTAAAGGTAAAGGGGTTCAAATATATGGTGACAGAAGAAGATTTGACTTTGGGTGGTGGACACACAATGCAATATACAGATCATGTATCATAGACTTGTACACTTGAAACCTACATAGTCTTAATAACCCATGCCACCCCAATAAATTTAATTAAAAAATAAATAAGTAGTTAACAAGTAGTGAAAAAAATCACTCCTGAAAATTAAATAACTTAGGTGAATTTGTGTAAATTTTGTTAAAAATCCATTCAGAAATTAACAAAATGAGAACATTCTTTTAAGGATGAAGTTAAAATAGAACTAAGAAGAAAATTTTCTAAAACATTATTAATTACAGGACAGAAGGAAGATTAACTAAACAATTAACTCAAGAATCTAGGGGAAAAAATAATTCAAAAAAAGTGGATGTAAAAATCAATAGAGACAAAGGAGTAATTTCTAGGGTTGAAGTGATTAGGGAAACCAATATATGATCAATAAAACCTTGAAAGCCACTTCTCTAAAAATACCAGTAAAGAGACATTCCTGTGGCAAAAATCAACTTTTTGCTAATGAACTTGAAAATATAGATAAAATGCATAATTCTCTAGGATGAAATTGACTCAAAAAAAGATGAAAAGTCCCCGAAGGCCCACTAGTGTGAGCAATGGGTTACCATCACATCTGATCCAAGCCTGCCTGACTTCTGGGTCCTCTTTGGAAACTACAGTGTTAAGGTCAGTGTGAACTGTGTGTGCTGTGAACCGGATCTAAGTGACAACTCTGCACTGCTGTAGATGTGAGCTTGCGGTCAGGCCTTGGTCCTACATGACTAGAATGTTGTTAAAGCCGTGGGAAATAGAAGCTGTGGCTTCTCTATGTCAAGGTGACCCCCACACACCTTGGCTCTCTTTCAGGGCAGCTGTACACACCTGTTATGTATGAAGGGGCAAAAGAAATCATAAACCTGGGTAGCTGTTGGTCCTCTGGAGAGGTAAACATGCTCCATTCTTTGAGCTGCATCTTTCTGTACAGCTAAGTCAACACAGTATTGGATTCAAGCGATTGTGTCTCCTGAGTCTGACTGTGGATTAGAATCTGTAATAGCCTAATATCACTGATAGCTATTACAGTTAAAGCATGAGGCCTAGATGCTTTCAGTAACCAGTTTTAAAGAACCTTTGGGGAACAGACTTTTGTTGTTGTTCCTGTTATTTAAATAGCATAGAGTAAGATGCAAAGCTTCTCAATTCATTTAGTCTAGCTTAACTTTTTTACCTAAGTAAGACAATTTGAACACATAAAAGTATAGGCCAATTTCACTTTTAATGAGAGAGAGAACTAATAAAATATACTTGTAAATTTTGCTAATCTTTCAAATTAAAAATATACAATCTATTTGACCAGCAGTTATAATTCCAGAGATTAATTCTAGAGAAGTACATGTAAAGATACATGGGTAACTCATTATTTAAAGTATTATTAGTATGACAAAAATGAAATCAACCTAAATTTCCACCAACAGGAAAATGATTAAATAAATCACATTATATCCATTCTATATAGTTTCATATAGTTCTTAACCAGCTATACAGAGTTATGAGAATTAAATGGAAATGTGCATGTGTGTGTGTCTATACATACTGCATTTAGAGCATGGATACGGAGCTAGAAGACTCAAGTTTTTGTCCAGGCTGTGCAACCTTGTGCAAATCTCCTGACTTTTTTTAATCCTGATGTTCTTTGACTCACAAGTATTTTGTGAAAATTAATGGAGGGTTTTATATTCAAATATTTTTAGACTGTAATATACTCTCAAGATATTAAAGATCAGAATATTCAGAGATAGTAAAGATGATGATTTTTAAATGATGACAAGTTTCCAAGATTACCTTGCACTCAATTAATAGCCAGGTAAAAGGAACATTGCCCATGTCGGTAATACCAAATAGAACAGTGACTGCACATTAGGAGGTACTATAAGCATTAGCTATTATGCCACACTGCCTTTATAGACCATCTTCAGATATCACATCCATTTATTTGCTTTTAACTTTCATTCAGCCCTTCTCATTATCCAAAGAGAATGGATGTAAGTCTGATCTAGACCAATAATGATATCATCTAGGACCACTCTCTAAGGCTACATTTTGTCTGATTATGGCTTTTTTTGGGGCGGGGGGTGGGGTGGGGGAGTCCAGTTAACCATTTGCTCTTTAAACTCTGGTAGGGCAATTTAATTGGTTTCCTAGTGGAACATTAGAGGGATAACTAAAAGACATCAATGTCTACAGTTTTGAGTTAAACTAGGGTCAATTGACAAAGCATAATGATAAACTAGCCAGCCATATAAGAGAATACTAGAGTTGTGTGCTGTACAAAGTCTATCATCAAAGGCAATTTTTAAGGGGATGGAGTAGTTAGATTCTGACCTCAGTTCTGAAAGAGTGTGTTGAAATGCTCTCTGTGTCAGGGTTACAGGATTTATTGAGTGTAGGAGATCTAACTAGTAACCAGTTACAGGTCTGAGCCTCTGACATTGATGTGATTCAATTAGCTAGTGGATGTCAGATGTAAAGTCTCACCCCTTGCAGTGGCATTTAAAGAATAAAAATGGTTTGTTAAACCTTTGAGGAAACTTGAAGGACCAGCAAGGTTCCACATATGGTTGATTCTATGATTTGAGCAGGTTCACTGTTTAATTTTAGTCTCATTTTCATCTGATCCAAATTATCTGAGTAGCTAGAGGTCATCTCTTCTAATACCCTAATTTTAAAAGAGTGGAGAAGAAAAGAGGTTAACTTGTTAAAGTAACTTACTTTCACCTTTAATGAGCTAAACCTCAGATCAAGGTTTTCTGATTCTTAGCCTATTTCTTTTTCCACTGAATAAAACTACCCCTAGCTCTACTTTTAACCACATCTGTTATGGGTTGAATTGTATTCTCCCCAAAGATATATTGAATTCCTAACCTCCTGTACCTATGACTGTGAACTGATTTGGGAATAAAGTCATTGCAGATATAATTAGTTAAGATGAGCTCATACTAGGGTAGGGTGGCCCCTTCATGCAATATGACTGGTGTTTTTATAAGAAAAAAAATTTGGAGACAGACAGATATTCAAATTATGCTGCCATAAACCAAGGGACGCCCAAGGCTACCAAAAGCTGGACTAGGCAAGGAAGCATCCTTCCCTAGAGGCTTTGGAAGAAGCATGGCGCTGCCAATACCTTGGTGTCAGACTTCTAGCCTTCAGAATGGTGAGTGAGCTCATTTCTGTTGCCTTAACCTTTGTGGTATTTGTTACAGCATCCCTGGGAGACTAGTACAACATCAAATAATTGATTTTGTGGCCTTGTATGATAGTGCCATATTTATGCCATAGCCAGTATCCAGGTTTCAGCAGTATAGGCAGTAGATAATTTACAGTTAGTGTTGGGTATATTTGGCTGAAGCAGGTCTGATGCTTAAAAAACCAAGCCTCTGAAACTTTCATCTTGAAAACTTTTAGCATTTTAATAATATAAATATAAATTTCTGCTTGCTTATATAATACATTCTAATCTGGATTATAGTAAAATGGACTTGGTGGGTATACATATTGGCTCCATGTTTGACAGGTCTGATTACTCCAGACTGTCTAATAATCATGCATTCCACTATTATTTACATCCTGAGAACTGCCATCCAGGAAACAGCTCTTCCATAATTATCATGACTCTTTTCAGAGTTAAAAGTCTCCAGTTTTATTTTAATAGCAGTATAAAAATGATTATAAAAGGTGTACTTATGTATGACGGCCAGGTGGACTTTAATATAGTGAAGCCAACTACAGTTTAACCCAAAATATCTGATGAGTGCCTCAGGTGCCTCTGTTTAGAATAGAGTGGGGAACGGGACAGACATGGCCTTTCCTGTAAGTATTTAGTTTAACATGGGGAATAAGCTGACCACTAGAATAATTGCTGTTTAATCACAGGGATGACAAGGTTTATGAGGATGAGCATAAGTGGGGGGCAGTATGTGTAAGTGAGAAAGCCTGAGTTGGTTGGTAGAGAAAGACTGAAAGGCATATGAGCAATTGGCACAGCTTTGTTTCTGGAGAATGAGTAGGAAGCTCACAGCCCTCATTCCATCCATCAGTAAATCCAGTGAGCTCTCCCTTCAAACCATACCTTTAGTGTAACAATTTAATTGCCTGCATTGCTAATGCTGTGATGGCCATTCCCTCATGCCACCTCAGCACCTGGACTATTTCAGTGTGCTCCTTAATGCTCTCTTGCTTCACCCTCGTCCCCTCACAGTCTATTCTCATCAAAACAGCTAGAGTCATTCTATAAAAATAGGACTCAGATTATGTCTGTCTTCTCTCCAAACACTCCAATGACTTCCCAACCTGGAGTAAAATCCAGAGCCCTTACAATAGTCAGTGGTCAATAAGCCATCTTTCTGACCTTGTCTTTGTCTGCCCTCTGCCTCCCCAACTGCGCTCCAGCCATACTGGCCTCCTTTCTGTATTTTGATGTCCACTGAGGGTCTTTACTTTTGCTGTTTCCTCTGCCTGGAAAGCTCTTATAAGATGGCTGATCAGCTCACTCATGCATTCCAGGTCTCTGTCAGTGGTGACCTTTTTAGCAGGGTCTTCCCTTATCTTTTAATATGAAATGACAACACCCTTCTTTTCCTCAGTCACTTCCTTCCCCTTTCATCCTGTCTTATTTTTCTCTATAGAACTTAGCACTGTCTGACAAGCTTTTACTTTGTTGCATTTTGAAAGGGAGTAAGATGGCGGAGGATGGGAAAATCCTGTATAGGCAATTGTATAGTGTGGAAAGGAACTTGTTGAAGGAGTTGAAAGAAAACAACTGTGAAGAGAGTGCACTGAGCCATGGGAAAATGGCAAAGGAAAAAGATGTGGGCAGGACCACATCAGATGGGCTATAGAGAGCAAATTAGGATAATGCCCAAATCCCTACAAAAAACAGGTAGCCACTGAAAGTTTTAAACGGGGCAGTGATGATACATGTACATACTACAAAGACCACTCTGATTGTGTGGAGAATGGCTGGGAAATGACAAGTTTGGAGCAGCTTATTACGTGGCCAGATGGGAGATGAGATGAGTCTGAGATCAGCGAGGTAGGGTGTAGAGACAGAGGGACTGTGGACAAGGTCAGAGACGCTTGAGGAAACTGTCAAGACTTCCTCTAAGGGAGCAAGGGTGAAGTTGCTGCCTCCTGCTGAGCCGAGGAATCTAGAGATGGAATAGGTTTATGTTCTGACACTAGGGGCTGGCAGACAGGCCAGGAATTCAACTTTAGACATATTGTCTTTATCCCAGAACTCTTCTGACAGCCAGACCTACTTTTCTAACCCAGTTGACATTTCTACTCACATATTTATAGGCATCTCAAAGCTGATAACAAGTAGTCTGTAGATGGTATTTGAACTTGTAGAAAAACTCTTCTAAGGAGATGTGTAAGAAGCAAACAGATGGGAGCCTAGGACTGACCCCTGAGACATTCCAACTTGTAACAGAGATCTGCTAGAAAAGAAAAATCCCCAGAAGATGCACCCATCCCAACCCCTTAGAGATTTGCTCTAATCAATTTTTGACAGATGAAGAAACAGATGCCAAGGGCAGTGAGGCAACTTGCCTGATCTCATGGGTAGTTGAACAGTGAGATTAAGCAAACTCTGGATCTGAGTAGGGTAGAAAGAGTAAAAAATAAGATGTTTTGAACTCTCAGCAGAGTTCTTAGTTTATATTACCACTATCACGTTGGACAGAGTCTTGGATATGTTCCTCTCTTATTCCATTTGAAATCTAGGTCTATCCTCATTAGAAATATCTAGAAAAGATACTTCCATTTATCTTTTATTGCCCCAGAAACTCTCTCTCTGCCACCCTCCCCAGACTAAAAAAATTTCTACAAGTTACAAAACATTTTTTTAAAAAATATCTATATACCTGTTATATCTATCTATCTATCATCTATCTATCTATCTATCTATCTATCTATCTATCTATCTATCTATCATCATCATCTATCATGTCTGATTTCTCTTAGATACCGATATATGAAGCTCAAGTGTTTGCAACTCTTACCACTGTCAGTACACAATAAATTGTTGATAGATATGTATTTAAACATGCAGAATGTGACAGACATGCATTTTTAAAAGTTTAATCCCAGAGACTTTTCAATGTGTTCTCTGGGGAGCTGTAGTTCTCACTGTTCTGGCTAAAGAACAGATTCAGATCATTATTAGCATTCTGCTCCTCACAGTAGGGGAAACTTTTGCAATAAGTTATGCTTATCAGAGCTCTCATAGACCTTTATAAACAAGGCTTGCTGAGCTTTTGCAAGCTGTTTCTACTAACTTTATAAAGGATGCAGGGACCAGTTACGACAAATCGCCAACTGCAAATGTAGATCCCAGAAACGACTGCCAGATCAATGTTAGTGGACCCCCTCAATCTCCTCAAGAGAACCTTATCTCTGTTCTTTAGAGTTATCACAAAATTATAAGTTAGTACTTCAATGCCCTTACAAAGAGTTTTAAGTCCCTTGCTCTTCCCACGAACAACATTTTAGTCAAAATGTACTCGAGCTCCAATTGCTTGGTGAAAAATAGGTCACTGCTAGTCATGTTTAGCATTCTTCTTTCTTCCCCTTTGGGATCGAATCTGCCTTCAGACTATTTTTCACACAGAATAAGGATTAGTGCCTCTTTATCAATGTTGTCCATATCCCCACTCAGTATACTTTATTATCACTGCTGGAAGGTGCTTCTCAGAGACTGAGTTGCAGAACTATAAAAAAAATAAAAAAAAGAAGCTTCCCAAAGCCAGCAAAAATTGAAATGTCACTCTTTACAAGGAGTTTTAGGAGGGAGACTGAGTGTTTACTTCAATACAGGCCATCCATTCTATGGCCTAGTTTAGAAACTTTCAAAATCAATTTTAAATCTTTTCTTTATAGCTTTCACATCTCCTCAATATCATCCCTTTTTTATTATGAAATTGCTTCAACCAGGCAACACAGGCTGGGGTGGGGCGGGCTTGGGGAGGGGAGGAGGTAGGCTGATGATTGATTTATTGTCTGGCTCTTTCCCTAGGTCCCTCCTGCTAGCCTCAGCCCAGCACACCAGCCTGGCCGCTGGCCTGGGCGCCTGCCCCTGATGCATTGAGCCTGCCTGCTGTTTGGCAGGCATTTCCCTTTGTTTGTGCTCCTTTTGCTGCTCTAATAACCCTCCTCAAGGCCAAATTAGATTTATGTGGAAGGGGTCGTCAGCTAGAGGCTTCAGAATGGCTATGCTAATTAGAAACCAAAATATAAACAGCAACTCCACATGGATGTATTAAATAGGCCAGCATTCTCCACAGCAAATCAAATTAAGAGAAATCCCATTATCTCGCTCAGGGCTTTTGCATTTTTTTTTTTGTTCTGACCGCCTGTTTTCATGTTTGAACAGAAAGAGGGTCTGAATATATTTCATTACAGGCCTGGTTCTAAACGAAAATCTCTTTCTCCCTTACCCCAAATGATAATGCTTCCAAACCACTATTCACAATTAAACCAAACTCATTTTTTAAAAAAAATTCAGCATAAGTTTATGTATCTCCCTCCAAAGACTTTTAGGTTTCATTTGGCCTCACCAGCTTGGCTTCAGTGTAAACTACTTACCGCAAAGCGTTGTCAACAGCTCTCTGAAAAGCCCCATGTATCCTATGAGAGTTTCTGTTTATTAATATCTGCTACAGGAAATGAATATTTCATCCATTAATCTTTAACCTTGTGCAGTCAGGCTGATTCTGCAAGGGAATGTAAAAACAAAAGTAGCCTGTCTCCTTTAAAATGAACCAGCACTGGTGCTCAGGGAGTTTTAGGTACTTCATGTGAGAGGGGACAAGCAGCGGGGGGGGGGGGGGGGGGGGGGGGGGGGCGGGCAGTCACTTGTGCAGCCAACTGGCTTTGTTCGAAGACTTGTATCCAAGTTGGATGCAAAGAATGATACTTTATGACAGAAGGATTTGTCGAAAAGACATCAAGTGGAATAGCTCGAAATTATTCTTTAAGCTTTAAAAAGGAGGCAACAGTAATATCCTTAACATATTAGACACAGAGTCATTGAATAAAGTCTCTGTGATGCAATAGATGCTTCTTCTTTCAATTTTTACGGTTTGCAAAATTCATGAGGTTAATAAGTATTAAAAATCTCATTACTGTACCATATCAGATAGGGATGTAGCTCGAGGGTGTAATAAACCAGCGCTGTTGTAGAAACTCCATCAAAAAGCAAGACAGCACTTACCCAGCATTATAAAAGCCTCTATATCTCTCTGCATACAACTTAATGTAATGAAAAATATTACATACGAGGTTTCTGAAAGCTCACAATTCAAATCCTGAAACTTGTTGACTTCACATATAAAGATGGAGCAGGTGGTTATTAGAGTTTGAAAGAGATTCACTGTCAGCATAGTGTTCTTGGTTTAGCTGTAGATATACTGGGCAGTTATATCAATAGCCATATTTTGCCTTTTTTGAAAATCTTGTCTGACTTTGCTGAAGCCATACTAGTTCTAAGTACTTTGCACGGTGCAACTATTACTCTTCCTCCCAGTAGAGGTTATACATCAGTACTGACAGGGTTAAATAGCTGCCTACTTCCTTCTAGAAAGAAGGGTAGGTTTTCCAGCATTCATCAGCAATGACTGTACTAATTTCCTTACCTATATTTTTCTCCTCCAACCCTCCCAGCTCACCCTCAGAGCCTGCCTCACTCCCCGCTAGCTGTCAGCTACACTACTGCGCTCAAATGTTACTCTGCTTTAATAGATAACTTAAGACAAATTACCATTGGAGATTCATTTGGGGGGCGGGGAGCTTAATTATAAAAGGCAACCAAGTGTGTGTGGGGAATCCTACATAGAAATTTAAGCTACTTTGACAGAACATGAGGTATTTGCTCATCAGCCTTAGGTTATTCTAAGTACAGCAGGCAGAGAAGGTAGGCTTGTAAGATATAGTACTTCCCTGCCCATGACTTTTTGCTTTTTAAAGAACTCCTCATTTTTAGGGAGCAGATAGGGCTCCATCGGTGAACTCAAGGAGCTTAGGCTCTTTTCCCAGCTGATAAATCATGATTTGTCTAAACCACTCATGGATAACTATTTCCTCAGATTAATGGAAGTGCGGGGGAGGAGAAGGGCAGGCAACACAACTCAGTCTTGGCTAATGAGTTATAAGGGAACACTGTCACTTTAATTCAGAAATGGAACCATCCTCAGCAGAGCCCTAGGAGGGAGAGGCCTTTGGCTCCTGCCTCATTCTTCCTGCCTGGAAATCAAATGAGATGCATGGAGGTCATCTTGCTATCAGAAATTGAAAACCTTGTGGAAAAAAAGAACCTGGGCCCATGACATCAACATTGAGCTTGCCTCTAGAATTCTTATTATGTGAGAAAGATAAACCTCCATTTTTAAAAGTACCTTCAAGTTTTTTTGTTTGTTTGTTTGTTTGTTTTTAGCAGGAAGTATTCCTGTGTGCTTTCACCATAGCTGGGTATAAAGAGGCAGCAGTCAGATCATTGAATTAGTCAACTTGGGCTGTAGTATAAAATCCCACAGACGGGGTAGCTTAAACAATAACGATCATTTTCTCACAGTTTCAGAGGCTGAAAGTCTGAGATCAGGGTGTCAGCATGGCTGGGTTCTGGTGAGAGCTCTCTTCTTGGCTTGCAGATGGCCTCCTTCTTGTTCCTCACATGTCAGAGAGCTCTGGTGCCTCTTCCTTTTTTTTTTTTTTTTTCCAAGGGTACTAACCCCATCATTAGGGCCTCATTCTCATGACGTCATCTAAGGTCTCATCTCCAAATGCCATCACATCGGAGTTTAGGGTTTCAACATGTGTTTTAGGGGGACACAATTCAGTCTATAGCAATATTCATCTCTACTATTTTCCTTCTGGGCTCTCAGGGGGTCTTGTATTTATGAAGTATGTATGAAGAAATAGATACATCACTAAGATCACAAGGCTCTTCCCTTTGCTAGCTTCATGGGATTCTTGGAGTTTCTATGAAAAAAAGGGATCTATTCATGCTTACCAGGCTTGCACTTGTCCAGCACATCATTGTATATGCTGCTTCCTTAGGAAGGTTGCACTTCATCATACTATGCAGCTTCCTTAGGAACCCTTTTTCATGGGTTAAGATCTAATGTATCCTCTTAATTTTCTTTTATCTAACTTTTCTGGGTTCTTAAAGCTATTCTTTCCCTTAGGCCTAGGGTTGAAATGTCTCTCTGTGTTGCTAGACCCAGAGATTATGGATTATTGTTTTGTTTCCCTGTATTCTGTCCATAACTTAAGGAATATCTACTAAAGGGATTCTTCATAGAATACCTCATCAGGTATGCCAGCTTGTTCCTATTAGGGCCCTGACTTTTAAGTCTATACATAGCCAAGGTGTAAAACTGCTTAAACCTAGCCTTAGTCTGCCCACTCCAATGATTTTTCTCAACATGATTATCATAATTTTAGGTCAAATCAAGCTAGCATCTACAATATGACTATAGAATATTGCTTTCTGCAGGGTGTGTACTGTAAGATTCTCTTCTTGTACAATGTTTAGGTTTCTATGTATCTATTTTCTAAATGTCAACATACAAATCCAGCAATTCCTTTATTTGCTAGGTAACTTCCTCTTGCAGCCTCTGTATTCTAGCACCAATAGGGTTTCATTATTCTCTGGGCATGACTTCTTACTCATCTGGGACTTTCTTCTTCTCTACATTGTTTGAGCTCCTATATCTTGAATCCTACATCTGATTTTTTATTTTTTAATATATTTTATTGATTTTTTTACAGAAAGGAAGGGAGAGGGATAGAGAGTTAGAAACATCGATGAGAGAGAAAGATCAATCAGCTGCCTCCTGCAAACCTCCTACTGGGGATGTGCCCACAAACAAGATGCATGCCCTTGATCAGAATCAAACCTGGGACCGTTCAGTCCACAGGCCGATGCTCTATCCACTGAGCCAAACCAGTTAGGGCTCTACATTTTATTTTTTTATTATTGTTATCATTGTTTATAACCTTGATTTGATAGAATGCATCTTCTGGTAGCATCTGAGGAAAGGTTCATGAAAAGTTTATTTTAGTTCTATATCTAAAATGTCTTTTTCAACCTGGATTTCTGTGCCTATACAAGCCACCCATCAAAAGTGAGGGTCGCCTGGCAAGTGTGACTCAGTGGTTTAGTATCGACCTATGAACCAGGAGGTCATGGTTCAATTCCCAGTCAGGGTACATGCCCTGGTTGCGAGCTCAATCCCCAGTAAAAGGCAGAGGGACGTGTAGGAGGCAGTGAATCAGTGATTCTCTCTCATCACTGATGTTTCCATTTCTCTCCCTCTTCCTTTGTCTCTGAGATACAAATGTATATATTTTTAAAATATAAGGATAGAATTATAACTTTTTCTCAGAATTTTGAAGGCATTGCTTATGGCATCTAATGTTGATATTGAGCTTTGAAGACACTCCGATTCTCATTCTTTTTTTGTGACTTGTTTCTCCCCTTTGAAAAAATTTAGGATTATATTGTTTATGTTGGTTTAGTGATATAACTTTGTCTAGATATTCTGAACTTCATAGGCTGTTAAATTATTTTTAAAGAGTAGTTGACTGTGTTCATTTTTTTCTCTTACTAATATTAGAACTATCATCTTCAGGATGAAATATCAATTTTGATGTACAAACACAAAAGAATGAACTCATTTATACAGTAATTGCCATACTCATCTCAAACAAATATATTGAGTTAATTCCACATATATGTACAAACTTGTGATGTCTGAGAACATTGAGTTTACAATGTACCTCATATCTACTATTACAATAAATATATTAGTTATTTTTTCTTTACAATGACAAATAATGGTCCATCATGTTCAAATTCCAAAGTATCAAGTTGGCAAGTAAAAATTTTTCTATGTCGTTAATAGTAGAACAATTTTTAAGCCAAAATGATCACATTACATTAATGCTATTAATTAGTATGTTATTATTTAGTAGGTTTTTAAATGAATTTATGAATTTGCTTTGGTTTTATAATTGAATAAGAAGTCTTCATTTCGCCCTAACCGGTTTGGCTCAGTGGATAGAGCGTCAGCCTGCGGACTCAAGGATCCCAGGTTCGATTCCGGTCAAGAGCATGTACCTTGGTTGTGGGCACATCCCCAGTGGGGAGTGTGCAGGAGGCAGCTGATAGATGTTTCTCTCTCATCGATGTTTCTAACTCTCTATCCCTCTCCCTTCCTCTCTGTAAAAAATCAATAAAATATATTTAAAAAAATAAGTCTTCATTTCAATTTTTGCTAAATTCCTACAATGTGTAGGACACTGCTTTGTTTAGCACTAAATACCAACTGTGTAGCACAAAAATCTCCTTAAGTTTATACTCACTGTTGTAAATGCTACAGACTGAATGTATCCTCCCCAAATTCATATATTAAAACCTAATCCCAAAATATGAGTGCATGTAGAGGGGGGCCTTTGGAAGGTGATTAGATCATGAGGATGGAGTCCTCATGAAAGGAATTATAAAAATAACCCCACAGAATTGCCTCACCCCTTCTGCATGTGAAGCTATAGGAAGTAGAAAGCCATCTATGAACCAGGAAATGAGTCTTTACCAGACACCCAATCTGCTGGTGCCTTAATCTTGGACTTCTCAGCATCCAAACTATGAGAAATACATTTCTGTTGTTTATAAGCCACTCAGTCTGTGGTATTTTCTTATAGCAGCCTGAACTATAGCAGTAAGCTTTATGAGGAAGGAGTTTAATTTTAGCTAAATTCTTAGGATATTATGTATATCTTATATACACTGAGCATATAAAATGTATATATGTGCATATTGAAATATATAAATGCAAGTTAACACTGGGTGGCTACAAGAATGTTACTGGTTAATGGAGTCTACTGAAGTTTGAGAAGTAATTTTATTCCTTCTATTTCCATAAGTACTTTTTAAAAACTTCTCATGCTTTCCTTACTGATTCAGAATAGAGAGGAACCTTAAAGATCCACTAACATTCTTGTCTTACTCTAATTCCTGTGTTAGGCATCAGTTTCTGCATTGATAAAATGAGAGGATGAAGACTTATATCACAAGATAGGGCCAAGGGTGTGAGAGAAACATGTCCTCAAAGGCATGATATTTAATGCCTCTGAGCATTAAATAGTCATGTAACACATGCAGTGCTTACTTAGAAAGGGATAGAAATAGCATTCTAATGGAAACTGCAGCTTCATGGGTAACTGTAGCTCCCATGGGTGACATAGGGGAACCAGGCCTGATTGTTTTTCTAGGTTGGTAAGAACAAAATTATGGGGAAGGACTTGGCCCTTGTCTAAAAGGTTACTACAATGACTGCTTCTCTTCTACAGATTGATTTGACCTAATTTCTTAAGGACTTCCTTACCTGTGGGTTCAAGAATTGAGGCAAAAACTTACCTGGTTGCCAGGAAGAACTCCCAGGGCATAATCAGCTTTCAACATAATGCTTTTGTCAAAGGAAAAGAGACACAAATGCAGATACAAATGCAGTCTAGATGAAACACAGCATGCCTTTTTTCAAATGGAAGGGACATCTGCTAATTGGCTATTTGTATATGCTTCCCTTCACTTCAGTGCTTAGAGTATAAAACAGATTAGGACCTTTGGGAAATGGGGCTCGTTCTAAGAATCCCCACTGGCTGTCCTATAGAGAGTTAATGGCTAATGTGGGTGGAGGCAGTGACCAGCCTCCATTTCATCTCTCCGTTGTCTGCCAGAGTAGCACATAACCTATTCCAGGCACCTGCGACTGGAGGCAAAACATGCCAATTATTTTTATTGATCTACAACCTTTATAGGTGGGACACCTTGCTGGGCCAGCATATGGAAATTTAGATAAGGAAATGATTGCAGAGACATGGAAAGGGCTTTGCTATTTGGAAACGAATGTATGGGCCTTGAAAAAATGAACAAGCACTTGGTATTCCAGAGCTTAAGAGCGCCAAGACGAATTATGCAGTCGCTGCAATGGAAATTGATTACTAAGCCTTCGATGAGTCACATGCCTGAGGAATTAAGTACTCCAATCTATTATTGTCAGTATCCTGATGGGTCAACCAGGCTGTGAATGGGAATTTGCATTAAATTGATTGGAGTGTTTTTTCTTGAACTAACATCACTCAATCAAGGGACACATTCAGACAGAGCTAGATAAGTCTGACTGAATTTGATTTGGAAAAGCAGAGTAGCAAGGGATTAGCAGGCAGGATTTAAAAGCACCATAAATCTGCACTACAGGCTGGCCTGGGAGAAGCAGGTGAGCAGTCTCTGTACCACAGACAGGGTATACAGTCAAAGCAAATCTGTTTTGCAGTTCCGTAGCATGTTGATGCAGTCATGGTTTACAAAAATCACATTCAGGTAATACAGAGGATGACTTCCTGGAGGATTTCAGAGCTGATTCAGAAATGACAAAGTATTTTCCATCTGTCTCAGGATCGAGTCTGTATTTCCAGTGTACATTTACCATGCAGTGATCTTTTGACCTAAGGAAAGTCACTCACTGTACAGGCAATGAAGCTTTTCATAAAGAGGGTAAATAGACTAGATAACCTCAGGTCCACTTAAGTTTAACATTATATGATTCTGTAAATAGAAAAATATGATCAAGTGCCAAATTTCACTCAAATACTTGATGCTCTTTGGGCTAGATTTGTGCTTTTCAGCCTTTCTTATCTCATGGCACACATAAACTAGTTACTAAAATTCTGCAGCACACCAACAAATATATATTTTGCCAATCTGACAGAACATAGGTATAATTTTGATTCATTCATATCTGTGTTGGCTGTTGTTATTTTTTAAATTTGACAGTCTAAGGGAAAGGTCAGTGCTCTGACTAAATAGTCAGGTATTGTATGTTTTACAAATTCTTGCCGTGCACTGGTTGAAAATCGCTGGGTTAGATGCTTGGATTCACAAGGAGCCTCAGCTGAACCATGTAGTCTGTCCCAGCGCATAGCTGATGGTTTAGGGAAGGAATGATGGGTGGGAAAGTGTTGAGGTACTGAGAATTGATAATATTTGAATGCTAATAGAATAAATGCAGCTCATAAAAGAGCATCTGTTGATACTTAAAATGATTCCGACTCACTAACAAATTATGAAATAAGTAAATGAGTTCCATTTTTATCTGCTATTAACCACTCACATATATACACTAATAAGGAATCAGATATTTGTTTTGAATGGTGAGGAAGGGACATTAAAACTTGTCATATAATCTCTCAAAGTAATAGAAAAATGTGAATTCTTAGAGAGTCTACAGTGTCCTTATGTCTTAGCCTATTCTAACTAAATAACACCAGGTTGAAATTTTATTACTTCATTTAAAAAAATCTAACTTTGAAGTATTAGAGTATTCTGGTTGAAGGATACTTAGAAGGAATATAACAGACTAAAATTCACCTGTACTAGCCACTAAGCTGAAAACTTGGTAAAGATGTCAGGGTACTGGTTTACTGATGAAGCAGGATTTGTGGAAGTAATAGCTGACCTCTTATCAGTGTTGAGAGTCTCTTCCATTTCCATCTTGTCTGTTTTCAGGGTTGCCATAGTAACACTATCAGGGTGTCCTTACTGTTGATTACAGCTTGTCAAAAGTCTGAGAGGTATTGCCACCTGCCCCTTTCATGGCTCTTTCTGCCATTGCAAGGTACAGAAATCAGTAACAAGGTAGGAGTCTTTAATCATGCTGGTATTCATAGGATATGCATCTTTGATGTTTTAGGCCATATCTTTGCTGGTTTGATTAAAATACAGAAAATACTCCTTAAAGATCAACATCTTGAAGTTACTTTACCCCTTGAAGTTCACTCTTAAGCAGAAGTCAGTGAAATTTTGCAGATAAGCCATTTGCACAAGTGCTCATTGTTTGAATATGTTACTATTTGAAGATATAGAAATCAATATTTTTGCAGCACTGTGTATTAGGGTTGTTCAATCAAACTCCATTCAACTTGAACCATGAGTTCTGTTGAAATCTTGTTTGAACTAGAAAGCTATTAAAATTGAAAACAGAACACTAAGGATAAAATTACTGTATGATAATGCTTTAGTGAATGTATAGGGTGTACTGAGCCCAGAATAATGAAAATTAGGTAGAAGCCAAGGAAAGGAAGCTAAGAATCTATTTACAAGGATATAAAAGTTTAGTCAGGAGATGGTTTTGAAGTAGTATTAAATGTGTATATTATTCTCACTTATTAAACCTGTAGAAAGGGCCTGGGAAAAATTAATCTAGAGAGAGCACTATTCATATGTTTCCACTACAGAGGGGAGATGACCCTAGATTGCCAATATTCATTGGGTCTAAAATACAAATTTTAGGATGCCCCAGGAGTGTGAAGAATATTCATACTGCAAGGGCAGGCATTTGAATGTAAGAAAATGGTGAGGATTCATGAAATGAAATGTGGAGTAGAGATAATAGCATCTCCACCAAGCCTCATTTGATTCTACGACTTGTGTCTGAAAGCCCTCTTCCTCATTGTGTCCTCTCTGACATCTCCTGACCTTAGAGAGAAGATAAACCTCTGGTCCGTGTTATGCAAATATCATGGTCTGAGTTTCCAGTTGCTTCTACAGTGACCTTCAAAGAGAAGAGATAGAAATAGGCAAGAGCATAAGCTCATTTTTGTGGTACTTCCTACTTAAGAGGATATCTTTTCCTAAACAATAAAACCCCTTTAACTGAGGTGCTGTGATGTGAAAGGTCATAAAGTTTACAAATGAATAAATCCATGTTTATACTTCTAGCATGCTCACTTCCCTAAGCCTTTAAGTCATTCCTCCACTATCTTCCATGGAAACCCTAGCATTTCAACCACTCTACCATGGGTCATTGCTTTTTCCATATTTCTAGGAATCATCATAGTAGCAGTTCTCATATTTTTTTTCTGGAATTCTTGAGAGGATATTAAATCATTATTTCAGGAGAGTACTCCTAAATCAATACCTTTTTTATCCAATTTTAACACCTCAGAGATAGTGTGAAGAGTTTATTGTCTTGGGAGTATTCTGTCCTCACCTTGAACAAACATGCTCATGAGCCAGTCCCACATGTGTTCCCCTGATTCTTGCTCAGACATGTGGCTATGCTCTTCATCCCTCTTCAACCAAACATGACCTCATCATAAAGCTATGATGCCGGCTTTAACAGCTGGACTGCCACTTTGTGCCAGGGTCTGTCTGTGTGTTCCAGTGATGGGGTCCTCACTGACAGTAATTCAGCTCCAAAGCACCATCTTATCACTTACTTTTTCAGACTGTTGTTAGTACCAGCTCTCTTAGGTTTGATTCTCTGGAAGCAAACACTGAGATGATGTTTTGGGTACATTATATTTTTTAAGAATCAATACATATGAAAGAGAGAGGGAGGAGGGACGATTGGACAGAGGAAGAAGTAAAAATGTGATGTAGACCCAACAGAGCTCTGGCAGGGAGTTCTGGAGCAAGTATTGTCCATCTGAGTGGTCACAACTCAGAATGGAATGGACACCCTTTATACTTATTGCTTGGTCCCCAGGTGAGGGCTGACAGGGCAAGGGAATGACTTGGCAAGGCAGCTTTTTGCAAAGCTGAGGCAGACTTTGAAGGTGCTAACAGCTGGAGACTCTCTGCATTATCTACTGTGGCTGGTAGACCTTTCAAGGAAGGACTTGCCCAGGTTGCTGTTTTTCTTTTGAAAAACTAATGGCAGGGGTCACATGGGAAAGGGCAGTGTTGAGGAGGAAGGGATTTTCTTCCTAGATGAAATGTGACAAGGTAATAAGATCAGTAGGTTTAGACTAAAAAAGAAGTAGGTAACATTTTCAAAAGAAGTTAGTTAGATTTTCAAAAACAGGAAGCAGGTATATATGGAGAGATCAAAAGTAAAATAATAAAAATTAAGAATGTTTTAATAACAAGATATACTTTTAAAAAAATATATTTTATTGATTTTTTTAGAGAGGAAGGGAGAGGGATAGAGAGTTAGAAACATCAATGAGAGCGAAACATTGATCAGCTGCCTCCTGCATACCCCCTACTGGGGATGTGCCCACAACCAAGGTACATGCCCTTGACCGGAATCGAACCTGGCACCCTTCAGTCCTCAGGCCGACACTCTATCCTCTGAGCCAAACCGGTTAGGGCAAGATATACTTTTGATGTACATGTTAACAGTATGGAGAAAAGTAAAAACCATAAACAAATGAATCTGCATCCATCGTACCAGAAAATGTTATAAACGAAAGTCTAATGATTTGTAGAAATATTTTTTTAGTGTTAAAAAATTTAAAAATGATCAGTAGGTTTAGAGAAAGTAACTTGGTCTAGTTCTGGCTTGACTCCATCCTATTTCTGTGATTTTTCCCCCCAAGACAATATCCTTTTTCTCCTTATGGTTGAAGGAGTAAGTGCAAAAGTATCAGCCTGGCCCAGCCCAGTAATGAGGCTCACAAATGCTGTCAAGGTACCTCACTCAAAGAGCCCATTAAGAAACAGAACCATCAGTGTGCATGGGAATTGGAAGTATTATTCCATCAGCAATACTGTTCCAGCTCTGAGGTCTTATAGGGAAGAAGTTGGTTTCCAATTCTTTCCTTCCTTCTGATTTCTCAAACTCTTACATCCAGAACCCTGTACATGGTGGTTTACTCTCAGAAGTTCATGGCAGTCTGGCAAGGCCTGAGGCCAAGCAGCTTTCTTTGATAAAAATCAGTTCTAAGGTTATACTACTTCCTGGGTATGTCATAAGAACTTATAACTTGGTGTGGGAAGCCTTGGTAATTATACATAAAAATTCATATATTTCATGAAGGAAGAATCTCTGTATAAGCTATGTCCCAGAAGGTTTTCTTGTTTATTTTTTTTCTGCAAAGATGTATATATATATATATAATTATACATATAACTATATATATAGTTATCTATATAGCAGATACATAAGCATATGTACTAAACATTCTACTTGATTTCTTTTTAAGTTTACATAGATGTTCTCATACTGTGCATGTATCTTCTTGACTTTGCTTCCTCCTGCCTCCTTTCCCACACTTTATTTTTAAAGAACTATCCATGCTTTATGTAAACATACATGGTATATGTGTCCATGTGCACATACACACACACACTCACACACACACAAATACACTACCTATATCTACTGAGGAATACACCATTATAGATTGCAGCCCAGTTTATCCATTTTTTTAAGCTGACTTCCAGGTTGATTTTCTATTTTGCATTGTTATAAAGTTTTCTACAATGAAAGTAATCACACATATCTCTGGAGAATGTTCCTAGTAGCATAAATATATACATCCTGTAATATAGAAGTAAATTTGGGGGGAGCTATTTGGCAATTTTTCCTAAGAGGCTATGCCACTTTCCAGGTCTATGAGCAGTTTGGTAACAAAGTCTGTAAATTTCAACTCTTGGTGTTGTCATTCTGACAGCTGTCTCTCTGTATCTTAAGGTAAATTTATTTTTACTTTCCTTGGTAACTATTGGGGTTGAAGATCTTTTGTGGCTACTGGCCATTTTTATTTTCTCTTGTGCATTTTTCTCATTGTTTCTATTTTTTTATTGGCTGTCTTTTCCTATCAATTGCTAGAAATTGAATATAATTGAATATAATTCTGTGCTGTTCTTGTTGCAATGATGTTCCTTTGATTTCTGGCTTGTAAGCCTTATATTTTAATGTGATTACATTTATTACATTGAAAAAGCAAATTGTTTAAACACATTTCCTTTATGAGCTTTGTTTGCTTTTTCTAAGAAAGCCTTTCCTACTGTGAGTTCATCAAGATATTCTTTTATATATATATTTTTTTCAGTTTTTCAGTTTTACTTTTCACATTCAGGTCTCATGAAAAACTGTTTTTTAAAGAAAATTAATTTTTCTAAAAATTTATGCTGGGAGATAAGGATCTGATATTTTATTGAGCAGTTCTCCACTGATTATTAATGCCACCTTTGGCAGGTATCATATCTTTTTTCTGTGCCATATGCTTGGTGCTATTGATATGTTTATCATCCCTTTCCCCCAAAACACATACTCTACACTCAGACCATATAGTTTGGTTACTGTGGCTTTATAATAAATCTTCTATGTTGTTTGGCACCCCTATTTTTCAAAAATAAATTTATTTTAATTAATCCTTATAAATTTTATCATTAGTGTGTTTAGTTCTCTGAAAATATCAGAATTGGTTAAATTGCATTTAACATAAATATTAATTTTGGGGAGAAAATTGACCATTCCATTCCATATTTATAATGGAAAGACCCAATGCTTCCTTCCATTAAAACTTTAATAAGGTCAAAAAGAGCAATATAATTTTCCACATAAAATTCTTGGAAGTAAATTTAATAAAATTTATAAATCTTATTGGGGCACTTTTTTTTCTATTTCATTGTCCTAATTTGTATTGGCTAGAATATAGAAACACTTGATTTATTGAACTTTGCAGACAAGCTTATAGAACTAATAAAATTCACCTGAGGCCCTTGCTGCTCTATGGTGACAATAACATATGTAAATGCTCATCTGTTTTCTCTTTTTCAATCTTTATACCAAGTTTCTTTGTCCTATTGCACTAACAAGAAACTCTAGTATAATGTTGACTATTAGATGTGATGGTGGACATTCTTGCCTTGTTTCTCACTTCAGTAGAATTGCTTCTAAATTAGTGTCACCATTAATCATGAGGTTTTATGTGACTTACTAGTAGATCTTCTTTACCAAGTCAAGTTCCCTTCTATTCATAGTTATTAGGATAGTCATGAATGTTTGTTATATTTTACTAGAGTTTTAAATGAACCTATTAAAATAAGAATATGGTCTTTCTTTCAAATCTCAGTAATTTAATTTTCAGCATATTATCTGATATTTAATTTTCTTTGCATTTGGGGATAAACTTTACTTATTCATGAGGCACTATTTTGTCTATGCCTCGTAAGTAAACCTAAGTGCTAGTAACTAAACTTAAGATCTTTGTTTACATGTGTATGGAAATATTTTATACATGTTTACTTTGATAGCTACAAAAGAAAGAATGCAGCTCACTTTAAGGAATAGACCCTTGTTTTATATAGATTGAAGTGAGTATAAACTTAATGCCAAAACAGAATGAAAAGGTTTGGTAAAACTTTCCTTTCAAAAGTCTAGACTTGGGGCCCTGATGTGCCAAGGTTATAGGTTTGATTCCTACTTTGGGCAGATACAAGAATCAACCAATGAATGCATAAATAAATGGAACAACAAATCTATCTCTTATTATTTTTTTTATTTATTTTTAAATCTGGACTTGATGGGATATTATCTGCTTTCCATGATCCTACCTTCTTCATACCTTACCCCAACACACACATTTTCTCTAACCAAAATAGTCTTCATTGTTTATTGCTATTTTCAGAAAACATTCAAATCTATAATAAAATTTATTATTCTTGATTAATTCAGGTTTTCTACCCAACATAAAATTATCAAAACACCAAGATAAATTATGCTAATAGGTTTGAAAACAGATGACAAGGATAAATTTGTTCACTGTATTCTTATGATGGATCTTAATCTCAATTGTGTTATCCTTTTTTATTTCCATTTGGCTAGACTAGAAGCTTGTCTACTTTAAGAAGATAAGGTTTTATTCTGAATGTTTACTAGTGGTTTTCTTACAATTTAGAAGCACTACATTTAAGTTTTAATTTTGAAAATAAACAAGTTATCATTGGAATATTTTAAAACATTTATATAAAATAATTTCAGACTAACAAAAATACTTGAATAAATTAGAAGGAAAGAAAAACATTTTTAAGAGCAGAGATCAATAGAATAGAATTTTTCTGTGTTGGCCCTCCATATTTCTTTGTTTCTAAGTCTTCACAAAGAACAAAAGAACTATAAAAGCAAGCTTGTAAGATACAGAAATGTTAAACACCCTATAGGTTAGAGTGCTTATTTTATTCATAAATATTTCAGTGTATGTTTCCAAGAGCTGATTTATTAGATTTGCTTCAAAGTAATATGGAAGTAGGGAAGTAAGTGGGGTATAGATGAAAGAAAATTGGCTCTGAGTTAATAAATGATGAGTATGTGGGGGTTCATTAAACTTAAAAGTAGGCAAATTAGTAAAAGATCTTTTACATTTATTGTAGAAAATTTTATTGACTTCTTATTTAATTGCTTTGCAGTCAGAAACAATGGTCTGCAAACAACTGTTTGGAAACAAAAATTTTTTTCATATATTTGAATAAAAATAAATAATATATATCCACATATATAAATCAGATTTTACCAGTGTTATATTTTTATTGGCTTCAGAGTTCTTGTAGATATGTTTATTGAAATAATCATATTGATTGTTCAGATCTACTCTATACGTATCTATTTATTTAAGTCAATTTGGGAGAAATATAATAGAAATATAAAGAGAAATAGAAAAATCTACAATCACAACTAAGTCTTCTGTCAGTTCTTGCTTTATACTGATGTGATGTTGTAAGCACACAAGTTCATGGTACATTTTCCATGAGTAAAAATGCATTGTTAGAGATAAACAGCACATATTGATATACCACTACTCAATCTTACACGAATATTTTGATACTAGCAATCTTTCACTTAATATTTTCTAGGTGTATCTTTTACCCTAGAAAACTGATAACTAATTTTTAGAGAGCCTTTCAGATTATCTGTCTTTTAAACATATGTTTAATCATTACATGTAATGATCTCACTGCCTTATGGTTTTTGTTTTTTTTCTCTTTTATTCCTCTCTTTTGTTGACTATTTGGATTAATTGAATCCTCTATTCCTGTTTTCCTTTTCTGGTTTGGAATTTATTGATTCTATTTCTAGTGTTTTAGTATTTACCTTTATGTGTTATATAAATGTTGACTTAGAGGAAGATTGATCTTGGACTGTGTATTGGTCAGGCGGAAGATAAAGATCAAAAGAATTCTAATACCTCTTCCTTTTCACCTTCCATGTTATTGCTGATATTTTAGTTCTATACTGTTTAGCCTCCTGGTCAGACATCTCTCATGCACCACTTCACACCTCAGCCTCATTTGTCTTCTATCAGCTGCTCTTGCAGCAGCAAGCTCCTGTGGACCTTATCTGACTTTACACAGATGCAGTCTGACGGCGTCTCATCGTGGGCCAGGTACCTCTTGCCTCCCACTTTGGGACCCTTGTTGGAACCCTCACATACTCACCCTGAATGTGTAGAAAGTTAACATGTCGAAGGCAAACCTTTGCTCATTCCCACTGGTCAAATACTTAACCACTAGCTCCACTTTCTCCCTCCTCCTATGGAAGGTCCCTAGATACTTTTATATCACTTTTTGGGAAGGTCCCAATGGGCTTGAGAAATCAGCCATAGGTTTGTTTATATTGGGTCTTTCTCTTTTTCTGCTTCATTTCCCTTGTCACTCATTCCTACTCGAGGACCATCCTCTCCAATAAAATAGTATATGAGTTTCCTGTTTTGGGTTCTGCTAATTAAAGTTTAGGTCACTGAGATGGGGACTATGGGATGGATGAGATTGAGAAGCTTAAAACCTTGGAAAGCTCTGCCCCATAACCTTAAGCCCTAAGTTTACCTAGAGCAATGGTGGATAGTTCCTATGCATACTGATAGCTTGTCATTTCAATACTTGAATCTGTGTTCCTCTACCTAAGGGCTTTCTCTGGTGCTTTGGGGGCTTGCTAAAAATATGTGCAGAGCAGCCCAGAAGACAGTTCCTGAGGGAACCACCAACCAATGAGAAATGGAAGTTGGCAGATAAATACTCCAGCTTTCCTGCCCCCTTGGCAGACAAGTGCATATTCTACAGGGATCCCTAAAAGCAGGATGGAGCTCTGGCTACTCAGTAGTAGCTCACTCAGCAATATGATTTTTATTGTATCTTCTCCCTTTTCTATCTCTTCTCTGTCTCATTCTCTCTTCTACTTTATTGGAGATAGGTACATTATTTAGGAAGTGATTCCCAAAAATATAATACTTGCCTTAGGGTATATATTTAGGAAGGTCCAAACTAAGATAACCCAGATTCGCTTACACCCACCAGGAATGCATTCAGGATTAAGAGATCATTTCTTTTTTGGTGAATGATATTCATAAATATTTCAGCTTGCATATGGACATGATACACTTGTCTCAGACTACAAGTTCAAATTTTTGGCAACTTGAAAACAAATATCTCTACAGGTATACATGAGGCAGTGTGGTGCTGCTGTGATATGCTGCCCAGATCCTCACTCAGGGATGATGGACTGATTCCCATGCTGCTGAGAGTGCTGCAGGCAGACAGCCCTCAGTCAGCCTTCTCAGGTTCCTCGGTGGCACAGAACAACCTTGTCTAAAGTCGTGCCACTTTCCTGGAAGAACTGTATCCAATAAATGATTGTCCCAGGGGTACAGAAGCCTAGCTCTCTTGTTCCAGCTGTGGGCAGCTCTGAAGACCTTCCTACAGGGTTGACTGAGGTCTTCTCTCCAGACAGAATTATAGTTTGATGTCTTCCTCTGCTCAGTCCTACTTCATTCCCCTCCTCACTGGAGGATCTCAAGAGCACTCTTTAAAAGACCTCCTGCCTGCGAATCTTCATCTCAGATCCTACCTCTTGTAGATTGAGTTCTCAGAAAGCAGGGAAAGAAATACAATGAACACTTGATGTCTCTCTTTTGCTTTAGTTATCACCTTCTCTTACAGAAACTCAACCCTTTTATCCTATGGAGTAAGACACAGGAGGGTAAAAGGAAAGTATAAGCTGAATCTGAATCTTCAGATGCAGGGTGACCTGGAGGATTAGACTCAAGTCTGCAAGATCCAACGAGGACATTAGGTGCTCACTATATGTCTGGTATCCTAGTAGTAACATCCATGTTTTCCATGCCTTCCCCATTTGACAGGTTTATTTTTTTAAGAATTCTATTCATTTTACATTTAACATGGCCATTTGTAAAGTATCTCAATTAAAACATTTTTTTAGAAAACTTACATGCCAAGGGCTAGAAGTATGCCTGCTTAGAGAAAGCCTGAATGGCAGAGATAAATAGGTCAGTCATGCTCCCATCGATTGCACTAGCACGCTGTGATCTTGGAGAGTAAGGGAGGTATAGGAATGTTTGAAAGCATGCCCACAGAGTTGGGGCCATGAGTCTAGATGGGGTTAAGAGCATTCTCTGCTTCCCTAACTGCACCGTTGTGGGTGGTAAAGAGGAGAACTGATCCTTTGTACTTTTGTATGGATGAATGGTTGCATTTGCTCAAACTCTTTAAAAGTTCCCAGTAGGCATGTACAAAACAGGAGAAAAGGAACATATCAAACTGAGCCTGATTTGTACATTCATCCCAAACTAGCCTTCAGAGGCTTTTAAGGCAGATGTGCTCAGGGGTAAAACTCTTCTCCCATCCCTAACAAAACCTCACTTAAGTGATCAGAGATGAAAATAAGGAAAAGTCTGTAGTGTTAGCAAATAAAGAAGAATACATGACATCAAGTGGATTTCTTGAAGTTGTTGATAGCATATAACCAATGGGATGGGATGGAAGTCAAGATTGGTCATTGCTTTGCTATTGTGGATTAATAGCAGTGACTACTTAGGAAAAGGGGAGCTCAGTCTTAAGTCAAAACCAGCAATACTTTTTCTTGTTAGGTTACTAGGAAGAGGGTGAACTATGGGTGGCACCTTAGAGTTCAACAAAATTGTTAGGAAAGCTAGTCAACCCTGGCACAGCGATTAGAAACAGTGAAAGCCACACAGCCAAAGCCTGTTTATATACTCACTTCTCTCAGGCCCAGGTGCTAATGGAAACATCAACAGAAGAATGTGAAAAGATCTAAATTTCTGAAAAATGCAAGGGCTGAGATCTATTTAACTCAAGAATACTAAAGTCACTTATTTATTATGCAACATTAGACTGAATTTTTCAAGGTCCTAGTCTTATGCCTCACTTTATTCTTAATATAAGAGCTGTTGATAACAAATTGTTGATCATTTCTCATTAATTCAGGATTTAATAGGCAAATGTTAAAAATGGGATTCAGTGAAGCTAAGAGTTTGAGGAAAGAGGTATTTCCCTAAAAGATAAACACAATCAGTTTGACTTCTTTTATCTAAGTGAAAAATTAGAATTATGAAACCCATAGAGCTAAGATATTTAGGCTACTAATGACAGACGATAATGGGGCAAACAATCCATCTATCTTTATATCTTTGTTTCTTCCCTAAATTATTAAATGTTGAATACGTTTTTAAAAGAATGTATGAATTTGACAACAAAGCACCTAACTCACTCACTCATTTAGGAGGTCTCACCTGAATGAAGGCCTTCCCAGGGAGGTGATGTGTGACTCCCTAGATTAAAACTCTTCCCTGTACTCCCAAAACATTTTGAACTTCCTTTAATATCACTCATCTCTCATTCTTGGAATTAGTAATTGTCCTTTATTTTTTACCTGGTAGACCCAAACATCATTCTGTCAGGGACTATGCAATGTCTCGCTAGTCTAGAACACCTTGTGCAATTTTAAACATTTCCGATGATTCTCTTCATTCAAGATTGACTTTTGAAAAAATAGGCACTTTATGGAACAGTAAGAAAATACAAAAAAGATAGATATGAAATGGCTACATTTATGAGAGGAGGCAATGAAGTTGTACATTTTTAAAAATCATTAGAAGTAATAAAGAGTAGAATGGACATTGAAGGCCATTCTTGGGAAACACTCAGATTGCAGATGAGTGGAACCCACCTTAAGTTGGAGACTAACATGACTCAAATCTTAACAGTGACCTGCTGCAAAGGCATAAGTAATGAGAAGGAATTGAATCCTTTGTAGTTATTCTACTCTTGAACAACCTTAAATGAAAAGCCATGGTCCATAGCAACACTTACTGAAATCTTCTGCCCTCAAACTGCCCATCTCTGTGATACTTACCCTCACCTCGACAGTGTATACACTATACACTTCTATTCAGGGCCAAGGGTTTTTTTCTCTCCTCCCTTTCTTTGGTATTTGATTCTTTACTCTTAGGGAAAAGGCTCAATTCATCCTTATAAAGAAATAATAAAACTTTCTATAAACTTACTCCTCCCTTCCCCTTTAGGCAAGAGCATTTACAGGATTCTTTTTGGTGGGTTGGTGAAAGAAGAAAGGAAGTCTTTCTCCTTCCTCAGGATAATTTTTATATTGTTATAGATTGAAGTATGTCTGTTTACTTATTACTTCTGTTCCCTTGTTATAGTTTCTTCCTGAACATCTGTTCTGTCTCCCATATCTATATTTCATCTGGATAATGTCTCCTCTCTGATCATTTATCTGTCATGTACCTAAGAAGTGAGTAGTTAAGAATCAGGCAGGGATAGTCTGTCAATCTATAAATCCTTTCAATATTCCTGCCCCCATGGTGCTCTTTCCTGGATTTCTGAAGCACTGGTGTATAGCTTGCAGCAAGGCATGGAATGCAGCAGCTTGTAATCCAGTTCCATCAGAGAACCATAAGCCTTTGAGAGGAACTTTATGGATGCCTAAGCAGGCAACCTGGCTAAGCTGAAAAGAAATTCCATGTGTCTACACTTATATCCCCAACAAAGAACCAGTGCTGAGCTGAGGCTGAGTTTCACTGCTCTATAGCATTGAGAAAGAGACAGATCATGGGGAGAGTTTACCTTGCTTTAAACCAGCCACCAGAAACATCTCTGGTCTCCTATAGAATCAGGTCATAATAGGCTATAGAAGTCAAAATTCCTAGGCCTTGCAGTTTGCAAACACACTTTGTGGGCATCACTGATGGATCTGTTGTTATGGGAGGTAGGTCTCTCCAGATGGCCACAGAGCAGATGGGTCACTCATGTTATGTAGTCTTTGGAATAGTAGATGGAAAGAATATGAGGGTCAAACTCCACTGTTGGCCTTATGCCAGTAATCTTAGATAAACAAGACTACCATCTGGGCCAGCATTGGAATTAAAACATGGTTCATCTGCCCTATGACAGCTTCTCCCATTCAATTGAAAAATCAGGAATTCATGAATTTGTTATTATTGTTGTTGTTATAAGGCAAAGACCAGTCTGAAATTTGTCTATATTCTTTGTCATCCTGCCTGCAGGAACAGGTTCAAGGGATCCAGGTTTTTTTTAAGAGGTTGAATTTTCAGTGAACTACTACCTCATTTGGACCTCTGAATATTAAGCCATATTTTTTGTATATTCCAGTGTCATATTGGAGACTGGCTTCTATGTAATGTTGTAACATAACTTCTCAAACATGGCTCAGAAGGCAGTTTTTCCTCAAAGAGTGGGAAGCCTTGTAGAGCAAAAATCTTATAGGCCTTGGAGTCAATCTAGTCCCAGGTTCTGATCTTGGTCTTTACAACATTCCCAATCCTATATAATAAAAGGGCAATATGCAAATAGGCCGAATGGCAGAACAACTGAACAACCAATCAAAGCATAATATGCTAATGATATGCTAAGTCTGCTCAACCGTTCCCTATGATGTGCACTGACCACCAGGGTGCAGTCAACTGGTTGACCAGTTGCTATGACGTGCACTGACCACCAGGGGGGCAGATGCTCCCACCAGTAGGTTAGCTTGCTGCTGGGGTCCAGCCAATCGGTACTCAGCAAGATGGGCCAGACACACCCTGTAGCCCTCTCGGCAGCGGTCCTTCCCCTGCTCGATAGTGTACCAGTGGGGTCCCTCAGCCTGGCCTGTGCTCTCTTGCAATCTGTGACCCCTTGGGGGATGTTAGAGAACCAGTTTCAGCTCGATCCCGCAGGCCACTCCCCTTGGGAGGGCGCCAGACCCAGGGCTCATGGCTGGCGAGTGCTGCTGCGGCAGTGCAAGCCTCTTTCGATTGGAACTGATTGGGTGCAAGCCCGCGGCAGGCACAGTGGGGCCCGGATGTGCAGGAGTGGCAGGCAGAAGCTGCAGGTGGCGTTGGACCGCGGGTTTCGGCCCGATCCCTGCAGGCCACCCAGAGGGGCCCCACCCGCACACAAATTCATGCACTGGGCCTCTAGTATCTCCATAATAAGAGATAGAAGCAAGTTTTAATTTCCTCACTTGAAAATGGATATACCAAAAATGGAAGGTGATGGGAATATAAAACACTTAGGAGTTACCATTTACTAGTAATAGTGCTAAGCCAGTGATTCTCCCTTCTTAGCCCTGTCTTATGAATATCAAGTTTAAGTTATTAATTAGTGAGCAGAGGAAGTAACGCCCATTGACCAAACAGTTCACTGGTTAATGTCCAGTTACCTGTTTCTGGTATATCTTTCTCAGTGAGATGTTACCTCAAGATCCTATACAATGGTATCAGTTTATAGGATTGCTTTGGCTCAGATAAATCTTCATTACTTCTGAATGCCACTCCAGGTATTAAGTACATAACTTAACTTTCCATCACATAACTCCCCTGGTTAAAAAGGGGTACATTAGAAGATGACCAAGGGTATTTACTTCAAGAGATGTGAACCCTTCCTCTCTGTAGAGGAATTGGCATCTATTATCTCTTCATGTACTTTACCATTATATTATACTAGAGACCCAGTGCACAAAAATTCGTGCACTGTGGGGGGTGTCCTTCAGCCTGGCCTGCTCTCTCTCACAGTCCAGGAACTCTCAGGGGATGTCCTCCTCTGTAGGAGGTGACCAGGCCAATCAGGGAAGGTGCCACCCCCATCATCCTGCTGCTGCCACTTCCTGCCCACAGCAGCTGCTGGCCCTCAGCCCTGCAGCTGCTGCTAGGGCTGCTGGCCCTGGCTTCTTAGCACTGGCCCTGCCCCCCCAACCCACTGGTGGGTGGGGGCCAATCTAGGACCAGGCTGGCTGGGGGAGGGCCTGTGGGAGGTTCAGGCACAGCAGGTCGCACCCTGTCCAGCCTCTGTGGAGGCGTGGAGCAGGGACCAGCTGGAGCTGCTGCCTCTGTGGCTGCCTCTGTGGAAGAGGCAGCACTGGGACTGGGACTGCACAGCCCCCTCTCCTGCTGCCTCTGTGGAAGGGGCCTTGGCACTGGACTGGCCTACACCAAGGCCTCTCCTGTGCTGCCTCTGCACAAGGGGCTATGGTGTAGCCGCTTCTCTCGCGCCACTGACCCTCAGCCCTCGCAGCTGCCATGGCTGTAGGCCCTCGGCCCTTGCAGCTGCTGTGGCTTTGTCTGGAAGGACGTCCAGAAGACATCCGGTCTAATTAGCTTATTACCCTTTTATTAGTATAGATTGCTTCTAACTTGGTAAAGAAAATCCATTATGGCTAGAGTGAGGTCTAGACCTTCTGTCCTTAGAGTGGGCCAGTTGTGTTCTGGGAATGCTGTAGTCACAGGGCTTGATTATCTCTCCAGGGGCCTGGCAGTAGAGATAACCCCAGACTAATTGGGCACCAGCTGGGTCATAACTTGTTCCCTTGCTCCCTCAGCTTCTCTGCATATTCTCACTAGGAGACAGAGGAGTGATTTGTGAAGAACTATAGGAGGCTTTTGATATGGTCTGGCATGGTGTGCTAGAGCCTCATTTCCTGTGTTCAGTTACTGATTATTCATCTAAGTCTTCTTGGGTCTTGTAAGAATGGCACCCGGGCATGGTCATGATCCTCAAACTTGGTCAGTGTGGCTTTACGAGAGCTCAGAAAAAACTTTTACTGGTATGTTAAAAAAAATTCCACAGCTTCATTGAAATATATATATATATATATATATATATATATATATATATATATATACACACACACATACATATATATATAATAAACTTTATGTGGTTAATGTACACAATTTCATAAGTATACACCTGTTAAACTGTCACCACAATGAAAATAATGAACATATTCATTATTGCCAAAAATGTACTGTGTTTATTTGTAGTCCCCCATCCTACAACTGCTTTACTTTGATACTATATATTAGTTTTCATTTTCTAGAATGGAAATTTTTTTCGTAATGGCTCCTGTCATTCAGCATAATTACACTGAGATTCATTCATATTGTTAAATCAATAGTTTATTCTTTTATATTGCTAAATAGTATTCACTGTATGGATATACCATAGTTTGTTTATCCACACACCTATTGATGGATATTTGGGTTGTTACTAGGTTTTGCTGTTATAAATACAGCTAATATGAATGTTTGTATACAAGATTTTGTCTGGACATCTGCTTTCATTTATCTTGGATGAATATCTAGGTATGGAGTGGCTAGATTGTGTAGTAAGTATATGCTTAAAACTGTCAAACCTTTTACCAATGTGATTGTACAATTTCACCTTCCCATGGGCAGTGTATGAGAGTGAAAGTTGCTCTATACCCTCATCAACACTTGGTATGGGTCAGGAGTCGAGGGAAAAAGTAACCTGTACCAGCACCCCTCCTGCTTGGGATCAATTCCAAATGTACCATTTCTAACTTATAAGGTTGGGTAAGCTGAGCAATAACCCACTGTGACTTAATGGGTCAGCAACAACTCAGCTTGTAACAAAGGAGACAAATGGTCACTTGGTGGTCCCAGGTCAAGCATTCCATCTCTACCAGGCCCTGTTGCGGTGACATGGCCTTGCTTCAAAACCCCAGGAGCTTTCTCCAAAAACTCTACAAGAAAGTATTTCTCACAATTGGCACAAATGTGTCTGCTGAGTCATCTGACTGAAGAGGTAAAGCTGTTTGCATTACGGCGTGGCCCTGTGAGAGAGCAAAGAGCACCTTTTCTGCTCTGGGCCCCAATTAGAATCGGCAGTCTTTTGCGTCACCTTATTCATAGGCCAGACCAGTATCTCAGGTGAGGGATTTGGTGTCCCCAGGACGCAAAGAGGCTGACAGGCATTGGACTTCCTTCCTTGTGGCAAGGCCTGCAAGAGGCAGCAATTTGTGTTTTACTTTGGGAATGTCTGGGCACATTCCTGGACACTAGATATCTAAAAACTTGATTAAAGTGATAGATTCCTGAATCTCAGAAGGGTTCTTCTCTTCTAGAGAACATAATTCTTATCAAAGCCTTCAGTATAGTAGCGGCCTCTTATACATCCTGCCTCATCAGCATGTTTTTATGGATGTCATGGGTTAATGTGAGGTTCTTTACATATTCACATGGTCCAGATCTCTTATGAGCATATTATGACAGCAAGGAAGTATTACCAGAACTTATAAATGCATTTTTTTCAATTCATTTGAATAAAGTTTTTCCCAGGGCTGTTTTTAATAGTCTTACTCAAATTGGACATAAAAAAATACATTCACCTAATCAATAGCTATATATAATTTACTCATTAATCTGCTCTCTCAAAGATACTACCTCCAGCACAGCAGCTACAATTATGTTTTCTACTTGGCTGAGTTTGCAGTAATATACAGTCATTTTCAGAGCTCATCCTTGCCATAATATAATGAGGCACCCCATAATCTACCATGGAAACTCAGGCATTTTAACGCTGCTCAGCATGGGTTATCATTTTCTCTAGGCTTCTAAGTGCCTCTCTAGTAGTGAGTTCTTATTTTCTATTGTGGGGGGTGGGGGGGAGAAAGGGTGTTAAATCTTATGTACCAAAGTCAATACATTATTGCTTATTCAGTCTTATATTCCAGTCCTCTTGATCAAGAATCTCAAAATCCAGTCCTACAGATACTTCCTTGGCCAGCACATGAAGACTACTTGCTTTTTTCTATAGCTGTAATCTGTCTCTTCCTGATGCCCCAGATGTCCCTAGCCTTGTTATAATGGGATAACCCTAACTATATACCTGGGGGAAGTTTCTGATGGGAGCTGCTGCCACCACATATGAGAGAAGAGTGGGGATGGAGATGGGTGGGGGCTAATGCCAAAAAGGACGGTTGCACTAGCTCTGGAGGCTCTAAGGCAGCGGTTCTCAACCTGTGGGTTGCGACCATTGGAAAACACATATAGCATATCAGATATTTACATCATGATTCATAACAGTAGCAAAATTACAGTTATGAAATAGCAAAATTACAGTTATGAAAATAATTTTATGGTTGGGGGTCACCATAACATGAGGAACTGTATTAAAGGGTCGCGGCATTAGGAAGGTTGAGAACCACTGCAAGGGTTTAGGGAAGTGCAAAGAGCCACAATAGATAGGGGACATCCACCCAGACAGGCCTATTCCATGTCAGGTTTCTAGTTTTTTGTTTTGTTTTGTTTTGTTTTCCTAACCAGGGCTCTAACCTTAGCAGATCTACTTTGGCGGGGTGTTCAATCATCTTAGAAGCTCAGCAACCCTAACTATCAGATCCTCAGTCCATTCTTTGGCTGGGTCCACTCCTCCATTGTAGAAGATAAGAGCCTCTTTGAAAATTGTAAGAGAAAAACAAATAATAAACAAACAAAGAAAAAAATAAAAAGGTAGTAATACTGTAGATGAAATATCATTCTCTCCTAGCTTCCAGGCCGATAGTAGAATCTTTGCTCCATATGGGACCCTTGGCTTACAGTTCTTTTATCTCAGAGAGAATACAGAAAGATATAATCTCAGGATTTAGGCACATTTACTGATATCAGACACTTACTACCTCTGAGGAAAATATCCGAGAAAACCTTCAAAGCACTGAGCCAAAAGGGAGACTACCATTGGGGACGATGTAGAAAGGAAACAATAGTGAATAATAAACCTTGAAATATAAATAAATCTGAATGGACGGTAGGCTATCTGAAAATGCATAGCATACATACCAAATTAGGACAAACTGTTAGAATCATTCCTGTAGGCTATTATTAAAATTACTAAACTATCTCAGCAAAAATTGAGATATTGTCAGAGGGGCTTGGAGGAAGATGCCTAAATGAAAAGGTAAAGTAAAAACATTCAAAATTCTCAAGGGGAGAGTCAGTCAAAAGCAAGGGAGAGGGGTAGAACTGAAAGTACACTGGGGTAGCAACTATTTCCTCTACTAAGTTATTCTTATTTTCATAGTAGTTTGTGAGAATGGTAAGCATTAATGAACTGAGCAAGTATATAATGACTGGCAAATTGGTCAAATAAAAAATGTTGGAAAAAGAATATAAAGATGAAAGAAAAAGTTAAGTATTATTTATTATACTAAGTTTACTGGACTTTTAAAAATAATATACTCAGAGGAAAGGCAGGGGAAGGTGGGTTGGTGGTAAGAGATCAACCAAAGAACTTGTATGCATATCTGCATAACCTACAGACACTAACAACAGGGTGGTGAAGGCCTGGGATGGAGGGCAGGGGCAGGCTAGAAGAGGTCAATGGGGGAAGAAAGAGGGCATATGTAATACCTTCAACAATAAAGATTAAAATAATAATAATATTTTAATTTTTCCATTACAGTTGATATATAATATGAGATTAATTTCAAGTGTACAGCATCATAATTAGATATTTATATAACTTGCAAAGTGATCACCCCAATAAGTGATCAAATTAGGAAAAACTATTAGAATAATTTCTTTAGGCTATCCTTAAATTACTATACCCCTTCTGACACCATACACAGTTATTAAAATAATATTGGCTGAAGTCCCTATGCTGTACTTTACATCCCCATGACTTTTTATAACTGTAAATTTGTGTTTCATAATCCCTAAAATCATATGGTATTTGTTTTTTTCTACCTGACTTATTTTACTTAGCATAATACCCTCTAGTTCTATCCATGTTGTTGCAAATGTTTCATTCTTTTTTATGGCTGAGTAATATTCCATTACATATACAACCTTTTTTTATATCCATTGGTCTGCTGATAGACACTTAGGTTGCTTCAATATCTTGGCTCTTGTAAATAATGCTGCAATAAACATAGGGGTTCATATGTATTTTTTGAATTGATGTTTTGGATTTCTTCAGATAAAGATCTAGAAGTGGGATTGCTGGGCCATTTGGTAGTTCTATTTTTATTTTTTTTTTCCCTTTTTTGTTTTTCTATTTTTAATTTTTTGAGGAACCTCCATATTCTTTTCCACAATTACTGTACCAATTTCTAATCCCACTAGCAGTGCACAAGGGTTCCTTTTTCTTCACATCATCACCAACACTTGTAATTTGTTATTTGTTGATTTACTGATGATAGCCATTCTGACAGGCCTAAGGTGATATTTCATTGTAGCTTTTTCCTGATTACTGATATTGAGCATTTTTTCATGTCTATTGGCCATTTGTATGTCCTCTTAGGAGAAATATCTATTCATGTCCTCTGCCTATATTTTAAATTTACTGGACTTTTAAAAGATAGGTTGTCAGAATGACAGTCCAGTTATATACTTCCTATAAGCAATGCTTTAACCAAAGTGGTACAAATTAAAAATAAAGTTATGGGCAAAGAGATTCCAGACATGCAAATAAAAATAAATCTAGAGGCAATATTAATTATAGCAATGTCTAGGATAAAATACATTAATGATATAGCATGATTCATGACATTGTAAACCCATTTTATGAAGCATCCTATATAATATAAGCCCAATGACTGAAACCGTGGAATGACCAGAATGACCAGAGGCCAGGGCAATCCGGCAGGCAGGCGAGTGGTTAGGGGCAATCCAGCAGGCAGGCAGGCAAGCGGTTAGGAGCCAGTGGTCCTGGATTTCGAGAGGGATGTCCAACTGCCAGTTTAGGCCCAATCCATAACCGGCAGTCGGACATCCCCCAAAAGGTCCTCAGTGAAAAGTCCCAGATTGCAAGAGGGTGCAGGCCAGGCTGAGGGGACCCCCCCACCCACGCACAAATTTCATGTACCTGGCCTCTAGTTCTTACATATTTGTCTTGGTGGGTAAGATATTATAACAAAAAAACACTTTGCTATACTGTTTTCAGAATTTTTCTCAGGATCAGATATTTTTCATGAGTGATAAAAGTACAACTACAAAACAAATGATGATTACTTGAATTATGGGATATTTTTCAGATATTAGAAGAGTGTAAAGAAAATGAAGTATATGGTAGCCTTGAGTTATCCTCAGAATGTACATCTTCAGCACAAGAGAATTTATAAGCACTGTAGTTAGGGTAAGGAAAAAGTCACCAAGATGGCAGGATTGATGGGGAAAATGTTCATCCAGTTTAAACAAAACCATGCCGGCTCAATAATACCTGCATTTGCTTTCCCTTCTTATCTATCTTAATGCCCTATTTCTATCTATGAGCAAAATCATATAGTACTGGCCTTTCTCTGACTGGCTTATTTTACTTAGCATAATGACCTTAATCATGTTAAGGTATATTCATTCTATACCTAACTTCTTAGAATGGATGTTGAATTTTATAAAATGCTTTTTCTGCATCTATTGAGATTATCATATGATTTTATTTAACTATATTAATATAATTTTTTACACTTAGTGATTCATGTGTTCAGCCATCCTTATATCTTGGGGATAAGCAACAGCTTCCACTGGTATATGGTGAATGATCCTTTAAATGTGCTGCTGAATTTGATTTGCTAGCATTTTATTGAGAATTTTTACATCTATATTAATCAGGGTTATTTGCCTGTGGTGTCTTTCTGTCTTTGTTATCAGGGTAATGCTGGCCACATAGAATAAAATTAATTTTTTAAGAAGAGTTTGAGAATGGTTGACATTAATTCTTCTTTAAATATTTGGTAGACTTCACCAAGGAAGCCCTCTGTTCCTTGGCTTTACTTCATTGGGAGAATTTTGAATACTGATTCATTCCCTTTGCTAATAATTGGGCAGTTCAGGCTTCCAAGAATTTTTCCATTTCTTGTAGACTGTCCAGTTTGTGAGCGTATAGTTATTAATAGTAGCTCAATTCCTTGTTTTCTGTGGTATTAGTTGTAATGTCCCCTCTTTCATTTATAATTTTGTTGATTTGAGTCCTGTTTTTTTTCCTTGGTTAGTCTCACTAAAGGTTTGTCAATTTTTGTTTTCAAAGAACAAACTCTAGTTTTTAAATTTTCCTATTGTTTTCCTGTTCTCTACTAGTTCATTTCTTCTGCCAACTTTGGTCTTAGTTTGTTAGTCTTTTTCTGATTCCTTGAGGTGTAGAGTTAGGTTGTTTACTTGATATTTTTCTTGATTCATAATGTGTGCTTATTAGTATGAACTTCCCTCTTTGAACTGCTTTTGCTGCATCCTTATTTCTTATGTTGTATTTTCGTTTGTCTCAAGATACTTTATTTCCCAATTTATTGGGGTAACACTGGTTAACAAAATTATATATGTTTCAGGTGTTCAATGTATTGTGTGTTCACCACCCAAGTCTCCTTCCATCACCATTTATCCCTCCACCCTCAATTTAGCTCTCCCATATCCCACTGATTGTTCAAGAGAAAAATTAAATATTATTATTTTTTATTTCTGAATTTCCTCCAGTTATTTGCTATGATTTCAGTGTTCTTGAATTTGCTAAGACTTGTTTTATGGCCTCTCTAAGAAAATGTTTCATGTGTACTTGAGAAAAATGTATAGTCTGCTGTTGTCAGAATGTCTGTCTGTTAGGTCTTTTTGATCTATAGTGTTATTCAAATCTTCTGTTTCTTTAGTGATTCTCTGTCTGGATGATTTATACTTTGTTGAGAGTGGATTATTAAAGTATCCAACTATTATTTTATTGCTATTTATTTCTCCTTTTAGCTATGTTATCTTTTGGTTTAGTTCTCTGTGTTGGGTGCATAAATATTACGACATATTGATCCTTTTATCAATTTATGATGGCATTCTTTGTCTCTACCATTTTTCGCTTAAAGTATATGTTATATTGCTTAAAATATATTTTTGCATTTTTTTAATGTCTATATGTGTCAAGCCAAAGAATGTGGTGCACAGCTCTACCTAACATGACCTGCAAACAAAAGCCTTGCCACTTATATGGGTCCCTGTCTGGGAAAATAATTTGTATCCCAATCCACTGCTGAATACAATTGTTAGCCCACCTGAAAAGGGGACCTAATCAGGTCATACAGGAAGCTAACTCTTGTCTGGGGAGATAATCAGGCAGACCTGCTCATAAAACTCTCTGTCCAGATGGGCTGCTGGCTTATGGCTGCAGATAAGCAGAGCCACTAACCAGGCTCTGAGCTGCTGGGCCAGCAGTTTCTCAGGTGCTCCGGCAAGGCTTTCTGGTCAGCCACCTTCCAAAGTGGCAAAGTCATGAATTAGCTCCCTTGTCAAATGGGGCTACCACAGGGAGAAAAATGTCTGACAGCTATTTTGATGTGACTGTAACTCACTCTTTGGTCTTCTCTCTAGGAAATGACTGCCTTATAAACATTTCATCAGCTTTTCCAGTGTAATCCATTGTATATACTCAGTCCTATTTATATTTATGTTTTGCCCTTTAAACTAAACAAATATGGCTTGACTCCACTGCAGAACATACATAAAGTTTATTATGTGAGTCATCTAAAAATATTTTCATGTGCTACCTATATTATTCATGTGCTACCTATATTATTCAAAAAATTTGTCTAATATACCTTGCAAGCCTCAATATGTAATTCTTTAAAAAATTACTCTCATCCATGACTACCTTTAATATCAAAGTCAGCCCTGAAGGAGATAAATTATTTGGGTACTTGTGTTTTTCATGTGGAAGGGCTAATACAGTTGGGTAAAGTTTTAACCTCTAATCATAGACCAATGACACCTTATCAATATTAAATGTCACATCATATCCAGCTATTTACCTGATTGTCATTTTCTTTTTTTTAAAATATATTTTATTGATTTTTTACAGAGAGGAAGGGAAAGGGATAGAGAGTTAGAAACATCGATGAGAGAGAAGCATCCATCAGCTGCCTCCTGCTCACCCCCTACTGGGGATGTGCCCACAACCAAGTTACATGCCCTTGACTGGAATCGAACACGGGACCTTTCAGTCCGCAGGCCAACGCTCTATCCACTGAGCCAAACCAGTCAGGACTGATTGTCATTTTCTTGCAGAAAACTATCCTGGACATTTTTGTACTTTCATGAAGTTACAGAGAGGAATAAGTTGTATGTATACTTTGTCCCAGGCACCTGGGGGCAGAAGGAAATTTTCTAACGGAATATAACAGAGTGCCTTCCATGGTCCATGTTTATGGTATATTCCAAAGTCACAGAATACAGTAGAATACAGATATAATAGCAATTCTGCTATTAGTTCAAAAGACAACATTAAGTCTGATAATTTCTGAGGGTCTGGTTCAAGATGGTGATATAGGAAAGACTCCTGAATTCACCTACTCCAAATATACAGCTACAGACAGACCAAATTCCCTTGACTAGCTTTTGAATTTCTTTCACGTAACTCCTATAAATTTGTTGGGGGAAAAACACCTTATCAAACAATTTCACAAATAAACCTACCTCTGGCAGGGCGACAACTGGGAGGGAACTCAACTCCCAGATTCTTCCTGAGAAGACCTACAGATTTGGTGCCCCAGCTTTTTAAACAATCACCTAGAGATTGGCACCCAAATATCTAGTTCTGAAAGCCAAGGGCTTGAATCTATGAGAGCCACAAGGCTAAAACAGTTTTTAAAGGGCTCATGTGGACTCACTAGGGCTAACCCAGCATGACTAAGCACAGAGGCAGGAGAATAAAACGTGCCCAGTAATTTCATGAAAGAGACTTATTTGCTTATCTTAAAAGTTTTGCCCTGAGGAACAGACTGGGGAGGCTGTTAGATTCCATCTTTGTGGTTTCCCTCTGCCTTGTTTCAGGTCACCACTCTCTACTGAAAAGGAGCTGTGTGTACATTGGGCATCACAGTTTTTGTGGCTGCTGTCCAGGGGACATACCTTGATAGCCTGGCTCTGGTGGTCAGCAGGGTTTATGTTCATGGATCCCATAGAACTGTAACACAGAGAGAATACATTTTTTAAAAATCTTTATTATTAAGATATTACAGATGTCCCTCTTTTTCCCCCTCCACCCGGTTCCCACCCCACCCCAGGCCCTCATCACCCCACTGTCCACGTCCATAGGTACTGCATACATGCATATAAGATCTTTGTCCCATCTCTTCCCGCACCCCCACATCCCCTTTCCCCCGAGAATTGTCAGTCCACTCCATTTCCATGCCCCTGATTCTAATACATTCACCAGTTTATTCTGTTCATCAGAGTTTTCATTCATTTGATTTTTAGACTTGTTGATAGATATGCATTTGTTGTCGCTTTGTTGTTCATAATTTTTTATCTTTTTCTTCTTTTTCCTCTTCTTAAAGGATACCCTTCAGCATTTCATATAATACTGGTTTGGTGGTGATGAACTCCTTTAGCTTTTTCTTGTCTGTGAAGCTCTTTATCTGACCTTCAATTCTGAATGACAGCTTTTCTGAGTAGAGTAATCTTGGTTGTAGGTTCTTGCTATTCATCACTTTGAATATTTCTTGCCATTCCCTTCTGGTCTGCATAGTTTCTGTTGAGAAATCAGCTGATAGTCGTATGGGTACTCCCCTGTAGGTAACTGTTCTTCTCTTGCTGCTTTTAAGATTCTCTGTCTTTTGCCCTTGGCATTTTAATTATGATGTGTCTTGGTGTGGTCCTCTTTGGATTCCTCTTGTTTGAGGTTCTCTGCACTTCCTGGGCTTGTAAATCTATTTCTTTTGCCAGGTAGGGGAAGTTTTCTGTCATTATTTCTTCAAATAGGTTTTCAATATCTTGCTCTCTCTTCTTCTGGCACCCCCATAATTTGGGTGTTGGTACACTTGAAGTTGTCCCAGAGGCTCCTTACACTATCTTCATATTTTTGGATTTATTTTTCTTTTTTGCTCTTCTGGTTGGGTGTTTTTTGCTTCCTTATAGTTCAAATCTTTGACTTGATTCTTATGATTCTCTACTGTTGAATCTCTGTGTATTATTCTTTATTTCAGTCACTGTATGCTTAATTTCTGACTGGTCCTTTCCATTTTTCTTTTTGGCATTCTCACTAAGATCCTTGAAGATCTAAGTTCCTTGAAGGTCTCACTAAGTTTCTCAGAGGTGTCTAGAAGATTCTTGAGTAACCTTATAACTATGGTTTTGAACTCTATATCCAGTAGTTTGCTTTCTTCCATTTGTGACACATTTCTTTGTCTCCACATTTTGGCTGCTTCCCTGTGTTTGTTTACATCCAGGCCAATTGCCTGTGAGGACTAGCTGTGTCTATAGTGGAAGAGCTGCTGTACAGAAGACACCCTTATAGGGTAGGACTTGCTTCAGTGGGGCTTTGGTGCTCACTGAGTCTGCCCCTTTAGTGTATCATAGATGTGAAGAGTTGTAATCTGATGTGGTCTCACACTGACCACTGGGTACACTGGCTTTTGGACCTCCAAGGAGGTGCAAAGTCAGCCACTGCCTGAGACCTCCCAGCAGGAGCTACAGAGAGATCTGCAGATGCCTCCTCTTTGTATGGATTATATGGCATAGGACACCTCATTGGTCATATGGTCATCTTAAAAATATATTCTTACATTGGCTCTTCTCATTACTTTCTTTATCCTTCTTCAATCTTCTACTGTGGCATAAACTCTCAAATAAAATATTTGTACTGAAGTATTTGTCTCAGTCCACACTTTTGAGGGTTACCCACATTAAAGCAATGGTATTAGAAAGCAGAAAAACAGGAATGGAAACAGATGTTAAATCACTTGATGGTCAGTCAATAAAAGGAGCCTCATTGCCTGGGCTAAGTTTCTAATAATTCTTGGCAATCTTACAAGCATTTCAAAACTTTGATTCAATCCTTTGGTGAATTAGGATGATGTAGAGGTAGAAAGGGAAACAACAGCAAACCTATCACTTGAATGGCAGAGGGGTGATGTTAAGGATTGCAGAGTTTTCTATTTTTGTTAACTGACTTATAAGTCCTTAAAAATGATTTAAAAAACACAGATTCTCATCAGCCAACTAGGAACACAGGATATGTTGAGCCTTAGTTCCTCATCTCCTGTTGCAACTTCACCATACTTACTAGTAAATCAGAAACCTGCTTCTGGCACAGTTGCCTACTGCAAGAGACTGAATGCGCAATAGACAGCTCTCCTACAAAGTAGGGCCCAAAGATAGAAATAAAACCATGATACATGGATGGAGCAAATGAGCAGAGATTAGAGATTAAGAGCATTTGATTAGAGCCTTGATAGAAAAGATGCCACACATGTGGAGTCCATGCAAGTATCCTTTAAACAGATGCTTTGCAAGAAAAAACTTGCCTTCAAAGCCTGACTTTGCTTCTCCTCATTGCTGCTACTCCATTAACCAGGTGCAGGTTAACCTAGCCTGAGTGGGGTAAAGCCTTTTCTCCATGCTCCAGCTCTTACTAAATTTTGATAACATTACAATCCTATGGCTTACACAGCCCTAATATTGATAACTTCCCCCCAACATTCCTTACTCTTGAGTATCTCAACATCCTTTTTGTATTCAATTAAGGGTGATATATACATAGCCCCTTCACTAAGTTCTTTTTAGAATATTTTCAGGGTATGCCTTCTATTTATAGCCTAAATTCTTACTGATAAAGCATTTCTTCAAATCAGAAATAGTCCCCAGAAAATAAGCCTTTAGTTGAGATTTTGGGTTTGATGAGACATGAATATCCTTCTTCCAGAGGGACAATGGGACACTGACCATATACAGCATTCAGTAACATCACTGTTCCTCAAAATATTATTGATGGGTGTCTGTGACGGAATGCCAGTATAGGAATATTAGTTGGGAAATGATAACTACTTGATTGCAATTGAGCAATGGTGAGTATGAAGATTGTAGACACAGTACCTTTGAAAGTATTGAATAAGTTATTAAAGGACAATAGGCTACAGGCTTAAACATTCAACTGAACTCTCTGGTAAAGAATATCAGAAAGCTTCTCTAGAAACCATAAAGGAATCCACCACCTTATGTAGCCACTGGGGAAAATATGGTTCAGCATTACATCCAACACCAGTTATACTGGATGTAGAGATGCACTACTTTGTCAAATCTTACGCTAACATAGGGTCATTGGTTGGAATGAGTTGAGATATAAAGAGCATTTGATTAGACAAAAGAGGCTGTGAGCCCAATTCTTGTTTGCTTGGGAAAACAGCCTCTTCCTCATCTAAAGAAATCAGCTTTCCTCTGCTTAAAGCACTTTGAAGAACACCACACCCTCATTGCTCCAGACACAAAATGAGAACTAGATCTTAACATGGTCCTGGGTAAATCTGAGTTTGCTCAGGAGGAAATAAAGCTATCTGAAGAGTTCCATGTGTTGCATGGAAAAAACCCTGAGTACATGTATGCAAAAGAATAATGTAGGATTTGGCCAGAGAGAAGAAAATAGACTTTGGTCATGCCAAGTTCATCAATACAATAGTATTCACCTAAGTTTTGTTATTTAATATATTGACTCAAATACCTATCCATTTCTCTGCTTGTTAATTATAGCCTAAAGGCAACTCTTGTATATATTTGGAGGTCTAATCCTGTAATTTGCTTAAAATACTAAAGAATAGACCCCATTTTCTTCTGCAAACAGGAAGACAGAAATGGTGTCCACCTATTAAGTACAATGTATTCAGTCACATCTTAACCATATTTCATGGAAGGGTTCATCAGTAGGGTGATACCAACAATCTTGAAATCTGTGTGTAAATTTGTTGTTTAATCCAGAAATGACACCATTGAAAAGATACCCTGGTTTTATAATAATAGTGAAAGCCCAAGATAGTAAGCATACTTTATTTTTGAAACTTACCTAAAGTAAAGGTGGTTATAGTTTCTCTAAGTCATCAGGATAGAATAATACTGAGAACTTTGACTTAAATGGATTTGTGGAAATAAATAAGGAATCACAGACTCTCTAAGGATAAAATACTTTGGATATCATAACCATCTATATATATAAAAGCCTAAGCAACCATTATGACTGAATGACCAGAATGACCTGTTAACCAGTCGCTATGACGCGTACTGACCACCAGAGGGAAGATGCTCAATGCAGGAGCTGCCCCTGGCGGTCAATGCACTCCCACAGCCAACCTCCCATGGCTCCCCCCCCCCAGTCTGGCCAGCCCCCCCGCCACCATGGCTCCGATTGGGGGCCAGCAGGCCAACCTCTGCATTCTCCCCCTGCCGGCTACCCCCCCCCCCAGACTCCTATCAGGGGTTGGCCTGCCAACCTCCCCCTGGCTGGCTGGCCCCCTAATAGGCCTCGATCAATGGCCAGGCTGAGGGACCCCACCCATGCACAAATTCATGCACTGGGCCTTTAGTCCTATATTATAAAAGTGGTGGCTGCTGGCCCTGATCGCCCCTCAGGGCTTCTCCACCTACCCGACTCCTGAGTGGCAATCGGGGCTGGCAACCACTTCTCACACCCACTGCCAGTGCTGGAGCCGCTGCTTGCACCCAATTGCTTGGCACCTTTAGCAGGTGCGAGTGGCAACTGCTTGCCCCAATTGTCCCTGAGGGCTTCTCCACCTCCCCCTGCTCCTGAGGAGCGATCAGGGCAGCAGCTGCTGCTCACACCCACTGCTGGCGCTGGCCCCAATCACTCCGTGCCATCAGCGGGTGTGAGTGGGGCCAGAGCTGTCAGCACATGGGAGTGGCAGAGGCAGAAGCTGGGCTGCCAGCAGAGAGGAGACCAGGGACTGCAGCAGGAGGGGCCAGGCAGGGATGTGGAGGATGGGCTGAGACCCACCCCTGTGCCCACCACAGCCTCACAACCCCACAGTTCCTTTCAAGGTGCACAAATTCACACTGGACCCCTAGTGTAAACATAAGTGGTATAGATCTATATAATAGCCACCATAGTTAAAATTTAAATTATTCCCTAAGTCTACCCAGAACTCCTTGATTGAAGAGGAGGCTGGGTCCCTTTAAGGATAAATCCATGAAAACAGCAACAAGTTTTTTCTATGAGGTTGGTTGATTGTGCATCAGAGAAAGAAAAATCTTAATTTGCTTTGATATAACACTGAATTCTTGAAACATAAAAATCACCACGATCCACTGTTCTAAGAAGAGGCTTATGAATGTTATTTGATTAATGGACTCCTGATGCAAGTCCATGTTGCAGTAGTCTTACTGGGCCCATATTGTGGTTATTTTCCCTTCATATCTATATATCATAGGAATGGTTGTACTTAGCCTTAATAGCATCTACACATAGGTTTGCTGACTTATGAAGTGAGGGCTAATATAGCAGAAGGATCTAGAAGCCTCATTTATTTTATGAAGTCAGTGAGGTCCTCAAATTAAAGTGAGTTAAGAACAATGTAAAATGAGATAGTTAAACTGTTACAAATATATAAAATGTTAACATACACACACATATGTATATAATAAATATACATTTAATTATATAATTTGATTACATATTCATACATAATTTGATTTCATATGTAAATTTTGATTTTATATATACTTTGATTATGCATCAGATTTGATTATATATACATAGAATTGATTATATATACATAAGATTTGATTATATATACATAAGATTTGATTATAACCTGATTATATATTTAATTGAATTGCATGTGTATGTGTATATATAGTCAGGTTGCATGGACATGTATATAGATTTTATGTGTATATGTATAATAGGTATATATGTGTGTGTGTGTGTGTGTGTGTATAACTCAAATGAAATTCATAAAAATTTAATTTTCACCTCCATATTGCTTCAGTCTTTTGGAGAGGGATACCTACTTAATTATACAGAATATTTGTATTCTTAACAATATGGCATTTGGGAAAATTGAGATAAGACAAAACTTTCTTTACCCACCAAAAAAGTTGAGGACAGGGCCTTTGATAAAAGGCTTCATCTTAAGACATCTGGTTCTGGAAAGGATATTCCCCCCTCTCCGGGCAGGAAATCAAGAACTTACGGGGCCCCTGCTTCTGTGAGCATCTGCTTTCCTATCCTGTTTGGGAAAGAAGTGGCCATGACTATGCCATGACTGTGATCTGAAGTCATTGATCAACTAATGTACTTTCCTAATGTTATCACTTTCCCGTTTGAGGGCATAGGGAAGGCATAGAACTTACACGTCAGGAACATGAGAAATTCTTGGCTGTGCAAGAGTAGAACTGCTGAGAAATCAATAAGAATCTGGTTGTAGTGTCTGTGGTGCAATTACCACCATGTCTGAAAACTAATCTGAAACTCCTAGCCTGGGCCTTAGACCTGCTCAGCAGAAAATGCAAAATGTTCCCTTTGAATTTCAAAATGCCAAATGCCTCCTTTAAAATTCATGGCCTCTTAGAATATTTAGCTCTGGCCTCAGTTCATCATCTAGCACCTGGAGGACTGTGGAAGTACAACTGCAAAGTGTTTTGTTTTGTTGTCTGCTTTTAAATCATACACAGATCCCTGAACAGCCTGAAGGTGGCTTGGGTGGTGTGAAGAAAGAGGGAAGGCAGAACATAATTATCCCTGGAGTGACATGTTTGCTCTATCACAAAACATCTCATTGGTCACTGGACTCCAGAAAGAGTGAGGTGGCCCCCGACTCGCTCAGGGGATGGTGATAAAGACATTTTGGAGAAAGACTCATCCATACATGCAGGCACACAGCTGCAGTTAAAGTAAGCCTTGTTATTATTATTGCCAGTTAAATAAATAGATATTCAATGATACTTTCATAATAATGAAAATGAAATTCTGCAAGCTAAAACATTATTAAGGAATTTTTACACAGGCCTTCAGGCAAGTATAGGATGTCAGTTCTATGTGATGAAATGAGAGAATGAGTAATTATTTTGTTCAAGCAGCTAAAAAAGTGGCAAGAAATAAAAATATGAATTGAGTTCTGTTGGACTGGCAGTGTGCCTACGGTTCCTTATTTGTCAAAAAGTTTGCATAGAGTCTCAGAAGCTTTTGAACCATGTTCAGTTGGGGCACAGGATTCTAGCAGACTGCTTAACTCTTTCCTGGCAAAAGAAATAATAATTTCTAGCATGAAATTGACTGAATTTTGTCCTAAGAAGTAGAAACATTTGAAATTGCAAGCCATTTCATACATCCCGCATAGAAAATATAGATACAAATCCCTACTGCTGAGAAACTTGCGAGAACACTAGTGAGTTAATAGCAAGCAGTTACGCTCAGAGAGAAATCAAAGTGAGTTACTGGCAAAAGATCCATTATCAATGGGAAATTAAGTCAATAGGTAACACTTGTACTTTCACATATGTCTTTGTACTGAGACAAAAACTGAGGTTCAGAGTACAAATTAGCTATCAGCATGCTTCATTGGGGAGAAATTATCAGCAACTTCTGTTTATTACTGAAAACCCATGACATATAAAAAGATTTGTCACTTTTTTCCCCACAGTTTGAGCCACTGTGAGCTACAGTGTAGACCTAATAGGGGGTTTATAGGGATCAGTAATGAATTTACCCAAGTGTTAGCATGCTATAGTGCTACCTCATTTAAAAACAAACCAAAAAAAACATTTTGAGTAGCTTTTTCCTTGGACAGCTGTGAGTTTAGTTCAGACAATCTGGTTCTTACCATATAATTTATTGTACATCATATTTCAAGGTATACTCAATAGGTTAGTTTCCAATTTCTATTTTCATTTATTACTGAATCAAGATTAGAAGGCATTCCTGGCTAACAGCTGTCCTTGGTGAACAAGGTAATGAGAGTTGGCAGAGCAAGGTAATGCGAACCTCTCGCTCATCAAGTAACACTTGCAGACAGAGTGAGCTTTTATCACAAGAGTTCCTCACCAAGGAATAGTGAGTTATTCTTGGGAAGACAATGCATTCGTCTAGACTGTATAGTTGCTGGAATAAACAGTAGTGGAATGTTTGCCTTTAAACAATTTAGGTATGAATTATTGAAGCTAGAACTGGTAGGCAGAAGTGGAGTTGAAACACCTAGTGGGACCAACCTGAACCTTCCCCCACAGCAATATAAGACGTCAGGGACCTTAACTCCACTGACTGCCTCCTAAAAGATCATCTCAGCACTCAAGAAGGGACTGGGGCTAGGATTTCCTCATCCTAAAGGAATCCTAAGGAGAGCAAGGACTGAGAAGAACATGGAGGATTACAGAAGGAAAACTAGGGTTGGAGAGAGAGAAAGTTAAGCTTCCTTCACCGTACTTCTGAGTGGTTCCACCCTGTCTGCTTCCAGCAGTATTGCCCCAGACACTCTGCCCTGTCATGGAAAAAAGCAGATACAATGCTTGTGGGGAGCAGAAATGCTGCTTCAAATCTGGAAATGTACTATGGGAACAAAGCTGCCTTCCCTAATCCTGGCCATGGCAGACTAAGATAAAGAACTTTGTCCTACCACTGATAGACGGTGCTTTTGAAGTTTTGGGCTAATCATTCCACTTATTCTCCACACATTGTACTTAGCTCAAGAACTATAGTATCAGAACTGAATTCAGACAAACTATGTGTTTCATGCTCAAGTTTCAGGAAAACATGTTGCGGAGAACATCTTGTGATCGTTCAATCAGCAAGAACTGTTTCTCTGAAAGGAAATCCTGGCAGGGCCCAAATGTAAACCTCATGAAGGAGCCCTTACCGTGTGAGTCAGAAGCCAGGAGCCTTTTACTTGGGCACATAAAGAGTCGATGTGTCCCATTCTTAAGATCTTTTAATCTATTTGTATTTTCTAAGCAGCTCAACTACATCAGTTCTCATAATACAGAGTGCAGAATGATGCTCAGGCCAACTGCAGGTGTTCCTACTTGATGAAACAATAACCTCAGAACTATTTGGGCTTCTATTTTGGCCTTCCTTGAGGATATACACACATTTTCTATTAGTTTAAGATGCTCTGAAGCTCCTCCATTCCAGAGCAGGATAAGAATCTGCTTCCCTGCCCAGCCGGTGTGGCTCAGTGGATTGAGTTTCGTCCCATGCACCAAGAAGTCACTGGTTCAATTCCCAGTGAGGGCACATGCCCGGGTTGCAGGCTGGATCCCCAGGAGGAGGCCTATGGGAGGCAGCCAATCGATGTTTCTCTCTCATCAATGTTTCTATCTCTCTCTCCTCTCTTCCGCTATTTCTATAATCAATAAAAACATAAAAGAAAAAAGAAGAATCTGCTTCCTGGAGACCTCAGTCCCTTTGAGTGTGTTAAGAGGCATGTATGAATATGTATGAGGAACCACTGGTCTCTGGCATGTCGGTAAGAGAAGGTACATATCAGGGCAAATGAGAAGGAATGGCCACAGCCGGGAGGAAGCAAGGCTGAATCCCAGGTCACATTATGTGTCCATTTCTGAGTGTTCGCAGGAAAGGCTCAGGGAGTCCTCCCACTTCTCTTTAAAGGAGGAACTGCTAAAATAACCATTTTTCTTCCACTTCAGCCTAACTTTGTACCCCCTTTAAGCTACCTACTAACTTCCAATTTTGTCTGGAAATTCCAGGAGGAACAATGAAAGGCCTTCCTAGGTAAGCCATTTCAGCAGACGGGGTACACATATTCCCTAGAAAACAGCAGCCCATGACTCCTTAGCCCCCTCCTGGTTTTTCTATTTTCATAAAGACCAGCTTCTAGGAGAAGCCTGAACTCCTTGAGGAACCACCAGAAAAATATTTACTTCTAAACTAAGTTAAAAGCTTGAGAGCACTACTCCACCCTTGGGCCTAAAGTCCCTCTTAAGCCTTTCACTTAAAAGAGTCTTTAAAATCACCTCCCTCCCTTGTTCCTGAGTCCAAGGCAGCAGCACCTCTAGACCATCTGTCTTTTCTTTTTTTTTTTAATATATATTTTATTGATTTTTTACAGAGAGGAAGGGAGAGGGATAGAGAGTTAGAAACATCGATGAGAGAGAAACATCTATCAGCTGCCTCCTGCACACTCCCTACTGGGGATGTGCCTGCAACCAAGGTACATGCCCTTGACCGGAAATCGAACCTGGGACCCTTGAGTCCGCAGACTGACGCTCTATCCATTGAGCCAAACCGGTCAGGGCCATCTGTCTTTTCTTATTAGGATCTCCTCACAGAGGTGACTCAATAGGTGTCATTCCTTAGTTATTTCCTTGGCAGCAGGTTCTTGATTCCTCAGGAGACATTTTCCTCTGTTCCTTCCTCTTGAACAAATCCCTCCACTCCCTGGCTTGCTCTTAAGGCAGACTGTTCTCCCGCCCTTGAGGTTAACTCCCCTGCTCTGAGCAGCACCCTGGTTTCCAGCTTTTACTCCCCTCACTGGCTTCAGGTCTGGCCGGGCTAGACCTCTGCCTCTGCTCCAACATCACCTGTGTTGTCATTTAACCCGGGATGCCTGCTTACTTCCATGAAGCTTCACACTGGTTCCTGCGCTCATTCCTCTCATTTTCCCCTCTTGAAATCCTTGCTCTCTCCTTCGCTGCCCTCTAACAAAGTAGCTTCTTCACAAAAGACTTTTATTATCCCACCAAGGACTCTTCTCATTTTGTTCATGTTCTTTCCTATAACTTCCCACCATTTCCCCCATCACCTTTCCCAAACAGCCACTCAATCCACACTAGTTTACTTCTTCCTTCCAACACACTGAGACCCTCCCACAGCTTGCACTCTGCAATTAGACTCCCAGCTGATTTCTTGCTTTGATATAAAACACTAAAACCAGCTCAGCTGCACCCTCTCTCCTTGGTTATGTAAAACTATCCATGCCTGGTTTATAGCCATGTGACTTTCCTCCCACCAACAAGTTACTCCCCATACAAAGATTCTCACTTGAGTGGTCTGGGGTGGGGCCCAGGCACACATTGCTTTTAAAGATCTCCAGGTGATTTTGATTTGCAGCCAAAGTTGAGAACCACTACCCATACCTCTTTTACCTGTGGAATAACTGTGCTCAAGTTCTTTGCATCCAGACAACCTCAAAGAACTGCACAGAAAGATGAGACTATTGTGAGCTGCCTGGGCAGTAAGGTTTAGGTTGATCCTGGCATCAAATAGCAGATGTCTCGGTCTCCCATCAGTTTCTTAAATTTATTGATGTCTCTCATCATGTGGCCAGGGTGTACTGTTCAAGGTAATTAACTCCTCAGCTGAAGAAAAGGTTCCCAGTTCTCCCAGACTGATGATTACCTACTACATTTTCTTTGTTCATCATTTTGATGGTCAAAAGCCTTTGTCTTAAATTCAAATAGAAATAGTCCTCTTTTAATCTAAGCCTGTTTCTTTCATGTTGGCCCCCTATGGATATGAAAAGGCCAATAAGCTTTCCCTTCATGAAACTTCTCATGCTACTGAAGACATGAATCAAATCACACCTTCGCCTTCTGTTCTCTGGTTAAATACAGGCAGACCTCGTTAAATTGCACTTCACTTTATTTGTGCTTCACAGATTTTTGTGCTCTTTTTCCAATTTAAGGCAAGACCCTCCACCAGCAAAAAGATTTTGACTTGCTTTATTGAGATCTTTTTATTGCGGCAATCTGGAACTGAACCTGCAGAATCTATGAGGTACATCTGTAGTTCCTGGTTAATTAACAGAATTAAAGAAAATCAAAAGTGTCGGGAACATCAGGGATACTCTAGCTTAGTATCTGTAAACTTCATTTGCAAGTTTTGGGATCATATTATTAAATACAATGTTAATCCTAACATGAAAATTGATACAAGCAGAGCCGATACAGGCAAAGTGTTCTGGGAGACTCCACATGTGGTGGTAACTGAGGCACCTCAAAGGAACTTTGGTACTTCACAAAATGAAGTCTGAAAATCTTTTTTCAAAGTCCAGCATTTCAATTTTATGGATAAAGGAGCCAAAGTCCAGGAGCTTTATGTGAATTTTCAATTTTCTAGTAACGGTAGACATACTACTTTGGGGAACACAGGGATGTAATGTACAGCATAGGGAATAAAGTTAGTAATATCATAATAACTTTGTATAAAGACAGATGGTTGCTAGGCATATTGTGGTGATTACATCATAAGCTATATAGAAGCAGAATCACTATGTTGGACACCTGAAATGAATGTAATACTGTATGTCATCTATACTTTAACTTAAAATATTATTAATAATGTAATGTAAAAATGCTTAAGGTAGCCAGTGGAAGGTTTGGTTTTAGATTTGATTTTTAATAAACAACTGAGTCTTTATTTTATTGAGTAACTAATGATAAGCACAGAGATATATTTTACTCCCACTAACCAAAAAGGAATGCCTAATATCAGGGAATACAAGTACTGGTAAAGTTCAAATGCAAAGGACTTTTGAGCTTCTGTTTCTAAAGCTGTCCCAACAGGCCTCCTCTCCCTTCCCTCAATTTGCCTTGGTCAAGCAGCTACATACTCCTGTAGGATTTCATCCTATTCTTGAATTCTAAATGGTGGTTGCAGGACCACTCCCTCTTCTCTAGTCTAGTCACACTGTTCTGTGACTCAGAGTGCTGAAAAGTAAAAATGTAACCATCAGGACACAATTCCAGCTTCTAGATCCTGACTCTTCACAGGGCAAATGTAGAGTAGGTTTCCATTGCTAGGAAAATACATGGCCTGTACATGCCACATATAGACATCTAGTTTCCAAAGACTGAGTTACTTATTTCCTCCTCCTCTCTCACTGAATTTCTTTCAAGGGAGGCACATTTTTAATCTTGTTTACTTTCTGTATATTTTCATTCCTATTTTCCCTCCCCCTGGAACATCTTTCCATTCATAAAGGATGAACAAGCACAGAAGTAGCCGATCTAGGTAATATGACAGGTGACAACCAGCCTCAGGAAAATGTATTATATGATCTGGGCCAGACCAAGATATAGAAGCATTCTGGAAAATAAAATAATTTGGAATTTTATCAAACAAACATTATTTGCAACCTGGAACACCATTTATTGAGAGAAGAGGCGATGCACTTGTGAGGAAACAGGGAAAAGACTGGTGCTACTGGTGGGTCTCGGTCATCCTCCTCTCTATCATCTTGGGCAACTTTGCACTAAGAAGGCACAGCCCATCTATGAAATAGTGGCTTTATGGGTCATTGGGCCTACTAGTTCCATCCATTTGATGGCAGGTGAATGGCCATCCACCATCTGTGGTTCCTTCAACATGCCCTTTGTATGCATATATAGGGTAAAGGTTTATCCCTGTCCCTCAGCCTAAGAAGTTTATCAAATCATTCTTTCTAAGGCCATGTAAAGATCTATTAGTAATCTATAAATTATTTGGGAAATTTTATATATACTAGAGGCCCGGTGCATGAAATTTGTGCACTGGGGGTGGGGGTTTCCCTCAGCTCAGCCTGCACCCTCTCCAATCTGGGACCCCTCGGCGGATGTCCAACTGCCGGTTGAGGGATCAAGCCTAAACCGATCCCTCTCACAATCTGGAACTGCTAGCTTCTAACTGCTCACCTGCCTGTCTGCCTGATCACCCCTAACCTCTTCTGCCTGCTTGATCACCCCTTAACCACTCCCCTGCTGGCCTGATTGATGCCTAACTGCTCCCCTGCCAGCCTGATCGACCCCAACTGCCCTCCCCTGCTGGCCTGTTTGCCCACAACTGCCCTCCCCTGCCGGCCATCTTGTGACAACGTGGGGGCGGCCATCTTGTGATGATGTGGGGGTGGTCATCTTGTGGTGGCATGGGGGTGGCCATCTTGTGGTGGCCATTTTGTGACTACATGAGGGCGTGATGGTCACCTAGGCTTTTATATCTATATATATATTTCGTTTGGCTGACACTTTTTCTTCTATTAAAAATTAGGCATATTAACCAATGATCTGAAGGAATAAAAATTAAGAAAGGAATAAAAATGTCTCTTTTTTTTTTTGTAGATTGTGCTTTATACCTTTCATTTTCCCCATGCAATTTCATTCCAACTACTCTACTCTGCTCTGTGCTCCAGGAGACTGACCTGAATAAGTGTATCAACATCTTTATTTTCTGGCATTTGTTTGAATTCAGCCAATAAGAGACACCAGTAGAATATTGGATGGTAAGAGGAGAGAAAGGTTGGGGTATGTATTTCCCTGGTTCTCTCCCACTGTCCCTCTAACAAAGGCCATGAATTCTTCCAGATTGCCTTTTCCATATAGTACTTCTTGAGGTTCATGTGAGCACTCCCCCACTTTGCTTCTGCAGGCCTGGGGATGGTAATCACTAAGTTACTAACTCTGGTTTTCCCAACATGAATTGTTGCTTTCCCTAAATGCTGCTCATTTTATAAACAGTCACAGTGTTGTTAATTTCTCCTCTATTACCCAGTTGTAGAGTGTCATCTACTTCCTACTGGGACCTTCATTAATGCACAACTAATATGATTATATAATTATAAAATCTACAGATGAGAGAATAGACAAGGTGTTGTCATATATTTGGTATGAAAACAAAAAGTTGCATTCCATACCAAATTTAGAAATAGAAAATGACAATATTAAAAGGTATACTGTTTTTAAAAAATCACCTCATTTAATGTAGCTCATAAAAAAACCCTAAGAAAACATTTTCAAGACCTTATGAAAAAATGACAAATCTATGTTGAAATTTTAGAAAATCAAAACATGAGAAGATGTATCATGTTCAGGGATTGCCAAGACACAATATAATGTTTTTAAAATATGTCTGCAAGTTTTTGGTATTTCTCCCTTCAAAATATAGAAACTAACCCTCCTCCTTGTAAGTGTGGATTGGATTTAGTGACTTGCTTTTAAGCAATACAATTTGGTAGAAGTGAGAGTGTGTCACTAACAAGGTCATAAAAGGCATGGTTGCTTCCTCCTTACTCTCTCTTTCTCATGATCACTCTGACAGAAACCAGCTGTCATGTCATAAGGGCACCAGAACTGCCCAGTGTAGGGGGCCTTCATAGAAACTGAGCCCTCTGACCAAGATCCATGTTAGTGAGCCATATGACGCATGTTCTTCCTCCAGTCAAGTATTCAGATGACTCAAGTCCTGAATGACATCTTGGACTGAAAAGTCATGAGAGACCTGGAGTCAAAACCCTTCAGCTAAGCTGTTCCAAAATTCCTGACCCACAGATACATAATTGTAATTGCTGTTTTAAGGTACTATACTTTGGGTAATTTATTACATAACAAGCAATATATTGATAACTAATACATCCAATATCATAAAGGTATCAATTATTCACAAATTTATCTCTAGACTAAATACCATCCCAACAGAAAATCCAATATGTATTTTGCCTAAATCATCAAACTTATTCTAAAAGTTAACATATAAATTAATATTCACTTATTCTCCTGAATAAAAATAAAGACAGATGGAAGAACTGGCTTTAACAGATAGAAATGCTTAATACTGGTGCAGGGGTAGATACTAGTAAATAAATCAATAAAATAGGATAGTTATTCCATAAATTCTTAATTATGAGTATACACCTGCTACGCAACAGAGGTGGTAGTACTAGTGGTCAGAGGGGAGAGAATGGGTTTTCAATAAATTGCATGGGGGGCAGTTATGGTCTACATAGAAATAAAAACAGAAAATAGCAAAACAAAATTGGATCCATTCTTGATTTGGGTTTCTCAAAAAACAGACCCTGAAACAAGGATTTGGGTGCACATAGCTTGAGAGATGAATTGCAGGAAGCAGAGTCAGAGACTGAGAAAGTAAAGCAAGGAAAAGAGGAAAGCAAGTAAAGGATGTCTTTATGAATTCATTGTCTCCAGGTACACGAGGGACTCAATCCTCCTGGGAAATCCCTGAGGCATTTAAATGATAAAGATGCAGGGGTATTTATTGACCTCTCCTACCCCTCCCTGGTTGAATGTTGGTTCTAGGGGCAGGTTCTGGTTGTGAATTGCTTGAAACAAACCACCCTAACAATTTGACATAAAATAACACTTCATTATGCTCATGAGTTCTGTAGGCAGAAATTTGGACAGGACAAATTTGGAGATGGTTTGTCTGAGCTTTACAATGCCTGGAAACTTAACTAAGAAGACTCAAATGACTGGGAGTAACTCAAACAGAGGGGACCAGAATCACTGGGAGGCTTCTTTCATCATATCTGGCACTTGATCTGGAATAAGTCAAAGTCTGGCATCCGCTGAGGCTAACAACTCTATTTACTTTGGCCTCTCCGTATGGCTTCAGCTTCCACTTATCCTGAAAGCCTAAAGGTACTTGGATGTTTTAACATTGTAGCTCATGGCTCTAAGAATGAACAAAAGGTAGAATCTGCATGGCTAATGCCAACCTAGCCTCAGAGATCATGTGGCGTCACTTCCACTTCACCAAAGCCAGTGCAGATACAAGGGAAGGAAGATTAGGCCCCAATTCCTGTTGGGAGGAATGTCAAAGAACTTGTGGCCATCTTTAGAAATATAAGAGGTGTCACCTCTCTGGAATTTTTGTCCTACCTGTTTTATAGACTGGTATGTTCACACAGCTAGAGAAAAATCTCAGCATGGAGGTGTCAGTGGTTGAGGCAAACCACTGTTGGCGTGTACAGAAATTGCCCCCAAAAGCTTCCTATGTCCTCTGGGGTAGGAACAATTGGCATGAGCAGGACCCCAACAACTTTCTAGTCCATCCTCTGTGTCACTCAGAGACACCTGTTCCCTACTTTAAGTTCACTACATCCTATCTCTCAATCTTCCAAGTATTGGCCTTTCACAACCTCCAAAATAATAATATCCTAAAACAGGAGTTTAATGAGACAGGGTTAAGTCACTCTTATTGAGTCAATCCTAAGAATGAAATTCATATTAATAACTCCCCTTCCCTTATCCTCATCCAGAATTTCTACTCTTGTAGGCTGCTTGCCTAGTGGAATGGAACTGATCTTCATTCCTACAGGGCCTCAACCTATGGCTACCACCTTGCCATTGTTGGGCCCCTTTATTGCAGTTTCTCACTTACTATTATCACCAGGCATACAAGGACTAAGAGGTACACCAGAGACTCCACAGAGTTCCAGACCTACTTCTCTCTGCCCCTAATATGAAGCGGCAATCCTCGCTTCTCATTTAACTTGCTTCTAATTTACTGGCTAAATTATTTAATATAGTAACTCCTTTTTTGTTTCTTCCTGTTGGTCCCCTGACAAGAGGAGCCCACAGTGATCAGATGGCTGTCATTGTTTAGGGTTCAATTGAATACTACCTCTTACACTGGTAGAAATGTTATACCTTTGGGAACCAGGACCTGTAGTCTAACAGAGCCCAAAATTGTGGCTATAGAAATAACAAATTTGCCAATTGGATCACTTGGACTGATGGCAAGGGAGAGTAATCCTATTCCTATCCCATGGTTTCTGAGACCATATAATTTCAGTATTTGGGAGACAGAAAATAAAATGGCTAATAGTTTATCATAGATACTGCAATTTGAAGGACCACTTTCTAAATTTACAAAGTGTCATCTCCAAGCTAGTATTCTAAACTTTATTAGGCCTATGGCTTCCAGGTGATATATGTGACAGCTACACCTATCCGTCATCATGGAGAGAGAATGGATCCTGTGATAGTGTTCTTATTATTCTATCTCCTTTGATAAAATAGTGGGTTCATTTTTTCTGAAACAACCTTGTACAGCACTTTATACTAATAAACTAGATCCCTCAGACAGTTGTGCTGGCAGAGGCACAGTGAGCAGGGATGGAGACTCTTTCTCAGAATGCGTATGGTTCCAATCAGAATGAATTGCTGCACCTCCCAGAGTGGAAAGGGTCAGATGTAATTTCCATGAACGTTCATCCTCTGTTACATTAAAATCTATTGGCCGACGGTGTAATTTAAATAAATCTTTTGGCTATGCATGATCTTGAAGCATCGTGCATTGGCCATTTAGAAAATATTAACTTGTGGAGTTAAACAGATCTTCTAAATGTTGATTCATTTCATTATAAAATGTTAAAAACATCACATTCTTTAATAAAATTACACATTTTATCAAAAAGTCTAGGTTTGGGAAAGTGGGGAAGTGCCAGGTATAAAGACAAAATTTCCCACAATTCTAACTTCTACTTAAAACAGCAATTTTCATCATTGGCAACAAATACTGTCAGTTGTTTTCCTTGAAATGGCATCTTACTTTGTTAATTTTTGTGAAAATGACTACCAAATAAACAAGTCTGAATAAGCATGTTTTGGCTGTCAGTTATTATTTCAAAGGAAAAGGCAATTTTGTTAAAGAGGCTTGTTCAGCTTTCAATTGAAATAATTGCAGAGGTGCTGTTTCTTGAGAGAACAATCATGCTTTGGTATGCAGCTAAAGCTTTGTGTGTACTTCCTATTTTGTCACATAGAATATTAAAAAGACATGCACTCAAGTATCAAGATTTTTAAAATTACTGATAATTTTGACTGCTTCAAGAGCATCTCTAGGAAAACTGACTTAAAAATTGGCAGTGGAGAATAGTACTGCCTTAATTTTTTGCCAAGGCATCAGCAATTTGATACTCCATTCCTTTGACACTATCAGTGGAAAGTCCAACAAAACAGAATAAGCAAAAATATTATTATTATTATTGTTATTCTTATTAAAATAATTGGACCTTGTGGACTCCCTGAAAGCAGGGTTTGTAGATCACACACTGAGAGCTGCTGCAGTGGAAGCATCATTTCCAAGCTACATGGTACCATTCAAGCCATGTATTAGGACTGGTTCCAAGTGTCTTAATATAATCAATGAGGCAATACATTGATTTTATTGTATCATATTGATTTTTATGTAATTGTTTTGTATGGAAGAGAATCAAGTGAATCATCACCTTTTCACAGTTTTTAAGCAAAGTAAGTCTGATCTACTTTCACAAGGAGGTGGGGGCTTTTTTTGCTGACCTATAGGGTTCAGAGCAATCTAGGAGCTCAGGGTTTTCACATATTTCCACCCTGGACTTTCATGGTCCCATTCTTCTTTATCAACTTTTTTTTTTTAGCATAAAAGACTTGCCATTGCTATTAATTCACCTGTTTCTGAACTCCTGCGATCTGTGCAATCAAATATTAATCCTAATTTTCAGTACATTCTGCCCTCTGGCTGTAGGAGATAAGGGTCTCTTTAAATATCTAATAGAGGCCTTCTGCCTCTCACGACACTCCCTAAGTTAATATTTGAGTGACATGAACCTGTCTCTCTTTTTTCATGCTTCCATGATAGTTAACAAAACCCAGCCAGCTTTACTGTCTTGATTAGCATTATTCTTACATAGTTCAATGTTGGAACTATGGGAGAGCCAGTGTTTCCTCTTCCAGCCGTGCTTCCTCCCAGTACACCATAGGGAGAGCCTAAGTAAATGTGGTGCTGCAAGGTTCCAGTGCCCATTGCCACCCTGCTCATTCCCAGTGATAGAGACTTTGTCACCCGACTAGCAAGTGATCTAGTTGGAGAATTTCATGCTGCAGATCTGTTTTCTAGGACAGTTTGGTTTATAGCCAAAACCAAACCTGAACCAACAATTTGGGGAAAAGTATTTATTTGGGAGGTGATCTCAGATAGCAAGTCAGTGAGTGGGGAAATGCAACAGGGAAGGGAAAAATAATAAATTATCTACACTAATAGAAGACAAACATGCAAATTGACCGTACCTTCACTACACCTTAAGCCATGCCCACCAGCCAATCAGAGTGACTGTATGCAAATTAACCCAACCAAGATGGCGGCCAGCAGCCACGGAGCTGGAGCAAGCAGGAGGCTTGGTTGCCTCAAAGATGGAGGAAGCCAAGCTTTCCGCCTGCCACGGTGGGCTCTGAGCTCCACTCAAAGCAACAAAGTTTCAATTATAGAAGGTAAATAAACCCCAGATACCTGCTTTCAGCCAGCCGTGGCCACGGAGCTAGAGCGAGCAGGAGGCTTAGGTTGCCCCTGGTGATGGAGGAAGCCAAGCTTCCCTCCCACCTGCCCTGGCTGGCTCTGAGCTCCTCTCAAGGCTACAAAGTTTCAATTATAGAAGGTAAATAAATCCCAGAATAAAAACAAAAAGAAAAAAAGGAGAGGCTGGGAGTTTCTGTCGCCAGGGGGCTTGGCCAGCCTAAAAACGGCCCTCAGCCCTTCACCCAAGCTGGCAGGCACCCCAGTGGGGACCCCCACCCTGAAGGGGGTGTGACCAGCTCCAAACAGCCATCAGCCCCTCACCCAGGCTGGCCAGGCACCCCCACAGGACTCCCACCCTGATCTAGGACACCCTTCAGGGCAAACCAGCCGGTCCCCACCCATGCACCAGGCCTCTATCCTATATAATAAAAAGGTAATATGCAAATTGACCCTAACAGCAGAACGACTGGGAATGACTGGTCACTATGACACACACTGATCACCAGGGGGAAGACGCTTAATGCAGGAGCTGCCCCCTGGTGGTCAGTGCGCTCCCACAGGGGGAGCTCTGCTCAGCCACAAGCCAGGCTGCCAGCTGCCAGCACAGAGGTGGTGGTGGGAGCCTCTCCCGCCTCCTCAGCAGTGCTAAGGATGTCTGACTGCAGCTTAGGCCTGCTCCCCACTGGCAAGTGGACATCCCCCGAGGGCTCCTGGGCTGCCAGAGGGATGTCTGACTGCCAGCTTAGGCCTAATCCCCTGGGGAATGGGCCCAAACCAGCAGATGGTCATCCCCCGAGGGGTCCCAGACTGCGAGAGGGCGCAGGCCAGGCTGAGGGACCCCCCCGAGTGTACAAATTTTTGTGCACTGGGCCTCTAGTATATTAATAAGTGGTTTATTACTGTGGCAAGTAGGGCTCAAATCTACTGTAAATTCCCTGAAAGACTGTATTAAACATACTTAATAATTGTTCCCTTTAGGGATGAGGAAGCAACTTTCCTACTCATTCTTTTTCCTCACTGAAGACCATTCCTGAGGTACTGACCTGTCTCTTTCAGCCAACATTATATATGGGCTAAGCCTGGTCCAGCAGTCAGAGCAACAGAGCTTTGAGGAAGCTGACCAAACAAAGCCCATCCTGACAGGCAGATACTTGAGGCAGAAGTCAATGTAGGCCTCCTCTTCACTAAAGCTCTGAGCTGGATTAAGGAATAAGGGTGACTCTGATATCTGTTACAGATCCTAACCTCACATCCACACACAAACAAAATTCAGGAAGATTACAGGCTTAAGTGTGAAAAGAAAAGTTATAAAAATTTTAGAAGACAACCTTATCCTTGTTAGACCTTGTAGTAGGGAGAGATTTCTTTAAAAACATACAAACCATAAAGGAAAATATTCAATAATTTCTCTTCACTCAAAGACACTATAAAAAGAATAAAAATATTACAAACTTAGAGAAGATATTTACAACACATATAAATAGCAAAGAATTATTGGATATATATTTACTGTGAATCGAGAAAGAAAGAAAGAAAGAAAGAAAGAAAGAAAGAAAGAAAGAAAGAAAAGAAAGGAAACCCAATAGAAAAATGGGGCTGGGGGAGAGAACCAGTGAGCAGGAACTTTATAGATAAAACAAAAATGGTCCAAAATCTTTGAAATTATTCATTCTCATTATTAACCAGAGAAAAGAAGATTACCACCAAATTAGCATAAATTAAACTTTCAGAATATATCAGGTATTAGCAAGATAGAGCTCTCATTCACTTTTGAAGGGAATGTAAATTTTGTAATATCTGTGAAATTCAGATTCTATTTCATAGCAGAGTTAAATGTGGGTATTTCCTATGATCTACCAATATCACCTATAAGAATATACTTGAAGAAACTTCTGTACACTAAGATGTGCATGAGATACAGCCTTTAAAAACATTACAGAACTGGAACCAAACCAACTAGTGTCAAGAGGATTTTAAGCCTTGGTTCTTGGCTCTGTTTCTTACTAGTTGGGTGATTTTGGACAGGTACTTAAGCTCACTAAACCTCAATTCCCTCATCAGTAAAATGAGAATAACAGTATCTTCTAACCCATAGGCTTGTTATTGAAATTAAATAACACATGTAATATCCTTCATATGTTCTTTCTTGTCACTTGCTCAATTAATGTTAATAAAATAAATAATTCTTATTTTCATTACAGAGTATCAGAAAGGACTATTTTAAAAGTAGATTATTGCACCTTTTAGTTCCTAAGGGCTTGTTAAATAGCATTTTAGTTTTATTTCTTTCTAGTCATCTAGCTCTAATAATAGAACCTATCCCAAGGCGTTGAGAGAATTGAATGAGGTAAGATAGATAGAAAGGCTTCTTTGCCTGGTGGGGTGGCACATGGGCGGCTACTGTCATTGCTTCTTCTAGTTTATAAGGCTATTCTCTTTGGTTTTAAATGCCATGAAATTTGAGGGTTAGCCTAATTTGTTTCTTATTCTTTTTATTGGCTTTTCTCCTCCCATATTTAATTTTAAATATTTTTTTCCTTAAAGCACCAATATTCTAAACACATTAATTTTATTTGCCTTTTAGACTTCTTTTCTAATAATTTTTTTCCTTTTTGATTGATTTGGATCTGTTTTACATTTCCTAAAGTTCATTTTTTTAAAAAATATTGTTGAATTTATTTTTTTATGATCCTGAATATTAATATTTGGGCCATTTTCCATCAAGTTTCTATTTGAACAGGATCTTTCTTCAAATACTGCTGTTTGACTCATTAATATGGTTTGCAGATCTAGAGTGGCCTGGTCTGTGATTCACAGGTCAGAAACGGGGGCTTGGTGCTGAAAAATTTGTGCAAAATAATATAACATAAAACAAAAAAATAAAATAATAAAATTCCAGAAGTTATTATGAGAAAAATATTCAGAAGTCAATTTAATGAAAAATACTTGATCATCAAAGTATTGATCAACAATATCAGCTGAAATCTACTTAGATGTTAGCAGAAACTTTCACTGTAGTTATGTGCACAGCAATAAAATGCTTTAACATTCAATTTCATTAGCCTTGTTACTCTACATCGGTGGTTCTCAACCTTGGCTGCACATTAGAATCACCTGGGAATCTTTTTTAAATCCTGATTTCTGGGCCTCATCCTCCGGAAATTCTGTTTCTTTGTTACTAATGTTGTGGCCCCACCCCATAACAAAGAAACAGAATTTCTGGAGGATGAGGCCCAGAGATCAGGATTTTAAAAAGATTCCCAGGTGATTCTAATGTGCAGCCAAGGTTGAGAACCACTGCTCTACATGAAGTTGAGGTGCTTTCTATCCTTGCCACTCGAAGTGAGGGCCTAGGGCCAGCAGCATCAACATTATCTGGAAGTTTAATAGAGCTACAAAGTTTCAAATACCATTCTAGAACTGCTGAATCAGAATCTTCAATTAAACAGATCACCAGTCTATTTTTATGCATAATAGTGTTAGCTCAGAGCTAGAGTCAGGTTTGTTTGCATAAGGCACCTTCCTCCTCTTTAAACGTAAGTGAATAAATGGCAGGTTCCCTAACCCATAATAAGAGTGGGGCAAAGAGGCATTTTGGATGATAGCTCCATTAAGTGAAATGTTAAATACAAACAATTACAATTGAATAGCGTATGTGTCCAAATCTCTTTCCCAGCAATTTAATTCTTTGTGGCATTTCATTCCACATGTATTAGCCATGTGTGAGATTATGATTTATTTACACCTACCTCACTTGAATATTTGGTAAAACATTACTTTTAATATACTTTTGAAGCAACAGAGGAAAACATATTTTCATTTACTCACTCACTGAACAAGAATTAATGAGCACCTGTTATGCCCTGTACTAGAGGCTGGGGACACAATGGTCAATAAGACATGGAAACTTTTCTCAAGGTTCCATCTAATGGGGAATCCTATATAATAAAAGCCTAATATGCAAATTGTCCCCTCGACCAGGAGTTCGACTAGGGGATGGGGCCAGTCAACCGCCTGTGGCCCCTCCCCGCAGCTGGCCCAGCCCTGGCTGGGGGAAGGCAGGCCCTGACCTGCAGCCAGCAGCTGCTAGGGACCCTACCCATTCATGAATTGCATGAACTGGGCCTCTAGTACACACGTAAACAGACACTTTTAATGCAGTGGGATAAATGCTTTGACAGAATACCTACAGGGTCAAATGGAGGCACCAGTGAGGGACAGTTCATTCAAAAGGAGGAAGATGAGAAGGTGGAAAGAGGAAAGGACCAAGTTTTTTTAAAAGGACAAATATAAAAATTGGGAGAAGAGAGAGGAAAAGAACATTCCTCATTGGAGATGAGGTGGCATAGCAGAAATTCAGGAAGAAAAAGTATGATTTCATCAGGGACTTTCTAGTAGTCAGGTGCTACTGAAATATCACATGCAAGACAAATAGGAGAGGAGGATGAGGTGGAGAGCCAGCCTGGGCATTTCAAGTCCACATGGAATTATTAAAAATATATATGTTTTATTGATTTTAGAGAGAGGAAAGGAGAAGGAGAAGGAGAGGGATGGAGGAAGAGGGAGGGGGGAAAAAAGGGAGGGAGGATGGGGAGGGAGGAAAAAGGGGAAAGAGAGAGAGAGAGAGAGAGAGAGGGAGAGAAAGGCAGAGAGGCGCAAGAGAAACACTGATTCCTTGCCTCCCATACCCCACCCGGGCCTAATTCACAATCTGGGTATGTGCCCTGACTGGAAATTGAAATGGAAACCTTTTTGTGCATGAGATGGCGCTCCAACCAGTTGAGCCACACCAGCCAGGGCTACATGAAGAATTTTGCAGGGCAGCATTGAAAGGTTTTTAAATAGGAAATCATCCAGTCAGATTATCATTATTGGTGGGACACCCTAGATACAGAGTGGGGGAAGGAAGAAGGATGTGGGAAGTAAACCTAAAGCAGAGAGACCAATTAAGAGGCTATTGCATTCTTGGTGGCAAAGGTTAGAGTTGTTTGATGGTGAGATGTCAGCTTCACAACCAGGCAGAAGGGCAAAGGTAAGAAGAACCCCCAGAGACTGAAGACGCCTACACACTTTCTCTACAACCTTCTTCATGTCATATTTCACTTTTCAGAACAATATTGCAATCACTGCTTTAAATGAACAAATTCTCAAGATACCATCCTCCTTCATCTATCCATTTTACTGTAAAAAAAAAAATGAAACAATTAAATCCTTTATTATACAAGCATCTTGAACAGAGATCAAATGTAATTCATCCCAGATGCTGTCAGCTAATTAAAGTATTTGTACCACAGATTCCTCAGCTTTTTACACAACTTTGGAGGAGTACTTGGGTCTTATTCCAGGAGACAAACAAATCAGTTTCCATTTATCCTTATTTAATTTGTGCCACTTTACCAGTAATTTAGTACGGTGCTGTGGTTTCAAGCTTCATATTTACCCTAGAAGTTAAATGTGCACCTTCGGAAAACTGCCTGCCAATAAAAAGGACATTACACATGAAAGCAACGGTTCTCAACCTGTGGGTCGCAACCCCTTTGGGGGTCGAACGACCCTTTCACAGGGGTCGCCTAAGACCATTGGAAAACACATATAATTACATATTGTTTTGTGATTAATCACTATGCTTTAATTATGTTCAATTTGTAACAATGAAATTGGGGGTCACCACAACATGAGGAACTGTATTAAAGGGTCGCAGCATTAGGAAGGTTGAGAACCACTGCAAAGAAACTTTTAAACTGGGATGAACCGTTTCTCCTCCTCCCTCTACAACCTACTTTCTGTCTTATCATTATTCCCCTCCTCACACTGCTATCCACTTTGCTCTCTGATCTCAACCCAGTGGGAACTGAGATACTGGAGGAAGACATGTATTTCTCCCCAGTTTTACAGCATCATAGAAGCTTAAGTGATAGGTAAATCAAGGAAATATAAGTCCTTAATATGCAGAACTAATTTCCCAGGTTCCTAGTGAGAAACTCACTAGGTTTTGTGGTCCATCTTCATCTGAATAATAGCACATTCTCATCTAGAACTGGCAGGGCTCAGAACTCAGCTGGAGAGATTTCCACTGAACTGCTCATTCTGCTTACAGGCACCAAATATTTGAGTCTCGTGCAGGCAAATTTAGCATTGTTTACTTTTAACAAAAATTTATTGGGTACCTCCTGTATGCAGGATGCTACTAAGTAATTGGGGGAGAATACAAATTCTTTCAGTATTTCTTCTAGCCTGGTGCTGGACTCATGGGTCTCAGGGATGAAAGGGTCCTCAGCCAATTCATAAAACCCTCACCTATTCCCTTTGTCACGATTATCCCCAAACTTCTATTTCCAATTCCCCCTATTCCACTCTCATTTCTGATTTGTCTTACAGAAGATCATATTTGACCTAACTTACATTACTTCCTTGTTATTTTTTCCTGAATTGTAAGATCTTTCTTGACCTTAATGTTCTTATGATTTGATATTATATATACTTTTTTGGATTCCAATGAATGTCTTTATTATAAGATCTCTAAAGTTTACCTTAAAAAGTAAGTTTTCATTTAATTGACAGTGGAAAATATATCTCCAGGGTTCACAGTATAAAAAGTAGACTTTGAATAGCATATGTAAAGTTGGGCAATGCTATGCTTCTTCAACACGTTCTATGAGTTTCACTAAAACCTCTAACAAAATATGATATGAAGAGGTCATCTGCATCAGTTTCTGTCCTAGAATCTCAGCTCATCATGGTGGTACATCCAGAGTAGATGGGAGAGCGGCGCTTGTTCATTGATTGATTGACTCTTGTGTGAGCTATCCTTATTCAGGGCTCACGCAGATCATCTCTCTGTTTTTGCCTTTAAATTGTCAGGAAGTATTGCAGCAGCAACACTCAGTGGCATAGCAGGGCATCTTAGAGTACACCAATAAGGGGTTTTCTTCTATTGCCAAAGCACATGAAGACCTAATCCTCCTCCTTCACATGCACTGCATTCTTCCTCAGCTGTCCACATATGAGTACCCAGGATCCATCTCTTACCTCCTGCTAAGGATCTTCATAACCCAACCCAATTAGAAGCCAGAGGGGCACAGGAAGAGCATGAGGATGTGATTTAAACAGGAAACCACCTGGGACAGGGGCCATTTTGGAGAAGAATGGAAAGTGAATCAAGACAGTCAAATGGAATATATCTGACATGCTCTTCATCTGCTTATTTATCTTTGAGTGCACACATTAAAAAAAAATTAGCAAAAATTAAAGCCAAAGCCCAATAATTTAATACTTGACACAAAAAATAATTTGTCCACCAATTAATTCAGCCATGTACAAGGCACTTGGTAGGCACTGAAAGCAACACAGATATGTACTAGTATAAGGAAAGGCCAGCAGCACAGATATGTGTAAGGAAAGTTAGCTGTTTTCAGGAAGCTTATAGTTAAATCATAACATAAAATAGTGTTTTTTTTCTTAGAAAGCAAAATGTCAAGAGTAGGTGCTGGGGTCTTATCTGCATCTATTAGGGTTCAGGAATCTGGAGAAAGGGCTGTGACGCAAATTAATAAAGAGGCTAGAGAAGAAATATGAATTTGGAAGGCATTTTGGGGGAGCCAGAGGTGGCTTAGTTCTAGTAACTAAGTTCTTTGAATCTCCAGGCCCAAGGCTTTTTATTCCCACATTTTGTCCTATAGCAAAGCAGATATACATATCAAAGGTAAGGTTTGGTAAACAGTAAAGTATTATGAGGTTGGGGGAACTGCCCTCAGCTGTCTGGCAGCAGGCAATAATATGTAGATCTTCAGCCCTGCTGAAACCCCAAGGTTCATGAACCTTTTGATGAACTTCTTGCATTTATGACCTGCTGGAATTAGCCTCCAGCACATCCCCCTTCTTTGATTTAATAAGAATGTATGTCATTTGCAGAGCTTGGGTCCTCTTAAGATTTTTAAATTAAATGGAAAGGATAGAGTTCTATCATGTTCTTTTAAATTGCTGCCAGGCATCAAAGGAATCAGTCTGCAGTAAGCTCCTTTCTGGGCCAGCAGTTCTCTGAGTCCCCTTTTCAACCACTGTCTCTTGTGACATGACAGCAATGATAGTCTAGTTCTGGATGGTGGACAAATGGTGGCAATGCTGATCCAACCTTCTTTGGCTTGGTCCTGGGCAACCTGCAGCGATGCACAGCTGCTGACCGCCAGCATGGCAAGGCGTCGTCACCATCCCCCATCTCTGGACGGTTTCTCCTCTCTCCTCAGCGTGTTGTTTCTCCTCTCTCCTCAGCGTGTTGCTTGGGGCCACTGCTGTCTGTGGCTGGAGTAGTCTGGTTAGTTCCCCTCTTGGATCCATTGTTGCAGGAATCCACACGGGGTTGGAGGAGTTTTCTGGAAATACACAAGCATATTCTCGACCACAGGTTAGTAAAGGGATCCTTTCTATAAACTAGACTCGGGATCTTTTCATTTTGCCAAACCATTTTCCTTTGGCTTATTCTGACACCATGTGTGTTTTGCCATCAGCATTACAAGTGAAAAAAATTTTAAAGTAAAACATTTAAGTAATTAAGGCTTGATGTAATTTACTTACAGGAGATTATTTCACTATCCTCCCTTTTTTTGTTTTAAATATTATTAAGAGGCTTTTGGAAATTTTGCAATGCAGTCTTGATAGCTTTTAATTTCAATTCTTTGCACAGAAATATGACTGCTCTGGATTCATTGTATTATAAGTGGCTTTATTATGAGATAAACCATCAGTAAAAAATTTAGTTAATGTTCTAGGAATAGGTTCCTGCCTAGTACAACTAAGTTCCCCTGAATATTCACTTATTTTAATTTGCCAACTTAAATTAGTCTGAAATAAGGCTTATTTTCTAACTTCATTTGTCCTTGGGTGTTGACAGTAAGTGACACTAATTAAATTTCTGCTATTAGTCTGAGTAATTTTACATAAGCTTTGTTTAAGGAGGCAAAAACACAAATTACTTACTTTTCTTTTTGAGGCCTAATACATTAATTTTTAATCATAGTTTTCCAGACATTTGAAGGAAACCTCTCTTTATTTACTTCCAGAGTAATTTCTAGGCCACCTTTAGAGAGTTTCTTTTAAGAACCTTTTTCTTTCTTTTACACCAGTGGTTCTCAACCTTCCTAATGCCGCGACCCTTTAATACAGTTCCTCATGTTGTGGTGACCCCCAACTTCATTGTTACAAATTGAACATAATTAAAGCATAGTGATTAATCACAAAAACAATATGTAATTATATATGTGTTTTCCGATGGTCTTAGGAAACCCCTGTGAAAGGGTCGTTTGACCGCCAAAGGGGTCGCGACCCACAGGTTGAGAACCGCTGCATTAGAGAGTCTCCCTGTGAGAGTGTTAATAGCTCCACCCTCTCTAGCTGCGGAGTCTCTCCACACCAAAAGTGGTGGATCTGGCGGGGCCTTAGGTATTACAGATTTTTGATCCCCGATATGAATTAGGCATTTTGCAATTTGAACAAGAACCCACATAGTTAAAGATGACAACAGCTGTCTTTTTCCTTGAGCCTGATTTAAAAGAGTACCTTACGACATTTTAATTTCTTTATCCTTGAGCATGGAAGCTAAAAATTTACAATGATATTTTTGCCTTTTGGTCAAATCCTTCCCCATTATAGTCTGGTTTGAAACAAAAGACTTTCCTGCCCACTCTGGTTTACAAAATCCAAAGCTTGGTACGGGCTTTACACGCAGTGAATCTTCCCACCTTTACAGGTGATTAACTTCTTTTCTTCACTCTGGAGAATCTTTTTCTCCAGATATCCTTGCCTCAGGTGCTATTAATGCGGGGGACCGGGAGGGGGCCCTTATCCTCATCTGTTAGGGTTCAGGAATCTGGAGAAAGGGTTGTGATGCAAATTAATAAAGAGGCTAGAGAAGAAATATGAATTTTGGAAGGCATTTTGGGGGAGCCAGAGGTGGCTTAGTTCTAGTAACTAAGTTCTTTGAATCTCCAGGCCCAAGGCTTTTTATTCCCACATTTTGTCCTATAGCAAAGCAGATATACATATCAAAGGTAAGGTTTGGTAAACAGTAAGGTTGGGGGAACTGCCCTCAGCTGTCTGGCAGCAGGCAATAATATGTAGATCTTCAGCCCTGCTGAAGCCCCAAGGTTCATCAACCTTTTGATGAACTTCTTGCATTTATAACCTGCTGGAATTAGCCTCCAGCAAGTAGGTAAAACTTGGACAGTAAGGTCCACACTCAAATGAAAATTAGAGCTCCTAAAATCAGTAATTCATCTTTATTAGCCAAAAGGATTTGCCAATTTACAAGTAGATGAAGTAAATGAAGAGATGAGTATTGTTGTTGGGGGGGATCTTGGACCATAACAGATCCAGCAATGTTCCTGAGCCCTGCATGGTGATCACTGGAGGGCTGTGGCTCATCTTTAATCTCTTGCTTTATATTCTCCTTCATTTATCCTCCTTATAAATTAAAAAAATAATTATGTTCCTTGGTTTTCAACATTTCTTTAGATCTGGGTATTAATTCTTTATGATACTACATGAAATGAAACTCAAGGATAAAATCAATCTATGGACTTTGCTTGGAAGTCTCCCATGAAGTGAAAAACCACCCCTGCTTTCCTTTAAGTTCGGCCTCATTATGTTCCTGACTACTAAGAAAGACAAAAGGGAACCACCTCTTCACAAAACAAGCACATGTTAAACAAGTAACTACTTCTTCACAAAATAACCATATGCCTACATACAGCACATCTTCTTGCACACTATTGCAAAGAATGACTTTACATTCAATTTATTTTTCACCAAGCATCTCATTTAAGGATGATGTTAACTTACTTATGATCCCTCCTTAGTATGATTTTTTATCCAAGATCAATGAGTAACCTACTGGCATAGTTGTTCATATTTTAAATGTAAGTCAATGGAGAAAGCACTATAATTCTTATATGAGATGGCCTTATAGACAATCATCTGGTAGAAAGAGGAGGGAAAAGTAGGGGCAGGTCAGTGTTAGGGGTATCACAGCATTGTTTTTAGTTAGTTATTCAAATATTATTGAAAATAGATTAATGGTCCATATCAAAGAATAATGGCCTGATGGAGACAAAAGTGGGATGGGAAATGCCTGCCCAAACCCAGTTCAGATGTGACCATTACCAGGCCATACAGCTATATGGAGAAGGGAGAATAAAAACATGAGCCATCTTTGTCAAATGATAATCAATGAGTTTTCTTGGACTGATCAGATAACTGAGGTCTCAGGACAAATTGCCACCCTGAAATCTGGAGAGAAACAGACAAATACAGTGAATCACAGCTAAGAACAGACTGATTAGAACAGAAGCTGTTGGATCCATAAACTGGTAGAAACACTTAAATGGTAATTTTGATGAATTGCTTGAGGCTAAGTGTGGTCTAGCATGAGAGTGAGACACTTCTAGGGGCAGCAGTTCTAGGTGGTGTGCCACACTTTTGTGGATTTTACTTGAAGATATTCAGTTATGGATGATGAAGAACCATAAAAAACCGTTCATATTTTAAGAAAAAAGTAAAACTTAAAATATGACTAGAGCATTCTCCATTACAAATTCATGCTCACTAAGGGAAAAGGCTACCAGAACCTTATCTGAGGTGAGGGAATAGATATTATTCACCTTCAGCCTTCTATAAGCCTTTCTATCTCACTTAAGAAGGAAAAAAGCTGGGGAAACACTTGTGAAGGTTACACCCCATCTCTTTAACAAATGCTGAACTTCAAAATATAAGATAAGTCCTGGGTATAAAAAAAATGCTGCTGAACAAGTTGATATTCATATGCAAAAAATAAAAAAAAAATGAAGCTGCTAGCCCTAGCAAGTTTGGCTTAGTAGATAGAACTTGGACTTGTAGACTAAAGGGTCCCGGGTTTGATTCCAGTCAAGGGCACATGCCTCAGTTGCAGCCTCTATCCCAAACCCTGGTTGGGGCTTATGTGGGAGGCAACCAATTGATGTGTCTCTCTCACATCAATGTTTCTCTCTCTCTGCCTCTCCCCCTCCCTTCCACTCTCTCTAAAAATCAGTGGAAAAATATTTTCAGGACCAGCCAGCATGGTTCAGTGGTTGGGCATCAACCTGCGAACTAGGAGGTCATGGTTCAAATCCTGGTCAGGGCACATGCCTAGGTTGTGGTCTTAACCTTCCAGTGTGGGAAGTGCAGGAGGTAGCTAATCAATGATTGTCTCTCATTATTGATGTTTCTATCTCTCTCCCTCTCCCTTTCTCCCTGAAATCAATAAAACTATATTTTAAAAATATATCCTCAGGTGAGGATTAAACAAACAAAAAAGAAGTTGCTAGCTAGAGACCTATGCCTTTCATAAAGTAACTCAACTTGATCATAGATCTAAATGTAAAATGGAATACCACAAAACTTCTAGAATAAATCATAGAAGAAAACCTGCATGAACTTGGGTTTGGCAATGTTTTTAGAAGTGACACCTAAAGCATAAACCATGCAAGAAAAAACACTATAAATTAGACATTATAAAAATTTTAAAAGTTTCACTCTTCAAAAGTCACTGCTAAGAGTATCAAAAGTCAAGACACAGACTGGAAAATAATATTTGTAAACCATATATATGAAAAAAGACTTGTATCAAAGTATATAAAGAATTCTTAAAATACAATAGGAAAACAGAAAATTTAAAAATGGGCAAAATATCTGGACACTTTGGCAAAAATATGCAAATGAAAAACAAGCACATGAAAAGATGTTCAACATCATTTGTCATTAGTGAATTGCAAATTAAACAACAATGAGACACCATTACACATCTATTAAAATGACTAAAATCCTAAAAAATATATAATAAAACAAAACAGACATTACCAAATGCTGGTAACAATTCAGAGCAATGGGATCTCTCAGCCATTGATAGTGTGGATGCAAAATGTTACAGCTACTTTGAAAGACAGTTTGACATTTTTTTTTTTACACGAAACTAAACATACTCTTCCTAAGTATGTAACCCAACAATAACACTGCTAGGTATTTATTCAGTTGATCTAAATACTTATGCTCATGCAAAACCCTACATGCAGATACCTATAGCAGCTTTATTAATGTTAGGTTAAAAACTGGAAGCAATTAAGATGTCCTTGAATGGGTGAATGGATAAACAAACTGGTTATGTTCATATAATGGTTATTATTTAGTGATTTTTTAAAATGAGCTATCAAATCATAGACATGGAAAAACCTTAAATGTATATTGCTAAATGAAAGAACCCAATCTAAAAGTCTACATAATGTGTGATTCCAATTATATAATACTAGAGGCCCCGTGCATGAAATTCGTGCACGGGTTAGGGTCCCCAGGCTTGGCCAGCGATCAGGGCTGTACGGGGCCTTCTGGCTGCCGGCCAGGGCCTCCCTTCCCTGGCTGCTGGCCAGGGCCTCCCTTCATCCCACACTGTCCCCTGGTGGTCAGCACATGTCATAGCAAGCAATCAGTCCCGGTTGAACTCCCATGGGACAATTTGCATATTAGGCTTCTATATATATATAGATTCTGAAAAAAAAAATCAAACCTATTTATAAAATGATCAGTGGCTGGTAGAGGTTGGGGGAAGGGAGATGAATGAACAGGTGAGATACAGGGGACTTTTAATGCAATAAAATTATTCTGTTTAGTATTGTAATGGTGGTTGCAACACATTATGACCTTTCCAAAATCCATAGAACTTCACAACACAAAAAGTAAAACCTAATGTATGTAGTTTAAAAAAATTATTTAGGATGTTGAAGAATCCAAGGGAGGATTGCCAACTGAGAAGAGAATCTAACTGTATTACAAATGTATGAAACAGCCTAACTGAAGGAATCAGAGGGAAAGGTGCTGACCTATGTAACTTTGAAATGAGTGGAATCTATAAGATTAAAAGCAAAAGGAACCGAAAACAAGATACTGTGCTGTAGTTTATAAAGTTGTCTCCCGTAGTGTACAAATTAATAATTCTGATACTGCTATACATATATACTGGAGTTGGGCAATTAAGTAAATGAATAGTGGAAGATGGAAATCAGGTTTCTCCCTTTTGGAGAGAGAATTTACAAGTAAGAAAGAGGAGGGGGCTAGAATGATCCATGGGGTAATGAATTAGAATTAGAGGCATCTGTATGAACTCATGTCTAGCTTAACATTAATAGAGGTAGTTAAACATAGTTTTATGTAGAGGATTTACACAATATACATATGGGTGTAACAGTTTAATATATGCACTAATATTTCCTTGCTCTGTCAACCAAGAGAGAATAGAATAAATGATTCTATTATTTCTATTGAGAATAGAAGCAAAAGCACGCCTAGCACTCAGATCTTGGTTTCCAGTATCAGTTTCCAACAAAAAGAGCAAGGGCTCCTTTGGATAAATAGCTTATTTTAGGACTTGGGTGGCAATACGGAAGGTGAATGGGAGTATGTTGTAATGCTAGAAAATGCTCAAACCCCCTAAACACAGTGATGGGGGTAGGTCAAGGTAGACAAGAGCCAACTGAAAGTGTCCCCAATGGCCAAAGCCATGACAACCCAAGCAAGAAAATAAAGCAGTATTGTATTATGACCCAAAGGATAAAATAATAGCCATAAGTCAATATTTATAAAAGTGATGATTGAATAAATAAATGGAGAAGAAAACACAAATCTTCTGTGAAGAAGTGTTCCAAATAATTTATGTAAAAATTCTTTCTTCAAGGGGTGTAGCATAACTCCCCACTCCTTAAATGTGGCCCGTGCATAGCGATTTCTTTCCAAAGAGTACAGCAAGAAATAAAGGGAAAGGCAATAACTTTCTAGTAGAGAAACCTAACAAATACTGCCTGAGCCAGGTGATCAAGTTTGACAACAGTAATATGCTGCTATCATGTATCCTTGATTTTCATGTGGTGAAAAATGGACTTTACCATTGTGATCTTCTTTTAAATAACAATAAATCCAGTCTCATGGTGAGAAAATTATATTACTATAATTTTTTAGACACCGTACAAAGCACCTGTTATCAAGGTCATCAATACAAGGAAAATCCCAGAAACTGCCACAACCACCAGAAGCCTAAAGATACTTGACAACTACATATATTATGATGTCCCAGATGGGCTCCTGGAACAGAAGTAGGACATCAGATAAAACTTAATGAAATCTAAATAAACTATGAATATAGTTGATAATAGTGTATGTGCATTAGTTTATTAATTATAACAAATGTATCACATCAATGTAAATCAGGAGAAACTGATATGAGGCATATGGGGATTCTGAATTATCTTTCCAATTTTTCTGTAATTCTAACACTGTTCTAAAAATAAGGTCTATCAAAAATTTTCATGGTGCCCTAACTGGTTTGGCTCAGTGGATAGAGCATTGGCCTGCAGACTGAAGGGTCCTGGGTTCGATTCTGGTCAAGGACATGTACCTTGGTTGCGGGCACATCCCCAGTAGGGGGTGTGCAGGAGGCAGCTGATCGATGGATGTTTCTCTCTCATTGATGTTTCTAACTCTCTATTCCTCTCCCTTCCTCTCTGTAAAATCAATAAAATATATTTTAAAAATTTTTTTCATGGCAATTTACCATATTACTGGACTAAAAAAGAAAAGCATACACTTATCTAAAAAAGATGTAGAAAAACAGTTTGACAAAATTCAATACCCTCCCTTATAAAACCTCTTAGAAAAGTAGAAATATAAGAGAATTTCCTCAACCTAATGAAGAGCAACAAGGAAAATCCTCCTCCTAAGGTAATATTTAACACTAAAAAATAAAATATTTTTTTTCTAAGATCAGAAATAAGGCCATAATGACTATTCTTACCATTTCTGTTCAACACTGTTCTCAAAGTTCTAGATAGTTTATTAAGGCAAGAAAATAAATAAAATACATCTAGATTGGCACAAAACCTGTAGATGTGTCTTCATTCATAGACTACCTGATCATCCAAATAAAAAATCCTAGAGAATTTATAAATATGCTACTATAACTAATACATAAGTTTAGCATGTTTATAGGATATAAAATTAATATACAGAAACTAATATGTTTCTATATACTGGTGATAAACAACTGAAAATTGAAATAAAAAAATACAATACTGTTTGTAATAACATATAAGGTATTAAATATTTATGGATAAATTTGGCAAATGATGTGTATTCTGCAAACTACCAAACATTGTTGAGAGGAATTAATGAAAATAAAAGAAATATTCTCTAAATTGATATACCTATTCAATGTAACTGCAAACAAAATCCATCTGGATTTTTTGTAGAAATTGACAAGCAGTTTTCTAAAATTTATATAAAAATGAAATAGGTGTAGAATAGCCAAAACAACTTTGAAAGAGATTACCAAACTTGGAGGGCTTGTACTACCTGACTTCAAGACTTATTTTAAAACTACGGTGGTCAAGACAATATGGTATTAGTGTAAAGATAGGTGATAATTCATTGGAATAGAATAGAATGTTCAGCTAAAGACATACACATATGTTCAATTCATTTTTTAAAAATTTGCCAAATTTGTAAATCTTTTAAAACAAACTGTTATATAATCTTTTATAACAAAGTGTAATTGAACAAATGGATATGCATATGCAAAAAAGTCCTTAAATATAATACATAAAAATTAACTTGAAATTGATCATGGACCTAAGTATAAGAGCCAAAATGTAAAAAGTTGAGAAGAAAACATAAGAGAAAAGACTCTTACTTAACCATGTTCTTGTTTAAAATTTCTTAAATATTAGACAACATTTAATACCATAAATCAGGGGTGAGTTAATTAAATGTTTGACCAAATATAGCAGGCTAATTTTTAAGTTGATAACTTTATATGGCCTACGAATGCTGTTATCCAAATGGCCTTTGGCAGAAAAAGGTTCTCCACCCCTCCTATAAATGGACTTCTAATAACATAGATAAGAAAATGTAAAGCAAGCCACAGACTGGGAAAACATTTAAAAACACGTATCCAAACATGATTTGTATCTAATATATATGAAGAACTCGTACCACTCAAAAAGAAGACAATCAAGAAGTGCATTTTATAATGGGCAAAAGATTTGCTCAGACACTTCATCAGAGAGGATATACGGTACAGATGACAAACATATGGACGTTCCTGTCAGCATTATCAAGTAGGGAAATACAAGTTAAAATTAAAAGGAGATACCAGTATACTGCTACTAGATTGTTTAAAATTAAAAACATTGACCAACCAGAATAACTACAAGTTTCATACCCTAGGAGTATAAACTGATATAAGCATTTTGGAAAAGGTTTTGGTTGTTTTTTTTTTAAAGTAAATTATATGACCTGACCATTCTATTTTAGATATTTATCTAAGAGAAATGAAAGCATATTTTCATAGAAAACTTGTTCATAAATGTTCATAGCTTTATTGTAACAGCCCAAACCTGGAAATAACCTAAATGCCCATCAGCAAGGAGATAATTAAATTGAGATATAACTATACAATAATACTGCTTGTCAATAAAAAGAAATGGCCTGGCCCGTGTGGCTCAGCAATTGAGCATCAACCCAGGAATCAAGACGTTGCAAGTTCAATTTCCAGTCAAGGCACATACCCGGGTTGTGGGCTCCATTCCCAGTAGGGGGTGTGCAGGAGGCAGCCAATCAATGATATTCCTCTCTCATTGATGTTTCTATCTCTCTATCCCTTGCCCTTCCTCTCTCTCTAAAAATCAATTTAAAAACAAGAGATTAAAAAAATATATATGAAGTGGCATATTACAACATGGGTGAATCTCAAAATAAATACACTGAGTGAAAAATATGAGTATGCATACTTCATAACTGTTTATATAACATTTTGAAAAAAGAAAAATAATCCACAGTGGTGGAAATAAGATCACTGGTTGCCAGTGGAGGTCAGGTGGGGTTTGGAAGGGTGAGAAGAAGGGCTAACAAAGAAGCAGGAGGAATCTTTTGGGCATGTGGATGTGTCATCTTGATTGTGGTGATAGTTTCAAGGAGATACACATTTGTCAAAACATCAAATTGTACACTTTATATGTGCAGTTTTATGTCAATTAGTCCTTAGCAAAGCTTTAAAGAAAAAAATAGATGTTTTCTTTATCTCTGCATAGACTTGTTATCAATTTGAATTGCTATTACTTATTTGCTCATATTTCCCTTTTATAGACTCTAAGCTCCTGAAGTAAGGAATTCATTCTATTTTTGTTCCAAGCGTCTAACATTGGGATTATTTAATGTAAATATAACAAACAACATGCAAGAAGAGTATGAATTGATCAATGAGTACGTAATACTGACCATGTGGTATGCACTAGGTAGGGTCTTTAGAAAATTTATCCAAGTCTTATTTGAGATGATAATATCTTAGAAAATGAAAAGAAAAAAAAGCTAGATTTGTTAATAAATCTGGAAATGTACACTAGAGTGGAATTAGCAAAAGGAACCATGCACTAATTGAAAAACTTGACCATAACAATATTTTAATTCTTAATGTTAGCAATTTTTTTCTTGGCACAGTTGACCCAGCTTGATATGTATGTATCTTAGATTAAATAAACCAACATGAAATAAGACCCCACTTCTGATGTCACAACTTGAGGGAGTTGAATGTGGGTGCAAGTTCCTCTGCCTGGGACTTGACCCCTTTGGGCCCCGAGAGTTGGAAGAACATACGAGGGGCCATAGGTAGGTGGGACATGCTTTATTGTGGACAAAGCAACCAACAACCTGCTGGTCAGTGGCACCTTATGTACTCACTCAAACAAAAGAGGCCTCGTGCCAATTACTGACATCTGTACTACATTAACATAAGTAGGTTTTATAAGGGTGCATCTGAACAGTACGTATAGTATAGCGCTACTACTGAGTCATTGCCCTCGTGCATGCATAGGTCAAAGGGGCCTTTAACATAGTAATACTGCTGTGTCATTGCCTGCATGCATGCGTATGGCAAGTGGGCCTTTAACCTCTGGCATACTCTGGTCAGGGCCCTCACAGTGGGCTCTTGAGAATCAGGCTGAATGGGGCTGGGCAAGATAAGGGGACTCCTAGGAGATTTCGTCTGGAGTAGGAACATACTCATTTGATTCTTGGAGTTTTCCTCTTTGTTCAGTGGCTAATTAATAGGCCTTTTCATTGTTTAAGATCCTAGAGTTCAGCATCTGATAAGTTGGTTGATGTGGTTGCATTAAGAAAGCTTAGGATAACCTCCCTTTTGATCCCCACCTCTAACTCTCTCTACATGCACATTAATTTCTTTAGGTACCTGTCAGAAACACAAGCATTGTACTGTGTGCTGTGGGGAATATGTGGAGGTACTGTGCTGAAGGGATTAATAGTCTAATTAGAAAGAGAAAATATCACAACATGGCAATAGTAGCCAAACCACCAGGAAGTGGTAGTTACCAAAAAAGTAGGAAAGACAAAGTTCATAGGTAGGATTTACTTTTCAGGAAAACTTCAGAAAAAGGGTAGTATTTTAGATCAATAATATAGGATTACAATAGGCTGAGGGGTGAACAAAGAATGCCGAGAGGTGAGGTGACAAGGTTTAGAAGGGGAAATAGGATGGAAAAGAAAAGAAAATTAACAAAAGTAAACAATCTACGGAATAAAATTGAACCTTGCCTTTGGGCAAACATTAAAACAACATCTAGTAGTTTTAAAAGGAAAGAACAATTTAAAAACCCCAACTCAATTATTTTTTATTCTTCAAACCAGCTTATATACATATATAGTGATTGTTTTTAATTCATACGTTATATCTTGAATACTGGTGTCACAGTTCTCTAAAATTTAATTGGTGATGCATAATCCTGAGAGTAGAGATGATGATTCTAAAAAACTAAGTTCACTAATTGAATTCTATATGAGGGGGCTTTTAGTGAATCTACTTGGGAAATGGCTTAATCAGGTGATTGAAAATAGTAGTTTATACTAAAGTTACATATGTATGTATATACTAGGGATGGGTTTGTCAACTATGCAGACAAAGGGCTATTAATCAGATTGACTAGTTGATATTTGTCTATGCTACAACTGATCATATACAATAATCTAATTCAAAGAACTCTAATGCCAGTATACAATAAATTATAAAAAATTAACCACTTGAGATGTCTGAATCAGCTCAGGAAGTTTAAGCCCATCCAACATGCAGTTCCCAAATCCTCAGCTGAAGGTAGTTGACCATGTGGAATAAACTGACTCCCAAGAAAGGATGGACAGCTCCTGAACAATTTCGATATCAAAATTCACATTACCCTTCTGAAATTGTCTTCCTGTAGCTATAACTCCTTGAAATAGAATGCCACTTTTATAATGACAACAAGATTTGAGGGAGGGGGCATTCTGACACTACAGTAACCTAAAAATAGAAACAAAATTGAACACTGGTAAAGGAAACTGTTTGCATTTCACAAGGAATTCTACATTTCCCATGGATCCACTAAGCGCAGGAAACATCTTCAGAAAACACCTCTTTTTTAGTACAAGGGATGTAAATTATAACAAATCAAATGGAGTGCAAATGACAAAGTCACTTAAAAGTACTTCTGTGATTAAATAGTTGCCATTCAAACTATATTGTGACTGCTTTTAATAAATGACACCTTGAGTGAAAAGTGTTTTATTTCTATAGAACTTTTATGCAAAGAAAGCATGCTTTTGCACCTCACTCTAGAGAATACTAGAATAAGAGCACACTTATATATGAGAGAATTCATATAGTTGTAGAGCAAGAAGTGATCTTAGAGATCATCTAGTTCAAACACCTTGTTTTACAAATGAGGAGACCGGCTTAAAGGTCAGAGTGAGATTGATGTTTAAGGAAGATTAGTCTGGCAGCACTGAGATGACATTGTGGGGGGGTCTCAGAGGCTGGTCTGGGTAGGCCTGGGTCAGCCTGGGTTGTTTTATCCCATGGTTGGAAGTACATGACATCAGAAGGATGACTGTGAATTAGAGCTCAAGTTAAGACAAAAGGGGCAGAGTCTGGCATCAATTCCAGAGGAGCAATGGGAAAAGATGCCATTGCTGAGATAAGAACATTCTGGGAAACAGACTTGAAGGCTCAAAAAGGAATTGGATGGAGACCAATACCTACAAAGCAAGAATGCCAAGGACACAATGTTTTATGAGATTTCTCTCTGATGTGGAAGAAAACTTGGCATCCAGTTGGAGGTTCAGACTTGGACTACAAATAATAATGCAACAAAATTGAAAAAAAATTGAGTAATAATATTGGTCTCTTAAAACACCTGATAAACTCTCATTGGATTTTCTTTTTTATTTTGAATTTATAGAAAGCACTCCCTCTTGTTGTTATTTTCCTTCTTGTAGTATTTTTGGTTACCGCTTTCTGAGGCCTTAAAACAAGTAAAAAGGGGGTTTATGGGCTTAGGAGTAGACAAAGTGAGATTTGATTCCTGGCTTTGATGCTGGCCAGGCAAATGACTTTGGACAGATTACAAAGCTTCCTTGAGCTTAAGGTTTTTTCATCCGAAAAATGGAGATGACAGTATCCTCTAATTCAAAGGGGTGTTTTGGGAACAATTTATCGAAACTTCCCAGCACAGAATATGCCTTCAATAGTGTTTTCTATAATGCTAGATTTGTTTTACAAAATTATATATTTTGAAGAATATTTCCTAGTTTTGCTCTTCCTTAGGATAGCTTTACTCATCCACTAAGTGCTAACCTTATAATTTAACTCTCAGAGAGATACCATTGTCTATAAGTTCTGGGACCTATTACTTTATCCCTCTAAGTACATGGCTGCAAATTACAGAGTGATCAGTATAACCCGAGGGTTTGAGATATGTATTATTCTTTCATCATCGTAGCTCTTAGTTATTTAAATCCAATCATTAATATGTACTTGATAACCAAATGCTCAAGGAATGGAAGAAACCAGCCAAGAAGGAAGATTCAAGGGGCTATCTCTCCATGAAAAGTACTGGAGATTCTTAACTTACCATGTAATGAAATAGCTAATCCCACAGTCAGGGACATTTATTCCTTTCCTAGTAAACCAAAGGTTAAAAAGGATTATGATTATATCTGCACTTCAGCCCCATAGCATTGTGAAAACAAAGAAAAATTAAGGAGAAGGTTATTATTTTTTTATTATCCTAGAAGTTCAATACACCTTTCACTGGATTCACAAAGTTTGTTTGGCTGTCTCTTTTTTCTTAAGTTTTCAGACATGCAATCTGAAGGAATATTGACAGTCTAAATGGAAATAACTGTCTTTGTGGAAATAATAAAATAATTGGGCTACCTAAACCTAGAGAGATGATTTAAATGACACTAGAGGCCTGGTGCACAAAAATCTGTGCACTGGGGGGATCCCTCAGGCCGATCTGTGCCCTCTTGCAGTCCAGGAGTCCTCGGGGGATGTCCATCTGCCGGCTTAGGCCCACTCCCCACGGGATCAGGCCTAAGCTGGCAGTCAGACATCCCTCTAGGTGACCACTAATTGTTGGTTGCATGTTTGGGAACTAGTATGGTAGTAACTTAAACTTTGAATTAGGTTTTGGTAATAAATAGAAGTATCGTTAATGCAGCTTGACCCATTTGGGCATCTTTAGACTTTATTCTAGAGTAGGCTGAAACTGAGAGGGGCCACTTTCAGTAGGCTACATTGACTGAGATGACAGTATTCTGGGATCAAAAAAATTCTGGATTAGAATCAAGCAAGATAATATCTGCATGATTGTTTTTGTATGGTCATGGCTAGAGAATTGAAACCAACTTTGTAGCCTTAGAGAAGTCATAGTACCTCTTTGAATCTAATTTTTATCATATAGAATATTTTTAAAAAGTCCTCCCACAGATAAAAATTTAAAACTGGAAAATACAAAGCTCTGAGGAGTGAACAAAATTTCAGCAGATTCTGAAGAGATGCTGACATTTGGATGAAGGAAATGACATGGTATCATGGTATTAGTTTCCCATTTCTTACTGCTTTTAGCTCAAGGGTAGGATACAGTCAGCACATGTGGGGCAGCTAAAACTTCCCTAGAAACCTTCACTATTTTGGCATAAAGAACCAATCACAGAAATTAATGAACAATGCTGTCAGGATGGCTATAGGTGATCTCAAGAAACTAAAGGGCAAGATGTCTGCTTTTGCCTTCGTTGTGCAGATAAACAGAGAGGAACATAAGAAGAAAATAAAAAGATATTCCTGTCAGTTTTGCAGAATTTTCCAAGACATGCTCTGAGAGGTGGAAGACAATGTCTGTGAAAAAGAAGTCTAAATTTGATGAAATGGCAAAGGCAAAGAAAGTACGCTATGGTGGGGAAATGAAGGATTATGGACCAACTAAGGGAGGCAAGAAGGGCCTAAAGCTGCCCAAAGGCCACCATCAGGATTCTTCCTGTTCTGTTTGGAATGCCACCTCACGATCAAATCCCCAAACCCTGGCATCTCTATTGGAGATGTGGCAAAGAAGCTGAGAAAGATAAGGAATAATGAGTGATAGTGAAAAGCAGCCTTACTTGCAACAATAAAGCTGCAAGGCTAAAGGGGAAGTACAGAAGGATGTCGCTGACTGTAAGTCCAAAGGAAAGTTTGATGGTGCAGTGGCCTGCTAATGTTGCCGGAAAAAAGGTGGAAGAGGAAGATGAGGAGGAGGAGGAGGAGGAGGAGGAGAGGGGGGAGAAACCTGTTTAATCTGTATCTTGTAATACCTTAGAGTAGGGGAAAGTGTTTGCTGCCCTCATTGGGATTCATTACACAATTGGACCAGGATCATATTTGGTCTCTCACAGTGTTCTAGAAATTGTCAGTGGTTTACATGGATGTCAGGAGCACATGTATATGTATATCAAAGTATACATATTTCCAAACATTTTTTAAATGAAAAGGCTCTCATGTTCTCTTCCCTCTGCACAGTTTTTCTATTATTGTGACAAGGCATTTAAAGATGTTTCTGACATTTTCTTTTTTAATCTGTAAGGTGGTGTTAACTATATGGTTATTGGCAGGAAATCCTGAGTTATAAACTGTACACATCTATCATTTGTAAAAAGAACAAGTCAGCTGAGACAAGCTCTTAATGCTCTTTGCTTGGTGCTGAGGCTGTGGGAAGATGCCTTTTGGAGGGGCCATTGCTCAGGTGTGCACTGTGAGGCTGGACCTGTGGACACTGCCGTGGGCATCCACTGAAGTTTCAGGTTGTCTGGCCTTTGTATATAGTGACATAGCATTCTGCTGCCTTTCTTAGCTTTGGAAAAGGAGAGTCAGCTGGCATGAGAAGTATTTGGGTCTCTTTTAGTTAAGTGATAATTTTAAATTCACATTGCCAGCAAAGTGAAGAACCATTGCAAAAATGAAAGTTCAAGAACCTTCTGTACTAAAATACAATTTGCAATGTTTTGTTTTTTTTGGTATGTTTAGAATGTTGAGATGTTTTGGAAGTTAAATAAACAGTATTACATTTAAAATAAAAAGAATGAATCACAGTCACTAGAAGGAGGGTAGGAGGATCCCAGAAAAAAAGAGAGCCAGAGATGGCAAGCAACATGTTCTATGTATATATTCTATGTAAATCTCTAATTGACTCCTGCACCATATGTGCACAGGACATACTGCAAGTAGCCCAGCTACCAATAAAATAACTGAATTGGTATTTGACTTGCTGCCCAAGAGGGAGTTTTCAGTTTGAGGCAAGCCAACTTGCCCACTAAAATAACAAAACAATCAGTAATCTTTGCAAGAACACAGCATACCCAGAGTCTCCACAATAGCCTCATAATATACAGAATGCAATCTATTTGAAAATCTAGACCATTTGATCTATTCTCAAGGGAAAGGAAAATCAGTGGAGACATACCATGATAACTAATAAATAATCCTCATGTTAAAATTCATACCCAAGGATTTTGAAGCAGTTACTATAACTGTGCTCAATGACATAAAAATACATGCTCATGAAGAATGAAGAAATGTAAAATAAAGGTGCTCATTTTTTTTTTTAGTCTGCAACTATTTATTTAATGCCTCCTATGCAGAGACACAGTTCTTGCCTTCGTAGAGTTTGTAGCCTCATGGTAAAATAACTGATGGGGTACAATGTCACTTTGGCTGTATTGTTTGTCCTATAAACCAATGATTCCAAAAATAGGAAATGGAGGAGAATCCCTAATAAATGCCCATGAATCCAGATACCACTAACTCGTACAACAAGAATCCAACTGAACTAAGGCCAGAGATATTCATTTGACTTCATAATTTTTTATAGGCAGTGGCCACAAAGGCAACTAAGTCAGGTTCTGATACCTAATGACAAATAATAATAATAATAATAAGCAGCAATAATTATAACAGTAATAGCTTACCAGTTTACACAATAACCTGCACTTTTGTTATCAAATCAACCACCCTGTAAAATATGGGGCAAGTATTGACTGAGGGCCCATTTGCAAATAAAAGCAGGAGGATTATATCCACATGGAATTTTTCTTTTCAAAGACAAAAATTCCAGGCATTCACCCAAATCTTCACTTCTAGTAAACTCTCAGTAGCAATCTAAATTTTATAGGAGGAAAGATTTACCTGACACGAAAACAACAGTAAACATTTGGGACTATCAAAGCATTCTGGCAACGAACTGTCTTTCCCAGAAACCTGTCTTAAGAATGAGTTGTTGGTAATAATTAGAGTGTGAAATGCACCCAGCTTCACATTTCAATGCTCCTTCCCAATTATAAGGGCATTAGAGTGAAAGTGTAGCCATATAATTGTATGAAGAATAGATCTAATTTTCTCAATGTCACTGCAATATCACCTTTTGGGACTAACAGCACTGAATGATTACGCATATCATTGGGTAATTGTATTCTTATCCATTCCACACTGGGAGCTGACTTTTAAAAGTGGACATGCAATTAGATTATAAATGAACACACATCAGCCAGCCCTCAGAAGATAGCAGTATGTCAGCATTAACCGAGCTGCATTTTTAACTACTATCAGTGACAGTGTTTGTGGCTTGTCAACACTCAGCCATGATGAACACAGTCAGGGATTATGAGCTTGGCCTTTAATAACAAAAACAAAAGTGACTGAGAAATGCTCAAATCAGGGAGAGTGGCCTTCCCAAGCTGATTGCTTGGCTGCCTGTTGGATGTAACTATTAGCTAGTTTGTTTAGAGAATCAAGATAGGGCATCAAGAGCAGATGCCCACTGCTGCTGCTAGATGCTAGTCTTTGAGAGCTGCATAGAAAATGTGTATTTCTAGAAATGAGCTTATCATTCTATCTCAGAGGCTCAAAAACAGATAATCCCTGGAAAAAAGGATATTCGTGGTGCCAATTAATCATAGCATATATTGCTGGAAATATTTTAGGTCAGGAGTGGAAATTTATATAACCATCTGCATTTAAATAACAGTTTCTGAAAATAAAATGTCCTGAAGAAGGTGAAGTTGAGGCTCTAAGTCATAGCTTTGAGACTCTAATGCACAGTCATAAATTTTAATAAGTACAATTACTTGGTGTGCGGTTGAAGTCTCATTATCATACTAACCAAAAGAAAATTTGTGAACCAGTCTGATCCTTGGATCTGATTGAGAGCAATCTTTGGGCATTTAAATGAGAGTTTGTTTTTTTTTTCAGAGAACAAAAATAATTTTGATTTTCCTGTCCTAGCAACATGGTAGTTAACCACATTCCCCTTCATTCTGATGGAATGGAAATACCTGTCAATAACTCCATTATGGTTACCACAGTTATTCATGCACCATTCCTGCCTTAAGACCTTGGCCAAAGCCTGTAGCATTCTTTTAGGTTTTTGTGAAGGCCCACTGTACTTTATTTCTCGTTTCAAACATCAACGGGTGGATGGGCTGCGGATGGGTGCTTTGAGTCATTGCATTAGAGTGCCTTTCCCCTCCAAGAGCAGCATGGCCCATGGTCCTGGTTGCAGTCCTAGGGTGTGTAGGACGGGAATCTCCTATTCCCCTGGCTGCAGTGGGTTAGGTCAAGGAAAGGCATCAAAGGGCAGTATCTGGGGGGAGAATTGCAAATTAACTGCAAAGAGATCATCTACCACAATCACCAGTCTGTAAGTCCTGGTAGAGCAGACACTTGGAAATATGCAATAATGTACACAAAAGTGGGGAAACCAAATCACTGTCGGAAAATTTGTAGCAGAGGTAGGAAGCAGAGCCTAAGAAACTCCTGAGGTGGAAAGAATAGGTTAAGCCCTTACTTTACTTCTGAATTTCCCTCCTTGACTGTTTACTCTGCTTTAGCACTCAATTACCTGATTTACGGTTGGTTACATCAACGATGGTCTTGTCTAATAGACAATGTATGTCTTGAAAAATATTGTTACTGATATTTCTATAGCCATGGGTTAGGGTCTCCAATATTTGGAAAGTTTTCTTTTTAAGTCAGACAATGGTTTACTGACTACTGCACCTAAAATGGGACTTAAATTCCTTACCATGGACTATGATATGAGCCATTCCTATTTTTTATTTAATTTTATCTCATCCTGACATCTACCTTGTTTAATATACATTAGTTAAAGGCCTGGGGGGAGGAGGGGTGGAGTGGGGTGACTGGGGGAAATAGGAGAACATCTGTAATACTTTCAACACTAAAGATAAATTTGAAAAATAAAATAGCTGTATTCTTGTTCATGTACTTGTGGAATAGCCATCTCCCCCATTAAGCATTAAAGTCCAAGGAGGCAGAGGCCATGTCCGTTTTGTTCACCCTGGGGTACCCCACACCCCAGGTGACACTTAGTAGGCATTCAATAAATATTAAATGAATGAATAAATAAGTCAATGAAAAAGAATCTTGATTTCAGGACAAAAAAATACATTTGGAGTCAGCTACACAAAGTTGAGGTTGTGAGGTGTGGAGAATTCTATAAGGTGCTAGTCAGCCACAGATGCTTTATTCTTACATATACGTGGTGGGAAGGGGGGACCTGGCCAGGAGAGAAAGCAGTGAACAGAGTACAAGATCATGTCAGAGAAACCAAAGGAATTATTTTAAGAATGAGGTTGCTTCTAGATTTTTTTGTTGTTTTTATTATCCAAAGGTCTAGGTATCATGCATGTTAAGGTCATTCTTCTGGGCACAGATTGATAGTTTACAAAAAAGCCACACAGGCCAAATAAAATATCCAGCTGGAGAAAATTTTCTTCAGAAAGAAAGATTTAACAATTGTGTCAAATCACGCAGTGATTTATAAAAGAGGCTGAAGACAAATGAGTTAAAGAGGGGAAAACCTGTTTCTTCATCATCCAACAATCTGGCTATAATATAATACAGCGATTTTCAACCTTTTCTATCTCATAGCACACATAAACTAATTACTAAAATTCTGCAGCACACCAAAAATATGTTATGTGTTTTGTTGATCTGACAAAAAATAATTATTATTTTGATTCATTCACACCTGACAGCTATTGTTGCATTAGCTATTGTCATTTCTTTTTTTAAAAATTAAATCTTTATTGTTCAGATTATTACAGTTGTTCCTATCCCCCTCCCCCCCATAGCTCCCCTCCACCCAGTTCCCACCCCACCCTCCACCCTCATCCATAGGTGCACGATTTTTGTTCAGTCTCTTCCCACATCCCCCACACCCCTTTCCCCCCCAAGAATAGGCAGTCCACTCCCTTTCTATGCCCCTGATTCTATTATAATCACCAGTTTATTCTGTTCATCAGATTATTTATTCACTTGATTTTTAGATTCACTTGTTGATAGATGTGTATTTGTTGTTTGTAATTTGTATCTGTACCTTTTCTTCTTCCTCCTCTTCTTAAAGGATACCTTTCAGCATTTCATATAATACTGGTTTAGGGTGATGAACTCCTTTAGCTTTTTCTTATCTGTGAAGCTCTTTATCTGACCTTCAATTCTGAATGATAGCTTTCCTGGATAAAGTAATCTTGGTTGTAAGTTCTTGGTATTCATCACTTTGAATATTTCTTGCCACTCCCTTCTGGCCAGCAAAGTTTCTGTTGAGAAATCAGCTGACAGTCATATGGGTACTCCCTTGTAGGTAACTGACTGTCTTTCTCTTGCTGCTTTTAAGATTCTCTCTTTGTCTTTTGCTCTTGGCATTTTAATTATGATGTGTCTTGGTGTGGTCCTCTTTGGATTCCTTTTGTTTGGGGTTCTCTGCGCTTCCTGGACTTGGAAGTCTATTTCTTTCACCAGGTAGGGGAAGTTTTCTGTCATTATTTCTTCAAATAGGTTTTCAATATCTTGCTCTCTCTCTTCTTCTGGCACCCCTATAATTCGGATGTTGGTACCCTTGAAGCTGTCCCAGAGGCTCCTTACACTATCTTCGTATTTTTGGATTTTTTTTTTCATTTTGCTTTTCCGGTTGGGTGTTTTTTGCTTCTTCGTATTTCAAATCTTTGACTTGATTCTTGCGATCCTCTAGTCTGCTGTTGGGTCTCTGTATAATATTTTTTATTTCAGTCAGTGTATGCTTAATTTCTAGTTGGTCCTTTATCACAACCTCGAGGGTCTCATTAGATTTCTTGAGGGTCTCATTAAGTTTGTCAGCGGTTTCTAGAAAATTCTTGAAAAACCTTAAAAGTGTGGTTTTGAACTCTATATCCAGTAGTTTGCTTTCCTCCATTTCTGTCATTTGTGTCCTGTTTCTTTGTCTTGGCATTTTTTATGCTTCGCTGTGTTGATAGAGTGGCTTTCTGTGCTAGGTGTCCTATAGGGCCCAGTGGCTCAGCCTCCCCAATTACCTGAGGTAGACACTCTTGGTGCACCCCTTTGTGGGCTTTGTGCACAGTCTTGTTGTAGTTAAGCCTTGATTGTTGTAGATAACCCTGGGAGGGATTGACCTCCAGGCCAGTTGGCTGTGAGAATCAGCTGTGTCTACAGTGGGAGAACTTCTGTGCTGGAGACACCCCTTCGGGGAAAGACTTGCTTTAATGGGGCTTTGGTGCTCACTGAGTCTGCCCCCTGAGTGTGTCCTTTATGGATTGGAGGTGCTGCAATCTGGATGGTCCCACTCTGACCACCAGGCACACTGGCTCCTGGATCTCTAAGGAGGTGCTAATCTAGCCTCTGCCTGAGGCTACCCAGCAGGAGCCAGCTTTGACACAATGCAAGTTGCCCTGGGGCCTTGGGCCAGCTGCAGTTTGTTAGGTAATTATCAGATTGCAAAGGGCCAGACCTTTCATATGCAAAAGCCTTTCGGCTTGGGCAGGGCGGGGTCCCAGGGGATCAACAGGGCAGAGCTAGCAGTTATGGCTGCTCTCAGTCTTGCCCTCAGAGGCCCTGCTTCTCAGTGTCCCAGCAATTTCTGCAAGCACCCCTGAGAGAAATCTGCCCTCGAGTTCCGACCGATGCCAGACAGTCCAGTTTCTCCCATATGAGTCTGGGTCCCCAGAGACTCGCCCGGAACTGGAGCTCAGAGCTTGAGAATCCCTCCCTATTGAAAAAGATAACCGTGTCCTCAGCCGCCAGCCCTCTCCGCATGCACTGCTGTACCTCTGTATTCTACTTCCCCACCATACCTCCTCTGAGTCTCGATATGCTTTTCTCTTTCCTTCTAGTTGTAGAATTTCCACTCAGCCAGCCTTCCTGTGGTTCTGGATGATGTCCATTCCGTCTTTTAGTTGTATTTTTGAAGTGGTTGTGTGAGGCAGCAATCTCTGGTGTTTACCTATGCCGCCATCTTGGTTTCTCTCACGGTGGGTCCTATTGTCATTTCTTAATTTGACAATCTAAGGCCATGGTTGGCAAACTGAGGTTCGAGAGCCACATGCGGCTCTTTGGCCCCTTGAGTGTGGCTCTTCCTAAGCCTTAGGAGTACCCTAATTAAGTTAATAACAATGTACCTACCTATATAGTTTAAGTTTAAAAAATTTGGCTCTCAAAAGAAATTTCAATCTTTGTACTGTTGATATTTGACTCTGTTGACTAATGAGTTTGCCGACCACTGAAAGGGAAAAGAGGTCAGTGCCCCTGACTAAATAGTCAGATATTGCATGTTTTAAAATTTCTTGCAGCACACTGGTTGAAAATTGCTGATATAATATATAAGTTGCAGTAAGGAAAGTCATGAACACCTTGACATTTGCTCCACCAAGAAACATGCCCCGTATGCAAAAGTTATGTGGGAGAAAAACTTGGATTAGAATAGGAAGAGAGAGGGCTGGAGATAAAATGCAAGCTCTAAATTTATAGCAACATCAGTCCGATCTAATCTATGATTATTTCTTCAGCAGAGAACTAGGCCCTCATCAGAGTAGCTGCTGGCTCTAAGCAACCTTAGACAACCCCTAGACCAGTGATGGTAAACCTTTTGAGCTTGGCGTGTCAACATTTTGAAAAACCCTAACTTAACTCTGGTGCCGTGTCACATATAGAAATTTTTTGATATTTGCAACCATAGTAAAACAAAGATTTATATTTTTGATATTTATTTTATATATTTAAATGCCATTTAACAAAGAAAAATCAATCAAAAAAATGAGTTCACGTGTCACCTCTGACACGCGTGTCATAGGTTCGCCATCACTGCCCTAGACCGTTGCTCTCCAAAGTGCAGTCATTGGAAAACTCTTCCACAATGTCCTAAAAAAGCATACCATTGTCAAAACCATTTGGACAATGTTGCATAGCATTTAAAAATTCATAGTGCATATGTGATAAAGATGGCATTTTGAGAGATTGATTTTTTTTTCTTTTCCTGTAGCTTCACATTTGAATCAGGTCCCGAATTCATTAATTCAGGGATGGTTGTGAGGGTAGAAAGCAAAAATAATCCAGAAAGGGAGGAAGGTTTGGAATTATTGTCAAAATGCAAAAGGAGACTAATTTTTCTGTGAATTCCCTGGGGCTTGAGAAGGGGGTGAAAGGTGATGGTGTTGGTGGATACAGTTAGAGGGATCTGGAAGTTTTGCAAGAAAGAGAACCTTTGTTCTAGGGATAATGTTGTGATGCCTAAGACTCCAGGAGGGAATGGGTAGGCAGGTGGGAATAAACAGTCTTGCAAAGGTTCCTGTGTTACAAGCATGGCACAGAAATATCAAAGAGCTGATCATTTAGATTAGAGAAAGGCAAACTACGCAGCCTGCAAGCCAAATACAGTCTATCATCTGTTTTTTATATAGTCCACAAGCTAAGATTAGGTTTTACGTTTTAAAATGGTTTAAAAAAAGAACTTTTTAAAAACATATTATATATTGTGTGTTGCTGCCTTTGCACTACAATGCTAAAACTGGATCATAGCAGAGTTGAGCAGTTACAACAGAGTCTGAATGACCTGCAAAGCCTAAAACATTTTCTCTTTCCTTTTATAGAAAAAGCTTGCTTATCCCTAATATGGACAGTCCCAGAAACCATATTTCCACCTACAGAGATTTCAGAACCAAGACCCCCAACATGACTGTAGAGAAGATTCTCATTAGTTTGGCAGGATGGATCCTAGAAAATAAAATTTCATTGTACAACAGGGTTTGTGACAGATTCATAGCCATTATACATGTTAAGATGGTAAAGGCTCTGGGATGTCCTCTTGTCAATAAACATATTTAATGTTTTCCAAAGTTATCTAATTATGAACTTTTTTGTTAGACCCATTCGAATCTGGTGAAAAAAAGTAGTATTATCCAAAGAACACACGTTGACAAATGCTATTATCGTCTGAACTCATTTTATTAGGGGAAAGGCTTAGAATCAAAGCTGGTAACTTGGACAAGATCACACAACTGGAAAATAGCAGAACTGCAACCCTGTATGTTTAACTCCTCTAGTATAATGTTAAGCCTCTACCAACCATTTTCTTTACTAACTAAAAGAAAATATAGTCAAACAAACAGATAGTTGACTGATGCAATAGGGATTTCTGGGCTGATTTGACTGAGTTTTTGACTGGCAAGTCAGTCAAAGCTGTGTGATTTTCATGGGATGCATCAAAACTCACAAGCAGCAGGGTTTAGAGTAATTCCACATTTTACAATTTTTAAAAACTATTTTGAATATATGGATCAACCGATCCAATGTAAAACAATATTCTGATAAGACACTGGTTTGAATTTTGATGGGATTGACCATCTGTTCAAACTGTCAGGCCCTTTCAGGTTGTATCTAGAGGACAGTCCAAAATAATTTCTGAGAGTCAACACAGAACTTTTTTAAAGTGAAGGAAAAATTAAATTTTCTCCATCAGGCAGGAAAGGTATGGATCTGGTCCATCTCTGCCTTCAAAGCTGTTCCTTTGCTGAAATTGACAAATTGGTTACTTTCATCAGTTTCAGCCTCTGTCAATTTCAGCAGAATGGAATGGCCACACAAACACATCAATTTCAGCTCTAGAAGTTGGTCTCTTTTGAAACTGACAGGAGCTAAAATGAAGGACAGCCAAAGTGTCTGGGTCTCTGGGGGCTTTGGGCAGGAGCTGATATTGAGTGACCTCTTCAGCAGGCCTGACTTCCAGGACCCTGACTGATCCTGCTGGCTTGATGTATTGGCTTCATACCAAGTCACTATCCCTAGGATTCTGTAATGAAAGTGTTCCAAAGGGGCCACACATCAGTCAACCGTACAGAGTGTGATAGTTTCAGAATTTGGCATGAGTGTTCTGGGGCCACAACTTAAAAGGCAATGAAATCATGTAACTTTCTGAGGTTCTTTTATGATCTGTAAATGTTAGATAGTGTTGTCTGTGCTACTAAATAATAATAATAATCATACCACTAATAATAGCCAACATTTAGTGAGCACAGTATTTTCTATGCATTATCCCATTTAATCTTTGATCAACCCTATTTGACAATTTTAGAAGAGAAAACTAATGAACAGAGAAGTGAAGGAACTTAACCAATGTTACATGCTTAATAAATCCTAACTCACAGATTCACTATCCTGTAAGGGTTAAATAACAGGATTAGTGAATCCTGTTAAATGTTAAATAACATTAAATCATTCTGGAAACTATTAGGTGCTGTACACTTTGGTGTTATTTTCAATGGTCATCATAGTTCCCAAAGCATTTATTGTATCCAGTTTTCTTTCACATTAAAAATATCACTGCCTTCTAGAATCCTGCATAGTAAGTATACTCAGACCTGGTTTAAGGAGGGATGTGAATAAAAGAGTGATCTGATCCAAGTTGAATGTACCGCTCTGTCAAACACAGACCCACAAGATATCCAAGGATAATTTTAAGCTCTCTGGGTATGGCCTCTAAATAGGCAAATTTTTGCTCTGGTCTGGCTGAAATATTCCCATCTCTATTTTGCCTTCATGAAATGAATTTTGAGACCAAGGGTGTGCATACCTCCACTCAATAAGAAACATAATTATCAACATAGATGTATTCTCATCCTCCTCCCTCTTTCTCCTCTTTTTTATTTAGTGTAAAGTTTGTTTGGTCATCTCAATGAATTTAAAGCTTTTATAGAAGCTTCTAAAGAAGACATATGAAATAGAAGGTGCTGAGTTTCATTTCTCATCTGTTGGGTCCTCTCTTGGCCTCCTTCCTTCTTTTCATCCCACATTATTTATCTCCCTCCTTTCTCCCTTTTTTTCTTTCCACAAGTATTTACTGAGCTCTTACTAGGTGAGTAGTATTTTGCTAAGTGCTCAGGCAAGAAACATCCAGTTTCTTTCCTTGTGTCTTTTAGAATTTAGTGAGGGTTGAGAGACATTAAATGAAAATTATTTATAAATGCCAACATGATAAGGATGCAGAAAAAAATACAGAATATTTTGAAATCCACCAACATGTCCCTTACCTAAAGCAGGGCATGAGGAAGAATTGAACTGAATCTTTAAGATAGTTATTGCTCCTTTGTTGTGTGTATAATTCCTAAGGTAATAACATAAGTGCCATCCCACAGTCATTTCCTTCCTTTCATGACCTCAGACTGAGTGGGATAACTAGCTTTGGCTTTCCAATTCAGTCATGAAAATGGATAGGAAAAAAAAACACCAGTCTATTTCTTAATCTAGTTGTCTTAACAGCCAAGGCTAATAAACAATTTGCCAATTCAATTCATTTATGAGACTAAGATCTGGAAAGAGCTTATCTTATCAATTGTAGAAATGTAATTTTAAGCTTTCTGCTTCTACTTCACTCTCATTTAGAGTTTCACAGGTGGCTGTGTTACTGATTTGGAGCACCAACAAATTCAGGCTTGGAAAGGGAAGGGAAAGGAAAGGAAAGGAAAAAATAGCAACATAAAAATGAAAGGGGAGGGAGTGGGGGAGAAGAGGGAGGAAGGAAAGAGGGAGCCTGACGCAGACAAAACCGCAGAACATCAGTGTTTTCTGTGCCTAATGTGCTATATCTGCCTAACTGACCCACCAATTCAGATTGCCTCATCATAATTTGGCATTTTTTTATCTGCAAGCAGCAGGGTGAGTGTACTCTCACAGCCTCCCTGAGACTCATTTGTTTGAGAGCTAATTTGTTACCTTGAGAATTCTCTTCATCAGTGTGCCCTTCCATCCCCCACACTGAGAGCCTGTGGCCCTTGGCCACCTTGATGCATTCAAAGCATCTGTATTCAAATAACTTATTCATGGACTGAAATCACTAATCCCAGTTTGGGGTGAAGAAATGTTTACTTGGTCACTCACACACTGTTAAGCTGAGGCATCGCAGGGAGGGTCACTCCCAGCTGTCCTTCTCCATACAACTTTTGGAATCGTATACTGTAAACCATTTTATCAAAGAGCCACGGGTAGCAGTCTGTGTGGATGTATTGGGAATCAGCTAATGGACAGAAAGTACCTGCTCCAACACATTAATTCCCTTCCCTGTCAGCACGCATCATTGTAGAGCATGCATGATGGGAAGCGAGGTCCCATCACACCAGGGCACCTGCTGCTTTTCCATCTGCCGAGCGCAGTAGCTCCTTTGATTGACCATTTTTCAGCCTAATGGCTTATTCCTTTTCTCTTTGTAAAGTTTTTACATTTGTTATTGTGATTTTAATAGTCATTTAAAAATTTTTCTCATCTCTGTTTGGCACACCATGGATGTTGACAAAGGAGTAACATAAATAATATTCTAAACCATACTCAAATTGAGATCACCTTAAGAGCTGCGTTTCAGTGTTTAGTCTGATAAAGTTGTCATGGCAATAATGTCCCCTGAGAATAAAAGTGCCATGTGCATGGGTGATTAAAGGAAATAGCTCAGATGGTACACAAACTGGCAAATATTGAACCTACAAACTATTATACTGGCCATATTTTTATTTTGCCTTTTTTTCTTTTTTTTTTTGAAATAGTCTGATGAATCACATTTCTCTCTCCTTCACTGTTTTTCATTTGAGGATTTTTATAAAACCTTAGAATAGATATTGGCAGTGCTCCCAAACTGGCCTTTGGATTCTGCCTAAAGCTGTGGATTTGGCTGGCTTAGTCAAAGCAGCAGATCATTATTACATATTGAACATCTGTCAAAAATAGCACTAACAATTATCAGATACATTCTCTCATGAAGATTTGGATGTGAGTAGTTGAGAACTTTCTATAAATCTAAGTCAATAGGGCTTTGTATTTTTACTCAAGACAAGAAACAAAATTAAAACCACCTTTAATAAATCTGAGAATAAAATGATAGGCATGCTATGCTGTATCTGTATTAAAAGTAGGATAGTTTGTGTCTGAGTTGTGGTTTTTTTTTTTTGCTTAGTCTTTTCACCTTTTTTACTCAGCCCCCAACAGCCCTCCCCTGACAGCTGTCAGTCTGTTCTCTGTATCTATGAGCCTGTTTCTATTTTGTTTAATTTATTTTATTAGATCCCATATATGTGAAATCATATGGCATTTGTCTTACAGAAAACAGTGTGGTGATTTACCAGAGGTAAAGGGAGCACAGGGAGGTAGAAGAGCGTATACGGGGTATAAATGGTGATGGAAGGAGACTTGACTTTGGGTGGTGAACACAATATAACGTACAGATAATGTATTAGAATTGTACACTTGAAACCTAGATAATTTTACTAACCAATGTTGCCCCAATAAATTCAATAAAATTTAATAAATGAAAAAATAAAATTAGGATAGGTTGAAATTATTGTTTTCTGAGGTGTCAGAGCCAACCCACCTTCCTAAGTCTCAGGTCAATGGGAGAGAAGAATGGGTGCTTTAGGGGCAAAATGTGAGCCCTCATGTCACCTAGAACCTGGAATTTTTTCTTTTTGATAAATTATCTGCAGGAGGGAATGTTTTATATATGACACTTAATTCTTTGGTGGAGTGAAACACCAGGAAACTGCAATATATGATAGGAAGGTCTCATAGGCTGTGGGATTGGAAGATAAACAGCACACAAACTTTGAGGAGAACAAGTGTGGAAAAGCACTTCAGAAAACACTTATTTGTATAGATATATGTTAAAGATCAAAAGACTCTGAGCTACTAACCACACCCCAGGGGCAGGGCGCAATCTACATCTATGAGTCTATCTAAGCCATGTGGCAATAAAGACCAATAAAGTGTCAGGCATTGTTAGAAGGGCTTAGAAGTAAGCTGGACTATAGCACCCATAGAGATGGACAAAGCAGTAGCAATCTGCAACTACACAGCTCTCTATAGTTCTAGACCTTAAAACTAGAGAATGTCTGAAAGAGGGATGTTAAAATGGTCAAAGAGAAGAAGAAATCTCAGTATGAGCAAGGGGAGAATTCTTCATTTTACAAGTGTTTACTCTTTACCAGCTTAGTTTTTAGACATTGGACTAGGTACTATAGAAGAAGCAGAAAGAAATACGATTTTATACTCATCCTCAAGGGGTTTAAAAATAAAAAGAGAAAGGAATATATATATATATATATATTCATTCATTCTAATAAAAGAGAAACATGCAAATTGACCATACCTTTGCTACACCCCAAGCCATGCCCACCAGCCAATCAGAGCTACTATATACAAATTAACCCAACCAAGATGGCGGCCAGCAGCCACGGAGCAGGAGCAAGCATGAGGCTTGGTTGCCCTGGCGATGGAGGAAGCCAAGCTTCCCGCCTGCCCAGGCTGGCTGTGGCCTCCACTAAAGGCAACAAAGTTTCAATTATAGAAGATAAATAAAGCCCAGATACCTGCTTCCAGCCAGCCTCCACTGGGAGCTTGGGTGGCTGGAGGCCGTGGCCAGCCTGCAAACTGCCATCAGCTCCTCACCCAGGCTGGACACACCCTCATGGGGTGAGGGTCCCCGCTGGGGGGTTTGGCAGCCTGCAAACAGCCATCAGCCCCTCACCCAGACTGGCCAGGCACCCCAGCAGGACCCCCCACCCTGAAGGGGGTGTGGCCAGCCTGCAAACAGCCATCAGCCCCTCACCCAGGCTGGCCACAGCCTCTTGGGGTGAGGGTCCCTGCTGGGGGTCTTGGCCAGCCTGAAAACAGCCATCAGCCCCTCACCCAGGCTGGTCACACCCTCAAGGGGTGAGGGTCCCTGCTTGGGGGCTTGACCAGCCTGCAAACAGCCCTCAGCCCCTCACCCAGGCTGGGTATAACTGAACTCCAAAGTGAGTGGTCAACGTATTTGGGGGAAGTATTTTTGTTCTTTCTTAACAACCTACACAACAATTAGTTCAGGAGATTACCCTAAATATGTTTATCCAAATAATAGTCAGGTCCTGCTATCAGCGAGGCAAAATAAAGGAGAGGAGAGGGCAGCTGCTCAGAGCTCACTTTGATAGGTTAAAGTACTGCTTTCTGCTTTCTGCTGAAAAGGGCAGGTAGTTCAGTTAATAGGCATTTTTGCAAGAGTCTTAATAAGGGCCTATGTATGCATTCTGAAATATAATCCATATTCTCCCACACATTTTCCTTGTTCTACCATCCTTTGAGCTGTTCTCTGGTGGGTCTTCACTCCCTAAACAAGTTAAGACTATGTCCCCACGCTTGTCTTCATTCTGTTTCTAGTAATAGAATAAATAAGGTATAACTGACAATTAAAGGCTAAGCTAGAATTCAATTACATCTTGGAGGATGAATCCTCAGAATCTCAAAAATTCCCTTGGTGAATGAAGGAATGCCAATCTATGGCAAGAAAGGTAGGCACCTAAAGGTTATCTGGAATGGAAATTGTGGGTAGATGGGTGGAATTGAATGCTTACAGGTTGATAGCCAAATTTAGGTATAAAAAGTACTTTGAAAATAGCTTAGAAGCATGTGAAAAGATGCTCCTCCTTCCTCCCTTCCATGTTCTCTAAAAAATTAATGGCAAAAATATATTTGGGTGAGAATTAATAGCAACAAAAAATTTTAATGATAAAGAAAAAAATCTTAAAGCCATCTAGAAAAAATAAATGTAACTTACAAAGAAATCCTGATCAGGCTATCAGTGTAATTATATAGGCCAGGAGAGAATAGAATGACATATTCAAAGTGTTGAAAAGAATATTGCCAGCCAAAAATACTTTATTTGGCAAAGTTATCCTACATAATAAAAGGCTAATATGCAAATTGACCAAATGACCAGTCACTATGACGTGCACTGACCACCAAGGGGCAGACGCTCAATGCAGGACCTGCCACCTGGTGGTCAGTGCGCTCCCACAGGGGGAGCACCTCTCAGCCAGAAGACAGGCTCATGGCTGGTGAGAGCAGTGGCAGGAGCCTTTCCCGCCTCCAGGGCAGTACTAAGGATGTCCAACTGCTGACTTAGGCCCGCTCCCTTAGGGAGCGGGCCTAAGCCATCAGTCAGACATCCCCCGAGGGCTCCCAGACTGTGAGAGGGGACGGGCCAGGCTGAGGGACACCCCTGAATTCACAAATTTTGTGCACTGGGCCTCCAGTCTTCATATATGAAGTAGAAATAAAGGCTTTCCCAGATAAACAAAAGCTGAGGGATTTCACCACCACTAGACTTACCTTGCAAGAAATGCTGAAAGGAGTGCTTCAAGCTGAAATGAAAAGATGCTAATCAATGGCATGAAAACATACAAAAGTACACAACATGCTGGTAAAGATAAAAAGTAGTCAGAATTACAATACTGTAACTCTATATTAGGATGGTATGTTAACAAATCAACTATAGTATAAAGGTTAAAGGAAAAGAGCAGTAAAAATAACGACAGCCACTATAAATTGTTAATAAATACACAACATAAAAGGTAAATTGTGACATTGATAATGTAAAAAGGAGGAGTGAAAGGGTGAATCTTTTCTAGCTGATCAAAGATAAGTTGCTCTCAGCCTAAAATGGATTGTTTTATCTATAAGATGTTTTATATAAGTCCCATGGTAGCCAAAAAGTAAAGACCTAGAGTAGATCTATAAAAGAGAAAGAAAGAGGAAACAGAGTATTCCACCATGGAAATAACCAATTTATAAATGTAGGAAGAAACAGAAAAAAACAATGGAAATACAAAACAACCAGAAAGTAATAAGATGGCATACTAAGTCTTTAAATACCAATGGTTACTCTAAATGTAAACTGATCAAATGGCAGAGAGTAACTGTATGGATTAAAACAGACAGGAATTTCAGAGGGAAGGTGGGGTGGGGGGTGGGGTGGGTGAGGAGTGGTTAACTGTAGGGGGACTTATATGCATACTAGAGGCCCAGTGCATGAAATTTGTGCATGGGGGGTGGGGGGTTGGTCCCTCAGCCCAACCTGCACCCTCTCCAATCTGGGACCCCTCGGGGGATGTCCAACTGCCTCTTGCAATCCAGGACTGCTGGCTCCTAACTGTGCCTGCCTGCCTGCTTGATTGCCCCTAACTCCTCTGCCTGCCTGCCTGCCTGATAACCCCTAACTGCATCCCTACCATCCTGATCGCCCCTAACTGCTGCCCTGCTGGCCTGATCACCCCTAACTGCCTCTGCCTTGCCCTGCACCCGGGATCCAGGATTCCCTCCTCTGGCTGGTCACAGGCACCCGGGACCTGGGCTTCCCTCCCTCTGGCTGGCCACAGGCACCCAGGACCCAAGCCAGCTTCACCCAGGCCAGCCACAGGGGACCATGGGCGGGTGGCTTGTCCCTCTCCCCAGCTGCAGGCACAGCCCAGGACCTTGGGGCAGGTGGCTTGTCTCCCTCCCAGGCTGCAGGCACAGCCACTGGTGCCCAAGACCTTGTGGCGGGTGGCTTCTTCCTCTCCCAGGCCACAGGTGCAGGCACAGCTGTTGTTGGCACCTGGGACCTTGGGGTGGGTGGCTAGTCCCTCTCTCGGGCCACAGCCCCAGCCACCGGCACCCAGGACCATGGGGCAGGCAGCTTGTCCCTATCCCAAGCCACAGGCGTAGCCGCTGGCACCCACGACCGCAGGGCATGTGGCTTGTCCCTTTCCTGGTATGCAGCCTGGCTGGTCCCCATTCCTCTTTCGTGAGCTCATTTGTGCCTGACTTGTCCCCAATTTCTCTCTCACGAGCTCATTTGTGCCTGGTTGGTCCCCATCCCTCTCTCATGAGCTCATTTGTGCCTGGCTGGTCCCCATTCCTTTCTCCCCAGTGTTGAGTGTCTGAGCAGTTCCAGCGTGAGGGCATGAGGGCATGAGGGTGTGAGGGTGTGAGGGTGTGAGGGTGTGATGACCATTTGCATGTTAGCTCTTTATTATATAGGATATGCATAACCCATGGACACAGATGATGTGGTGAAGTCATAAGATGGACAGGGGCGGGCTGGAGGGGGTCAATGGGAAAAAACACACACACAAAAGGGACTTCTGTAATACTTTCAACAATAAAGATAAATTTAAAAACAACAACAACTAAACATGATACAGCTAAATGCTGCCAACAAGAGACACACTTCAGTTATAAGGGAACACATAGACTCAAAGTGAAGGGATGGAAAAAGACATTCCATCCAAGAAGAAACCAAAGGAAAATAGGCATAGCTATACTTATATTGGACAAAAAGACTTAAAACCAAGAACATTAACAAGAGACAAGGGAAGTCATTATCTTATTATATAAAAACCCAGGGTCCATAATGACCAACTGAAGGCTCAACTGAACACCAAAAGTCAGTCCTGCAGTCAGTGCTGGGTTGCTGTGGTGACCCAGCACTGACTGCTGCTGCTGAGGGCACAGTGACTCAGCACTGACTGCCGAGGGGGCTGCAGATCAGGCCCAGAGGGAGGCAGGGTCTGATCAACAGCTTCTGTGGCAGCTGTTGATCAGCCGTTGCCTCTCTCTTTCTCTCCGGGCTTCGCAAGCAGCTGGACCTCTGTTTCTCTCTGGGCCTCTGTGAGGGCTGCTGATAAGCCCTGACTCTCTGATCAGGCCCGGAGATAGGCCCAGAGATGCTGACTGGCATAGAAACTGACCAATCAGAACCAAATCTGGGTGAACTGTGAGGACCCAATGACTGCCTAGGAGGTGGGGCTTTTGACACTGACTGGCATAGAAACCAACCAATCAAAACCAAATCTGGGTGAACTGTGAGGAGCCAATGGCTGCCTAGGAGGCAGAGCTTTTGATGCTGACTAGCATAGAAACTGACCAATCAGAACCAAATTGGCTAGAAGGAGAGGGCAATTGGGGGTGAGATCAGGCCGGCAGGGGAGGGCAGTTGGGGGTGATCAGGTAGGCAGGCAGGCAGAGGCAGTTAGGGGCAATCAGGCAGGCAGAGAGGTTAGGGGTGATTAAGCAGGCAGGCAGAGGGGTTAGGGGCAATCAGGCAGGCAGGCAGAGGCAGTTAGGGGCGATCAGGCAGGCAGGTAGGTGAGCGGTTAGGAGCCAGCAGTCTCAGATTGCGAGACAGATGTTCGACTGCCGGTTTAGGCACGATCCAAGGATCGGGGCTAAACTGGCAATCAGATATCCCCCAAGGGGTCCCTGATTGGAGAGGGTACAGGATGGGCTGAGGGAATCTCCCCTCCCCCGTGCACAAATTTCGTGCTCTGGGCCACTAGTATAATGATAAAGGGGTAGATCCATCAGGAAGATATAACAATCATAAATATATACTCACTCAATTTTATAGCACCTAACTATATTAATTGAATACTGACAGATATAAGGAAGAAATAGACATTACAATAATAGTAGGGGATTTCAATACCCCACTTTCAACAAAAGATAGATCATCCAGACAGAAAATCAATGAGTAAATGGTGGATCTGAACCATACATTAGACCAAATCGACCTAATAGACATCTATAGAGCATTCCATCGACAGAAGCAAAATACATTTTTCTCAGGTGCACATGGAGCATTTTCAAGGACAGATCCTATGATAGGACACAAAACAAGTTCAAGCAAAATTGAGAACATTGAACTCATACTAAGTTTGTTTTCCAAGTACAATGGCAAGAAACTAAAAATAATAAAATAACATGAAGAAAGTTTGAAAATCTATGAATATGTGGAATCTGAACAATGGACTGCTGAACAACTAACATGTGAAAGAATAAATAAAAGAGGAAATCAAAGAATATCCCTAAACAATGAAAATAAAAACACAACATATAGAAACCTATGGGGTGCTATAAAAGCAGTTCTGATAGGGGAGTTTATAGCAATAAAATACACATATTAAGAAATTAGAAAGATTACATAATAAATTGAACTGTATACCTCAAGGAATTAAACAAATAGCATATTAAGCTTAGAGTTAGCAGAAGGAAGTAAATAAAGATCAGAGTAGAAATAAATGAAATAGAATCCAGAAAAAACAACAGATATAAACAAAACTAAGAGCTGTTTTTATAAAAAGATAAAATTGACAAACCTTTAGTGAGACTAGGAAGAAGGAGAGAAGATTTAAATAAAATCAGAAAAGAGAAATTATGGCTGACACTACATAAACACATAGGATCATAAGAAACTACTATGAACAATTATATGCCAACACATTAGGAAACCTAGAAGAAAGGGGTAATTTCTTAGAACCTACCAAAACTGAATCAGGAACAAATAGAAAGTCTGAACAGACCAATAATAAGTAAGGAGATTGAATCAGTAAACAAATACCTCCCCACATAATGAACCCCAGAACTTAATGGCTTCACTGGCAAACATTTAAAAAAGCATCAATGCCAATCCTCTCAAACTCCTCTAAAAAATTAAAGAGGTAGAAATACTTCCAAATGCATTCCATGAGGACAGCATTACTAAGCCAGATAAGAACACTACAAGAAAACTATGAACCAATATCCTTGATAAACATATATGCAAAAACCCACAACAAAATACTAGGAACCTTAATTAAAGAACTCATTAGAAGGATTATACACCATTACCAAGTAGAATTTGTCCCTGAGATGCAGGATTGTTCAACATACACAAGTCAATAAATGTGATATACCACAATAGAAGATAAAAATTATATGATCATTTCAAAGATGCAAAAGACGTATTTGGCAAAATATAACATTTTTTTCCAAGATAAAAACCCTCAATAGATTGAGTATAGAGGAAACATACTTCAACACAAGAAAGACCATATATGACAAATCCACAATTAACATTACCAGTATATTCAATGGAGAAGAAGTAAAAGTTTTCCTCTAAGATTAGAAACAAGGTAAGTGTTGCAACTCTCACCACTCTTACTCAATGTAGTACTGAAGTCCTAGCTAGAACAATAAGGCAAGACAAAGAAATAAAAGACATCCAACCAGAAAGGAAGATGTAAAATTGTCATTAATTGCAGATGACATTACCTTATATATTGTAAGTCCCAAAGACTCAACTGAAAAACTGTTGGATCTAATCAATGAATTCAGTAGAGTTGCAGGATATAAAGTCAATACTCAGAACCCAGTTGCATTTCTATGTACTAACAATGAAACAGACATAAAACTATCCCATTCACAATAGCATCAAAACCAATAAAGTACCTAGGAATAAATTTAACAAAGAAAATGAAATTTTATACAATGAAAACTACAAGCCTTTGTGTCTTCCTCAATTTCAGCAAACAAATGGAAGGACATCTCATGTTCATGGACTGAAAGAGATGATATTATAAAATATCCATGTTATCGAAAGCCATCTATAGAGTCAGTGGAATTTATATAAAAATTCCAATAGCATTTTTCACAGAAATAGAAGAAAAATCCTAAATATTGTATGGAACTACAAAAGACCCCGATTAGTCAATGAAATTACTAGAAAGAAGAAAAAACTGAAGGCATCACACATCCTTATTTCAAGCTATACTACAAAGCTAAGGGACTTAAAAACAGTTTTTTTACTGGCATAAAAATGGAACAAAATCGAGAGCCCAGAGTTAAACCCTTGTATATATGATCAACTAATATTTGATAAAGGAACAAAGAGTATTCAATGGGAACAGGATAGTTTCTTTAGGCAAATGATGTTAGGAAAACGAAATAAGCACATGCAGAAAAGTGAAATTAGACCTTATATATCTCACACAAATTATATAAAAATGAATTAAAGACTTAAACATAAGACCTGATACTATAAAACTCCTAAAAAGAAAAAGCTCCAGCATTGGTTTTGGCAATGGTTTTCTTTGGATATGAGACCAAAAAGCACAAATAACAAAATAAAAAAATCAGCAAGTGAGAATACAACAAACTTAAAAGCTGCCACACTGCAAAAGAAACAACAACATGAAAAAGCAACCTACAGAATGGGAGAAAAACATTTACAAAACATGTATCAGATAAGGGGTTAATATTCAAAATTTATTTAAAAATCACACAACTCAATGGCAAAAAAGTAAAAGCAATCCAATTAAAAAATGGGCAGAGGAACTAAATAGACATTTTTGCAAATAAGACATCCAAATGGCCAATATGTACCTAAAAATGTGCTCAGCATCACTAATCATCATGGAAATAAATGCAAATCAAACCCACAATGAGATATCACCTCACTTGTAAGAAAGGCTATCTTCAAGAAGACAAGAGATAAACATTGGAGAGGATGTGGAGAAAAAGGAACAGTTATGCACTGTGGGTGGGATTGTAAACTGGTTCAGCCACTATGAAAAACAGTGGAAGTTCTTCAAAAAATTAAAATAGAAATACAGAAATAAAAATAGATCCATACTATACAGCAATTCTACTTCTGGGTATATATCCAAACAAAATGAAAACAGGTTATTGAAAAGATGTATGCACTCACATGTTTATTGGAGCATTATTCTTAATGGCCTAGATATGAAAAAAAAAAACACCTAAGTTCTGATAAATGGATAAAGAAGATGTGATATATACAAAATCACATCATAATGGAGTGGAATATATAAATACAGATAATGGAATAGCATTCAGCCATGAGAAAAAGAGAAATCATGTAACACAGATAGACCTTGAGAACATTATGCTAAGTGAGATAAGTCAGAGAAAGGCAAACATTGTATAATATCCCTTATATATGGAATCTGAAAAAGAAAACTCAAAGAGAGTGGAATGGCTGTTTCCCAGGGTTGGGGGTCTAGGAGAATGGGAGAGATGTTTAAAGTATATACTTGCAATTAGTAGATAAAAGTTATGGAGATCTGAAACACAGTAGAGTGGTTATAGATAATGAAACTATTGTAAACAATAAACTTGCTAAAAGACTAGATCTTAATTGTTCCTGCCACTAGAATAAATAATACTTATGTGATGTGATAGAAGTGTTAGCTAATGGTACATTGGCAATTGAATTGAAATATAAAGTTATCAAATCAATGCTGTATACCCTAAACATACAAAATTTTATTCTGCCAATTATATCTCAATAAAATACCCCAAAATGGTTTAAAATATAAAACACACACACAGACATATATATGTATACATACATATGTATATATGAATACACACACATATATCTATCTATACTAATAAAAAGGTAATATGAAAATTGTCATGATACCCTCACACCGTAATGACTGATCAACAGAAGGCTGTATGTGCAGCGGGTGTGGGTAGTCAGGGCTGCGTGCATGGCAAGGCCAGGGAACGTGAGGCTGCATTCTCTGCCCGGCACTGGCCGGGGACATGACGCTGTTATTGTTTATTTATTAATAAATTTATATATTATTTTCATATACATTTTACTAATTTTCTTTTATCTCTCACACTTCTATTATAGAGAAAGGGTAAATAGCAATATTAAAATATTTCCTCTAATTAATTCCCTTTTAATGTGTATGAATTTCGTGCACCAGGCCACTAATATATAAATAAGCCTAAGTGACTGGCCAACTGGCCTGACCGGCCAGTAGCTATGACACTCAACATGGTAATGGAAACCACAGGCATGAAAACATGGAACAGACTGATGAATCTCAGAGGGAAGGAAAGAGGGAGGAGGGTGGGAAGAGATTAACCAACTATCTTATATGCATACTAGAGGCCCAGTTCGTGCACTGTGGGGTCCCTTGGCTTGGCCTGCAGGTATTGGGCCAAAACTGGCTCTCTGACATCCCCTGAGAGGTCCTGGATTGCGAGAGGGCACAGACCATTCCAAGGGAACCCACTGGTGCACGAATCCATGCACCGAGCCTCTAGTATATGTATAAACACATATTTTGTATCTATATGCATGTATATTCCTAACTATATAAGGTTAAATTTCACATGAATGATTAGATTTATTTCCTCTTTTGTTTTTCTTTCTGTACATTTGGTGGTTGTATTTTCCATATCCATTCTTTTAGTAGCTACCCAGATATTTTAACATGGATACTTTAAAAGTCTAATGTTAGTCCATACCTTTACCTTCTTTTCAACTAAAGAGACATCAGAATGCTTCACATCTAATCATTCTCCTCTAAAATTATATGCTACTAGTGGCCCGGTGCACGAATTTGTGCACATTGAAAGGAAATTAATTAGAAGAAATATTTTAATATCACTATTCACCCTTTCTCTATAATAAAAGTGTCAACCAAATTCACAATCAACAATGAACAGATAAAAACACATGCGTGCAATTGGTGCTAGTGAGAGCTTTATATGTATCACACATGCATGAGTCAACTTAGCCATATATATATATATAATAAACTTGCTTAATTAGACCTGCTTTCTGATTTAGCTAAACTTTTTCCAGCCCAGTGAAGCACCCCAATTTCTCTTTCAGGTAATTGTCAGCAACACAGCAGTAAATATCAACACGAAGCAGATTATTATTGTAAATCATGCAGGGAGAACAAAGGGTAAAATATTTAACTGCAGCAGTTGACTATATTCTACACAGTGAGAAAACCTGAAGTTATTTTCAAGGTCCACCATTTATTACTTCTTTTCAGTTAGGTCAAGTTTCTAAGCTTTCTAAATCTCCGTTTTCTGGCTAATGAAAAGAAAATAGGATTCCACTGAGTCTCCTATCTACCTACTCCAGGACTTCTGTGAGAATCAAATGAGATGAGGCACGGGAAAACACTTCACAGACATTTGGTTACAGTGTAAAGTGTTTCCACCTGGCTATAAAGCAAGTCATGTTCCTGGGCTGAAGAAACTGCAAGGTGGCTAGTTGTCGCTAGGGAGAGGAAGCCAGGCGTTGCTACATGACATCATTACCTGGTGCCCATGGCAATCGCTTTTTGAGGCTTGGCTGGGCTGTGGGCTGCATTTTACGGCATTGGGTCTCAGCAGCATCGGCTGTGATTTGGTGGGCTGTCGCTCCAGGGTGGTGGCGGGGCCTGTGTCCCACTTGTGGGAAACCAAGTGTTGCTTTGTGGGTGCTAGGTTTGAGGTGCCATTTCTCTGTGCATTACGGCAGCTCCTGCATTGAGCATCTGCCCCCTGGTGGTCAGTGTGCATCATAGTGACCCCTTGAATGGAGGGAAGGACACTTAGCATATAAGCATACATAGACTACTGTCTAGTATTTGTCTTTATCTTTTTTTTAACTAGACATAATTGATATTTTATACAGTTATCATTTGTTTAGATTTACCTACATTTTTACAGAAATTTTTCTGCGTCTGTGACTTTCTGTTTGATATTCTACTTGAAACTCATTATTGAGAATTTTTAATAAGAATTGGTTGGTGGTAAATTCTGGTATCTTGTTTTCTTTTTGCCTAAATATGTTATTTTCCCCCAGCTCTTGGGAAAGACACTTGCACCATACATTTCATTGTAAATTAACAGTTATTTTTTTCCTCAGCATTTAAAAATATCATTTGTTGTCTTCTGGTTTTCATTATTGTTATAGAAAAACCACTCAACCAGTGTGTTTATAATGCCTTTGTAGAAACATCTTACTTCCTATGTGCTTTACAGATCTTCTCTTTGCCTTTAATGTTTTGAATTTTCATTATAAATTATATCTAGGTGGGAATTTATTTTTACTTATACTGCCTGACATTTATTTGATTTGACAAATAAGAAGATCAGTATGTTTTGTATTTTTTAACATCTGGAAATTTTGGACCATTATCTCTTGAACTATTGCTTCTAACACATTCCTTTTATTTCCTTCTGAAATCCCAATTAGACATATGTTAGAACTTCTCTATCTTCAGCGCCCCTTAGTTTGTCCTTTAACACTGTACTGCTTTCTGTATAATTCTTTTGGATCTGCATTCATTTCACTGATATATTTCTCAGTCATGTCTAATCAGTAGCCCATCCATTGAATATTTTATTTATGGGGTATTTAATTTTAAATTTAATATTTTTATTTAATTAACATTTTAAATCATATTTTTATTTCTGGAAAATCTATTTGGTTCTTTTTACATCTGTTGTGTTACTTTCTTTTTTCCTTTTGTATTTTTTATTTATTTTATTTTAAAAAATTATCTTTATTGTTGAAAGCATTACAGATGTCCCATTTCCCTCCCTGCCCCCAATTAGATTAACCCTCTCCATCCCCCACCCCCAGACCTACAAACTACTGTCTGTGTTGATTTTTATAATTTTTTCCTTGCCCCTATTTTTAAGCCTCTCATTTCTTTAGCTATGTTAACCATAGCTCTGTCTGATGATATCTGAATTCTTTGCAACATTGATATTGCTGCTAGTTTTTCTGGATGGCAATTCCTCATGGTATTTTTGATACTTGACTTCATGAGCTTATTCCTTGGAACTTTATTTGTTGGTATTATCTGAAGTGTGGTTTGAAGTTGAGTCCCTACAGATAGGAGATGTCTTTGCTCCTGATATTGGTTGAGATTCTACTAATCTGCTATTCAAATAACATTATTTTTCAGCTTGAGGTTTTTCTGACCATCAACCTTTGGGGAAACTGGTTTGTGGTTATATGTTCTCAAGGGAAATTTATTTACCCTCTACCTTGCGGTTTGTTTTTTTCTGCACAGTGAGTTTATTTCTTTTATTTGTACATTGAGAATGTTGACCTTTGGGCTCCCAGCTTAATGTTGGAATCTCCCATTAGATGTTCGTCCTTAGGTGGGCTAGGTTTTATTTCCTGTCTCTCATGAAGGGTGACCCTGAGCAACTCTTACATCAGAAGCTCAGGCTCCCAGGATTTTGCAAATGCCAGGGAAACAAATGCTGAGCCACACACTGGCTTTCCTGGCAATGACTGACTCACCTATTTTTTGCTATCCAAAATTCTTTAAAAGAAAAGAAACCTAGCATTTTTATCATTTTCAGTGGGAAAGTTATTGAGAAAGTCTAATGTGCCATACTGCCAGAATCAAAAATCAAATCAGAAGTCAGCGTTTCTTATAAATCACCCAATGTTGTATCAAAAGTATTCCACGTAACATTTGTAAGCATTATTGTAACAGCAAGTGGAGATAGTTAATCATTCCCTCAGCATTAGACGTTAAGGTATCTCCAGCATTTTACTATTATTTTTATAAAGTGCTATTATAACATTTTTAATAACAATGTTTATATGTTTAAAGTTATTTTCATAGGATATATTGCCCATGCAGCATTGATGGACTAAAGGGATGCATATTTTTAAGATTGTTGACATACTTCCCAAAAATGCCGTTCAAAAGGGTTGTAGCCATTTACATTTTCAGTAATAAAAATTATTTGGTGTTATTGTTAATATTTTATACTTTCCAATTTTATAAGGCACGTTTCTTCTAAAATAAAAATATGCTTATGGTCTTAAGAGCTATTTGTGATAACTTTTTTTTAATGCTTAAAAACTTTTTCCTAAGATTGCATATTTATACATATAATTATATTATTGGAAGTAAACACAGAAAGGATAATCTCCTGATAGAAGTTTTTAACTCTGAACTATTTGGTTCTTATCTCTTTCTTTACTTCTTTCCTCACCCCCACCTTCCCTCCCCTCTGGTGTTTAGGGAAATTTTTAAACATATGTCCTATCTCGAGAATGCCTTCTTCTGGAGGTGCCCCGAGCCACCCAGGGTGTCCACACCCAGATCCATCCTGGTGAACTTCTCCCTTTTATCCACTCCACCCTGTAGAAAGAAAACACATATCTTAAAAATGTGAAAATTATATTTTGATCTTTTTTTTCATCTCTATGGTCAAATACTTTGTGTATGTAGATGACAGCCTGAGAGAGAGAAGACTGAGAAATCAATATTTTGATTTTTTTTTTCAGACAGTAAGCACACTTTTTCCTACTTAGAATAATTTTCAAGTGCAGCCTGTACAAAACATCCCCTTGAGAGCATATTCTGTGGCAGTGGCAGAGGGAGGAGGTGGCCTTAATGCCTTCTGCTCCACCAGCATTTCTACAGCCTCAGCTTCCAGGGGACCTGCTTCCTCTCCACATCATCTGAACTGACCTCCCCACCACAGCCTCAGGACTTTGTTTCCAGATCAGGTGTCTCTCACCTCCTATCTCCCCAGGCCACTGGAGGCCTCTCCAGCAAAGCCCCATAGGTGCCTGTCTCCTAGAGCTCTCCAGCGAACCCGGGTCTGAAAGCTTTTCAACTTCTTTGTTTCCTTGGAGTGGCTGGTTTCCAATCAGCTGCTTGCTGCCTGCCTGGGTTTGCCTTCTATGTGTCCTAAGTGGGACCATCAGGCTCATGAATGATTCTTACACAAGGCCACAGGGTCTCTTAGCATCACTCTTTGAAATAATTGTTGTTTTCTATTCAAATTCATTTTAGACTATCCTGGAGGTAGTTCTATTTAGCCTGTAAAAGATTGACTTAAAATATTGACAATAATTAGCCAATCATTTCATTTTAAAGGTCAGGTTTGACTGATTTTACCCAGAAGGATATCTGCATCTTCAGAGGGAAATTGTTTGTAGTTTGAGCTGTTTCCAAGTGCTCAACTTTTTTTCTGACAGTCAATTGCTCCTTACCCACAGCCGCTGGCCATCTCTTTAAGCTCTGTTAGTTCAGGATGAAGGAGGTTGTTTCAGTTCACTCGCTCTGAGACTAAGGGAGGTGCTGCCAAGTCTGGGTTCATCTTCAGGTGATGTGATTGGGCATGTGGGTCCCATGCCCACTCTGTGACTAGGAGCGCAGGCATTGGTCTCCATGCTTCCCAGCTTGACTCCCAACTCTACACTTTCAGCCTTTCTATTTCCAGTTCATCTCTCCATATTTATAGCCAATCAGACATCCTATCAGTTTTTTGAAGAGGGGAATAGAAGTTTGTTTTTTAAGAAGGCTTAGAACATGGAAGAAAAAGGTACTTCAAATTTCCGACATGCTTTACAACATGCTTCCTATAGTATAAGGCACAAATACTCAATTTAGCCAGAAACCATTAGTGAAGCCCATTAGTGAAGAGCTTTTAGCTGGACAGAGAGCTGAGCTGAAGTTGCAACTCTGCCACTTCTTAGCTGTATGGCCAGGTCTGTTTCTCCATCTGTAAAATGAAATGGTGACTGCCAGGATCCCTACACTATTCCCACCTACAAAAGTATGGTCACTGCTATTTACTAGTATGTTAATGAATTATTTTCTTAAGGATGTCTAATACCAAAAACACTTTAAGATATTTTCTCTTGTAAAGGTCATTAGAATATTATTTAGCATTCTAAAGGTGCTTCTTATCTTCTTACTCATTGGAGAAATTTTCAGTTAAAATTAACATTGTCCTTTTGGCATTAAGGAAAAGGCCTTAAAGTTATAGTTTCTTTCTATTTTTTCAAGAGCAAGAAAAATTCCAATAGAATATTCTGAAAAAAAGTGATCTAAGTTCAAATTGGGAAATTGAAGAGGGAAAGATAACTTGTTAAAAGGATTTGCCTCTGGGAAGTCAAAGGGAAGCATTTGAGGAATATAAACAAAGGGTGGGGAAAAATAGGTTTATAGTTGTTCATATGGAAAATAATACAGAGAGATCCAAGATGGCTGCCAATGGGACAGCAGGCTGCAAGATAGTGTGTGAGTGAGAGAATGAAAGGAGAGCGCGTGGACATGCAGGGAATGTCTGTATTTCTGAGTGAGGGACAGCTGTATTCCATCGGACTGTTGGGGACTAGAGGACCAGGCTTCCCTGGCCAGGCAGCCTCTACTGCTGCTAAAATTTCTCCCGGAGTGGTCAGCTCTGCCATAGAGATGGCGACATCTTGAAGGGGAGACCAGCTGTGATCGGCAGCCCAACCTTACCTTCAACCGGGGAGACCTTGGATACCTCCTGGGACCCCACAACCACAATGCCCAGAGACCAGCTGCCTCAGCTGCAAAACCATGAACACTGGGACTCCAGCCTCCCCAACTGCGGGTGCCTAAAAAGTCTGTCAAGGGGGAAACAAAGCAGTGCCAAATACGCGACAGGCCCTGCGCCTTCTCACAGAGCAGATAGAAGTAACAGCTGAATTGAAAAACACTCACCTGGAATAGGCAAATTAAACACAGCTGGTGAGGAGGCAATCCATGGACAGAAAGGTCAGATATCGCCTAGAGAAAGATTCATCTGGGTGTTTTTTGTTTGGGTGTTTGTTGTTTCATTTTTTTAAAAAAATTAGTTGTTGTTTGTATTCATCTCTGGGGGTTTGTTATTTGCATTGTTTGGATTAGTTGTTTTATTGGAGTTTTCTCCCCATATACATATAATTTTTCCTCTTCTTTTTTCTCTTACATTTTTTTTTTCCTTTTCTCAATATCATTTTTGCACTCTTTTCTATTCCCCAATACTCTTTTATCTGGTGGTCACATTTATTTGGAGTTACTAGTATCATGAATACATTTGTGTTTGGTGCCCTGTACGTTGTGTCTTGTCGTGTTGTATTTTGTGCCTTTAAGTCAACTCAGGAGAAAGAGAGCTATATAACCAGACTGGGAGAGGAGCAAAAATGGGGAGACAAAGAAATAGCCCCTATATCAGTGGTTCTCAACCTGTGGGTCGCGACCCCTTTGGGGGTCGAACAACTCTTTCACGGGGGTCGCCTAAGACCATCGGAAAACACATATATAATTACATATTGTTTTTGTGATTAATCACTATGCTTTAATTATGTTCAATTTGTAACAATGAAATTGGGGGTCAGCACAACACGAGGAACTGTATTAAAGGGTCGCGGCATTAGGAAGGTTGAGAACCACTGCCCTATATGAAAGAAAAGGATGAATCACCAGAAAGAAAGTAAACTAAATGAAGGCAAGCAATATGTCAGAGAAAGAATTCAGAACAATGGTCATAAGGATGCTGAAAAGGATGGAGACAAATTCAACAATATGTGTAAGAACCAATAGGGAATGAAGAAGAACCCCAAAGAAATGAAAAATGACATCACTGCAACAAAGAACTCAATAGAAAGCATCAATAGTAGACTAGAAGAAGTGGAGGACCACATCAGTGAGCTAGAAGACAAGGTAGGGAAAAATACCAAAGCAGAACAGCAACTAGAAAAAAACTTAAAAAATAGAAGATCCTAAGGGAACTTTGGGCCAACATGAAATGAAACAACATCCACATAATAAGGGTGCCAGAAGGAGAGGAAACTGAGCAAGGAATAGAAAACCTGTTTGAAGAAATAATGACAGAAAAGTTCCCTGATATTGGGAAGAAAAAACTCACACTGGTCCAAGAAGCTCACAGAGTCCTAAACAAGATGAATCCCAAAAGACCGACACCAAGACACATTATAATTAAATTGGCAAACACCAACAACAAAGTAAGAATCTTAAAGGCTGCCAGAAAGAGACAGAAAGTTACCTACAAGGGATTTCCCATCAGACTATCGACTGATTTCTCAACAGAAACACATTAGGTCAGAAGGGAATAGAATGAAATATACAAAGTCATGCAAAGCAAGGGACTAAATCCACAAAAAAGAACAAAAACAAAAAACCTATATGCAGCAAGGCTATCATTCAAAATTGAAGGTGAAATCAGGAGCTTCACAGACAAAAAAGGACTAAGGGAGTTTATTACCACCAAACCAGCAATGCAAGAAATGCTAAAGGGACTGCTGTAAAAAGAAGAAATAGGAAGGGAAGAAGGAACACAGGCATAAAGAATAAAAATGGTGACAAACAAGTATCTATCAATAATAACTGTAAATGGAAATGGATTAAATGCCTCAATCAAAATACATAGGGTAGGTGAATGGATAAGAAAACATGACCCATATATTTGCTGTCTACAAGAGACCCACCTCAGAACAAAGGACTGACACAGACTGATGGTGAAGGGATGGAAAAAAATATTTTCAGATGAATGGAAATGAAAAAAAAAAGCTGGGGTAGCAATACTTATATCTGACAAATTAGACCTCAAAGTGAAGGACATAACAAGAGATAAGGAATTCTAGTTCATAATATAAAGGGATAGGTACAACAAGAGGATATAACTCTGGTAAACATATATTCACCCGATACAGGAGCACCCAAATACATAAAAAAATTTCTGGAAGATATCAAGGGAGAGATCAACAGCAATACAGTCATAGTAGAAGACATTAATACCCCATTGAAACCACTGGACAAATCCTCTAAACAAAAAATCAGCAAAGAAAAAGCAATCCTAAATGACTCACTAGATCAGATGGAATAAATTGACATCTTCAGAACATTTCACCCCAAAGCCACAGAATATACATTCTTCTCAAGTGCACATGGGACATTTTCAAAGATAGACCACATATTGGGACACAGCCAAAGTCTCTTCAAATTTAAGAAGATAGAATTCATATCAAGCATCTTCTCAGATCATAATGACAGAAAATTAGAAATCAACTACAATAAAAACAATAAAATAAAAATCAAACACCTGGAGGCTAAATAGCATGCCATTAAAAACAATGTTTGGGTTACCAAAAAGATTAAAGAAGAAATAAAAAGCATCATGGCAACAAATGACAATGAAAACACAATAATCTAAACTCTATGGGACACAGTGAAAGCATTCTTGAAAGGGAAGTTCATTGCTCTACAGGCCTACCTCAAAAAAAGAAAAAAAGAAAAAATAGTAATAAATTTTCTAAGCCAACAACTCAAAAAGTTAGAAAGAGAGCAACAAGAAAAGTCCAGTGTAAGCAGAAAGAAGGAAATAATAAAGATTAGAGCATAAATAAATGACATAGAGACAAAAAAAAAACAAAAACACAACAGTACAAAAGATCAATAAAACCAAAGGCTGGTTCTTTGAAAGGATAAACAAGATTGATGAACCTCTAGCCAGGCTCACCAAGAAGCAAAGAGAGAGGACCCAAATAAACAAAATCAGAAATGATAGAGGCGAAATAACAACAGACCCCACAGAAATACAAATGATTGTTAAAAAATACTATGGACAACTCTACTCCAACAAACTAGACAACCTGGAGGAAATGGACAAATTCCTAGAAAAATACAACATTCCAAAACTCAACCAGGAAGAATAAAAAAAACCTGAATAGGCCAATAACTATCGAAGAAATTGAAGCAGTAAATCAAAAATCTTCTAGCAAACAAAAGCCCTGGTCTGGATGGTTTTACAGAGGAGTTCTACCAAACATTCAAAGAAGAACCAAAACCTATCCTCCTTAGACTATTCCAAAAAATGCAAGAGGAAGGCACACTTCCAAGCTCTTTCTATGAAGCCACCATTACCCTAATCCCAAAATCAGAAAAAGACACCACAAAGAAAAAGAATTACAGGCCAATATACTTGATGAACATAGAAGATAAAATCTTCAACAAAATTCTAATAAATCAAATTTAGCATTACATTAGAAAGATCATACACTATGACCAAGTGGGATTTATTCCAGGGATTCAAGGATGGTACAATATTTCCACTCAATAAATGTGATACATCACATAAACAAATTGAGAGACAAAAATCACATAATCATATCAATCGATGCAGAACAAGCATTTGACAAAATCCAACAGCCTTTCTTGATAAAAACACTCAGCAAAGTGGGAATAGAGGGATCATACCTCAACATAATAAAAGCCTTATGTGACAAACCTATTGCCAACATCATACTCAATGGGCAAAACCCCATAAGAACAGGAACAAGACAGGGATTCCCACTTTCACCACTCCTGTTCGACATAGTACTGGAAGTACTAGCCATAGCGATCAGACAGGAAGAAGAAATAAAAGGCATCCAAATTGCAAAAGAAGTAAAATTGTCATTATTCGCAGATGACATGATATTGTACATAGAAAACCCCAAAGACCCCATCAAAAACTACTAGACTTAATAAATGAATTTGGCAATGTAGCAGGATAGAAAATTAACACCCAGAAATATATGGCTTTTTTATACATGAACTAGAGGTCCAGTGCACAAAATTTGTGCGGGGGGGGGGGAGGGGGGGGCACGTCCTTCTCAGCCCAGCCTGCACCCTCTCCAATCCGGGACCCCTCAGGGGATGTCCAACTGCCGGTTTAGCCCCAATCCCGGAGATCAGGCCTAAACCGGCAGTCAGACATCCCTCTCATAATCCTGGACCACTGGCTCCTAATCTCTCACCTGCCTGCCTGCCTGATTGTCCCTAACTGCCCTCACCTGCCTGCCTGGTCACCCCACGCAGCCTGCTGTTCAGTCGTCTGGTCATCCCTCACTAACACCCCAGCCAGCCTGGTCGCCCCACACAGTCTGTTTGTTCAGTCATTTGTTTGTGACCTCATTAACCCCCCTGCTGGCTGGTCACCCTGTGCAGACTGTTTGTTCAGTCATTTGGTCGGCCCTCACTAACCCCCCTGCCGTCCTGGTTGTAGGCAGCCATCTTCTGAGGGCATGACGGTCAATTTTCATATTACCTTTTTATTATATAGGATTATTATATAGGATAATGAACTCACAGAAGGAGAAACTAAAATAAACAATCCCATTTACCATTGCACCAAAAAAATTAAGATACCTAGGAAGAAACTTAACTAAGAAGATAAAAGACCTGTACTCGGAAAACTACAGGACATTGGAAAAAGAGATAGAGGAAGACATAAACAAATGGAAAAACATACTGTGTTCATGGATTGGCAGAATCAACATCATTAAAATGTCCATACTTCCCAAAGCAATTTATAGATTAATACAATCCTTATTAAAATACCAATGGCATATTTCACAGACCTAGAAGGAACTCTCCAAAAATTCATCTGGAATAAAAAGAGACCTCGAATAGCCACAGCAATCCTGAGAAAGAACAAAGTTGGAGATATCACAATACCAGAAATCAATCAATATTACAAAGCCACTGTTCTCAAAACTGCGTGGTACTGGCACAAGAACAGACATATAGACCAATGGAATAGAACAGAGAACCCAGAAATTGACCCCAGCCAGTATGTTCAATTAATATTTGACAAAGGAGGCAAGAGCATACAATGGAGTCAAGACAGTCTCTTCAATAAATGGTGCTGGGAAAATAGGATCAGATACATGAAAAAAAAAAAAGAAACTACACCATATACATACACAGTTTACAACATACACAGAAATAAACTCAAAATGGTTAACGAACTTAAATGTAAGATGGGAAACCATAAAATTCTTAGAAGAATCCATAGGCAGCAAAATATCAGACATATATCGTAGCAATATCTTTACTGATACAGCTCCTAGGGCAATGGAAACTAAGGACAAAATAAACAAATGGGACTGCATCAAAAAAAAAAAGCTTCTGCACAGCAAAAGAAACCATCAATAAAACAACAAGAAAGCCCACTGAATGGGAGAACATATTTGCCAATGCTATCTCAGATAAGGGTTTAATCTTCAAAATTTACAGGGAACTCATACAACTTAACAAAAGGAAGATAAACAATCCAATCAAAAAATGGGCAAAGGATCTTAATAGACACTTTTCAAAAGAGAACATACAGAAGGCCCAGAGACATATGAAAACATGCTCAAAGTCACTAATCATCCAAGAGATGCAAATCAAAACAACAATGAGGTACCATCTCACACCTGTCAGAATGGCTATCATCAACAAATCAAACGAAAAGTGCTCATGAGGATGTGGAGAAAAAGGAACTCTCTTGCACTGCTGGTGGGAATGCAGACTGGTGCAGCGACTGTGGAAAACAGTATGGCGTTTCCTCAAAAAGTTAAAAATGGAACTCCCATTTGACCCAGTGATCCCACTTCTAGGAATATATCCCAAGAAACCAGAAACACCAATCAGAAAGGATATATGCACCCCTATGTTCATAGCAGCACAATTCACCATAGCTAAGATTTGGAAACAGCCTAAGTGCCCATCAGTAGATGAGTGCATTAGAAAACTGTGGTATATCTACACAGTGAAATACTACCCTCCTATAAAAAAGAAGGAACTTTAACCATTTGCAATAGCATGGATGGAACTGGAGAGCATTATGCTAAGTGAAATAAGCCGTCGGAGAAAGATAAATATCACATGATCTCACTCATAAGTGGAATATAATGAACAACATAAACTGATGAATAAAAATAGATGCATAGACAAGGTAACACTGAACAGACCATCCAAACTCAGAGAGAAGGTTGGGGACGGGTGGTTAGAGAGCAACCAAAGGACTTGTATGCATGCATATTACCATAACTAATGGACAGACACTGGGTTGGTAGTGGCTTGTCCTGGGGGGCAGGAGTGGATGGGGGGGTGTCAATTGGGGAAAAAGTAGATATATGTAATACTTTAAACAATAAAAAGGAAAAAAGTAAGGTCGTTTTTCTCCGCTGATTAAAACTCTCCAAGAATTCCTATCCCACTTCAAGTAAAAGTCACTGCCTTTACAATGATCTACAAAATCCCATGACCTGGTTGCTACTTAATTCTCTTGCTCATGGCCCTCAGTTTTGTGCAGGCTACAGGCATTAACTCTTCTTAGGTGCTTTACTTTCCCTGTTCCCTCTGCTTAGATCAATTCCCAGAATTTCCTCGCCCCGACCTCCAGACCCCGGCCCCTACACCTGCATGCTCTCTCCTCTTCATACATCACCATTAGAGCGAGGCTGCCCCAACATCACACTATTTGAAGTGAAGTCCCTTCTCTTCCAACTCCCTCCTTCCAGGTTCCATTTGTCACCTCCTAATGCACCATATAATTTCATGATTCATTTGTTTTGTGTTTGTCCTTGCATGGAAGCTCCCTGAAGGCAGAGATTTGGTTCATTTGATTAACTAATGATTCCCCCGCTTCTGGAACCATGCCTGGAGCATAGCACAGTAGGAACTCACTGAGTATTTGTTGATTTAATAAGGGATAAAATTTTAAAGCCTATGATGGATTTTAGAAGATGATTTTTTTAAAAAACCTTGTCAGAGAAACTAATTTCTTCTGTGAAACAAAATAAAACTTCAAAGGGGATTTCACTTAAAATCAAAGGTAAAAGAAAAGATGTTGATTAACAGAGATAATATAAGCAACAATAGAAACGGGTGTTTGTAAATAAAGCATTTCTGAAATGATGGAGGCCTAAGATCAGACACCCTCTTCAACTTCATTTTCTCCATGTTTGGAAAGCCCTGCCAGAAAGTCGCCCTTCTCTGATTTAAATGATGCCCACTCTGGGTTTTGCCCTCTCTCTGAGAGTGAGGGTTTGGCCAAGGATTGACAATTGAAATTCTGGTTCCCCTGATAGAACAGCAAAACTTTCCACATGTCATGAGTACCGTACAATTTTCAATAAATGGAGTTGTACAAAATCACATAGGAGATAAGGAGCACACACCTCTGGGTTTTGCCAACCCTGAATTTCTGCTCCGAAAGCTGTTCAGTCTGCACGCCTTCTCTCTGCCTCCTTCCACATATAAGACCACGTTTCCTACCTCACATCTCGATTCCCAGGAGAGACTGCATGCTGGAAGCAAAGATCAACAGTAATTAATACAAATTCGAGAAGTCCGTCAGAAGGCTGAATAGGGCTTTGGTATTCAGAAGGCTGAATATCTTCCTGTTATTACCTGTTGCTGACTGAATGGCCGAAGGCAAACCCCCTAACCTGATAATCTTTTTATTGTTTACTAAACATTACTTTTGATATGCCTGTTTGCATTCCTAAAAGGCAGTTGTGTATTCTAGTAAATAAAAAGGAGATGGGAGCAGAGATTCAGCGAAGCTTAGTCACTTGAGCTAAGTTCACATCTGGCTTCCCCCATGATTTCCACATTTATATTTCTTGTCTTGTGTATTAATTTGCATGTCAGCCCTTACTCCAGGCCTTTGAACCCAGGCCACGTGGGCCATGGCTTCACAACTGCATGCTCAGTTTGCTGACACAGCTTCCAAGTAAGTCCATGTCATGGTTTCCAGGAAATCCTAAAAACAAAACAAAACAAAACAAAACAAAACACTGCTGCTCCTGGGAGACTTTTTTTTTCTCTTTGAAAAGATGATCTCAACTCACGAGATAATTAGCTCCTAAATATGAATCCATGTGCATTTGCAAAAGTGCTTTCAGGTTCAGAGAAATAGACTTGATTAGGTCATTATCACTGAGATAGAACACCAGGGAGCTCTCACCTGCTAGTTGTATTGGTGATAAGGAGACCCAAGACTCCTCAGGTTTGCTCACTAACCTGCTCTGCTTCCTTGATTTTAAAAACATGAAAAACATGTGGAGCTTGCAGAAAACCCTGGAGTCATGGGTTGATTTCCTCTATGTTACTTATTTTACTTTGATTGAGCGTTTGGCATTTCTCCCTTTATTCCGAGAAGTTCTGTGGAGTGTGATCTAACAGCCCACAATCCCTTTGTATACTTTGTGACCAAGGCACTTTGCTTTGTAATCTAGGCTACTGCTTTTCAACTCTTCAAATTAAAGAGACTCGGTATGGTTCCCAGGCTCTAAGATATAAAAGAGGAACTGAGAAAGCAGAAATAAAGACAAGAAAGAAAAAAACTATGTTAATGAAATCCCGTGACAACTTACTTGCATTTAGAGATCATGCACATTTGTTTTCTTGATGAAAGGTGTTTTTTTTTTTTTTCAACTGTTCTGAAAATGCTAATAAGACAAGTTTCAAGAAATTGACAGTAATGGAAAATTTGAATGTTACAATGATATCTAAAGGGAAAGAAATGGTTTCAGTCATCTTAATCTTGCTGGAGAGGAGAAAAAATTGTGAGCAGAGAAATGAGACAGCTGGCAACTGAAGCCTTGGGATTCCTAAACCTTCTCTTTTGTGCTCCCAAATGAACAAGGTTTAAGCTGCCTTCAAGAGAAAGTCAATCTAAAGTCTACGATGACTTTTCAAAATGAAGCCTTAGGGAGCTTCCAAAACTACAAGCTTCAGCTCAGCAAGGTCACTTTCCAAAGTGAAGATTCTTTTTAGGGTAATGATTGTGGGGTAAGAAAAGGAAGGAGGGCGGTGGCATGGCTAGGTTGGAGTTCTAAAGATATCATGGAATCTGCAGCTGTACAAATGCTACTGTCTGCCCTCCACAGACCACAGGGAAGCACTCTGCCCAGCCAGGGACCAAGCCCTCTGCAGGCTTATTTTGCAGAACCACCTGCTAAAAGCATAACTCTTGTTCATTGGTAGTTAGTTGGCTGATCTTCATTGAAAGTTAAAACTGGCCACTGGGGAGATTGCATAGCCTTGGGACACTGTCAGCCAGAGCAAAGCTCAACTGTCACCAGCACTCTTAGAAAATAGCCCAGATTTATGCTGAATTCCATTGAATTTTCTACCTCTTGGTTTAGTTTTTATACATGCTCTTTGCTTACAGGCTGTCTTGCTATTGTTACCAGTTTCACAAATGTGTTTTGAATTCCTGGTTACACTGTGAGATTCTGAGGGGAAGCTTTCAGACCCCAGGTTCTCTGCCTCTGCCCTGGCATTTGAGAGGGGAGTGTGAGAGAGGAGCAGTGGCCAGGGGCTGCACTGGAGCCTGAGTGGGCAGGATGAGCATGGGTATCTATCTGGAAGCTGGGAAGTGAGTGGAGGACAAACTGGGCTAGCAATTCTGAGGACCAGGTTGGCAGGGAAGGTGACATAGGAAGTCCAAGTTCAGAAGCAAATTTAAAGTTGCAATATAAACAAGGGAAGGTGACAGAGGGACATACAGAATCATGCCAGATGTGTGTCACAGCTGCCTATATCTTAGTCCTCTCCAAGGAGAATGTCCACATGTTACTAAAAAAGGGTGGGGGTATAGGGGGCAGCAAAGAGGCATTGAGAGGCTCCTTCTATTAGCATCCATCTCTGTGCTCCTGTTGGTATCAATGTCCCAGAATGCTGGCTCCATTACCTACTTACAGAGTGACCTTGGGCACATTCCTTAACCTCTTCCTTTTTATTTCTAAAAATTAAACAATGAAACATGAATCAAAATAAGGATAAAATGATGTCATTAAGTTAATGTTGTAAGGACTTATTTCTTTCCTCCTCCATTTTACATGCTCAGAATAATTAGTAAATACGTGTTTAGAAACAGTAAGTTGATTTTGAGAGTAGAGCATAGTAGCCTTGGAGCCAGAATGCCTGGCCTCAAACATTCTTAATAACTAGCTTTAGACAAGATAGTTAGAGTCTCTGTGATTTAGTTTTTTCAGAATGAAAAAAATAATACTATATCCTTGATAAAGTTATGGTAAGGATGAAATTGTATAATTATCTGAAAATGTTAAAGATGGTGATGATAATGATGGTGATGATGAAGATGGTAGCTTTCCCCACCCTCAGGCTTGCTGAGTATCCTATATAATAAAGAGCTAATATGCAAATGGTCGTCATACCCTCATGCCATCACATCATAACAGCTCAGACACTCAACACTGGGGAGAGAGGAATGGGGACCAGCCAGGCTGCGCCTGGGAGAGGGACAAGCCGCCCGCCCTTCAGTCCCGGGTGCCTGCAGCTGCTGCAGGCCTGGATGAAGCTGGCCTGGGTCCTGGATGCCTGTGGCTGGCCAGAGGGAGGGAAGCCCAGGTCCCAGGTGCCTGCGACCGGCTGGAGGAGGGAATCCTGGATCCCTGGTGCAGGGCAAGGCAGAGGCAGTTAGGGGTGATCAGGCAGGCAGGCAGAGGGGTTAGGGGCAATCAGGCAGGCAGGCAAGTGAGCAGTTAGGAGCCAGCGATCCTGGATTGTGAAAGGCAGTTGGACATCCCCCAAGGGGTCCTGGATTGGAGAGGGTGGAGGTTGAGCTGAGGGACCCCTCCCCCTGTGCACGAATTTTGTGCACTGAATCTCATATATATATATATATATATATATATCTCCTATATAATAAAAGCCTGATATGCTAAGTTGCTAAGTATTGACCGTTCGACCAATTGCTATGATGCACACTGACCACCAGGGGACAGATGCTCCAACTGGTAGGTTATCTTGCTGCTGGGGTTCAGCTGATTGGGACTGGGCAAGACAGACCAACGCACCCTGGAGCCCTCCCGTGGCCCCTCCCTGGCCCTGACCATGCACCAGTGGGGTTCCTTGGCCTGGCCTGTGTCCTCTCACAATCCGGGACCCCTCAGGGGATGTTGCAGAGCCGGTTTTGGCCCAATCCCTGCAGGCCAGGCCTAGGGACCCCATAGGTGCATGAATCCGTGCATCGGGCCTCTAGTATATATACAATCTCTCTCTCTCCTTCCCACACACTTGTATTGCTCAAGTCCAGATATTATACATCCCTTTTCCAAACTATGAAATGTACTCTATTTTTTATGGGGGAAAAAGAGAGAATAAGAAAGGAAGTTTAAAACAAATGTCATTCGATTTTACAGATGACATGTTTGTAATGTTATCTGGGGGGATATTGTCAAGGTAGGAAGCCCACACTGTGGAGTGTAGTAATTCTTCCATAATGGCTTTATGGAGGAATTGTATGCTGATGAATTCTGTAAAATCCACACAATTTGCATTCCATAAAATCTACATAAGCACAAAGCACATGCAATCTACTAGTAAAATCCTAGAAATGTAAGTTAAGATCTCAGAATCCCTACTAGTACTCGGGCTTGGACCCCCACAGGCACCTTCCAGAAGCCTCCAGGATCCTCTAGTCTACGGCACTGACCTCAGGTCTGCAGTCTTGCCCATCTGCCTTCTAACGCATCTTCTTTGTGGAAGAACATTCTGGAGGAGTGTTTGCAGACTGAAAATTGCTGTCTGCGATGATGGCTGTTTTGAGCAACAGTGTACATTTATTCCGTGTGTAACTCTTTCCGCAGCAGGGTCTCCCTGCCGGTTATGGCAGCGCATTAAATCTCCTTTCTGAGAGCTCAGCTGCCAGCTCTGGAGGAGGCTCTTTCATTTCTGAAGTTGGAGGACATTCATCCAAACAATAGTCACTTTTAAGGTCTGGGCAGAGGGACATTATAAACACTCATGCTATCCTCAGCAAGGACACACCTGGCCAGGGTGGTAGAAGGGAAGCCTGGAGGGCTGGTCAGACAGAGTGGAACTCTGATCTCTACCCTTAACATTTTCCAACAGGTGGTCATGTAGAATTAGGATAAAAAGGAGGGTGAGTAAAGGTAAGGGACAGGAAATTCTATATTGTGTATGTCTCTTGAAATGTATCTACAGTGTTGGAGGGAAATGTACAAATGAATCACACATTCTAAAGAATGCTAAATGTGGACTATTGTTTTCCTCCAAGATGGGAGTTTTATTTTTTTTTTTTTAATATTTTATTGATTTTTTACAGAGAGGAAGGGAGAGGGATAGAGAGTTAGAAACATCGATGAGAGAGAAACATTGATCAGCTGCCTCCTGCACATCTCCTACTGGGTATGTGCCCGCAACCAAGGTACATGCCCTTGACCGGAATCGAACCTGGGACCCTTCAGTCCACAGGCCGACACTCTATCCACTGAGCCAAGCTGGTTAGGGCCAAAATGGGAGTTTTAAATGTGTAATCCACAGACCTTTAGGGAAACTATGACATTTAAGTGTCTCTGTTACTTAGGGAAGAGGATGTGGTTTAGAACACAGACTTCAGAAACAGATGCCTGGGTTGGAGTCCCAGCTTTTTTATTTGCTGGACAAATTTCCCAACTTTTCTGAGGCTCACTTTCCCATCTGTAAAGTGGAGATAACAGTAGTACCTACCGAATGGAATGACCAGAACTGATGATATAATACTTGTGGAAGTTTTGTAACAGTGCCTGCCCATACAGTTAGCATTAAATACTAGTAAGTAGTAGCTGTCATAATTCTTATTTTTCTTTTTATTATTATTTTTAGTTATATTTATAGCCACATAAAGTTCAGACTCGCTGCTCTAGCGCTTGATGGAAAAAAAAAAGTTAATGATGAATTTCTGTAACATCATCAATTAGCAGTTTAACAAACTAGCATGGTAGTGATGGATGAGGCAAAAACAGCATACATTTACACAGTCATTTAGAGTTTGCAAAGTCCTTTTGTATATATTTTCCTTAAATTGATTATCACTGTCACTGGGAGATGGAGAGTATTACCCACATTTTATGGATGAGATTATTTGGCTCTGGGAGGGGTAAGTGACTTGCCCAAGGTTGCATAGGGAGTGAACTGCAAAGGACCTAGGTCTGTTCAATTCCTACGCTGATGTGCTTTCCTTTATATTATGCTGCCTTCTGCATGCAAGAGATAAACATTCTGATAATTAGACTATAGGCTGCATAGTATAAGTAGTGTAACAAATTTATCAGGGAAAAGCTGAGGGATTTAAAAACAACACTGCGGTCCCTGAAGCAGTATCAAGTGAACCTGCACGTGACCACCAGTCAATCACAGCTCACGTTCCCTCTCCAATCCCTCATTAGCTGTAGATTCCAGAGAACGCTCTGTGCTGAGCCAACTGAACATGGATTGCTATCTGGAGAGCTTTTAGAAATGTATGGTTAGAGATAGCATTCAAAAATTCATCAAAAATAGGGAACAAGATGACAGACAGAAAATTCAAAGGGTTTATTTATGTCTTTATAACCTAAGTATTCAGCATTATTAGACCTCAAACAGATTGCACAGCCCAGCCCCCAACTTGACCTTCAAGGTAGTTATAGGACCTGATGCTGCCTGAGGGATTTACTCACTGTTCTCCCAAGCCCCACCATATTTCCTCTTTGCTATTTTGCTTATAGTGAGCTGTCCAGGATATGTATGCTCCAGGCCACTGACTGTTTAATTGCTAACCATCTTTCAGATTCACCTCAAATTTTATCTCCCCAGATAGAGCCCACATTTACTTATAATAGCTGATTTGAACTCCTAGAGAAATTATTTTTAAAAGTTTTATTGATTTATTTAGAGAGAGAGAGAGGAAGGGGGAAAGAGAGGGAAACACTTATTTGTTATTGCACTTAACAAATGCATTCATTGGTTGCTTCTTGTATGTGCCCTGAATGGGGATTGAACCAGCAACCTTGGCTCATCCTGATGATGTTCTAACCAACTGAGCTACCTGACCAGAGCCAAAAATTTATTTTTAAAATTACTTAATTTGCCTTTAGCTTTAAGTGCCATATATATATATATATATATATATATATATATATATATATATATATACATATACCCTAAACTTCTCACAGAACCATTTTTTATTTTTCTTGAGGGCCAGGAACACACTCATCACTCCTTTGTATTCCTCACAGAATCTAAATTATGCCCTACAGCTTCAAGGAGCACAGCAGACATTCAATTATCAATTGATTACATTAAAAGATCAATTTATGCATGCGTATCAGCAATGTGCCTGATTAAAATTGGAAAAACAAAACCAGAGAATACATAAGTCAGCAAATTTTTTAAAATAAAAACAAGTTTTAAAAAAGTTCCTATAATGGGCTATCCTATATAATAAAAACCTAAAATGCTAAGTGTCTGGTCATCTGCTCATCCATTCAACCAATTAAAGCATAATATGCTAATGATATGCTAAGGTTGTTCAACTGCTTGCTATGCCGTGCACTGACCACCAGGGGGCAGACAGTCGACCAGTTGCTATGTTGTGCACTGACCACCAGGGTGGCAGACACTGCGACTGGTAGGTTAGCTTTCTGCTGGGGTCCAGCCGATTGGGACTGAGCGAGACATGCTGGACATGCCCTGGAGCCCTCCCACAGTTCCTCCCCAGCCCTGATTGTGCACCTTTGGGATCCCTTGGCCTGATCTGCACCTTCCTGCATTCCGGGATCCCTCGGGGGATGTCAATTTAGAGGGCTACATCAGGGTTCGAAGAAATAAATATAATAGCATATTCATTTAAAAGGTATATTTAAAATGAAATAGAACATACAATATCAGAATATATTGCATACTTTAAGAGTTCTATTCTGTAAAATTTTGTTTATATAAAAGTATTGTTCTTACTCATGATAAAAAATGCATTTCTTAATGTGAATCATGATCCAAGTGTTTAAACCCACTTAAGGTGTTGTGAGGCTTTTCTTAATTTAGTTGGGTAAAAGAAGACAAGGAATATGCATTAACGGATTATGAATGCCTACTTTTTGCCTGATATAAAAATATTTTTCAAAGACACAAAGCTAGGTAAAAGAAGAAGAGCTGTCTTCTGAGAAAAAAGGTGGATATGTAATCACTGCCCTGGAGAAGCTGTAGGCCAATAGGGGAAACATAAATAAATAAGCACTTACCCTATGGGGTATAGCCATTACTGGGTTGCTTATCAGAGTAAAGTATTGAAAACAACTCGAATGACCCACAGATAGAAGCTTAGATAAATAAATTAGAGTATGTATTTACGATCAAACACATCCAACCCATTGCATATGAAGGTATGGCTCTCCATTTACTGGCTTGAAAAGATGGGTGTGACATATTATTGATTTTTAAAAATGTAGGTCACAAAAATAGTATAGGGGCGAGTGATCCTATTTATATAAAATTGTGATTATATATATCTGTGTGTTTGTGAAGAAACAGATGACTGTCTGGTAGGATATTTGCCAAAATATTAACAATATCTCTACAAGTTGAGTTTCAGTGCATTTTTTGTTCTTCATTTATTTTATTTAAATTTAAGACGTTATCAATTTTATAATTATGCATACATATGTGTTTTAAAAACAAAAGAATATTATAACAAAATACACACACACACACACACACACACGAAGAGATATATTATGAAATGAGTTTTGAAGGAGAAGATATGTTTGTTAGGCCCTAATAAGGAAGGGTACCAAGTTGGAGCAACTGCACAAACAAGTGAGTGAAGCTGTGAGAGAGTGGGACATAGTCTGCATATCGTTGTCTGGGATTCAGTGGTAGGAGATAGTAGCCCAAGGAAAGATTGAGAAAAGAGTTTGTAAGCTAAAAGGAGGTTGAATAAATCGGAGATTGATGGAAAGCCACCAAAGGATTTTAAGCAGAGGAGTTTCAGCAGGTGCTGTTTATGTCCTGCCCCTTTCCTGCTGCTTCTCCCTTCCCTACATGCTGATGTCTTCCTATGAAAGCATCTGCAATCAGCCAAGGGTCTTCTTGGGCTACAAGAGTGTGCTTGACCCACATACTGAGCAGGTAAAAAGTACCAGGAAAGTAACCTCCGGGAAGCAGCCCTCAGCCAAAGATGCCCAAATGAACTGGTGGATAAGTGACCCAGCTTTCTTGCCCCTTGAGCAGTGGTTCTCAACCTTCCTAATGCAACGACCCTTTAATACAGTTCCTCATGTTGTGGTGAACATAATTAAAGCATAGTGATTAATCACAAAAACAATATGTAATTATATATGTGTTTTCCGATGGTCTTAGGCGACCCCTGTGAAAGGGTCGTTCGACCCCCAAAGGGGTGGCGACCCACAGGTTGAGAACTGCTGCCCTTGAGCGAAACAACTGAAATGTGTTCTAATATAGTCTCCCGCATATCTCCAGTGGAACTGAGCCCCAATGCCCACGACAGTAATTTGCTACCGAATGCACCCCTTTGGTTTTCTTTCTTTCCCTGGCTCACATTCCTACTCTTATGTTGGTACTTTCTGGAATTACCTCCCAAATGAAATATTCCTACTCAAATCCTTTTCTCAGAGGCAGCTTCTGGGGGAATACCAACCTGAAGGACCAGCTTGTGGTATATAAACATCAAAACAGTTAGTAGTTGCCTCTGTGTGGTGGAATTTTAAGAGGTTTTTCTGTTTCACTTTTAATCTTTGCTTTCTAAAAAGTCAACAATTTGTTTCCATTACTCTTGTAATGAGGGTAAAGCCAATAGTTATTTTTAAACAAAAAAAATTTTGTTTTACATCATAGAACTCACTGAATGAGATATAATGAAAATAAAAACTTACACCATAGCAGTAGGAACAAAGACGAAGACTTAGATTTGAGAATCCTAGAGATCGAAGGGGGAAAGAAGAGCCCAAAGAGGTCAAGAACCCACATGCTTTGGGGATCCTTTAGCAAATACTAATGACATAAAAGAAGAAACATGTTACTGGGACTTTAGTTTGGACACATTGAGTTAAAGTTCTTTTAAGTGATTGAGGGGGAATGTTTAGTATAAATTAGAAATATGAGTCTGGATAGAAAGTTGAGTGAGAGGTGTAGAATTGGATGTTCCAGGTATGTATGTGATAAAATAATGTTGAGGTGTTTAAGATTGCCGTGGGAAGTCTACAAAGTGAGGAAGAAGCAACATGAGACATCTATGTCTGTGTTCTGAGCAAAAGGTGAGGAATCATTACTGAAGACTGAGAAGAAATGGTCAGAGCTGTGGGAAAAGAAGCAGGAGTAAGAGGTGGCATGAAAGTTACAGGTGAAGTGGAAACATTCTTCTCTGTCAGATGGTTTAGCAAAGGAAAGTGCAGGTGGACTGACCTGCCCCAAACTGCCTCCGCTGTCTTCCCTTCCCCGTCATCGCTGGTCCTGTTCCACATAGGCTTGGTGCCTCTTGATTTACCTTGGGTGGGTAATTCCAAGAGCAGAGCAAGGGGTTTGTATAGATCTAATTTCATGCTACCATTTAAAAAAAAGATTTTTTGGTTGAATTACTAAGAAGTAAGCACAACAAGCATCCTGAGATTCAGGTCATCTCTAAGCCATGTTCAAGTAATGGAGCCAGGAGGCCAGTGGGCTGAGGAGACTCTGTTATCTTTGTAGATGTGATAAGCAAACCGAAACCTAAGTCAGAGTCAGTGCACGTAAGAACATCCAATCACAAACAGCCAACTGGGCTTTCCAAAATGAGGCAATTGCTTTAGCTATGGCCAACCAAGTGATGGCCTTGCGTTGGTTCCAGGTCTTCTCTATTAAAAACCTCTGCCTTACTCCCCAGCCTCTGTCAGTGGAGCACTCCTACCACTTTCAGTTTGGAGCTGCCTGATTCCAGTGGATGAACATTATAATGTGCCTCAGTTTATCTTTAACAGCAGGATGCGGAAGGAATAATACTTCTGTTAAAAAAAAAAACCGAATATTTAATAAGCTGTATTTTAAAAAATCTCGCATCACAATGTTTCTACATCAAAACAGTTAAATCCAAAAGGACTTCATCTACATGAAAGGAAGCCTTCCAAACTTTGCATCCTCCGCCCCCCAGAGAGCCTCAGGGCTCTCTCTCTGCAGATGGTCCTCAGTCTATAACCACCAAGAGAGCTCACCCCAGGAGCTCCCAACCCTGTGCTCCTTTTATGGGAAATCCTAACTTGAGCCTTGCCTGGCTCACAAATGGGACTGAGTCACAGCTCATGTTGGGAATAATGGCAGCCTCTGGGTCTCTGTGGGGAAGTCTGAGAGATGAAGATCTGGCTCCGGGCTCTCCCCTGACTGGAAGTAGACATTGTTCTGAATATTTGAGACTTGCCAGTTCTTGGAGGTGTATGTTTACTCCAATAGAGTTTTAAAACTATGAAACCAGAGGAAACATTTTTGAATTTGTATAACTTGAGTGAGCACAGAAAATGATTTTACTCAGGACCCTGAGAAAAATAAATCATTGCAAAAATTGGAAGGAACCAGGGTTTTTCAAAATTTGAAGTTGCCTCTAATGACTTAACTCAGTGGGAGGGAAAATGAAGTCTTTCTGTCACCTACAGGTTGTTCAGCCAGGGCAGGTAGAAAAGCCCATACCGGGAAAACAAAGTCTGAAGTTCATGGGAAGTGATGGTTTTTTTCTCAAATGAAGCTCCAGCTGAAATGTAAGAGGTCCACTGGAGGCAATGATGGCAAGAGTTTTTGAAGAAGGCATCAGAGAAGAGTGACAGAGAAGCAGATTGCAGCTGTCTGTAGGGCGTCAACCTAACAGACCTGGCGTGAAGAGAAGCTAATTCCCCAAGACTTCAGTGCCTGTCCATCTGAAAGTTAAACAAACAACCAACCAACCAAACAAACAAAAAGTCAGGAAAAATAGAGACAGTCCAATATGGTGTATAGCTTGAGCTCTGGCCAGAGAACGTTTAGCCAACTCCAACTTCCTTGTGAAAACCCAGAGAAGTTTCTCCCTTGCACCTCACATCCACCTGCACTTTCTTGCCCAGGTAAGGTTAAGTCTTCAGTGGCCGCCTGCCACTCCCTGGTTTGTGAAGTTGGGTGTTTTCTAAGGAAATCCTTTTAGGAGTAAACAGTGTGTGGAGTAGATAAACATGCACCACTTTCCCTCGCTCATTCTTTCTTTCTTTCTATGTTTAAAATAACCACACTGCTCTTTTTCTTTTTAAGGATTTATTGTGAAGCACTATAGAAAAAACAGCTAGGGAGTAACAAAAATAACTACACTGGTAAAGTTAATCTTTAAGAAATATTCAGATCCTTATTGCCTTCATCCTTGGTCTGAAATGGAAAGCAGAGGGAGCTAGCTAGCTTTGAGCCACCAGATACATACTAAGCTTTGCTTTAAGAATTAGTTTAATTAAACCCTACCTGCTAGAAAGATGGTTCCCATCCAGTGTTCTGTACCATTGCATCCAATGATTATTGACCTCATGTCCACAAATAAAGTGGCCTTAGCTGATGTTTGTTAGCTGCTTGGGGCCTTATGCTTTGCCAGGGTTGCAAGGCAAGGGTCCAGGCATGTTCTGGGGTAAAGTTGAAGTTTAGAACACTGTCTAGAATAGTGGTTCTCAACCTTCCCAATGCTGCGACCCTTTAATACAGCTCCTCATGTTGTGGTGACCCCCAACCATAAAATTATTTTCGTTGCTACTTCATAACTGTAATTTTGCTACTGTTATGAATCATAATGTAAATATCTGATATGCAGGATGTATTTTCATTGTTACAAATTGAACATAATTAAAGCATAGTGCTTAATCACAAAAACAATATGTAATTATATATGTGTTTCCCGATGGTCTTAGGTGACCCCTGTGAAAGGGTCGTTCAACCCCCCAAAGGGGTCGCGACCCACAGGTTGAGAACCGCTGGTCTAGAATGTAAAGATGGGCCAGTGGATGAGGCAGGAAGCAAATCTGTTCACCCATAGAAAGAGAGAGTCTACGTGTGTAATACATATTCTCTGAGTGTGTGTGTGTGTGTGTGTGTGTGTGTGTGTGTGTGTGTGAGAGAGAGAGAGAGAAAGAGAGAGGACAGAAAAGAAAGGAAACTGCAGTTTTTCCATTTTCCTTCCCCTGGACTTTCTCTTAGCCTGAGATCACTTGTGGGGCCACCTGCAACTGTCTGTGACTATCTCATCCAACGTTCCACGAACTCTGACCTACGCATGTGTCCAACTGCTATACCCTTTGGATTCTCAAAAATATCATAGCCCTACATTCCTGTTTTAGTTACACATGAAATGACTTGCTGGTGCTGTGACTTTTGATCTTCCCTGCTGTGAGGAAAGTTCTGTAGATTCACAAGTGATAAGTCGTTAGTAATAACTAGCACTTACCAAATACCACACATTCCGTTAAGTGTTTTATCTTTAAACAGAGGCCCGATGCACGAAATTCGTGCAAGGGTAGACCCTCACAGCCCTGGCTTCATCTGAAAGGTTGTCCGGAAGGTCATTAGATGATCGTTTTGCTGTTTGGCCGTTTGGCCGATTTGCATATTATGCTTTTATTATAATCCAGTGAGGTAGGTTTTGTCATTATCTCCATAAGATTAAGTGCCAGGAGGCACCTAATAATTGGCCAAAATAAGATTTATATATAGGAAGCCTGAACCCACAGCTGTGTTCTTCAACACAACACTACATGCATGCCTTTTCCACGTGACTCCCAGAGTTTTTTCTCCTGAGTTTTAGTTTGCTCCAAAATGTCTAGAACTTCCCTACCTCTCAGGACCTTCTGACTCCATCCCTGGCTCTGTTTGCTGCATTCTTCTTATTTTTCTTGTAACATATTCACTACATGGCTATTTTTCTTGGCTTCATCTTATATTGTTCTAAGTCAATATCTCAGTCAAATACAATATATTGCAACATTAAAAAGTGCCTTCACAGCCATTATGTCATTTTTTCCATCTGTAAAATGGGATATAGATACTATGAGGATTAAAAGATGAAATATATCTAATAGCACAGCGCCTAGCACAATATGAGTGCTAATTTTGTTATTTGCTTACTAAAATAGCCCAGAGGTAATATTATACTTGTGTGGATGTGAAAAATGGAGCATAAGTGGCTAAGTAACTTGGCATAAGGAAATACTAATCGTACGTGGCAGCTGGTAGAGCTTGTACCTTAATCTTTATCCTCCACTCCCTCCAGGTGAGCTCCTTGCAGACCTCCATCAATTTCCCATGTTGTGGGCTGTCCCACTGCCTTTCTGTTTATGGTATGGGACTCACTTTATATTCTCATTTAATTTGAAGTGCTTATGTTATTTGTATTCCATTTCAGATTCAGGGCTGTCAGACTTGGGAGTGGGGTAGCAGAGAGAAAAGATATTCCTGATGCAAGTCCATGTGCTCAATGCTTGGAAAGACCCAAACTCAAAATGTCAGAATTTGGAGTAAGGAAAGGTTTATTGATTGAGAAGGTGCCAACTGAGAAGCTAGAAGCCCTAATTCATTTTAAAAAGGTACAGAAAGTACAGAGTTCAGGATTCTTTTATGTCAAGGGAAGGGAAAATGGGAGGCGCCATTTAAAAAAACACACACACACACCTCAAGCCCAGGTAGAATTCCTCTTAATTATTAGCATGACTAAAGCTTGAAGAACATGGGCACAATACAGACTTGACCAAGATGAAGTCATAGAGATCCAGCATTTCACTCTGTTATAGAGATGGTGTTCCTGGAATGGTATGTCAGTGTCAAAGGACATCAGAAGAGGGCGACAAAGAGCCTAAAAGCAGAAAACACTTGAAGTTGTTCAATTGATTGTGTGGTTCCCTTGGTTGATAGAGGAAGCCAGACTCCTGGGAGTGGGGGAATGCTGTTGCATAGGAAGTAAAACTGTAACAGGGAAAGTGAAAAGGTTATAGTTGCTCTGTGCCATGATCAGATTAGCTTGGCAGCTTAGCCAGGATCAGAGTTAGCCATGTAGGGCATAAGCAGACACCCCATTCTAGAAGGACAAGCTGTAATGGACAAGAATTGTAGGGTAGAAGCATTGTGGACGAGAGCAGAACAGAGCCCTGCTCCCATCCTCTCTGGAGCATACCCTTGGAGATCTAATTGAATTTAAATACTGTAGCCCTTCCTTATCCACATTTCACTTCCCATGGTTTCAGTTATCTATGGTCAACTGCAGTGCAAAATTATTAAATGGAAAACTACAGAAATAAACAATTTATAAGTTATAAATTGCATGCTGTTCTGAGTAGCATGATGAAATCTCATGGCATCCCACTCCATCCTGTCTAGGATGTGAATCTTCCCTGTGTCCAACGGATCCACACTTTACACGCTACCTGCCCTTTAGTCACTTAGCAGCCGTCTTGGTTAGCAGATTGACTGTAATGGTACTGCAGTGCTTGAGTTCAAGTGACCCATATTTTTCTTAACAATAGCCCCAAGCGCAAGAGTAGTGATGCTGGAAATTCAGATATGCCAAAGAGAAGTAGTAAATTGCTTCCTGTAAGTGAAAAAGTATGCATGTGTAGGAAAAAACAGCATATATAGCGTTTGGTACTGTCCGAAATTTCGGGCATCCACTAGGGGTCTTGGAAGGTATCTCTTGCAGATAAGGGGGAGGGGGGGTCTTCTGTGATGCTTGTTTCTAGAAAGGGCTTGAAATAGTTGCGTTTCTCCTCGGAGAGCCTTTGTTTTTACCTTAAAAATAACTGCCAACATTTCCATGCATGGAAGATAAAGTGATGTTGCCTTAGATTCTCTAAGGTTTAGAGATTATCTTTTAAAAAAAGATGAAATGAAGCAAATTACTTTCTTATTTACATTAATGCTGCCACCCATATACCCAACAGTATCTTAAATGTAAGAGGAACTCAGAATAATAGAGTAAAGCTCTGATGCAATGCCTGATTAAAAATGCAAATTCAAATTTGCCAGTGATTTTCGTCTAGCTAAGCAGAGTAAACACAGGAAAGGCAAAGAAGGCCACTTGAGGTTGGATAGATAATTGAAATGATCATGTGTGCTGCACAAGGCGAGAAACGCGGAGTCTGGCCTCTAACGAATAAGGGGAGACAGGGAAGCCCTGGTGGGTCAGAGGAAGGATGCCTATCAGGGCTAGGTTATGTTCCTCCAGATCGAGTCAGTGATGCTTGGAGGAAATGCAATCAGCACATTCTAATTCAACACTCACTATGTGCAAGGTATCATGCTATGAATTTCCAGGGCAATAAAGGAGATGAGATAACCTTGCGATGTAACAATCAAACATGCAAAAAGTTAAGATAGAAATCACACACACTTGGAAGAAAAGAAAATTACGGCACGTTAAATGCAAAATAATGGTACACAAGAGAAGTGTTAGGAGACTTCCCATAGATGTGGGGTGGTCAGGAAAGTCTTTGGGGGAAGAGTAGTGTTTATATTGAGTAGGACAGACATGAAGGATGGGAAAGACCATGGCTGAGGTGATAAAAAAATCTCTTTTATAGAATAAAAACAGTATAGGGGCAGCATTCATGGAGACAACGTATCAAAGAGCACGGTTGTGTCACTTGTTGGCTTAACTACACTTGTCTGCCCCACTCCAAGCCTTCACCTCTGGGCCTGCCCAGGGAGCAGGGGCACTGGCTGAGGGTCACAGGTGTGCTTGCTGCTTAGAATGTATGAAGCTGGAGGGGGCTTCCCTGAGTTGGTCTGAGACTGTACTCCTGGGGTGGAGGGGCGGTGCCTAGTGAGGAGGAGCCATTTATCTTCTCTGGGGATTACCACTGAAGATCCAGTGCAAAATACCTAATGAGCTGAAGGGCTGAGCAAATACAAAGATACTGGGTGGGGCCTGAGGACAAGGTCCAGGAACTGGTCTATGGGGGCCTGCAGGGGACAGCTTCTTAAGAGAGATTCAAAAATTATCTACAACGTACAAACATGTCACTTAATATTTTCCATAATGTGACCCAGTGTTTAGTTCCCAACACTTCTGCATCTTACTGTTTAACCAAGGACCTCGTAATATTCATTGGAGTCACCAGGGAAGGTTATTAAAAGTGTAAATAACTAGGCCTACCTTCAGAGATTCTTATTTAGATGGGACCCAGGGAACATCTTTCCAGCTAGGACTGGGAGCCACTGGTTTAGCCAAACTGGGATTCTCTTTCTTCTTTAAATTTGCTCCAAAGTTTCCCTCCTCTGTTCTGTTCTTTTGCTTTTCATTACGTTAGCAATGAAATTCTGTTACAGGTGTTCTCCTTCAATATTTCTGTTGAAATACCTATTAAAAATAACAATAAAGGTAGTAAATGCCCAGTTCATCTTACTGGTCTGATCTACTTCCTTGGGCTCTTGGATCATTCAGGCAGGGTCTATGATGATCTGGAATTGGTTTTGATGCTCCAAGGGTTGATGCGAGCACGGTGCGAAAGGACGCCAGGAGAGGGCAGCAGAGAGCTGGGAAGCCCTTTGTTAACAGGGCAAAGGAAGCCGGCTGAATGGGAGAATCCAAAGCAGGTGGAGAAGGAGGAAAAATTTGGTCCTTTATGAGGTGCAAGGCATGCCAGTCTGAGCTCCATAAATTAACCAAAGACCAGAGTCATTACTCAGACCAGAAACTGAAATCAATAGGCGGTGTAATAGGGAGTGGCAGTTTTAAAACAGGAAGCGATGAAATAGGCTCTGAGATATTGTAGGGAGCCTACAAAGGCAAGCCAGCTTGCAGAGTGATGGTGGACCCATGACTGCTTGTGAGACCCACGGCCCTAGTGAGTGTAGGCACTTATACCAGTAAACTCAGATCAAGAGAAAGAGCCTTTAGGTAAGGGCTGAGCAAGTCTCAATCTAGGGATGCATATGAACAGTTCTAGAGAAGAAAATTTTAGGCTAAGGTTCCAGGGAAATGGTGAAGTCCTGACATGTCGGAAGGGGATGAAAGATCCCTGCCAGGTCAGTGCCTGTGCCACAAGGAAGACTTTAGAAGGCTAGGACAGGTCCTAGAGGTGTTATGTGGAGAGAGGCATACAGGAAGTACTTCCTACACCAGGACTAGGGAGGATGAGCTGGGGCACCTTTTCTACAGAAGATATTTCAAAGTAGGTTCTGGAAGGGTTTCAGAATTTCCAGAGGTTTGGGTATTGGTAGTGCCAATTAGAATCTACCTTAGGCCCCGATGTGCAGGGTGTACTTCAGCACCTTATTACAGTGTGGTCGGCGCACCGGCAGCACTGTCATCACTTGGGAGCTTATTAGAATTTAGAATTCCAGGTCCCACCTCAGACCTTCAGAATCATAATTTTAATTTTAATAAGATCCCCAGGTGATTCCTATGCATATTACAGTTTGAGAAATGCCAGTCTAGCAGCAGGTCCAGATATGGCTGGGTGGCATTGATATCTACAGAAGATTAATAAGGGCATCCTGAAATAAGAAAGCCAGGGAGATTAGCTGCATTTGAATAATAATAATGAGAATAGGTGCACCTGTTACCCATATGGAAACTTGGTACTTTCTACTGGCTTATTTTTGTTAAAGCCTATTAGATTACTTGTAGTTACATGCAATATCAACAAACCTATATCTTTTTCAGAGTCATGGTAGTAGGGACAACTGTGTCCTATTGCAGTCTCAAAGAGGGTGTGAATCAAAGTTGGAGGTACTGCGTGAGATGAGCAGGGGTATCTTGGAAGGTTTTCATATGTATGGCCCAGGGTGTGCATGTTCAGAAACAACATTTTTATTTTTTAGGCTAGTTAACAATAATTAGACTCTTAGGCAAGGAACCATTAATACTAATAATACAAGGGAGTTTGTATTAGCTTCTTATTGCTGCTATAACAAATTACCACAAATGTAGTGGCCTAAAATAACACAAATGTATTCTCTTACAGTTCTGGAGACCAGAGGTCCCAAATCAGTTTCACTGGGCCAAAGTCAAGGTTTTGGCTGGACTCCTTTCTGGATGATCCAGGGGAGAATCTTTCCTCATCTCTCCAGCTTCCAGAGGCTGCTGTGGGCATTCACCTCCCTCAGGGCCCTTGCCTCCATCTTCGAAGCCAGCAGCACAGCATCTTGCTTCTCTCATCACATTGCCTCCCTCTCTAAGTACACCTGTGATTACAGTTAGGTCCCACCTGGATAATGAAAGATAATCTCCACATCACAATGTCCTTATCTTACTCACATCTGCAAAGCACTCTTTTCATATAAGGTAACATTCACAGGTTCTAGGGATCAGGGCCAGATATTTTGGGGGGCCATTATTCAGCCTGCCACAGTGTTAAATCAGAATGTACACTAATTAAGAAAGAACATAAAATATGCTTTTCCATTGAGTAGAGCAGCCTGACCTCTTTCTTGGCACTGGAAAGTGAAATTACTGTCAGAAACTGACTTGGAGAAGAGAAGGGGTGCACAAAGAGGTGGTTATGTTGTCCAAGGCAGAGTGAGCCTGTGGAAGCATCTCGGGCCCGCCCACAGCCCTCCTTTATAACCGGACTGTTCACAGGAACCAGAGCCCCACCCCCCTCCGCTCTGGCGTATCTTACACGGTCATCATTGGCTCTTAGACTTCCCTGTTCTGCACTGCTCCCCTCCTTCAGTTGGTTCATTCTTCCTTCGACTGTAAATATTATAGAAGAAGCTTCAGGTTTGGGGGCTCATGGACCATTTAAGAGTAACCTCCTCACTCTTTCAAGGAAGATGGCAGCTTGGGCAGAAAAACAGGTAAAATGTGGATGGCATAACCTTAGAAGGTTTTGGAGCTTGAAGATAACTTAGAAGTGACCTAGTCCAACCCTTCCCTCACTGATGTCAATAAGTCCCAGAAAGAGAGCGGCATGTCCAGGGCCACACTTTGTGTAGTCAGTGGAAATTCATAAAGCAGCCATCACGTTGGAAGGGTTACAAAGAGGAACTGGATGTGAAAGAAGGAAATAAAGGATGGTGACCATGGATCTAACTGGCAAGAGGTCCTAATATGTCCACTGGAAATAAGACTTTGGGAACTTCTGAATTCAAACTCTAACACTCTGTAGGCTATGGATGAGTCTGGTGCTATTACTCTGTCATCGATTGTGTAGAAATAATAGCATTTGTTTCCCAGTACAAATCAAAAAAACAAAACCCAGCTCTCCCTTTTGAAAACTAGAATAAAGTTGCTTACCTCCCCAGAGACAAGCCCTCTCATGGTTAGATAGCAACATGCTGTCAGCCCAGCCCTCTGGGAAGCAGCAGAGTAGCAATGAGCCCCCCCCCCCCCCGCCCCCCTCCCACTCCCATGGGCATCCTACAGGGACAGGTATTGGAGCAGATAGGTGTGACTGCCACAGCATCGAGGATCAGGGTGGAGGAAGCTCTTCCTTCACAGGAAGCACCGTGAGCCTGAGCTGGAAGGAGAACTGAACTGACTTTCCCCAGGGCGGGAGGGGGGTTGGGCCTGAACAAATAATGCCATTGACTCTCTCCATATGCACCCATACATATCTTTTACTGTACACCTGTCAGCCCGGAGTTTGTTACTCTGTATCAAACACATTCAAAATCTTTTCTGCAGCTCTGAGAATAATATGCTTGGGTACAGTATGATCAGGGTGGCAGAAAGCTGTGAAGCTCTGAGTCATCTTTCTCATGTTAATTAAAGTCATAATTGAGTGGTCTTAGGTTTAAATGAGGAACATACATATATTTCAAGATACGCTTGATATAAAGGGACTCCTTAGAATTTCTTTTTTTCTGAGGAACTCAAAGGAGATTAAAGTCTCCTCAGAGTAACAACAAGGACATCTGGGTAGACTAACAAAAAGTACATCCAAATATGAAAATGAAAGTTATTCGTCCATTTTTAGAAAATGAAAATGCAGGTTTTCTATGTTTCCTTTTGGGGACACTGTTGGCTAGCTAGCCTGCTTTGTATTTCTACTGTGACTGGAAAGGTCTCTCACAAGTGTATAAGACTGGCAACAGGTCTCCTCAGCACAGGTGACAAAGGTGACGATGGCTCAGGAGGCCTGCATACGTGGATCAGCTTCTCAGAGGTGCTGGGGCAGAATGGCTCTCTGTAGCCCCTTGATCCTCACATGACGGCCCTGCACACAGACCCTCCACTCTGGTTCTATGCTCACCACCCTCCTTCACGCCTGGCTTGTCCCAACTCATGGAGGCCCCATCCTGGGTAACCCTGTCTCCTGAGTGGTGGACAGCTCAGATCTCCTCTCCTCAATCTATTATTGTGTCACACACTCTGTGACTGGCTCCTCTCACCTTAACTGCCTGCTTTATAGTTTGCTAAAGTTTGCTAGTCTATCATGTCTCTGCCTTCCAGCTATAAGAACCCCAATTGCCCTCCAGGCCATGTGGTTTTCTCTAAGAGAAGGCTCAAGAGTAAAAATAGCACAGACGAAGAAAGCTCAGGATATTATCAATGTGCATAAAGGCAAAGAAGTTAGCTGGAGGACCATACATCAAAATATTAATAGCAGTTATTGCCGAGTTTTGATTTTTTTGGTAATTCTATATATTTTTCAAATTTATTTTTATCACAAACAATGACTCAGAAAAAATATGATACTTGTTGTGAGTGAGAATAATTGTGCTTCTCTTTGTAACTAGAAGATAGAGTGTGAAGAGACAAACCATGGGGACCTCTTGGATATTGCAATGGGCCAGAGTCAGGTTTGATAAATAAAGAAAATAAATTGCTTGGATGCCATTTTGAATAAAGCATAAAATCAAATTAAACTTGATATGGTAAATAAGATGCCCTAAGGCCAGCCCTACTTAGGTTTCTTTACATGACTTCACATAGCCATGGCTAAATGGACCCTCCATCACCCTCCAGACAAAGTACTAGTACATTTGATTAAGGGCTTCCTTAAAAGCTCTTCTTTTACAGTGAATTGGAAATGACCACTAACCTCCACTGACTGATGCTGTGGGGTCACCCATGAATTGATTAGGTGGTACTGCATTATGCCTTTGGGATGCCAGCTCTGTGGGGCCCCTGGAGCCCTGGATCCATAAATCAATGGGCAGAGGTTGTGATTACAATATCCTGTTACTATTTCTGTGCTATAGCCCCTTTATGTGATGTAGTCACCATGTTATCTCATTCCAAATTGGCACATTCTCTGCTCTTCTGTTTTTTTCTTTGCACTTCTGAAAGGCATCTTGCTCATGGTTGTTTGCTCAAGCTGAGGCCACTATCCCCCCTGTGTTTCATGTCAGCGGGTTTTATTAGAGTTTTATGCCTATAGAATAAGATGGCAGGAGTGGGTGTGCAATGGCCAAAAGGCAGATGGGTTGAACCATTAGAAATGTCAATTAAAAAGAGGGAACTAAATGCCAAGTAAAGTCTGTGACTGATGCCCAGAATTTGTTTTTGAACAATATTGAAAACATAATATGTATTATAAACGGAATGGTGTTGATTTCAGAATAATTTTTTTTCAGCAATGAGTAATATGCACATATATTATATATTAAATTATAATACGTATATTTTGATGAATATATATAATATTGAATACACACACATATATGTATGTGTATTTATTAGTATATATATATATATATATATATATATATATATATATATATATATATACACATACTAGTAAAAGGGTAATTAGACGGGGCAATGGCCATCTTCTGGACGCCCAACTTCCTTCCAGACAAAGTCATGGTGGTGGGGGCTGAGGCAGAGGCAGTTAGGGGCGACCAGGCTGGCAGGGGTTGGCCGCTGGGGGTGACCAGGCTGGCAGGGGAGGGCAGTGGGGACATTAGGCAGGCAGACAGGTGAGTGGTTAGGAGCCAGTGGTCCTGGATTGCAAGAGGGATGTCCGACTGCCAGTTTAGGCCTGATCCCTGAGGGACCCCCCTCCCCCATGCACAACTTTCGTGCACTGAGCCTCTAATATATATATTTTTTCAACCTAACAGGCTTTAGAATAAAGATGATAACTCTTTTGGAATGTAGATTTTAGTTCAGATTTAGCCTTCCCTCTCCCCTAGGTCCCTCACTCTAACTAGTATCACACACAGCCCAGGAAGAGAGACTAGGAAATGAGGAAAGAAACTGAGGGTCCCACCAGTAAAGCTCATAGAAACAGAAGTTCCAACTAAGTAATCCCAAAGGAAGATGGTTAAAGGAAAGACTAACCACCCAATAAATGTGGTCTTCTGGGAAGAGGATGGAATTTAATTTTACTTCATTAGGAGAAGATAATTCTCTTGGTGGGCATAGTGGTTAAATCAGCAGGCTCCACAGCCTCATGCCTGTGCTTGGATCTCGGCTCCCCTACAACTAGCGTATGACCTTGGACAAGTTACTCAAACACTCTACTTTGCATCGGTAAACTGAGTTGGTTAAAGTAGTACTTGACTCATATTATTAGGAGTCGATAATATAATAAATGCTAAGAACAGTGCCTGGTTTCTAGTAAGTATTAAATAAATTGTAGATTTTATTATTTTTGTGCCCTTTATATTTAACTGACATTTTATCAAAACTTTCTTAAGAAAGGTTAGGTATTGGTATTAGAAATTTTGTCTGAAGATTGATATTTTTTTCTCATTTGTCCTAGCTTTGTATCTGGTATCCAGATGCTGCACTGCATTTTGAGGTTTCTTTTAAGTATTAAGATATTCTGACTAGCATCTTTTCCAAACACCCAGCCCTTGCTATTAGAATAACAACAGCAATAGCAAGTATTCAGAGCACATTTTATGCGCTAGGCAGGGTTCTAAGTGCTTTACATAGATTGATGTATTTGTTCCTTATAACAACCCTATAGCATTTCCCCCATTTGACTGGCAAAGGACTTGAAGTTCACGAAGGCTGAAGTATTTTGTTAGAAACCATCCAACCAGGAAATGGCAGATTCAGTGATGACGCCTGGCAGGTGGCAGGAGTGCAGTCCAAACTCCTCATCCTGATTTCAAGGCCCCCAGGTTGTCCCCAGCCTCCTTTCCCAAACATATCTTTAATTCTCTCCCTCATGTTAGACAAAAGAAACCAAACCTAATGGTTTGCTAGTCTTCATTTACAGCTCAAACATTTCCAGTTGTTTCTGTGCTCATGCTCTTTGTTTTTTTTAATGTATTTGTTCTCCATTTGTGAATGTCAACATTACACAGCTCTTTTCCCACTTTTTGACTTCTCTGGAAAGTAATCAACCTTTCTATGATATTTCCTGGGGAAATGAGATTTTTAGAATTATTTTATGGTCCTGGATGGACCTCACTTCAGCTTCTAGCTGTGCTACCTAGTAATTATTTGACCTGAGACAAGTTATTTAACTTTTTCAGGCTTGTTTCCATATCTCTCAAGTGAGGCTAATACAATCCATCTCAGGATTGTTACAAAGAATAAATAAGGTAAGGTATGAAGTTCTGACACTTTTTATATTAAAAATCTTGAGGCTCTGATTCAGTAATTGAGAAAGGGGAAAGAAGGAGAGGAACCTCTCTTATGTTAAGAGTTATAGAGTTAGAGTCATGCTCAGCCAGTGGCTCAGTTTGTTGGAGCAACGTCCCATCCACCAAAAAGGTTGTGGGTTCAATTCCAGTCAGGGCCCATGCCTAGGTTGCAGGTTCAGGCGGCTATGGGAAGCAACCAAGCTATGTTTTCCTCTCACACTGGTGTTTATCTCTCTGTGATGTCAATAATAATGATACCACTTTATGACAAATAAAAACATACTGGAAGGGATAGTACATATTCTGAAACCTATTTAGTCTTCACAGGATGCATTAAAGAGTGTGGAGATTTCCCTCTTTCCCTCTCTTCCTTCATAGAAATTGAGGGACCAGAGAGGCGTTCAGCTTCTTCGGCAAAAGGCCCGTGGAGGAACTTATCAGGGGCTGAGAGGACACAGAGGAAGTAAGTCCAAGTGCCAGAATGTCAGAGACTGTGGCTTCATGGGCAAAGTCCATTGTTGTATTTAAAATATTTCTTTAATATTACAAATTATAATATTTATACTACATATATACACACATATATATATATAATCAGTGATTATAAGAATTGCATATATGCATACTTACATGTATGTTAATTTTAGTTTTATAATAGTGCCTCGAGTATGCTAATTTATTAATGTCAGCTTAAATACTTAAAGTGAGTCTGCAAGGTAGATATTATTTTAGTTTATGATATAGAAACTATAGCTGAGGGTGGTTAAGCGACTTAATCAAGCTGGCTTAAGTGGCAGAGTCCTAAGGCAAACACACTCTTCTGCGATCTCTCTGATTAAAACAAACACACCAACCAAAAAACCAAAACCGTGCACTGCGCACAATACTGAGCCATCCAAAAAGATTTAAGTGGTGCGTGCACACTTTATAAATGCCATGTGTACCAGGCAATTTTGTGAGTCTTATTACTCAATATTTTAGGTTTAATGATATTCATGTGGATCAGAATATTATCAGTTTGTAAATTGTCTAAATTTTGTTTGCTGACTGAAACTCTTCACTTCAATTTGTGTTTTCCAGTGAACCTCGTTCCTGCCAATGCTGAAGGCTCCAGGCTGCTCTTTTTTTTTGTTCCTGAAGCACTGGGCCCTAAGAGCGCCTGGTGACGGCAACACCCAAGGTCAGGTGCTGTTTTCAGTTGGGCTTTTGAAACTTTAGAAAGCAGTAAGCACAAACATGGACAAAACAATAATAAAGGATGCACTAGTCGGCCCTTGTGGCAGGCAGAGCTGAATCTTAAGGACTGAGATTGAGGGCCAGGGAGCCCTGCCCCGGAGACGTGCGCTGTGCTAGCTCAGCAGTCTCAGGCTGGCGCTGGAAGAAAATGTCCATAAATCTGGAGCCAGTCGCGGTGAAAGGGCCCCAAAGGGGAGGGCCAGCATCAGGGAAAAAAGCTGAATGAAGTGAAGAAGCTAGAGGAAAGCAAAGTCTCCGGGGAGAGTAAGAAACGGTGTGGGGCCAAGAGGTTATACAGCTACGTCTGCAAACAGCCACGGACACACCACAGCTCCTCTGTGTCCTCAGCTTGGCGGGACAATGACATGCACCTCTGCGTGAACTGTAGGTTTTCCTGGCTTGATTTTCCACATCTTAGTCAAATGATGTTGTAAGGAGATACACACCCTTTATACATGTGCCTCTGATACGAATATGTGCTATATATTCTAAATTGAATAATGCATCCTTTTTAGAATTTGTATTATTAATTTTAATGTTTTTCTTTGATAAAAAAAACATCCTTCATCTTCATTATACTGAATGCAATCTCTCTCAAAAACATGTATCCATTTATGCTTTCAATTTACTTTGTGCTATTTTTCAAAAAGTCAGGTCAAGACCTAATTTCTAAAGCCATCTCCACAATGCTTTATTGTTCACCAGTAACTTATATGGTTAAGGAATCCAACAGGAATTTTGTTGTTGTTCTTTCTATAGCATCTTCTTTGCCAATATCTCATTCTCTGTGGTTTACAGTTCACACATCTTGAATAAAATTTCATACAAGAAATGGATGTTATACTTTAGAAAATGGCAGCTCCATTTCAACAACCACATAATTTCTTAGAATTTGTGCTCTCTTATTGTGAACTTCAATCATCTAAACATAAAAAGCTATTCAAACACTTAAATATAGCATCTACCTGAGATTAATAAAGCAGCATGAGTTCCTTTCAAACTTCTTTTAAAAAATCCAAATAATTCATCAAAAAATAAAGGGACTGAAAAGTTGACACTGAAATTATCAGGTTACTGAACAAGCCACTTTGGTGGGAACATTATGGAAGTTACCAAGATAAGAGAAGAGAAGACAAAGATTGTGACACAGCCATCGATCCCATTGACTGTTAGAATGCCAATAAAAAGCAATTCAGTTCCAGGCACATGAAGTAAAAATCTTTTTAAATCTTCAATTTACTGTTTGCCCACATGCCTTGCAGCAGGTTTAGGAAGGAAAATAAGCACTTAGAGGGGAAGTAAATGGACAATGAAAATGGACTTCTTATTAAGTTAAATGGCATTCATTTAGCATGAATGCTAATGGCTCTAGGACATGTGGAATCAGGAAAGAGTATGATCTCTCACTTGTTAGATCTTACATGCTAAAGTAATACTGATTTGGAAATCATGAGAATATTCCCACAGTGGAAAAGGCCAGTGCCGTGATGTGTGGACTGAAATTAAGTACGAGACTCAAGTACATATTAATGTTTTCTTCAATTTCAGACATTGCCTTAAACCATCTATATATATAAAACCCTAATATGCAAGTAGACCAAACGGCAGAACAACCCAACAACCGAATAACCGGTTGCAATAATGTGCGCTGACCACCAGGGGGCATGCGCCAAACATGGCAGGTGTCGGCAGTAGGTGGCAGAGTGCGGGACATGGCAGGCATTGGCCGTGGCGGGAGGGTGGAGCCGATGAGCAGGGGTGCCAGACCAAGACGGAGTGCTGGTCACTGTCATCGGGAAAGCCTCTGGTGGTACTGAAAATTCTTTGCTCCTACGCGCTGCAGTCCCAATGGGCACTCACACCTGCTGCTGGTGCTGGCCCTGCTTGCACCCACTACCAGCACCCACTGCTGGCATCTGGTGCCAGCCTCAATCACTCAGTGCTGGCAGCAGATGTGAGCGGAGGCTGCCAGCCCCAATCACCCGTGAAGGCTTCTCTAACTCCCCCTGCTCCTGAGGGGCAATTGGGGCAGCAGCCGCCGCTTGCACCTGCTGATGGCACTGGCCCTAATTGCTCCATGCCATCAGCAGGTATGAGTGGGTCTGGTGCCATCAAACAGGGAACCGGGGGCTGTGCGGGAGAGGCTGGGTGGGGGTGCGGAGGCTGGGCTGAGACCTACCCCTGTGCCCACTGCAGCCTCGTGGCCCACAGTTCCTTTCAAGGTGCACGAATTCACACACTGGGCCCCTAGTATTGTATAATAAACCTAAACGTCTGAAAATGGAAATATATTAAAATTTATGCAAATTAGGTAACATTTATAGTGCCATAAATTGTTAGTGCTTAGAATTGCCCTTTGTGAAGATAATTTATTAGTTGAAGTAATTCTATTATGTTCCTATGGGGAAAAAAAACATGGACTGTTGACATAGGAAAAGGTTAAGTATTAAACATATACATAACCATTGAATGTAACTTTTAATCCTGGCTTCAGAATGTATTGTTCTAAGTGAAATAGATTAGATAAAATGGTCTTAAATGATAACACCCTTTATTAATCATGAATGAAGTGAGCAGATATATATTTAATATTAATAACTATAAATCCAATCATGTATAGAATATTCATTTGGGAAAATGTCTATTAAATTTATTTGCTTTTCATTCATTTATTCATGAATTAATTTCTTTCCTTTTCAATTTTTTAAAATAAATATTTCTAGTAGCTTATAAGACTATCCTATATAATAAAAGGCTAACATGCAAATCGACCAAACCGTGGAACAACCAGTCACTATGATGCGCAATGACCACTAGGGAGCAGACGTTCAACACAGAAGCTGCCCCCTGGTGGTCAGTGCACTCCCACAGGGGGAGCACTGCTTAGCCAGAAACTGGGCTCACAGCTGGCGAGTGCAGTGGCAGTGGTGGGAGCCTCTCTCACCTCTGCGTCAGCTCTAAGGATGTCCTACTGCTGGCTTAGGCCCAGGAAGTGAGCCTAAGCCTTCAGTTGGACATCTCCCAAGGGCTCCTGGACTGTGAAAAAGCACAGGCCAGGCTGAGGGACCCCTCCCGATGTGCGCAAATTTTGTGCACAGGGCCTCTAGAATATCATAAATTAGAAAAACATAATTAATTGCCCATTAAAAGACCAGGAAAATATAGAACAGGGAGAAAAATGTTTCTAAAAATAAATTTTAAAAAGTGACTTAGAGCTTCCAAGTGGCAGAGCAGAAGGAATGGAAATTTGATTATATAATTTTTATTTTTAAGGAAATATGTTATATGAGTTTCTAAGGAAAAACATATTTTTCCTTGTACTTTGGTCTAAATTATATTTCTCAAGTGCATCTTCTCAAATGGTCATTGAGTCATATATGGTTAAATATCATTAGGTATATAAACATGGCAAATTAAATACCAATTTAGATAGCATCCAGTGATTTGATTTCTGTGTTTTATACATATCACTATGGCCACTCCTCCCTAGTAACACTCATCACTTGTCCTATTTCTCCCATTCCTTAGAGCATGATGTCAAGTACTCTCCCACTTTCTCTCTCTCCTCTAACGTTTCCCTAAAAATGTGTTTTTTAACCAAAGGTTATATCACAAAACATAAAATCACACTAACTTTCCAAATGACATCAGAGTTGGGATATCACTTCCTGGCTGTAAAAATGTGCTTTTACAATAAAGTTAATAAAATGTTCACACTATTAATAGCAGGTTCCTAGATGGAGAGGGAAGCTTTAGGTCAGCTGGTTGGCAGTTAGAAAGGAAAGCTGGATGTGAAGTGGAGGAAACAAAGAGAAACCAGAGTCCATGACGACAAACTGGAACCCACATCTGTCTCTCTTCATTTCCAGCCTCAGCGATGCTGGTGACATAGAGAAGAAGCCAGTGTCTTGTAACACGTGTCTGGACCAGGACTTGGAAAAGCTAAGGGAGAAGATCTGGAGAGATTGAAGTGTTGTGGATGCTGTCCACATCAACAAATGAGCCAGTAGACAAATGAAAGTTGTGCATGAGTGGCCATAATGCCTAGAGTTCTGCACTAGCCTTCAGAACAGAAAAATTATTGTTTCTTCACTTCTCCTTTCCAAATCTTGTAAAGATTATACCACGTAATAGTCAATCCTTGTGTAAATTTTTTTTTAATGCAAGTAAGTGGCCAATCCTAATCCAGAAATAGACAAGGAAGAAAAGTCTGAAACCTTAGTTCCAGCTCAGTAAATTGATATAGCACAAAGCCATCACTATCCACTCCTTGTCATTATGGCAACCAGATGCACCTCTTTTATGCATATTTAACTTCCTTACTAGTCTTTGTATAAAATCCTATATAATAAAAGCCTAGGGGGCGTCATGCCCTGGCGTGAAATCCTGGTGTGATATCATCACAAGATGGCCACCACAAGATGGCACAGCGGAAGAGGGACCCAACGGCCACTCGCGCAGTGAGGCCTGGGGGTCCTGTGGTCTGCGCAATGCAGAGGAGGCCAGGCCCGGGTCTCCGCTGCCTCACACAGAGGAGGTGGGTCCCAGCAGAGGAGGCAGGTATGGCAGGGGAGGGCAGTTGGGGACGATCGGGCCAGCAAGGGAGGGAAGTTGGGGGCGATCAGGCCAGCAGGGGAGCAGTTAGGGTCAATCAGGCCGGCAGGAGAATGGTTAGGGGGTGATCAGGCTGGCAGGCACAAGTGGTTAGGGGCAATCAGGCAGGCAGGCAAGCGAGTGGTTAGGAGCCAGTGGTCCCGGATTGTGAGAGGGATCCTAGATTGGAGAGGGTGCAGGCAGGTTGAGGGACAGCCCCCTCCCCGTGCACAAATTTTATGCACCAGGCCTCTAGTAATATATAAAGTCCCTCTATATTTGGGGGATGTTCATTCCTCTTCTAGCTGAGCATGCTTGCATTCAATTACTGAGATCTAAGGTTAACTATTCTTAACATATCTTAAGGGAAATGGAAAAAGGGAAGATAATGAATATATCTGCATTTATTCATATCAAAATAAAGAAGGCATTAATAACAATTACAGTTCTTATTTCTATCCCTGATCACACGTCATAGTTGGTATTTAAAGCTGTCTTCTTCCACTATCTGTTTTTTACTTCTTTTTGTCTCAGCAAGCACCTCTGCTGATACGGGTTCTTTGTCTGATGAGATGTCCCAAAACTTAATTCCAAAGTGGTATGAGCCAGCCATAGTCCAAATTTCATTAGATTGTAGTTTTACATTAACTTTTGTCATAGGACATGGAATTATTAATATGTTTCTTGGGGTATTGCCTGTATCCCAATATTCATTCATATTCCATTGTGGAACAGCAACTCATTTTGTCCCATTGGAACTTAAAATCAATCATTACAGGTGAAAGATAACTCCCTCCTTTGCCGATTGATTCATGGGCCTGAGGAGATCAAGCTGACTTGGTGGCAGTGTCAACTTCTAGTTTTAATAAAACCATGGCTGTGCCCTCTGGCAGAAGCATTCTTCCTTTAGGGAATAAATCCTATGGACTAGCAGACCCCAAATTGTGAATTTTTGGTGAAATTATTTTTGCTAGCTCAATACTAGGAAAAATGAGTACAACTTCATTTTTATGCTCGATTTTGAGAGATATATAATAAGATAGATTTCTATATGTTGATCTGTAAGATGTATTTTTATTTATGCATGTAATTGATAGAGGCACAATTTATATATAATAAAATGCATAGATCTAACCTGAACATTTTGATGAGTTTTCACAAATTCATGCACTGTGTATCAACTCCTCCAATCAACATATAGAATATTTTTCCATCACTTTTCCTCAATCTCTGGCCCCAGAAAACTACAGACTTATTTTATATCAAGATAGATTATTTTTGTATTTTCTATACTTTCATAAAAAATGGATCATGAAGTCTGGAATCATGAAATTTTTCACATAGGAATATTTTTTTCTTTTAAAAGATTCATTTATCCATCCTGTTTTGTGTATTAGGAATTCATTTTTCTTTTGACTATTATTCTGTTGTATACATATATCACATTTTGTTTATCAATCCCTCAGTTTAATGACATTTATTTAGTTTCTGGGTTTTGGCTATTATAAAAAAGTTGCTAGGAATATGCTTATAACTTTATTTGAGCAGACATGTTTTTATTTCTCTCCAGTAAATATCCAGGAGTAGATTTTCTGGGTCATATAGTTTGTGGACATTTAACTTTATAAGAAATTGCCAGTTTCTTTATAAGAAACTTTAAAAAAATAATTTATTATTTTACATTTCTACCAAAGTTGTATGAGTATTCTAGTTGCTCCCTATCTTTACTAACACTTAGTATTATCACTCTTTTTAGTTTTATCCATTTCATTAGGTTGACTGTGGTCTTTCATTGTGGTTTAAATTTGCATTGCTCTTGTCACTAATGAGGTTGAACATTTTTTGTGTGCTTATTGGCCATTTGAATATCTTGTGAACTGTCTGTTCAAATTTTTTTACCTATAGTTAATTTTTATTTTCTTATTGAGTTGAAAGAACTCATTATATATTTTGGATACCAGTCTATTAGTATATATATTAATATTTATATAACTACATAAATGCTTACATAAATTTACAAGTGGACATAAAATAAATTTATATGTTTATATAGATATAACTATACATATACATATTTATTTGTTATATATATACCAATATGTGCATTGATTCATTTTTCTATTCTTTGGCTTGCCTTTCAATTTCTTAACCATATTTAAAGAGCAAAATTTTTAAAATTTTGATGAAGTTAAATTGATCAAGTTTTTGGTTAATGATGTTTTGTGTTTTATTGAAATAATCCGCTTATAGTAGAATTCACAGATTTTACACTATGATTTCTTCTAGTTTTAGTATTTATTTATTTATTTATTTTATTTTTATTGATTGATTTTAGAGAGAGAGAGAAACATGGACTTGCTGTTACACTTATTTATGCATTTGTTGGTTGATTCTTGTATGTGTCCTGACTGAGATAAAATCTGCAACCTTGGTGTATTGGACAGTGCTCTAACCAACTTAGCTACCTGTCCAAGGACAACAAATACTAGTTTTATGTTTAATTCTATTTCAGATAATTTGTTTATTGTATGAGGTAAGGATTGATGTTATTTTTTCCTCATAAAGATATCCAGTTGCTTCAACACCATTTATTAAAAAGATTCTCCTCTTTTTATTCTGTCTAATATTAATGTTTGCCACTTCAATATTCTTATCTTGGCTATAGACGCTTGTTTTTATCCTTTTATCTTCAACTTGTGTTTTAGCATTTAAAATATATTTACTATAGACAGAATGTAGTTGGTCTTGCTCTTTGAGTTAGTCTGATAATATCTGCCTTTTAACTGAAATATTTAGTCCAACAAAATTTTTAAAATAGCATTTACAATAGCATCAAAAACATAAAATACTTGGAATAAATTTAACAAAATACAACAAAAACTATAAAACCATAAAGAGAAAAATGAAAATACTGAAATAAATGGAAAGATATACCATACACATATACATGACATGTTCAACTGAAATTATTTGTTATGTGTGTGCAAAGTAAACAATTCCAAAAAGAAAGATTCTTAAATGTATAAGCTGATTTTTCACTGTCACGCACAACAAAACAGTAGATTTGAAATCTAAATCTAGGTATGTCAGACTGCCATGCCTATATCATTTCCAATACATGATATTACCTATTTTTGCCTACTTATCATGATTAAATATTGCCTAATTTTCCAAGAACTTCTGGCTTGTTGAGCTGCGGGAGAATCATTCATTAGTCATGTAACTTGGATCAGTTAGTGCTGGTCCAATTCATTGACCTTGGCCTGGTGGCTTCCTAATAATATGTGCTCTTAGCCAGGTAGGAGATGGGAAATGATAATCCCAAATCTACCTTGTCTCCACTTTAAACTGCTTATATTAGATTTCAGAAGGAGTTCAGGAAGTCTTCTTTGAATCATTTAATAAGAAAATTAAGAAATATAAACTAGTATACATGAGAGCTTTGGAAACTTTAGGGGTATCTGTTAAGTTTATCACATTAGTTAAATCCATTCTATTTCCACATAGAGTTGGTGTATAGATTTCCCCTGAGACATTCCGGCAGACTTGTTTAATGAATCAAGATGGCAGAAGGAGCTGAGAAAATGATCTCCCACTGTGAAGCTAATCTTGGAGGGAAATAACCTAACAACAGTACACACAACAGCTTTAAAAAGCAGAAGAAAACTAGCTTCAGGAAAAAAGAAGAAAGGGATGCAAGGTGTGCCAAAATGGGACTGAGGAGACACTTCCGTTTTGGCAAGTCTCTTATCTAAAAGCAATTTATGATTACTTGGCAGCTTTAAGAAACTTCAGACTGATGAAAGTGTAGTAGGATTGCACATTCTTCAGGCTAACCCCTATCATGAAATGATGGGAGTAAAATGAATGGTCAAATGAAGAGTATGATCATACTTTTTTATGAAAATAAAGATTATTATTAATACTTCGAATACTATTTGACATCTTACTAAAAACTATCTTGGCAAAATATTGAGGGTAAATAAATGATTCGAAGAATGTTCTGTTTATGGGAAGAAAGAAATGAGTTATTTATAAAGTAAGGACTATGTCAGGTTATGCCAAGTTCTACAGTGGTAAACAACAACCCTCAAGTCTATCTGGCTTTTTACAGGACATTCTAATTACTTGCACACATTGCCTGCTGTAGGTCTGAGTGCCTCCAGAAGGCAAGTATCCTCCATATGTTGGTTCATTGTTCCAGCTAATTCAATCTGTGACAACGTCACATCAAACAGGTGATTTCAGGGTCATCATGATAGAGGAAGAGAGACCCAGAGATTAGAACATCAGAATTAAATATCGGGTATTAGTGAAAAGTGCTGGCTCCTACAGTGTGCTATATGATAGAGCTTTAGTTAAAGGACCCTGAGTCACTAGTTAGTAACAAAGGATAAAGTGGCTGCTGCTTGTATTTTTCTTTATTTGTGGAATGGAAAAATACAGTGGTAAATCCTGACATATACAGGGTAGGGGGAAATTAGGTTTACAGTTATTTGTATGAAAGTAATACAAAAATAAATAAATAATATATAAGAATAGACTGTTTTGTGTACTCACAGCTGTAAAACTACTTCTGCCCACCCTGCATTGTAAAGGGAAAACATAGGGTTCATTAACTAAGGGTCTTTCTGTGCACTTTAATCTCTAATCTAGACAATAAAAATATGAAATTTTATAAAGTCCACTGTTAAATGCAAAATAAATAGAAGATATGATTCTGGCTCTTAATCTTACAATATAATGGGGATGGGATTTAAGCCAAAAGAATTGCAGTAAAAGCTGATCAATCTGATAACCTATGAACTGGAATCTTTATTACTTCCCTACACATATAGAACAATGAAAATGATAACCTTGAGACTCTGCAAAACCCTATAGTGCTTTCAGAATCATTAAAGGAAGATTAAAGTATTTTTAGTATAGTTTAGGTTTGAGGCTATTACTGAATTTTAATATGAGACAATTGTCTATTCATGCACAATATATATGACACATCTCTAGTTACTTGAACCTGTGATGAGCTAGAGTACCCCATTCTCTGATCATTAATAAACAAAATTAGAGAAACAGATAAACATTTGCTTCTAGCATCATCTGTACAGACTTGCTTATGCATACTGAGCAATCATGGTGATTTATAATGGGAGTGAGATGGAAGCGGGTTAAGTAGGGAATTTATATAAAAAGGCTATCTGAAGAAGATAAGTATATTTTGCAGGAGAGGCGAGAGGAATTTTGTTGCATAGGGAGATAAATGCAGGAGGAAGCACCTCAGGAAAAAAAATGAGGTAGTTTAGAAACAGATGTGAAGCTTGGTCACATTAATTGTGTCTGTGTGGCTAGAGAGAAGTATATAATAGAAAGTATCAGGGAGGAAGTTTTTGTAATAATCCGTAGTCTTAAAGCTTACAACCAGGAGATGTGTAAGCGTGCGTGTGCGCATGTGTGTGTGTGCGCGCGCGCGTGCATGTGGGAATGATTCAAAGTGAAAATTCAAATCCATTTATGTTCTCAGAAGGCAGGTTTGGAAATACAATTCCCGGACTTGTTAGGATAAGGAGAAGCTGCCAAGATAGTTGGTGCCGGAGTACAGACATGGATGCCCGTGAACTGTGAGAATAGAAAGTGAACCCTAAATACTACAGGAAGAATTAGTAGATTGGGTGGGTATTCCCTAGGACTTTACATAAATGGGTGTGAATTTCTGTCTGAATTTCTCTTTGTTCTCTATTTTGGTGATCATATTCATTGCAATAATGTCAATTAGCAACCATCTTTATGCTTATAATTCTTTCCTAGAAATAGAAAAGCATCATATAGTGATAAAGTGTATGTACTCAATAAATGTTAGCTGTTATTGGATGTCTGCTAATATCTCTTGTTATGAGCCAACGTTTGTATATACATCTGTATTTTGGCATTTTTATTTGAGTACCCCAAAGAAAACTCCAGCTCAATAGGTCTAAGAATATCCTTTCTCTACCCTGGCCCACTCCTGTACTGTGTTCCCTTCTAATTCAGCCTACTGAAAGTATCTCTCAACATTTTTTTGCCACATAGTACATGACTAAGTCACATATCAGTATGTGATTATTTCATATGAGTAGAGACTAGATAGGAGCACATTTTGAAAAAAAAAAAAAAACTATTTCAAAAAGTTTTTTTTAAAAAAAAAAAAACTTCAAATAAAAGTCCAGCTGGTTAGACTAAAGCCATTGAAGAGAAGCTTAATTGAGGAATATTTTGAGTAGGATTCCAAGGACCTGAATTTTGAGTATGACTCCAAGGTCATACACGTAGGGAGAAGTATTATTAGGAATTGTAGGGAAAAGAATGTGAGCATGAGGATCACGTCTAAATTGTTGACATTACTTGATAGCTGTTTTACCTGGTAAATGATTTCTATTAACAAAGCACAAATCATCAAGAAGACCGTAGAAAAGGCATTTTTTCCAACAGTCAGTTCTTCATTGCTTCTGCCCTTTTCTACACTTCATCAATTTTGTCCTCTTTCTCAAAAAAATAAAAACAAAAAATAAAAAAATAACACAACATTGTGGCAAAAAAAAGATAAAACTTTGCATCATGGAAACGCAGTGTCCTCTTGACTTATATTACTCTTAAAAATAAGATGTAATGTCCTCTAGAAATATTCCTGAAGGATGCATGTTAGCATCAGTTTATAGGAGAAAAGAAGGGCACACTTTGATAGATGGATAATAAAAGCATAGGGAGAGAAGAAGATATTTCAGATAAAAGAAATGACAGATAAAGAGGATTAGTGAAGGGTCAAAACAATATATGAAGACATCAACATTTCTTGCACCATCATTCAAAAAAATGTCAACAAGCAAAAGACTCACTGGCAATAATACAACAAAAATGGGTAATTTCAGTGAAGAAAGTAGTTTAACTGAGCTCAACATGGCTATTAACACTTATTTACTGGTCTCAGTGGAATAAAATAAGCAAGACAAGAGCTTGAAGTGAATAAAATTGTATCCAATTTACAATCAAATGAAAAGATAGTGAGATCAGAGCCAAAAATATTTCTCAATTAAGCTTCTCTTCAATGGCTTTAGTTTAACCAGCTGGAATTTTATTTAAGGCTTTTTAAAAAAACTACTCTAATTGAACCTTTTGAAAAGCAGGATTTCCTTTTTAATGGGTAATCTATTTCTTTTTATAAAGGAAAGTCAGCAATAACTGGAATTCTGCACACATGGAAACACAATAAAATTGACAGAAAGACATGGAAGACACAGTTTCTATTCTCAGCGACATGACTTTCTATGAAGAAGAAATATATGGTAAATGGGATATAGGGACATATAGGCCATGAACATGCTGCTCCCTGGAGTTGACTGAGTTTTTAATTCAAAGGAACATTATTGTTTGCTGGTCAACTTAGATGATAAGCACTAATTAAGATTCTATGCTCAATATAACATCATGATTTTGAGGATGATCCCTCAAAAAAAAGTGCAACTTAAGGTCAAAATGTTTCAATTAAGTAATTATATTGCATCTACTAATATGTACAGTGTAATTTAGTAAAATTTCCATTCCTAAATATATAAAAATCATTTAAATTTCTGGAACTTGAAGAGGTAATCTTTTATCATCTGGAAAATTCTCTTTCATTATGACACTGAATTAATTGAATGTTACTATACTTGGAAACATTTCATCTTTCATTTTGCTTTCAAGATAAAATCACAATATAAATATATATGATGTTGCTGTGTTAGAACATTCAATATGAGGGGACAGTTTAATAGATTAAATGTCTGATTTTTTACAACTAATCAAATGTAATGTTTCATTTTTACACGTGCAAATGAAGCTGAAAAACTATGAAATATGCAGCTAGTCCAACCCAATCAACAGCTATGTGAATCCCAACCACTAGCAAGTTTAAATGTTTCAAATGCCATAGGCTAGAGTGATTTATAGTCTCTGATCTCACTGAGATGGTCCTAGAAGGAGAGAGAATAATATAAACTCAGATATCTAACACAAGCCAGAGTAAACTAGGCAAGGAAGCAAGGGGAGAGTTTCATTTAATTGGAGAAAATGAGCACTGGCTCCATAGAGAATATGATATTTAAGAAGGGCCCCGAAAAAATAGAATCAACTTATAAAGGTATAAGGTAGTGGGGACATTTTAGGGACCACAAAAGCACAGCGTATGGTAAAGAATGAGATGGATTTTGGGAAAAGGCTGAGTAATACAGTACTAAACAAAGGATACTGAATAGGGAAACTGGTAGGTAAGCTTGCATTAGATTGACCTAAGGCTCTGAAAGCTGGACTAAGGCTTTTGTACACCTTTCATGTAAAACATGCTTGTTTTGCCAATGCAACCTGCCCTAAACCAGAGGCTATCTCAAAGTCACTTTTGAGTATGAATGGCCTGGATCTTAGAGATTCAGCAAATGCATGGGGATCTGTCTGACCCGGTTTTCTTGAGTACCTTGTCTTCTTAAATGCATGTGAGCAAATTATTTCTTTCCTTGATGATTTATGTTGCTCGAGTGACACTCTTTACAACTGTGTATGAATGCAAATGTTTTATAACAGCTTACTGAAATATAACTCACATACCATAAAATTCACCCTTTTAAATTGTACAAGTTAGTGGTTCTTAGTAGATTTATAGAACCATGCTACAGTCACAACTACCTAATTTTAGAACATTTTTTTCACCACCCCCCAATAAACCCCATACCTATTAGCTACCACTTCCCCATTCTTTCTACCTCCAGCCCCTGAAAATCACTAATCTAATATTCTATCTTTATGGCTTTGCCAATTCTGGAAATTTCATATAAATAGAATTATATAATATATGGATGCATTGGTTAGGGTTCTCCAGAAAAACAGAACCAATAGCATGTATACACTGAGTGGCCAGATTATTATGACCACCTGACGTTTGTAGGCAAATTAGCCGTACACTGCATCATACGGGATATGGAAGCCGAAGGCCTGTTCAAACACCTTTGCTGTCTGCAGTTACCAAGATAAAACATCTACAATTCGCACAGGAACACAAGGATTCAGTTGAGCATTGGAAAAAAGTCATGTGGTCCGATGAGTCATATTTCCAGTTGCATCATGCAGATGGCAGAGTGAGAATTTGGCGGAAACAGCATGAAAGCATGTGCCCCACATGCATGAGTACAACCCTTCAAGCTGGTGGGGGCAGTGTTATGGTTTGGGGCATGTTTTCCTGGCATGATTTGGGCCCTTTAATTTGTGTGGAACAAAGTCTGAATAGCACAACATACCTAAGTATCGTTGCTGATCAAGTTCATCCTGTCATGTTGATGGGGTATCCCGATGGAGATGGCTTCTTCCAACAAGACAATGTGCCATGCCACGGTGCTTGTATTGTGCAGGAGTGGTTTCAAGAACATGAGGGAGACTTTACCTTGCTTAGGTGGCCCCCACAATCACCAGATCTCAATTCAATTGAGCATTTGTGGGATGAAGTTAAAAGAGCCATCAGGCAGCTGGTTTCACAAGCATCAAATCTCACAGAACTGGACAGTGCTATTCATCAGGTATGGTGTCACATTCCTCACATCACCTTTCAACATCTTGTGGAGTCAATGCCAAGAAGAATCGCTGCAGTATTGAAGGCAAAAGGTGACCCAACGAAGTACTGATGGGGTGGTCATAATAATCTGGCCACTCAGTGTATATAGTTATATATAAGATAAAATTTATTATAGGAATTGACTCACCAGTTATAAAAGAAAAGATATCCCACAGTCTGCCATCTGCAAGAAAGCCAGTGACATAATTCAGTCCAAGACTGAAGGCCTGAGATCTGGGGGGTTGGGGAGGGGGAGCCAATGGTGTTATTCCCAGAGTTTGCCCAAGAACCAAGAGCACCAATGTCTAAGGGCAGGATAATATATCACAGCTCAAAAAGAAAGAAATTGCCCTCCTTTTCTTTTTGTTTTATTAGAGTTCCCAATGGACTGGATGATGCCCACCCATATTGGTGAGGGCATATTTCTTCATGTAGCCTACTGAATCAAATATTAATCTATTCCATAAACACCCTCACTGACACACACAGACAATGTTTTTACCAGATATCTGGGCAGCCCTTACGTCATTCACGTTGACAGATAAAAATTAACCATCACAGTTAATTTTGTGTCTGCCTTCTTCACAATATAATGTCTTTAACATTCATCCGGGTTGTAACATTTGCCAGTACTTCATTCCTCTTCACATTGAATAATATCTCATTGACTAGATATACCATATTTTGCATATCCATCCATCAGGTGATGGACATTTGCGTTGTTTTCACCTTTTACCTGTCATGAATAATGCTGTCGAGACTATTTAGTCACACATTTTTGTTTGGATGTGTTTCCTTTCTCTTGGGTTTATATCTAGGAATTGCTGTGTCATGGTGACTCTATCTTTAACGTATTGAAGAACTTTCCACTGTTTTCCAAAGTCCCACCAATAATGTATACCTGAGGATTTAATTTTCTTCATACTTTATCAACATTTGTTATTGTTGGTTGTTTTTTATTTTATCTTAGTGCACATAAGGGGATGCTTATTGTAGTTGATTTGTATTTCTCCAATGACTAAGGATACTGAGTATTATTTCATGTGCTTATTTTTGCCATTTTTTATATTCTTTTGGTCTTTTCAAATTACTTGCTTATTAAAAAAACTTGGTTATTTGTCTTTTTTATAAGGACATTTATTTGTTTTGGTTGTTTTAATTTTTCAATTACAGTTTACATTCAATATTATTCTGTATTAATTTCATATGTACAGCATATGAAGTACAATTATGTACTTTACAGGGTGGAATCACTCCCTGATATTTCATGTACCTCCCTGGCCCCATTCATAGTTACTATGATATTATTGACTATACAAGAGAACTGATGCACAAAATTCATGCAAGAGTAGGCCTTCCTTCCCCCAGCTGCTGGCTCCGGCTTCCTTCTGGCACCTGGGACCCGGGCTTCCCTTGCAGCCCTGGCTTTGTCTAGAAGGACATCAGCTCTAATAAGCATATTACACTTTTATTATTATAGATTTCCTATGCTGTAATTTATATCTCTGTGACTATTCTGTAACTAACAATTTATGCTTCTTAATCCCTTCATCTTTTTCACCCAACTTCCCAACATCCCTCTCCTCTGTCAACTGTCATCTGTACTCTATATCTATGAGTCTATTTCTATTTTGTTTGCTTGTTTATTTTGTTCTTTAAATTCCATATATAAGTGAAATTATCTGGTATTTATCTTTCTCTGTTTGATTTATTTCACCTAGGTCCATCCATGCTCACAAAAGGTAAGATTTATCTTTTTATTTTTTAATTGTATGAGTCTTTTATATGTCCTAAATATAAGACTCTTATCAGATATATATTTGCAAATATTTCTCCTAAGTCTGTGTATTATATTTTCACTTTCTCTATGGTGTCCTTTGAAACAAAAGTTTTACATTTTGATGAAATCCAACTTTGTTTTTCATTGGTCACTTGGGATTTGGTATCATAGCTAAGAAATCATTGCCTAAACTAAGGTAACAAAGATTTAGGTTTTCTTCTGAGAGTTTTATAGTTTTAGTTTTTATAATTAGTTCTATGATCCACTTTTACTTAAGTTTTATATATAGAGGTGGGATCTAAGTTCATTCTTTTACATGTTGATATCTAGTTTACCCACCACCATTTGTTGAATATTCTTTTCTCATTGACTTGTCTTGGCATGACAAATACAAATGTGTTACCTACCATATATGTTTGAATACATACTTACCCTGTACTTTCATAAAGTATTAAATATACTATTTTCCAAGTGGATGTTTAGGGAAACATGGATGGATTAATTTCTTCTATGCAAATTCAGCAGCCTCAGTAACATAAGAAATTGACTTAAAAATTTGGTCTTGTCACAAATTAAGAAAGAGGATCCCAGTTGAAATCCTGCCTGCTGATTTGGAAGACTGCTCCTTAGAGAATCTAAGTAAAAATCTCCAATAAGGAGAGATGGCCCCTCAGTAGCGAGTCTAACCCGAGGTAGAGCACAACTAGGAGCCTATGCTCTTCGTGGACAGTATGACTCAGAAGACAGAGAAGAGAAAGGGATCTTCCAAACTCACTAATGGGAGTGGAGTGAATGAGGGGATATAGGGAGACCAGGATTGTGATGCTAACACACAGTAATCTCTATGACAAAACAAATAAACATACAAAAATAATAAGAGGTGGGAAATAAACATTTTTCTCCAAACCATGTACTAAATACAGGCTATGGTGCAGGTCTTAATTCTTTCCTGCCCAGTTCTCCACCTCACCTTCCCCAGTTACTCAGTGAGGAGAATTTAATGCTCATCTTATTGACTTATGACTTTAAGATGAGGGTTTACCACATATACACTATAACCGCGTCTTTGTTGTCAGTCATCACAGGTGATGAATTTTTCATTTCCACCCAAAGACCAACTGACTCATGAACTGACTCAAGCAAAGAATAGCTTTATTAGGAAACTTTTTTTCTTTTTTTTTTCACCCTGTAGACAAAAAGACTATTATTGGTGTCTTTTTAGTCTAAATATAGATTTTGGATAGAAATTGATGGCAATTCTATTTTGGGCCAACAAATTCATTTCTAGGTCCTACAAAATGTCCCAATGACAGTTTTGGCTCGACTTTAATATGAATCCAAAGGGTATTGATCATTAACACTTGCAAGCTGTTTCTTTATATGGTCTGATGAAAATGACTTGGGAGCCAGAAAATATGAATTGAATTTCCATTTCTATAATCAACTCCATGTTTGATCTTGGATGAAACTCTTAATTTCCCTGAACCTATTTTCTCCATCTGTAGAATGGGAATAACAATCATAGTGGATATTTATTTCATTATTTAGTTTCCCATATATAATTTTTAAAAAGTTTCTCTCACTAATGCGAAGGATACAATTAAATGTCTCATATGAATAAGAGTTGGCAAATAAAAGTTTCATAGCAATGCAAGTGTCAATGGCATGGCTCACTTTTAGGACTATAAAAATTTCTGAAAATTTGGTATAAAATATAATACATCATATTCTTTTTCATTTTCAAAATGACAATTTCCACATTAAAAACTGTTGACTTTAGCACATAATAGTACTTGTTAAATTATGTTACAGTAACATGGTTTTTTCATAAACCATATGTGTCTTTTTTAAATTTTCAGTTTAACCAGTTTTCTAATAATTTCTAGGTTACAGCAGACTTTTTTTGCATGTGGTTTTGTGTTTCAAAGGACAGAGGACTACCCAAGCCCTCATAATAACAAGCTCATTATTATACATTTCTACACTATAAGACCCAGATAAAACAGACACATTCAGAAGAAGTTTTAGAAACTCTAAATACTTTTTCATGCAAAAATATTCATTTCATCTTTTCTTTAAGTAGCAAGCTCATCATTTCAACTACTTTAAAAATCCCAAGTTTTCACAACTTTTAAAGAACACATCTGTTACAAGAACAAGGCGCATCCTGCTCTCATGTCACAAAATGAAAACAGTGTTTCAGATTTCTGCTGGGTCCTGGGAGCAGGAGGGTTGCTTTAGATGTAATATGTTCATTTTAAAGATACCCAAGGAAATGTTCATTATAAAGATACCCAGTCTGTAAAAGAAAAGCTCTTGGTTATTGCCTAGATCATACTGTAGCATTTACCTATTGAATACAAAGAGGTTTATTTCAGCTTCACTTTCATTTTGTGATATTCATGGACTGAGCATATAATTGAGTTCAACCATTCTGCATATTACTTCAGTTGCGTTAGTAGGTAGATGTTTAGGTTAACCTTGGATTTGCTGAAAAATAAAATGGCCATTCTAAGGAACTGCCTCCTCTCACAAAATGGTTCACACAGTAGGTGAAGGTCAAGTGAAGGCTAGGTTTCCCATTCAGTAGTCATCCTAGCTAATAAAAGACAAAAGGGGTAATTAACCATACCTCTGCTACTCTTCCCATTGGCTAATCAGCGAGATATGCAAATTAACTGCCAACAAAGATGGTGGCCGGCAGCCACGCAGCTGAAGCGAGCAGGAGGTTTGCTTGCTCCAGTGATGGAGGAAGCCAAGGTTCCCCACCTGCCGCAGCCGGGCTCTGAGCCCGAAAGCAACAATGTTTCAATTATAGAAGCTAAACAAACCCCAGATACCTGCTTTCAGCCAGCCACGGCCTCAGAGCTGGGAGCACCAGTGACAGCAACAGAGTTTAAATTATAGAAGGTAAATAAATCCCAGAATTAAAATAAAGGAGAGCCTGGGAGCTTCAGTCACCTGCCAGCCTGAAAACGGCCCTCAGCCCCTCACCCAGACTAGCCAGTCACCCCAGTGGGGACCCCCACCCTGAAGGGGGTGTGACCAGCTCCAAACAGCCATCAGCCCCTCACCCAGGCTGGCCAGGCACCCAAGCGGGACCCCCACCCTGATCCAGGACACCCTTCAGGGCAAACCAGCCTGCCCCCACCCGTGCACCAGGCCTCTATCCTATATAGTAAAAGGGTAATATGCAAACTGACCCTAACAGCAGAAAGACCAGGAATGACTGGTCATTAAGACACACACTGACCACGAGGGGGCAGACTCTCAATGCAGGAGCTGCCCTCTAGTGGTCAGTGAGCTCCCACATGGGGGAGCTCTGCTCAGCCACAAGCCAGGCTGATGGTTGCAAGTACAGTGGTGGTGGTGGGAGCCTCTCCTGCCTCCTCAGCAGCGCTAAGGATGTCCGACTGCAGCTTAGGTCTGCTCCCCACTGGCAAGTGGACATCCCCCGAGGGCTGCCAGGCTGCCAGAGGGATGTCTGACTGCCAGCTTAGGCCCAATCCCCCGGGGAGCAGGCCTAAGCCAGCAGGTGATCATCCCCCGAGGGGTCCCAGACTTCGAGAGGGCACAGGCCCAGGCTGAGGGACCCCCACCCCCCTGAGTGCACAAATTTTTGTGCACTGGGCCTCTAGTTATCAAATATAAAGACAGACTCATGGGTGCTCTCCTTAGATATTTTTATTTATCTGCTTGGGGACATGACTGAGGAATTTCAATTTAAAAAGGAAAAATAAAACTTTGTAGGTCATTCTAACATCTCTAGCCATGCATGAGAATTACTACCTTACAGATTCCTGAAGGCCTCTATGAATTCAGGGTTAATATTACTTATATGATTGTCACCCTATAGTTCAGTGATGGCGAACCTATGACATGCGTGTCAGAGGTGACATGCGAACTCATTTTTTTTGGTTGATTTTTCTTTGTAAGTGACATTTAAATATATAAAATAAATATAAAAAATATAAGTCTTTGTTTTACTATGGTTGCAAATATCAAAAAATTTCTATATGTGACACGGCACCAGAGTTAAGTTAGGGTTTTTCAAAATGCTGACACACTGAGCTCAAAAGGTTCGCCATAACTTCTATAGTTCCAGCACAAATTTTTGAATCCTTAGTCCAGAATTTATGTGGGCTTATTTCTTATTCATGGCACCTGGATGCAGCTGGGGGTTTTGTGCTATAAACACCCTATTTCTTTATATCCCCCATTTACACCCTAACGTGGAATAATTTGAGAATTGGGCCTGTTTCTCAAAGTGCTTAGGTCATTTATTCATTTATTCCTTCAAAATCTGTTGAGTATATAATATGTACCCAGCAGGCACATTTTTTATAGACATGAGAGCACAAAGGGAAGGACCCCAACCACAGCAAATCTCCCTGAGGAGGGGGCATCAAATGGAGATGCTAAAGTGGGTGAGGGGGAACGAACGGGCAAAATAATACAAAAAACACTGTGTAAGAAAATATGAAGTTTTATTGACTCTTCATTCTCTTACACAGTTTTGCACTACTTCAGTTTGTCCAAATTTAAAAATTAGTATTGTGTCTCTTATTTTTTAAAATATAGAATATTACTCTGATTATTGGGGATTACTATAAATTCCTAATTTAAAGCTCTTAGGAAATGTGAATATTAAGCAGGCATTTGAAAGGCTGCTCTTAAAAACCCCACCAGATTGAAAGGCTCTGACTCTACTGTTATGCTCTTCTGTGTCCTGTACATAGTAATAATATAGGGCATTCATTGAAGATTATTTTCAACCTGGGCCATATAAAATATATTTTGTTGATTTCAGAAAGGAAGAGAGAGGGAGAGAGAGATAGAAACATCAATGATGAGAGAGAATCATTGATAGGCTGCCTCCTGCATGCCCCTCACTGAGGATCGAGCCCACAATCCAGTCATATGCCCTGACTGGGAATCGAACTGTGATCTCCTGGTTGATGCTCAACCACTGAGCCACAATAGGTGGACCAATCTTTAATAAGTTCAAATAGCACACTCTCATAATAATCTTATTCTATAATATTGTCTCTGTCATAATGGGACATTGTTCCCATTAACCATGTCACTGGCTGTGATGGCAATGGCAGTGATTGAGATCTGTGAATCTGCTGACCTCTGACCTGGAATGGGATTCTTGTTAGGTTAAATTAACTAACGCATCGACAAAGCTACCCACGATCCAGACTTCTTGGTAGCTTTTTCAACATCAGCATGGGAGCTGAAGCTGCACTGCCCTGGCAGCAGGTGGCTCTGAGGAAGGTCTCAGATCCCTGCCTTCTGGTAGCTGTGCCCTTGCGGAATTGAATGGCACTGCCATTATTCTGTGGATAATGAGATGAGATGTGCTTATCACAGCAATTTACTGAAAACAAAAAAGCCACACATTAGCAAGCTAAAATTATAATCAAAGGAAAAAAGAGAAGAAAGAATTTGCATAAAGAGCACCAAAATCTCGAGGGACCAATCCTTGGAGGACAGAGACATCAGGATTCAAACATGATGAGTAATTTTCCTAGGCCACACAGCACCAAATATATCATCTGACACAGATCTTCTTTTGATTTCCACTTAGGTTTAATGGTTGAATAATCATGGCTCATAAGTTTATCTTTAATAAGTCACAGCAGACAGTTTATTAGCAGATTCTTCAGGCGGCAGGATTGTCATTTGTTGTTATAGTGATTGTCTCTTTTAAATATCACAGCTGTTGGTATTTTTATTTATTTATTCATGATTTGACTCCTGCCTCTCCCACATCTCTGACGCTCAAAGGCAGGCTATTCTCCGCTTCTCTTTGAATTGTGAAAGGCGGCTGTGACAGCCTCTAGCCCGGGCCCTGGAGTGTCACACCGGGTCCCGTGGGGCTGAACAAAAAGCCACGTCTTCCGGAATCTGGCAGAGCCCTTTATGAGAGCTGGGCCTTCTGGAGGGGCTTTCTCTGCCAGTGCGTGGCGAGCATGAAGGGAATCCTATGAGGGGCTCGGGGCCAGTCAAGACCCTTCTTCATGTGTTTCTTGGCCAGGAGGGTGGAGCCACTAGGAGAAATGCAAATGCCCAGGCCTCCACTGTCCTGTGCAAAATTGGCTGCCAGTGTGAATAAACATAGGAGGCACTGTGAGCTGCAGTTCACACATGCAGCGGAAGAGAGAGCTTGCTCATAACACATAGCATCTTTCATTGGGTTGTGGACGTGGACTGAACAGAAGGCATTATTTCATTTGTCTGCAGAAAGGCCCTGTGAGGCAGAGTGTATAGATAAAGAGATACGATTTAGTAAAGATAAAAACTGGGGCCTCACATTTTCAGCATGACCTGGAATTAGGCGTGAAACTGGAGGAGGCTGCCGCTGCTAGAAAGCTGGTTTGGGGAACGTCAACGTGCTCCAAATACCAAAATGCTCCCCTCTCCCCCGAGAGAATATGCCGCGGTCCCCATGTCCCCTGAGTAAATAAAACAATGTCCCCACCTGATGGGTAGGAGGTGAAAAAAGTCTGATATGCTACAACGTAAGCCCATACTGTGTATGACCTGAACAGAGGGCACAGGAGGTATATATATAATCTTGGTTAATTTCCCATGAGCAGGCTTGGATCCCTGGGAGGCCTGTGAAAGCAGAGAGAAGAAAGATGTAAGAAGAATGAGGAAGGAAAATAGAAGGATCATCTCACTCATTTCTTGATTATTGGAAGCACAGGTTTTGTGCTGTTGTTTCGTGCCCAGTGCAGCAAAAAGGAGACTCAAAAGACCTCTGTGCCCCTGTGGCTTTGGGAAAGGGGATTCCACAATGTGCGTAGGCAATCCACCTCCTTTTACTGCTAGCAGCAGGTTTGCTCAGTTTTTGGCTTCCCTGCCTTTCAGAAGTGCTTTTGTGAAGTAACAGTAAAAGCAAACATGCAATAATATCTCAAAGAAGTTAATGGTACGTACTGAGGACTATGGAGCACTTTAATTTTTATTGTTGCTTTGCTAATATCTTTATCAATATAATGAGAACCAGAGAAACGTATCGACTAGAAAGCAGAGCCAGAGCCAGGACTCAGCACTGGGAACCTTTACACCTGCCAGGCTCCTAACGTGCTCCCCAATGTCAGGTTGAAACCTGATAAAGACGTTTTTTAAAATAGGTGAGAAGCCCCTCATTGTATGGTGAAAAGGCAATTGCTGTATCAGCATTATCAAGCCTCTCATTTGTGTGGCTTAGTAGTTCTCCAACTCCGTCCTTAAGGAACCCTGGGAGTCTGCAAGCTGGGTGCCAATGTTCTGACAATTAATCATTATCAACATAATAGAAATGTAATGGACATAATGCTACTGTGGCAGATATGTTTTTGTTTTATTTCAAGCTTCTTTACCCATGTTTATCAAGCCTTTGACACTTGATGGTGTTTGCTTAATAATGAATGTTGGCCAATATCCATTAAAAATATTTGTTTAATCTATCATAAAATCCCGTTGACTCTACTTTGATATATCCAGCATTTGACTAGTATTCATCATGAACATACCTACTATTTTGATCTGAGCCACCAAAGATTATGGCAATCACCTCCTAACAGGCCTTTCTGCTTCTGCCTTTGTCATTACATAGTCTATTCTCCACACAGCTGCCAGGGTGAGCCTTTGAAAATGTAGGTCAGGCGATGTGACTCTTGTGCAAAAGTCAGCAGTGGCTCCCCATTTCACTACAGAGCAAAGCACCAATCTGCACAATGCCTTGCAAGCCCTACAGGGCCTGGTCAGCCCTGACTTAGCCCACCCCTCTTCTTCTCATTCACACTGTTCCAGGCACATGGGCCTCCTGGATGCTCTTTTTCTTTTTAAATTTTATTATAGTGTTTAAAATATTACAAATAGTGGTACATATGTCTTTTTTTTTTTATCCCCGTTGACCTTCCCCCGGCCTCCCCTACTGCCCCCCCCCCCCCCCCGCCGCACATGCCCTCACTGCCCCCCAGTGTCTTGCTTCCATTGGTTATGCTTATATGCATGCATACAACTCCTTCAATTGATCTCTTACCACCCCCCCACCCCCCAACACTCCCCAACCTTCCCGCTGTAGTTTGACAGTCGGTTCGATGCTTCTCTGCCTCTGTATCTATTTTTTGTTCATCAGTTTATAATATTCTTTATATTCCACAAATGAGTGAGATCATGTGGTATTTTTTTTTTCACTGACTGGCTTATTTCACTTAGCACAATGCCAGGCAAACTTGCATCTTAGGTCCAGTGCCCTATTTTTCTGCTTGGAATGCTTTGCCCCTAAAATATCTGCTTGCCTGAAATCATTACTTTCAAGTTTTTGCTCAAATCTCACCTTTTCAGTGCAACTACCCTGCTCAGTTTGGCAACCTGTTTCCCTTTCCAACTCCCATTCCCTCTTACCCTGCTCTTTTTTTGCCATGACATCTATTACTTTCTAGCATTTTAACCCATTAGAATTAGAATGCCAGTAACATGAGAACAGGAACCTTGGTCTTTTATTGTATTTCATGACTTCTGTTAAGTGTTCTGGAAATGGTTGTTAAATAAATAAATGTACATTATGTGCCAACTTATTATATTCTGAAGATACAAGAATTAAGACATATGTGCTTTCTAATAGTTCAGTGGGGAAGCCATGAAATTAACAAGTAGATACAGGAAATAGAAGAGAACAAAACAGCAAGTGAGTAATAATGGCAAAACGCATCAGGGAATGATTGCCCTGAGTTGAACAGCTTCGTGTGTGTGCATGTTTGTGTGTTGCATGTACTTATAGTGTGTCTCACTTTGCCTTACATTGTTATATTTTCTTCAGTGAAAATGGTTCCTCTAATACAATCCAACACATCAGTGTTCATTGTGATCTCCAAGGAGCACTATTACTGTCAGGTGCTCCAACACGTGAGGACATTTTGGATCTGCTATTTGACTGTGTAGTGATTTTCAAAGGGTGCTCACATACATTTTTCTCAGATAATCCTCAGAACAATTTTCAAAATGCAGGTCTTATGTGTTATCTTCTTCAATATGTTCTCCCTGTGTTGCCTTTCAAGCTTTAAGCAATGTATTTTAAGGTAATTTTGCAAAATAAGATGCCTACAGATTCTCTGAGATTCTTATACGTTGCTGTTACCCTGTGTTCATTTTTTCACTCTTTTTTTTTTTCCAGTTGCAGTCCACCATTATGGGTCTTTCTCTCAGAGTAAGATAAAATTATACAATAATTGCTAGGATTGAAAAAAAAATGCATCTTACCAGAAACTTTTGTTTTCTTACTGTGCAGTCAGCTGGACCATTGGATCATCTTTGCTTTCAATTCTATGGACATTTATCCTGTAGTAATTACTAGTATGTAAAAGGCATGGCATGAGAAGTTACAGGAGATACAAAGATGGATAAACCAATATCCTTATTTAATAGTATATAGTTGAAGATGGGTGTCAGTGGTCTCAGCACTAATGGAATATACCATGCCTATAAGTTTCCTGTGTGTATATGTATATAATTTCTAAATCAACTTTCCATTTTAGAATAGATTTACAGAAAAGTAGTGAAAACAGTAAAAGACTATTGATATACCCCACACCCAGTTTTCCCATACCACATTATATTTAGCTATCACGATTCATTAGGCTCTCCTTAGTTTTGACAGTTTCTCAGACTTCCTTGTTTCTGATGACTTTCACAATTTTGAGGAGTTCTAGTCAGGTATTTTGAAGAATTTCCCTCAAATGGGATTTGTATGATGTTTTCCTTTTGATTAGACTGAGGCTATGGATTTTGAGAAAGAAGACCAAAAAGGTAAAGTTATCATATTATATCAAGAGTGCATGCTATCAACGTCACTTATCACTGTTGATATTGATCTTGATCACCTGACCGAGGTAGTATTTCTCAGGTTTCTTCACTGTAATCCCTGTGATTTTTATGTACCCTTTAGCTTGACCAGCTCAGGATTGTGCAGAATTTCCCTTGGACTTTCTGTTTTAGGTCTAGCCTCTCAACCCTTGAACCAGCTCAACTTTCTCACATTTCCAATATTTTCTATACATCCTTTTGTATTTTTTAAAATACATTTTTATTGACTTCAGAGAGGAAGGGAGAGGCAGAGAGAGATAGAAACATCAATGATGAGAGAGAATCATTGATCAGATGCCGCCTGCATGCCCCACACTAGGGACCAAGCCTGCACCCTGGGCATGTGCCAGGCATGTGCACTGACTGGGAATCGAACCATGACCTCCTGGTGTATAGGTCGACACTCAACCACTGAGCAACACTAGCTGGGCTCTTTTTAATTTTTCTTTGTGGGCCAGATATTTTTCTATGTCACCAACTCTGAGTGTGAAGGGTGCTTTTGTTTATTGTTGTTGTTTTTTTAAAATATATTTTATTGATTTTTTACAGAGAGGAAGGGAGAGGAAGAGAGAGCCAGAAACACAGATGAGAGAGAAACATCGATCAGCTGCCTCCTGCACGCCCCCCACTGGGGATGTGCCCGCAACCAACGTACATGCCCCTGACCAGAATCGAACCCAGGACCCTTGAGTCCGCAGGCCGATGCTCTATCCACCGAGCCAAACCGGTCAGGGCTTTTATTGTTTTTAATTAAGGACTTATGTTCATTACAAAATTAAATACCATAGTTTAATAGCAACCAGGTTAAGGAATACAAAAAAAGGTAATGATTAATTCTATGGATTTACAAATTTTAGAATAAGAGTAGCTTGATTTCAAGTTAGAGATGTAATACATATGTATTGTTTAAAAAGTTGGAAAACAGAACTTCAGGGAAAAAAAGAAACAAAAACCACCTGTAATATCAATAATTACTGCTATCGATTTATTTACCTCAACGATTTTTCTATATTTCTGTATGTTTATCCATTTATCTATATATCTGCACTATCATTTTATTTTTTGGAATGATCTTATATAAGTACTAGTGGCCCAGTGCACAAAATTTGTGCACATTAAAAGGGGATTAATTAGAGAAAATATTTTAATATTGCTATTTGCCCTTTTTCTATAATAAAAGTTTCAGAGATGAAAGAAAATTAGTAAAATGTATATGAAAATCTTCCTCCTGTCAGAGTCTGGGGCGCACCACAGGACCCAGAGTCAAGTCCCCGCCCACCCATGTGCTCCTCAGAATTGTGCAAGACCCAAACCTGGCTGCCCGCCTCCCCCCCACCCCCCCCACCCCCCGCATTGGGCTAGATCCAGACCCGGCCGGTCCCACCCTTGTCAAGTAGTTTTTTGATGGAGTCTTTGTTGTCTTCTATGTATAGTATCATGTCATCTGTGAATAAGGACAGTTTTACTTCTTCTTTTCTAATTTGGATGCCTTTTATTTCTTCTTCTTATCTGATCGCTATGGCTAGTACTTCCAGTACTATATCAAACAGGAGTGGTGAAAGTGGGCAGCACTGTCTTGTTCCCATTCTTAAGGGAAATGAGTTTAGTTTTTTCCCATTGAGTATGATGTTGGCTGTAAATTTGCCATATAAGGCTTTTATTATGTTGAGATATGATCCCTCTATTCCCACTTTGCTGAGAGTTTTTATCAAGAAAGGGTGTTGGATTTTGTCAAATGCTTTTACTGCATCAATTGATATGATTATGTGATTTTTGTGTCTCAATTTGTTTATGTGATGTATCACATTTATTGATTTGCGGATATTGTACCATCCTTCTATTCAAGGAATAAATCTCACTTGGTCATGGTGTATGATCTTTCCAGTGTAATACTGAACCCGGTTTGCTATAATTTTGTTGAGGATTTTAGGATCTATGTTCATCAAGGATATTGGCCTGTAGTTCCCTTTTTTTTGTGGTGTCTTTTTTTTAAAAAATATATATTTTATTGTTTTTTTACAGAGAGGAAGGGAGAGGGATAGAGAGTTAGAAACATTGATGAGAGAGAAACATCGATCAGCTGCCTCCTGCACACCCCTTACTGGGAATGTGCCCGCAACCATGGTACATGCCCTTGACCAGAATCGAACCTGGGACCCTTCAGTCCGCAGGCCAATGCTCTATCCACTGAGCCAAACCAGTCAGGGCTTTTTTGTGGTGTCTTTATCTGGTTTTGGAATTAGGGAAATGCTGGCTTCACAGAAAGAGCTTGGAAGTGTGCCTTCCTCTTGCATTTTTTGGTATAGTCTGAGGAGAATAGGTATTAGTTCTTTGAATGCTTGCTAGAACTCCCCTGTAAAGCCATCCAGACCAGGGCTTTTTTTTTTTTTTTTTTTTTTTTTTGCTGGAAGATTTTTGATCACTGCTTCAATTTCTTTGGTAGTTATTGGACTATTCAGGTTTTTTGATTCTTCCTGATTGAGTTTTGGGAGCTTGTATTTTCTAAGAATATATCTGTTTAGTCTAGGTTGTCCAATTTATTGGAATAGAGTTGTTCATAGTATTTTTTTCATAATCGTTTGTATTTCTGTGGGATCGGGTGTTATTTCACCTCTTTCATTTCTGATTTTGTTTATTTGGGTCCTCTCTCTTTGCTTCTTGGTGAGCCTGGCTAGAGGTTCATCAATCTTGTTTACCCTTTCAAAGAACCAACTCTTGGTTTTGTTGATCTTTTGTGTTTTTGTTTGTTTGTTTGTTTTGTCTCAATGTCATTTATTTCCACTCTGATCTTTATTATTTCCTTCCTTCTGCTTATGCTGTGCTTTTCTTGTTGCTCTCTTTCTAACTCTTTGAGTTGTAGGGTTAGAAAATTTATTACCATTTTTTCTTGTTTTTTGAGGTAGGCCTGAAGAGCTATGAACTTCCTTCTCAAGACTGCTTTCACTGTGTCCCATAGATTTTTGGATTGTTTTGTTTTCATTGTTGTTTTTTGCTATGATGCTTTTTATTTCTTCTTTGATCTCTTTGGTAACACAATCATTGTTTAATAGCATGCTATATATTCTCCAGTTGTTTGAATTTTTTTCATTGGTTTTATTGAAGTTGATTTCTAACTTTATACAGTTGTGATCTGAGAAGATTCTTGATATAATTTCTATCTTTCTGAATTTGTAGAGACTTTGCCTGTATCCCAATATGTGGTCTATCTTTGAAAATGACCCATGTGCACTTGAGAAGAATCTATATTCTGTGGCTTTGGAGTGAAATGTTCTGAAGATGTCAGTTAATTCCACCTTATCTAGTGAGTCATTTAGGTTTGATGTTTCTTTGCTGATTTTTTTTGTTAAGAGGATTTATCCAGAGGTGGTAGTGGGGTATTAAAGTCCCCTACTATTACTGTGTTGCTGTCAATCTCTCCCTTGATAATCTCCAGAAGTTTGATTTTTTTTAATGTATTTGGCTGCTCCTATATTGGGTGCATGTATGTTTATATCTTCTTTTTGAATTGCTCCCTTTAGTATTATGAAGTGGCCGTCTGTTATCTCTTGTTATGGCCTTCTCTTTGAGGTCTAATTTGTCAGACATAAGTATAGCTACCCCAGTTTTTTTCCATTTCCATTAGCCTGAAAAACCTTTTTCCATCTCTTGACCATCAGTCTGTGTGAATCCTTTGTTATGAGGTGGGTCTCCTGTAGACAGCAGATATATGGGTCATGTTTCCTTATCCACTCAGCTACCCTATGTATTTTGATTGAGGCATTTAACCCATTTACATTTAAAGTTATTATTGATAGGTGCTTGTTTGTTGCCATTTTTATTCTTTATGCCTGTGTTCCTTCTTCCCTTCCTATTTCTTCTTTTTACAGCAGTCCCTTTAGCATTTCTTGCATTGTTGGTTTGGTGGTAAAAAACTCCCTTAGTCCTTTTTTGTATGGGAAGCTCCTGATTTCACCCTCAACTTTGATTGAAAGCCTTCCAGGGTACAGTATTCTTGGATTCATGACTTTGTATATTTCATTCCAGTCCCTTGCTTTGCATGACTTTATATATTTCATTCCAGTCCCTTCTGGCCTGATGTGTTTCTGTTGAGAAATAAGTTGATAGTCTGATAGAATATTCCTTGTAGGTAACTTTCTGTCTCTCTCTGGCAGCCTTTAAGATTCTTACTTTGTTGTTGGCGTTTGCCAATTTAATTATAATGTGTCTTGGTGTCGGTCTTTTGGGGTTCTTCTTGTTTGGGACTCTGTGAGCTTCTTGGACCAGTGTGAGTTTTTTCTTCCCAATATCAGGGAAGTTTTCTGTCATTATTTCTTCAAACAGATTTTCTATTCCTTGCACAGTTTCCTCTCCTTCTGGCACCCCTATTATGTGGATGTTGTTTTGTTTCATGTTGTTCCAAAGTTCCATTAGGCTCTCCTGTTTTTTAAGTTTTTTTTTTTCCAATTGCTTCTCTGCGTGGGTATTTTTTCCTACATTGTCTTCTTGCTCACTGATGTGGTCCTCCGCTTCTTCTAGTCTACTGTTGATGCTTTCTATTGTGTTCTTTATTGCAGCTATGTCATTCTTCATTTCTTTGGGGTTCTTCATTTCATCTTGGTTCTTACACATATTGTTGAATTTGTCTTCCATCCTTTTCAGTGCCCTTATGACCATTGCTCTGAATTCTTTCTCTGACATATTGCTTGCCTCCATTTCATTTACTTCCTTTTCCATTGATTCCTCCTTTTCTTTCATATGGGGGCTATTTCTTTGTCTCCCCATGTTCATGCCTCTCAGGGTGTCTGGTTATGTAGCTCTCTCTCTCCTGCATTGACTCTCCCTATGTGATCTTTGACCTTTCCATCCACGGATTGCCTCACCAGCTGTGTTTACCAGGTGTTCCGGTTAATAATGTGGATGTTGTTATCAAAGAAAACACCATAATTTCAAGAGAATCATCAAAAGTGCTTTATTCAAAGTAATGTCCATCGCTAGCTATATGCTTCCCCATCTTTCAGGTAATTTGTGGATACCGTCCCAATAGAACTTTTCTTGTTTTGAGGCAAATCATTCAGAGACCCAATTTTCCATTTCTTTGTACGTTTTGAAGTGCTGCTCAGAAAGTGCGTGTGCCATCAATCAGAACAAGTGGTAATCTGAAGGAACAAGGTCTGGTGTATATGGCGGTTGGGTTAATACTTCCCAGGCAAGATATTTTAACATGTCTTTAACTGGTTTTGAAGTGTGTGATGGTGCATCATCATGAAGCAAAATTACTCTGCCAGGTCTTCTGGCACATTATGGTCATTTTATGATCAAATCGTGGTTCAAATTGATTATTTGTTGTTGGTGGTGATCAGTCTTAATAGTTTCACCTGGTTTTAGAAGCTCATAGTACACCATACCTTCCTGATTCCACCAAATGCAGAGCGTTGTCTTCTTTCCAAAGCGATTTGGCCTTGCAGTCGCTGTTGATGGTTGACCTAGATCAACCCATGATTTTGTGCATTTGGTATTCTCAAAATAAATCCACTTTTCATTGCCAGTCACAATTTGATGCAAAAAAAACTTTCTTTCATGCCATTGAAGCAACATTTTCCTGATGACTTTTCGGTTTTCCGTTTGTCTTTCGTTCAGTTCATGTGGCACCCACTTTCCTTCCTTTTTAAACTTTCCCATTGCTTGTAAATGATTGGAAATTGTTTGCTGAGCAAAGTTTAATCTTTCTGCAAGTTGTTTTTGAGTTTGACACACATCTTCATCCAATACTGATCATAATTGTTGGTCTTCAAACTTTTTCAGTTGACCTGGATGTTCTTTGTCTTTCACATTGACATCATCACTTTTAAAGCATTTAAGCCAGTGTCCATAAGTATCTTGAGATGGAGCATGTTCACCATAAGCTTCCCAAAGTATTCAGCAGCACTTTTATTCAAAATAAAATAATGAATAAAAACTTCCTGCAAATGCTCTTTTTTTTGGAACGAAATTCGACATTTTTAAGTGTAAAAATATCTATGATGTTAACATCTTCAGCAAATTTGACATATGAAGTTTCAAAGCTTTCTGTCAATGCAACAAAATAGCATACATACCAAATTGCATATATATCAACATATGTGTAACTCCATCTAGTGAAAAAAATCCTCATTATTAATTGGTACACCTAGTAATTCGTCAATTCTGGGTGGATGTTATTTGATTCAGCTATTCCTTCTATCTGCTCTGTGAGAAGGCGTAAGACCTGTCTGCACAATTGGCTCCCCTTTGTCTCCCCCTGGACAAACTTTTTAGGTGCCCGAGGCTGGGGAGGCTGAAGTCTCAGTGTTCATGGGTTCACAGCTGAGGCAGCTGGTCCCTGGGTGTTGTAGTGATAGGGTCCCAGGAGGTATCCAAGGCCTCCCTGGTTGAAGGTAAGCCTGGGCTTCTGATCACAGCCGCTCTCCCCTTCAAGATGTCATGGTCTCTGCGGCAGAGTGGGCTGCTCCGGGAGAGATTTCAGCAGTAGTAGAGGCTGCCGGGCCAAGGGAGCCTGGTCTCCAGTCCCCAAAAGTCCTGTGGAATATAGCTGTATCTCACTCACAAATACAGACACTCCCCTCTTGTCCACGCACTCTCCTTTTGCTCTCTCACTCACACACTATCTTGCAGCCTGCCATCTCTTCAGCCGCCATCTTGGATCCTCAGATACATTCTTGACACCAAAGTGCACATTGTCCCCAGGAGGTGCTTCAATTAAACCTTCATGGTATATTTCAACAGGCCACTTCAGTTGTAGTATTGACTGGAGAAAAGGTGACCACATGCTGCGTTTGAGAATACCAATCTCCAGTAGGATGGCAGGGACATTACCAATACCACCAGTTTTGTAGACATCCTAGAAGAAGAAGCCTAAGTAGTTGTCAGTTGGATGAACTGGTGGCAGGATGTAATCCAGATCCTTAAGCAGCATGGTTCCAATGGCATTGCTGTTATTATAGGTGACTTTCCACACTTGAACCCAGGTATGCCTGTACTTGGCTCTAACATGTTTTCACTGTTCTATGCAAAAATTAGCACAAATGCTACTGTAGTCAATTTTCTTAATGTAGGTGCTGACTTCCTCAATGATTTCCTCATTCTCTCTCTAGTTGAAGGGTGGCTCAGGGAATCCATTTTGTTAAGTGCAACAATTAGTTGTTTCACAACCAGTGTGTAAGCCAGAAGGGCATGCTCACAGGTCTGCCCATTCTTGGAGATACCTACCTCAAATTCCCCAACACCAGCAGGAACAAACAGGGCAGCAGAATCAGCCTGAGAAGTGCTTATAATCATCCTAAATAATAAAAGGGTAATATGCAAAAGGGTAATAAATTGACCCTAACAGCAGAATGACTGGTTGCTATGACATGCACTGACCACCAGGGGGAAGACGCTCAACTCAGGAGCTGCCCCCTGGTGGTCAGTGCGCTCCCACAGGGGGAGCTCCACTCAGCCACAAGCTGGGCTGATGGCTGCAAGCACAGTGGTGGTGGTGGGAGCCTCTCCTGCCTCCGTGGCAGTGCTAAGGATGTTTGACTGCAGCTTAGGCCTGCTCCCCTTAGGGAGTGGGTCTAAGTTGTCAGTCAGACATTTCCTGAGGGCTCCTGGGCTGCCAGAGGGATGTTTGACTGCTAGTTTAGGCCTGGTCACCTGGGGAGCTGGCCTAAGCTTGCAGGTGGACATTCCCCAAGGGCTCCCAGACTGTGAGAGGGCACAGGCCGGGCTGAGGGAACCCCCCCTAGTGCATGAATTTTCATGCACCAGGCCTCTAGTGTTTTTTATAATGTCTGAGTGTCCTGAGGTGCCAGTTAGGATTTTTAGCTGGTGATGCCATGGCTTTGGGCTGTGAAAAAAATTACAACTGAGAGAAGAGATGCAGAGAGGAAGTTTATTTTACTTTTCCTAAAGGGAAAGGGCAGGTGCATTGGTAATCAATACAAAGGAAAGAAACAAAGAGCAGCTCCTCCTTTTAAAGCCTTGGCTGTTGTTGCTAGGTGACAAGGAAGAGAGGAGGATTGGGGGCTGAAATTGAGCATACATCAGGGGATTGTCTTTGTTAGTTCTTCCAGAGACTGTCCAGGCAGGGGCAGATGTCCAAGGGAGGTGTCTTATCAGTATTTTTCCAAAGCTTGTGAAACATTCTTAGAGTAAAAGTTATGAAGAGTACAAAAGAGGCTTATTTGAAGGGGAGAGGGAAGGAAACTTTCTACTAATAATCCCTGAGTTGTAAAACAAGCAGGGAGGAGGGGTATGTATGCAAGTATGTATCCTTAAGAGTAATTTTTCTTGTTTTGCAGTTTGAACACAGGGGCTGTTTGAAACAGGGGAGCTGACAATCTTGGGGTTTAATTACTAGGTGCTTCTCATAAATTGTGGAAAGCTACAGAAAAGGTAAAAAAAAGGCCCTTTTCTATCCTAATATCAGAGATGATCACATAATACTTACTGGTCTCAAATTTCCATAAGGAGATAACAATAGTTATATAGCATTCATGTTTAGCTTTTAGTATATCCAAGACTCAGGCATGCATGAAGAAACTCTCTCTCATCTCAGAAGCATCCTATAAATATTTTGATGGTCCTTTTGTTAATATCACCATATTTGTAGATCAGATAGCCAGTAATGGTGGACTTACCTAAATATACATATCCAGTGATGTAGATGTTAATATGAATCTCCTCCCTTCCCCCTCCCCACAAACACATTTTGGCTTAAATTTAGCAATGTTTTTCATAGGCATCTATGTTCTGGAGGTAAACCCAGTGCAAAAAAGCTACACTAAAATTATTTATGGGGGATTTCCCCCTATTGATTGTGTTTAACAACATGGATAACTCCAGTATAAACATTTAATCATAGTCTTATTTTGGGGAATTTTAGTTAGGGAATTTGTAATTATTTCTGCTGTCATCAATTCTGTGATAAATATTTTTGATGCATCTTTGAATAATCTTTGCTTGAATTTTTAAACTATTTCCCTATTATAGAATCTATGTGAAGTTAATTGCAATCCACATTCTTGGAGGTAGGCTGTATTGTATACCCAAGATCACAGAATTTACTTTTTTCCTTTCTTGAAAAACCAAAGTAAATATGCTGGTGCCCCTGAAGGAATAGAATTCCTCATAATATTCTTTCACTTTTAAGATTCCATTATTCTATGATTGTTGGCTACTCTTAGAACTTTTTAAAAATGGCATATATATATATATATATATATATATGGAATATGCAAGTATATCTACACTATAATGTGGATATTACAACTTAGGCTAGGATCCTACAGAAAATAATTAAAATTTAAGTGTCCTTGGAAATTGGATACATTATTAAGCTTGATATGTTAATTGATATCTTTAGTATAATTCACTCAGGAAGAATAAGAAAAAATCAGTTTTGGGGGAGAATAAGGAGAACTTGAATATGAGCTGATATAATTATTTCAGTCAGATTTTATAAATGTAATTGAATAAGGCCTGCATTATAAGGTAACAAAGTCAATAACATGTGTTCATCGTTTCAAATCAAGCTGTAAAAGACAATATGAAGTGATTTTCCCAGTATAGTTCATTTGGTTCCAGTCTCAACTGCTATAGTGGTGAGATTCATTTACATCTTATTATTGATCTAAAAAAGGCAGAATTTGGATAGGTTCCAGAGGAAATGAAAATTTTAAAAATATGATTAGATCACTGACTGGGAAACACTGAACTCATTGAGGTTATTGCATTTGGAGCAGACTAAGGGGCGACTTAATGTCAGTTTCTGACTGTATAGGTGAGACTATGCTATAATTAACTGTGTGTAACTGATGTCAGCTTCCATGAAGGAAAATGCACAGTTACACTAGTATAGATTTGCTCTGGTCATTGAGAAGATATAATAGGTTAGGAGGCAGTTGCAATCTTTTATATACTCTAGGATGCTCTATAGTTGGGAGAAAGAAGGCTCATAGTTTTCTAGGAGAGGCCCCATGAATTGGATGAAATTTCAGAACAGTGTAGAGAGAGGAGAGGAAAACTGTCTCCTGGTCATACAAGTTTTAGTTGGGACCACAAATAATGTTGAGGAAACCATTCCCTCATGAAAAGCAAAACTCCAAATACTGAGTCCTACCCCATCCTGTTCATCCTTTATAATTGGTTTGTGGGCCTTTAAATATGAGCCATTGTCTTCTCTGCTATTCTATACTTATTGCACATCAACAGGAATTGACTGGCACCAATTCTCTTTGTTTATGTAGATAACATCTGTCAACTGCAGCATGACACTTTAATCTACTATGAATGCAAATACTTATGTCTGAAAGTCACACTGATTTAGAAGGAAGGTCTACTTTCCTCCAGTGGAACAAATTACTCCTTTGGCGTATGTTAAGCACTTTTGAGAACTTCTTTTGGTCATTAGATCAGTAATACACTATTTGGAATCTCTGAAGAGCAGATAGGAAAGCTACACAATATACAGTAAATTAGAACAGTGATATTATTGGGTTAAATATAACTTAATTATTCAGTTACTTGAGGCTACATAGTAACTGAACCATATCTTTTGATAATGTTCTTAGAGACTCTGGGAATAACCAAATTTAGAATGATGTGCTGTCATGCCACTTCTTAGAAACATGTTCTTTGTTGTCCTTGGTGACTGGTTAGCAATGCCTCTGAGAATTTTGTTTGTATAAATTTTATTAATTATTTTACTTTAAACATGATAAAAGTGCTTTTTAAAAATTCAGATTAAGCCTAAAACAAAGCCAGACATAATATGAGATTCAGAGCCACAAAGGGTTTGTTTCAAGAGCAAAACTATTTCTGTGAAGTTAAAACGCATATCTGAAGTTTATAATTTAGTTAAAATGATCAAGTATTTGTAAAGTAACTATGGTGCAAATGTGATTAGACATTTTTGTGGAGATTCTCAGACATTTTGTATCAGAGAAAGTTAGGTTTAAAGATAGTCACATGTTGAAAATGGAGTGGTTGTCTTTCCATAGCTGCCATTCCAAGTCTCACTGCATAATTATACTCTCGTATATTATGTTCCCTAGAGTACTTGGTTTAACAATGTCTATCTCACATCTAGATTTATTTCCCACAGTCTTGTGAGCCCTGGGGACCTTAGGTAATCACCTATTTAATATTATACCAGACATCTCACCATAGCATTTGTGTTGTATTACTAAAGACAACTGATATTTCCCTAGAGTTTGGGGTTTTCCAAGCAAATAAGCATAATTTTTTTTATCTCTCTTTCAGGAACTATTTCTTCAATTAGATACATTGTCAGCAGGTGCATAGTGATATCTGTATAATAAATTCCTGGTCCAAATGAACAAATATGGTTATAGTCATGGTTAACATGAACTAGTGTTAGAACTACCACATGTCATTTGCAAGTTAATAAATACAGTAAAAAAAATTCATCTTAAGAAAATAAATTATAACCATGAGCCAAAATATAATGAACAGTGATAGTGTTTTAAGGACAAGACTTGAAAAAATATAATTGTGTAGTTTCTTATTAATCATCACATTAATAATTACTGCTAAAAATAATTCTGGTTTTACCTCCGAGGTTGGGTAAGATAATTAACCCTCAGAATTTTATTAGTGTGAAAAAGCCATTAGTGTGAAGACAGTGTTCTGATACTTTGGGGCTTTGCGGGGTTTCTTACTCCTTTAAATCATCTCGTTAAGCAAATTGGTACTCAGTATTCTCATGTTCTTGCTTTTCAGGGGGAAAAATCCATGTAGACTTTCCAATTTATATCCTCTGATTATGGCAAAGTATAAAATGAGAGGGAACTTTAAGGTATGTTTTCCAAACAGGGAATCATCAGTTCCATGTCATTCATCCTGTCCCTGTTCCTCATTCTTAAGAATCAATATTGGAAGAACCTAGAGAGTATAATGCTAAGTGAAATATGCTAAGTGAAATAACTCAGGCAGAGAAAGACAAATAGGTATGGTTTCACTTACATGTAGAATTTAAAAATGAAACAAAACAAACAAATAAACAATACAAAAACAGACTCATAGAAACAGAGACCAGAAGAGAAGGGATAGGGGATGAATAAAAAGGGGAAGGAAAATATAGTCCACAATATTGTGTAAGTTTGCATGGTGATAAATGATTACTAGAATTAATGGGGTGATCACATTAAAAGGTATACAAATGTCAAATCACTATATTGTACACCTGGAAGTAATACAACCAATATAAATTGTATACCAACTATACTCAAACAAAAAATAAATTAAAAAATACTGGCACAGAATTAAATATAACATTTTTTATAGATTAAATTAATTATGCTTAAAAAGAATTAATATTGTTGTGAATAAGGTATTTAAGAGTCCAAATTCATATCTTTAATATTAGTATTAGATTTAATTTTCCATTTCTAGTCAAAGATTATAGGAAGGGATATTTCCTTCTTTTCTTCATAGTACATTTTTATCAAGAAATGAAATGTGTATTCCATTTTCCAGTCATACTTTAGGGCCTACTTCAAGTTCTATTTCTTGAAGAGTTCCTTGATAACTCTAGCATGGTATATTCCCTGTTCTGAAATGTAATTTTTTTATTACTGTCATTATGCATTTGGGATGCTGACTACCAGCAGTTCTCTACCCTCTTTTTGAATCCTTAAATATGCATATGAAAGTTAAATATTGAAAGATGACTTTTATGTTGAAAGGATGAGATGAGCTTTTGTTCCCAGTGTGTTAAATACATTATAAAATCTCGTTACACCTTACATTTTAGCTAAAACATCCATTGATACTTACTCAGACTTCCTTGTTCTTTTAAATTTCATTCTTTGTAGGTGCATTTGAACATATAATTGATAAGGTAAGGTCCAATAAGTATCTAATTGAGCTTTGGTATACTTATTGTCACTCGTATTATTTCAATTGTATTAAAATTATAAAATGACTGGTAACAGAATTTTCACTTCAATTGAAAAAGTAGTTTTACACCATCTTACCACATAACCAAGATGCAATTATTTATTCTTGACTTATTAAAGCTCTAATACAAATTACTGCTTTTATTCCAGACACGATGTTACTTGAACTTCAGGACCTTTAAGCACTATTTATTTCTTCTTGCCTTTTGAGCAATTTTTGTTCAGTATTTCAATTACATATGTTATAACTGAAAATGCACTAATTACAATTTTTTATAGTCAATAGTTCCTAAAATGACCCAATAACATTTTTTAAAAATATATTTTATTGATTTTTTACAGAGAGGAAGGGAGAAAGATAGAGAGTTAGAAACATTGATAAGAGAGGAACATCGATCAGCTGCCTCCTGCACACCTCCCCACCAGGGATGTGCCTGCAACCAAGGTACATGCCCTTGATTGGAATCGAATCCGGGACCCTTCAGTCTACAGGCCGATGCTCTATCCACTGAGCCAAAGAGGTCAGGGCAACATTTTTATTTCTCTTCTGTCTTTTCAAGTTTTCAACTGGGAAGAATTTCAATTTGAGTGAAGAATTCCCTTTAGTTTTTCTTTAATGTAGATCTACCAAAAATTCTCTCAAATTTTTACCTGAAAATGGCTTTATTTTACCTTTATTTCAAAATAAATTTTTATTGCACATAAAATTTTAAGTTGGCAGTTATATTTTTTAGCAGTTAAAATGTTATTATTTTGTTCTGGTTTGTGTCAGTTCTTTTGAGAATTCAGCTGCCAGTTTTACTTCTTTAAAGGTAATATTATTTTTATCCTTGTCACTTCTTAGGCTTTCCTTTTTCTCCTTGATATTCAGCATTGTTACTATGATGTGCCTAGATGTGGTTTTCTTTGTGTTTTTCTTCCTTTGAATTGAACTTTTCCTCATTGGAATTCTTTGGGTTGATGTCTTTTATCAGTTTTAGAAAATATTCCACCACTATCTCATCAAATATTTTTTTCTGCCCCATTCTCTTTCTTCTCTCCTTATAGGACTCCAACTGTATGTGTCTTTGGTATATTCCCCTGTATCTATCTCACTTGTCCAAATTTTTCCATTTCACTAATCACATGTCTGTAATCTGCTTTATCCCCATTTTATATGATATATATATATATATATATATATATATATATATATATATATATTCACTAGAGGCCCGATGCACAAAATTCTTGCAAGAGTAGGCCTTCCTTCCCCCAGCTGCGGGCACCAGCTTCCCACCAGCACCTGGGACCTGGGCTTCCCTCCGGCTGCTGGCACCTGGGACCTGGGCTTCCCTTGCAGCCCCAGCTTCATCCAGAAGGTCATCCTGGAAGAACGTCTGGTCTAATTAGCATATTATGCTTTTATTATTATAGATTTTTGAGTTTCAGACTATCCATTTGATATTTATTTATTTTAATTTTTAATCCTCTCCCAAAGACATGTTTAGACAAGAAGAGAGAGAGAGAGAGAGAGAGAGAAGTTGCCTTTCTAAGCACCTTGACTGTGGATCAAACCCACTACCCAGGTATGTGTCCTGACCTAGAATCAAACCAGTAACCCCTCCATGCACAGGACTACTCTCAACCAACTGAATTACTCCTGAGAGGCTAATTATTTTTATAGGTGCCAATTTATGATTATTTCATTTATTTTGTGTGCATTGTCTTTTTTTTTTGAACATATGAATCACAGTTATTTAAAAATTCATTGTGTGTTAACTCCAACACTAGATCATATGGGGGTCTTTCTATATTGTTATTAATATTGTTTCTGTTCTTTTAAATGAAATGTCCTTGTCTCTTCTCATTTCTAATTTAAAAAAAATTGTGCTGGGCATTGTTTACTAAATAGCCTCAGAGAATCTCAGTGATGTTATATTCCACCAGTGATTTCCCCTTTCCTCTATTAAACACACAGGACAAGGAGTGTATCACCTCAATTCAATAAGAAATTGACCTTGGTCAAAGCATGATTGCAGGTTTAGAAAGACTCAGTCTAACTCTTGTTCACTAACTCTGTTCATCCTCTTCTTTAGGTATACCCTCTTTATAAATATACGTATTTATAAAAAGCCTTTCAAATGCATGTCTTGTTAGTCCAGAATTCCGGTCTGCTCTTCAGAAACTCTCAGTCAAGCTTTTTACTAGTAGCTTCCTGCCCAATACACCTTCAAATATGGTAAATTTCTTTAGAGATGGATCAGTGACATTTTTCAGGAAAGTGAAGAACTAGGTGATTGCAACAGATTTCACTCTCCCTTTTAGAAAATCTGGCCCAGTCAACCAGATTTCCACTCAAGCACTGGAATTCAGCAAATGCCCTCATGGGCAAACTGGATGCCTTGCAAGGTTTTAGTTTGTTCTTCAAGTTACAGAAATATTCAGAATTTTTGATCAAATATCTGGGCATTCTGTGGCCTACTGAATCTGATACCTGTGATTAACTATTATAAGCCAGTGACTGTAATGCCATAACGACCATAATGACTAGTCGCTATGACTCCCATTGTGGCCAGCGAACCGCCCGATCAGGTACATATGTCTCCTTTTCCCCCCATTGACCCAAGAGCTCTCTATGTAGCTAGTTGAGGCTGATCCCTGGCCAGCATTGCAGCTTTACTTATTCCCCTGCTCAAACCTGCTCTTTTCCCTTCCCAGTTACTGTTCTCAAAAGTATCCTTTAATAAGTACTGCCCACTACCAGATGCTCCCACCCCGATCAAGGGCAGGGCTGGCAGGCCAAATGCCCCACCCCCTTCCCCCTGGCCAGCCCCGCCCCTGATCAGCCCCCCCCCCCCCATGATAGGCCCTCAGCCCCTCCCTTCGGCTAGCCCTGCCCCTGACCAACCCCCACCCCAATAGGGGGTGGGGCTGGCTGGCCAACCTCCTGCAGCCCCTCCCCTGGCCAGCTCCTCCCCTGATCAACCCCCCACCCCAATAGAGGGCAGGGCCGGCCTGCCAACCTCCTGTAGCCCCTTCCCCCCATCCTGATCAGGGGCAGGGCCGCTGGCCAACCTCCCACTATCTCCTCCTCCCAACAGGCCCAGACCAGATCCGCCCCAATTGGGGCCGGGCTGGCTGGACCCCACCCATGCATGAATTCATGTACTGGGCCTCTAGTATGGAATATAATTTATTAAACATTATATTATATAATATGTTATTATGTGAACTACTTGGCATCCAAGACTACCTAATATATTATATGTGTTCAATTCATATTTGTTAATTATAAAAAACTAGAGGCCCGGTGCATGAATTCATGCACGGGTGGGGTCCCTCGGGGTGGTCTGTGGAGATCAGGCCCTAGCTTGCGCCCCCAGCCTCTCAGTCCCACAGCCCCACCTGGCACCCAGCCTTGGCCTGGTGCTGCCCCCTCAGCTGCTCCACCATCCCATCTGCAGGGTGATCAATTGGGGCTGCCCTCCCCCCCCCAACCTGCCCAGCTCCCTCAGCTCTTGGGAGCCGGGTGGCAGCCCTTCCCCCCCCCCACTGCCACCACTGGTCACCGTCTGCAGGGCAATCGGCGGGGTGATTGGGCCCCCCTCACACCCTCCTTGGCCTGGTGCTGCCCACTCACCTGCTCCACTTTCCCATTGTGGTCCCACTCTTGTCAGGGCCCATCAGGGCTGGCAGTGCCTCCACTGCTGCCCACTGCCAGTGCTGCGTTGCCAACACCTGCCATGTTCCGTGTCACCCCCTGGTGGTCAGTGCACATCATAGTGAGTGGTCGAACTCCCAGTCTCCCAGTCGAATGACCACCCAAGGGGACAATTTGCATGTTAGGCTTTTATTATATAGATGTCCAATTCAAATACCAACTCTTTTATGTAGAAATATAGTTAAGCACCCACATCTTGGAATTATTATGCCTCTGTTAAAGTCCTTCCTCTATCTCTACTAGCTGTGTACTTTGGGGTATTGCCTTACTAGTATATATAAAATGATAAAAAGAATACCTATCACTTTAGGTTGATGTGAAGATTAAATAACAACTAACTAGAGATTGGCACCTGATAGTCTTTCAATAGTACATGTAAAATATAATTAGCATCATTATTATCTTTGAAATTGTAATTCTTTTTAATTTTGAGTCTTATTTGCCATTTTAATCATATGTGCTCTGCTACTATCAAACTTTCTTAACTTGTGCATTTTTCTAATGGCTTTAATATAATCTAAAAATTTAGACTTTGGATTCATTGATGAACATTTATCTTTAATGTAGTTTAACATTTTTTTATCAGGGATTGCACAAGTATTCATCATCATCATTATCATCATCATAATTTTAGCATCATCATTTGCAGGAGCAAATACATAGAAAACACTAGTCCTTGAATGAATAAATGAATGAATGAATGAAATAGTGAGGGGTGAAATATTTTTATATCTACTTAGCAAAATTATAAAACATACTACACAGTATATTCAACATCTGAGTTTACCTTTGTTTTAGTTTTATTCAGCTTGATATTGCTACATTAATTATCCAGAACCAATAAGTGAGAAGAAAGGTTGACTTAATACTTAAATGATGTATCAAAGCAAATGAAAGTCAAATGCCTTCATGGCTAATAGGAAGGTCAGTTTAGCATTAGTCAAATAAAGAAGAGTGATGGAGAGCTGAATCACAATGCACACAATAGTTTAGGCATGACAAACTCAAGAGAATCCCTGTCATAGTAGTAATACCATATCTGGGTTTTCAGTGGAAACTCCTTTTCAACAAAACAGTATCATCTATCATATTATATATTGTTAATTTGGATTTCATTGGTCCATTGTATTTGTTTTATAAACTTTTGTTTCTAAAATTATATAAGAATTAATAAATCTAATAATTTATAAATTCATAACATTCACATATAGCAATATTTAAGTAACATAGTACAATAATTGTAGACTTGGAGTTTATAAGACTTGTTTTCCTTTAAAAGGAGACTATACCTTCCTTATTCAAATTTGTGTAAGTGCTATATGATCCAAGTCCTTATTCAGTAGAACTCCATCTGAACACAGCTTGTTAGCCTGTAGATTTGGATATATGTGACTTCTGAAACATTACAGCAACATGCCAAAGTCCACTATATCAGAGTTAGTCTGTGATGCTGGCATCAGTCCAGCTGGTACATTCTACTGCTGTGAATACTTCACTCTATTTTTAGTAGTAATTTATTTGGCATTCAGATTGAGATCTTTCATAGGAATAACAAAATAGATTCAAGTCTTAAGCCACCCAATTCTCCTCCTAGGAGCCACCATGCAAAGATGCACACACAGTCTTGGGCCTGAGATGGTTGTAATTGCTGGTTCCTCTCCTCTCTGTTATGTTTGTACAAGTTCTCTTGGACAAATAATGAGTAATGTTTTTTTCTTTTCTCCAACAACCAAGTCTCATAATTAGAATTTGCTACTTCTTTTAATACATTCAATTATCTGCTGATTCAAACATCTTCAGGTCAAATGCATTAGAAAACAGCTAATTATGCCCTTTCCCATGGGTAAGAAAATCTTTAAATTTAATTAAAATACCTTAACTCAACTGCACATTGGGTCTACTTCCCAATGGATTTTCTACAGGGTGACTTAAGAACCAAGCTCAATATTGAAATTAGCAGCAACTATTAGTTGTTATTTCTTTTTATTTAAAATAAATTATTTTTATTTGAAGGATACTTTGATCATTAATTTAATTCTCTCAATTATGCTTTGCATTCACTCTTAAAAGCACAGGTTAATTAAGAAAGCTTGATTGCCAGTTTTAAAGTTGTTTACTTTCTTTTTTTACCAGTAAAGCACCTTAAATGCACACTAACATTTCTCAGTCTCTATATTCTCTCTGACATACTAATCAACACATAAGCAAAGGTGGTAGAAAAAAAATCTTAAAAGATGAGAGAAAAGTGCTAAGCATCACATCTGAGCCATGTATGGTTCAAATATACACTTTTTTTCACTTTTATGTGAGAAAGTCACAAAAATATTTTTCTATTTCCCTTTCTAAATTGGAATAGAGAGAGTTATCTTGGCTTAATATTTTCCAGGAGAGCATGAAAATCAAAGCAAATCATGTGTTCTTTCTTTAGTTTTATGAACTTTGTTGTTGTGTGTGTGTGTTTCACGTAGAACCCACTTGTTTTGTTTTGTTTTTATTAAAATTGGCCTTACATGAATAGAGGCATCCAGATGTTGAAAAAAGAAAAAAATCTGGAAAGAAGCAATTATGTGTTCTTCCTCTCATTTACTCCTTCTTTGCCCCTTCTTTCCATCCCCCTCCCTTTCTTTCCCTCTCTCCCCTCCTTCTCTTTCTTCTGCCTTCCATACTCTTTCCTCCTCCTCCTCCTTCTTCTTCATGACGTCTTTGAGGTGGTTAGTTATGTAAGCGATATATTGATACCAGAAGGTGCCTGTGTGGGCCAAACCCGCCACTCCCATTTTTGCTTGTTTGAATCAGAGTGGTAGGAGAGTAATTAATGGTACTAATTGTTCTTACTGATTCAATAAGCAGGGATTGCAGAGTCATTGGAGATCTTTGAACAGAAAAATTATATCAGGGAAGTGATCTTTTAGGCAGACTTACCTCTCAATGATGGGCAGGAAGAAGTAGAATTGCAGGGTGTAGACTGGGTAGAAAGATTTATGATTATCAGGCAAAAGGTGTCAAGGGTTTTGAAAAGTCCAGGACAGTGAAAATGAAAAGAAAGGACTTCATATTGAGAGACATTTGGGAAGAAGAATTAACCAGCAATAGATTGGATAAAGAAAATAATAGAGGAAACCCAAATATTGTTTTCAACTTTCAAGCCTGAATGACCAAGGAAAATGAAAGTATTATAAATGGGAGCTGATCAGATTTGGTAAACAAGGTAAATAGGCATATTTATGCAATGTTATAAAGCTACTTCTATGTAAAAATGGCAAAATCAATTGGGGAAAATGAGAGAAATTGAGAAAAAACAAACAAACAAAAAGACACACCTTATGGGCTTGTTGACAAAAACTCCCTGAACTGCTTGGTACCTCACCCATTAGTTTATCTGCATGTGTACTATAATCTCTAGTCTGCATTTGTGTTCTTGGAAAACAATAATTTTAATGCAATAATGTGCTATTTATAATCCCTTATCTGTTTTCTAAGGGTGGTATATCCTAGTACCTAGAGAATCTTTTACAAATTTAAAGATTTTATTAAAAGAGGGCTTGGCCCTATTTGGTTTAGCTTTGTGGATAGAGCATTGTCCCGTGGACTGAAGAGTCCCGGGCTCAAATTCTGTCAAGGGCATGTATCTTGGTTGCAGGCTCATTCCCACTAAGGATGTGCAGAATGCAGCTGATCAACGTTTTTAACTCTCTATCTCTCTCCATTCCTCTCTGTAAAAATCAATAAAAAATGTATTAAAAAAAGAGGACTTGGGGTGCATTTTTGGAGGAGGGGAATGAGTAAGAAATGGCAAGGTGCTTTAGAGAGGCTTGGGAGGAAGAAGGTGCATAGGACAGTGGGCAAGGAAGCTATGGAAGCTATTGTAAGGAGACAGAGGAAGTACTGGTAGTGAGTGACAGGTGAGAGACCTTGGGGTTAGACATCACATCTAGTGATTAATTTGGGGGTGAAATACATGTGTTCTAATACAACTGTTCCATATATACCATCATAACTCCTATGGATTTTGAATATGTGTTTCTTATTACTCCAAGTGGTGTAAACTTTATGTGTGAATAAAAAGTTTTATGAATCTTGCTCTATAGTTATGATAGAAGGGAACAAAAATATGCTATAAGGGTTCAATCACATGTGGTTGATGTTTGTGTGTGTGTGTGTGTGAGAGAGAGAGAGAGAGAGAGAGAGAGAGAATAAGAAAATGAGTGTCCAGAGGAGCGATTTACTGAGGAGAATGTGGTGTTGTTGTCCATGTTGTCTGTTCAACAGAGAAGTTGGGAATCCTAAATGGGGAGTGCAGGAGGTGGTACAGACCACAGGGGCAATGATGACTATAAGCCTTGCAGAGTAGGATAGGCTTGCTGAAGAAGAGCTTAAGCAATTAAACACATGTACCTCCATGATCACAGGTAAATTCTATGATCAGACATATGTGAAAGCTCTACCATATTGCCTGGCCTTCAAAGAAAACCATCCTATATAATAAAAGCCCAGCGATCAAAATGGCAGAATGACCAGAATGACCAGAGACTAGAATGACTGCTGCTCCTCACCCCGGATGGCCCCACCACCCAGCGGGGACCCCCACCTTGATTGGGGGCATGGCCAGCCTGAAAACCACCCATGGCCTCTCACCCTAGCCAGATCCACCCACCAGTGGGGACCCCCACCCCAGTAGGGGGTGTGGCCAGCTGCAAACCCCTCGCCCTGGCCAGCCCTGCCCCCCAGCAGGGTCCCCCAGCCGGATCAGGGACATGGCTGGCCTGCAAATCATGGACAGCCACTCTCCCCAGATGGCCCTAGCTCCCAGTGGGGACCCCCACCCCAATCAGGGTTGTGGACAACCTACCAAACCACTCGTGGTCCCTGGCCTCAGCCAGTCCCGCCCCCTAGCGGGGACCCCACCCCAAGCAGGGGCCCTAATCAGGGCAGGCTGGCCGGCTCCTACCTGTGCACCAGGCCTCTATCCTATATAATAAAAGGGTAATATGCAAATTGACCCTAGCGGGAGAACAACCAGAATGACTGCTCAACCAGTCACTATGAGGTGCACTGACCACCTCTCGGTCACTTTCCCCTGCCAGCAGGCTCCAATTGCCTGATGGAGAACAGGGAACCAGGGGAGGGTGGCAGGGGACGCGGGTGGCACAAGGCCAAGGCCCCTGCCCCACCAGTCGCCCCACACACAGAGGGCAACCCGTGGCGGGGCAGGGCTGGCGAACAGGCAGAATGGCCAACCTCTTGGTTCCTCCCCCTGGCCAGCAGGCTCCAATAACCTGATGGCAAATGGGGAATTGGGGGTGGGTGGTGCCGGGGGGTGGGGCCAGCTGAGGGCAGCCGGGGAAGATGGCCTTGATCGCAGGCCAGGCCTAGGGACCATAACTGCTCACGAATTTTATGCGCTGGGCCTCCAGTGACTATTTATAATACCTAATATGCAAGGCAGAACATTAGTGTTTACAACAATGGTATGAGGTCAGTGCCTTTATCTCTATTTCACTAATGAAAAAGAACTTGCCAAAAGTTACACAATTGTAATTGTCAATGTCAGTATTTTAATCTAAAGCTCTCTGATTTCAACTCCTCATCTTTAACCATTATGTTTTTAGAAAACTATTTCTCAAAGCTGTTGATGACTCTATGAAGTGAAGAATTGCTCAAACTAATCATGCTGGTTGTGACCAGTTTGGGCATCTGCTCCCCTGGCTAACACTGCTGTAAACATACTGCACAATCTAGTTGGGTGTTAGGACAGGCTAGAGTCAGGGAGCAAATAGTGATGGTTTTATTATCTCACCAGACATTTAACACATTTTTTTCATTCCCTTAAAGAATTCCAAATGTTTCACCCTATATTTAAGCTATACTTCAAGTAAGTTTACCATCCAAGGGCTTTTGCAATTTGATTTGACCTTATTAATTCAAATTTATTCAATTCATTTAAAAATCCATGGGCATTTTTATAGAGAGTTAGGCATGGGTCAGGCACTACAATGGAAAGGAGAAACAAAGATGAAATAAACACATTTCTCCAGGGTCCCATTGTTGTTTGCTTTTAAAAGTAATATTCTAGGTCAGTGGTTCTCAACCTTTTTTTGGCCATGCCCACCTAAGCATCTCTAAAATCCTGATGCCCCCCTGCCCCCCTCCCCATGACATATACTTCTTAATATTTAAAAAGTGAATTCCTTTTCACATGGAGGAAGCCTAAAAGGCCATTAACTTGGTCTAAACAAGCTTCCAAAGAACATGGCATCCATGAAAGAGAAAAATAAAAGAATGAAAGGACAGTTCAAGTACTGAGAAAGAAATCACTAAGAAATTATTAAAAATAATAATAATATGAAGTGATATAAAAAAATAGCAAATAAAGTTTCAAAACATATAATAGAAAACTGAAATGCATAAATGTCACAATATATATTTACTAGAGGCCTGGTGCACAAAAATTTGTGCACTCAGGGGGGTCCCTCAGCCCGGCCTATGCCCTCTTGCAGTCTGGGACACCTCAGAGGATGTCCACTTGCTGGCTTAGGCCCACTCCCTGGGGGATCGCCCCAAGCTGGCAGTCAGACATCCCTCTGGCAGCCGAGCAGCCCTCGGGGGATGTCCACTGGCAAGCGGGGAACAGGCCTAAGCTGCAGTCGGACATCCTTAGTGCTACTGAGGAGGCAGGAGAGGCTCCCACCACCACTGCTGTACTGGCAGCCATCAGCCTGGCTTGTGACTGAGCAGAGCTACCCCTGTGGGAGTGCACTGACCACCAGAGGGCAGCTCCTGCATTGAGTGTCTGCCCCATGGTGGTCAGTGTGTGTCATGGTGATCAGTCATTCCCAGTCGTTCTGCTGTTAGGGTCAGTTTGCATCTTATCCTTTTATTATATAGGGTAGAGGCCTGGTGCACGGGTGGGGGCCGGCTGGTTTGCTCTGAAGGGTGTTGTGGATTAGGGTGGGGGTCCCACTGGGGTGCCTGGCCAGCCTGGGTGAGGGGCTGATGGCTGTTTGCAGGCTGGTCAAGCCCCCCCCAGTGGGGACCTTCACCCCATGGAAGTTTGGCCAGTCTGGGTGAGGGGCTGATGGCTGTTTGCAGGCTGGCCACACCCCCTTTAGGGTGGGGGGTCCCCACTGGGGTGCCTAGCCAGTCTGGGTGAGGTGCTGAGGGCTGTTTACAGGCTGGCCAAGCCCCCCGGCGACAGAAGCTTCCAGCCTCTCTCTCTCTCTTTTGTTTTTTATTCTGGGATTTATTTACCTTCTATAATTGAAACTTTATAGCCTTGAGAGAAGCTCAGACCTGTCCAGGGTGGCCGGGAGGGAAGCCTCCTGCTCGCTCCATCTCTGTGGCCACAGCCAGCTGAAAGCGGGTATCTGGGGTTTAATTATCTTCTATAATTGAAACTTTGTTGCTCTGAGTGGAGCTCAGAGCCCCCACGGCAAGCGGGAAGCTTGGCTTCCTCCATCATTGGTGCAGCCAAGCCTCCTACTTGCTCCAGCTCCGTTGCTGCCGGCCGCCATCTTGGTTTGGTTAATTTGCATATAGTCGCTCTGATTGGCTGGTGGGCATGGCTTAAGGTGTAGGGAAGGTATGGTAAATTTGCATGTTTCTCTTTTATTAGTGTAGATATACTGTATATGAGGCCACTAGAACCATAAGAAATGCAAAAAATTCATTGTTAATAACTCATTCTCGAATTGTTCTGCTTAAAATTCAAATTGCCCCCCAGTGGGGCATGTGCCCCACGTTGGGAACCAGTGTTCTAGGTGCTATATGGAGGGTATATTTCAAGTATGATCAAAACAGAGGAAAAATGATAAATTGCATGAAAATGTAGGATAAGGTAACACAGAATATGAAATTTGAGCTGGGTATTGAAATATGAGAAGTTTATCAGTCAGAGATGGGTAGATGGGCATTTCAAGGATCAGCAGAGCAAAAATTAGAGTGTGAAATCATACAGTATGTTCAAATCATGGCAAGGAGCTCAATACAGGATCAATCAATTATTTGCATGGAGGAAGATGGTAGAAGAGAAGGCTAGAAACACAGTCTGGGGCCGGGTTTTGAAGGTCCTTGGATGCTGTTCTAAAGATTAAATAATAATTGTAGTTTAAGGTTTTTTTAAATTAAAATTTATTTTATTTTTAGCATTCACTGTTAGACATGTTTATAACAAAAATCTAGAGAGTTTTAATTTGCCCATGTTCCTTGGCTGTAGGGCAATCGCTTGTCCATACCACAGGAGAGGTCGGAGAGAAATTCTCTCATCTGGGTCTCCTAATAGAATTACTTTTGCATATCTTTAAATCTAAAATGAGTACTTATAATTTTATCTCCCAGGTTTTCTAGGAGGAAACAGATATATTAAACCATGAGTTTTAAGAAGGGGAATTTTATTTTGAAAAAGCTCACTCTGGCAGGGAATGTAGAGATGAATTGAAGAGATGGGACCTTTCTCCTTCCTAATATATTTTTAAATCCAGCCATCATTTGTGGTTTGCTGTACTTCAGTACACCAGTTCCTGACACCAGCCTGGCTGTTTTCTCATGTTGTTCATTCTGCCTTCTTAGGGATAGAGCATTTCTCCCTCTTCCAAATCCAATATTCTCTCTCTTTTAGACAGAAGCAAGGAGACCCCTCAATAGCATGTATTAGATCAGATTCTTCAGAAGCAACCCATGTGACAAGGATACCTGAGCAAGGGATTTACTAAGAAGTGTTTTCAGGGGAAAATGGCAAGAACAGGGAAGAGAAAAAGCCAAACAAGGGTTCATGCCTCAGATTGAGCCTATAGGGAGATCTGGAGTGCAGACTACATCACAAGTGTCCTGCCTCCACGCAAGGGGACTGGACGTTCATGCTCCCACACCAGTCAATCATTGGCTGTGGGCTTCTCCCAGGAGGGAGGTGTGGGCAGTATATACTACCAGGCACTTGTGATTCTCTGCAATTACAGGCAAAGCTGCTCCCCTGGCCCAGGGCCAGTCCTCTGAAGACAGTTCCAGATGGAAACCATTAGAAGCAAAGCACAGAAACTGGGTCAGATGCACAGAATGGGTAGAAGGGATTCTATGGGATCTGGATGGAAGAACGGCAGGTTCTAGTAGAATAAGGAAGCATTGCTCCCCTGCTCCAGCCAGACTGGTTTATTCTCTAAAATTCTCTGGGAGTTATTTTGTCTGCCTCTCAGAGAGGGGACCTGTGCTTCTTTTGGGTGTTCCTTGGTACCTAGTCCACTACTTTGCACATAAAATGAAAGCATTTTTTCCCCCAAGTAATGCTGAATCTAGATCACCTCCTTAAGATTCCTTGGTGATAAAAAAAATGACCAAAGTTCAAGGAATACACTTACAGCATGAGTATTTGCTAAGTGGGCTCTTGGGCCCATTTCACTTCTAATGTGAAACCCATGCCATTCCTCAGAGTCTATAATAACTCCTAGAGTTCAAGAGTGTGAGGTAATGTATCCATCAATCCCAGTGTAGAACAATAGCAATGGAGACTAATTTAGTCAGCTGACAGCCACGCATCAAAGGACCCTTGGTGATTCCAAAATGCAGTTTGCCAGCATGGAACCCGTTCGAATGTAATAGCTCTCCCAAGTTAATGCACTGGAAACAGGCTCAATCAGAACACTTTAAAATGAAAAGTATAGTAGAAATTGACTGTCAGTTATGCGAGAAGAGACAGTAGGCCCTTTCCTTCTTTTACTTCTCTGTTTTTCATAGCAATCTAAGACATTTACATATAGAAAAAAGCCTTGGAAATTGTTTAACTAAAGCACCTTTCTGCCTAGGCTGGTAGGAACAAAGTGATGCCTTTTGATTTTTTTAAGTTAAGTTTATTGGGGTGACATTGGGCAACATGATCATGTAGGTTTAGGTCTGGGTCTGTATGTTACAACATCTGCATATTGCACTGCGTACCCACCACCCAAAGTCAAATCTCCTGCCACCATATATTAGGACCCATTCTTTTCCCCACTCCCACTGAACAAAAACAACAGACAGAAACACAAAGGAAAAGAACCAATGGAGGCACAGCGCTAGTAGTGATTTTTTAAAAAACCCAAATACAAAATGAATATATTATATTTATACACGTATTTCCTCTCTTATATCACTTTACTCTTTATGAGGGAAAAGAAAAAAGCTTAAAGAAAAGTGTGTTGCATATATATATATAGTCTCCTCCCCCCCCTTCTTTTGCTTTCAAGATTAACATAATAGAAACTCTCTTTTTGTGAAATAAAAAATAGCCATCGAGGCACATGTTATTGGCCACAATGCCAAAGGGTAGATCAGCATATACCCTGTAGTCTAACATCATTTCATATTCCTTTATAACCTTGGCTTCTTACCTTTACCTTTTTACGTCTAGAGATCTGAGAGGTAGGCTTATTAATACTTGTCCAAACTTTTCTGTTTGGAACATTGAGTGAGGGCTTTACGAGCCATTAAATACCTTGGATTAAATCTGCTTAATTTTCAGTCATTAAACCTAAAACACACACACACACACACACACACACACACACATACACACAAACACGGAAATACTGCATGTAAATATCAACTTTTCTTAACCAAAGCTGATCTCTCTACTTCCTTCTCCTTATCTACACTAATAAAAGACAAAGATGGTAATTGACCATACCTTCGCTACACCCACCAGCCAATCATAGTGACTATATGCAAATTAACCCAACCAAGATGGCAGTTCATTTGCATATACTGTCTGGGAGCTAAGCAAGCCAGGCGGCAGAAAACGAGCCGGGCGGCAGAGGTGGGAGTGAAACAAGCTGGGCCGGGCGGCGGAGGGAGGCAAGTGCGAAACAAGCCGGGTGGCAGAGATGGGAGCGAAGCCCGCCTCAGCGGGTTTTGCTCCCTTCTCTGCTTCGCTCCAGCTGTAGGAAGCCCTATTCTTGCAGGAATCTTCCTGCAATGGGCCTCTAGTCCAGGGGTCCTCAAACTATGGCCCGCAGGCCACATTTATCCGGCCCGCCCGGTGTTTTTTGCCGCCACTGCCTGTTGCTTAGCAGCCGACTCATCCCGGGCCCGCAGTGCGCATGTGTGGAATGTGCGCCGCACTCTCCGACTCCCCTCCTTCTCTCTGTCTCTTGATGCCTCCTCTCAGTCTCAGGTGTGATCGGACGAGTCAGGAGCTTGCCTGTGCAGAGCCTGCTGCTGCCTGAGGACTGAGGTAAGAACTAGTTAGGATTTATTGTTTTTTGAAGTTAGGAGGTCTATTTTTTTATTTTCCATTTTGCAGTTAGTGGGGCCTTTTTTTTTTTTAAGTTTTGTTTTTTTACTTCAAAATAAGATATGTGCAGTGTGCATAGGAATTTGTTCATAGTTTTTTTTTAAACTATAGTCCGGCCCTGCAATGGTCTGAGGGACAGTGAACTGGCCCCCTGTTTAAAAAGTTTGAGGACCCCTGCTCTAGTCCTATATAATAAAAGCCTAGGCGGTGTCACGTGTGATGTCATCACAAGATGGCCAGCAGGGGAGGGCAGTTGTGGGTGATCAGGCTGGCAGGGGAGGACAGTTGGAGGAAAACAGGCCTACAGGGGAGGGCAGTTGGAGGCGACCAGACATGCAGGGGAGGGCAGTTGGGGGTGACCAGGCTGGCAGGGAAGGGAAGTTGGGGGCAACCAGGCTGGCAGGGGAGCAGTTAAGAGTCATTCAGGCCAGCAAGGGAGTGGTTAGGGGGTGATCAGGCTGGCAGGCAGAAGCAGTTAGGGGCAATCAGGCAGGTAGGCAGGCGAGCCTGTAGTCCCGGATTGTGAGAGGGATTTCTGACTGCTGATTTAGGCCCAATCTCTGTGGGATTGGGCTTAAACCAGCAGTCGAACATTCCCCAAGGGGTCCCAGATTGGAGAGGGTGCAGGCCGGGCTGAGGGACACCCCGCTCTGTGCACAAATTTCATGCCCAGGGCCTCTAGTACTATCATAATTTTCATCATCCCTCAATCCTCTGTTTTTTAGTTGTTTCACCTCTCTGGAAATATCAGAAGCAAGGTTGAAGTATTCAGGGTTTTAGATTACAGCTAAATTTACAGAATGCTATACAATTTGAGGTGAGTCACTGCTCTTTAGATGATGGGGGCTAGAGTATGAATAATTAGTAAAAATGACCAAGTTTGGCAGCAGAAAATGTCAGGGAGCAGAGAGCATCACAAAGGTATTTGTGACAAACATCTTAGCACAAAGCAGAAAGAAAACAAAAAACAATTTGAGACCCAGTTTACTTTTCTAATACAAGTCTAACATGAAATGATTATCTAAGATAAAGTGGTGGTATTTCCAGTCATTTGTGCAAGGGATTACTACTATGTAGAAATATTTAGAAAAATTATTAATGTTTCTTATAATATTTACTTGAGGCTCGGTGCACAAAATTTGTGCACAGAGGGGGGGGGGGGGTGTCCCTCAGCCTGGCCTGCACCATCTCCAATCTGGGACCCCTCAGGGGATGTTCAACTGCTGGTTTAGGCTTGATCCCTGTGGGATGGGGCCTAAACTGGAATTTGGACATTCCTCTCACAATCAGGGACCACTGGCTCTTAGCCTGCCTGCCTGCCTGCCTGCCTGATTGCCCCTAACTGCTTCTGCCTGCCAGCCTGATCGCCCCCTAACCACTCCCCTGCCGGCCTGATTGACGCCTAACTGCTCCCCTGCTGGCCTGATTGCCCCCAACTGCCTTCCACTGCCAGCCTGATTTCCCCCAACTGCCCTCCCCTGACACAACCTGCCTCCTTCGCTGGGACCTGCCTCCTCCACACCATGCAGAGCCACAGGACTCCCAGGCCTCACCGCATGGAGTGGACGCTGGACCCCACCTCCGCTGTGCATACAGCCATCTTGTGATGGTCATCTTGTGATGGCCATCTTGTGACAATGTGAGGGCATGACACCACCTAGGCTATTATTAGTATAGATTATTAGGATCATATTAGTATCTTAATGCTATTCTAGTTTTAATGTGTTAGTTACTTGAATTGCTTGTACCTCATTGCTTTAAGAGCAAATTAATTTCTTGCAGTCGCATCATCTCTTCATTTATTCACACAAGCATTTATTGAGCACTTCCTGCCTTCCAGGTGCAAGGTTATGAACTCTGGATTCAGTGATAAGAGGCACAGTCCCTCCTCTTAAGTTGTTCACAGTCTAGTCAACTGTGACAACCAGGGCTCTTAGTTGCAAGCCACAGATGCTATACTGTCTTAGTTAAGCAGGGAAATAATTTCATTAAAGAATATGAAGTAGCTGAAAGTATCACTCAGAAAGCTAGAGGACCAGATTCAAGTCTAAACAGCAAGAAACAATGTTCCAAATCACTGTCAGAGCAGCGAGGGCGTCTATGTTGTAGGCACAAGCACAGACCCTGCAGCTTGCCCTGAAAACACATCTGGTAAGAACCCTGGAGGCTGCCACTTTCACACCTACCCCTGTTGCCTGCCCTTGGTGACCTGATCGTGCTGCAGTTGCTGTCTTTATCACCTGGAAGAGCTCCTCAGTCTCTGCTTCTTTGCATTATTAGTCCTGGTTTAAAACCTCCTGTGGATCTGTCAGCTGCTGAGCCTAGGTTGTGTGCCTGGGTCTAAGTAAAAGAGAAGCCAGGAAAGTGAATGCCTGACATTTTCAGTTTCCGTAGTGGAATCCTCCAAATGTAAGAATGTTATTGGCATACAGCACAGCCACAGCGACAAATGTCCACTATAGTGCCGGGGTAACTGTGTACCCTTCTTTTCCTACTTACACAGCCTGCTCTGATAAGTGTGTGTCTGTGAAGAGATGGGCTTCCATGATTCCCTCATAAGGGAATGATATTAATATAACACAGAAGTTGCATTGTTCCATTTACGACTTTTCTGTAGAAATGTTTTGTGTCATCGAGTAATAACGAGTGAATGCTCATGCAGCTGAACATAGCAAGCCATAGAGAAGCCCAGTGCTATACACGGTGCCCATTCACACTCCCCCTCCTGTTCTATGTTGGGCATGTTGTCTGCCCAACAAGTGCTCACTGTGTGGCTCTGCCCAATCTTTGTGCATTTCGTCCTTGTCTTCATAGATCAGCAGGCTCAACCCTTTTTTTATATATAACCCACTTAAGAAGAAGTAAATTTTAAGATAATATATAGTGTTTATTAAGAATGATAACATCTTTAAAAAACTGAGCTAGAATAATTACTGTACCTGTTATTGGTCTGGTTACAAAATTGCATAGGCTTTGAGTGTTTGCCCAATCTATTTTTTTCTGTTAAGCCCTGTAATTATTTGTAAATGATTTGTAGGACATGAGGTTTTCAGGAACATGCAGAGCTGTTATAGTAGAAATACTTGAACTTTAAAAAGCGCTCTCATAAACATGATACAAAAATTTCACATACAAGCACAAACACTCTTCCCCTCTTCCCAAGTGGAGTAAAATTCACAATTTTCAGTGCCAGCAACAAGCCAAGATCTCTGGGTGATGTTCATTCCCCTTTAGTTCTGTCATAAATCTCACTATAACATATAGACTAGATTGGAAAGTTCACTACCACTAGAACATGTATACAGAGTAGTGGGGAAAGGGAAAGAAAATAAAAATAAATTAATTAAAATATAATTATATATAACATGGGGGGGATAAATATAGAAAAGATCCATAGTTTTCATCTTCAAAGCTGGTTTAAAGACAATAATTAGTCTCTCTCTCTCTCTATATATATATATATATAAAATATATTTTTATTTAAACATATATTTTTATTTAAATATATTTATTTATTGAAATATATATATATATATATATATATATATATATATATATATTTCAGAGAGGATTGGAGAGGAAGAGAGAGAGAGAGAGAGAGAAACATCAATGATGAGAGATAATCATTGATCAGCTACTCCTGCACATCCCTCACCAGGCCTGCAACCTGGGCATGTGTCCTGACCAGGAATCAGACCAGGACTTTCTGGTTCAGAAGTTGACACTCAACTACTGAGAAACATCAGTCAGGAAAGACAATAATTAGTCTTGATTTTTCTCTTTTATTAACAATTCTGTATGCCTTTTGCTTTCAGCCACCACCACTCTTGGCTCTGGTTCCCTGACCAAGCTGTTATCACTGAAGGGTCTGAGTGCTTTGTGGTGCTCCTATACAGATATGCTATTATCTTCCATTAAATTTTACCACTAAAAAGAGAATTATGGAGGATTTGATAAGTTCTATCCATCCTTCCCTCTTTCCCATTTTGCAGCTGCAATTTTATTAGTAGTCAGACCAGATAAAAGCTCCATGGGTTGATGGAAAGATGTCATTATTAGGGATTGAGAACTGTAATCCAAAGTTATTGGGCAAAGGAAGCAAAAATTTTCAAGAGGATCATTAGTTCACTAGGTCTAATACTAAAATGAGACTCTCCCACTTTCAACCTTTGGTTCCAAGACCTATATGTTCTGGTGATTGGAAAAATAACATTATATCTTAGCTAATAGTTCAGAAAATTTGCTACTGGTGCAGTTCCCTAGTCTTTAACAGGCTGTCCGATTGTTTTACATATCCAACTGTTTTTACAGAATGTAGTTCTAAGTCCATTGTCTTTGCCTCTTTTCCTGTACAGTGAATATTCCTTAGAGGTATCTTTGTTGTGCACTACAATGCTAAATAAGGCATTGTGTGGTTCCTCATGGTGATGCTATGAGCGTGATGAGCAGGGAAAGCCAAATAATCACCAGATAAATATGTGAATTGCCGTCCCTTCCATGATGACAAGGATTGAGCATAATTGATGGCTGGCTTCCCTGAAATGGTACCCCATACTGGATACCTGCTGCTAACTGATTGATTAGTAGAAGTAAATAGGACAGCCGTGGGGAGGTGAGGTCTGTAATGTTGAGCTCCTGCATAACCTTTATCCTTGACACCAAGGCCACTTTGCTTTTGAGCCTGTTTAGCGAAAGTTGGAGTATCTGTGGAAAGAAGCTGACCAATATGCACAAAGAGAGGATCTTGCTCACATGATAATTAGGAGTCTTCTCCACCAAGCAGGCCTTTTGATCCACATTTACAATGGAACCAACTCTCTCCCATTTTGAGCCCATTACAGGAGGTTCATCCATGCTTCATCAAAACTCTTTGACACCAATCTTCCAATTTTGTCATCTCAGAATGAAGAGCCTTCACTCAGGTTATATATTCTTCAAGGAAAAGTGAACAATCGGATGTGCCACTCAAAGTTCTGTCTCACCAGTAGGGTTTTCTGTAATCCTTTCAGGAGGACTAGTTGCCTCATCTGTCATCAAGGAGGCTCCAGCTGCCAGCTCCTCCAGGGTTTGCTTCAATCATAAAAGCTCCTTTGCCCAAGGGCATAACTTTCCAGGACAGCACCCACCGAATGCCTGATACAGGTGAAAATCTAAAGGCGTGGCCATTTTGGCTGAATGCAGGACATTGTTGATGAATGTGCTCTAGAGTTCCCCGTGAGGTTGTCTAAATTTTGTTGGTCCTCTATCACCACTTGACTTTCTTCTTCTCACTCCTGCTCTTCGTTCCTTCATTTCTCAGGGGTTGATGACTAATAAATGCTTTTGCATTTCAAACTCTATCTCAGTATCTATTTTTGAAGAACCTAACCTGACACCATATGTAAAGCAGGCTGGTTTTCCTTCTCCAACAACTAATCTAGGAATTGAACCATAGGGTTGGCTTGAAGGAGGTTTGACTACCTGGCAAGATTAGTTGCACTGGAGAGAAAGATTCATGCTTGTATAAAAGAACTGTGCTTTCATGACTTGCTTAAGCCAGAACTTCTATGTATCCTTTCCACCTGACAATGGGGTGACTAAGGGCCTTCCTGATTTTATGGCTTGTGTATTAGAAAGAACCCAGTTTACAATGAATTGCTCAGATCATATGGTCACCGATTAGTCCATGATCAGGCATTAAATACAAGTAAAAGCTGACTCTAAAAAAGAGTCTAATAATTTTCTCAAATAGATGTCACTTTATTTCCAAATGTGTAGACTTTTCCTAAAATTTTCTTTATAGGGAAACTTGCTCCAGGAACATTCAAATCTTCTAAAGACTATGTGAGTACAGCTGGTCTTCCGCATGGCAGAGAAATGAGCTATAATTTACATCAAGTCTTATAAGGTGAAACATTTAGTAAACATCTAAAAGGGGCTTAGCTGCAGGTAACAAATGACCACTACTAGACCTTCTTACTATTACAGTTCACAAAAGTATAATAGGATTCATAAGAGTCCCCTTTTAATATTTGAGGATTTTCCCTGGAAGGTTTGTGCATGCATATACCACCTTATAATATGCCATAGTGGTTATACTGTAAACTCTGGGCTAAGAACTTCACAAATTATTGGCTACGAAACCATGAGCAAGTTAACCTTTCTAAACTTCAGTTTCCTTGTGTGTAAAATGGAGAGATGATGTCTCTAACTAATAAAGGTATTGTGAGGATTGAATGAGATGAGGCCAATAAAGTGTTCAGCGAAGTCCTGGGGTATAAAAATGCTCCTAATTTAGCTATTATTTCATTATTATTACTTGACATACTGGTATGATACCTTCCAAATATCAGAGGGTTTGGCTAAGCACACTAGGATGGTGGGCTCAATTTGGTTCTCTCTTAGTCCTATTTACCATGATTTTTACTCTCATTCGTTCCCATGATTCAGGATGTCTACAGACCAAATTTTAAGTTCATGTTTATGATTATGGAGATAATAGAAATTCTATTCTCTAGGCCATTAAATCATTACATTTATGTATGTATTTAACACTGACAAATCCTGAATGAATGTTAATGTCCACGGCAGAGAAAAACCATCTGAAGATTTATGAATTTGAATTCCTCTTAGCTCTTTTGTCAAAAATAATCACTGAAAATGCAAGTAGTTCATTTATATTTATGTCAGGGATACTGGATAAGTGTGTGGGATCTGGAATAAACAGGTAGACCTTAGTTCCATCTAACCCATACCCTCTGTTTCTTACAAAAAGCCAGGCCTTTCAGTAAGTGGGTTTAGCCAAAGTAAGTTTTGAATACTACTAGTGGGTTTTGAATAGTTGTTATGTGGAAATAGTCAAAGCGATTCAGTAAATATAAGGTTTTAGTTCAGCTTTATTAAGATACTAAAGGCCTGGTGCACGGATTTGTGCACTGGTGGGGTCCCTCGGCCTGGCCTGCAAAGATCAGGCTGAAACTGGCTCTCTGACATGCCCCAAGGGGTCCTGCATTGCGAGAGGTCACGGCCAGGCTGAGGGACCCCACCGATGCACTATCGGAGCTAGGGAGGCACCATGGGAGGACTCCAGGATGTGTCTGGCCCATATGGCCCAGTCCTGAATGGCCAGACCCCAGCAGCAAGCTAACCTACTAGTCAGAGCGTCTGCCCCCTGGTGGTCAGTGCACATCATAGGGACTGGTTGAATGCTCGAACAAACAGTTGGGCACTTAGCATATTAGACTTTTATTATATAGGACTAGAGGCCCGGTGCACAAAAATTTGTGCACTCGGGGGGGGGAAAGGGGGTCCCTCAGCCCATCCTGTGCCCTCTCACAGTCTGGGACCCCTCGGGAGATAACAACCGGATGGCTTAGGCCTGCTCCCGGGTGGCAGAGGGCAGGCCCAATCCCTAGGTGCAGCCCCTGGTCGGGCTCAGAGCAGAGCCGATTGGGGAGTTGGGGCACTGCCCCCTGTCATGCACAGAGCAGGGCGGATCGGGAGGTTGCGATGCCACCCTCAGTCACGCTCAGGGTAGGGCTGATTGGGGGGTTGGGGCACCGCCCCCTGTCACACTCAAGGCAGGGTCCATGGGGAGGTTGCGGTGCCACCCTGTGTCATGCACAGAGCAGGGCCCATCAGGGGGTTGAGGAGCTCCCCCCTGTCATGCACAGAGCAGGGCCCATCAGGGGGTTGAGGAGCTCCCCCCTGTCATTCACAGAGTAGGGCCGATAGGGGAGTTGGGGCACCACCCCCTGTCACACAGAGCAGGGCGGATCAGGGGGGTGGGGCGCTGCCCTCTATCACCCACAGAGCAGGGCTGATCCGGGGGTTGGGGCACTGCCACTGTCACACTCAGGGCAGGGCCGATGGGGAGGTTATGGCTCTACCCCGTCACACACAGAGCAGGGCCTGTGGGGGGGGGGGGGGGGCGCTGCCCTCTATCACCCACAGAGCAGGGCCGACCAGGGGGTTGGGGCGCCGCACCCTGTCACACACAGAGCCGCAGGGCGTCAGGGGGTTGGGGAGCTCCCCCCTATCAGGCACAGAGCAGGGTTGATCTGGGGGTTGGGGCGCCTTCCCCTGTCACGAACAGAGCAGGGTGGATAGGGAGGTTGTGGCCCCGCCCCCTGTCACACACAGAGCCGCAGGGCAATCAGGGGGTTTGGGCACTGCCCCCTGTCACGCTGATCCCGGTGCCGGGAGCCTCGCTGCTCTGCTGATCCCGGTGCTGGGAGGCATATTACCCTTTTACTATATAGAATAGAGGCCTGGAGCACGGGTGGGGGCCGGCTGGTTTGCTCTGAAGGGTGTCCTGGATCAGGGTGGGGGTCCCCACTGGGGTGCCTGGCCAGTCTGGCTGAGGGGCTGAGGGCCGTTTTCAGGCTGGCGGGTGACTGAAGCTCCCAACCACTCCTTTTTTTCTTTTTTTTTTTTATTCTGGGCCAGCTTTAGCTCTGAGGCCTCTGCTTCTTTGTTTTCCTTCTGTATTTGATACAATGCTGCAGTCCAGCTGGCTGAAGCCCCATTGGAGTCCGCAGTCACTGGAGCAAGCAAGCCTCCCTGTTTGCATCAGCTGCCTGGCTGTCAGCCGCCATCTTGGTTGGCAGTTAATTTGCATAAGGATATGCTTATTAGCCAATGGGAAGGGTAGCGGCCGTACGGCTAATTATCATGTTTCTCTTTTATTAGATAGGATGATTGGCATATAACATTGTGTAAATTTAAGGTGTACAACATGATGACTTGATACATGTATATACTGTGAAATGATTATTACTACAATAAGGTTAGTTAACATATCCAGCATGTCATATAATGTGTGTGTGTGTGTGTGTGTGTGTGTGTGTGTGTATACAACATTTGGGATCTACTGTCTTAGCAACTTTCAAGTATGCAATGTAGTATTGTTAACTCTAGTTACTATACTGTAAATTCGATCCCTAGAACTTATTCATTTTATAACTGGAATTTTGTACCCTTTCACCAACATCTCCCTGTTTTTCCCCACAACCCAGCCCCTGGCAATCAGCAATATACTCTCTGTTTATGTGTTTTGTCTTTTTTAGATTCCACATACAAGTGAGATAATGCAGTATTTCTTTTCTTGTCTGTCTTATTTCACTTTGGTACCAAGTTCCATCCATGTTGTTGCAAATGGAAATAAGTCCTTTTCTAATGACTAAGTAATATTTCAATGTGTGTGTATATATCACATTTTCTTTATCCATTCATTTGTCAATGGGCAAATAGGTTGTTTCTATGTCTTGGCTGTTGTAAATAATGCTGTGTGGGGATGGTGGTGCAGATATCTCTTTGAAATAGTGATTTCATTTCCCTAAGATATATACCTTGATGTAGGATTGCTGAATCAAATGATAGTTTTATTTTTAGGAATCTTCATACTGCTTTCCATATTGGCTATACCAATTTACATTCCTACCAGCAGTGTACAGGAGTTACCTTTTTTCAACATCCTCACCAATACTTACCTAATGTCTTTTTGATAGTAGTCATTCTAACAATTTTGAGCTAATATCCCCTGGTGATTTCAATTTGAATTTCCCTAATGATTAGTGATGTTGAGCATATTTTCCTGTGCCTGTTGCTAGTTTTAACAATGGTAAGCAGGGTTCCTTACTGTAATGCCTCCCAGAAATTTTGCTATGTACTTTAAAATGGTAGATTTTTAAGGGGGGTTAGAGCAGTGCACTCCAATAGAAATATGTGAGTCACATATTATTTTTAAATTTCCCAGCAGGTACATTAAAAATTAAAGCACTCAAATTAATTTTAATCATATATTTTCTTAACCTAGTATATCCAAAATGAGATAATTTTTTATTTTTTTTATTTTTTATTAAATCTTTATTGTTCAGATTACATTTGTTCCTCTTTCCCCCCCCCCCCATAACTCCCCTCCTCCCAGTTCCCGCCCCACCCTCCGCCCTCACTCCCCACCCACTGTCCTCATCCATAGGTGCACGAATTTTGTCCAGTCTCTTCCCGCATCTCCCATTCCCCTTTCCCCCCCCAAGAATCATCAGTCCATTCCCTTTCTATGTCCCTGATTCATTATAATCACCAGTTCATTCTGTACCTCAGATTATTTATTCACTTGATTCTTAGATTCACTTGTTGATAGATGCATGTTTGTTGTTCACAATTTGTATTTTTACCTTTTTCTTCTTCCTCTTCTTAAAAGATACCTTTCAGCATTTCGTATAATACTGGTTTAGTGGTGATGAACTCCTTTAGCTTTTCCTTATCTGTGAAGCTCTTTATCTGACCTTCAATTCTGAATGATAGCTTTGCTGGATAAAGTAATCTTGGTTGTAGGTTCTTGGTATTCAGCACTTTGAATATTTCTTGCCATTCCCTTCTGGCCTGCAAAGTTTCTGTTGAGAAATCAGCTGACAGTCGTATGGGTACTCCCTTGTAGGTAACTGACTGTCTTTCTCTTGTTGCTTTTAGGATTCTCTCTTTGTCTTTTGCTCTTGGCATTTTAATTATGATGTGTCTTGGTGTGGTCCTCTTTGGATTCCTTTTGTTTGGGGTTCTCTGGGCTTCTTGGACCTGTAAGTCCATTTCTTTCACCAGGTGGGGGAAGTTTTCTATCATTATTTCTTCAAATAGGTTTTCAATATCTTGCTGTCTCTCATCTTCTGGCACCCCTATTATTCTGATGTTGGTACGCTTGAAGCTGTCCCAGAGGCTCCTTACACTATCTTCGTATTTTCGGATTCTTTTTTCATTTTGCTTTTCCGGTTGGGTGTTTTTTGCTTCTTCACATTTCAAATCTTTGACTTGATTCTTGCGCTCCTCTGGTCTGCTATTGGGTGTCTGTATAATATTCTTTATTTCAGTCAGTGTATGCTTAATTTCTAGTTGTTTCTTTATCATAGCATCGAGGGTCTCATTAGTTTTCGTGAGGCTCTCATCAAGTTTATTGGCTGCTTCTAGCACATTATTGCAAGCCCTCAAAATTGCGTTTTTTAGTTCCATATCCTCCATTTCTGTCATGTTTTTTTGTCTCTGCATCTTTTATTCTTTCTTGGTGCACCTCCTTATGGTCTTTGTGCGCAGTCTTGTTCTAGTTAAGCCTTGATTGTTGTAGTTAATACTAGAGGGATTTGACTGGCTGTGAGAATCAGCTGTGTGGAAAACTTCTGTCCTCTGGGGAGGTGCTAATCTAGCCTTTGCCTGAGGCGATCGGCAAATGGCTCTGCGCAGGGCTTGGGCGGGGCAGGATCAACAGGGCGGGTGGAGGGAGCAGTTATGGCTGCTCTCAGTCCCGTTCCCAGAGGCTTTGCTTCTCAGAACCCCGGCAAAGGCTGCAAATCTCGGAGAGAAAGCTGCCCTCACGTTTCAACTGATGCCAGACAATCCCGCTTCTCCCGTTTGAGTCTGAGTCCCTAGAGACTCGCCCGGATCTGGAGCTCAGAGTCTGAGACTCCCTCCTGATTGAAAACAACAACCACGCACTCAGCCACCAGCCCGCTTTTCGCGCGCACCTCCGCACCTTTAAAGTTTCCACACTGCGCCTCCTCTGAGCCTCAGTATGCTGTTCTCTCTCTCCTTCTAGTTGAAGAGTCTGTCCTCGGCCAGCCTTCCTGTGGTTCTGGGTGATGTCCATTGCGTCTTTTAGTTGTATTTTTGAAGTGGTTGTTTGCGGCAGCAGTCTCCGGTGTTTACCTATGCCGCCATCTTGGTCTAAGGCCCAAAATGAGATAATTTTAATATATAACCAACATAAAATTATGAATGAGAAGAGATATTTTACATTTCCCCCCCATAATAAGTGTTTGAAATCCAGTGTGTATTTCCAAGTTGCATCACACCTCATTTTGGACTACGCCTATCTGAAGAGCTCAAAAGCCATGTGTAAGGCTGTTGTGCAGGGCTAGACTACACAGTATTGCTCAAACTTGCTTTTCCATGGCTTACTTGTCATGGGAAATGAGGGATTAAATTAATGAAATACATTTTGAGAAACACTCATTGATAGAGGAGGTTAATGGAGTTATCACCAGATGCAAGAGAAGTGTGAAGAGATAGAAAATGTCATCATGATACAAGGTTTGAGCAAACATAAAGTGTGTGTGGCCATTGTGAATTTAGCATCACACAGGTATCACACCATAGTGTATGAACCTGTATGTGCAGAGGCAGACTGGCACTCAATCAGATTACCACGAGGAACAGGCAGAAGCAGAATGAAAATGCAACATATGAGCAAGTATAAGGAAGTGAACAGTGCTCAGATGTAGAGCCTGGAGGACACACCAAGTAGATCCTGGCAGGGGAGATGCTGGTGTTCAAACAAGGACTCTTGAACTCATAATCTCCAGGAGGCAATGTTTCCCTCCAAATTTAGACATTTTTCCAATCAAAGGGAATTTTAGAAAATAAAGTATTTAGCTTTCAGAACTCCTTATACATTCTAAGTTATTTCTAGACATTTTAGGTAAAATCCAATAGATGCCGGTTGCTAGAAAAGGAAGGCTGAGTTTTTGTTTTTAAAAATATGTTTTATTGATTTTTTACAGAGAGGAAGGGAGAGGGACAGAGAGCTAGAAACATTGATCAGCTGCCTCCTGTACACCCTCCACTGAGGATGTGCCCACAACCAAGGTACATGCCCTTGACTAGAATCAAACCTGGGACCTTTCAGTCCGCAGACCGCCGCTCTATCCACTGAGCAAAACCAGTCAGGGCAAAGAAGGCTGAGGTTTTTTTTTGTTTTGTTTTTGTTTTTTTTATCTCAAACAAAGCTTGGCTTGAACCCATAGGATTTTTTTTTTCATCCTAAAGTGTCACAGCTTCAGTTATTTTGCCCCAACCCTACAGGGATTACAAGATAATTCAGGGACCAGTCCAGGGCCTTTCTCTATTGAAAGCAGGCTGATTTGGCAAGGCAAAAGAAAACAAAACCCTTTCATAACATTTGCTCAGGGGGTCTTGAATGCAAACCTAAAAAGGAGAGGAAGGAGGGGCAAGGTGAGGAAATGTGTAATTTGTATAGTTGTAGTTCTATGGATGAAAACACCAATACCGCCAGATTTAATTATTCCTTTCATTTTGCCTCACTTTACCCTTGAAGATCAATACACTTGTTCTCTTCTTAAGCCGCAATGATTTCTACAATCTAAACATAAATTTAATCATGTGCTGCCATTCCCGAGTTTATAGACTCTGTCAAAGACATAGCCCATTGTAATTATTTTCTCAATCATTTGCCACCAGAGAAACACTTCAGGCAACACTAAAAGTTAACTTAATCACTAGAAACAATATCAGTGCAGTAAATGGATCTTATTAGATGGCCATTTAACAAAGCGAGAAAGCTCATTTCCCAATACTTTAATTTTCTGCTAAATTTCAAATTGTGTTTACATACAGAAATTGAACTATTGCCATATTTTATTGGAACCATAAATGAAATAGTGTCATCAAGATTGCTGTTAAAACTGATTCTCATGCAGCATATGCAAATTTCTAAGTCATAAATCATTGGGGTAGTTTATCTACTTCCCCTCTAAAAAGAAACACTATGTTAATGCTAAGATGAGTAGTAAGCATAGGTTATATAAATAGCTAAAAAGAAATAAATTCAACTCTTAGAAAATAAAATATTTATCAGAAAAATGACAGCTTAGATGACCTCCAAAATTCAGATCCAAGAGATTTTAGATTCAATATAAATTACAAAAATAAATATAGAATTGTGAAAGGAGCCAATGGTGCTTTAACTGTGAGCACGTGATCCCTAATGCCAGAGACATATCTCAATGGTACTTCAAACATGATTCTACAGCATAAATAGAAGGAAACTCAGATAAGTATATATAAGTTAAAAAATAAAAGCAGGTAGTTATCCAATCTTCTTAAACTCATATACAGTAATACATATTACTATGGGAATTTAGAAGTATGTGTGTGCATCTGAATGAGCATGCATGTGAGCATGTGTATGTGTCTGTATGTACATCTGTATGTGTGTTTGTATATGCTTGTTTTGTTTATGTATATCTGTTTTGTATGTGTTTGTATGTATATCTGTTTGTTTATGTAGATGTGAGACTATATATATATATATATATATGTATATACTTTTAAGTGTGCTCTCGTTCACAAAATGTCTAGAGAAAAATAAAATCAATGCCCTATAGCTACTATCAGATTTAGTTAAATCTAATATATTTGGCCATAAACTTAAAAAAAAATAATGCTACATTTTTAGTTGAAGTTCCTGTATGCTCTTTTACAAACTCATAGTTCTTCCTCGCCTCTCCTACATGTAATCGCTGTCCTGAAGTCTTGTATTCTTTCGTTCATTATTTTGTACCTTTAATATTTAATCATGTTTAACATATAACACATTATATGCATGTTTTATAATTTATAGAAATAAGATCCTACTGTAAATGTCATTCCAAATTTATCTTCTTTACTTAAAATTATGTTTTTAAAATTTACTTATAGTAATACATATTTATATTGATAACTCTAGTGACTTCATTAACTGCTATATAGGAATCACTATAAAAAGTATAACATGTTATTTTTGTCCATTCTTAAATTGATAATTTTATTTCCAAATCTGTTCTTCTTTAATTCAGTTCAGAAATTATCTTTGTACATGTCTCCTTGAGCACATATGCAAGAAACACACTATGGAACTTAACTAGAGATGGAATCACTGAGTTCCTGGGAAGCGCATCTTCGACTCTAGTAGGTCACCAAATTGCTTTTCACTTTGTCTCTGCAACTTAACTATGATATATAAAATTTCATATTATCACACATCCTCACCAAAACTTGTTATCATCAGGCCTTTTAATTTTGTCATTGTAAAAGATATAAAGTTTTTTTTTTTATTTTGCACTTTGCTGATTGCCAATAAGCCCATAGTGAAATGAGTTCAAAATATAGTTCCAGCTTATCATTTTCCTTTAAACTTTGGTGATGATGTCTTTTCAACCTTTTTCCCCCATTAATTTTTGTTTTCCTATTTGTAATATTTTGTTAACTGTTTTCTTTGTGTTTACCTTTTGTCCCTTTTCTCCAGATTCATAAGATGAATTTTAATTCATTTTTATCAAGTCTTTTTTTTTTCTTTTTTAAAAAATAGGCATTTAAAACTTTGCTTTCATTCTCAAGATTTTCCTTGTGGGATGATGATTAATTTAATGCAGTAATTTAAAGAGTAGGAATTTTAAGAATAAGAAGCTACATCCTATCTAATAAAAGACAAAAAGGGTAATTGGCCATACCTTCGCTACACTTCCCATGGGCTAATCAGCAAGATATGCAAATTAACCACCAACAAAGATGGCGGCCAGCAGCCACGCAGCAGAAGCAAGTAGGAGGCTTGCTTGCTCCAGTGATGGAGGAAGGCAAGGTTCCCCGCCTGCCCCGGCTTGGCTCTGAGCTCAGAAAGCAACTAAGTTTCAATTATAGAAGCTAAACAAACCTCAGATACCTGCTTTCAGCAGGCCGTGGCCTCAGAGCTGCAGCAAGCAGGAGCCAGCTCTCAGCTCTAGTGACAGCAACAAAGTTTCAATTATAGAAGGTAAATAAATCCCAGAATAAAAAAAAAAGAAAAAAAGGAGAGGCTGGGAGCTTCAGTCACCAGCCAGCCGGAAAACGGCCCTCAGCCCCTCACCCAGACTGGCCAGGCACCCCAGTGGGGACCCCCACCCTGAAGGGGGTGGGGCCAGCATGAAAACAGCCATCAGCCCCTCACCCAGGCTGGCCAGGCACCCAAGTGGGACCCCCACCCTGATCTGGGACACCCTTCAGGGCAAAACAGCCGGCCCCCACCCATGCACCAGGGCTTTATCTTATATAGTAAAAGGGTAATATGCAAACTGACCCTAATAGCAGAACTACTGGGAATGACTGGTCACTATGACACACACTGACCACCAGGGGTCAGACGCTTAATGCAGGAGCTGCCCTCTGGTGGTCAGTGAGCTCCCACATGGGGGAGCTCTGCTCAGCCACAAGCCAGGCTGATGGCTGCCAGTACAGCGGTGGTGGTGGGAGCCTCTCCTGCCTCCTCAGCAGTGCTAAGGATGTTTGACTGCAGCTTAGTTCTGCTCCCTGCTGGCAAGTGGGCATCCCCTGAGGGCTCCCGGGCTGCCAGAGGGATGTCTGACTGCCAGCTTAGGCCCAATCCCCCGGGGAGCAGGCCTAAGCCAGCAAGTGGTCACCCCTGAGGGGTCCCAGACTTCGAGAGGGCACAGGCCAGGCTGAGGGAACCTTCCCCCGAGTGCACAAATTTTTGTGCACCAGGCCTCTAGTATATAATAATTTTTTAAAGCCAGGGGATTCTGTGGCTTCATTTTATTATTGTTAAAATTTTTTAACATCACACTATTGCAGATATCCCCCATTTTCCCCTGATTTGGCCAACTCCACCCATCCCTGTATCTTCCTCTCTTGGCAATCACCACATTATTGTCCCTGTCCATGGAGTATGCATATATGTTCTTCAGCTAATCCTTTCACTTTCTTTATCCAGTCATGTGACTTCTTTATAATCACAGTAGAGGCCCCGTGCATGAAATTTGTGCATGGGAGAGAGGGAGTTCCTTAGCCTGGCCTGCACTCTCTCGCAATCTGGGACCCCTCAGGGGATGTCTAACTGCCACTTTACTGGCCTAAACTGGCAGTCAGACAACCTTCTCGCAATCCTGGACACTGCATGCACCAGTGACCATACTTTTCATACAGGTGAAAGGCATCTTGCTGTTGTATGGGCAGCTACATTTTTTTTTGCCCTGATTATAAAAAGTAGTATATAACATGACCTTTCTGAGACAGTAGTACAATTTTCCCATCATATGGGTGGAAAACTGAAGCAGAGAGAAGTAAAGTAATTGGCTTTGTCCCACAGTTATAAGTGTCAGAATCAGGGCTGACCACAAAACGTGCAAGCCAGAGTCCATGCATGTCATTGCTGCATCATCCTGTTTTTTCAGTGTTAGAGTGGCCTTGACAGGTTTTAATTTTTAAATCTAAGAGACTGTTCCCAATACATAGGGTAGGGTCCTAGGCCTGGTCAGTGATCAGGGCTAATCTGTGGGGCGACTGGCTGGGTGATCGGCCCGCCGCTGGCATCTGCCTTGGCTGGTGGCCTGGTGCCGCCTGCTCACCAGCCCCACTGCCAGCTGACCAGTCATTCCGCAGGTTGTTCCATTGTTTGGTCGATTTGCATATTAGGGTTTTATATAGATAGACGAGAGGCCCAGTGCACAAAATTTGTGCACTCGGGGTAGGGGCATCCCTCAGCTCAGCCTGTGCCCTCTCGCAGTCTGAGAGCCCTCGGGGGATGTCCAACTGCTGTGGAGGCAGGAGAGGCTCCCATCACTGCCGCTGCGCTGGCCAGACTTGAGCCCGGCCTCTGGCTGAGCAGCACTCCCCCGTGGGATCACTAACCATCAGGGGCAGCTCCTGCATTGAGTGTCTGCCCCCTAGTGGTCAGTGTGTGTCTTAGTGACCGGTTGTTCGATGTTTGGTCAATTTGCATGTTAGCCTTTTATTACATACTAGAGGGCCAGTGCACAAAAATTTGTGCACTCGGGGGCGGGGGAGGGGGGTCCCTCAGCCCGGCCTGTGCCCTCTTGCAGTCTGAGACCCCTCAGGAGATAACGACCTGCTGGCTTAGGCCTGCTCCTGGGTGGCAGAGGGCAGGCCCAATCCCTAGGTGCAGCCCCTGGTCGGGCTCAGAGCAGGGCCGATTGGGGAGTTGGGGCGCCGCCCCCTGTCATGCACAGAGCAGGGCGGATTGGGAGGTTGCGATGCCACCCCCAGTCACGCTCAGGGTGGGGCCGAATGGGGGGTTGGGGCACCACCCCCTGTCACACTCAAGGCAGGGTCGATGGGGAGGTTGTGGCACCACCCCTTCATGCACAGAGCAGGGCCAATCAGGGGGTTGGGCGCTGCCCCCTGTCACGCACAGAGCAGGGCCCATCAGGGGGTTGGGGAGCTCCCCCCTGTCACGCACAGAGTAGGGCCAATAGGGGAGTTAGGGCACCGCCCCCTGTCACACACAGAGCTGCAGGGCGATCAGGGGATTGGGGAGCTCCCCCCTATCAGGCACAGAGCAGGGCTGCTCAGGGGGTTGGGGCGCCTTCCCCTGTCACAAACAGAACAGGGTGGATAGGGAGGTTTTGACCCCGCCCCCTGTCACACACAGAGGCGCAGGCCCATCAGGGGGTTTGGGCACTGCCCCCTGTCACGCTGATCCGGTGCCAGGAGGCCTCGAGGCTCCGCTGATCCCGGTGCTGGGAGGCATATTACCCTTTTACTATATAGGATAGAGGCCTGGGGGCCGGTTGGTTTGCCCTGAAGGGTGTCCTGGATCAGGGTGGTGGTCCCCACTGGGGTGCCTGGCCAGCCTGGATGAGGGGATGATGGCCGTTTTCAGCTGGTCACACACCCTTCAGGGTGGGGATCCCCACTGGGGTGCCTGGCCAGTCTGGGTGAGGGGCTGAGGGCTGCTTTCAGGCTGGTGGTTATTGACTGAAGCTCTCAACCACTCCTTTTTTTTCTCTTTTTTTAAATTTTATTCTGGGCCAGCTTTAGCTCTGGCTCTAGCTCTGAGGCTTCCGCTGCTGAGCATTCTATAATCAAAACAATGTATAACTCCAGCTCTGAGGGGTTTTGTTTAGCTTCTATATTTGTTAGAATGTTTCAAACTGCCAGCTCAGAGGCCGGCAAGTCAGGCGGGGAACGTTGGAGTCTGCAGTCACTGGAGCAAGCAAGCCTCATGTTCACTTCCAGCTGCCTGGCTGCCAGCCGCCATCTTGGCTGACAGTTAATTTGCATAAGGATATGCTGATTAGCCAATGGGAAGGGTAGCGGTCGTACACTAATTACTATGTCTCTCTTTTATTAGTGTAGATGATAATATGGATGACTCCCTAGCTTTTCTAGATTGTTGGGTAGGTTTTGCATACATAGTACACATTTAATTGTGTTTAAACTGGCATGCCTAGTAATCACAAATGAGGGCTTTTTCCAATGAACAATCTTCAGCTTTGTTCCCTTTAGGTACTTTATAATAAGGGAGTTAGGATTCTGTTAATAAGGAGATCAGTGAGCCCTAGTTAGTGGAACAACTTTTGGAGACATGACTGTGTGACTAGGGAGTTACCTTAGGTACTATCAGCTTAATTCAGTCTCCTCTAATCATGCCTCTCAGTACATATTACTGTCCTTACAGAGCAATCCAATACCTTAACTGCAAACCTCCTGTTTGTGTGTGTGAAAGGTCACAGTTGTTTAAAATATATGTATGTGTAATACTTCCCTCTTAAAACAAATGGCTTATTGGCAGGGAATTGCAAGCTGATTCTATTGGGAGAAACAATTGACCAAACTTCATTTTTTTTCTCTAACTAAAAATAATGTTGAAACCAGAGATGATTCAATAAGACCATTTACCTTATGTACTTATGAATTATTGATTTTTCTAGCAAGCTTTTGGTATTTTAAAAATATTTTAAGATACAAAACCTTTACACAATAGACCATTAGAAATCTCCACATTCCTTGCAGATGTGATAACCATGCATTATAACATTTTATAGCGTGCTCTCTTTGTAGATTCATTCATTCCATTATTCATTGATTTCCATTTTTAGTTTCCTAGGTTTCAAATCTTTGGGGTCTTTGCCTATCATTATGTTCCATAAAATATGAAAAACAAAAAAACAAAACAAAACAAAAAACACATGTCATTAAAAAAAATACAAACATGGATAACACCAGAATTAATCCATTCATAAAATCAATATTTTTTGGACACTCTATACAATTTCTAAAGAAAATATTATGAATCTGGGACCACAATTCCTACTGAAAGAAGGAAATATTTTGACTTTTGTTTTCCCTTTTTTGATTCTAGGATCAAGCAAATGTGTCTGCAGCCATGTTTTAATGGTCATCTTTTACTGTAAAATTCATGATGTTTTCTTCCCCCTAAAAAGTTATAAGTTGAAATTTTTACACATTTATGCTAATAATAAGAGTTGAAAGTAATGATATACTCATAATTGTTTAAAAATTGGCTTTACAGAAGAAAAAAGTGAAACATAATAATTGGATTTGCAGGGAAATTGTTCCTTTTATGATAAATAAATTTTCTACTTCTTTTGGAAAAATAGATATATAATAATATTTTTTGCTATCATTATATTAATTTTATGTACTTTCTAGTCTACTTATGTTAATTTTACTAGTACTTAAAAAAATTTTTTTTCCTGTGACTGAATTTATAGTCTTATTAAAACTTAGAAGCAAGCAGATTTTATGATAATTAAATAGAAAAGTTAAAATTGAGATTCTTTATTGGTAAACTTCATTTTGTAAGGTTACTAAAGTAGTTTCATTATTCTATTTTTGATTTTGAAAGAAAAATGACAGAGTGAAATTAAGGGCTTAAAAATCAAAGTGTCTTGGATTCAAATTCTGTCTCTGCTGTTTGCTAGCTCTGTGCACTTTGAGCAATTCAGTCGTCAGTCTTAGTTTCTTTTCCTTAAAAGGGGAATAATATCACCTTCCACTTTTGAGATTGTGTAACTATATTGATAAATATATATTTGAAACATTTGATTCTCTAAACAAGTTTGAGAGCTGATCAGCCCCCTCCTCTGAAATTCTGCACTTAAACTTGCATTTATTTATTTTCAAATTGAAAAGAAAAAGTATCATAAGCACACAGTTAAACAAGAGAATAAATCTAAAATAAGTCACCCTCTACCCAAGTCCCTTCCAGAGGTACATCTTCCTACTAAATTCATCCAATTTCTTATTATCTTTACAGAAATAATCAATGCACACGCAACACACCTATGTATATATGACTGTTCAGCACCTTGACTTTTACATAACAACATCTCTTAGCAATGTCCCATTAAAGTGCTCCTAGGACTGCCTAATTTTTCTACCTGGTTGAAAAGACTCTACTCTAGGGATGTACCAACACTTATTTGACCAGCCCCTTGTTGATACAAGTTTAGATTCCCAGTGTTTTTTAAAACACACACACATATTTACAGTAAACATCTTTGTACATACATCATAGCATCAAAGTACATAAGTATTTTAATACTAGTATGATGACTTCATAGAAGGGAAATTATCAAGTCGATAACTTCATTAATGCCATGCAGAGTTACTGTGAGAATTTAACGGGATAATTCAGATAAAGTGCTTAATACAGGGTCCAATACATGGCCAACACTCAGTAAATATTATGTATTATTAGTAGGACACCTATGGCTCAAGCTGGTTCTGGCAGCCTCAAGGCAGCTCTCAAAAAAAAAAAAAAAAAAGGCAGGTGCTGGCTGTTGTGGGGAGATGTACAGGAGAATAGCGAAGGTTTCAGAGGGGCCTTGGGCAGAGTAGTGATGGCGCCTGCTCTAAAAGCAATCATTACGTTATTTCATTTTCCTTAAAGAGTGACATGAATGTCATTGAAAATTGTCTTACTGGACCTGATAATTAGGTTTTAGGCTTAGGTGGGTCACTCAGTCAAATGAATATTTTTGTTCTGCATCATATGAAACACCCAGTATTACTTAACTTTTTATTTTTTAGTTGAACACTTTGGCAAGTTTTAGACATTTTTGCATAAGTATTTAAGGCAAAAGAAGTTTAGGTCTTATTACTGAAGTTTAATCAGTAATACTTATTACTGAAATCAGAACATTAAACTATCTCCTGATGAGAAAGCCAACAGACTAGAAACTGGCTCATAATCTCCACTATTAGGCATCCACACCTTTGGCATTAGAGCTGATCTATCGACTGCTAAGTGGTTCATGCCAAAGCAGGGGACTCACAAATTGCACCTTCTAATTGGATTTCCCCCCTTTTTGTAACAAACAACTCTCTATCTCTATATTAGGAAAAACACTTCCTCCCTGCCGAGTGCTTAAAGGTTCAGCATTCAGAAGAGGAGGTAGATTTATTCTGCCTTTTGATTTTCACACATTGGATCACTTTCTTAGTATTTACTGAGCATTCAAAATGTGTGAACGGTTCTGAAAACTAAGATATCTTGCTTCTTTTCTCTGGAGCTAATCATGAGAGAAAAAGAAAGCATTAGAACTAACTAGATATTTATTTATATTTAAAGACAGGACAACTGTATGCCCCTCCCCCCACCCCCACCCCACCCCCACCCCTCGAAAAGAAGTCAAGGTACTTAACCTCCTTACTCACTATACTATTCATACTGAAATTCTGCAGTTACTCTGTGAGTCTAGCTTGGAGCTTTGTGTCTTTCTGGTTGCTCTGCTATGATGGGCATAAAGTATTCTCTTGTCCTGTCTACTTTGGGGAGATTATCTGGATCTCAGAACCCAGATCCTATTTTTGGTCCTGGCTGCTGAGCTACTTCTGCTACTAGGTTGCTTAAAACAGTTTGTGAACAGTCCTTGTTTCTAATGGCCTCTGTGCTTGCCAGTCAACAATGGAAATCAATACCAGAAAGCAGGAAGAACTTGAGGAGGAGGGGAGGGGAGTTTACAGGGTGAGAGGCTGATGTGCCCTGCACTGATTTATTCCTGCCCTTCTGCCTCTTCCCCAACTTCTCTTGAATCCTGCTTCCCTCTCCCAAGGCCCCCAGTCCCATAACCATGACCAAGTATTATGGACTGAATGTTTGTGTCCTCCCTACATTTTTAATTTGAAACCCTCTCCCCCAAGGGGATGGTATAGGACAGTGGTTCCCAAACTTATTTGGCCTACCGCCCCCTTTCCAGAAGAAATATTACTCAGCCCCTGGAAATTAATTTTTTTTAAATTTTAATAGCAGTTACTCATCGCCCCCAAATGCACCTGTGGCCATCACCGCCCCCCTGGATCGCTGCAGCGCCCACTGGGGGGCAGTAGCGCCCACTTTGGGAATCACTGGTATAGGAGGTGGGGTCTTTGGAAGATGTTTAAGATTAGATGAGGTCATGAGAGTGGAGGCCTCATGAATGGGATTGATGCCCTTCTTTTATAAGGAGCCACTCCTGAGTTTTGCTTCCCGTCTCTGCTCTCCACCATGTGAGGATACAAAGACAAGAGGGCATCTGCTCACTAGAAGAGGGCTCTCACCAGAGCTTGACGATGCCGGCACTCTGAACTCATATTCCCAGCCTTCTGAACTATCAGAAGTAAATTTCTGCTTCTTATGAGTCACCACATTAGGATATTCTACTATAGCATCCCAAACAAACTAAGGTACCAAGAGAATTTTTTCATCAAAGCTAATGTTATTTACATGAAAAGTAAAGGTACATTTAATTTTACCACCTCTACTTTCCTCTTCTTTGCCTGCAAAGATATCCAGTTGGCCATTTAGCTACAGTATCTTTTGTCCTGTTATCCTCTACTAACTTCCAGAATGAGTGTTCTCCATCCCTCTCCTCCATCTCCTCCTCACCCCACCCACTTGCTCACTCCTCAGCCCTTGATGTCTGACCTCTATTCCCACCACACAGTTCTCCAACACAGCCAATAGACCAATCACACTGCCTTGTTTAGTCTGCTTCTTGATTGTTTAGAATTTTTGACTCAACAACCCACTACATTTGACCTCTGTCCCCCCATTCCAGTGAAACTGCTCTCGCCTGAGACACTAATGATCCCTTTCCACGACATCCATCCATAGTTGTGACCTCCTAGTTGACCTATTGGAAGTGTTTGTTTAAGTTGTTAATATGGTTGACCTCTTTTCCTAGATCACACTCTACCCTTGAATTCCAAAACACAGATTTCTCCTGGTTGTCCTCCTAATCTTACTTCTTGTCTCCTCTACCCCTTAAATATTGATATTATTTAGATTTCTATTTTAGACACTGTCCTGTTCTTTTCTCCTCTGGGAATGTATGTAGTAAGTTTGTACTCTTCTGAGGTTCTTGCTTTCATTTATATGGTAATGACTTCCAAATTTATATCCCTAGACTAGACCTCTCTCATAGACATTAAACATGTTCAACTGCCTACTAGACATCACCCTTCAGATATCATCCCAAATTTAACATCACAAGACTGAACCTCTTCCTACCCCTCATCAAATCAAATGAAACCATGCATGTGTGCACACACATACTTATACACACACACACTATCCCTAACTACTTTTATGTTTTTCACTTAGTGAATGGTAACAATAACCACCTGGTGGCCAAGAAAAGAACTAGGTATTTCTGTTGATTACTCGTCCACTCCTCCACCCCATCAAAGCCATCACCATGTGGATGTTATTGAGGAACAGGTCCTCTGAATCTCACCGCCCTGGTTTTTCCTCCCTTCTCTATTCCCACATTGCTGCCAGAGTGATTTCTGTAAATTAAAGTGGGACAGTTCTTCAGTTTAAAACCCATTAGCTGCTTCCTATGACTCTCGAATAGAGTCCAAACTCCTTAATGTGACCATCAAGGCTCAGAATAATTAACCTTATCTTTCCAGCCTCCTCTATTACTATTCTACGGTGGGTGTTTTCTGCTCCAGTGTACCTTGCTCTAACTCTATGCTGGAATTTCACACTGTCTAGAAGTGGCTTGTCCTGACTCCCTGTCCCCCATGATATCCTGTCTTAGAAGTCACTTTCCGCTAGGATCCTTCCCTAACCCCCAAAGTCTAGGTAAGGTGTTTTGGAAATTTTCTGGATGCCATAACACCCTGTGCTTCCCTCCTATCTTTCATAGTAGTTATCACTTTGCAGGGAACTGGTGGGTTTACCTATCTCTATTCCTCACTGGACTGTAAACTCTGTGATTTCAGAAGCCATTGACCTTGTTTATATCTGTAACCCAGTACTGCACACAGTGCCTGGCATATAGTAAGTTCTCCATAATAATTTGCTAAATCGATCTCTAACTCTATGTTCTAGCCCTAGCTTATTTCCTATAATTCTGCTGCATATTGAACATTTTAACTCATTTTTAGCTATTCATTCACTTCAATAAACCCCAAACTGAACTCCTCTTTTCCCAAAATTCCAGATTTTCTATCCTTTCCATGGCAACACTAATATTGTAATCCCCAGAGCTCCAAAACCTGGCATCATCTCAGACTCCTCTCTTTCCCTTGCCAGCCACTTCAGTGAGGTGTCTGCAGATTCTACTTTTTTCAAAGTCTATCCAATCTCTCCCTTTTATTATTCCCACTTCCACCATCCTAATATAAAAGATTTTTTACATTTTGACTAAATGACTAAAATTGATGGTCTCCTGGATTTCCATCTCCAAACTCCTTCCAGTATATCCCATTATTAAATTAATTTCTGTATATTTCTAATTATATCACTTTCTTGTTCAAAATTTTTAGAATCCCTATTTCTTATTGAATTAAAACTCAAATATTCAGCTTAACATTTAAGACCTTTACCAATATGACCCTGACCTGGCTGTTCATTCTTATTCCTTACTATTTTCCTATAAGAATGTGATGCTTCACTCAAACTGCACTCTTCCACCATCAAGTCCTGCTTTTCTACCTGAGCACGTTTGTTCACTGTCTCCTTTTCCTTTGTTAGTGGAATGCCCTTCTTTCCTTTTTTTTTTTTTTTTCATGTTGGAAGGCTCCCCGTGCATCAAATTTAATCATAAAGGCTGTTTCTACCATAAAGTTTTCCTGGATTTCACATGATAAAATATGTATCCTCCCTCTTTTAAACCCTCAGAGTTCTTTGTTTCTCTCATATGATATGAATCAGTACCCTATCAGTACTTGCCATCTCTCTATATAAAAGACTAAGTAACTGAATGACTGAACAACTGGTCTACCAGTCGCTATGATGCAGTCAACACAGGAGCTGCCCCCTGGTGGTCAGTGCATTCCCACAGTGGGAATGCTGCTCAGCTGACCTTTGGATGCCAGACACCGGGCTTACAGCTGGTGAGAGCTGCTATGGTGGCACAAGCCTCTCCCGCCTCCGTGACAGTGCTTCAGAGTGAGCAGTGGCAGTGGTAGGTGCCCAGCCTAGGCTCGGGCTCCTCCCCGGTTGCCTGCTGCTTCTGGCACTACTATATCCCCTGAAGGGTCCCAGATTTGAGAGGGCACAGGCCAGGCTGAGGGATCCCACTGGTGCACAAATCCATGCACTAGACCTCTAGTTTATTATAATCATACTAGAGGCTTGGTGCACGAGATTCATGCACTGGGGATGGGTGGGGGGTCCCTTAGCCCAGCATGTGCCCTCTTGCAGTCCGGGACCCCTCCCTTGTTACTGCCCACCTGCTTGCTGCTTCCTACCGCTTGGCTTGCTGCTCCTTAGTGCTGCCACGAAGGCCTTGGGTCTGCTGGGTGCCAGGCCTGCGGGTTTGTGTCTCTGATACCCCCAGCAGCCCCAGCACCAAGGTGGCGGGCCTTGGGGCTGCTGGGTACAGGCCCTCCGTTGCATGTTTGTGTCTTCTATCAGGCCCCCAGCAGCCCCAGCAGCCCCAGCACCACCTAAATAACTTAAGGGAAACTTTATTAAGTCTTATTTTAAAAGCAATCTAGTTTAAAAATGAGTTGCAGTTAAGACAGAACAAAGAACATGGTACCTAAGAGTGAGATAGACTGACAGAGGAGAGGCAGGGCACTGGTCAGGGGCTTACATGCCAACTGTTCTACACCTGGGAAATGATGTAAAATCGGTTTCTTTAGTTTTCTGCTTAATGGTCTTCTCCAGCACTGAGGTCAGAGGAGCTGCCTTCCAGCCCGTAGGCTGCTTCTCAGAGTCGAAAATTTCGCCATAGGCCTCTGCCTAGGACAGGACCTCTGCACCCCCAGGGTGCATAAACACACAGGGCTTGCATCAGGCTCCACCGATCCAGGCGTCCGGGAGGCCTCTCGGCTCCGCTGATCCCCGGGCAGTGAGGCCTCTCTGCTCTGCGGCTTCAGGGCTGTTTGGCTTCACCGCTTGGAGCCTGAGTTTGCAGATTAACCGCCATCTTTTAGCTTCTATAATTGAAACATTGTATCTTTTGGAGCTGTTGCTTCAGGAGCTCAGAGCCCCACAGCTGCAGGCAGGAACCTTGGTTTCCTCTATCGCTGGGGCAACCAAGCATCCTGTTCTCAGCTGCCTGGCTGCCGGCCGCCATCTTGGCTGACAGTTAATTTGCATATACTCACTGATTAGTCAATGAAAAGGGTAGCAGTCGTATGCTAATTACCATGTTTCTCTTTTATTAGTGTAGATGACTCTAACACTCTTTTTTCTCTTCCTGTAAATTCACTGAAGATAGGGATGATGGCTTACTTATTTCTGTTAAAAATCCACCCATCACCAACTATTGTCTCCTTGTATATGGCTATATTTCTTTCTTTCTTTCTTTCTTTCTTTCTTTCTTTCTTTCTTTCTTTCTTTCATCTATCTATCATCTATCATTTATTTATTTATTTATTTATTTATTTATTTATATACCAAAATGCACAAATTCTCACATACTGCCTCCGTGAAGAAAAATATAAAGAAACATCCATCATTCTGCTTTCTTCTTTGTATATATTCCTCAGGAAACATACGATGATACTCTAATCGTAGCTATACTTTTATATTTCCATGGCATGTAAGACATGTCTCTCTCCTTCAAATCACAGTCCCCTTTGTAAACTAATGAAGACTAGAACCACTGCTGGTTCAGCTCCGTGTCTCCTGCATGTCAGACAGATTCCCTTTATTGAATTGTACACATACTAAAGGAGGCCTCTTTTGGGAGTCACCCACATCTCTGTGTCTTCTGGGGCTGCAGACAGATCCCAACTTCTGGGCCACTTCAGAGAGTGTAGCCTTTCCTAGCAGGATTCATGTTCACACTTCCAGATTAAGTTGCTAGTCTTCTGGGACTTGGGAATGAGGGGAGGTTTTGCTTGGCCTGAACAAAAGAGACTTAATGCCTGACTTGTTCCCCAGGGAGAACAAACATGGCCATGTTTGCCCTCACCAAGGCACATTTGCAAACTGAAAAAGACTGGGCATATTCATCCTTTTCCTGTTTAGAGTAATGGGAAGCCCAGCTGGGGCAGTAACCAGGTTCACAAAGAAACAGGCAAAATTTTGGCAAGTCTTTGGGAGGCCTAGCAACAAAGCTCACTTCCCCCACCTCCTTTCCCATCCATTTGAAATGCAGGTTGCTTTAAAGCAGCACAAAATCCCTGGGAACTTCTTGTGCCCTTTCAACAATTCAGCACCATGAAGGGAGATGACTCACTCTCCTTTGTCCTTGAAAGCCAGAGCCAACTCTGGCCACTGCAGTCCAGGCTTCACAAAAGAACAATTTACCCAGGAACCCTAGCTGACTCCAATCAGTCTCCAATGGCCTCAAAGAGGGGGTGTGTGCTCTAATTATCACTGCTGTCTGGAAATATCTATCTGATGGCCTGTACGTGGAAATGTGCCCATTCACAAATGGACACCTCTACTTGCCAAGTAGAAGAGGCCAATGCACATGAAAGAACTCTTCTTCCTTTGTAGTGAGTGAGCTTATTTTGCAATTGGGAAGATCAGCTCTGGCCAATTATGAACTGGTTATGCTGACTCTCAGCAATTTGTTAATTAATTTGGGAACTGCTTGCTTTCTGTGGTTCAGTAGAAAAGACTTAAAAGTTGATTATATATGTAATTATATATATATATATATATATATATATATATATATATCCATATCCATATGTATATACATATACATACATACATATATACGTAAGTTCTTTAAAAGAATAAAATGTGTCTGCTGACTCTGTATTGGTCTGTAAACCAGTCCTTAGTTAGCCTGGAGCAAGAGTACTGATGGAAAATTGACACCCAGACACATTTCATTGCCTGATGGATGGGAGAAGTCACCCAGCCATGTTGCCTCATTTTTCTCAGAAGGAGGAGAGGCTGTACCTCTGTTCAGAGGAAATAAATCACAGGGTCAGAGGTCACAGGTCATTAGTCTATAAAGCTTTATGACCTGTAGTTGACAGTTATTTCTCTTAGATGGAGAAGCAGGAGAGAGAAAACTGTGCTTATTCTCTTTCCCACATCTTCTCTCTCTCTGAATTTATTTTTCTTGTTGTTACCTTCAATCCCAAAACATTGCTTTCTCATGTTTCTATTATTTATTCTTCCCTATCTCATTCCTTTTTACTACTGTTTGCTCTAGCATCCTATTTACCTTTTCCCAGTTGTGTTATTGTCTTATTTGTTTCAGAGAGCCCTTTATCCTTCTCCAGGAACTTAGCAATACCTTGCTTATTGACAAATTCCTGCCTCCTGAAGAAATGCTGAATTAAATTATGGAGATAAAGTCTTTGTGCTCTTGCAATTTTTTTCTATTATTGTTTATTTTCTTAAATATATATATGTATAATAGAGTATATATATATGTATAATAGAGTATATATATATATATATATATATATACCCTCTACATTTTGGTTTGGCTTAGATGAAGAGATATAAACAGAGGGGAACAATATCTATACTATCTTTCTTTTTTCACATTTATTTCCAATTCTTGATTTCTATTATTAAGAAATACTAGAGGCCCGGTGCACGAAATTCGTGCACTGGGGATGGGTGGGGGGTCCCTTAGCCCAGCATGTGCCCTCTTGCAGTCCAGGACCCCTCCCTTGTTACTGCCCACCTGCTTGCTGCTTCCTACCGCTTGGCTTGCTGCTCCTTAGTTCTGCCACGAAGGCCTTGGGTCTGCTGGGTGCCGGGCCTGCGGGTTTGTGTCTCTGATACCCCCAGCAGCCCCAGCACCAAGGTGGCAGGCCTTGGGGCTGCTGGGTACAGGCCCCCCATTGCATGTTTGTGTCTTCTATCAGGCCCCCAGCAGCCCCAGCAGCCCCAGCACCACCTAAATAACTTAAGGGAAACTTTATTTAGTCTTCTTTTAAAAGCAATCTAGTTTAAAAATGAGTTGCAGTTAAGACAGAACAAAGAACATGGTACCTAAGAGTGAGATAGACTGACAGAGGAGAGGCAGGGCACTGGTCAGGGGCTTACATGCCAACTGTTCTACACCTGGGAAATGATGTAAAATCGGTTTCTTTAGTTTTCTGCTTAATGGTCTTCTCCAGCACTGAGGTCAGGGGAGCCCCCTTCCAGGCCGTAGGCTGCTTCTTAGAGTCGAAAATTTCGCCATAGGCCTCTGCCTAGGAAAGGACCTCTGCACCCCCAGGGTGCATGAACACACAGGGCTTCCATCAGGCTCCTCAGATCCCGGGGCGGGAGGCCTCTCAGCTCCGCTGATCCAGGTGGCTGGGAGGCCTCTCGGCTCCGTTGATCCTGGGGCCTGGAGGCCTCTCGGCTCCGCTGATCCAGGCGGCCGGGAGGCCTCTCGGCTCCGATGATCCCGGGGCCGGGAGGCCCCTCGGCTCCGATGATCCCGGGGCCGGGAGGCCACTCGGCCCCGCTGATCCCGGGGCCGGGAGGCCCCTCGGCTCCGCTGATCCCGGCAGCGGGAGGCCTCTCGGCTCCGCTGATCCCGGCAGCGGGAGGCCTCTCGGCTCTGTTGATCCCGGCAGCGGGAGGCCTCTCGGCTCTGTTGATCCTGGGGCCGGGAGGCCTCTCGGCTCCGCTGATCCCAGCAGCGGGAGGCCTCTCGGCTCCGCTGATTCCAGCCTGGCTGCCGCCGCCATCTTGGCTGACAGTTAATTTGCATATACTCACTGATTAGCCAATGAAAAGGGTAGCAGTCGTACGCCAATTACCATGTTTCTCTTTTATTAGTGTAGATAAAAGGGTTAGATGAAAATTAGGGTGAAAAAACATTATAGGTTTCTCAGCAAATTTAAGAATAAAATGAATCTCGGTACATGCATCTATATAATTTACTTGGAAAAACATATTTCTGAATATTAATGGAAAGTTGTCTATTTGGGTTGTTTAAACAATAAAATAAATAAGCACCAAATAAAGACTAGAGCATCAGAATTTAACAAACCTCATATACACTTTAAGAACTTACAAATTTAAAACAAATGAGTCTGAAAGAGAAGTAAAGGAAACCAGAGGCAGAATGTTGCAGATGAATTTGAATGAGTCATGGGCCTCCTCACATCCATCAGAACGCTCATCAACTGTCAATTTACTGCTGTTGCATCTCAGCCAGATCGAGAGCTCCTCTGAGGTGGCTTTGTGTCTTGTGTGGGGTCCTGTGTCTAGCCTCTCGCACAAGTCTTGACACACAGGTGTGCCCAGTGACTCAATGACTGAATGAGATGATCAAGGGCCTATAAGAATGGGGTTCACATTGCAGGGTCATTCTGTTGCTTATCTTTTCCTTATCGAGCTGTAGCCTATGTTATACTTCCTGTGGTCCTCCGCATATGCTGTGTTTCACATCCTGTTCTTTCTGACTGAAGCAGACCACCTTCTCCACCCACCTTCACCTACTTGTTCTGTTTAGTGTTCCCTGTAGATGACCTTCCTCAGAGATGGGTGACAGATTGCAACACACAACATGCGTGAAACTATTGGAGTTGCATGTTTGACTCATCTGTACATTTCTCTAGTATAAAAGCTACTTGAGGGTAAAAACAGTCTTACGTATCTCCATATTCTCAATGTCCGACCCAGAGCACAACGCAGAGTAGAAGCTCAATAACATGTTTGTTGAACTAATAATAAATGAATGAGCACCAACAACAATGAAAATAAATGGAAAGGAGAATCAAATAATGGTGAGAAATGATGTACTATTGGAGACAGCTCACCTGCACTCATCTTAAGACTATAAAGCACAATATTATCAGAAAATTACATTGATTTTGATTCTAGTGTCATCCTGTGTGGAGCATCTGATAGACATGTCTGCTACTCTTGGCGGATAAAGGTAAGTAATGAGGTTGGTGAGGATAGGGTGTTCGGTTGACTACAAATGACTAGAAGGGACATGACAAGCACTGTGTGTGGGCATTATCCAGGTCATGAATGGAAGACAGTTTGGTGGACTTCCCATTCTATCTGCTGGAATGGATTTCCCACTACCCTCTAATATAGTGGTTCTCAACCTTCTGGCCCTTTAAATACAGTTCCTCATGTTGTGACCCAACCATAAAATTATTTTCGTTGCTACTTCATAACTGTAATGTTGCTACTGTTATGAATCATAATGTAAGTATCTGATATGCAGGATGGTCTTAGGCGATCCCTGTGAAAGGGTTATTTGACAGCCAACAGAGTCGTGACCCACAGGTTAAGAACCGCTGCTCTAATACATTCCCTTTCCTCTGGTTAGACTATTGTTTCATGGACTCCATGAGTACCCTAGTAATATCTACTTCGCTGCCTTTTCTCATAATATCCCTCTTTTTTTCTTTTTCCTATTGATAAAAATTTGATCCTTTAAGGATTGGTTCAAGTTTCTCTGCTTCCAGGCTAATCTAAGACTTCCAAACTAACCCAAGCCTGTTATCTTCAGAACACTCGGAATATTGACACTTATATGCGGGATGTAATTTTGAATAACACTGTATTGTTCACTGCTTTATCCACTCATTTTGACTCCCAACCAAACTATAAATGATTTCAGAGCAGGGATTGAATTTAGATTTGTTGTAACCCTTCAAAGAACTTTCCCTGATAACATACTTTTTATTCAGTGGATACTTGCTAATTGAGAAAGATAGGTTTGTAGATAATTTTTAAAAAATATATGCTTATGAAGCAACATGTTTTCAAACAGTTTTCTAATTGTCCTCCCCAATTTTTTGCTTGTCATAAAATTTGGGGCATCCCAAATTTGGTTCTGTAATTTTAAATGTATATATGTATAAATATAGTTATAAATATAAAAATAGAGATTTAGAAATGGCTTTATTGTAAACTTTCTTTTCAAGAAGATATTACACTTGCATGCTTCTTTTCCCTTTTTCATTTTGAAGAGGGTACGATAAATAGTTGTTTGCTGCCCTTTGAATAATAGACTGTCACAAATGCTACTTCTGGCTTTCTCCTTTCTCAGCTAAACCTTAGCTCCTTTAGACATTTAAATGCCTTGAACAGATGCTCAATAATATTACTTGGTGGTTTGGCATAGTTTATAGTGCTTATTTATGGAAGTAGATGAAAATAGAAACATTATGTATTTTTAAAGCTTTTCTTTCACATATGGTATGCTTTACAAGGAGTGAGGATTTGGATGAATGAAGAGTTGAATGCAGCTAATATTCTCATTTTAGTCCCATCTAAAAAGAGGGAAACATAGGGAAACATAATGGAAGTGAAAATGCATAAGATGCTATTTTACTATTAACTCATACCTTTCTTATGCCAGATGGTGTTGGAGGAAAGCTTTTGTTTCCTTGATAATGGGTATCTTCTTTGAATTTTGTTAGCTAGACATGTTTCCTCTCCTTGGCATTCACAGACACTGTGGTCTTCTTTCACATACCTTAGATACAGTAGTTGGCTTGGATTTCTAGGCAGTGTGTGTCTTCCTGATTGGTTTCTGGGAGTGAAAATTATGCTTCTATTGATCTATTCTATATGCTATTAAAATTTCACTTATTTTCCCATCTTTATGAAACCCATACTATGCACTCCTAGTTATGAGGAACTCTTTCTGACTTATCTTTCTATTCTAGCCTGGCATATAGCAGATGCCCACTAAACATTTCATGAGTAATGAACAAATGAAGAACAGCAAATTCATATCTACTTAGATACTTAAATTAAGTCTTTATATTTCCTGGAAGCACATAGAACAGAGGGAACATCCTATATAATAAAAGCCTATATGCTAAGTGTCCGGTTATCAGGTTGACCCGTTCAACAAATGAAAGCATAATGTGCTAATGATGATATGCTAAGGCCGCTCAACTGCATGCTATCATGTGCATTGACCACCAGGGAGCAGATGCTCAGACTGGTAGGTTAGCTTGCTGCTAGGGTCGGGCCAACTGGATGGAGCAAGATGGGTTGGACACACCCTTGGGTCCTCCTCTGGTCCCTCCCCAGCTGGCCAATCTCCCACTTCCCTCCCTGGCCCCAATCATGCACTGGTGGGGTCCTTCAGCCTGGCCTGTACCCTCTCACAATCTGGACCCCTCAGGGGACGTCAGAGAGCTGGTTTCAGCCCTATCCCACAGGCTAGGCCAAGGGACCCCACTGGTGCACGAATTCGTGCAAGAGTAGTCCTTCCTTCCCCTTGCTGTCAGCACCGGCTTCCCTCTGGCACCCGGGACCTAGGGCTGCTTCCCTCCTCTGGCCGTCTGCAGGCACCCGGGACCTTGGCTGCCTTCCCTATGGTTCGGCTTTGTCAGGAAGGATGTCCGGAATGACATCCAGAAGAGATTTGGTCTAATTACCCTTTTATTATTATAGATGCTTATGCTGTATCTGGAGCACAGCAGATGTTACCTCAATCAATCCTCTCAAGAAGTTCATGAACTAGTCTCTTACTCACTACCATTTATAGGTTATTTACCAAGTGACATACACTATGCCTTGTCTTTTAAAACATTTCTAATTAATAAACATTTTTAAATTTAATTTTTTAATTATACAATATTAGTTTGTGTTGGTTTCAGATGTATAGCACAGTGGTTAGACAATTATATACTTGAGTGTTCCCCCTGATATTTCAAGTACCCACCCAGCACCACACATGGTTATCACAATATTATTGATCTATTCCCTATGCTGTGCTTTACGTCCTTGTGACTACTTTGTAGCTACTAATCCCCTCACCTCATTCATTTAATATTTTCAATGATCCAATGAAGCAGGTATCACTGTTTCCATTTTTTTAAATAAGAAAGTTGAGGCTCAAAGAGGATATTAAAGATTTAAATCCATACCTGCCTAACTCCAAAACCCAAATATTTTCCACTTTTCCATCTTGCCAGGGAGACAAAGTAGTTGGGGCAAAGAGGATAGTTATGTATCTTTGCTGCTTTCTTTGTTTTTCCTCTAATATCTGTGTCTAATACCTTCTTCCTGTGTGTCTTGCATTAAGTCTCCTCTAGACAGAAGACCTTATTATTCACTATCAAATATAGAAAAACCTTATTAGCCATCTTGTAGGTTGTTAGTCCAATGTTAAGTCTATAACTATATCCTGAAACACCAATCAGAAAGAATATAAACACCCCTATATTCATAGAAGCGCTATTTACAATAGTTAAAATCCAGAAACAGCCCAAGTGCCCATCAGTAGATGAGTGTATAAAAAAGTTGTGGTATATTTACACAATGAAAAAATATTGCACCTGTCAAAAAGAAGGATCTCTTATCCTTTGAGACAGCATGGAGGGACCTGGAGAGTATTATGCTAAGTGAAATAAGCCTATTAGAGAAAGATAAGTATCACATGATCTCACTTTTATGTGGAATCTAAGAACAAAATAAACCAATGAACAAAATAGATCAAGAGACATGGAAACATGGAACAGACTGAGGAGTTTGAGTGGCCAGGTTATTATGACCACCCCATCAGTACTTCGTTGGGCCACCTTTTGCCTTCAATACTGTGGCGATTCTTCGTGGTATTGACTCCACAAGATGTTGAAAGGTGATGTGAGGAATCTGACACCATGCCTGATGAATAGTGCTGTCCAGTTCTGTGAGATTTGATGGTTGTGGAACCAGCTGCCTGATGGCTCTTTTAACTTCGTCCCACAAATGCTCAATTGGATAGAGATCTGGTGATAGTGGGGGCCACCTAAGCAAGGTAAAGTCTCCCTCATGTTCTTAAAACCACTCCTGCACAATATGAGCACCGTGGCATGGAGCATTGTCTTGTTGGAAGAAGCCATCTCCATTGGGATACCCCATCAACATGATAGGATGAACTTGATCAGCAACAATACTTAGGTATGTTGTGCTAGTCATACGTTTATAATGATCTGGCCCTCTAGCAACTTCAGCGGGAAATTATAGCAAATTTGCCTACAAACGTCATGTGGTCATAATAATCTGGCCACTCAGTGTGTATATATATATCCGTTGAATAATAATCCCTGGTGCAATCAGCTGTGACCAGATTCTTAAGTTACATTTCAGGAAACTTGGCTGCTTTGCACAAACACCTTCCTTGGCATTGTTTCCCAGAAGAACCCTGTGGGTCTGGCAATTGCTCTGAGTTTAATGAGTGGTCCAGTCACATGCAGAAGATGCTTCCAGAAGTATGAGACCTTCATCAGTAGAGTAATTTTAAGCACAGCTTTACTAAAGTTGTATCAAATTTTAATTGAATCTACTAGACTTAATTTAAGGAGCCTTAGTAGACTAATTGCAATGTACTGTTACATCCAGAATAGTACCACAGTATTATATGCAACCAAAGGGGTGTGTGTGTGTGTGTGTGTGTGTGTGTGTGTGTGTGTACAGTGGGGGAGGCATTGGGATGTAGGAGAATGGTGGTGAACTGAAAACATTATTTTAACCTTGTTTTTCTATCATAATAGATGGGTCTTAGTACTGCCCCTCAGAAAAGACATAAGAGTAAAAATAGGAAAGTTAACTAAATAAGAACAATAGAAAGAGTTTGCCATGCTAGTAAAACTAGATCCTGAGAGGGAAGGAAAAGTCAGCTAATTCAATTCTCTAACCCATGAGGAATGCCATTTCCATTTCCATCGGTGAGTATCAACTATCCTCAAAAGGCTAGGTTAGGAGATTATCATTCTTTATTTTGCAAAGATGAATACCAAGAGGGGAGGGATCAACACTATTATCATAGGAAGGCTTTGGGTAAGCTCTACTTACTGAATAGCAAAATATCAGATTTAAAGGCATATCTTGAACCTGGGAGATAGGTGTGTGTTTGTGGTATTTAGCTAGGTAGGGATGGAATTTGAATTGGACTTGTTTTCACAGACCTGGATTTTAGTCCAGGCTCCATCATTAACTAGCCATGTATTTCAGAGCTGTGCACATGACTTCTCACCTGTAAAATAAAAGAATAGGACTAAATCTTACATTCTTTAACAGTAATAAATTATAAGACCTAAAGAAAATATTTACTTCTGACAGTGGATCAAATATAGAACATGTTATCCTGAGGTTATATTGACAAAAAATAAAAATTATTTTCAGTGATGAGGATTTCAAGCTTTCTATGATATTCTGTAATAAATATTATGTCATTATTATATCTTCCCCTATAGACCTACTCCACATCTTCTTTGAGACCTACATTTTTCTTTATAAGATCAACTGGCTTGTTCCAGGCCTTTCCCACAGACTCATAGTTGAGTTAGAGGGGTGTCAACATTCACAAAGATAATATCAAGCTTATTATGTACCTTATACAAGTTGTGGACTGCACAAGGGCACCCAACTGAAGAAGCAAGCAGGGCCTGCAAGGAGTGTGCCTTTGTGTGCATGCATCCATCTGAAGGCAGGCATGCCTTTTTAAATTCACTCCAAGGTGTAGTATGAGCTTAGAGTATTCTGGGAGGTGGTATTCTCCAATTTGTTCCATGATCTGAAAAGATCTGAACTGAACCAACACTATGACCATCCATTCCTCAGTGCTGGATATACATCACAAAACTAATTACAAGAAACTCTTTCTCTAGAGCTAAAAGAGGAATGATACAGATCAGTTCCACTTAAGGATCCAAATGTTCCAGGCAACTCAGATTAAACTTTTGCATTAGCTTAGGTTATTATAATAACAGTACATTATTACGGAAGGATGCATTTTTTAAATACAATTTATTGGTCAGAATTTCCTCTGGGCTTACTTACATTGAAATCCTGCTGAATGATCTCAAAGGAATAAAACAGATTACATACTTAGCATGCATAGTACAGTCAAAAGAGATTCAAACATGCTCTGTAGGTGCCATGCCTGGCAGAGAAAGGAAAATCTCAAGAAGCATTGTTGATATTCCTTCTCCCTCATGAAATATTTGATTGATTTTTCTGTAGATACTCTGCAACCTATTTGGAGTTCGGATTGCAAATGTGATGTGTAAGGCTGGCCTAGAATTTCATGGAAAATGTAAATTGTCCCAGCTCCTTTCCAAATCAAATCAGACTGAAAATGGCTCCCCTAGCTCTCCCTTCAACCATAAGATGTTCCCATTAGTGCCAATTAAGGCTGAGACCCTGGCAGTCTGTATGCATGATTCATTAATGAGAAGCCTCATTTACAGCAGAGAAAGCAATGCCATGAGCAGCTGCAATCATTTCTCACCCTCTCTACAAGGACCCATGCCCTGCAAAATGCTGACCTCTCACCGCAGATAACTTCCCTCCCTCTGGCCTGTGGCAGTGTGTGCTCAGGGGACAGTGGCAATGGCAACCGTGACAATGAAATCCTGCCTGATAGCCCAGGTTCCATGCTTACTTCAGACCAAATGTGCCCAGGACTCGACCCCTCCCTTCTCAAATGATATTCCCAATTCAATTAAGAATGGTACAGAGAAGCCGAGAGAAGCCGAGACCTCTATTACTCTGCAGAACATTGCTTCTCTACAAGGTACCCACTTCGTCGACACCCTCTAAGTCTGTAGAATACCCTGTTTGTCTCTTTACTAACATGAGTCCAGTAATCAAACTGGATCAACGCATCTATAACCCTGCTCTATGTCAGAGATGCTGATGTTTACAATCTATATGCACATATATTTAATTTTTCCTAAGTATTTCATTACTGTGACTCCACATACCATAGTTACTATTAAATGATGATAGCCAAGACATATTTTTTTCCTTTACAGCCACTTCCTTCCTATTCTCCAACTTAATGGGCATACAAACAAAAAGTGACTGGGATGCTGGGTGCCAGCCAGTCTCCCAAATTGCCATAGTCAGAAGAGTAGAGAGAAGGTATTGCCAAATTCAAGAAGTCAAGTAACAGTAACGCATTTTAAAATGATAAAGGGGCTCTCTCTGCCTTCGAGGGAAAAATACTCAAGGCCCAACAATCTCTTTTATCCATGAACTTGGCAGGCATCTTTTCCCCCACTCCCATCTTTCCTGCTCTCAGAGTTGAGCATAAGACAATTGTGTTAAGCCCCACTTTTCTTAAAGCAGCATCAAATTCTAAACAAAAATCTCTAGGTTTTAACTTTATAATTTTCACTTATTTCAAGTGGGAACTGGATTGAAATATAATTTTGTACTTTATACAAACAATAGTGTAAGTAACATTGAAAGGGAAGTGTGCATGCTATTTAAGAGTGTCCATTGTTTGTTTTTTTAAAATATATTTTTATTGATTTCAGAGAGGGAGGGAGAGGGAGAGAAAGATACAAACATCAACGATGAGAGAAAATCATTGATTGGCTGCCTCCTGCATGCCCCCTATTGGGGATCAAGCCCACAACCTGGGTCATGTGCCCTTGACTGGAATCAACCCTGGGACCCTTTGGTCCACAGGCCGATGCTCTATTCACTAAGCCAAACCAGCTAGGGCTCCATTGTTTTTTAAGTACCATTAAACCTTTTAGAAATAGGACATTTGATCAATATCCCAGCTGAGCTATTAACAAGCATGAGACCTCAGACAAGTCCCTAAACATCCACATGCCTCAGTCTGCTCATCTGTAAAATGAGAGCATCACATTAGATTTTCTCTGCGGATCTTTATAGCTCCAGGGGGCTATGATTCTATATGTTAATTGAAAATGACTCTTACCCGGGTGTTAAAAATCAGTGGCCCAAAACACTCATGGAATGAAGACTATTTCCAGCTTTTTTTTCTTCTGGATGAAGATGGAAATAGCAATTATTACCTGGGACCTTGGGGGCTACTTGCTTGTACTCAGGCTTTCTAAATAAGTTGAGATGCATTAATTGGCTATCTTCTGGGTCTAAATCTGCCTCTAAATTGATTGGGGATTTTATATTTTCCCTGTGAGATCCAGCAGTGGCTATGTACTCAAAAGGAGCTATAGTTAAACAAGGAGACATAGCTCTGTTCCCTGGAGGGCTCTAACTAGAACAATCCTCAGCCCTGCTCAAGCCTCTGCTAATTTTCCAGCGGATGGAGGGACCAAAAATTACTCAGGCAGTTATACATCTCTGATATGTTTAAATAAACTGGAAAAGGATTTTATGCATCTCATAGAGTCAATAGGGTACACAGCACACTGTATTGACTATACTAAGATTTATTATTAACCATCCACACCCAACACTGCGAAGGTTACTCATGAGGCTATATATTCTTTTTATGTTTGTGACTTGTCTTTATTTTAAATACTATATATGAAGGATTCAGTGACTATAATGCTGTTTTTATTTTCATAAGACTATGTAGTAAGATCAAGCAAAGCTTAATAACACCAATTTGTTCTTTTTTGTTTTATTTTTAATTGTGGTTATAATCATATAACATTAAATTTACCATCTCAATTGTTTTTAAATGTACATTTCTGTTGTGTTATGTATATTTACATTGTGTGCAACAGCCCTGTACAATTTTATCTTGCAAAATTCAAACTCTATGCCCATTCAAAACTAGTTTTCCCTCCATTTAACATTTTGTTTCTATAAATTTTAATGCTTTAGATACTTCATAAACAAATGCTTTTGAAACATATTGACATATTACTTCTTATTTCTGCTTTTATTTATGTCTATCAAAGTCACATAGGAAATCTGGATCATCTGGTAATAAGTGATATATATATATATATATATATATATAATTTATTTTTTTAGAGAATTTTTAGGTTCACAGCAAAATTGAGAGGAGGGTGCAGAGATTTCTCATATACTCCCTACATTGACACATGCACAAACCTCTTCCATTATCAACATCTCCCAGCAGAGTAGTACATTTGTCACAATAGATGAACCTACATTGACATATCATTATCATTCAAAGCCCATAGTTCACATTAAGGTTCATGCTCAGTGTTTTATGTACAAGCATACATTTCATAGGTTACAGCTATGTATGGGCCGGGGGTGGTTCTTGAAATATTAGGGGGACCACTCTGTAGAGTATACGATTGTCTAACCACTATGTTGTGCACCTGAAACTAGTACAGAATAATATTGAATGTGAACTATAATGGAAAATTGTATGTGATATGTTTTTAATCATAATAATAATTACAAAAAAAGGGAAAAAAAGAACTGAGCTATCTAGCTATGAATAAACATGGAAGAAATTCAAATGCATATTACTCAGTGAAAGAAACCAATCTGAAAGGCTACATTTTGTATGATTCCAACTATGTGACATTCTGGAAAAAGCAAAACTATGGAGACCATAAAAAGATCAGTGGTTGCCGAGGATTGAGGGGAGCACAGAAGATTTTTAGGGTAGTGAAACTATTCTAGCCTAGAATGATACCATAATGATGGGTATGTGCCACTATACAACTGACCAATTCGTTCTTTTCAGAGCAAAGCAAAAGCCCATGGACTGACTTGTGGACAGAAGTGTCACAGGGTGAAATGTGTCCCTACAAATGTCTATTGCAAAGGATGATAGAACTTTGGATTTGTTCCCTCAATGGCTATATCAGTGGAACAAGTGCTATCATTTCATTTCTTGTGAAACTATTCAGATAACCTCTTACACGGAATTAGAGCTTCTATTAAAAATGTGTATTCTGTCCCAAAGCCTTTTTCCTTTCTTACTTTAATATGAAACAATTGAGAGTTCTGTGAGTGTAATGGGAAAGAATTAGTATTATCCTTGTCAGCATCTTTAGGGGGCATGATTAACACAAGAACCACTTCCTCCTGCCTAATGATAGTACAGGCGGCAGGAGCCTTCCCCAAACAATTGTGCAATTCAAGTTCTTTGTATCCAGTGTGTTTTCGACAGACTGGCGAAAAGAGCCTGCTGAAGAAAAGTATTCCTCTCAATTTCAATCACAAAGCAACCTCTAAGGAAGTTCTTGAGGCTGCTAAATAGGCTAGACTTAAACTATCAGACTCACCTGTGACACCCTCGCCTTAATAGCGATGTTGAATACAGCAGAGGAGGTTATACAGGAGAATCTGCCATATGAATGACAGCAAAAGGTCATGTACTGTAATACAGAGGAAGAAAAGCAGGTGCAGTGAAAAATCTTTAAAAAATTTAAAAAGCTTAAATTCTTCTTTTACATGATAATACAAGAAATTACAAAAGTTATCATGTGTTGAATAGTTATGTTACCGAATACTATAAAATCTTCTGAGTTATTTACATGTGTAAAACTTAAAAGGCAATTAATAAGTAGTTTGGTCTTGTATTTATTTCATTAAAATTGTTTTGTTTGCATTTTCCTACATCATTATTTTTTAAACTTTATTTTTAGAAGCTATTAACATTACATTGTTTCGGTAAGCAATGACATCATTCATTCATTCCAATATCAAAGTTGTCTTGGAAATTTCACACTTGGCAAGGAAGAGCAAAAAAGATTCATATATTAAGAGACAGGTAAGTGATGCATATACATTTTATTGTGCAGCTTCTCAATGGTTTCAATTGGATAACATGCCTTTTTCTTAGAAAGTCTTTTAGATATATTTGTCATTGTGCCAACGTGGCTATGGAATGATTTGGCACCTCTGACGCACTGTATTGTGTGTGTCCCCCTGCCCCAATTCATATACTGAAGTCCTAACCCTTATGATCTCAGAATGTGACTGTATTTGGAGAATATAGGGCCTTCAAAGATGTTATCAAGTTAAAGTGAGGCCTGAGGATGGGTCCTAATTCAGACTGACATATCCTTATAGGATGAGAAAATTTGAACAGAAAGACAGACACCAGCGGGCCAACCATATGAAGAGGCAGCAAGTGAGAGGCCACTTGCAAGCCAAAGAGAGTGGCATCAGAAGAAACCAATCCTTCTGGCACCTTGATCTTGGACTTCCAGCCTCTAGTACTGTGAGAAAATAGGACTCAGTTGTTTAAGCCACCTAGCCAGTGGTATTCTGGCAGCGGTTCTCAACTTGTGGGTCGCGACTCCTTTGGTGGTCAAATGACCCTTTCACAGGGGTCGCCTAAGACCATCCTGCATACCAGATATTTACATTACGATTCATAACAGTAGCAACATTACAGTTATGAAGTAGCAACGAAAATAATTTTATGGTTGGGTCACAACAGGAGGAACTGTATTTAAAGGGCCAGAAGGTTGAGAACCACTGTGATACAGCAACATGATCAGACTAATATAGCTCCATAGAACAAAAATACAGGTGTCAGCTATCTTCCGTTTAGACATTTCCCTTCTAATTAGCTCAAAGAAATTTGTATTGAGGAAAATATAGCTCTTAATAAGCTCTTAAGACATGTGTCTTAGAAATGGTCAAAGTCATAGACCCAGATCCTATTGCCAGAAGTAATTTAACTCTGATTATTTAGGAAAAGGACTGAAAGCTTAGTTGGGTCTTGAAGAAAGTTCTCCTTGATGTCCAATCTTTAATTTTCAGTCCTTAGGCTTAAACAATTTTAGAACATTTTGGCATTTGAGGATTTATTAAATGCTAATTATCTATAATAATAAAAGCGTAATATGCTTATTAGACCGGAAGTCCTTTCAGACGACCTTCTGGACGGGGCCGAAGCAGAGGCAGTCATGGCAATGACGAGGGGCCAAGCCCCTTGCACGGATTTCGTGCATTGGGCCTCTAGTATGTCTAGTAAGTACTGTGCTTGGGGAAATAGAGGGATCTGAAATAGAATTTACACTTAGTGGAACTTATCCTTTTTTCTGAAGGGAACCAAAGTCCCAAATAACTGAGATTTGTGATCTTACCACATTGCTATGCTGGGTGCTCCTATGCATACTGGAAAGTAAGGCCTATTTTTAAATAGTATCTTTTATTTATTTTATCTTATTTATTTATTTATTTATTTATTTATTTGAATTTATTGGATGACTTTGGTTCACAAAACCATACATATTTCAAGTGTACAACTTAATAAAACATCATCTGAAGACAGCATTGTACACCCCTTGCCCCAAGCAAAGTCTCTTTTGGTCCCCATTCCTCGTCCATGCCCCCCTCCTTGCCCACCTCCATTCACCTTTCCCTCTGGCAATCACTGCACAGTTGTGTGTCTATGGGTTATGTGTATATGTTTTTTGGTAATCTCTTCACCTTCTTTCATCCACACCCCTCCCCTCTGACAGCAATAAATAGTATCTTTTAAAAAATATATTTTATTGATTTTCTACAGAGAGGAAGGGAGAGGGATAGAGAGTTAGAAAAATCAATCAGCTGCTTCCTACACACCCTTTACAGGGGATGTGCCCACAACCAAGGTACATACCCTTGACCAGAATCGAACCTGGGACCTTTCTTTCCGCAGGCCAACGCTCTATCCACTGAGCCAAACTAGTCAGGGCAATATAAATAGTATCTTTTATATATTTGTCACAACCCTTTATGACAGTGCCTTGATTAAAAACTTTACAAAATATAAAAACATATGCTATCATTTTTAAACTCAGAAGAGATATAATCAATCACACGTTCACACACACACACACACACTTACATAAACATTACCTCAGACACTGCCACTGGTTTACCCATTGAGGCATTTAATCCCTTTTAACATTGAAAAATATTTTCTTATATAGCTGATCTCAATCTCTAATGCAGCAGTTTATCTATTTCTTCCATTTAGGTCCACAGTACAAAGAGGGAACAGTTGGTCCCAATTCTTTTTATGTCAGTTTTTCACACACTGAAGGACTTAGTGGTGAAATAGGTCATGACTGTCAATAACAATAGCAGACTTGAATTTTATATAACCTTGACTCTTTTCACTCCCCTCACCTGGGAAATAGAGGGTGGGGATAACTGATGTTTGGCAGGATTTTTATACATTGCCTATAATCCTTTTTTCCAAGAAAAATTTGTCCTTATCAGATTTGTCCTAATTCTTTTGTAAAATCTCTAGGGGAGAAAAAACTAGAATAATCAATAAAATTGCTGTTTGTGATTGAAGAAAATTCATGAAAAAAAAAAAAAGATGACCAAGTCCCTTGGACTCTTCCTGTGCTATTCATGTTAAACACTTGCTAAACACATTTTTAACAAAAAATAGGTGCATCAAACATGTTAATATTTTGTTTTTTATAATGTAGTTCAGAAATCACTAAATTCTTAAATTCTCAAATTGTTAGCCTTTACATTAACAGTAAAAGGTCTGCTGGTGTTACAGAGTTATTGTTGGTGTGGGGTAAGCCCTGACACCATGGTAAAACTGGGTCTGGGAACCCCATTTAGCACTCTTTTCAAGTGCATGTTGAATGTTTACCAAGACATGTTGACTATAAACAAGTATCATTAAACTTCAAAGACTGATATCACAGAACAACTAGTCTTTGACCATAATAAAACTGAATTATGAATCACTAAATATTTGAAAATTAAAAAGTACACTTTAACCAATGAGTTAAGGAAGGAAATATAGGAAAAACATATTCTGAACTATAAATTATAATGAGCAACATATTAACATGTGTTTGATGCACCTAAAATAGTATTTAGACTTATTTTTTGTTGAAGTTTGCTTTAAATACTTATATTGGAAAGACTTATTATTATTTTAGTGAAAAAATAATACCAATATTAAACAAATGATTTCAAATAAAAGAGAGGAGAAAATATTTGCAAACTCATTTGATGAGTCCAACACAATCCTGACAGGAAACCTTACAAAGACATTACAAACAAATTACAGAGCAATAGCCCTCATAAACCTAGTGCAAAAATATTTAACAAAACATTAACAAATCAAATGCAATAACCTCTAAAAATGATAATGCATTGAAGCTGTGTTATACAGAGTTTTCCAGAGAAACGGAACCAATGGGATATATACAAAGGAAATGGCTCAGGTGGCAAATTCCAAGACCTGCAGGGTGAATAGTCAAGCTGGAAACTCAGGAGAGCTAATGGTTTAGTTAGTTCTAGGCCAAGTCAAAGGCCTGAGAACCAGAAGAGTGGAAGGTGTAGTTCCTTTTGGAAGGGCAGCAGGATAAGATTCAGGGAAAGCTGATGTTTCAGTTAAAATCTAAAGAAGGAAAAAAGCTACTCTCCCAGTGTGAAGGCAGTTAGACAGGAAGAATTCTTAGTGGAGGTTCAGCCTTTTTGTTTTATTCAAATCCACAACTGATTGGATGGGGCCCACTGCAATTAGGGAGTGCAATGCTCTTTACTCATTTTACAGATCTCAATGTTAAGCTTATGCAAAAACACCCTTATCGAAAGACCCAGAATACTATTTGATCAAATATCTAAGCACCCCATGTCCCAGTCAAGTTGGCACATAAAATTAACCAACACAATTCTACCTTGTGTCAATTCGGCACCCTCTTCATTCCCTGAAGCCACATTTGATCTCCAAATAACAGTAACAAGGTCACCCTTCCTCACGTTAGGGCAGTGCCTGCAAATGTGCAGAGTCATCTATAACATAGGCCCAAGTCTGTCAGTTGATCATGGGAAACTCTCCATGAGCCATAGGTGCAGACTGAGGAAGAGAAAATGATGTTGGAGTGGAGGCCATGGGTATTTTGGCCACCTTTTCATGTAACTTATTTGTGCTTTCAGAGCCTGCTGGATCTCCATGATATTAATATCACTTCCATTTGATGATGGAATACTTGTTGTGCACCAATTTTATGACTAGGTGGGTCAAATCAGGTCCAGTTTATGGTGGGCAGTGTAGGTTGCATTATAATTTGGTGATCTAGGTTTAAGAGTTTAATCCCTACGAAGTTCTCATAGCAGGCCAAAGAGCTGTTTCTCAAAAAGAGAATAGTTATCCACAAAGGATGGCAGGACTTTGCTCCAAAATCTTAAGAACCTACATTGTGATTCAACTATAGAGGCCTGACAAAGGCTCCAAAGAATACCTCTATCTGCCATAGACATGTTAAATCCCATTGGATCTGCCAGCTCATGTTTCAATTGGCAGATCAGCTGGACCTATTGCAAAACTTTCTCTTGATCTGGGCTCCACTCAGAACTAGCAATAACTCATTAAGTTGGTTGTAGTAACATTCACTTAAGGAATATGTTGCTTCCAAAATCCAAAAGGGCCCACAAGGCATTGCGATTTTTTTTGAGGGTGGGGGGTGTGGGAGGGACCATATGCCAAAAGTTATCCTTCATCTTAGAAGGGATATTTTGACATGCCCTAACCCCAAAAATTTCACGGAGGTATAATGCCCTTGAATTCCTGTTAGGTATATGTTCTATTCTCTGACATGCAAATATCTTACCACCAAGTCTAAGTTCATGGCTATGTTCTGCTCACTAAGTCAAATCAATACAATGATATCAATGCAATGGACCAGTGTGATACCTTGTGGAAGGGAAAAGCAGTCAAGATCCTATGAACTAAATTGTGACACAGAACTGGAGACTAGATATACCCTAGAGGTAGGACAGTGAATGTATATTGCTGGACTTGCCACCTGAAAGCAAACTGTTTCTGGTGGTTCTTATTTATAGGTATGAGGGGAAAAAAACATTTGTCAGATCATTAGCTGCATACCAGGTACCAGGTGATGTGTAAATTTGTTCAAAAACAGGAAATCACATCTGGTGCAGCAGCTGTAATTGGAGTCCCCATCTGATTAAGATTATGATAATTTACAGTTACTCTCCAAGAGGCATCTGTCTTCTGCACAGGCCAAGTAGGTGAGTTGAATGAGGATGTGGTGGGAACCACCACCCCTGCACTAATGGGAATACTAATCTCTGCAATCCTTCTAGAAGGTGAATATTGCTTTTGGTTTACTATTTTCCTAGGCAGAGGCAGTTCTGGTGACTTCCACTTGGACTTTCTCACCTACAGCACTCACCCAGTGGTTAGGGAACCAATGTGGAGATTTTTCCCAATTTATCAGTATACCTATTCCAAGTATGCATTTTGGAACTGGGAAAATAATTGCAGGAAGGGTTCAAGTACCCATTGGGCACATTGTGAAATGGACCTGAGCTAAAACTCCATTGACCATTTGACCTCCATAAGCCCTCACTCTAACTGGTAAATCACAGTGATGTTTTGATTCTCCTGAAATTAATGTCAGTTTAGAGCCAGTGTCCAGTAGTCCCTGAAAGGTCTGAATATTTCTTTTTACCCAATGTACAGTTACCCTGTTAAGAGGCTAGACATCCTTTCGGGGAAGACTGGGAGAAAGATTAATAGTATACATTTTTGGAAATGTATCTGTTTTTCCTGAAGAGAAACTGGTCTCCCCTTCCTTCAATGGCTGCTGGGTCTATAAAGTGACTCAAGTCTGAAAATTGCTTAGGAACCATGACTGTTTCCTATTTTTTTTAATATTTTTTTCAAATTTATTTTTAGAGAGAGAGGAAGGGAGAGGGAGAGAGAAACATTCATGCAAGAGCAAAACATTGATCAGCTGCTGCGCACACATTCCTTCCAGGGGATTGAGCCTGCAACCCTCATAGGATGACACTCAACCAGCCGAGTGACAATGGCCAGGGCCATGACTATTTCTTTTTATGATTCTTATTAAACTTTTGTTAACTTCACCTAGAATTTTTCTATTATACAGATCAAGTAAGAATTTAGTAGGCTTCTTATCTATTTCACTTCTAGGAACACCATGATCAACTAAGCGCTCAATAAGTCTGCATGAGTTAGACTATTCTGATTGCCACTTGGACTGTGCCATCCATTATGTGAGCACACCCACCTTGCCTTTAGTGTTTGAGTGCCACCAATTGGCCCCTGCCCCCCAGGATCCAATTACTCCCATTGCCTTTAGCTTTCCCAATTCAATAACTGTCCTCAGGCCTGGTCTACAGAGAAAAAAACAATCATAAAGCTAACCCTTCAGGGGTGCTGAGACCCCCCTCACAAATTATTTCTCATAGTTGTGGTGAAAGGTGTGTCTTTTAGACCCTCCCAGGGTAGATGAGTAGGTCTTAAATGACAAATCCATTTTAACATTTTAATCTCCCTAAGTCTTTGAATTTCTATCTCTACATTAAACAAGGCAGGTCTGGCATTTCTAACTCACTCACTGTGGCCACCTTTGCTTCATGTATCAGCCAAACAAACAAACAAAACTAACTCCTTGAGATGCAACATTAGATACATAATCTCTTCCTAATGAGCTCACATCAATAAATTCAGCCTGATCCAACTTTATGCTTCTTCTACCATTATCCCACATCCTTAGTATCGATTAACACGTGTTCCCTAATTTGCATCTGTTTAGATTAGAAAACTCAAGTAGTTCTTTTGGAGTGTAGAATACCTCTTCACAGGTGACACATTTACCTCACCTTTGAAGGTCTTCTGGGGCTTGACTCTAGTTAGGTCTAAAAGCAAAGAAGCGTGGTCTGGGTGTATCCTGAGTAGAATTCGCATTGTTTTGCATGGCCACTGTCTCAAGGGAGACCATTAATGTTTTCTCAGGTAACGGAGAGTTAGTCTCCTTAGAGTTGGAGGAGAAACCACTTCCACTGGCAAAGAAGACTCATCAGAATTTAGGGCTCATTGACTCAAGCTTCATTAGGGTTCCCCCATACTCCCCATTCCAACTTTCAGGATACTATTCCTTCCCAATTAATACCCTCACTTAAACAGTAGACACACCCTTGCATTATAATTCATCCAGGTACAGAATGAGATTTTGGGTTTGATTTTCATCAATTTCAGCCTTCAGCTATAGGAGATAAGGGTCACATAGAAGCTTTCAGGTAATTTGTGCAGCACTTGAGTTGGGAATTTGAATCCCTGAGAGCATTCTTATGTTTTCTCATTTTGTCCAACAACATTAGGAGTAACTAGACAATCTCATTATATTTGTTAGTTTGGCCAAAATGTTCGAAAGTATCATATATGCAGTTACTCAGATATTTGCTTCTTATAAGTGGGTGATTAGAAGTATTCAATGCTGGTATTTTGCATCACCCATGGGCTATCACTGCTTTCTTCACTATTGGAAATGGAATCATTAACATCTTTAAACCTAACCAGATTAGAGAGCCAATACCAGAAACCCCAGAACCAAGTTAGAAAGCTCATCCTTAATATTCCGTTCCTATAGAAACAGTCTCTGTACCAAGATTTCACTAATGAGTTCTATGAAACATTTAGTGAAAAATAATACCCATCTTAAATTATTTCAGATAACAGAGAAGGATAAAATATTCCCAAACTAATCTGATGAGACAGCACAATCCTGATAGAAAAACCTTACAAAGACATTACAAAACAAGTGTAGAGTAATAGCCCTTATAAACGTAGTACAAAAAATCCTTAATAAAATATTAGCAAAGCAAATGTAGTAACTTCTAAAACTGATAATGCACCATGACCAAATGATATTTACCTGAGTAATTTAACATTGTCTTAACATTTAAAAATCAATCAATGAAGTCCATTATAGCGTAAAATAAAGGAGAAAAACCTGTGATGTGTTGAATATCAGTATTTTGATATAAAAGGGCAGATATGACCAAATGTAAAACCCATTTATGGTATAGAAAAAGGAAATCTGTTAGCAAGCTTAAAACAAAAGGGAACTTCCTCATTTTGATAAATGGAACCTATGAAAAATCTATAATTTACATCTACCTAATATTCTCCCTAAGATTGGGATTTATACATGGCTATCTGCTTTGACCAATTCTATTCAATATTTTATTGGAGGACTTGGACATTGCAATAAGTGAAAAAGAAATAAAATGCATGTGGATTGGAATGAAATAAGTTAAACAATTTTTATTCAGAGACAATATGATAGTTTTTTGTGGGGAAAAAAAACCCCTAAAGAGTTAACAATAAAAAAGGCTTCTCAAACTAAGTGAGGTTCACAAGACCTGAGGTTATAAGATCAATGTACAAAAATCAATTCTGTTTTTATATACTAGGAGCAAATGATTTTAAAAATTTTAATTCCTTTTACATTTGTATAAAAATATTCATAAAGTACATAGTGATATATTTTTTAAAGTCATGAAAAAGCTCCAGTTCAAAGACCACTGAACATTGCTGAAACAAATGGAAAGGCATATTCATAGTATAAAAACCCCAATGTTTTAAACATTTCCATTTCTCAAAAATTAATCTATAACTCAGTAGACCTCAAGATTTACCATAAATTATATTAATCAAGACAACATGGTGTTGTCATAAAGACAGACAAATAGACCAATGGAATAAAATAGAGACTCCAAGTAAACCTATGTTAATAAAGAAAATTGGGTTTCAACAAAAGTGCCAAATCAATTCAATAAGGAAAGAATAATCTTCTCAACAAGTGACACTGGGTAACTGAATATCCATATGGGAACAAAAATATTCAGCCCACCCCCTTCTCATGTTATACACAAAAATATTTTGAATGGATCATAGACATAAATATAAAACTAAATCTACAAATATTTTAGAAGACTATATATAATAATCATTATTTAAAACATTAAGAACATGAATGGGCAAGTCATAGTGTAAAAGTATTCAAAAATTTATATTCACAAATCATATTTGACAAAAGATATATCTGTATCCATAATATATTTAGAATCCCCATGATTCAATAATAAAACAAAAGTTAACCCAATAAAAATATGGGCAAAACATGTGAACAGACACATCACAAATTAAGTTACACAAGTGGTCAATAGGGACATGAAAATGTACTCAGCATAAATAATTGTCAGGGAAATGCAAATTAAAACAATTTATTATAAATATCAAATAAGATGGATAAAATATAAAAACTAACAACATTGAAAGTGTATGAACCTGGAGCAACAGGAACTCTCAGACATTGCTGGTAGGATTGTAAAATGGTGTAACCATTTCAAAAGAAGATTTGTCAGTTTCTTTCTCTTTTTTTAAATATATTTTATTGATTCTTTACAGAGAGGAAGGGAGAGGGACAGAGAGCCAGAAACATCGATCAGCTGCCTCCCGCACACCCCCCACTGGGGATGTGCCCGCAACCAGGGTACATGCCCTTGACCGGAATCGAACCTGGGACCCTTCAGTCCGCAGGCGGGCGCCCTATCCATTGAGTCAAACTGGTCATGGCTTGGCAGTTTCTTTTAAATTGCCTACACTTTGATCCAGCATTTCCACTCCTCTGTATTTATCTAAGAAAAATGAAAACACAGTCTACACAAAGACTTGGACTAAAATATTCATAACAGCTTTAATCACAATAGCCCAAACCTGGAAACAGTCCAAATGTACATCTGCAGAAAAATGGATAAACAAGCAATTGTATAGCTATAAAATAGAATACTACTTAACAACAAGAATGAACGAATTGTTGGTTCACTAAACAACACAAACAACTCACAAATAACGTGAAGAGTGAAAGAAGACAGACACAAACAGTACTTGCTGAATGATTCTGTTTATGTTGAGTTTTAAAACAGGCAAGCTTCTAAAGTGAGGAGAAAATCAGAATATTGTTCTCCTGGGTTGGGGTGAAGGGAGTATAACTGGAATAGGACACAACAAACTTTCTGGGGAGACAAGAATGCCCCATATTATGATAGGAGTGTGGATTGTAGATTACTCAGTTGTATACATTTTTAGAAGTATACAGCTAATAATTCCGTATTTTGGTATATGAAATTTACCTCAATAAAAACAAAATTAGAATACTACTATTATTACTACTATGAGTCAAGTAGTAGATAGAAAATGGATGAAAGTATAGAGAAATAAGATTGGCAAAATGTTTGTAATTGTAGAAGCTAGAAGCCCATGGGTTTCAGTATACTATTTTATATAATTTTTAAGTTTTAAATTTCTTATAATAAAAAAAGTAAAAAATAATTTGATATGCAATACAAACAATAATATTGTAATGGGGTTATCCAGTAATAATTTAAGACCAATATGCTCAATTAATATTTGACAAAGGAGGCAAGAACATACAATGGAGTCAAAAGTCTCTTCAATAAATGGTGTTGGGAAAATTGGACAGATACATGCAAAAAAATGAAACTAGACCACCAACTTACACCATACACAAGAATAAACTCAAAATGGATAAAAGATTTACATGTAAGATGGGAAACCATAAAAATACTAGAGGAATCCAAAGGCAACAAAATCTCAGACATATGCCTAAGCAATTTCTTCATGGATACTGCTCCTAGGGCATTGGAAACTAAAGAGAAAATAAACAAATGGGACTACATCAAAATAAAAAGCTTCTGTACAGCAAAAGAAACCATCAACAAAACAACAAGAAAGCCCACTGCATGGGAGAACATATTTGCCAATGTTATCACCGATAAGGGTTTAATCTCCAACATTTACAGGGAACTCATACAACTTAACAAAAGGAAGATAAACAATCCAATCAAAAAATGGGCAAAGGATCTAAATAGATACTTTTCAAAAGAGGACATTCAGAAAGCCAAGAGACATATGAAAACATGCTCAAAGTCACTAATCATCCGAGAGATGCAAATCAAAACAACAATGAGGTATCATCTCACACCTGTCAGAATGGCTATCATCAACAAATCAAGAAACAAAAAGTGCTGGAGAGGATGCAGAGAAAAGGGAACACTCGTGCACTGCTGGTGGAATGCAGACTGGTGCAGCCACTATGGAAGAGAGTATGGAGTTTCCTCAAAAAGTTAAAAATGGAACTCCCATTTGACCCAGTGATCCCACTTCTAGGAATATATCCCAAGAAACCAGAAACACCAATCAGAAAGGATATATGCATCCCTATGTTCATAGCAGCACAATTCACCATAGCTAAGATCTGGAAATAGCCTAAGTGCCCATCAGCAGATGAATGGATTAGAGAACTGTGGTACATCTACATGATGGAATACTATGCTGCTGTAAAAAAGAAGGAATTCTTACCATTTGCAACAGCATGTATGGAACTGGAGAGCATTATGCTAAGTGAAATAAGCCAATCAATGAAAGAAAAATACCACATGATCTCACTCATTTATAGATAATAAAGACCATTATAAACTGATGAACAAAAATAGATACAGAGGCAGAGCAACATCGAACAGACTGTCAAACTACAGCGGGAAGGCCAGGGAGGGTTGAGGGGTGGGAGGGGGAAGTAAGAGATCAACCGAAGGACTGTATGCATGCATATAAGCATAAACAATAGTCACAAGACACTGGAGGGTAGGGGAGACTGGGGGAATGTCAAGGGGGAAAAAAAAGAGAGAGATGTAATACTCTTTGTAATACTTTAAGCAATAAAAAAAGACTGAAATCCTTATATTTTTAAATCTAAAACAATAAATCTAATTGCTCATGTGTACAAATAAAATATTTTTAAAAACTAAATAATCACTTAAAATAAAACGATAATAAGAAGACAAACAGCCCAATTAAATAGTGGCAAACATTTTTGGACACTTCACTTAAATATACAAATGGCCAATAAGCATACGAAAGGATACTTAACGTCATTGGCCATAAGGAAAATGCAAATTAAAACCACAATGAAATGTCACTGCACACCCATTAAAATAGCTAAAATGGAAAAGATCGACAATACTAAATCCTGACAAGGATGTGGAACAACTGGTGGGAGTGCAAAGTTAAACATTTACTTTTCAAACTTCCTGGTGATTTCACTCCTAGATATTGAAATAAGAAAAATGAAAACATATGCCCACATAAGGACTTGTAAAGGAATGTTTATAGTAATTTTATTCATAATAAAAACTGGGAACAACCCAAATATTTATCAACTGGAGGATGAATAAACAAATTTTGGAATACCTACACAGTGGAATGCATTTCAGCAATAAAAAGGAAGAAACTACTGATACGCACTTCAAGGCTGAAACTCAATAGCATTGTGTTAAGGGAGCCAGAAACAAAATATTACACATTCTAAAGTTCCATTCATAATAAATTCCATAAAAGAAAAATAATGTGATGAAAAGCAAATTAATGGTTGCCAAGGTTCATTGGGTGGGAGAAAGAAATTGACTGCCAATGGCCATGTGATGAAAAAAAAATACTTCATGCAGTGATTGTAGTAGCAATACTATAGCTGTATACATTTGACAAAACTCATAAAGTCAAACACTTTAAAAGGACAGATTTTGCAAATTAAAAAAATGTATTGAGAATGTGTTTTTACATACTCAGAATCTATCTTTCATGGAAAGTTTAATTTTCTTCCTAATATGTACTAATTTACTTCCTAATATGTACTTGTCATTTTGTTTCTGAAAAATGACAAGTATGATCACAGAAACTGTTGTGGTAAAAAACCATTAAACATGAACATATAGAATGGCAACCAGGCTTATACTTTGGCAAAGGCACTTAAAAACGCAGGAAACACTAAGATTTACTTCGACCCAGTTCTATGGCTTGCCATAGTAAAATGTCCTCCTACTGAAATTGCTAATGCGTTCTGTGACTTTTAATACATATTTATCAAATCAGTTTCAGTAAAGGCCAACTTCTTATATGATACTAGAGGCCCAGTGCACAAAAATTTGTGCACTCAGGGGTAGGGGGCCCCTCAGCCCGGCCTGTGCCCTCTCGCAGTCTGGGACTCCTCGGGGGTGAACACTTGCTGGCTTAGGCCTACTCCCCAGGGCATTGGGCCTAAGATGGCAATCAGACATCCCTCTGACAGCCCGGCAGCCCTTGGGGGATGCCCACTTGCCAGCAGGGAGCAGACCTAAGCTGCAGTCGGACATCCTTAGCGCTGCTGAGGAGGCAGGAGAGGCTCCCACCACCACCACTGTACTGGCAGCCATCAGCCTGGCTTGTGGCTGAGCAGAGCTCCCCCTGTGGGAGCGCCCTGACCACCAGAGGGCAGCTCCTGCATTGAGCATCTACCCCCTGGTGGTCAGTGTGTGTCATAGTGACCAGTCATTCCCAGTCTTTCTGCTGTTAGGGTCAGTTTGCATATTACCCTTTTACTATATAGGATAGAAGCCTGGTGGACAAGTGGGGGCCAGCTGGTTTGCCCTGAAGGGTGTTCTGGATCAGGGTGGGGGTCCTGCTTTGGTGCCTGGCCAGCCTGGGTGAGGGGCTGATGGCTGTTTGCAGCTGGTCACACCCCCTTCAGGGTGGGGGTTCCCACTGGGGTGCCTGGCCAGTCTGAGTGAGGGGCTGAGGGCTGTTTTCAGGCTGGCGGGCGACTGAAGCTCCCAATCTCTCCTTTTTTTTCTTTTTTTCTTTTATTCTGGGATTTATTTACCTTCTATGGCTGTCACTGGAGCTGAGAGCCAGCTTTAGCTCTGAGGCCAGCTCCAGCTTGAGGCCTCGGCTGCTGAAAGCAGGAATCTAGGGTTTGTTTGGGTTCTATAATTGCAACATGGTTTCAGCCCTGCTCACTCCAGCTCTGACGGCTGAAAGCAGGTATCTGGGCTTTGTTTAGCTTCTATAATTGCAACATTGTTTCTCAGAGTGCAGCTCAGAGGCCAGCAAGGCAGGCAGGGAACCTTAGCTTCCTCCATCACTGGAGCAAGCAAGCCTCCTGTTTGCTTCAGCTGCCTGGCTGCCGGCCATCATCTTGGTTGGCAGTTAATTTGCATATCGCCCTGATTAGCCAATGGGAAGCGTGTCGGAGGTACGGTTAATTACAATGTTTGTCTATTATTAGATAGGATTCTACTTGCTGACTTTACCTTATGGGCACAAAGTGCTTCTCTAAGAAGTTGTTTCATAGTGTGATTTCAGTCTCTGTTTCTTTTTGAGTGAGAGAAGAAGATAGAGCTCAGTTGTTGATATTTGAATGAGTAAAAATGGGGTACAGAAAATAACTTGTTTTGTCATTTGACTAGTGGTAGTATCAACCTACCCATGAAGCTTTTTTTGATCACTGTTTTAAGGATGAAAAAATTCAAAAAGTATCTTAGTAGTATCCCTGGAAATTCAGAAAGTGAATAATCTGCCTGACATCTTTAAACTCCTAGCTGCCAATTTTGGTACCAGAGGTCACAGAATGCACATGAGACAATGGGCATTCTTAGTTTCCCTAATATCATTTAGGGAAAGTAGGTAATCCCAAGCTTTCTGATAGTTTCCTAACAGTATTTTACAGCCAAGTAGGATAGTTTGGCAGTAGCACAGGAAATATCTAAGCAAGAGGATCTAGGTTGTGCCTGCTGCCAAACTCAATGCCAAAAGTCACTCTTTTGGGGCTCCTTCTCAGAGCTGTGTCCTAGCAACAGACATTTCTAGAAACAAGAATGAGTAGTGAGTGTGTGTGTGTGGGGGGGGGGCGGGGGGGGGGGCGGTGTTGTTGAGGGGAGGGAAATAAATATCAGAGAGATAGTATCTTCATGCTTTCTATGTAGTAATCAGGCAGATACATCAACTAAATTTATTAATTCTGATTCTTGGCCATATGTCAGAATTGTGGTGGGAAATTTCTCACTTTCCTTTTGAATCCCAGTATTCTTTTCACTGCACCATTCTGACTCCAGCTGAGGGAAGTGCTGTGTTGAGAATGGATTGGCCAGGGAAAGGATAGCCCAGGGCAAGAAGACCTCCTAGCTTTTGCAATAAACCAGGATAAACCAAGCAAATGGAGGTTATTATGTGATTATTCAGATGTGAAAAGTTGAAGATACAAGAAAAAGAGGCAGAATAGATAAATGCCCATCAGCAAATGAATGGATTAAAAAACTGTGATGCATCTACACAATGGAATACTACACTGCTGTAAAAAAGAAGGAATTCCTACCATTTGCAACAGCATGGATGGACCTGGAGAGTATTATGCTAAGCAAAATAAGCCAGTCGGAGAAAGATGAATATCACTGATCTCACTCATTTGTGGAATACAATGAACAACATAAACTGATAAATAAAAATAGGTCCAGAGACAGAGAAGCATTGGACAGACCATCAAACCTCAGAGGGAAGTGGGAGAGGGTGGGGGAGGGGGTAGAGATCAACCAAAGGGCTTGTATGCATGTGTATAAGCCTAACCAATGGACACATACACTAGGGGGGTGAGGGCATGTGCTGGGGGATGGAGGTGGGGGGTAGAGGTCAATGGGGGGAAAAGGAGACATATATAATACCTTAATCAATAAAGAATAAAAAAAAGAGGCAGAATAGAAAGATCTTGCTAACCAGGTGTGAGAATTAAGTAGATAATTCTTGCTTGAGTAACTGGGTGGAGAGTAGCAGCATTCATAAATCTAGAAAAACAGAAACAGTTGCTAGCTAGGTTGGGGGTAATTGGGAAATATAGCCATATAAGGGATGCACTCATAATACAGAATTAATTAAGTGAAGCTAGTTAGTAAAGGCCATATACTAAGATTTAATATTAATGAGGAGCAAGATGAAGACTGTAGACAGAAACAAAGTACTTTGATAAATTACTGATATAATAGTACATCATTTCCAAATAAAAGTTAGATGCTTAATCAATGCCAGAGAAAATAGAAATTCACCTTTCACCTGTTCTGGAACCAAAGAAGTATAGGTAGAAAAGCCCCCAAATATCATTTAACCCAATCTCACGGGAGTCTTTGATCTTCTTGAAACAACCCATTTAAGTGCTGCCCCACATACTAGTATTTTTAAGTATCTCTGAGCCCATTGCCCCACTGGAAGCCACTCATTCCATCTTTGGACAACTCTATCTAATGCAGAGTGTTTTCTTAGGCCCTGAAATTTCCATTCATTGGTCTTAGTTCTGCCACTGGGACCAAGCAAAACATGTCCAACATCTCTTTCACAGCCTTGAATTACCATTGCAAATCTGGAATGAATTCCCAATTTTGTATTTCTATGCAACATAAAAATATAATATGACAATCAAAACCTTTTTGAACTGGATGTGAATAAGAGTTTAATTTCCTTTTTATTCACCAAATTATAGAAATTACAGTTTAGCTTAAAGTATGATTCAGGTTGTTTTTAACTAAAGCTACTCTTTTTTAAAAGTATCACACCACCTCGCCTCTTTTCTTTAGTCTGACATCAATCACCACAGTCTAATTGCTCTTGTTCTTACTTCTTGGTATGTGCGATGTGGGTGGTCAGTTTGTATGACATCTGGTATTACATGCTTGCGGGGTTCCCAATTTTATACAAATAGCTTGGTGTATTGCACTGTAACATGCTGTCAGCTAAGGCACGTTGGGGAGTGGAGTGGCTGTTGGTATGGTGTGAACTAAAGCCACTTCTGCTTGCAGGCAAAAGTGTGGTAAATCAGGTTTTAAAATATAACAACTATAAAACAATGAATTCATTGGACTAGACCTAATTTTTTAACTTGGCCTAGAAAGTTATTATATAACCTTCACTAAATGAGTTAATTTTACTGAGCCCTAGGATCTTCATTTATAAAATGGGAATAAAAATGGGAATAATATTGATTTTGCAGGCCTGTTGTGATAATTAAATGAGGTACTTTAGCAGACTTCATCTAATAAAACACTTGGCTATTGCTTCTCCTGTTTCAAAGTTAATGCAGAGTCAGAAACTTTATCTCTTAGCTCTTGATAGATTCCCCAGCCCATCCCTCTCTGCCCACCTCTCCCCAATATTGCTGCTCAGGATACTCTCAGTCCCACATTAAGGCCAGGCAGCATTTTCTGCTCTGAGCTCTTACCTTATCGAATCAGATGATTCTGAAGTGGGAACTCCTTGACAGTGGCGAAAGCATCAGATGTGAACCAGGCTGCCTTATTCTCATTCCTCAGAAGAATAAAGGTGCAGTAATGCACAGACAGATGAAGAACTGGATCGCAGTTTTCGTTTCTGTTTGGTATGACTCTGAGTAACTGAGGCTGTTTTGTCTCTGAAAGTCCCCTCGGTGGTCTCCTTGGGATGGCTTGGGATTAAAGGGCCTGATGCTATTGACCAGGGAACCAACGGGAAGAATACTGATCATGTGCCAAGAACTGTGCCAGGTCTGGGCCTCAAAACTACTCATTGAGATGTTCATGCACTCATTAATTTATTACATCAAAAACTATTGCAAGTCACCTCTGAGCCCAGTTGTGTGTGCCAGTCTCAAAGAAAAAGTGATAATATAGTAAAAAGTAAAGTAAAATGAATAAATATAGAGAAATTATATGGAAATTATACTCTCTGGGGTTGGAAAATTTTGGAAGAAATGATGTAGGAACTGAGGTTTAAAAGAGAATAAACTTTCAAAGGGAAGAAGAATTCAGGCATGGGAAACATACATACAAAAATAAAGTCTAACCTAGCATACCTTGTTACAGAAATGTCCATATGTTGATATTACAGAAGTTTGACATACAAAAAGGGATTGTGAAAATAGTTTAAGCTAGAAAAGGGGTATTGTGCAAAATAAGACCAAAAATATAGAATTTAATCTAAAATTATGCTGCTAACCAAGAAAGAAAGGAGGGAATATTCATTAGCTCATGGCTGGGCTGCTGTCATATTAAAATTCCCTTGCATATCAAAATAACAGCCGATCAGGTCAAAATGTAGAGACTTTCAGTTTTAAGAACTTATAAGTGCTTATTTAAGTACTAGGGATAAAGTGCGCAGCATGGTGACTATAGTTAGCATTGTTATATAAACCCTGTTAAGAGAGTAAATCCTAAAAATTCTCACCACAAGGAGAATAAATTTTATTTTTTTCTTTTACTTTTTATTGTGTTCATATGAGATGATGCATGTTAACTAAAGTTATTGTGGTAATCATTTCACAATGTGTATAAGTCAAACCATTATGCTGTACACACACCTTAAATGTATACAGTGATGTATGCCAACTATATCGCAGTAAAACTGGGAAAGAAAAAAAATTATTTTATGTAAGAGTACAACCAAAGATCCATTTGAGAACTGAGTTTTGTCAGCAGTGGAGTAAAGATTTTGTGATACACAGGTGATGGGGGTATAATTTGTGATGAGGGGGCAGAGGGATTCTTGGGAAAAATAGAGGAGATAAATCTTATGCAAAGCCCCGACCCCTAGAAGGCTATTTGTGAAGGGCAGTGACAATTTAGACTTCAGAGGGCACAGAACTTTTCTGGTAAACATTAATATATTCTCATTTTGCTGAAAACACATACTCTTCTAAGTAACAACAAGTTATGTAAGATGAAGTTCTGATTCATATAGGGGAGTTGACATTTATTTTTTTTACCCGGAACCTGGACTTGTGTGTTCTACACATTTTGCAGGGTTGGAGAAGAATTTTAAGCATGTGGAGTCATGATCAGATTTGCATTTTATAAATGTTACCTTGATCACAATGTAGAAGATGAATTGGTGGGGGATGAGGCTGGAGACAGATAAATTAGTTAGGAGGCTATTGCAATATTCCTGGGGAGAGATAATTAGGAATTAAACTAAGAAGAGCCACTGGGAATACAAAGGAGATGATGAGGTTATCTAATAAAACTGGCAGAAAATAGCAAACAGAATGGAGACAATTTAGATGTATTTTCTTTAAAGTTGGAATAAGCCATGGGTATCTGCTATCATGCCACTTTTCAATATAGCACAGAGATTCTTGTCAATTCAATAATTTTAGAAAAAGCAATAAGATGTGTATAGATTGGAAGGATGAGACAATATGTGATTATTTATAGGTATAGAAGCATATGCAAGCGTGCATGCGTACACACACACACACACACACACTCACAAGAAAATCCATAAACAAACTATTAAAACTAGAGTACATTTATATGCTGGATACATCACATTAAAAATCAAAATGCAAAAGATCAACAAATCGCATAAAAACATTTGTGCCAAAGATTATACATCTACTGAGATTTACTCCTCACACAGCTTTCTCCCTTTTCCCCTTCACATCAGTCAACCTCTCTGCCCTGTTAATGGCACTTATAATCCAGACCCAGGAACTGCACTATCCATGTGGTTTCCCTACACTTTAGTCACACTTCAGCAAAATGTTCTTTATTAAACCTTCCTGTTAGGGCCCTGACAAATATCCCTTCTCAAGATTCATATTAGCCACCACAGAAATTCTACCTTTCTTGTCTGTCATTGGTCCAAAAATATTTGTTGACATGTGACCCATTTTTGGCCAATTAAGTGGGACAGAGAAAGACAAATATCACACAATCTCACTTATATGTGGAATCTAATGAACAAAATAAACTGAAGAACAAAATAGATCAAGACATTGAAGCATGCAGCAGATTGACAAATTTTAGTGGGCCAGGCTGGGGGGCGGGCAAGAAGAGATTAACCAAAGAATTTATATGCGTAACTCATGGACACACAATAATGCTGTGAAGTCCTGGGGAGGGGGTGGAAGTGAGGTGGATGAAGTCAATGGGGGGGGAAAAAGAGGACATCTGTAATACTTTCAACAAAGATAAATTTAAAAAAAAACTAGGAGATAATTTAGGATGAATTAAACCTGTGGATCAAGATTGAGAAATTAAAACTGCAAAAGAAAACAGATTGATTATCTGTTTGAACAATTAGACTATTTTTGAGTAGCTGATTGATTTTAAACAAGTCTACCTCATGTATTTGAACATTATACCTAGGGCTTGAAGTGGTGTGGGATCCAAATTTCTACTCATGTATTCTCTCTTCATCTCCCTACCCCTCCTCTCTCTCTCTCTCTCTCTCTCTCTCTCTCTCTCTCTCTCTCTCTCTCTCTTTATTTCCCTCACCCTCTCCCCCGCCCCCTCCTGCCCCTATCCCTGGCTGCTGCTTGAGTTGTAAGTGACTCTACTAAACTTCACACTACTAAACTACTAAACTACAGTGGAAAAAAGCAGGAGTGCTGACCAGAGCCAGAGCACTTGGGCAGGTGCTCCTACCTCTGATGACATTTCTGGCCAGGGGTCCTTTCACTCACACCTCAAATCTCTATGTTGCAGCAGGGCAAGGAGGCGGGCCTTGGAGAGAAGCACAGTACAACAGGGCTTTTCTTGGGGAGAATACTCAGAAGAGGGTGTAAAAATGTACCCTCAAAGGGAAGACTAACTCCTTCCTTCCTTCTTTCCTTCCTTCCTTCCTTCCTTCCTTCCTTCCTTCCTTCCTTCCTTCCTTCCTTCCTTCTTTCCTTCCTTCCTTCCTTCTTTCCTCCCTCCCTCCCTCCCTCCTCCATCTCTTCCTTTTATCCATTGTTCCCTTTTTTAAAAAATTACTCATGCCTTTATAATAGTCTCAGATATTCAGAAAATAATCTAGCTTTCCTAATTTATTCTGTACTTCTTGGTGTCTGTCTCCTCTCTTGTATTTCTTTCTATTTCATATCGATGTGATTCCTATCCTGCTTGATTTCAGTGATGAGTCTCCGGCACTCAGGTTAATTTTCCCTTTATTTTAATCATTTCTGTTTTCTCACCTTGACCTTTTCTTCATTTCTAATTGGCAGCCCCTCACTGCTGTGAGAAAATTAAGTCACCTCCATCTATTTCAAAGGACCAAAGTGTGCATTGCTCAGTTACAAATTATCCATCTCATTTCCTTCCATAACAGAGGCCCATCAAGATAAGTTAAAAGGAGCAAGAAACGGATGACCTATTTGTCCATGTTCGTTCAAAATTTAGCAGACAGCGACAGCACACTTACCTCATTTCCTAAGGGTCTGAGGTATTCCACAGAAGTGATTTTTAAAGAGAATAGGAACTTTCTGCTTCTAAAGTTCCCATATACAAAAGAAATAACTTTTTCTTTTAAAGGTAATCTTCATGAAGACTGACCGTTGTGTAATGCCCTTGCTAAATAGCAGCCTCAATGTGAAATGCAGCTGGAAAAGGAACACAGTGCAGTGAGCACTCTGGCCAACTGAGTTATTTTCTTAGCTCTGACAGCCTCCACGGGTGAGGCTGTGCAGCTTTGGGCAGTTACTTAACTTCTCTGAGACAAAGTGTTTTAAATGAGAGCTTTAACTCAATGATGCATTTATCAGATATTTTATAGCTCTGATATTCTGTAATTCACTTTTAACTTCTTTGTTTAAATGGTTCATAGTTATTATGAACCTCGGCTACTATTACAGTGGTGCATTTAGGTATAGAGTTTATGGGATACGTAACACTTTTCAATAAAGGGATAAATGAATACATGTTCCTCCATAATATAAAACTAGCATGCTACCATTTGCTAAATACTTGTATTCATCTTGGTATTTTTTTATCTTCTCATTCAGCAATAACTTGTATTTTTATGTGATTCTCAACCCACGTGTAATACCTCTTTCCTCCATTTTCTAATTTGAGGTTTTTAGCCTTTGGTGAGTTGGGAAATCAAAAATCACTATACATACTTACTAAAAGTTTAGGGTAAGTGTCTATGAATTCTGGATAAGGAACTTCTTATCTTATGCAACATGCTTTGTATCATTCATTTGGTACCACTTTTGCTAATTTATTTGTTCTTAAAATATTTCAGATACTCGAAGTTGTCAAATAAGTATAATGTCATCATATTAAAAAATTGCAACATTCCTGTAAGTAAGCAGACTAATACAACTGGAATGGTTTCATTTTAAATAGAAGCTAGAACTAAATTCCAAAAATATTCAAAGATTCAAAGAATATATATATATATATATATATAATATTATATTATATTAATAAATAAACATCATAGTCACAAAATGTCATGTTTGTCAATAAGAAAATAAATCCTAACCCCCGGGTGGTACAGTGAGAAGAACATATCAATAGGTTTATGAATCTGACACGACTCTGGTGGATCCCAGGCATAGGCTTGCAAAGGGGATTGAATATCCTGGGCAATTACTGGGATGCTTGGTTTCCCTATAATACAGGTCAGCATCTCAAGGCAAGGAACAGGGTGGAGAAGGGTATAAGGTGGATCTAGAGGGGCAAACAGAAGGTATCCAACACACATGGTCTTGCTAATGCTTTCATATGTTTTCCTAATTGCCATTAATTTTCCCAGTTTTCCCAAATTTTCTTTTCAGTTGTACAAAATCTGCTAATAATTATTTCCATTGAATTTTTTTCCATGGACACATTTTTCTTTTATAAAATTCTACTTAATTATTTCTTAAACTGACTGTTTTTTGTTTGTTCTCATGGTTCCATATGACCTCAGATTGACTTCCTCAAGAAACAGACAGTATGGTGATTACCAGGGGGAAAGGGGATGGAAGGAGGTAGAAGAGGGTAGAGGGGAGATAAATGGTAATGGAAGGAGACTAGAATTGGGGTGGTAAACACACAATACAATATACAGATGATGGATCATAGAATTATACACCTGAAACCTATATAATGTTATTATCCAATGTCTCCCCAATAAATTAAAAAATATAGGTGAGCAAACCTATATGCTTTTATGTTGTGCTTGGGTCATCTGTGAAAGGGAGAGGGACAAAGTTTTGTCTTTCTAGAAAGTATTTATATTTTCATGTGCCTGTGACATGTTTTAAATTTATTTTACATTAATTTTAACTCGGATATTCCTGTTTCATATGGTTAGTACACGTTTGAACTCCAAACGCATGTGAGGTTCAGATCCAGGATATCAAATTCTTGAGAAAGTCTTGGATGTTGTCGTTCTTTTTCCTCCAGACAGAGCCAAGTAGAGAAAAATAAGCCTCCTTATTGTCCCCTTATGCTGGACTGTTTCTAGTCTTCACCTTTTCTAGCTGATGTGAACATTATTGGTGGGTCCTAGCTTTACATCACTTTCTCACAAAGGCTCATGGTCTCAACTCCTATTTTTTAGGAAAATCAAATTGCAAGTTTAGGTAAACTTCATATCAGTAATTAATGCCACCTTCTATAACAAATGACCTCAACATCTTAGAGGTTTAACAAAGTACAAGTTTATTGTTCATGTAATCCAAAATCTATTGAGCACCTCTCTTGGGAGCTCTTCAATAGGCAGTGATTTGGGGATTCAGATATTTTCCATCACATAGTTTCCTTAGTTGCCTTTTCTCCCATACACATTGTTGGTGAGAGAGAGCTTATAAGAGACTGAATAGCATATATTTAGGGGCAATCACTCCCACCCACAGTCTATTGTTCAGAACTCAGTCATGCAGTCAACCTGACTACAAGGGAGGATGGGAAAGATAGAAGAACAAGTGACTATTGATGTTCACTAATAGTCTTTGTCATATCCTGGACGCAAACCTTGATAGGGTAATCCCAGCATTACTCATTGGTTGCATGCTCTAGTTTCGAGTCCCCTGTTTTCTTTTTGGTTTTGTGAGCTCAGCTAAGAATTTTAATGGCTGTTAGATTGTATTTTTAGGTGCTTTGTTCTTGAAAGGCTTTCAGGTTGTCTGATTCACCTTATTGCAGAGAAAAGAAGTCTAAATTTACTAATCAAAATGCAGTTGTCTACACAGGATATCATTTAAACTACTAGTATAACTGAAAATTTTCAGCATCTAACATAGTACCCAACAAATAGGAGGTGATCAATACATATTGGATACATGGGAAAATAATAAACCTGGAACTCTGCAGAAATCTATATGCAGATCAAAAGTCTTGAGTTGAAAAACCCTACAAAGGAGTGTTTCTGAACTCCAGTAGAAATCTCTTGCACATATTGCAAATAGGGAAATCCCTTCCCTCATCCTATGAAAGGTAGGCCTTGGCTCCATAATGTCATCAGTGCTAGAGAGATCTTTTCTTTCATGTTCATAGTTTCATAAAATGATAATTATGAGTGCAGGGGCTCTGTGTTATTCATCTTGCCTAGCATCATAGGAATATAGATTTAGTGCGTATGTATCTTTAGTTCTTCTTCTGGATTTGCCCTGTATTTATGCTTCTGTATTTTCAGTTCTTCTTCTGGATTTTCCCTGTATTTTACGGTTAAAGCGTATAGATCTTGGTGCTCTATGTTGACTGAAAGAAGCTAGGGATTCGCTTCTCATTTGCCAATATTTGTTTCATCAGGCAAATGCCATATTTTATGATTAGTCTATCCCAGTATTTTATTGCATCTAGAGATTTACACAGGGTGCAAGTTTTGGGGTCCATAAGGGCCAGACACAGAGGCCCACTTTGCACACTTGCTCCACTGTTGCATTGCAGACTTGCACAGCCAGTATTTTTGTTCCCTGGAGAACCAGGTTGGATGACAGCACCCGGAGAGCACTTTTGTCTTTCTTTTAGTTTCCTTTCCTGGTGTCATGACAGATGAGTGCACGTTCCCTTTGCTGTTGGCAGGTGTCATTAACCACATTCAACTATGTTTTCCCTGTAATTTACTACTTCTGTTCTTCTCGAAGTAAATGTCACTCATGGTTTCTCATGGCTCCCATTGGTCTAAAGTGTATGAAATGTAAGCCTGAGTCCTAAATTGATGGCCAATCTGAGGTTATTGCAAGCAGGAGATCAAGGGGACCATGACATAGAACTGGGGGCAAAGCTTGGGAATAACTTTGGACAAGTCTATTAACCTGTTTTGGCCTCAGCTTCTTTATCGGTACAATGCACATGTTGACCTATATCATTCCTTCATCTGTGACATTCTAAGATTCTAGTTCTTGCTGATATTTCTATTAATGGTTCCTTTTTGCATTTCTTTGTGAGTTTAGAAATTTTCCTTACATGTATACTTATTTATTGGCTTGGGCCATTAATTACTATTTAATGTATCTATCTATATATTTAATTTAAAAATATAGATGTATTATAATAAGCTCATATAATCCAGTTTCATTAAAAAAGGTTTTTGTATTAAGGAAAACACAATTTAGCTTCCAAATTGAAATTAGAAATAACCCAAATATTTTCTTGAAATCCTGAAAACTAGAATATTCCCCAAATAGTTCACAGAAAAATTTCTTAGCATCCCCTGTCCTCTCTTCAATTCTTTATCTTCATGAAATTCTCTAAAATTCTCCCTCACCCAAATGCAGAAGACATTATAATTCCTCACCTCCTTCTTCCTTCCAATATTTCCTCTTATTTCCTGTTTTACACAGATTCTTTCTGATTTTCTCAGCCTCTGGGGTAGGGAAAATGTAGTTTATCTTCTGTTCTCAGTATTTTCTTATCCTTGCTCTTGTCCTCTGTCCCCATCCAATTCTTGAGCAAAGGGTAAGAGACAGGGAGGCAGACAGTGAATGATCACTTTATTATCACACTAGAGGCCCAGTGCATAGATTCATGTACTGGTGGGGGCGTGGCCTGCGGGGATCAGTCCACTGTGGGAGTGCAGCTCATCCTGGTCAGCTAAACGGTACTCCCACTATGGGAGTGCACTGACCACCAGGGGGCAGCTCCTGCATTGAGCATCTGCTCCCTGGTGTTCAGTGCGCATCATAGCAAATGGTCAACCAGTCATTCTGGTTGTTCCACTGTTCGGTGCCTGGGCTTTTACATATATAGATTCATCTTCTAACTGATGATTTTTTGAAAATGACTGTGAAAGGACAGAAATGATAATTCAAGGAGATTATAGTAAGAAAGATGAAACCTGTAGTGTGGGAGAGACACAGAGGAAACAGGAATAAACTTCCCAGTTGCAACCCCTTCTCTTCTATACTGAGTTAATCAAAACACCGGAAATCTCACATCTTTGGAATATCACAGTGCCCATTATATCTCCTACAAAATACTAGAAAACTGAGGAAACTTCATGGGTTAATTCCAAAATAATAGAATATATAAGTGCTTAGTTAGGCAATAATTGTCCTAAAGAGCCCATTCTAAGTCAAGTCATTTATGAGGTAGAAGACTCTAAACACGTAATCCAATCTTTCTTTCCTTTCATTTATTTAAATTCCAACTTTATTGAGAGGATCTTGAGTTGGCCAGGTTCTGATGGTGTATATCCCTATCTAAGCTGGGTGTCCTCTAATGGTTATATATTATTGAATTATCTGGACTGGTCTCCTAACTGTTTAATCCTTTAAACAGAAGGCATGCTGTATCATTCATTTAGGAGCCATTTGGCTTCTAAGATTAAATAATGAACAAAAACAGATCCAGAGACAGAGAAGCATCGATCAGACCATCAAACCTCAGAGGGAAGGCAGGGGAGGGTGGGGGGAAGGGGGAGAGATCAACTAAAGGACTTATATGCATGCATATAAGCATAACCAATGGACACAGACACTACGGGGGTGAGGGCATGAGCAAGGAGGTCGGGGGTGGGGACATTGGGAGGATAAGGACACATATGTAATACCTTAATCAATAAAGAAAAAAAATAAAAGAAGAACTCAAGCAATGAAAAAGTAAAACAAATGCATATAAATTGAATAGCATAGCGACTTACATGAAGCAAGTAATTTGTAGTGATTCTTTTTTCTTTTTTTTTAAATTAAATCTTTATTGTTCAGATTATTACATTTGTTCCTCTTTTTTCCCCCCATGACTCCCCTCCTCCCAGTTCCCACCCCACCCTCCACCCTCACTCCCCACCCACTGTCCTCATCCATAGGTGCATGATTTCTGTCCAGTCTCTTCCCACATTTCCCACACCCCTTCCCCCCCCAAGCATAGTCAGTCCATTCCCTTTCTATGTCCCTGATTCTATTATAATCACCAGTTCATTCTGTTCATCAGATTATTTATTCACTTGATTCTTAGATTCACTTGTTGATAGATGCATATTTGTTGTTCATAATTTGTATCTTTACCTTTTTCTTCTTCTTCCTCTTCTTAAAGGATACCTTTCAGCATTTCATATAATACTGGTTTGGTGGTGATGAACTCCTTTAGCTTTTCCTTATCTGTGAAGCTCTTTATCTGACCTTCAATTCTGAATGATAGCTTTGCTGGATAAAGTACTCTTGGTTGTAGGTTCTTGGTATTCATCACTTTGAATATTTCTTGCCATTCCCTTCTGGCCTGCAAAGTTTCTGTTGAGAAATCAGCTGACAGTCGTATGGGTACTCCCTTGTAGGTAACTGACTGTCTTTCTCTTGTTGCTTTTAGGATTCTCTCTTTGTCTTTTGCTCTTGGCATTTTAATTATGATGTGTCTTGGTGTGGTCCTCTTTGGATTCCTTTTGTTTGGGGTTCTCTGCGCTTCTTGGACCTGTAAGTCCATTTCTTTCACCAGGTGGGGGAAGTTTTCTGCCATTATTTCTTCAAATAGGTTTTCAATATCTTGCTGTCTCTCATCTTCTGGCACCCCAATAATTCTGATATTAGTGCGCTTGAAGCTGTCCCAGAGGCTCCTTACACTATCTTCGTATTTTCGGATTCTTTTTCCATTTTGCTTTTCCGGTTGGGTGTTTTTTGCTTCTTCGAATTTCAAATCTTTGGCTTGATTCTTGCGCTCCTCTGGTCTGCTATTGGGTATAATATTCTTTATTTCAGTCTGTGTATGCTTAATTTCTAGTTTCTTTATCGTAGCATCGAGGGTCTCATTAGTTTTTGTGAGGCTCTCCTCAAGTTTCTTGCAAGCCCTCAAAATTGCGTTTTTTAGTTCCATATCCTCCATTTCTGTCATGTTTTTTTTTGTCTCCGCATTTTTTATGCTTTCTTGGTGCACCCCCTTGTGGTCTTTGTGCGCAGTCTTGTTCTAGTTAAGCCTTGATTGTTGTAGTTAATACTAGAGGGATTTGACCACCAGGCTGACTGGCTGTGAGAATCAGCTGTGTGGAAAACTTCTGTCCTCTGGGGAGGTGCTAATCTAGCCTTTGCCTGAGGCGATCCGGCAAATGGCTCTGCGCAGGGCTTGGGCGGGGCGGGTCGCAGGGGATCAACAGGGCGGGCGGAGAGAGCAGTTATGGCTGCTCTCAGTCCCGTTCCCAGAGGCTCTGCTTCTCAGAACCCCGGCAGTCGCTGCAAACCTTGGAGAGAAAGCTGCCCTCAGATTCCAACTGATGCCGGACAATCCTGCTTCTCCCGTCTGAGTCTGAGTCCCTAGAGACTCACCCGGATCTGGAGCCCAGAGTCTGAGACTCACTCCCGACCGAAAACGACAACCGCGCCCTCAGCCACCAGCCCGCTTTGCGCGCGCACCTCGGTACCTTTGTATTTTCCACACTGCGCCTCCTCTGAGCCTCAGTTTGCTTTTCTCTTTCCTTCTAGTTGAAGAGTCTCTCCTCAGCCAGCTTTCCTGTGGTTCTGGGTGATGTCTGTTCCGTCTTTTAGTTGTATTTTTGAAGTGGTTGTTTGCGGCAGCAGTCTCCGGTGTTTACCTATGCCGCCATCTTGGTTCTCCTCCCAATTTGTAGTGATTTTGATGTAGAAAGTATAATCAATTCTGTCTTAGCTCATTTGGGCTACTTTAACAAAATACTATGGACTGCAGGTTTATAAATAACAGAAATTGATTCCTCACAGTTCTGGAGGCTGGGAAGTCCAAGATCAAGGTACCAGCATGGTTCCTCTGGTAGGGGCCCTCTTCCTAGTTCATAACTGGCACCTTCTGACTGTGTCCTCAAGTGGTCAAGGGGGCAAGAGCGCTCTGTAGGATCTCCATTATAAGAGCATTAATCTCATTTATGAGGGCTACAGAGTCATAACTTAAACAGACCCCCACTTCCTAAATACCATCATATGTGATACAGAGATTTTAGCACCAATTTTGGGGGAACAGAAGCATTCAGAACACAGCAAATTCCTTACTCTGTTGTTGGACATATGAAGTGTTGGTTGGACCAACACACTAAAAATATCTAAATTGATTCTTTTCTGAATGTTTCCACTTTATAGATTTTTTTATTTGTTTCCTAGACATTTGTTGATTAAAGTATACAATTAGTATCTGAACCTCTCTTTATTTTGCTTTGTATTCTTTCATAGGAAATAGCCAAGAACTATCCAACTAGAATTTAGTTAAACATAAAATTACTATTAATAAACTGTTCCTAACAATAAAAATAAAAATGAATGCTATTTCTACATGCAAAATGTCTTAGGGATGCAGTTGATTGCATTTTTTTTTTTTTTTTTTTTTTTTTTTTTTTTGTGGCTTATGATACCAGAGCTGGGATCTCTGTGATTAATCTGGCCAGTTCTTAATGTTTTCACATCATGACCACAAGATGACTGCGACAGTACTAGTTTTACATCTGCTTTCAAGCAGAAAGAGGGGGAAAGGGATTAGGTTCCTTTTAGTTAGGAAAACTAAAAGGAATTTTGTTCCTTTTAGTTAGGAAAGCATAGAGAAAAGCTTTCCCAAACATTGCCCCACCTCCACCTTAGCAGACATGTCACTGAATAGAAGTGGATCCCATGGCCATCCCTAACTGTAGTAAGGACTAGAAAGGATGAGAAGAGGATTAAGTTAGGAGCCATTGCACGAGGCTTCTTTGAAGTGATTGAGGTGCTTCTCTTAAGGAAAATGGAGTAATGGCTCCAGAGAAGCCAACCCCCACAGGATCCACTAACCTCTTAGGGGTGTGGAGAATCATTTTTGAAATAAATTTATTTAAAAGAAAAAGGTTATTAAGTTTTTGTAGAGATTTACTAGCAAGTGTTGATAAAATAGTCTCTTTGATGTCTGGGAGCATGAAGGAGATAGAGGAAATGGACAAGAAAGCAAGAGTATTTGTGGAGAAGGTAATAGAACTGAGACATTTTTTCCTTGTGGGCCTAGAGTTCAAGTGCATATTTCTCTGTAGAATGCAGCATCTATTCTACTTTGTACTTTCCTCCTGTGGAATTATTCATCCATTCCACCTTGCTGCTTCTAAGTATTATATTTTAATGAGTTCCTTAGCACCAACATCACTGAGAGGATTACACAGTGACTACTGGACTGTCCATTTTCTTCAGTTTTGTAAAGATAAGTGAAGGACTGCATATATATTTCTTTGAGAACTCAGAGGGCACAGTGGAGACACAGAATGAAATAATACGATCACCATTTAGATGTTGGAAAGCTGTTTTCTCTTGGATGAAAAAGGAATTCTGGAATGCTGAACCACTGGATGTAGAGGGGTATTCAGAAACACTTGGACAGTGAATCTGCTTTTCCACCTCAGCTGTGGATATGGCCTCCCGGATTTCAAGTTTGTTTGAAGAACTGCAGAAGCCCAATGTTTAAAAATTCCCTTAAACTGTATGACTAAATGTTAGTATAATTTCTTCTAGATCAGCCGTGGGCAAACTACGGCCCGCGGGCCGGATCCGGCCCGTTTGAAATGAATAAAACTAAAAAAAAAAAAGACTGTACCCTTTTATGTAATGATGTTTACTGTGAATTTATATTAGTTCACACAAACACTCCATCCATGCTTTTGTTCCTGCCCTCCGGTCCAGTTTAACAACCCATTGTGGCCCTCGAGTCAAAAAGTCTGCCCACCCCTGTTCTAGATAGAGATGTAAGCCTCAAGTATAAAAGTCATTAGTGTAGCACGAATGGGGCTTTCCACGTCTGGAAAGATACTACTGTGTATGAGCAATGTGACTGCAGCCTTGTGCCCTCATTGGAAATCATGAAGCTGAAGAAGCTTCTACTGAAATATGCTATTTTTATTCCAGCCCTGTGTGTCATCTCACCTCCATTAAAATATTCTACCTGTGAAGAATTCAGTGGGAAAGTAACTCTAACATTAGGGTAGATCTGTGTGTGTGGTTCTTTCCCCCTTATCAGCCTCCAACAATGCAGGTTTCACAGGTGAGGTCAATGACACAGATGACTACAGTCCTGCCTCGTTTCTGGGTGCTAGGGTTTCCTGTCACACTATTAGTGTTTTTGGGGGAAGAACCATGTATTAAGGAATAAGTCGTACCAATGAAAGGATGCCTGAGAGTGTCTTGTTGACCAAAATGATCTATTATGCCAACCTCAGCAAATGCAGGAAATGAATACCAAGGAAAGACAGAAAGTGAGAAAATTTGGGAGGTACCTCCTATGGCACTGATAGCATATTATTTGTAATCACCACCAAAATCCCAATAAGATTTTATTTTTACCTTGTTGGAATGTTAGGAGACATCTGTCTGAGAAACATTGAACCAAGTGTGTGTGTGCAAGGATATAGTCCTAATCCCCCAAAGGCAGGCCTGTCTGAACAAGGTGCAGCAGTGATTTCTAGGAGCCTCAGAAGCAGCATGGGTGGGTGATATACGGAGCAAAGCGACCCTGTCCTTCCAGTGTGGTTCCCTACTGCTAATAAAGAAGCAGCCTGTCTCGTATGAATGGCTTTAGCACCCACATGGCTGTGAATTTGGAGCAGAAATAACTAGGAATAATCTAAGAAATGTGGGCTCTAACAAAGGGATGCCAGAAGCCTGAGGGAATAACACCAGATCAGGAGCCTAACCAAGCAGAAAGCAACAATCTTTATTATAAAGCAAGGAGCAACTGCAAATTGAAAGGCTTGAGCTATATCAACCAGTTTTAGATACAGCAGGAAAGGAAGTCACACAGAGGGATGCCATGTGGAAAATGTTTTGTGAGCTTCTTAAGAAAACACAGAGCCGAGAGCATGGTGTGGAACTAACATCCCACAGGCTAATTCTTGCTGTCAGGTTACGATGCCTTGATTTGCAGTGATTGTCAAAGGCATGAGAGTCACTGAAGTTCATCCCCACCCAGCACTTAAAATACACCTATCCTAGTAACTTCACTGACAGCAGATACCACGGCAATTGCTGCCGTGCTCAGAGTCCACTGCAGGGGGAGAAAGCTCCGCTGCCCAGCCACTGGGGGTCGGAAGCTTTGCCTTTGAATATGGTTGCTTATCAGTTGTGCTTTGCTTCTTCCTTCTTCGGCTATAGAATATGCTCAAGCACAAACAACTATCTGGTATCAGAGGAAAGAACAGGGACATTAAGGAAAGCCTTCGATTACCTGATGATTTTGCATTCAGCCAAAGCGTAGTCATGGAGAAGAGCAGAACAGGCTACTGGTGTCAAGAACAAAACAAAAACTCTAGATCCCAGACTAGTAAGTAGCTGCGCTTTTCTGAAGAAATGATATCAGTTACAAACTGAAAGCTTGTGTGCCTCCAAAATCCATCTATTGAACCCCTCTCCCCCAATGTGCTAGTAAGAGGTGGGGCCTTCCAGAGGTAATTCGGATTTGATGAGGTCATGAAGGTGATGTCCTTGTGAGTGGGATTAGTGCCCTTATATGAGTCACCGGAGAGCTTGCTTCCCCCTCTCTGCTCCCTACATCATAAGGTTGCAATGCGAAGTCTCAGTCTGCAACCTGAAAGGGGGTTCTCACCTCACCAGAACCTGACCTTGCGAGCACCCTCGTCTTGGACTCCAAGCCTCCAGAACTGTGGCAGGTACATTTCTGCTGTTTATAAGCTACCCAGTCTGTGGAATTTTTAGTATAGCAGTCTGATGGACTGAGACCATTTCGGAAAACAAGCAGCCCTAAACATAATGGTCAGTTTACAAATCACCTTGGGCCTTGTTTGAATGACTGCATGGCCTGGCTGTGCTCCCACTGAGACTCGGTAGTGTGGGTTACCAGGGTACAGTGTTGCAAACTGACAGAGACTAGGTGTCTTTGAGTGCTGTTTTGTGAAGAAGTGGCTTTCTGACTTGATTAGAATTATCTTTTCAGTTGAAATATTATTAAAAACCCAAATACATAATGGATGGATCTACAGGGTATTATGCTAAGTGAAATAAGTCAGGCAAAGAAAGACAAATACTCAATGGTTTCATTTATATGTGGAATCTAAAAAACAAAAACAAAACAAAAACAGATTCATAGAAACAGAGACCAGAAGGGAAGGTTTGGGGGATGGGTGAAAAGGGAAATGAGAATATAGTCAATAATATTTTCATAAGTTTAATGATGACAGATGATTACTAGGATTAGTGAGGTGATGACATTGTAAGGTATAAAAATGTCAAATCATATATCATGCATCTGAAACTAATATAACCAATTTGTTTAATAAAAATATATTTTTATTTAAAAAGTAAAAATAAATAAAAACCTAAATGTATAAAATAAATAGAAGCAGGCATTTTAAAACCTCTTATTCTGAAATAATTTTAGACTAACAGGAATTTTCAAAAATAGCACAGAAAGGTCTTATGTACCTTCACCCAACTTCCTTAAAAGTAACATCTCACAGAACTCTAGCATAACCTCAAATATCAAAACCAGTAACTTGGCATTAGTACAATCTCTAGATGTTATTGATGACTACTTTTTAGTGAAACTTTAAAATACTTCCTTGATAAAATATAGTTGAGGTGTGTATCATGTTCTGGTATCTTACCTTTGATTTGTTTTGGTGCCTATCATACTATCCCTAATCAACAGAGAAAAAACAAACAAACAAGTGATTGGAACACAGTTCTTCATTTATAAATGGATATAAATCCATGTTTCAAAGAATCTTAATGACAATTTTGTGTTTTTAGACAGATGTCTTGTACAATCTGATTAGATAACCAGCTTTTTCTAAAAAAATTTGAGATCTGATACCTTTCCTAGAATTAGGAAACATCTCTATCCTCTCCATTGAGGGCTTTAAATGAGTTCATGCATCACAGGAACTTGCATTACCTTCAACCAGCCAGGGACTTTCACAGAATCCTAGAACTGAGCTCCTGGGACCACTGCTGTGTGTGGCAAGCTACACATTGTGTTCAGTCATGGACCAGAAAGAATAGTCACAGCCAATACTGCACAGTGCTCAGTTCTCTCTCTTTATAAATACCTGGAGAGTGTTTTACTTTGGGCTTTTAGAGAACATTAAAAAATTGTTAGCATGAATTAATCCTTCACACTGTGGAGTATATTTCATACATAGTTTTTCCATAAAGCAATCTTAAGCATAAATGCATTCAGCAAGTTACAGGGACCACATATGAAGCTCTATTGTTGGAAATAGAGCCTTAAAATGCCATAATAAACATTCCTATGTGTTTGCTATGTGCCATGCATTATCACATCTAGTCTTCCTAGCCTCTCTAGGGCAGTGGTCGGCAAACTGTGGCTTGCAAGCCACATGCGGCTCTTTGGCCCCTTCAGTGTGGCTCTTCCACAAAATACCAGCTCTTCCACAAAATACTGACTTCTGCGCATGGGCCACAAAGTTTCAATCCCACTGTACGTGCGCACCCGCTCGTGGTATTTTGTGGAAGAGCCACACTGAAGGGGCCAAAGAGCTGCATGTGGCTGTTGAGCCGCAGTTTGCTGACCATGGCTCTAGGAGGTAGTATTGTAAGTTTTCTTTTAAAAGTGAGGAAGCTGAGGCTTTAAGAGATTAAGTTGTCCCACATCACAAGGATAATACATAAATGGAGGATCCACATTTTGAACTTAAGTTGAATTTTTAAAAAAATCAATGCTTTTGATTGCTAAATAATGATCCTCACAGGACATTGGGGAAACCTTTATTATAGAGGGGTGAGAGAGTCTCCCCGAGGCCAACGCAGGTTCCTGCTTCTCAGGGGACATCTGGGTGCACATACTGTTATACTAATCACAGCAGTTCTCAAGTTCTCTTTTTGCAAAAACTATTCAAAAGTCAGAATTTAATTCCAGAGTCTTCTCCTCCCACTATCAAGAACTCACCTATATTTGTTATTCTGTTCCTAAATGCTACTCCACATAACAATGAAAAGCAAGGATTTTTAAAAATATGAATCCTTTTGTTTCCTCTAAGCTGGAATACCCCTGGCAAATATTGTTAGGGTATCACAGAAAGATGTTTGAGTTTTGACCCAAATTCTTCTCACAGAGTTCCTAAAACCCTTGGGATTTCCTATATGACAAGGATGATAGAAGCATCTTTTCTTCTAACGAGGTGATTCTAGGCTGTCCCTAGATACTTTTGGGATGGGGGCTGGACACCAGCAAGATCAAGCCTTGATTACAAGCTTGGAACTCTCAGCTCCATGCTCCAACCTCTGGAGAAGAAAGGAAAGGGGACTAGCGAGTGAGTTAATTTCAATGGCCAATGATTTCATCCACCCTGCCTACTTAATGAAACCTCCATTAAAGCCGCTAAACCAGCGGTTCTCAACCTGTGGGTCCAGACCCCTTTGGGGGTCGAACGACCCTTTCACAGGGGTCGCCTAAGACCATCAGAAAACACATATATAATTACATATTGTTTTTGTGATTAATCACTATGCTTTGATTATGTTCAATTTGTAACAATGAAAATACATCCTGCATATCAGATATTTACATTATGATTCATAGCAGTAGCAAAATTACAGTTATGAAGTAGCAACGAAAATAATTTTATGGTTGGGGGTCACCACAACATGAGGAACTGTATTAAAGGGTCTCGGCATTAGGAAGGTTGAGAACCACTGCTCTAAACAGTGGAGTTCAAACAGCTTCTGGGACGATAAACACATTGATGTGCTGAGAGGGTGGCGGGGGCATGGAAGCTCTGTGCCCTTTCCTCCATAAATCAGTAACTTAACTCAAGTGTTTTCCTGGGTTTTGTGAGTTGTTCTAGGGAATTATCAAGTCTGAGGTGTTGAGGGAACCTCTGAATTTGTAGTCGCCCATGCAGAAGTATGGGTAGCTTAGGCACACCATTTGGGTGGTGTCTGAGGTGGGGCAGTCTTGTAGGACTGAGCCCTTAACCTGTGGGGTCTGAGTTAACTCTAGGAAGTTAGTGAGATAACTGAACTGAACTGTACAACACTTAGTTGGTGTTAGAGACCTAGAGGAGTGGTTTTGGAAAAGATACCACATATTTGGTGTCAGAACTGGAAAAAAACCCCACACATTTGGTGTCAAAACTGATCTGAGTAAAAATAGTGGAGAAGTCTATCTAAGAACACTTTTTGTTTTCAGCTTTGCGTGACTCCTCTTCTTCCTGGTTGGGGTACTATAGGCATTAACTATAGGCAGAAAGGGAGAGGTGGCCCTTGTACTAAGAGGTGTTCTCCCTGGCATGTCCAATGTTCTTCCTACAGAAGCTTGGGGTAAGGGATGGGTGTTTTATTCTTTTATGCCCATTCTCTGTTACAAAAGGGTTAGATTCTATGTAGTCTGAAGCTCATAAAATGTGGTGAGCCCTCTTTAGGGAATGTAATAAGGATCTATCTTATGAGCACATTGCTAAGGCTTCTTCCAGGTCTTAGAAAGAGGCCGGTGCAGGAGCTTAAATTCAATAGCTTCATGGTATAGAGTCTACTATAGACAATCTCAGTTTCTCTTGGGTAATGTTGAACTTCTGAAGTGGTAAGAAAAGTGGTCCTGTTTCAGAACCACATAAACTTGAGAATTCCCCAGGGCACTGGGAGAGAAGGGTCGAAGGGGAGGGCATAGGAAGCCCCTCGGGAAGATAATACCCAGGCTCTAGTAATGTCCCTGCATCTAGCAGGCAATTTGATAAATGCTTATTCACTGAATAAATGAGCATAGATGATTTCCTTGGCAGGTCTCACAGGTGTAGTTATTTGATCTAATGAGCAATGAACTAATTCTGCATTGGTGAATCATGCAGATTCTAAATTAAATCCTTTTTAAAACTCACATTTCTCCATTTTAAACATGAGGCTAGGACTTTGACTCTGTGATCACTCTATGTTTAAGACTCCAGATCGGTTGTCCTCGCTACTCCAGATAAATCTAGTTCATGACAGAGATGTGCAAATCCATATCCACATATGATCAGATGACCATGATTTGCAGAAGGATGTGCAGCAGAAGTGCATCTGTCCCAGGAAAAATGCACACCAGGAAAAGTGGATTATGTCTGAGCTTTCAGGTGCTGTGCTGTGTAATTTATTCATATTATATTTTCAAGGCAAAAATCTAGGATGTGTAAGTGAAAAGAATCAAAGCAACATTTGAAACTCAACAAGCTCCAGATCATTTTAATCAAAATTATTTCCAGTCACTGTCACTCCTCCTGAGCAGCCTTTTCTGCCAAGAGGCTCCAGGCCAGTGCAGTCGGGTTCCTGACAGTTTTCTTCATCAATCCAGGAGACAGAGAGCGGGCCATGTGCACCATCTGCCACCCAGGTGTCAGTCATTGGAAGGCAGATAGGAACCCGGGAAAGTTTGTTGAAATGTCATTTGGAAAAAAATACACAACAACAGCCCTGAAACCTGCTCTGAGAGAGAGACTGGGACCATATTGAGCACGAGGAAGAAAGAGACTCCATAAAAAGAGCACAAAGAAAGCAAAGACACATGTTAAAGCTCTGGCAAATCAGAAGAAATTCTTCTACTACCGCTTAGCCAATTAGATATGATTCCTGCTTTAGGAAGTCATAAAAAATAAAATATTTCCCCAGCATTTGGGAATGGTTGATATTACACCCTTTATGAATATAAATATCTCCCTGTAACCAATGTGTGCATCTCACTATTTTTAGGATGGGAGCACAGAGGAAGAAATCCTCGTGACAGGGCATCTCAATCCTGACTTCATCCTAGGCTGTAATAAAAAATTGTCACTGTAGTTATCCTCTGAAATAATTATGATCTTTATTTAGGGGCTGATTAAAGTGCAACCTTGACACAGTTGGTGTTAGAAATGTTGGCAGCCTTGGTCTCCAGTGATGCAGCCATTTCACCTGCCACAAAATGATACTGTTTTATTTCTCAGTTACAAATGTTTAATCCAGGTCACTGGGAAGTTTTCAGGAAGATGGGCCTATGATGGAATTGTGCTCCATGGCAGAGCAGGGTCATGGTTTTCCGGGTCTTCCTGTATATGGTTGGTGACATTGTTCATCAGTATCGTCTCTCCATGGTTAGTGCTATTTCTGCTTTCAGAGGCTCCCCTCCCCTCCAACTCCCTAACCTGCCACCTCCCTCCCATGTAAGTTGCTTATCTGGCAGTTTATTCAAAGAAAACCTTAGACCTGGGGCTTGGGAGAGTTCATAAGGACCTAGGCTGTGTTTCTCAAACTTGAGTAATATGTGTCTCTTTTTAAAAAATAAAAAAATATTAATGGATTTTGAGTATTAACTTAAATGTTACTTAAGTATGAACATAAAGCTAGGTATAAGCTCCATCTGCTTACAGCTATTATACAAAAACTAGAGGCCTGGTGCACGAAATTCATGCACAGGTAGGGTCCCTAGGCCTGACCTGCGATCAGGGCCTTCTGGCTGCCTGCCTGGGCCTTCCTTCATTCTGTGCCACCCCCTGGTGGTCAGCACACGTCATAGCGAGCTATCGAACTCCCAGTCTCCCAGTGGAACACCTGAGGGGACACTTTGCATATTAGCCTTTTATATATATACTAGAGGCCTGGTGCACGAAATTCGTGCACGGAATGAGGGGGGGGTCCCTCAGCCTGGCCTGCACCCTCTCCATTCTGGGACCCCTTGGGACTGCTGGCTCCTAATTGCTCTCCTGCCTGCTGGCTTGATCCCCCTAATTGCTTTCCCCTGCTGGCCTGATCCCCCTAATTGTTCTCCCCTGATGGTCTGATTCCTCTAACTGCTCTCCCCTGATGGCCTCATCCTCCTAACTGGTCTCCCCTGCCTGCCTGATCGCCTCTAACCACCTCTGCCTCAGCCCTGCCACCATGGATGTCTGGAATGACGTACAGAAGGTCGTCCAGAAGATATTCAGTCTAATTAGCATATTATCCTTTTATTAGTATAGACTAGATGCCCGGTGCACAAAAAATTGTCCCTCAGCCCAGCCTGTGCCCTCTTGCAGTCTGGGACCCCTCGGGGGATGACCACCTGCTGGCTTAGGCCCGCTCCCTGGGGGATTGGGCCTAAGCTGGCAGTCAGACAGCCCTCTGGAAGCCCGGGAGCCCTCAGGGGATGTCCACTTGCCAGCGGGGAGTAGGCCTAAGCTGCAGTTGGATATCCTTAGTGCTGCTGAGGAGGCAGGAGAGGCTCCCACCACCACCACTGTACTGGCAGCCGTCAGCCTGGCTTGTGGCTGAGCAGAGCTCCCCCTGTGGAAGCGCACTGACCACCAGGGGGAAGCTCCTGCATTGAGCATCTGCCCCCTGGTGGTCAGTGTGTGTCATAGTGACCAGTCATTCCCAGTCGTTCTGCTGTTAGGGTCAATTTGCATATTGCCCTTTTATTGTATAGGAGTGCCTGGCCATCCTGGGTGAGGGGCTGAGGGCAATTTTCAGGTTGGCCACACCCCCTTCAGGGTGAGGGGTCCTGCTGGGGTGCCTGGCCAGTCTGGGCGAGTGGCTGATGGCAGTTTGCAGGTTGGCCAAGCCCCCTAGCGGAGACCCTCACCCCATGAGTGTGTGGCCAGCCTGGATGAGTGGCTGATAGCTGTTTGCAGGCTGGCCACAGCCCCTTCACTGTGGAGATCCCCACTGGGGTGCCTGGGCATCCTGGGTCAGGTTGGCCACAGCCCCCCCCAGGGGGGTCCTTCTGGGGTGCCTGGCCAGTTTGGGTGAGGGGCTGAGTGCCATTTTCAGGCTGGCTAATCTCACCAGTGGGAACCCTCACCCCATGAGGGTGTGGCCAGCCTAGGTGAGGGGCTGATGGCTGTTTGCAGGCTGGCCACGGCCCCCAGCCACCCAAGCTTCCAGTGGAGTCTGGCTGGAAGCAGGTATCTTGGATTTATTTGTCTTGTATAATTGAAACTTTGTTGCTATGAGCGAAGGCCACAGCCAGCTCAGGGCTGGCGGGAAGCTTGGCTTCCTCCATCGCCCGAGCAGCCAAGTCTCCTGCTTGCTCCATCTCTGTGTCTGCCGGCCGCTATCTTGGTTGGGTTAATTTGCATATAGTCACTCTGATTGGCTGGTGGGCGTGGCTTGGGGTTATAGCGAAGTTAAGGTCAATTAGCATCTTTTTCTTTTATTAGTATACATATAGATACAACCAAGGCAAATTAACATGTTAATTATGAAGGAAACTACAAAACCAATAAAAGTCACATTAATGACATTAATTTAATGTGACAGATAGACCTGTTTTGACAAAATCAAATTGTCTTTCATAATGTGAATATTTCCCTTAGGCTGTGGTGCAAGTCCTCTTGAGTTGGCATGAATATAATCATATAAATCCCATGACAGTCACTACACAGGTGAACAGTGGAGGAGGTAGGAAATTTTCATTTTGACATTAGGGCATGCTAGCATAGGGAAGTCAGATAGACTGGCCAGAATACTAAATGTACCCAAAAGATTCTGTTAGATTTAAAGCCCTTCTTTTTATATATGTATATTTTAAAAAAATAATCCTGCAATTAAAAAGAACTACATTCAAAGCAATAACTCCATCAGTGGTTACTTATAACAGGTATTTTCACTATTTCCCAACTATTAATATTCTAAGTAAAGAAAAAAACGTTGAGAATTTATCTCCCATAGCTCATTTTCTTTTTTACAAAAAAGTCCTACATATATTTAATTATTAAAACAGAATGTAAAATATACCAAAGATAAGACTTGTTATAAACATCTGCAGTTTTTTGCAACTCTATAGTAAATCTTGCTCAATGCATAATCTATTCAAGCTTTTTTCAAATCTCAGCAATATTTTCTGAGTCTTCCCAAGATGTTTGCTTATAGAAGAGCACATTTTAGTTTATTTCCATATTGTTTTTCATGTATTATTTCAGCCATTTTAACTATATCAAGAACAGGTATTTATTCAATGATATCTAACTTTTTGTTTTTGGGTTGTTTGTTTGTTTTTGGCTATTAAGTTGGAAAACTCAACTTCCAAATATTTACCATAAGTTTTTAAAAAGTTTTTCTTTTATTTTGAAAAAATTATAGAGTCACAGGAATTAGTTTTTAATCCTCACCTAAGGATATTTTGTTCCACTAATTTCTAAAGAGAGTAGAAGGGAGGGAGGAGGAGGGGAGAGAGCTGGAAAGGAGGGAGGCAGGGGAGAGAGAGAAACATCAAAGTGAGAGAGACACATGGATTGGTTTCCTCCCACAGGAGCCCCTACCAGCGCTGGGGAACCTGCAACCAAGGTATATGTCCTTGACTGGGAATATAACTCAGGACCCTTCAGTCTGGGGCTGACACTCTAACCACTGATCAAAACTAGCCAGGGCTCACAAGATTTTTTTTTTTTAATAATAAAAAAAACCAAGAGAGGTCCCATGTACTCTTCACTCAGCTTCCATGAAACTGAGTGAAGAGTACAATTTTTTAACATCTTATATAATTCGAATATAACATCAAATATCAAAACCAGGACATTGGCATCCATACAGTCTGAAGATCTTATTCATTATTAAAGTTTAGTGAAACTGTAAATATTGGCTAGAGTATAAAATGGCCTCAACAATTACTGAACAAGTAATGAAAGTGCATATCATGATCTGGCTGCTTAGTCTGTGAATATTTTGCTGCCTAACAAGCTTTTATAGTATTCATTACTAATCAACTGAGTGAAAATCCGTGCTTGGGGCGAGGTTCTTTATACTAGATATAAATCATGTTTCAACTAATTTTATTTTATTTTTGTTTAAATATATTTTATTGATTTTTTACAGAGAGGAAGGGAGGGAGATAGAGAGTTAGAAACATCGATGAGAGAGAAACATCAATCAGCTGCCTCCTGCACATCTCCTACTGGGGATGTGCCCGCAACCCAGGTACATGTCCTTGACCGGAATCAAACCTGGGACCCTTCAGTCCGCAGGCCGATGCTCTATCCACTGAGCCAAACCGGTTTCAGCTCAAGTAATTTTATTAATAATTTTTGTTTCCAGGATAACGTTTGTGTAATCTGATAAAATCACTTTAAAAAAAAAAATTGACATGTGAATAACAGTTTTTCTAGAATTAGAAAAGTGTGTCAGTCCTCTCTTTTGATTATTTTCTACCCATGCACACACCAATGCATTATCTTTAACTTAGTTTCTTTTTTTAGTCACTTTTGTTTTGAGTATTTAATTGAAACTAGACATTTATGCAGTGAATCTACTAGACACATGTAAGCTACATAAATGCTTAATATAAAAGAATGATTAAGAGGGCTGTTTTTCTCACCCTATTTTTATGTTGAAGAACTCTCTCTCTCTTCACTCAAGATTATCTCCTGTATATCATGACATCTGACCTTGTGAATAAATTTAAAAAATGGGACTTAAAGTTTAAACACTCGATGGACCATCTTATGTTGTTATTGAAAGTTATCTATATCACTTAAAAACATTGACCCACAAGATACAAAGCCCTCGGTGTTTCTTCTGTCCTCTCTAGTCTGTTTACCTTGTGTTTACTAGCTCACAATGATACCATTATAATTAGCTAGTGTATATATATAAAAGCCTAAGTGACCGAACAACTGAATGACCGGTTGACTGGCCGATATGACGTGCACTGACCATCAGAAGCAGACGCTCAATGCAGGAGCTGCCCCCTGGTGGTCAGCACACTCCCACAGCTGGAGTGCTGCTCAGCTGACGGATGGACGCCAGATGCAGGGCTCATGGCTGGTTGCCACAGCCCGGAGACGGCAGCAGAGCGGCAGTGAGCCTAGTGAGTGGCGGTGGTGGCAGGTGCAGCAGGACCCAGATGAGCAGGAGCCTCAGGCAGGAGCAGCAGGCAGCGTTGGACTGCCAGTTTCTGCCCAATCCCCACAGGCCATGCGGAAGGGCCCTACTGGCGCACGAATCTGTGCACCGGGTCTCTAGTTATTAATAATAGAAAATGAGCAAAGGGAAGGCCAGGCATTATAGGCATGTTCCCTGTAAAACATTGGTAGGAGGGGACTAGACAAAGAGAAAATAGCCACATGCCCAGTAAAGTTGGGGTGACAGGGAAGATACCGCTTGTTAGTTACACCTGGGAACAGGGGTCATGGGCCAGTGCAATTTTGGAACACTTAACCACTTGAAAATGGGAGTTTGCTCTTGGGAAACCGGTGACTGTGGGCTTGTGGGGTTCTTTTGCTCCTCTTTCTTGCATTTGCCCACATGGCACATGCAATGACTAATAGACTGCAGCTGGCCTGATGCAGCTGGCCTGAACCAGCTCCAACATGGAAAGGAAACTCTACTGGCTTGCTTTTAGCTTTACTGAAACCCCAGCTATAATTCTTCTATGACTGGACTAAGGGAAATGGGACTTTGGAAACCCAGGGGTATAATTCCATGGAAATAAAGTTTTCTACCATATAAGCTGAAATGCTTATTCCAGCAGTACCCCAAGAACCCCACTTCCACCAATAACAGATATACTAAACTACTGTAAATGCATCACATGCATCTTGTGATTTCACAGCTACTCTCCTTTGTAAATACCTTTTTACCCATCTAGAGCTCTCTTTCTTCCTTTCCTAAGCTGGAAAATTCCTGTTCATTCTTTTTGTTGTTATTGTTAATCCTCACCTGAGGATATTTTTCCATTGATTTTTTTAGAGAGAGTGGAGGGGGAGAAACAGAGAGAAACCTCAGTGTGAGAGAGACACATCCATTGGTTGCCTCCCATATGGGGATAGAGCCTGCAACTGAGGCATTTGCCTCCAACCAGAATCGAACCCGGACCCTTCAATCCACAGACAGATGTTCCATCCACTGAGCCAAACCAGCCGGGGATCCTGTTCTTTCTTGGAAGCCTAGCTCAGATGTCCCTTTTCCCAGAGAGCTTTCCCTTTTCCTTTCTCTGCATGACATGTTTGTTCCATGTGAATTCACTTGTGTACTGATCTCACCAGGCTGTAATTGGTTTCATATATCTCTGCTCAGTAGAGAATAATAACTGTGTCTTATTCTGCTCCCTCAGTAATTAGTATCTTGGATAGAATTGATTTAAGACTTGATCTTTCCCCCAAAACAATGGCTCGCCTTTATAGAATCCTGACCACTTAAACCACATGGAACCCATCAGGGAAAAGTGTGATAAGGGTGTGGGACCAGAGAATTTGTCATTACAATGATGCAACTGGAGAAAAGAATTAACCTGTAATAGAAATAAACTTCTCTATGATGGGTGAGGTTATATTACTATTATGAAAGAATTCTGAGGACAATAAACATTATTTCTCTGTAACATTCAGAATTATTGTCTTCATTGTGAATGAAACAACCTATTGTTTTCTTTTTAAATTTTATTTTTTTTCTTTATTGATTAAGGTATTACATATGTGTCCTTACCCTCATTGCCCCCCACCCCACCCCCGCTCGTTCCCCCTAGTGTCTGTGTCCATTGGTTATGCTTATATGCATGCATACAAGTCCTTTGGTTGATCTCTCCCTCTTACCCCCACCCTCCCCTGCCTTCCCTCTGAGGTTTGATGGTCTGATCCATGCTTTTCTGTCTCTGGATCTGTTTTTGTTCATCAGTTTACGTTGTTCATTATATTCCATAAATGAGTAAGATCATGTGATATTTATCTTGCTCTGACTGACTTATTGCGCTTAGCATAATGCTCTCTAGGTCCATCCATGTTGTTGCCAATGGTAGAAGTTCCTTCTTTTTTATAGCAACGTAGTATTACATTGTGTAGATGTACCATAGTTTTCTAATCCACTCATCTGCTAATGGACACCTAGGCTGTTTCCGAATTCTAACTATTTTAAATTGTGCTGCTATGAACATAGGGGTGCACATACCCTTTCTGACTGGTATTTCTGGTTTCTTGGGATATGTTCCTAGAAGTGGGATCACTGGGTCAAATGGGAGTTCCATTTTTAGTTTTTTGAGGAAACTCCATACTGTTTTCCACAGTGGTTGCACCAGTCTGCATTCCCACCAGCAGTGTTCCTTTTTCTCCGCATCTTCGCCAGCACTTGTCATTTGTTGGTTTGTTGATGATAGCCATTCTGACAGGTGTGAGATGGTACCTCATTGTCATTTTGATTTGCATCTCTTGGATGATTAGTGACTTTGAGCATGTTTTCACATGTCTCTTGCCTTCTCTTCTGTATGTCCTCTTTTGAAAAGTATCTATGTAGGTCCTTTGCTAATTTTTTGATTGGATTGTTTATCTTCCTTTTGTTAAGTTGTATGAGTTCCCTGTTCTTAATCATAAGGCTACAATGAATATATCTTGGGCATTTTTTGACCCTGCCTTCACAACTGCCCAGAGATCTAAGCTGTATTAGACCCCCTGGGATTAAAAAGCACAGTAAGTCCTCCCTTCATATCATCAACACGTTCTTTAAACGGTGATATTAAGCAAAACAATGTATACATGAAACCATTTATACCATAGGCTCATTGATATAAACAAGAGTTAAATTCCTACAGCATATTTCTGGTCACAAAAACATCACCAAATTTCTGAATAAAGGCCCAAAGCACTACAAATATTAGACATTAAAAATGTGTTCTCAACATAAATTTCAGAAAGACTAATAAAAATAAGAGATATCTTTATTTTCCAGCCTGCTTATTCCAGTTCAGAATCACAGGTGGCCAGAGCCTCTGCCGGCAGCCCAGGGCACAGGGTAGAAACCCCCCCTGAACAAGAAGCCTTCCATCACAGGGCACACTCACACACCCACATCTGCTCACACCTCCACACTCACTCACACCTCCACACTCACTCATACCTCCACATTCACTCACACTAGGCCAATGCAGACAGGCCAAGTCACCAGGCATGCACAGCTTTGGAATGTGGAAAGAAACTGGAGCACCCCAAGAAACCAGCTCAGACATGGAGAAACCATGGAAACTTCCCCGCAGACAGTGGTCTGGCCAGGAATTACTTTTTTTCCCCTCATCAACATTATAACAAATGAAGTTGAATGAAATGGCATTATCCAATGCCCTACTGTATATTATATGGGTGAGGTGGAGGGAGGAGGGAGGGGTCTTAAACTAGACTTGAAAAACCAGGCTTTATGCTCTCATGTCCTTTGGGAAATGAGTTTCAGGGTATACATTCCTCTTTCCCCCTCAGGAGGATTCCCAGCCCTTGCTCAGGCAAAGGGGAGAGAAACTGCTCTGGGCTCTCCTCTTCTTCTCCTCTGAGATTTGTTTCATAAAAGAACCATTACTGGCTTGCAGCTCAAATCCCCCTATTGCATATGCCTGAGTGTGCAATATCCATTCGCTGTAGCTTTCCTCAAATGCCAATCACCTGCCAAGTTTTATGTTTAATTGTTACATGTTCACTGCTTTTGATTTATAAAGTGTTTGTCTCTAGTGACCATAGGGGTGATTATATCTCAGACATCCCAGTGACCAAGAGAGTATAGTCAAAGGCAGTAGGAAGCTCGGGAAAGATGGAAAGGCTTAACTTAGTTCACTAGATACTTGGGAGTTATGGTAGATTTAGTCTTGATTTGTTTGTCCTCAGATAATCAGGCCCAGACTTCTAGAAAAAATAGAGGAAGAAAGAATAGGGAAGACCAACTTTTTTCTTAAGAGTTGGTTGTTGAACATTTGCCAGCTTATCACTGGAAATAGTTTGAATTAAGATGACAAAAGATATATACAGCAGCAATTATCTATGCCATTGTGTCTACAATCTATACTATTATTTATTGTCAGCATAATAGGCTGTGCATTTACCACATTTAGTACCAGCATCAGCCAGGTGCCCAGCAGAAAAAAAAAATGGCTCACTCAAAAATGATATTTTGATCAGGGTTTAGAGTACAGTGAATAGAAACTAGAAGGAACAGTGCAAATAATCATGGAGCACCTGTACTATTTTTAGCCTGAAATACACAGGGAAGGGACCCACTATTAGAACGTGGAGACAGGGCAGCTGTGGAGAGAGGAGCACTTAACAGGAGCGGCGGCCTCCAGAGGAGGGATGCAGTCAGCCTAAGGGAGCCCCTGCGAGGGAGTCAGGAGAGTACTCTGGGGTCACACTTTTCCCTCGACAACCTGCTGATCTCTTCATTGCCCAAATCCAGTCCTCAGTCAGAGGGCATGGAGCCCATTGACAAAGTTGCTACAGGTCAGACTCATGGCAAAAAGTAAATGGAGTGCCTTTGGGGGTGTGACTGAAAGATTTCCAATGCAGAACCTAAAGGTGTTGGTTTTACGTGTTTCTTTCTGCTGTGTGTGTGTGTGTGTGTGTGTGCACTATGCAAGATGCTAGGCCACAGAGAATTGGTTTTGTTTATTTATTTACAAAGAGGTAAGCAACAATAAATGAACTACGGTTTCCACATCAACGCCCTAACCAAACATTAATAGTTGGGCCATTCTGGGTCCAAGACCTCATGTCACCATTTTTGCTGTGATTCATCAGGATAAGTGGCTCTAACTGGGTTAAGTGAACACTAGACTTTAATGTTTTCTTCTTTGAGAACCATCCAGAGTAAGTGGCTGGTGGGAAGAGTTGGAGCAGTTTTCCTAGTGGCCTTTTGTGTCCATTTCTCAGAGGCCCCTGCCTGGGAGTTTATTGGGGCCAATTGCATGCATCTCTTCCTCGCTTCAGTTCAGTGGCATCATGTTGGCAGCTTAAAATTGGCCATGGAGTGAGAATTTATACGACAGAAATCAGCAAATTCAATAAATAATTTTATTTCTTTCCCCATAGAGTTTGTCTTTAAACATTGAGCAGCACGCCACTGCCTTTGTATTTGGTAATTTTCTGAATAAATTACTGAGGGAAGTTCTAGGAGACAGAACTTTCTGCTAGGTCTCAGCTGTGGGGTCTCCCTCCTTGTCTTAGCATTCTTTTCTCAAAATTTGATTTTCAGTTTTCCTAAAACTCTCAATTTTTTAATTCTCTTTCTCCTACCCACCCTAGTGCAAGCCAACTAGGGTGTCATGGAACTTATAGCTTAGTTACATCTTTACAACTGCTTTCCTATTTTATTGCATATATACCAACCCAGCTGAGCTGCTCCTTGTCAATCAGGATAAGATGTTTTTGTTTGGTATTACTATATTAGTCTTTCCATTCAATCAAAATGAGGGTCTGTGATGTGTTGGACAGTGATGGGTGTGAGGGGCATTGAGAGAGAACCGGGGTGAAACAGATAACTTGAGGGGGTTCAGAAGACAGTATTTATAACCTTCCTTCTTGGCGAGTTGATATTTGTAGGTAGGGGGGTATCTCTGTCTTGCCATGGATGTTCACAGCATATTGTTTTCAGATGTAGAACAAGTGACTGAGGGGTGTTAGAGCTGAGACTTGACTCAGGAGATTATTAACAAGGATCAAATACAACACTTAATTGCTCTGTTTGCCCTTCCAGAGCCACTTCCCTCTTGTCCTGCTCTGCTCTGAGCCCTGGGAGAAAGACCTCTGCGGCTTGTATATGAAGGCTTCTTTACCTTCTACTCTCCTACTGGGTTTATTCAATAGAAGGCACCAACAGGAGATGAGAAGAAGAGATAAACCAGTTTAGCAATGACTGTTTCTCTGCCAATACCTATGGCTCTCTCCAGTTCCCAGGACACCCTTCCTCCTTCTCCATTCCTGTCTCTTCATGTTAGAAGTGACAGCCCCATTTTGTTAGAATTTTAACAGACCCTGAGTACATCACCATTCCATGTTGGTTCTCTTAACTATGCTCACCCTCTTGAAAAAAAAGCAAATCCTTTAACACTCTTTAATCACCTCATTTGATTGGACCATCTATTCCCTGTCAGGATACTGACTAAGTAGGATTTTTAAAATTTAATTTAATTTATTTATATTTTTGAACTTATTGGGGTTACATCCTATATAATAAAGAGCTAATATGATAATTAGACTAAACAGCAGAACGACAGTCTGGACGACCTTCCAGACAAAGCCGGGGCCACAAGGGCCGGCCAAGGCTGCGAGGACCCAGCCCCTTGCACGAATTTCATGCATTGGGATTCTAGTTAGTTAATAAAATTATATAGGTTTCTGATACACAACTCTTTAATACAGCACCTGTATATTATATTGTGTGTTCACCACCCCAAGTCAAATCTCCTTCCATCACCATTTATTCCCTCTATACCCTCTTATACCTCCCCAACTCCCTTCCCCTCTGGTAATCACCATACTGTTGTTATATTGTTATAATGAGGTTTTCAAATATGGATTTTTAGTGAAGTAAATATAAGTATAGATTTTTTCATAACAGGTGGGACTTTCTTGCACACCCAAACCCAAACCAAATTGAAGCACCTTATTGACTCAGTCTTCCAAGGAGTAATGTTATTCCTTTTGGCCTCACCAAATTATTCTCATTTTCCATTCTTATTTATTGCAAAAGACACTTGGCTCATGACTTCCTTTCTCTTTATATTGCACACTAACCTCATGCTCATCCTTTTGTCCCTTGCCCTTAAGTGCAACAGTTACTCCTCATACCCCATTATGTGTAACAATTTCTTCTAGTCCAGAAGTATTTCTGCAATGGCAATTAATTATGTGGGTGTATTAGTTTTATTGAAGGATTTGGAAATACCACAATTGCTGTAAATGTCTTTAGTATTTCAAGAATATAGAAAAGCTACCAGCACATCTGGCAGAGATAGTCTATTACCTACCAATCCAAATACTAGTACTTTCACATCTGTTATGCTTAACAATTTTAAACTAATGTATTCATTGCAGAAACAGCAGAACAAAATGATATCCAGCTATGAGCTCTATTTTCATATCTATATTTAAAATGTTTTTAATATTCACCATTTTACACTCACTAAATCTCCCCTGACATTTTGCTATCCGGAAATCCATCAATTACAAACCGAAGCAATCCTCTAAGGACCTGTAAAATGCAATACACATTGGCAGGGAGGGAATTCAAAGTTCACCAGAGACTGCTATTAACAAAATCTCCCCAAATTCATACAAATGAATAAATTTCGTCACCATCTTGAAAATCCATATGAATTATTACTTCGAAGAGAGAGTCAATCAGAATCTAACTCTGGAATCTAGCCTCCAAAGGAAAGTATTCCATAAAGTAATGAACATGAATAGAAAATTCACACTACAAAAAATATTAAAAAATTATATTAAGAACATTAATGTTACTAATGAAATTATGGAAAATAAAACACTGAATATTTTTGGCCTTTCAAATTAGAAAGTATTTTTGAAAATAATATTGATGACTGCTTTGAAAAAACAATACAGTATTGCAGTTAGAGCATGATCTTTGAAGTCACACTGCCTGGGTTTGAGTCTCCACTTCATTTCTAACTAACTTTGGACATGAAACTTCATCTGTTTGTGACAGTTTTGCAATCTGTAAAATGGAAATAATGGTAGTATACTTTACAGAGTTAAGAAAATTTGAAAATACAGCATCTACAAAATAGAATTGGACCGGTCACGAAGTTAAGGTTAGTAATTATCAGTAATTATTACAACTATGATGAATGATAATGACCTATTCTGAGAAGGGCAGTGAATTGGGTTTTGAACAAACATTTCTTTATACTGTAATGGGAGTGTAAATTAGCATAAACTTTCTGAAGAAAACTTTACTATAAGCATATAGAGCTTAAAAAGTTAGTTTTCTCCAATACAGTAAAATTGTTTCTAAGCATTTATCCTAAGGAAATTGTAACAAGTATTTCTTTCCAATGATGTTAATTTTAGCATTACTTATAGACAATGATAAGAAATTTTGCTTAAAATGCCAATATGAAAATAATTCAATGAAATATGTAACAAATAACACTTTTAAATATTATTTAATGTCATATATATTATATGTGAAAAGGCAGAATATAAATATTCATGTGGTTGGACTCTAATGTTTGCTTTAAATATAAATTTTATAAATTATAGAATGCATAAAATTTTATATATAACAAATATTTTCTATATACATGAAAATGTGTAAAGAAATCCATAAAAATTAGGACTTTAAAAGGCACTATTGCAGGTGATTTTTGTTGACCTCTTTATATATTTGTTTTCTAAGATTTTTATTATAATCATTAATTAGCTTCAAAATCTGATAAAAGACTCCTTAAGTATCTTATATGTAATCAGCAGATGTTCAAGTTAGAGCAATTCTTTATGGTCTCCTACTCATCTTTCTTTCCTGACAGTTGCATGCTCAATTAGATGCATTTACAACTTCATGCACAATTGATAACTTTTTGTCCTGTGACTATAATTGCCTGGTCAGCAATTATATTCTTGACACCAATTTAGTAGTCAAACATAAACATCTCTATTTTTGAGTTACTTCATAATTAATATTTACTTATTATTTATTTAGAATATACTACATGACAGGCATTATTAATTACTTTGCATGGATTATCTACTTTAGCTTTTATGAATATCTTGTGAATTAGGTACAGTATTCTCTGTTTTATGGAAGATGAGGAATTGAAAGTCTATTGAGATCTAGCTGAGTTGCACAAGGTCCAAAACTGAAATTTGATGTCAAATCAATCTGACTCAGAGTCTAAGCTTTAACCCCTGTGTATGTTGCCTCTTAATAAGAGCCTCATGCATACCTAGCATCTTTGTTCTCATTATTAGAAACAAAAAAGAAAAAAAAAACTATTTAAAAGTATAATCTACGATTTACTGATGTCTTAAAATTATTATAAAAGAACTTGGAGTTTAACTGTAGCTAATATATAAACTATACAACCACACTAAATTGGAAATTAGTTGTAGACATTTTGCTAAAGAGAATACATTTACAAAATAAAATAAAAAGAATTAATCAAACAGAAAATGTTTGGCAAACCATATTATTATTTTTTTGCAAGAAAAAATCTTATAAAAATATCTTCTCTTTATGGAGACTAATTTATTAACAATAGAAAGATTTCTTGTTTTGTTTTGACTTCAGGGTGATGATTTTGTGGATGGTGGGATATGTTCCCCTTCATTTTATCATAATGATACTCAGATGATACTTTGTAGTTATTATCAGGTCATTTCTTAATAGGTCTTGGTTTGCTAAGTGGACCATGAAGGTTGAAGAAAGGGTATATTTTTCATATGGAAATATTGAGCTAAAGTAGAAATTGATTCTGCTCCTGGTTCTGTCACTAATTTGCTACAGTTGCCTATACAGAGAGGATAAGGGTTAGACACCATTTCCTCAGTGGGTAATGAAAGGGTAATTTATAATCTCCACACGCCTTTTAACTATATCATTCTATGAATATGGTAATACTAGAACATCATTAGTTATACAGTAAATATTTATAGAATGAATAGATATGTTTAAGCTACTTCCTAATCCAGTGATGGCGAACCTTTGACACGCGTGTCAGAGGTGACACGCGAACTCATTTTTTTGGTTGATTTTTCTTTGTTAAATGGCATTTAAATATATAAAATAAATATCAAAAATATAAGTCTTTGCTTTACTATGGTTGCAAATATCAAAAAATTTCTATATGTGACACGGCACCAGAGTTAAGTTAGGGCTTTCCAAAATGCTGACACGCCGAGCTCAAAAGGTTCGCCATCACTGTCCTAATCCTATCTATTCTTCAAGGCCTAACTGAAGCCTCACTTGCTTCATGAAGACTCCCTTACATACTCAAACTGCCTGAACTCATAAATGGTCAAGGTGGCAATCACATGTTACCTTTAAGCATTGCTCAATAATATCACATTGAAAGTCCTAGTTTAAAACAAGTTGTAAATCAACTTGACAGAGAAAGGTTTTTGACCCATAACTTTACACAATCCTCGGATTCAATCACAGTGTGGTCTTATAGTTGATGCTTAGCAAAGTCTTATTAAATGCAGAGTAAAATTGGAATCAGCCACTAGATTCAGAATTTTCAATCTCAGGACATTTCTTGTATCAAAATGAGGTTCTGCAGATTGCAGTCTAGGTCTTCCTTATGCCTGATGCTATTTGATCATCATCATCATCATCGTCATCATCATCATCAAAATCATTACCTTCATGATCAAGAAGCATTTATTTGGTCCTTCTGGAATGAAGGGCACTCTATCTCTGGGTGAGATGGGAAGCAGCTGGCTATCATTTTCTATATAATAACCTTTCATATGTGTAAGATGATTTCCAGAGTCTAAGATCATTAACTTTAAAAGAGTCTTAGATATTGGACAAGGTCAATTGCTACAAGAGGAGGAATGAGAGGAATGAAGGAGAACATGTTATGGGGGGAGGAGGAATTGTGTGTTACTAGCTTGCTACACATCTCTCCGCCCACTGTAATGCAGCAGGCAAGTGCAGAAGATGAGCTGTCAGTCTCTTGGTGCACATCATTTATCATGGGTCCTCTTACATCTTCAGAGGCAGAGGCGCCCCTGTTAGTATGCAGAGCTTGTCACGGGACCAGTAGTGTCTGTGCACACCGAGTGCACTTTTGTTCTTGTCAGTTAATGTAGCTGAGAATGGTTGCATGTCAGGATTGCAATTTCAACAATGCTCTTGGCAGTTGAAATTAGACTCAAATCCCTGAATATAGATTTAAAGAGATAGATGGTTTTCCTCATTCTCCAAAGAGGTGGAAGATACATTTAGAGCACTCTCCTGGCAGTCTTGTTTACAGGTAAAATTTCACCTAAAATCTGTAGCGTAGGTCTGGAAGAGGACTAAGTTTGGACACATTAGATAAAGAATAGAGACCACCCTGAAAATATGCACATGATGTCCACATTGAACTGTTTACTTCTAGAATTAATCATTTTGTATCGATACTTAAAGAAGTAGTTGTTTCTGGAACACTGCAACAAAAAGTAAGGGCCAGTTTAAATAAAAATACAAATTTGGTCACCATCCTCCTTTGAATAGAAGGGAAACCATGAAACTTCAGCTTTTAAAATAGCATCTCTTTTCTAGTTATTTTTTCTTATTGGCCAAAGTCAGAGCTACATATTTCTTGACTGTATTTAATTTTTAGTTCTTTCTTTCTTTTTTAAAAAAAATATATTTTTTATTGATTTCAGAGAGGAAGGAAGAGGGAGAGAGATATAGAAATATCAGTGATGAGAGAGAATCATTGATCAGCTACCTCATGAATGCCCTCTACTGAAGATAGAGCCTGCAAACTGGGCATGTGCCCTTGACCAGAATTGAACCCAGGATCCTTCAGTCTGCTCTATCCACTGAGCCAAATCAGCTATGGCTTTTAGTTCTTTCTATGTCTTCATTTCATTCGATTCAAGATATTTATCTCTCTCTATATAAATTTTTTCTTGGTTTTTGATTTTTAGACCAAATAATTAAATTTAATTGATATGGAAGATGGAAAGTTAGGACCCATAAAGGCAGAAACAAAGACTAAAACAATGAGAAGGATGTTTTAGGATCAGGGGGATTTAATAGTACTCAGAGGTTTTAATTAGTTATTTATTTTTTATTGGTAGTTCTTCTTTTTCTAATACTTTTTGCTCAGGCGCTGAAAATATTCTTTGGCCAAATACTGATACTGAAGCAAACAAGGCAGGTTTCCCCTTCCCCTAGGCTTTTTCCAGTAACTTCTCACTGCTCCTTCAGTCAGAATTGAACAGTGTTCACGAGGATCAAATTTCCTGGGGCAATTCCAATTTCATAGAAGTTCTATTGTCTCTCAAAAATATATAAAAGCAATTTATAGCATGTAACCTGATTCAGGGATTGGAAAAAATAAGGCATTACTCAATTGGTTAGTCAGTATGTATATTTGTACATACGTATGCATACATATATACACATGTATGTTATATGTGTGTTTAAAATAAACTGTATGCATGCAGTGTATGTATATACTAGAGGCCCGGTGCATGAATTTGTGCACCAGTGGGGTCCCTCAGCCTGGCCTGCGGGATTGGGCCAAAATCAGCTCTCCAACATCCCCTGAGGGGTCCCGGATTGCAAGAGGGCACAGGCCAGCCCAAGGACCCCCACCAGTGCATGACCAGGGCTAGGGAGGGACACGGGAGGTTGGCCAGCTGGGGAAGGACTGTGGGAGGGCTCCAGGGCATGTCCAGCCCATCTTGCTCAGTTCTGATTGGCCAGACCCCAGCAGCAAGCTAACTTACCGGTCAGAGTTTCTGCCCCCTGGTGGTCAATGCATGCCATAGAGAGCAGTTGAGTGGCCTTAGCATATCATTTGCATATTACACTTTGATTGGTTGAATGGCCAAACGGGCACTTAGCATATTAGACTTTTATTATATAGGATACATGCAGTGATTCTTATTTTCATTAGTTCTGTTGTATGAAGTTGTTGCCAACTGAATTAGCAAACACTAACACTAAATCATTACATGGACAGGGTTAGGTTCCTGCAAGCCGCTCATCACAACATTCTTATTCTTATCAACCGATCAATACATAGCCTTGTTTTATGTGTATTGTTTAAAGACTCTTTATTCAATATATATTGCTGAATCGTTAAAAACAGACTTAAGACCAACAGCATTATAATGTATGTTTGAATGAAGGTTATCTAACATGTGTATCTCTGCAAGCACATCACAGACTTTCTGCACTTAGTACCACTAGGCAACACTTAGCACTACACTTGGGGCTCATTTTAAACAGAAAAATAAACAAAAAAGCACAACAATACAAAAATGTGGCACTTAATGTAACATAAAAACTTAAAAAGCCTAAAAAAATTGGCAATGTTAGTAATTTCCTGGGCAGTCCTAAGATGAATGGAGAATCAGCCTTATCATTTACCTTCTATGTCCCCATTTATAACCCCTGAATAAAGACACGGACCCTCAGAACTATGACACTAATACTGTCACTTCCCAAAAAGCAATTTCTGAATTTTCTGTTCTATCACATTGATCTGTGTCTACATTTAGACCAGTAACAAACTGTTTTGATACTATCTATACTAATAAAAGGGTAATATGCTAATTAGACTGGGAGACGTTCTGGACAACCTTCCAGACATCCTTCCAGACAAAGCTGTGGCTGTGAGGGCCGAGGCAAGCCGCCAAGGCTGGGAGGACCAATCACAGTGCCCCAGCCGGGTGGGCAGGGCCTCCCTCTTCTCTGAAATTGATCCCTGCAGACAGGGATCAATGGCAGAGCCTAGGCTGGGTGGGAAGGACCTCCCTATGCTCTGCCATTGATCACAGAGCCCAGGCCTGGTGGGCAGGGCCTCCCTCTGTTCTGTGATTGATCCCTGAGGGCAGGGATCAATGGCAGAGCCCAGGCCTGGTGGGCAGGGCCTGCTTCTGTTCTGTGATTGATCCCTGAGGGCAGGGATCAATGGCAGAGCCCAGGCCTGGTGGGCAGGGCCTTCCTGTGGGCAGGGGTTAATGGCAGAGTGCAGGTCAGGTGGGAAATGCCTGCCTCTGCTCTGCCATTGACCCCAGAGCCCCAGCAGGAGGGGCAGGGCCTCCATGTGGGTGGGGATCAATGGTGAGCCCAGGATAGGTGGGGAGGGCCTCCCTGTGGGAAGCAATGCATGGCAGAGTCCAGGCCAGGTGGGAAGGGTCTCCCTCTGTGGGGCATCGATCTGGGGGCCCCATGATCCATCACCTCACAGAGGGAGGCCCAGGCCACTGGCCAGTGACACTGTGGCGGATGGGTGGGGCCTGCCAGCTATCTCCACACAGAGGGAGGCCCAGGCCAGCCAAGAGATGGCACCCTATGCCTTTTTCCCACAGAGGGAGGCAACCGGAGGCAGAGTGGGGTACGGCGCCACAAAGATCGCAAGCAGTGGCAGTTTCAGGGGTGGGGCCAGCTTCTGGCAGCTGTAGGAAGGAAAGCCCTGATGGGCCCCTTTCTCTGCCAACCCTGCCCCCAATTGCCCCCTCCCAATCCTGACCCTGACAGTAGGGAGGCGGGAGCTTGATTTTAACTGTCCCTCCCCAGGCCTTCGTTGATGACAGAATATGTCTGAAGACCAACTATTGTCACAGTGGACCTCTGAAGCCAAAAGAAGCCGGTGGTGTTGACACAATATATCTGAAGACCAACTATTTGCACAACATACCTCTACAGCCAAAAGAAAGCGGTGTCATCAACAGAAAATGTCTGAAGCCCAACTATTGGCACAATGTACCTCTGAAGCCAAAGAAAGCAGCAGCATCGACAGAATATGTCTGAAGACCAATTATTGGCACAGTGTATCTCTGAAGCCAGAAGAAAGCATCGTCCTCTACAGAATATATCTGAGGACCAACTATTGGCACAACGTACCTTTGCAGCTGAAAGAAAGTGGCATTGTCGACAGAATATATCTGAAGAACAGCCATCGACAAGTACTGCTAATACTGGTAGGAACTGCCTTCACAGTGAAAATGAAGTAAATGAGGATGCAATTATTGAACATAGTTGTGGTGGAATGACTGTTCGATGTGAATTCTGCCTATCACTAAATTTCTCTGATGAAAAACCCTCTGATGGAAAATTTACTCAATGTTGTAGCAAAGGTAAAGTTTGTCCAAATGATATACATTTCCCAGAATACCTGGCATCTTTAAAAAATGATAAATGAAGATTATGACAGTAAAAATTTCATAGGCAATATTCGTTTGATAAATAGTTCTTTTGCTTTTGCTTCAATGGGTGCAAATATTGCATCACCATCAGGAGATGGGCCATACTGTTTTAGAATACACAGACAAGTTTATCACCGTACTGGAACTTTACATCCTTTGGATGGTGTTTCTCGGAAGCTTGCTCAGCTCTACATTTTAGATATGGCCAAAGCGACAAGTAAAAGATTAGCAATGCCAGAAAACCAAGGTTGCTCAGAAAGACTCATGATCAACATCAACAACCTCATGTATGAAATAAATGAATTAACAAAATCGTACAAGATGCTACATGAGGTAGAAAAGGAAGCCCAATCTGAAGCAGCAGCAGAAGGTATTGCTCCCACAGAGGTAACAATGGCAATTAAATATGATTGTAACAGTGATCAGGGTAGATATAATTCTCCCCGAGTAACCAAGGTTGCTGTCATATTCAAAAATAAAGATGGAGAACCTCCTTTTGAAAGGGACTTGCTCATTCATTGTAAACCAGATCCCAATAATCTGAATGCCACTAAAATGAAACAAATCAGTATCCTGTTTCCTACATTAGAGGCAATGACATAGCCTATTATTTTTCCACATGGTGAAAAAGGCTGGGGAACAGATATTGCATTAAGACTCAGAGACAAGAGTGTAATCGACAATAATACTAGACAAAATGTAAGGACACGAGTCACACAAATGCAATATTATGGATCTCATCTTTCCATCCGGGACACATTCAATCCTATTTTAAATGCAGGAAAATTAACTCAATAGTATATTGTTGATTCATATTCAAAAATGGAAACCAATTAGATAAATTTCATTAAAGCAAACCAATCTAAATTGAGAGTTGAAAAATACAGTGGTTTGATGGATTATCTCACATCTAAATCTGAAAATGACAATGTGCTGATTGGTAAAATGATAATACTTCCATCATCTTTTGAGGGTAGTCCCAGAAATATGCAGTAGCGATATCAGGAAGCTATGGCAATTGTAACGAAGTATGGCAAGCCTGATTTATTCATAACCATGATATGCAACCTCAAATGGGCAGATATTACAAACAATTTACAATGCTGGCAAAAAGTTGAAAACAGACCTGACTTGATAGCCAGAGTTTTTAATATTAAGCTGAATGCTCTTTTAAATGATATATGTAAATTCCATTTACTTGGCAAAGTAATAGCTAAAATTCATGTCATTGAATTTCAGAAACATGGACTGTCTCATGCTAACATATTATTGATATTCGATAGTGAATCCAAATTACGAACAGAAGATCACATTGACCGTATAGTTAAGGCAGAAATTCCGGATGAAGACCAGTGTCTTTGACCTTTTCAAATTGTAAAATCAAATATGGTACATGGACCATATAGAATAAAAAATCCAAATAGTCCATGTATGCAAAATGAAAAATGTTCAAAGGGATATCTGAAAGAATTTCAAAATGCGACCATTGGAAATATTAATGGATATCCCAAATACAAGTGAAGATCTTGTAGCGCCATGTCTATTGGAAATAAAGTTGTCAATAACACTTGGATTGTCTCTTATAACCCGCATTTGTGCCTTAAATATAACTGTCATATAAATGTTGAAGTCTATGCATCGATTAAAAGTGTCAAATATTTATTTAAATACATCTATAAAGGGCACGATTGTGCAAATATTCAAATTTCTGAGAAAAATATTATCAATCATGATGAAATAAGGACTTCATTGACTCCAGGTATGTGAGCGCTCCTGAGGACGCTTGGAGACTTTTTGCAATGCAAATGCATGACCAATCTCATGCAATCACAAGATTAGCTATTCATTTGCCAAATGAACAAAATTTGTATTTTCATACTGATGATTTTGCTGAAGTTATAGATAGGGCTAAAAGGCATAACTTGACTTTGATGGCTTGGTTCTTATTGAATAGAGAAGATTCTGATGCATGTAATTATTATTGTTGGGAGATTCCACAGCATTACGTGTTTAATAATTCTTTGTGGACAAAACGCCAAAGGGTGGGAATGAAGTATTAGGTAGACTGTTCACTGTGAGCTTTAGAGAACCAGAATGATATTATCTTAGACTTTTTGCTTCTGCATGTAAAAGGTGCAATAAGTTTTGATGATCTGTGGACTGTAGGAGGTGTAATTTATGATACATTTCATGAAGTTGCTAAACATCGAGGATTATTAATCGATGACACTATCTTGAAAGATATGATTGATGATGTGATTATCCTTAATATGCCCAAACAACTGGAGCAACTTTTTTAATATATATGTGTGTGTGTGTGTGTGTGTGTGTGTGTGTTTGAATGTCCTTCTGATGCAGACAAATTATGGGATGAGCATAAATCTCATTTTATTGAAGATTTTTGTTGGAAATTACACCGAAGAGAAGGTGCCTGTGCGAACTGTGAAATACATGCCCTTAACGAAATTCAAGAGGTATTCACATTGCATGGAATAAAATGTTCACATTTCAAACTTCTGGACTATCCTTTATTAACAAATACAAATACATGTGATGATTGTATGAGCGACAACAGGCAGAGGTTTTGATAAATTCTCTGAATGATGAACACTTGGCAGCCTTTCAGACTATAACTTTAGCCATTGAATATCAAACTGTACACCCCAAATGCTTTTTCTTAGATAGTCCAGGTAGTAGTGGAAAAACATATCTGTATAAAGTTTTAATACATTGTATTAGAGGTCGTGGTGGTACTGTTTTACTTACAGCATCTATAGGAATTGCTACAAATTTACTTCTGGGTGGAAGATTTATATTGGGAATGATATAAATTACCAATTTCATTAAATGAAACTTCAATTTCTAGACTCAATATAAAGGGTGAAGTTGCTAAAAACCATTAAAAAGGCCAAACTTCTCATTATTGATGAATTCACCATGGTATCCAGTCATGCTATAAACACCATAGATAGATTACTAAGAGAAATTATGAATTTAAATATTGCATTTGGTGGGAAAGTTATCCTTCTTGGAGGGAATTTTTGACAATGTCTCAGTATTGTGCCACATGCTATGTGATCAGCCATAGTACAAACGAGTTTAAAGTACTGCAATGTTTGGGGATGTTTCAGAAAGTTGTCTTTCTAAAATAAATATGAGATCAGAGGATTCTGCTTATAGTGAATGGTTAGTAAAACTTGGAGATGGCAAACTTGATAGCAGTTTTTATTTAGGAACGGATATTATTGAAATCCTCTGTGAAATGATTTCTAGTGGATCTATTATTAAAGCTACCTTTGGAAATACTATGTCTATAGATAATATTAAAAATATATCTAAACATGCAATTCTTTGTCCAAAAAATGAGCACGTTCAAAAGTTAAGTGAAGAAATTTTGAATATATTCAATGAAGATTTTCACACATATTTGAGTGATGATTCCATTGATTCAACAGATGATGCAGAAAAGGAAAACTTTCCCATCGAATTTCTTAATAGTATTACTCCTTCGGGAATGCCATGTCATAAATTAAAATTGAAAATGGGTGAAATCATCATGCTACTGAGAAATCTTAATAGTAAATAGGGTCTTTGTAATGGTACTAGATTTATTATCAAAAGATTACGACCTAACGTTATCGAAGCTGAAGTATTAACAGGACCTGAAGAAGGAGAGGTTGTTCTGATTCCAATAATTGATTTGTTCTCTTCTGACACTGGCCTCCCATTTACATTAATCTGAAGACAGTTTCCCATGATGCCAGCATTTGAGATGACTATTAATAAACCACAAGGACAAACTCTAGACAGAGTAGGAATATTCCCACCTGAACCTGGTTTTGGACACAGTCAGTTATATGGTGCTTTATCTTGAGTTTGAAGAATGTGTGATGTTAAAGTTAAAGTTGTAAATACTTCATCACAAGGGAAATTAGTCAAGCACTCTGAAAGTGTTTTCACTCTTAATGTGGTATACAGGGAGATATTAGAACAAGTTTAATATATTTATCAGTCATTATTTGTATCAATGTTGTTTTCATATCAAGTTTTTGTTGTTTTCATATCATGTTTTTGATGTTTTTATATCATGTCTTTGTTGTTATATCATGTTGTTATTGTTTATTTATTCATAAATTTATATGTTATTTTCATATACATTTCACTAATTTTCTTTCATCTCTGACATTTCTACTTTAAAGAAAGGGCACATAGCAATATCAAAATATTTCTCTAATTAATTCCCTTATAATGTGCACAAATTTTGTGCACTGGGCCACTAGTAAATACATAATAAGTAATATAAGTGCTCCAAGTTTGTTCTTCATTTTTGAAGCTGCTGGGATTTTGATATCATTGCATTTAATCTATATATTAATGTGAAAGTGATATATGAGTGACATAAAGACTTTCCACTCATAAATATGGTATGTTTCTAAATTTTTTTAGATCTTTAATTTCTATCATAAATGTCTTATAGTTTATAGTGAATAGATCTTATACATCCTCTATCAGATGTATCCCTAATTTTTCATATCTTTGTTATTATCTGAAGTGGTATTTTTATTTAAATATTCAATTGTTTGTTATTGGTAATTAGAAATATAATTGATTTTTATGTTGATGTTCTATCCTGAAATTTTCCTAAATTTACATATTGGTTTTAGTGGTTTTCTTGTGGATTCCATGAGATTTCCTCCATAGACAATAATGCTATTGATTAACGAAAGTTCTATTTCTTCTTTTCCAATATTTATTTTTTGTCTTGTTGTACTGGTTAGACCCTTCACTATATTAAATGGAAGTAGTAATAGTAGACATTCTTGACTGGTTCCTTATCTTAAAAGGAAAGCATTCAAATTTTTATCATGAAGTAATTTTTAAGTACCCACCATCCACCCCCATGTTCCCTCTGAGATTCAGCAATCTGTTCCATGCTTCTATGTCTCTGGATCTATTTTGTTCAACAGTTTATTTTGTTCATTAGATTCCACATATGAGTGAGATCACGTGATACTTATCTTTCTCAGACTGGCTTATTTTGCTTAGCATAATACTCTCCATGTTAAGTAAAAACTTTTTAAAGTGACTACTAAAGCATTTGAAATCACATATGTAGCTTGAAATGCACACACGTATTTATATTTAATATGATATAATTTACATGCCATATATCACCCATTTAACTGTACACATCATTAGTCTTATTAGGTTCTCAGAGTTGTTCTCCATCACCATGATCAATTTTAGAAAAGTTCATCACCTCCAGAAGAAAGAATGTGCCCATTAGAAGTCACTCCACATTTTTCCACACCTCCAAGCTCTAGGCAACCCCAAATCTATTTTCTCCACTTATATATTTGTCTATTCTGAACATTTCATAGAAATGTAACTATACATTATTTTGTATAATTATTGTATAATTAATTGGTTTCTTTCACTTAGCATATGTTCCAGGTTCATTCACGTTGTAGTTTATATCAGTACTTAATTCCTTTTTATGGATAAATAATATCTGATTGAATCGCTAAGCAACATTTTTCTTATCCATTTTTTAGTTGATGGACATTTGGGCTCTAATTTTTGGCTGTTATGAATAATGCTGCTATAAATATTTGTGTACAAATTTTTATGCAAACATATGTTTAAATTTCCCTTGAGTTTATATGTAGAATGAAATTGCCTCATCATATGAAAACTTTATCTTTGTTTTTGTTTTTTTGAGGAACAGACTAGTTTCCACAGTGACTGATCCACTTTACATCCCCATTAACAATACAGAAGGGTTCATTTTCTCCCATCCTTGCAATGCTTCTTATTGTCCATCTTTTTTTATTTTAACCATTCCAATTAGTATGAAGTGGCATCACATTATGGTTTTGACTTGCATTTCTCTAATGATTAATGATGTTGAGTATTTTTTCATGTATGTAACAGCCTTTTCCATATTCTTTTTGGAGAAATATCTATTCAAATTCCTTGCTCCATTTTAAACTGGAATTATTTTGTTGTTGACTCTTAAGAATTCTTTATATATTCTGTTTATAAGCCTCCTGTCAGATACATGATTTGAAAACATATTCTCCCATTTTGTGAGTGGTCTTTTCACTTTCTTGATGATATACTTTGCAGCACAAAAGTTTTTATTTTTTATGAAGTCCAAAGTACTTTTTTTTCTTTGGTTGCTTGTCCTTTAGGTGTCATAGCTAAGAAACAATTGCCTGATATAAGTTAATTAAGATTTACGCCTACGTTTTCTTCTAAGAGTTTTCCCTATTATATTTAGGTATTTGATCTATTTGAGGAGAGGGCCCAAATTTATGCTTTCGTATCACAATATGCAGTTGTACCTGAATAATCCTCCTCATATGTTTTTAGAATTCATCAGAGTATTTTGTTGAAGATTTTTATATCTATATTCATAATTGATACACTGCATTATCCTATAGTGGTTTTTTTTGTTTGTTTTGTTTTTGAATTCCAGAAAACAGTGCTTGATTCAATCACCAACTCCTGACCCAGGTATTTCTATTTAGGTGCCAAGGATAATCTCAATGATGTCCAATCCTCAGAGGTCTGTACTTTGTAAATCCCATAAATCGAGACCTAATAAATCCATAAACAAGATACTTTCTCTTTATTAGCTCTTCACTTTAATTAAAGTTTTATTTCTGTATGTGGCTTTTAGATAAAGTGAAAGTTGAAACTATAAATCTAAACCTTAAATAGCAAACCTTTTCTTTAGGCTTGTGTGTTGGCAACATTATTGCTGAGACAGCGTAAATAATTAATAATTACTATTAACAAACAGCTCTGGGCAACACGATCTCAGAGACAGCTCTATATTTCAGCACCAGTGGCCTATCACTATGGAGATATTTAGAAAAACGTTTGGGGACAGGCAGGAAAGAGGTAATCCAAGACTCTCAGGGAAAATGGTACTCTAAAAGGAAAAATGTCTCACAATTTTGTGATTGTCCTATTCTTTGGATTTTCTTAGACTCACCAAGTTAATGTGAGGAAGAATGTTCCTCGCCTTGCATTACTGTGTAATCAAAGTTATTTACTTGCACATTTTGGGAATTGCAAATGATTCTGACCTTTGCTACAGTATTATGAGCAGAAAGGAAAACTGTCCTTTTAAAACTTGCCTCTTGATGTTAATAAATTAGGGACCTCTCACAGTTCTTTCTATGCCAGACTCCATTTGTCATAATGTTGAATTGAAGTTTCCAGGTGAGATGAGCAGCTGCCAAGTTAGCTTTTCAAAATGTAGTCTTTAGGAACATAATACTTTATTATCCATGTTGTGCCATTCTATGCTGAGTAGTAGTTAAAATAATGAGAGGTCTGACTAAGTGATCTATTTCAAGGTCTATTTTCTCCTTAGCAAGTGGTGCACCTTCAGACTGTTCCATCCATCTGTTCTTCCTCAGGGCACAAGAAGCAAGCCAGTTGGCTGGAACTAAAGCCTTTCCCCTGCTTTTTAAAAAATACACTTATACACTGAATTCAGCCTCTAATATGTTTATCTAAAACCAAGCTTTGGCTTCCCTAGAGTCACATCTTCTTTCACTAGTTAAGAATATTTTCCATTTGTTTTGAGTTTAAAAGTTTGCCAGTTTCCTGTAGCTACTAATTAAGGGCACTTAGTTCTATTTTTTCCAACCCTCCAAACTCCAGCACCTGATTGATTACAGAACAAGATTTATTATTATTCACAAGTCTAGTTCTATTCCTTTATGGCAGAACATAATTTCCTCTTAAAAGCTTTTTGAGAAAAGATGCAATAATCTTCAAATTTGGCTTGGACATCAAATGGCTTTTATTAAGCAACAGTTTGAGTTGAGTACAAATGAATCTAAAACATATTTCAAATAATAGGGTAAAATGCCTCTGGAATTCATATATGCGGTCTTTCCAAAGGCAAAACAATTGAAAATTTGTTGCGGTGCTTGGCAAAACTAAGGGCCTGCATGAGCTTCTTGGGAAGAAATAGAAGAAATCCAGATTTCTGGGAAGAGGACATTGCATTCATTACCTCTTGTCATGAAATAGGATAATCTGTTAATAACTTTTGTACCTTTAGGAATAATAATGGATGTTATGGAAACTCACCTCCCTGCATAGAAAAGAATTGCACTAATTAACTGCAGTGCATTTGGTCTTTAAAAAAAGTTTTCTGTAGTGCCGCACAGGACTAAAGGGAATGGAATAACACCAGAATTCCAGACACTATGCAGGCACAGGAGGGGCTAATTTGTGGTCTCCTTCCATATTCCCAGACACAATTTAATGCGTCCTGTATTCATCTATAGAGCTGGAAATGGGTGTTGACCCTTGCTCATTCTCTCATAGTTTGTAAATTGCAAACTGAAAGAGCCCTTAGAGCAGCGGTTCTCAACCTGTGGGTCGTGACCCCTTTGGGGGTCAAACGACCCTTTCACAGGGGTCGCCTAAGACCATCGGAAAACACGTATATAATTACATATTGTTTTTGTGATTAATCACTATGCTTTAATTATGTTCAATTTGTAACAATGAAAATACATCCTGCATATCAGATATTTACATTACGATTCATAACAGTAGCAAAATTACTGTTATGAAGTAGCAACGAAAATAATTTTATGGTTGGGGGTCACCACAACATGAGGAACTGTATTAAAGGGTCGTGGCATTAGGAAGGTTGAGAACCACTGCCTTAGAGGGTCTCTGTCATGATTGTAATTTGATCTGAGTATAGGTCAGTTTTCAAAGAGGTCTTTTTCTAATCTCCTCCATCAAAATCAGGTCTCCCTCTCCACTAGTTTCTTTCTCATAGAACCTGTTTATTTTCCTTTCTAATCTTTATTAAAATTGGTAAATTACAATTTATGTATACTTGTATAATGTCTACTACCCCATTAAATCATTACCTGTGGCTGTATCATATACCTCTTTTTGCCCTGAGTAATATCCTCACAGCCTCACCTCTGATTTCAGCCACTCATCTCTCAATAATGAGTTTCTTGCCTCCAGGGGTCTTGCATTTTACCTCTTGAGCTTCCCTTATGCTGCAGACTCTGTGGGGCCCACTCATCAAGCAGGCATTTGCAATCTGTAATACAGGGAGTTAACGTCCTGGGGACAACTTTCATCCAATGGGGTCTAGAGATGATACAGAAATGCCTTGATCTATTCTTGAGTAGACAGTGCTGAACTATTGGACTCACTCATAATTTGAGTTCTGGACTTACTATTGCCTTTAATAATTGCTGTATAATTGTGAATGTAGCTCATTTGCTCAGGTGTCTTGATCAAGATGTAGATAAGCACACTGGAAAGGTCCAATTTTTCTTTTTAAATGTAATTAATACAGGTCTAGGGTTTGCAAAAAGTTAGCTGTATTGTTGAATTTTGAGTCCTTACAATGTGTCAAAATGGTTTACCTAGCACTGCACCTAGGGTTCTTCGGCTCTTTTGTCAACCAATCAGCTGATCTTTGCCCCTCATTATGTTGCCTTTTACTGGACTCTGTCTTCAGATTCATGCTCAGAATTCTCCTTTTCTGACAAATCATGGCTGGTTCTTGCTCCTCACTTCAGGTGGGGTTATAGAGACCTCTGTTCTCATCCACCACCTCTTTCCCACTGAGTTCTGGCAAGAACATCAGAGTCCTCTGTGCTCATGTGTTTTCATCATCCTCTTTATAAAGGATCTTTATATTTTTCTCAAAGTTTCATAGCATCTAGGTTTACACATAGCTCCCTAATAAACTGTTTTGTCTCCAGAGTTGGGAATTCAAACCAGCTGCCTTTTCCAAAACCTAAAATGCTTAGGGATTTTTCAAAATCAGCTCTACTCTTTGAATTGTGATCTGAGGCAAGAGAGTCCTCAATGTGCCTTAGGTTTTAGAACCTAAGTAAGGGCCACTTTCTGTAGATGGGCAGCTCAGAGTTGTGAAGAAAGTAATTTATGTTTAGAAAAGGTTGAATACTTTTTCTCTATCACTCATGATTGATTGGTATATTACCTAACACCCTTTTAAAACACAGGAGGGTGGGGAATTAGCTAAGATATGGAAGCAACCTAAGTGTCAATAGACGAATGGATAAGGAAGATCTATCTATCTATCTATCTATCTATCTATCTATCTATCTATCTATCTATCATCTCTATCTATCTATCTATCTATCATCTCTATCTATCTATCTATCTATCTATCTATCTCTATCATCTATCTATCTTTGTCATCTATCTATCTTATCTATCTATCTATCTATCATCTCTATCTATCTATCTATCTATCTGTCTATCTATCTATCTATCTATCTATCTATCTATCATCTATCTTACTCAGAAGTAAAAGAATGAAATCTTGTGACAACATGGATGGACCTAGATCGTATTATGCTAAGTGAAATAAGTTAAAGAAAGGCAAACACCATATGATTTCACTTATATGTGGAATCTAAAAATCAAAACAAATGAGTAAACAAAACAAAACAGAAACAGATCCATAGATATAGAGAATAAATTTATGGTTGCAAAGGGGAAGGGGGAGGTGGAATGAGTAAAATAAAGAGAATAAAAAAGCAAACAAACAAATAGCAAACAAATAAAAATGATGGGAGAAAGACTAAAGAAAAAAAAACACTTGATTTTGTTCAAAGAAATAGAGATCAACTAGGAAGTTTATTGATTGTAATTTAAAAAACACAGGAGGGTGGAAAATTCCATCTAAAATGTAATGAAGTGGGTATTATTTTATTGATGAAGAAACTAAGGCTCAAAAAGATTAAATACTTTGCTCAGACAGTTAAAAAATAGTAGAAGTGGGACTCTACCCAAGAACTATTTAGTATTTTCAGAAGCTTCACTTTTTCTATAATATCATGCAGCAGGCCTTGACAAAATAAGCCAAAAAACAAACAAAAAAAATGCTGTCCATATGGATAACTTTTGTTTTTACTTTGTAAGGTAAAATTTTATTTATGAGGAATATTGCATATCTTCCAGGCTGCCAAATTAATGTCATATTGGAAAGCAAAAATGATTTCTCACACTGGGATGGCACACATTTATATCACACACCCAAAGAGTTGAGCAGAGACATCTAAAAGTGGAACACGGAAAAATTATCATTTAGTACAATTTTGATGTCTTTAGTTATGGTTCTCTATCAATTTGGTGGCGAAGTTTTACCTTCAAATCAGAAACCCCAAAATGATAATGTGGATAGTGGTGAGGTGAGTAGATGTGATCCCTGAAATCTGCGTTAGTCCCATTTCCTCATTTAAGGGAAGCACCTTCTACCATTAATGAAAAAACATGGCATTTGGATGGTAACCATGATGCATTTGTATTGCTACAGAATTTACCAGGCTACCAGAAAATACATACACAGGAGTACTCAGAGGTACAGGAAAAACCCATTTATTTCCAGATGTACTAGTACAGTAACTCTGGGGAGTCTGTTTCGGAATCCTGAGCAACCCAATATGGAGGAAGCTTTCTCTTTATCCCTTTTGGTTTCTTTGTCCCCCAAATAAAAATCAGACTTCTGGACCTTTCGCAGGCTTTGCAAAAAGCCCTGTGTGTTGGGATGGGGGCCGTGAGACCACACCTAAAGACCTGGCCTGGTGCCAGTGCTGACAACCCCCTCTGGGGGTTGTGTATGGTTCATGGTTTATGGCCTCTGCAAAATGTGAGTATTTAGGTAAATAGGTCTTGGAAGACCAGATAATTAAGGAAGGGGCAGTGACTAGACTATAGGCTAACGGGAATGTGCATTAAGGATACTAATTAACTAGGTAGAGTCAGGCTGCTGGTCTCCCCGCCCCCTCGCCCCCCCCAAAAAATGTCTTATTTCCTCATCAGTATTTCCCTTTAAAATCTTATTTAGAAACATGTATTCTTCACTGCCTCTCAGGAAAATCTTGGGCAACCTCAGTACTTTTCTGATCCCATTCAGTTTAAAACCAAATAAAAATAGTCATCATTAGTCATAAAAAGCCACAGTTTAAAAATTCAAGAAAATTAATATCTAGTCCCACATAAGAGTTAAAATTCTAAACTTGATTTAGTGATAAATCTCTGACTTAATCTACTCAGGCAGGGGGTGGAAGGTGGAGGAAAAGGCTGAAGGTGATCAAAAGGTAAAAACTTCTAGTTATCAGATAAATAACTTCTGGGGATGTAATATATAGCATGGTGACTATAATTAACATACTGTATTATATGTAGTGTTTCAAAAATATAAACACACACTTTGAATAATTATAAAGGCAGTGTTTATTAAAAAACACTTCATTTTCAAAATTGAACTATCACCTGCTAGAGTGTGTATACATTTTTGGACACCCTGTATCTGAAAGTTGCTAAAAGAGTAAATCTTAAAATTCTCATCACAAGAAAAAAAATTGTATGTGGAGTAATAGATGTTAACTAAACTGTGATGCTTATTTTGTAATATATACATATAAGAAATGATTATGTTGTATACCTTACACTAATACAATGCTATATGTCAATTATCTACACTAATAAAAGAGAAACATGCAAATTGGTGTCACTCTGATACGCCCACCAGCCAATCAGAGTGATTATGCAAATTAACCCAACAAAGATGGCGGTTAATTTGCATACACAGGTGAGCAAAGACTGAAGGCTCTGACCGGAGTGAAGACTGAAGACTGAAGACTGAAGAGGCTTGGCTTCTCGGCTGCAGCAGGACCAAAGGCCTGGGTCCCAGGTGCCAGAAGAAAACTAGTGCCAGCAGCCAGGGGAAGGAAGGCCCATTGCACGAATCTTCGTGTAACAGGCTTCTAGTATCTCGATAAAACTCAAGAAAAAAGATGATAGGGTTCGGTTAAAATGAAAAAAGAATCAGTGCAGTATATTCAGAATGTGCATGATTGGAAAAAATAAAGACCACCAAAAATGAAAACAAAAATCTGATTTAACCCACATCAGGTAGAAAGCCTGCATGGGAAAGGGTGTGAGGTACTTCTATTCTCTGCTTTCTTCATGCTCACATTCTCTGTTTTCCTCCCAGGGCAAGGGCTGAGGCAGATGAGCCCACTAGCCAGTTCTTACTTGTTCTACTTGTTAGCAATATGGGCCTGGCAGATGACTAAAGTTAGTAATCCTGAGAGGACCTAGCTAACAGTAAAAGTGAAATCTTTCTTTGGTGGATGCTTTTGTTGTCATTTCAAAAGTTGTCTGCTTGGCCCCTTTTTCTTGCAATGGTCAAGATTAGCCAGATGGATCTACCTTCCAAATGATCTCTTGTAACCTCTAATTCAGCCAGTCCCGGGGCAACCAGCAGCACACCCCAGCCTTGCTACTGAGGTCCCTGTGCCCCTATAGAAGACCATACTGGTCAGGACCAGAAGGTCTCTGTACTTATTCTCTCAAACACAAGGCCCTGGTCAGTGGAGAACACTCCCTCAGCACCTGGGGTTTCAGGATGATCACAAAGCAATACACTACCTGACTCTACCACCAAAGATGTTACTCTGCCTGCCCACTGCCTTCTAGATTTCCAGGGATGATCAGACCACAGCTGTAGTCCATGTTAACTCCTTCAGGCAGGAGTCAGACACAGCTCTCTGTCTTTGAACTGCAGGGAGTATATTTGAAAACACTCTGACTGATCTCCCAATCAAGGATATTATCCAAAACTTATGAGGAAGGCAGAAAAGATTAGCATGTGCCCTTTCAAATTCATATCAGGACATTGTCTGACTAGCCTGTCCAAAGGTCATCTGTCCCTCTAGAAAATGATAATATTTTTGACTTAATATTTAGCAATAATTAGATCTCAGACTCTGAAATATGAAGTTAATATGAAAAGTTACATATTAACTTATAGAATATTGATTATTTGGAAATTGTTTTCTTTTAAAATTTTTATTTTAAATTATTTTAAAAGAAACCTCCCCAGTGACCCCTCCACCCTGTTCCCATCCCCTCCTTAGGCCTTCCCCACACTATTGTCTGTCCGTGGGTTATGCATTTATGATTATAAATTCTTTGGTTAATCTCTTCACACCTGACCCCCCACCCCAACCTTCTTCCCTCTTAAATATATCAGTATGTTGCATGCTTCAATGTCTCTAGATCTTTTTTGTTTATTAATTTATTTTGTTTATTAGATACCACATACAAGTGAGATCAAGTGATTTTTGTCTTTCTCTGACTGGCTTAGTTAGCATAATACTCTCTTGGTCCCTCCATGCTGTCTCAAAGGATAAGAGATCTTTTTTGTTATTGCTGCATAGTATTTCATGGTGTAAATGTACCACATTTTTAAAATCCATTCATCTATCGACTGATGGGCACTTGGGCTATTTCTAGATCTTAGCTATTGTAAATAAAGCTGCTATAAATATAGAGGTGCATATTTTCTTTCTGATTGGTGTTTCTGGCTTCTTATAATTTACTCCTTAATGATATTAATTCTACCAACACATGAATCACTGGGTCAAATGGTAGTTCCATTCTTAATTTATTGCGGAAACTCTACACTGTTTTCCATTGTGGTTGTACCAGTCTGCATTCCCACCAACAGTGTACTAGCATTCCCTTTTCTCCACATCCTAGCCAGCACTTGTTCCTTGATTTATTGATGATGGCCATTCAGGCATGTGTGAGGTGGTACCTCATAGTCATTTTAATTTGCATCTCTCTGAAAAATGCTCTTATACTAAGCATTTTTTTTGAATATCTCTTGGTCATTTGTATGTCCTCTTTGTAGAAGTGTCTATTCAGGTCTTTTGCCCATTTTTAAAATGTGTTGTTTGTTTTCCTTTTGTTCAGTAATATGTGTACTTTATATATTTTGGAAATTAACCCCTTATCAGATGTATGATTGGCAAATATGTTCTCCCATACAGTGGGTTCCATTTTCATTTTGTTGATGGCTTTTCTTGCTGTGCAGAAATTTTTTAGTTTGATGTAGCCCATTTATTTATTTTGTCTTTTGTTTCTCTTTCCCATGCAATGTATCTGAAAATTCTTCTCCATGAGATGTCTGATATTTTGTTGCCTATCTTTTCTTCTAGAATTTTTATGGTTTCACGATTTACATTTAAGTCTTTTATCCATTTTGAGTTTATTATTGTGTACGGTGTTAGTTGGTGGTCTAGTTTCTTTTCTTTTCTTTTTCTTTCTTTCTTTTTTTTTTTTTACATGTGCCTGTTTAATTTTCCTAACACCATTTATTGAGGAGATTTTCTTTACTCCATTGTATACTTTTGCCTCTTTTGTAAAGCATTAATTGAGCATAATGGCTTGGGTCGATGTCCGGGTTCTCTGTTCTATTCCATTCATCTATATGTCTGTTCTTGAGCCAACACAAGGCTGTTTTGATTACAGTGGCTTTGTAGTATAGCTTGATATCCAGTATTGTTATCCCTCTAACTTTGTTCTTCTTTCTTAAGATTGCTGCAGCTATTTTTTGATGCCATATAAATTTTTGGAGTATTTCTTCTAGATCTATGTAATATGCTGTTGTTATTTTGATAGGGTTTGCATTGAATCTATAGATTGTTTTGAATAGTATGGACATTTTAATGATATTAATTCTACCAATCCATGAACACAGTAGATTCGTCCATTTGCTTATATCTTCTATCTAGTTTTTCAATGTTCTGTAGTTTTCCAGGTACAGGTCTTTTACCTCCTTAGTTAAGTTTATTCCTAGGTATCTTAATTTTTTTTAAAATGATAAATGGGACTTTTTGATTTTTTAGTAGAGAATATAATTAATTTCTATTATTATAATTATTTTGTCCTATAGAACACTACACAGTTTTCTATCTAACTTTGAAATTTTATCTGGAACTTTTCTTAAAAAATGAATATATATGAAATTTCTTGTTTTGTCATCAGGTTGGTTACTTATTAATGAGTTAAATAAGTTAGTGACAGACTTATTATTTATTTGTGAGAGTTAGCTTTTTGAAAATTATATCTTGATGCCTTGGAGTCTCTTTTCTATTCTTGAAATTAGAAGGAGGTGCCTTGCTTTTTATTCCTTGAAAGGAGGGTGGTAAGAGTTCAGCGAAGTGCCAACTCTTTCTAAAGAACTGTGCTCACCAATCTCTTTCACAAAATTTCCTCCTTGTATTCTGGTCCCCTATACACATGAAGTAGATGAAAAGATTCAGGATTCTGGGAACAAGTTGTGGAATCATATACTTTGATAATACACATTTGGAGGGTTTGTCTCTCACCTACATTTGACATCCTGATAAACTATTATATTGACACCTCAATCTCACACCCAAAGAGTCACCTTCTGACATCTTGTTTTACTACTAGTAAAATAAAAGAACAAATAGACGGAAAGGACAAAGGCAAAGGTAACTACCTTTGACCTTTGACTTACTTATAAGAAACCAAGTTTTCACATTTGCAGCACATTTTTATTTAAGAAATCCTTTTTGCTCTCAGTGTGAATTCAGCTGACAGTATTCATTGAATCTCACATTTTCACAACATTTATGTTTAGAAACATCTGAAAGAAGTGAACTTGAATTGGCCTGGTTTCCATTATCTGCGAAGCCCAGAATAGTTTTCTATTTAAGTAGAGCCGGTACAAGGCAGGTGCTGAGCAAGGGTGTAGATTAGAGAAGGTGACCTCTTCTTAAATATTGTCTTCTTATATATGTAATGTAATCATTTTGTTTTAAATGAATTTGAAAAAAAATCAGATTTCTTAAATAAAACCTATATTCAAAAATACATCTGAGGGACTCTTCCCCCATCCCCATGTGGGAGTCTGTGCTGAGAGATTCTTTTCCCTTCCCCACATGGGCATCGGTACTTGTTCTTCAATAAATTTCCACCTTTGCTATAACAAAAAAACAACAACACCACATCTGAAATTATTTATAAATCATCAACTAGAAACTGATACATCTGATTGAGGTTGTCAATTTCTGCACAGTTCATGACTCCTCACCTTGTTTCTATGTCAATTATGCAGATGGGCTCCTATAGCACAAATTTTCTTTAATATGCGTCTGTATCGTCTGTATCTGACTTGAAAGAGTAAAGTATTTGCAATTACTGACTAAAAGGGACTGACAAGAACTCCAGGTTGGGATTTTCATTGTTCATTGTATTTCACTTTCAGATGATTAAAACTTTGGGAAATGATGAGGGCAGCAGAGGCAAGCCCAATGTGGTTGAGCTCTTTACTAGCGTTTTGGGGACATAAGATGATGTCAACTCAAAAATTAGGAGATTTGTATAACATTCGTACTTTTTAAAAATACATTTAAAACATTTATTGAAGTGACTTGGTTAATAAAATATATAGGTTTTAGGTGTATAATTCTATAATACATTATCTGTATATTGCATTGTGTTTACCATGCAAAGTCAAATCTTCTTTAATCACCATATGTTTGACCCTCTTTAACCTCTACTACCTCTCCCCAACCCTCTTTCCCTCTGGTAACAATAATTACCATATGACCTAGCAACCTGTTCTCTGAGTATCTACCCAAAATATATGAAAACATTTATTTGCAAAGATATATGTGCCCTTATGCTAATGGCAGTACTATTCATGGTGACCAAGACATGGGAATAACCTAAGTATCCTTCAATAGATGATTGGATAAAGAAGATGTGGTCTACATATATAATAGAATACTACTCAGTCATAAGAAATGATGAAATACTGCCATTTGCAACAACATGGATTGATCTTGAGAATATCCTGCTAAGCAAAATAAGTTAGAAAAAGTCAAGAACCATATGATTTCACTCATATGTGTGATATAAAACTGAAAGAAACAAATGAAGAAACAAGACAAATAAACAAACAAAAACTCATAGGCAAAGTCCATACTTTTTAAGAAGAAAACACATTTGTCAATTACACACATTAGGATCCTGAGTTGATTATCATTATAGTCCTTCATTTTCTGGGAAAATACTAAATACAAAGTGGTCCCCCATTCTATCATTTTATGTTCAGGTCCTGAAATCTCTGAAATGCTTAAAATGCAGGTTGTAAAAAGCAAGTCTGAAAGAGAATTCATTGTGCCAGAATTGACAGAGGGCAGCAGAAAACTTACAAGCTGTCCTCTAGTCAATTCAAAAAGTAATTAATTGCAGCTGCTGTTTTGCAGCAAGCTGGGGAAATGTCACCAAATACAGAAAACTCCAGAAAGAATGACAAGGCCTTCCTGTAATTTTCCCAGCCTAAACAGAAATGAGATGAATGCACTGTGACTGTTGTAGGTAATGAGACTTTGTAAGATTATTATAAATAGGGTGCATAATTAGCGTTCTCCAGTTCAGTGAGCATTTTGTGTTGTTTTTGTGAATTTGGAGTAGCCCCCAATGGCTGACAAAACATTCACTCTCCCTAAACCAGGCAAACATCTTGGCTTCAGACACCGACTGTCAATTACTTGTGAGGATGAATTTAGAGAAGAATCAAAACATTAACTGCAAGAAGGAGAATTAACAGTGAGTGACTACCATGTGCTGGCAATGTGCCATTCACTCTACAAACTACACATTATATATATTATTTCATTTACTCTGCATAAGGCAACTATTGCTATGCTTTTTCACAGATGAGAAACTGAGGTCTGGAGAGGTAAAATTGACCAATATTCATAGATAAAAAATGATATCTGAACCCAGATCTGTCTAATTTAAAATCCCAATTCTCTGAATTATGCCATCTTATCTTCCACAGATTCTGCAATGTGTGGAAATTTATATTGAGGATTTTTTCTTTTGAGCTGCTTTTGGGAGTGATGTTCGCTATGCATTTTAGTGAAAAATGTTTCAGAAGAGCAAATGCATTCATTATGGGATGAAGGCAGTCACTACAAAGAGGGAAAAAAAGAACATGTTGAAATTACTAATGGATGAGAGTCAGGCATCATCCATCACTCTGTACTTCTATTTGCAAAGGTAAACTCATAAATATCCAAGTTTTCATTTATTTTTGGTAAGGATTAAAAAAATAGGAGTAATAAAAGAAATATGACCATCTCTGATTGTAAAATGGAAGGAAGACATCATCAGCTTAGAAGAATGTCAGTAAAAAGAAAAGACTACATAGCTTTTTGTACCTAGAGATAAAATGGAACTTTAGCTCTCAAATGTATCATAACCAAAGACATCTTGAAAACTATGGTTTAAACTAGGATCTGTGTATTTGGGGATTTGTGGGGAAGGGAATACCGCGAAAGAGAGTCGGCTAGTTTTCTGGGGAATCTCTTCCCTTGTATTAGTTGGGGCATAGTCTAACTAATGTGATAAAAATACCGAAGACACAATAGGAGTTAAAAATAAGAAGTCCATGGCCACTGGGGAAGCTTTGCCATCCTCAATACATACTTATATATCTGGATCCCTGGCATCTGCCATCACATCTCTATGCCAGACAATGGCAGGAAGGAGAGAGACAAGGAGAGAGCAGACTTGTTCTATTTAAAGCAAGACCTAGAAGTGCCACACATATGACCACTGCTTAGCACTTTGTCACCTGGCCACAGGGAGCCTGGGAAATGAAATGTTTTGTTGACTGGTTGGGTGCTCAGCTAAGACTCTGGAAGGAGAGAATGAATATTGGTGGTCAACTACCAATATCTGCCACACCCAACCAGGGGAGGAAGGAACCTCTGTGGCAGAGCCCCAGGAAACATCATAGTCTAATGGTTGAGCTGGAGATTTCCCTGTCTCCTCAAACCCCGCCCCTTTTGCTGGATACCTCTCCTTTTTGCACTATTTCTGGAGGATTGCAATGTAGAGGACAAGCATCAAGCATGCATAGTTGTTAAGTATGCAAGGTGGGGCTTTGGTGCTGAAATAACATTATTCATCATTCCAGTTTTCTAGGGTTGAGGACAATCAATCAAACCAAACTAACCAACCAACCAAACAAAAACCCCAACAGCTAAAGAAGAAATAAAAGTCTAACATTAATTGTTGACATATAAGCATATATTATACAAACAAGTGCAAGGGTTTTTTTTAAATTTTATTTAATTCTTTTTTTCTTCTTCAGGAAACATCAGCCTGTGAGGCAAAATACTACGCTGTCTTATTCCTTTCCATTCTGGGGGTCTGTGGAGTCAATTCTGAATCATTTTATCCTACACGTCTCAGGGACAAGAATGGAAAGTTTGCTTCAATAACCCCCCTCCTCCTCCAATCTGAGATGGAACTGAAAGTGTGAGGCAGCTGATGGGCCCTGTCCTGTGCCTAACCTCATGAATTACAGACACAGGAGAGAGAATGCTGCATTTGGTGAAAGGCTTGGAAGCAAAAGGCCCAAATGGTTGGGTGTCTTTCAAATTACAGTCAATACATAGCTCTGGACAATCACTTCAGCCTGTCCTCCTTTTGGAGGTTGAAATGGGTAGAGAGAGAGAGAGAGAGAGAGAGCAAGGACTGATAAAGCAGAATTTACTTCCTCTTCGAGTTGAAGTATAAAAGAGGATGAGAAAATAACACATTAGTTACTGTGGAAGAAAGTACAACAAAAGCGAGCCATGCATCCACTGGTTGATTGTCCCTTCCACTGAAGTGATTCAAAGAGAAGTGTTTAAAACTAAAGGACTTCGGGATGACATAAAATAGACAGGCCCAACTATAGTACTATATGTGGTTGCAACATACACACACACACATACACACACACACACACACACACACACTCGCGCGCACACTCACACACAAACAACACACAAAAACAAGACACAGAAATGAAAACACACATCCAGACCTTCTCTGTTCTTGGACATAGGAGAAAACAAGTTAAATAAAACCTGGATATTAAGAACTTGTGGTCTGGCTGTGTCCCTTCTAAATGGGAGGACGGACCCCCTGCTGCAGCGTGGTCTTACTCCTATGCTCAAGAGAGGCCATTGCTCCAGTATGCGTGCTTGAGTTGGGGGTATGGACTGCAGCCTAAGCGTTGCTTTGGACCCTCACAGGAGCCCACGTCTTTTTTTTTCATGTACATGTCAGATCTCAGATGCTGCTGCTAAAATTGAAGGAAAGCTAAACTGGGCCTTTTAACTAGGAAGGGGCTTTTGGTAGCTGATCAATCCCTGAGCACAAAACCTAAATTAAATATGCATTCAATGATAGGCCTCAGTTTTCCCATTAGTACAATGGAAGTGCAAGTATTTAAATCTTTGTGTTATTATGAAGTTGAACTAGCATTATGAACAAGGATTTAACACAATTCCTAATATGATGTAAGAGTTTAATACCATATTAAAATTATTGCTATTGTTATGGAGTTGACTTGCCACATGATATGCTAGGTTCCAGGGATAAAACAACAATTAGCATATATTTTTGCTTCAAAGGGTATAGGACCTAACAGAGATAAATATAAAAGGAAATTGGACCAGTAAAGTAACATTTGCTCAGTAACAGACTTAGTTACAGAGTATGTTACTCGTCAGGAGAGGTTTTATAGAGGAGGCCACAGTTTTGGCCTAATTTAATTCAACAGGAAAAAAAAGGAAACTGTGGTTCACTCCCTAAATCTCCATGCCTAGGCAGAGTCCCACCTGCCATTTCAGCCATTTCAGGAAATTGAATACTGCCAATTTATATCTCCCCACAGCTGCAAACTATATCTCTCGCTTCACATCTTCATGTTTAAAATCCATCTCCACTAGCACTTAGCTTTTGAAGTGTGAATGACAATTCCATGTGTAGTGTTTGTAAACATCTAGAAATAATGTACATAAAGTAGCCAATACATTTTATAATTCACTGAAAGGGACTCAGTCAAACTAATAGGCTCTCTGAATGACAAAGAAACATTTCCACCTGGATAGACTTTTCTAGGTTAGAAATATGTGTGCCAACAAATGTCCTTCATGCCTTTTGTTAAAAGGATGGAGGTCCTGTTGGGGGACTGTGAAAACAGAGTGAGTGAGAGCTAGGTCAGGGGCATTAGAAAGAGAGTATAGAAAATCTGGAAACTTTTCGTTCACCAGTTTAAAACAATAATCATTTAAGACAATCACTGAAAAGAATGTTGTCGACATGCCAAGGATCCTTCCCTTCTTAACAAATATCTGATGAAACCTCTTGACTAGCAGTTGTAACTTACTGGTAAGATTAACAGGGGACAAACTTTGTGGAGATAAGATACAGAAAACGTGACAATTGCATTGAATTTATACCTGTGCACAATAAACAGAATGACTTATATCATAGGAGTCAATGTGGCTAAGTACATGACCTGACACATAAAAAAATTGCCAAGTGCATCAATGTCCCCTTGGAACATTCCCTCTTAGAGAAATTAATAGCCTTGTGGTAGTGCCCAGGAAGTACTAGTAAATACTTGACATTGCTTGGACTTTTATAACACATAACACGTTGACTATACTTAGCACATGTTCAAGTTCTTCCACAGCATGAACACTTCTCATTTCCGATCACTCCTGGGACTGGCTTCCCAATCCAGATCAGCTTTATTGCTCTAAGAAACATGTGTTGAGGTTCCTGGCATTTCTATTTCCTATGACATTTATGTTTCCTCCAGTGTCCCCTTTTCCACATCTTCTGAAATAGGATGTGTTCAGTGATATGAAATGTGTTGTCTGACAATGTAATCAATAGAGCAGAAACCTGCCTCAAGAAGCCCTGGGACCTATCTCTCATATTCATAAAAGGAGTTATTACTTTGGGTGCTGCTAGGCTGTCGTCTCTCTATTTTCATTAATTGTATCTCTTGGTTGCACTGGATAGAAAAGAGCTACTGCTTTATGAGTTTTCTCATTTCCCCAACCCTGCGGTGTTGTGGACGCTGAATGGGGCCAAAAAAGAAATTCATAAAAGCAACTGTTGTTTGTCTCATACAATTAAATTCCAAGAATCGACTCCAGAGGTGATGTTTTCAGGGGAAGCAGGGTATATTGGTCATAAATGTCTTTGCCATTTGTTGAAATTGGAGTTCGATTTGGAGATGAAATCTGACAAAGAGAATGGAGAGCTGGACTAGCGTTAGGACATTTAGGTTATTATTGCTTAAGTATGCCTGCTGACTTCCCGGGAGCTTTAGCTAGACACACCATGCATTTTGTACGACAATTCTTTTGTGTGTAAATATTGGTAGCTGTGTCTATTTCTCCAAAAGATGAAAGATATTTATTTGTAATTATATGTATATAGCAAGGTACTTGAAATAAAAACTGGATTATAGCCAGGGCATGAAATTTGTGCAATCACACAGTGCCCCATACTTGGTTTAATGGTTAACTCTCACTGCCTTGAAGGTTTTAATACCTTTGGACAAGGGACGTCAATGTTCCTTTGCACGGCACCATGAAAATTATGTAGCCAGTCTTGATTATCACCCACCCAACTGTAATTAAGAAAATTTGACAGGTAAAGATATAAACATAGATCTCCACACTGTAAATTCTTATTTTCAATGATATAAATGAACAATTCAGCCAATGTTTTTAATATTTAATAGTCATTATTAACTAGTTTATAATAATACTGACAGAAGTAATTTCTACTTGTTTTTATAAGATACAGCCATCATTGTCTTATGGGATAACTAGGAAGATCCTTTAAGAAAAATGAACTTAAAAGCTTTTGAAAATACTTTGGTCCAAGGTCATTTTTTTGTGTGTCTTGAGCACCTTTGAAAAAAACTGTAATTTCTAGGTATAAAGTGTCTTTTATTACCTATGTGGCCGACAGCTGTCAGGCAGAATCCCAGACACAAGTCAACTCAGCAGCACCTAGCAGAGTGGCAGCCACTGCTGTGTCTGTCATTGTAAGCTGTAAGTAATCAACTTCCTTCTGAAAATACCTTACCGAGTATGATGCATCCGTGACATTAACAGCACATACGATGGGACGGGGCATATACTATGACAGCCATTTTCTTAAGATACATTTCCAATAGAGCCATATGTGTTACTTTTGCCCTTATCCTTTTTTTAACCCTGTCATATAAAACTAATGAATGGGAAGTTGTTTCTCAGGAGTTGAGACTTTTTGCTGTTTATTGTTTTGGGGGAAGAGGCACAGGAGGATAGAGTTGTTATTTGTTCAATATATATACATACAATCTACACATGACCCACTCATAAAAATGATGCCCTGCTATATTCTTGGTTTTGGGCTCTCAGCCTTTCACTTATATAATTGGCCAATCACAAAACTCATGATTTTAAGATGTTTTATGGAAGAATCTCCCCTTCATATGGCATGTAGATTGTGATTATACTATTTTTGTCATGTACAAAAACATATTGTCACACAATGGAATACTATGCAGCTGTAAAAAAGAAGGATCTATTACCCTTTGAGGCAGCATGGAGGGACACCTGGAGATAATTATGATAAATAAAATAAGCCAGTCAGAGAAGCATAAATATCACATGATCTCACTTATATGTGGACTCTAATGAACATAATAAACTGATGAATACAATAGAACCAGAAGCATGGATACATGGAGCAGACTGAGGCATCTCAGAGGGAAGGGAGTAGGGGGTGGAGGGAAGAGATTAACCAAAGTTCTTACATGCATATATGCATTGCCCATGAACACAGATAATAGGGCGGTAAAGGCCTGGAGTGAAGTAGGAACATGTTGGTGGGGAGCAAGGGGGAAAAGGGGACATGTCTGTAATAACTCTCAACAATAAAGATACAAAAATAAAAATAAATAATTAAAAAAAAACATATGTTTGCCTCAGGGAGCTTATAGTTCTATTGCAGTGGTTCTCAACCTGTGGGTCATGACCCCTTTGGTGGTCGAACAACCCTTTCACAGGGGTCACCTAAGACCATCCTGCATCTCAGATATTTACATTACAATTCATAACAGTAGCAACATTACAGTTATGAAGTAGCAACGAAAATAATTTTATGGTTGGGTCACAACATGAGGAACTGTATTTAAAGGGCCAGAAGGTTGAGAACCACTGTAATCTATTGGAATACAAGCATTGTAAATGGATGATGTATAGAGCTATGACATTTAAAGACATAAGAGAACCACCTAATTTAGACTGAAAGAGTAAGGAAGGAAACTACATTTAGGCTGACACCTGAATGACACTGGTAGCCAGCTTGAATCACAATTTAACCTTAAAGATAGCCTCGAAGCAGAAGGTATGAACGAGGTAATAGGTAAGTGAGATGTCTATAATGAAAACTATAGTCTAAATGAAGTAATTGAGGTTAAGGAGAGACCTAACCTTTAAAGAAAAAGTAATAAACATTAGTTGATGAAAAATGACCTGGGTTCAAGATGACCTGGATGATGGGTGTGGAATCTGAAGATGAAAAGTCAAATTTATAGTATTGGGTACTTTTGGAGAATGTTTTATCTTCTTAAAGAAATGCTACATGCAAATTCCATTAGGACATAGGCTCTCTTTTGTTCACTGCCATATCACAAGATATGCAGACAATAATAAGCCCCCTATATCATGTATTGAGGAACTGAATAAATCAGCTAGTTAGCATACAAGTAAAGACATTAAAAATGGGAAGCCAGCCCTGGCTGGTTTTGCTCAGTGAATGGAGCGTCAGCCTGCGGACTCGGGGTCCCAGGTTCGAATCCAGTCAAGGGCATGTGCCTTGGTTGTGGGCACATCCCCGGTGGGGAGTGTGCAGGAGGCAGCTGATCGATGTTTCTCTCTCATCGATGTTTCTAGCTCTTTGTCCTTCTCCCTTCCTCTCTGTAAAAAATCAATAAAATATTTTTTTTTAAAAAAAAGGAAGCCAGCCCTAACTGGTTTGGCTCAGTGGATAGAGGGTCAGCCTGCATACAGAAGGGTCTTGGGTTTGATTCCAGTCAAGGGCACATGCCTGGGTTGTGGGATCGATCCCCAGTAGGGGGAGTGCAGGAGGCAGCCAATCAATGATTCTCTCTCATCATTGATGTTTCTATCTCTCTCTCCCTCTCCCTCCCTCCCTCCTTGAAATCAATAAAAAATGGGAAGCCATACTTGTCCAAGTGACTCCCAGCTGAAATCTGTAACTAAGCCATATACCTGTAAATTACCTTCCTGCACAGATTTCTCACACTTTAGAAGGACACTTTTTGCACATTTTGTAAATGAGGGTCACACTTATTCTATCTGAACTGAGAGAAAGGAAAGGGGTACATTCCTGTTTATGGATGAAGTGAAAATATTCTTTGAACTCTTAAAGCCCTCACTATACCTTTTAAAGGTGTTTTAAGAGAATTTTCTGAGTCTAAAATATTTTAACTCTTTCCTATGTATGTCATTGTTCAAATATATTAACTTCTCTGTTGGCAGAGTTTGTGGTGTACTAAGGGGGCAAGGACTTCTTTCAAATGACAATATAGAAAAAATTGTCCTTTGAATAAAGAAAGTAATGAAAATCAGTGGTGAATAGGTAGCCTCCATAATTCTGCCCTAGTCAATTGAAGGGCACATAGCCAAGTCTAGGAAATAATCAGTTCCCTTATAATGGACTTTTTAGTAAAATTCTGGGCCATTGATAAATGTCACATACAATTCCTTTTCTTACATTTTAGTATGATTTTAAAAATCCTAATTCTAAATTCTGAATAAGGTGCATTTATGGATGTGATTTTTAACTACAAAGAAAGATAACTGTACCAAAGAGAAGTTATTATTTAGCTGATGTCAGAATGTTACTATAAACCAGTGACATGTATCATATAAGAAACCATTAAATTGAGGTCAATTAAAGCCAATTTCTTTAAGAAATAATGAAATTAAAATGAAGACATTTTAATGAAGCTCAATGTAATTATTTAAAAAAAAAGGACATATATGTAATACCCTTTGTAATACTTTAAGCAATAAAACAATAAAAAAAGAATAAAAAATATTTTGAGCATTGCTTTTTTGTTTGTTTGTTTGTTTTAAGGTATTTATTTACCATAGGTGAAAAACAGAATAATTAGTAGTTTATTCCTCAGGCAAAGTAAAATCTATTGTTACAGAGAACATTTTAAAAATCATATTAAGGGATATGAGCTGTAATCTCTTATATTAAGGAGATTCAATGAATCAATAATGTTTCATGTATTTGATCAAATAATGCTATCAGGAAAGGAAACTATTTTGATTATTGGGCAACTTGTTGTGCTTTTTTGTAGGTTAATATTACATGGACACAGATTATTCTGCCAAATACAGCCTCATAAATGCTTGGTTTGTCATAATGGGGCTCAAGAGAGGGCATGCTAAGTGATTAGAATGTTTGCCCACACACTGAAGGGTCTCAGATTCAATTCCTGGTCAAGGGCATGTGCCTGGTTTGCAGGTTTGATCCCCAGCCTCTGTCCAACATGGGAGGCAACCAATTGATGTGTCTCTTTCACATCAATGTTTTTCTCTCTCTCCCCATCCCCCTTCCCTTCTACTCTTTCTAAGAATCAATGGAAAAAAAATATTCTCCAGTGAGGAGGATTAACAAATAAAAAAACAAACACACAAAGAGAAGGCATGTGGGCCATTTTCATAACACTAAGAAAAACAAGATTCTCAGTTGGTGGGCCAATATTTTATTTTTCTTATGTGTATAGTGCACTTAGCAGGGATAAAGGCAATGAAAGACTAAGAAATAAAAAAAGCATATTTACTATTCTATTTTTAATTTCTCTAATTATTTATTACTCTTCTCTCTGAAGAAAAATAGAGATACTATCAAGGTGTAAGTGACATAGTATGAGAGATCTATTTAATCAGAGTCCCCTGAGCAGAAAAAAATTACAAAACCTTTAAAGAATGTCTGCTTAAACATTGGTAGGGAAATAGCCTGTGTTTGATCAATAGGGTTTGGGTGTCTAAGACCAGTGAGGTCCACACTGTGGGGGTGGAGGCTCTAGACCTGGGGTCCTCAAACTTTTTAAACAGGGGGCCAGTTCACTGTCCCTCAGACCGTTGGAGGGCCGGACTACATTTAAAAAAAAACTATGGACAAATTCCTATGCACACTGCACATATCTTATTTTGAAGTAAAAAAACAAAACGGGAACAAATATAATATTTGTATTTGCATGTGCCCCGTGGGCCATAGTTTGAGGACCCCTGCTCTAGACCCCTTGGAACATTCCCTCTTAGGCCTTTGAGCTTCAATATAATAAGTCTGACTACTCAACCTGAAAGATGTGGTGGGAGAGGCCCTGAGACTAAATGGAAAAGTAGAGGTACCAGATGAGCTCAGCTTTCCCAGCTCCCAACAAAGCACCAACTATATGAGTAGCCATCTTAGACACTTACTCTAAGATGAATACTGGATCTCCCAGACTGCAAAAAAGAAGAGAAGAAAAGCAATATGGTGACCATACAATACATTATAGATTCATTTGGATGCTATAAAGAAAATAAGAGTTTATAAAATCATCTAACCATAGTGAAATAAGATAAATAAGCAATATAAAGAGAGAATTATACCATAAATAGGAAAACTGTGATAGGGAAAGCAGATATATAAACTGATGAATAGTGGTAACTGATTGAGTCATAAGGAGAACTGAAGGTAACCACAAATAAGTCCCAAGATTAGAATATAAATTCTCTCTAAATTATTGACTGACCTCTGAACTCTGAATAGAATATTCATAAGGTAAACAATAGCTGAAAGGTTGACAAGTCGGTTATCTTTAAAGAGCTTTCATAATAAGCCTACCCGGTGACTATTGGTTATGTCTCATTGGCCATCATGAGCTCTAATAAGGCTGACAATATATAGTCTTTTTTTTCCCATTAAAGTTTATTGTCAGAAAAAATAAAGTAGAAATTCTGTCTATAAAGGAGAAGGGAATTCAGGTTACTTGCCTGGAATCAGGTAGGTAACTATAATTATTTGCCTCACCTCCATAAAACCTAAACTTTTTCTAAGGATAGGAATGTTGGAATGGATTTACGACCTGATCTTTACTCCCTCAATTTTCCTCTGAAGAAGACCCATATGACATTTTCTTCACCAAGATGTTGAAAATTATTCGGAGAAAGCATTAATAATATCTTTGGGAATAAATGTAGTAGCTGTTCTCTATGCTAAAGATGATGGTAAGAAAAGATGAAACTGAAATAGACTCGGGTTTTGACTGATTATAAGAATCATCTCACCATAGGAATCTTTGTAATGGCTAATTAGTTATAAGAATTCTTAGACTGAAATACTTGGACAGGCCATTAATAAATTATTTAATATATAGTTCTGAATAGCCCCAGAACTGGTGAAGAGCCCCTATGATAGAACATTTTTACTTGAGTCAGTTCATAAAATCTTCTCTAAGTATATAACTTTTATCAGTTCTACTTATTTGCCTCTTAGTTATATTGCCTCTTAAGCTTTTGTATTATTAACTTATATTAATACTTACGTTTATATGAATATTTTATTTCCCAACTAATCTATAATTTTCTTTAAGTAGGAGCCACATTTTATGTTGTGTTTTTGTTGTTGTTGTTGTTGTTGTTGTTGTTTCCATTTCTGGAAGTGCCTAGCTCAACAATGAATGTATGTTATCCATCTGTAATTGCTTTACTAAATTGACCGGACACAGCATCTAGACAGGGAATAGTTATTAATTTTTGCCAACATTACCTCAAATCAGAACTATCTTCCCTATCCATGGACAATACCTTGGGAAGATAAGGGTTTCTGTTTTTCTATTCACTTTTGGACATTCAAATATTGTCAGAATGTAATTCTATGTTTATGTAGCATAAAAAAACACATATATTTTAATGTCTCCACATATCCTTCAATAACACATACTAATCAATAAGGATAAAATATTAAACCTTCTATTAATCATACTTATAGCATAGCAAGGAGATATAAATTTTATAAATTTCAATTTATAGGAAAGTAAATATCTGAAACCAGTAAAGTGATCTATAAACCACCCCCCTGCAAAAAAACAAACAACAACAACAAACAAACAAACAAAAAACAAAATAACAAAAACTGAGATTTCAATTGGAGACTGAAAAAAATGAGAGTTAGAAAGCAGCCTAATTATGACAAGATAATTTAGCAGTAGAAAGAATAGATTACATCCTGAGAAGAAAAACAGGGAGTGAGAACATCAGAAGAAAACTGATGAATAAGAGTACTAGGTATTGAAGAAACAAAAAAGAAGAGAATTGAAGATAGCCACAAATGGAGGGGACTCCAAAAACCAGCAACCAGCATATAAATCGTCTCTTAATTCTTGGATGACACCTGGTGGTCAGTGCATGTCATAGCTACTGGTCGGACAGACACTTAGCCATATATATATATATATAAAATATCTGAAGACTAAGGGTTTTTGATAGGTTTAAGGGCAAAAGTTTAAAAAAAATTATAAATCCTAACAAAAACTAAAATGATTCCAAAGGTTGAGATTCTCTGCCACTCATTTATCTGACTAGTAAATAGACTCAATACACTTTAGAGGAAAAAAGAAAACATAATCCTACAAAATATCATCCCTTATGTGTCATGCAAACTAAAAAGAAGTACTAAAAAGGTGAAGAAACAAAAATTTTGATGGATAATTAAGAGAAAAATTGATCAATAGAAATAGAGCCACAGACAACATAGATGTTAAATTTATCAGACAATGGCTCTAATATTTAGGATGCATTTACTTAAATACCTACAGAAAAAATATATACAATTGTTAAAGTAATAAGGAAACTTTAATTAAGATGCAATTGGAAATCCTAAAAATAAAATAATTAAATATCTGAAATTTAAAAGAAAATAATTGGCTGATATTAACAGAATAGTACAGTCCCAATAACCTCTGAAACAAAACCATTCTATCTAGTATATATGTAAGTTTAGTCTCAGAAAGAAAGGTGTGGAAGAGGCACAAAAGATAATTTGAAAATATATTATCCAAAGTTGTTCCAAAATTAATAAAAGCCATCATTTCAAAGATCTAGGAGATTCAGCAATCTTTGCATGTTAAGTCAAAATGCTAAAAATTCAAGGTAAGAAGAAAATTTTAAACACAACTAGAGAAAAAATAGGTCCATTATAATTACAAGAGGAACAAAATAATAAAAATAGCAATGGACTTATTTCCAGAAATAATAGGGGCCCGAAGGCAATAGAGTCCATATCTTTAAAAATGAAAAATTTAGAAAAAAGGAAGTCCCAAGTTAAAATTCTATACTTAGCAAAATTTTCCAAAAATGAAGTCTAAATAAGAATACTTTTAAGTATGAAAGCCTGGGAATGTATCATTAGTAGATCAATACAATAAAAAATGTTAAAGAAAGCTTTTGGATGTGGTCAAATAGAATTCTAAGTTAACAGAATTAAGACTATAGAAAAAAAAATGAAGATCACTGGAAATGGTCACTATGTGGGTATATATGAAAGGCAATTTTTACATTCTTAAATACTTAAGATTTACTCTCTTAGCAACTTTCAAATATACAATAAAGTATTGTCAAGTATAGTAACCATATTCTATATTACATCATTAGGACTTATTTATCTTATAACTGCAAGTCTGTATTTTTTTTAACCACCTTATTCCATTTTGCTCACTCCCTGGGAACATGGTATTTTTTAACAAAAGTATACAGTCTTTTGGTCCTATAGTTCACAAAGCACTTAGCAGAAATTCAGAAAAAAACGCTGAGAAGATGGGTTTGATGATTCTATTGACTCTTAGCTTTCCCTGATAATACCTGAGGTTTATAAAAGAATTTTACAGTTTTACAAAGCACCCATTTTCTTGCCTTATGTACCTTTCCCTCACAATGCACTTGGAAGGTAGATTTTATAATAATCTCAATTACAGATAGAAAAAAATCATATCAGAGATGCTAATCTATTCATGATATATGGATAAAGCCAGAAATCACGTGGAGATCACACCATTTTAATTAGAAGAGACTGTAGAGAGCATCCAGTTGGGAGTTTTTGTTGTTTTTTTAACCTGGGGTCCATATGCCCTCAAAGAGCTCTTGAATAGACTTCAGTGGGTCCATAATTTGGATGGGAAAAATTATGTCCTTTTCACTTACCTTTAATAGCAATTTAGCATTTCTTTCTATTAAGATTGTACATTACAAACCATTTAAGTGTTTTTAAATCATTTAAGTCAATTAACTATAGCAATAAAAACAACAACAGATAGTGTGCAGTTCCATTAAAACATGGACAAGAATAGCACAAAATATAGTAAAATTGAATTATAACATTGCAAGTTTCTTACATGCTATGATAATAATAATTTAACATAGACAGTGATAAATTAAGAAAGCATATTTTAATCCTAATAAGAACTACTAGTATACATTACAAACAAAATACCAAATATGAAAGATATAGTTCAAGCCAACAAAGGAAAAGAAATGGAATACCAAGAAGACAGAAAATGATGTATAAAAGAATATATAAACAGAAATCATATTTTTTTCAAAAGCCAGAAGATAGGTTTAAAGTCAACCATATAAACCTTTACAATCCATAGAAGTATACTAAAGAGTCTTCTTAAAAGGCAGAGATTGCCATAATGAATAAAATAGACCCAAGTATATGCTGTTCACAGAAAACAATTTAATTTCAAAGTTAGCTTAGGGAATTTTGCTTCAGGTTATTTAGAGTAACAGGGACTGGATGTACCCTACACCTAAAAATATTTCAAAAATATTTAAAAATTGATGAAACAATGGTTTTCAGACACTAGACAACAAGGAGAGCAGAACTGTGATCTCTAAGAAAGAGAAAACAAAGGAAAGTGTCTCTTAATAATAAATGTACTAGATTGCTGATGTTTCTGGCTAATGGGTCCATGACAAACCCAAATAGAACCCGACATTCTTGATAATCTGAGTATATAGAAATTAGGTTGGGGAAAGAAACATTGGCTATAACTTGTGATGCAGCATGTTGGAGATATATGCATTGCAAAATACTAAAAGATACTAGATACTAGTGATACTAGTCAAGTCAGTACAATATGTAAGAAAATGAATTAAAAGAATTTATGTTATAATTGAAGAAGTAAAATTTTCTTTATCTGTAACAGCATAATTATTTTGTTAGAAAATCCTAATACACCCACAAAGATACTAGAATGTCTAAGTGAGTTTAGTAAGATTAAAGGACATAAAGTCAATATACAAAAATATCAAATGTATTTCTATGCAATTGAAAAACATAACATCGAAAAATATTCCTGAGATATTTAGGGATATATTTTGTACATGACACATACACTAAAATGTATAAAACATTGTTGAAAGAAATTTAAAAAGACCTAAATAAAGAGTGATATGCTCGTAAATCAAAGGACTAAATATTTTTAAGATGTCAATTCTCCACACTAAGTAAGCTCTAGATTCAAAGCAATCTCAATCCAAGTTACAACCAATTTATTAATTTCAGAATCAACAATACAAGTTGATTCTGAAATTGATATTAAAATGGAAAGGATCTAGAATAGCCAAAATAATTTTCAAATAGAATAAAGTTGGAGGACTTACACTACCTGATTTCAAGGCTTACTATAGAACTGCAATAATCAAGAGACAGTTGTCTAAATAAAGACCCATACATATGTACTTAGTTGAAGTTCAATAGAAGTTCCAAGGCTATTCAATAGAAAAGTATATTATTTTCAGCAAAAGGTCCTAGAAAGCTGGATATCTATATGTAAAATAAGTAAACTCCTACTCTTACTGCCGGGGTGTTATCTGCATTTAGAAGCGTTCAGGAATATGGAGAAGGGGCTGCGAGTAAATTAAATAAACTAGATATGAAATATAAATTTGAGAGGCATTTATTCGGGGGAGCCAGGGAAGGCTTAGCTTTAGTTACTAAGTTCTCTGAATACTTGGACCCCTCGCTTTTTATTAACACATCACGCCCTTTAGCAAAGCAGATATGCATATCAAAGGTAAGGTTTGGTAGACAGTAAGATTATCAGGTTGGGGGAACTGCCTGCCCTCAGCTATCTGACAGCAGGCAATAATATATGCAGACTTTTAGGTTTGGGGAAATGCTTTCAGCTATTCCAGCAGCAGGTAATATGATTCAGCCCCACTGAAGCCCCAAGGTTCATCAATCTTTTGATGAACTTCTTGCATTTATGACCTGCTAGGATTAGCCTCCAGCATCTTACATTAAAATATATCTCCAAATTGACTTGAAATGTATCATTCACATATGTTTAAGTATTACAAAATAAGACTTTCAGAAAAAAATACCAAGATCTTTTAGATAGGACACATACATTTTTTTTTTTAATCTTGAAATATAACATTTTTTAAAAACATTGAATTAATTAATTGAAAAACTAGTTATTTTGTGAAAAAAAAAACACATCGTTTAGAAAATAGAAAGATAATCCATAGCCTTGGGCAAAAATTTAAAAAACCCCACACATCCTATATAATAAAAGGCTAATATGCAAATCGACCAAATGGTGGAACAACCAGTCGCTACGATGCACACTGACCACCAGGGGGAAGACGCTCAATGCAGGAGCTGCCCCCTGGTGATCAGTGCACTCCCACAGGGGGAGCACCACTCAGCCAGAAGCCAGGATCACGGCTGCTAAGGAGCAGCGAGCATGTGGGCGGTAAGGAGCGAGGGGGTCCCAGACTGCGAGAGGGATGTTTACCGAGGGGTCCTGGACTGTGAGAGGGCTCAGGCCGGGCTGAGGGAACCCCTCCCCCCTGCACACGGGCATCTAGTATATAATAAAGTTGCACAATTTAATAAATAGAAGATAGTCACCCAAAATTGGGAAAAACTTTTAAATAGAAACATCACAAAGTTACACAAATGCCTAATAGGCACATTAGTTAGCTCAACCTCATTAGTCAGCAGCAACCGCAAGAATATACTACTTTACACGTGGCAGAATCATTACAATTAAAAAGACTGATCATGCCAGGTGTTGTGAAGATATGAAGGAACTACTACTAGCAATACAAAATGACACAGAATGATATAGCTACATAAGAAAAAGTGTTTCAGTTTCATATAAAGGTAAATAAAATTTACTCTATGACCCAGCCACTCCACTCATACTATTTTCACACATAAACAGTTCTATACATAAATTGATATATATCTGGGTATTCATAGAAGTTTATTCCTAAAAACCAAAACTGGACACAAAACTAGTCATCAACAGTTGAATGGATAAACACATTGTAATATACACACTCAATGTAATACAACTGCAAGCATATAGAATGAACTGCTGACACATGAATGAATCTCAAAAATGCCAGGCATTGGGATAAGGACACATTTGTAATATCTTATTCAATAAAGGGAAAGAAATTGCCAGGCATAGGAAGCCAGGCATACTCTCTGATTCCATTCCTTTGAAACTCTTAGAAAGACAAGTCTCATCTATAGTGATAAAAAAACAGCAGATTAGTCCTGATCCTGGGTATAGGAGTAGGGTTGAAGATTGACTGGGAAGGGGTAAGATAACCTTGTTTGTATGATACCATTGTAATGGTGGTTTCACCCATGTACATACTTGTTAAAAAACATTAATCTGTATCCTTAAAATTGATGTATTTTTTCCATGAAAATTTACCTCAAGAGACTTATGAGACTTTTAAATTATTAAAATATTAAATACCTAAAATTAAATTTAACACAAGGTTCACAAAACTTCAAGAAGATCTACAAAATCTCACTGTTGCAAATTTTTTAAAAAATTAAATAAATGATGCATATCATAAGCTTCTATTTTATAAATCTCAGTATTATAAAAAGAAACAATCCTCACCAAAATAAATTGTAAATTTAATTAAATCACAATAAAAATCCCAACAGAGTTTATTTACTTACTTATTTATCTATTTAATTATTTTAATGAAATTTACAAGCTGATTCTAAAACTTATATGGCATTTCAAACAACCAAGAATAACTAAGGCAAATCTTGAAGAAAGAGAACAAGATTGGAATATTCATAAAACCAACCATTTAGACATATTATATAGATACTAGAGGTCTGGTGCACAAAATTCATGCATGGGGTGGGAGGGGAGTCCCTCAGCCCAGCCTGCATCCTATCGCAATCCAGGACCCCTCGGGGGGTGTCCGACTGCCGGTTTAGGCCCAATCCCGCAGTCGGACAACCCTCTTGCAATCCAGGACTGCTGGCTCCTAACCACTGGCCTGCTTGCCTGCCTGCTTGATTGCCCCTAACTGCTCACCTGTCTGCCTGATCACCCCTAACCACTTGCCTGTCTGCCTGATTTCCTGTAACTGCTCACCTGCCAGCCTGATTGCGTCTAACCACCTCTGCCTCGGCCCCCGCCACCGAGGTTTCGTCCGGAAGGACGTCCAGAATGATGTCTGGAAGGTCATTAGGCTGTCCGGTCTAATTAGCATATTACACTTTTATTATTATAGATTCCAATCAAAACACTGTATTGTAAATTAAAGGCAGACCAATAAACCAATGCTACAGAATTAAGTCTACATACACAAACATTGTAATCTGCTTTATGTTCAACTGACACACAGATTTTTCTGTTCAATAAATGTTTCTGCTATTATTGTACACTCAAATATAAACAAAATGAATCTTGACCTCATTCCCAGCACACAACAATTAATTCTAAATGGATTGCACATATACATGTGAAAGGTAAAACAATTAAACAATGAAAAAAATAAAACATTTTCATGATCCTGAAGTAGATAAAGATAAAAGAAAAAGAAAGATTGGACTATATAGAAATTAAAATTTTTCTTCTCAAAAAATAAAAAAAACAACACTATTAAAATAATGAAAAGATAAGGTTTAGTATATAAGAAGAAAAATATTTACAATACATACACCCAATGAAAAATTTGTACCCAGAATATTTTTTAAAAATCCTTTGAAGCAATAAGGGAAATATAGACAACCTACTTAAAAAAAAAGGCAAAAAAAAAAAAAAAATCAAGAAGTTCCCTAGCTGGTTTGGCTCAGTGGATAGAGTGTCAGCCTGTGGACTGAAGGGTCCCTGGTTCAATTCCGGTCAAGGGCACATGCCTGGGTTGCCAGCTCAATCCCCAGGGGCGGGGATGCGCAGGAGGCAGCCAATCAATGATTCTCTCTCATCATTGATGTTTCCATCTCTCTCTCCCTCTCCCTTCTTCCCTAAAATCAATAAAAATATATTTTTTAAAAAATCAAGAAGTACTTCTCAAAGGAATCTACCCAAATTGGATGTTCTTCATTTGTCATTATAGAAATACAAATTAAATCTATAATGTTTACCATTATGTGTCACCAGAATGACTGAAGGAAAAAAGACAGGAGATATCAAAAGTTGGTGAAGATGTATAGTGACAGAAACTCTCACAATATTGCTGGTGGGAGTGTAAATTGGTACAAACAATTTGTAATGTTAAACATATAGCCTATGGCCTAGCGATATTACTATAGTATATCATCCACAGAAACTCATTCATATTTCACCAGAATATTTTACCAGGGTTTTCATACTACCACTGTTCAAATAGCCTAACAATCACCTGTATTAGAAGGGGTAAATGTATTGTGAGGTGCCAGTGTAATGGAAAACTATACACAAATTTAGAAAAAACTCCCACAAGAATCAGAAGAACATATATTATGGGATTACATTGACGTTAAGTTAAAATATCCAGTTGTGATCTTCAGTGTTAAATGTCAATATCATGGTTACACTGGTGTGTTGGGTAAAACTGGAAGAGGACTCCAGGGGTTCCTGGGGTGCTGGGAATCCGCTTTAGCTGGATGGCTCTATAAGAGCATACCTACCCAGAGATGCTCAGTTGGCAAAATTCTTCAGTATGTACATGTATGGTTTGTATAGTTTTCTATGTATATGATATTCTCTAATTAAAAAGTTTATAAAAAGAAAAATTAGGGGGAAAATGCAGTCTTAACAAAAATCAACATTCATTGTCTTCAGCTTTGGCGACTCAGATCAAATTTTGAAATAATGGGAAAAATTCCTGCCACACACTCTATAAATATACTTTGAGTTCTTAATCCTGCATTCGTCTATGCATAATGTCAACAAATTCTGGCATAGCACCAAGGTAGGATTTGAGCTATTTAAAGTTAGAACAGCTCATTGCAATATTTTCTATAAAACTACTTTGAGTGTTCTGGCTCTGAGACTAATTTCAAGAGAATGTTATTTACATTCCATGTGAGAAATGAGGACACTAAATAAAATGAACTCGTCTGTAACCAATACTTTAGTTTCATTAAGACTTCATAGACTCAAGGCAAAAACATGGCAGTAGGACTTTCAGCAGGACATCAAGTATGTTAGTTTGCTAGAGCTGCCGTAACAAGTACCAGACAATGGGTGCTTTAAACAACAGGCATTTATTTTCTCTCAGTTCTGGAGATGACTAAGATCTGGAAGTCTAAGATCAAGATCTTGTCAAGGTTGATTTATTCTGAGGCCTTTCTCCTTAGCTTGTAGATGATCATCTTTTCCCTTTGTCTTTATGTGGTCTTCCCTCTGTTCTTGTCCGTACATATCCTGATTTCCTGCTATTAGGATGCCAGTCATGTCAGATTAGCGCTCACCCTAATGATCTCATTTAACTGTAATTGCCTCTTTCAAGGCCCTGTCTCCAAACAGTGTCACATTCTAAGGTGTTAGGTGTAGGACTTCAACATATGAATTTTGGGAGGATACAGTTTAGCCCATAACCAACTAATTTGAAGACTGCCACAGAACTCTCTTTTTTCATTCCCAAAAATTATTATAAAAATATCCCCCGACTTCCATGCTAATAACACCCAATTTTGCTAGGTCCTAGTTTTTCCTAGGCTTCCGGGCCCCTTACAAGACTAGGGCTTGAATGATCTGGGCTAACCATGAACATTCACTTTCCTGTCCAATGATGTGTCTAAGCATGGACAAGTGATATAACTCAGACCTAAGGGAATGTGCATATGAGAAGCTTCTTAGAAATTAATCCCAATTCTTTTTTTTTTTTTTTACTTTGAAACTAAGTTTATTTCTTATGCCATTAAAAAATAAGTTAGGACAGTATAATATACAGTCAGGTCTTTTTGTCCAGGGGCTGAGTCCAATGAACCGGATTCGCTTTAGCAGGGCTCTGTTGCTTGCCTGCTGAGTTTGTTCTTTGGATGTTTTTTTTTTTCTTTTTTCTTTTTTATTGTTTAAAGTATTACATATAGCATTACATATGTCTCCTTTTCCCCCCATTGACCTCCCCCTTTCAATAGACACAGACACTAGATGGGTGAGGGCATGTGCTGAGGGGTGGGGAGAGGTCACATGCCCTCAACCCCCTAGTGTCTGTGTCTATTGGCTATGCTTATATGCATGCATACAAGTCCTTTGGTTGATCTCTTACCTCCCTCCATCCCCCCAGCCGCCCTCCCCCCCCCCCCCCCCCCGCCCTCCCCTCCACCAACCGTGCCTTCCCACTGAAGTTTGACAGTCTGTTTAATGCTTAAATGGAGACACAGGAAGGACTAACCTAATTCTTGACTTTAGATTCTACTATATGAGGATTTGGAGCTTGGAGCTAAAGGAGATATCTTGAAGCCCTGAAAGTAACATTTCATAGACTCTAAGAGAGGTGGAGAACAATGACGGAAAACCAAAGAAATCACAGTGAAAAAGTCAACCATAGCTTGGCAGCAGTGACTTGAATTAACCTTGGGATTGTCTTCTCCAGATCTCTTCTTCTTAATATGGATATATTTTCTTCTTTGTTAAACCAATAGGAATTGTATAATCAACTTATTGCAGCCAAAGGAATCTTAATTGATAGAATAACGATGTAATCTGTACTCTAAGTATTTGTGTGGCTCATTTCAAAGTACTTTGTCGGAAATGGAAGGAGAGAATTCTTTTTCCCAACTTATATTAGTGCTGAGAAAGTCCAGTCACTTTAATATAGATGAAAATGAGGCATCACACTCACATAGTTTCGCAGCAATATCATTTTTTTAAGATTTTGTATTGATTTTTGGAGAGAGAGGAAGGGAAAGGCAGAGAAACAGAGATAAACATTTATGTGAGAGTGAAACATTGATTGGTGCCTCCTACATGCCCATACCAGGGATCAAACCTGCAATCCAGGCATGTGACCTGACTGGGAATCGAACCAGCAACCTTTTGGTGCATGGGATGATGCTCAAACCTGAGCCACAACAGTCAGGGCAAAGCAGCAATCGAATTTTACATGGAAGAACATTTCATAATGAAATCTGCCTATAATTTCCATTATGTTCTTTATCCCAATTTACTTCCCCAGAGCACCTTGGATGTCAATTTGGGACTTGTCAGCACTGACAAGATGACTTGGGGAATTCCCTGACCCCTTGGCTTGTCCAGTGTTATGAAACCAATAAAATGCTCTCAGATTTTCATTTTGCACACTTATGTCAACAAATCTCATTCACACAGACATTTCTTCCAAGATGTTAACCTCCGATTTTAGTCTAATAAATCTGTGTGCCCTTCAGCTTTAAAAACTTCTCAACAACACTATCTGCCATGAATTAAACAAGTTCGTTAAGAATCCTCTTTGCATCATAAATGAAACACATTGCATCCTGTATCAAGAAATGCAGAGAATATCCTTCATTTCTCTGTCAAGTTGTTCATCCATATAATTTATGTGAAATCACTTCACACATTAGGTGCAAAATAAAATACATTTTGCACGTCAAGAAGCATCCCTAACAACTTTCTTTTAAGATTCACAGAGGGTCCGCCATAGAGATTCCATGGAACTCTAGATCCTCTCTTGCTAAGTAGAAAGTTCTACTTCCTCGTTGCTTCAAAATTTCTTTCCAATACTTGGCTCATATTCAATTTCAAACTGAAGCTCCACATCAAGGCAAATATTTCAAGCTTTAGTTGCTTCAATCTGTATCGAAACTGATAGATATTGACTGGATAACATGTGATTCCTGGAGACTACCAATGTTTTTTCAATTATTCAATCTACAAATTACCTGATCTGATTTTAAAATGAAGGCTGATTTCCACAGAAGGAGGCCAGTCTCACTGAACTATAAATAAATCAGCCAGTACTGTATACTCTATTTCTACTTTCAAAATTGTGTCTAGATATGCAAAGAAAAACATCACCTACATAAATCTATGCTATAGTTGTCAGGTAGCTTATTCTGAGTCATTGTTCCCCAACATATTTTAGATTGTTGATATCTGATTATACTGTTGGACAAGGTCAGAATTGCCCTTGCCCGTTTTGACCACCTCTTAGTTATCTTCTGTGTCTTTATTGCTTCATAAGGAACTTCATCTCTGACATATTGATTTGATTAGTTGGCACATGAAAGCCAAGTTCTTACTGAGATTAATGAATAACCATGTCATCTGTGATTAAACCTGCAATTTTAGAATGTGTTTCTGAAACAGACTTTGAGATAAACAATTGGGTGGAAATTTGGGGAGAAGTTCTCACAGGATACACAACTCTATGAAAGCTGGGATGGGGAACGGGAAGAAGGTGACCTGCAGTGTGGTTGCTTCTGAAATTTTAGTACAGCTTAAGGGTTGGTGGGAGGGAGGGGGAAGGTTACTCTAATGCTAGAAAACCCCTTTGAGTTGTCTTAGATTGAGGGGAGGACTCAGGCCTTTGTACCGACACACAAACAAACCATTGGCTGCCAGCCACCCCAAGAAGTGAATCTAATTTTAGGATAAGCAGTTTTTATTATGCTGGGAGCAATTCCCAGTGAGTGAAACAGCTGATATTCACAGTAGCAGGGATATACCTCCTGCATCCCTCCCCAGCCCCGATCGTGCACTGGTGGGCTCCCTCGGCCTGGCCTGTGCCCTCTGGCAATCTGGGACCCCTCACGGGATGTCAGAGAGCCAGTGTTGGCTCAATCCCGCAAGATTTGTATACAAGTTTTTGGGTAGGTATATTTTTTAATTTCCCTTGGATATATGGAAATTACTGAGTATATGGATGCTCTATTTTTTTTATTTTAACAAACTGTCAAACTGCTTTGTAATGTGGTTTTACCATTTTTATTATTTTATAATGTACCTCAAGCACTTATGATCAAGGACATTATTTTCTTTGGCTAATGACCTATAATTCTCATTATTCCACTAATAGATTAGTCTAGTGGTGGCCTGAAGTATTTTTTTTTTTTGAAAATCATTTAATAGTTCAAGCAAGTGAACATGAATGAGAGCCTGAGCTAAAACAGTAAAGTGAAAATTTTATATAAAAATAAGCCGAAACCGGTTTGGCTCAGTGGATAGAGCGTCGGCCTGCGGACTGAAAGGTCCCAGGTTCGATTCCGGTCAAGGGCATATACCTGGGTTGCGGGCACATCCCCAGTGGGGAGTGTGCAGGAGGCAGCTGATCGATGTTTCTCTCTCATCGATGTTTCTAACTCTCTATCTCTCTCCCTTCCTCTCTGTAAAAAATCAATAAAATATATTTAAAAAAAATAAGTAAATAAAAATTGAGATTAATTAAGAAATATTGGCAAAATTACAACCCTGTTATATGTGGAAATAAAGAGGAAGACCAATGAAGGGTGCTTCTTATAGAAAGCTTACATACACAGACATACTGGGGCAAGTTAGGCCATTGCTGCAATTTGCACAGTCTATTAGATACTTTTGATTTATATAATAATAATTTTATTTATTTAAATATATTCTACCTTATTTTTTGTTATTTGTAAAGTAAGGGTGGCAATGACATATTCCTTAAGTATTTAAAATATGCTTTTAATAAACATATAGGTATATTTTCATATATTTACATAATTTATTAACTACCACTGAATAAAGTTACCATTCCGTTTCTGCTTTAAAGAAAATTGCTAATATTATTTGCTCATTTTTTATGCTGTCAGTAATAAAAACAAAACACACAAGGCAAACAAGGCAAACACTGCACTTTTACTACTGGTTCACAACCTCTTAGAAACTTTCTAATCTGGTTTTTGTACTTCAAGTTTGCATTCACTGCCTTGGTTCTTACAGAGGGTTTGCATGGATTCTGGCATCTTAACTCTATAATTCATCAGAGATAATATGCTAATTTGTCTCTTGCTCCCAACTCTCAAAGTAACTCAGTGCATCTTCTACTTGTTGACTTATTTCCCAAATCACCACTTGAGCTTTTCTGGAACATTTCCCTCTTGTCCAAGCATATCTACACTAATAAAAGACAAAGATGCTAATTGATAGTACCTTAACTACGCCCTAAGCCACGCCCACCAACCAATCAGAGCGACTATGTGCAAATTAACCCCACCAAGATAGCGGCCGGCATCCACGGAGCTGGAGCAAGCAGGAGGCTTGGTTGCCCGGGCGATGGAGGAAGCCAAGCTTCCCGCCAGCCCTGAGCCAGCTGAGGCCTCCGCTCATGGCAATAAAGTTTCAATTATAGAAGCTAAATAAATCCCAGATACCTGCTTCCAGCCTGCAAACAGCCATCAGCCCCTCACCCAGACTGGCCAGGCACCTCAGCAGGACCCCCCACCCTGAAGGGGCTGTGGTCATCCTGCAAACAGCCATCAGCCCCTCACCCAGGCTGGCCAGGCACTCCAGCAGGGACCCCCACCCTGAAGGGGCTGTGGCCAGCCTGCAAACAGCCATCAGCCCCTCACCCAGGCTGGCCAGGCACCCCAGCGGGGACCCCCACCTGAAGGGGCTATGGCCAGCCTGCAAATAGCCATCAGACCCTCACCAGGCTGGCCAGGCACTCCTATATAATAAAAGGGTAATATGCAAATTGACCCTAACAGCAGTAAGACTGGGAATGACTGGTCACTATGACACACACTGACCACCAGGGGGCAGATGCTCAATGCAGGAGCTGCTCCCTGGTGGTCAGTGTGCTCCCACAGTGGGAACTCTGCTCAGCCACAAGCCAGGCTGACGGCTGCCAGTACAGCGGTGGTGGTGGGAGCCTCTCCCATCTCCTCAGCAGCGCTAAGGATGTCCAACTGCAGCTGAGACCTGCTTTCCGCTGGCAAGTGGACATCCCCTGAGGGCTCCTGGGTTGCCAGAGGGATGTCTGACTGCCAGCTTAGGCCTGATCCCCCAGGGAGCGGGCCTAAGCCAGCAGGTGGTCATCCCCCGAGGGGTCCCAGACTGTGAGAGGGCACAAGCCGGGCTGAGGGACCCCCTCGAGTGCACAAATTTTTGTGCACTGGGCCTCTAGTCTATATAATAAAAGCCTAAGCGACCATTACAACAGAATGACCAGAATGACTGGTCGCTATGATGCTCACTGACCACCAGGGGGCAGGCACTCAATGTTGGAGCTGCCCTATGGTGGTCAGTGCACTCCCACAGGAGGAGGACTACTCATCCAGAAGCTGGGCTCATGGCTGGTGAGCACAGTGGCGGTGGCAGGAGGCTCTCCTGTCTCCATGGCAGCACTAAGGAGCAGCAAGCTGAGCAGTAAGGAGCAGCAAACAGGCAGGCAGTAAGGAGTGAGGGCCCCCAGACTGTGAGAGAAATGTCCGCCTGCCAGCTTAGGCCTGCTCCCATGGGAGCAGGCCTAAACTGGCAGGTGTACATCCCCTGAGGGGTCCCGGACTGTAAGAGGGTGCAGGCTGTGCTGAGGTACCTCCACACCAGTGCACAAATTTTGTGCACTGGGCCTCTAGTAAGATAATAACAGGAGTCTGTTACCAGACTTTTTGATTCCTCACTCCATAAAGTCCTTACTAGTCTTCCAACAGAAGGAAATGGTGGCCTTGGTACTCACACTTGACCATCACTAAACCACACTTGTCTCCCAGAAAGTCGAATACTAAGATATAATAGAGTTATTTTGCTAAACTGATCTATATTTTGCAAATTACCATAGGCTTCTTAAATATTTCCTATTTTTCTTAAATTTAACATGCAGTTAAAAAGTTATGCAATTTTTTCTTCATAACATCTGCTTTTGAAATCATTATAGCTCACGTTCCTTCATGGCATAAACTGCCTTATTTTGATTTAATCACTTTTTATGTCATTTTTTCCCCCATGTCAATATGATTAAGGTTATTTTTAGAAGTAGCATTTCCAAACAACCTTTGGTAATGTCGCTGCAGTTCTTATAAACACATTTGGGGTTCCAATTTTCACTCAGATAAACCTTTTTCTTTACAGCTTTTCTTCCCCATTTATCCCCACACTTACATGCAAAATCCAGACATATTTAATTCCTCTTTAATATATTTAAGTACATATAGTGGAACTCCTAGTTTTCATTGTTATTTGCTTTCCTACTCTTCATGAGCTATGGATTATAAAGCATGTCCCAAAATCCACGCAAGTAGTAATTTTGATAGAAAACACAGGTTTATAACCAAAAAGTGTAAAGTTTTTATTGTTTCATAAAGTATACAGTATAGGGTTATGTATGGAATAGAATATCAGGTAAATGGCCTCCATGGCTTTGCTAGAACATACGCATACTTTTGTTATTGCCTGAGCAGCTGCATTTTCGAATAAGAATGGTCTGATGATGCCTCCAGCCCAAAATCCGCACCAAACCATGACACGTTGTGGATGCATTTGTTTCTCAACAATCACTCGTGGATTTTCTGAACCCCAAATGTGACAATTTTGTCGATTAACCAATCCATCAAGATGAAAATGAGCCTCATCGAAATTCAGCCACATTTATGCAAAACGGTCATGGGAAATTTCAACAAAAGAGTGCATATGTGCCAGCAAAGCCGTGGAGGCCATTTACCCGATATCCTATTCCATACATAACCCTATACTGTATACTTTATGAATCAATAAAAAATTTACACTTTTTGGTTATAAACCTGTGTTTTCTATCAAAATTACTTCTTGCGTGAATTTTCGGACACCCTTTACAATCTCTACATATAGTTTGAATACGATTTCTTTATTCTTTCTTTATGTGGCTGAATTAAAGAATAGCACAACTACTGTCATTCAGAAGGAGCAAGGAAAGAGGGAGCCTCCCTTGGAGGTCTCTAAGACCAGTGATAATGAACCATGACACAGGGACCATTGCACTGGGTGCATCTCCCAGCCAGTGCAGCCCAGCACAATTGGTTTGGACATGTATATGTCTATTATACTGACTTAATGATACAGTAGGCTGATCTCTATATAATACTTCACATCCTGTTGCCTGGGATGCTGCCCTAAAAATGTGGGCAGAAGAAGGGAGAAAGAAAATAAGAAATGACATAGGTACTAAATAGTATTTTCTTTTTCATCAAAACAAAAAGTCAACTTTAGCTCTTTACATATGTATTATGTACAACAAATGACCATAAACTGTATGTTATTCAACCAGATATCCCAAATATTAACTTTTTCTATATTACATTCGCTCTATCGTTCTATGTTCATGTGTGTATGTAACTTTTTTCCCCCTGAGCCATTTGAAAGTAGGTTACAGACATGATGCTCCTTTATTCCCAAATAATTCAGTCTGTTTTTCCTTCAAACAAGGAAATTCTTTTGCATCTACAAACAGTTTTCAAATCAGGAAATGAATCTTCTAACCTAAGTGATTTTTTTTTCAAATATCCTAAAATGCCCCGAGAGGACTTTTTTTGTATCTACTATCCAACCCAGGATCTTAGCTGTCAAATCTCATAAATCTCATTTAATCTAGACAGTTTCTCAATCTTTGTCTTTCATGACCATAACATTTTTGAAGAGTACAGGCCAGTTATTTTGTAAGTATCCCTCAACAGGGTTTTTGATGTTTCCTCGTGGGTTAACTCGGGTTATACATTTTGACAAGAATAATATGGACTTCATCTTCTGTTATCATAGCCTAAATCAATAATGTATCTAAAAGTAAAATATAAATTTATATCCCAAACCAAGAGTTAAGGATTAAAAGGATTATTACTTGTTTTAACCTCCTGTCCCCCTCTCTGCCCTTGTCCTCTAGAACATGGGGTGTTCCCATGGAGAAGTAGCTCTAGGCTCAGTGCCCACTGAGGAACAGCAGTGAAGTGGGAGGAAGTATCTTGTTCACTGTGAGAGAAACTTGGAAACACCAGCATTACAACCACCAAGGGGGCTCCTATCCTTCTGTGGCTCCCTTCCCATTTCTGTTCACATAGGCATTTCCCTTATAAAATCTTTGCACATTGAATTCCATTTTGATGTCTGCTCCCCAGACCTGGACTAAAAGGGGGAACTGCTATTCTACTGGAAACTTTGAGGACAATAAGAGGAAAAATAATTTTCACCTGTGCCTGAAAAGCAGGGCACATTACTGAAATAGGCAAATTTTCTGGCCAAAAAAAAAAAATGTAAATAGTCTTCCCTGCACCAATCTAAACCATCAGGCTTTGAAACCATAGTCAAATGTCATCAACCATTTGCATTCCAATGAGAGCAGAGAATGTCAACCCCATCCCAGAAAGAAATACCAATCAGGTCAGGGATAGAGTGGTGGGTCAGAAGCCTCAGGGAAGGAAAGGAGAATGGAGGATGCATCCAGGAGTTTACCATAATAACAAGTGTCCCCTTAAGCAAGAAGAGTGAGGTTTATTGGTTTTCTATTAGTTGATACTAAGAACAATGATTAAGAATGAGAGGAAAACATTCACTCCCCTGAAGGATATTCTAATAGGGCTTCTAACATTTCCAGCTCTTAAATGAAGATGGGTAATGATCCCTCATATTTCATTCTCACAGTGTTATATAAACAACTAAGAGATCAGCCCGCCTGGAGTTGCAGCCAATCACAGCAATTTTCTGTAGCAAAAATTATATCTGATGTGTGAAAAGCACACGGCCTTTCAAAGATGAAAGAGCCAACCTTCCCCTTGGGCTCCTGTTGGCTTGACTCTTTGGTGATGTTTGGAAGGCAGGTGGTGTTGCCAAAATGCCTACAGCTCCACTTGCACAGCCTCGGGGGACAGCCCTGATGGCCCTTGTTAGGAGTCACAGTGCCTCCCGCAATCTCTAAAGTACTGAATGGTGGTGGTAGGAGGCAGGGGGTGAAAAGGCGGGAACATTTGATTTATGTCTGCATTTATTGCAAACAAAAGGATGACAGGTACAGTTATGAAGACCTCAAGAATACGTCCTCATCCATCTAATTTAAAACCATACCAGCTGGGCAGATAAATCACTATGTAACCCGTATCACTGCTATCAGAATATTTTAAGGAAATGAGGAAAGACTAGGTATGTTTCTATTCATTAATTCTCTCTTTCCTATACACACACACAAATGCTGAATTTACTATAATTAGTTGTTCTCTACAGAAAGCTTCATTTATTGGAGCTGCCATTAAACAAGTGAAATACAAATTACAAGTGACATTGATACAATCATAATTGCTCCTTCCTGGCTGACAGAGATATTTTCTGAGAGGAACCTGCATTTCTACAGATGGCATGAAAAGAAAATGAGGCCTGCAGAACACGCCATTATTCCTGCGAGGCCCTCAGTTCATTAGTTGAAGCAGCCAAGTCTTCACGAGCCGCAACTGATCAGCAAATGGGAAATGAGCAAGAGTATAAATTCCCAGCAAACCAAATCATTAACATTTGCCGCCTGCATCCTGGAAACACAGCAAATCAAATGTGTCATCATTTATCAAGACAAAATATCATTACTAATTGGGATTAATTTGCTGCTGTGGGATTGCTGACCTTTGCTGAAAGAAAATAAAACTGCTCGTTAGCTGTCTTCATTTAATTTTCCTTGAAGGAGGGAGAGGGGAAAAGGCAATTTGTCTTGGGGAGTATGGAAGGCCTGGGAGGGGCATTCTTATCTTCCAAACAGCTACACATTCCAAAGTCAAGAAACGAGAAAACTTGCTGCTATGCCATTGCCAGTTGATAATTCGGGATGCTAGATATGTGCTCAGCGATCACAGCACCTCATTGTCATTGTCTGTGATTTAGCACTTTCTTGGGAAAAAAAATAGAAACATTGCCAGGGTAGAATTTTATAAGATTTCATTTACAAATATGAAAAAGCAAGCACCATTACATGGGAGCAGCTGAGGATTTGTTTGTGTGCACTAATTTAAAGGGGGTTCAAAAATACAACACATGCCACGTCTGAGCATTCCCAGTGACTCCACATGTGTCTGAGGTCTACATGGAATCGCTGATTTAATAATTGTGAAGATGATCTTTTACTTTTCACAGCTACCAATGTTTTTCAGGGCTGATAAATGTATGTGCTTTGAAAGATAGCTGTGAATGCCTGAGTCAGAATTCTTGTCTTTTAGACCCTGAAAAAAAAACTGGATCCTGAGCATTCCTCTGTGGACTAAAATCAACAAGTCAACAACCACTGACTTTGTGAATTTTCAAAACATTAGAATATCACTTATCTTGATTACTGAGAGTTTTGGTATCCTCTTAAATTTTGCCCCCAAGGCAAATGCCTCACTTACCTCACCCTAGGGGCGTCAGACATTGTTTAAGTTTAAATTATTTACTCATCACAACAACTAATGCGAAGATAAAGGTGAATAGCCTCTGTGGGTAACAAACTAACAAGCAGTGCAGCCAAGATTCAAAACCAGACTGATGCCTGACCCCAGCATTGATGCTCTTTACTCTGCTGTTCCTCTTTGCTGCTGTTGGTGAACTGGAGAGGGTGAGATGTGGGAGAACCATGCCAATAAGCAGTATATGATGTCATGGGAAGTTTAAACACACACACACACACACACACACACACACACACACACACACACCTGAAACAATTAGATGCCAGGCAATGGCTAGTTAAAATGAAAATATGTGTAGATGAACCAATTTATGAACCCATTGAAGGTAAAGAAACCCAAAACACCAAACGCCTTATTGAAGAGCTGTACTGAGCACCGCATTAACACACCTGCAAGTCAGGGCCAGCCACGTGCTAAGAGATGTCAGACATGGAGTCTGGATCAAAGGAGAAAGGAGAGTGGGCCACATGTGCTGTCCGGGCCTGGATGAATCCTGTTTCTAGTCAATCTATTTTGGGAGTTTACCAATCTCTAATTCAAAACTGCCTTTGCTTATTTTCCTTATAGCGTGAGCTAATGTTTGCAGTCGTATGGAGCATATTAATGTTTATGCTAAAGTGTTTTAAAATCATTTTCTCCTCTTAATTAGAGAAAACATGCTTAATAGTTTGGCACTATGATGTACTTAGCAAATTCTTTGTGTGACTTTTTAAAAGTTATGTGGGTGGCACATTGAGGCTGAGTGGGAGGAGGGAGACAGGAGTGCCAAACCATGCCAATGGCTTTAAATTATGATTTAAACAAATTATAATTTTACTAAAATTTGTGCTAATTCATAATTCTGTGTAATGGAGAGACCCAAATGCAAGAGTCATGGTAGCAGCCCTTAAAGAAGATGTTGGGTGTTTTTAACCTGAAGGCCAAGCATTATGTGGGGACCTAGGAGGCCTCAAAGTATTTTTGTTGATTACTTGAACAATTAAATAATCTAACTTCACCTGACTAAGGTTGGTTCATTCAGAGCCCAAAAAAGAGAAGACCATAAATTCCAGTATGAGCCCACCCTTCCCCACCCCATCCTGATATGAATGATTTTATGATCCTGCAGATGTCTGGGACTAATTCTTGACTGAACAGTTTACAGTGTTTTATGGTAGACAATATCACATGTTTTCTTTGTCTCAACTCTCTCTTTCTTTTCCCCACTTCAAGGTAATGATCCCTGAATTCATAACACCTCCTGTTTCAAGGTAATGATCCCTGAATTCCCATCTCCATCTGATTTTACTCATTTTTCTATTCCATGTTTTCTTTAAAGGAGCTTGCACTTTTTATTTTCCTATGCCTGTTTCTATCTTGTATTCTCTTTTATTTTGTATAATTGAAAATAAAAATAAAAAATATTATTGATGATTTGGCAAGTAACTCAACACTTCAAACCCCCTGGTTAAATTCTGGGATCTATTTTTTTTCTCTCCAAAAGTATTTTTCTGCTTTATCCCCGATACAACTCCTAAGAAACTGGTAAACTGATGAGAAGAGATTGAGCTGCCACTCAAGCACGCCCACCACCACACCCTCTTCTTCCATCTCAAGGATGACATTATTCATGGTATTTTGTAATAATACTCCAGACTTAGCTCCAGAGGGCAGAACTTTATCTAAACAAATTCTTTTGTCCCACGTTCATGTTTATAGTAGCATAAAAAACACACAAAGGCTACAAGAAGGCAGCAAATAATATATTTGAAATATCATAGGGAATCTTGGCAGCAGTAAAATGCACTCAGTCTTCCAAACAGATATAAAGTCATTCCTCAAAGAAACAGACAGATTTACAGGATTAGTAGATGCTGATTAGGCTTTAGAAAGGCCTACTCAAATAGAGTAACATAGTGCTTTCTCAAGCAATATCTTAAAGGGACAGTTGTCTGGAGAAGTTGAAACAAGTCTTAGCCTGAATTCTCCTTACTCCCTCCCCGCTCTTGTTTAAGTGTTTTGGAACTTTATAACAAGCTATATGTTATTGGAGGTAAAGAACTATTGATCTAAAAACTCTAGCCCATCTAAAGAGGGTTATTTTTGTGTGTGTGTGTAAAAATAATCACACTTCATGTAAAAATCCATATTTGTAATTTTTCGTGTTTTTTTTAATAAAATGATGATATGGTAATACCACAAGGCAATAGCTTCCTCATTTGGGTGGCTCTTGTCTAGTTCACATAGAGCTATCCCTCTTTTACTATATTTCACTTCATTCATTTAAGTAACTTGGTTGAACTTTGAAGACATTTGCAATATCTGCCTTAAACCTTCTGAGGGATAAGGGTTAATCTATTCAAGATAAATCCCTTGCAAGCTGGCCTCCTAAAATTCCACAGACACTGGGTGCACCCCAGTGCTTATAGCAATTGATGGTGGTCTGAATCTCAATCCACCTTTGATCATACTAGAAAAAATATGACAGTTGCTTCCTCAACCATGGATACTGATAAATTCTGCTACTACCTTGTCATATCATATATTAGCAACTGCAAGAACTCCAAGACTTGCCCTAACCGGTTTGGCTCAGTGGATAGAGCGTCAGTCTACGGACTCAAGAGTCCCAGGTTTGATTCTGGTCAAGGGCATGTACCTTGGTTGCGGGCACATCCCCAGTAGGTGGTGTGCAGGAGGCAGCTGATCAATGTTTCTCTCTCATCGATGTTTCTAACTCTCTATCCCTCTCCCTTCCTCTCTGTAAAAAATCAATAAAATATATTAAAAAATAAAATAAAAAAGAACTGCAAGGCTTGAGACTAGTCCTTTGATAATGTTGGCGAGGATGGGGGTTGGTGGGGGGGAGGCTTGTTCTCACCCTCAACCAGGAAAGTTGAACTGACATGGTATGGTCAAAAACATAATATTACTAGGCTATGTGATGATCATAACTTGTCTCTTCATCGCACCAGTATTGGCTGGTGTTTTTGTCATAAAACTTAAAAGTTTACAGTCCAAGGGTTAAGATCTCATGCCCGAAGCTTGAGGCTTATCTTGTTAGATATATCTGCCCAGCCCTACCTAGCAAGTGCAGGCAATAGGGGCTCATATATATGCTACTAGTACTTCTCTTGACTCTAATTTTACCTGAAGACACTGCTACAGCAGGTTTTGTGAGTGTGTTCCTTGGTTCTTTGCCCTTGTTCCCATGACAGTTGGTATTAGGCATCTTACCAAGGACCCATCATGGACTTTTAGTATAAATAAAAGGATTAATGGTCAAAGTCCCACTTTGTAGATAGGATAAGTCTTGGGGTGGCTAGTTATTGTAATAGCCCATTGCTGTTCATGGAAACTAATCCATGAAGTCCTGAGAAATGGGAGATTTACAGGGACTAAGAAAACCTAAATTGACTTCCTAGATTATTAATAATGGCCTTAGAGAGAGTCACTCATAAAGGACTGAGCTCCTTTGAGACAAATTTTGAACCATGGCCCCTGCTAAACCACACACTCACACATGCACACATAGAAAATGGAGATGGACCCACCAGATGTTCATCAAAGGACTGATTAGTTGGTATAAGACAGAGGAGATATTAGTGAAGTGTGAAGACTATCTATAAGACAGAGGAAAAGAGGGATAAAGAGTCCCTTGGAGGGATTCTAGCTGACTACTTCCTGAGACTCCAGAATCACTGACTGACTCAGAAGTTGGTGCAGACACACAGGCAGCCCAAGTGCAAATGCCTCCACAGACATTTATGTACTAGATGGACAATTCCATTTTGTGATGTAACACCAGAAAACACAAGACTGTGCTTCCTCCACAGCGATGAGCTTCCTGATATTATATCATGACGATGGTGTTGTCATCCAATTCCAGAAGTGATAGAGGGAGAGATGATGGCCATTTTAGTATCTGCTAATGGACTCTACCCTGTTCCCAGTCCCCTTACCCTCTTGCCAAACTCCGTGAAAATATACCACCAGTACAGGACAATGAAAATGATAGCCAACAAGGGTCTTTTAGAGGCTAAGCAAGGCATTCTTCGCCTCAAATGACACAGGCTCCTAAGTCATGGAAAAGGCTCAGAAGCCCTGGTTGATCATTGCTTAACATTCCAGCCACAGCCCAAAATACCGGTTCACTTTCTTTTGTCTTGACAACGTACTCCTCCAGGATATTCTTACAAATATCAGTTCCCAGTATTTATACATACTGACCAATTTTTAGAGTCCCCATAATAGCATCATAATAGCTCTGCCTCTCATTTAAAATTAGTACAATTTGAAATGGAACAAATTGTGAACACAATGGAGTATACCATGTGGTTAGAAGCCATCTTTGGGAGGTGGACTGCCTACAGGAATGACCTCTCTGAAAATAAGTGGAATTTCTTCAAAGTTCAATGAAACTAGGTACAGCCCAAGATTCCTGGTGGACAGATATACTTATAATCTGGTCTCCTAAACTGGCTTCCACATTATGCTTTTAAGTCTTGTTTTTCTTAAAATCCTATAAATTCTTATCTATAAATTATACTGACTCCTTTAATATTTTCCTTTTTGTAGGTAGAATACCCCTCCTATGGAGGATACTGGCTTAGATTTAGTGGTTGTATAAAATGTAGAAATGCAGGATGTTGGGGAAAACATTGATGGATTTAAATGCTACCTCTGAGGCAAATGCTAGGTGCCCCCATATCTTATGGGAATGTTTATAGTGGTAATGAGAAGGTGGTGTTTAATGCAAAATGTTAATAGCTCACCAGAAATTCAAGAGGAACACTGAAAGTTTGTGTTTATTCTGTCTTGAAAATAGCTTCATCAGGGCATATTCAGTTCCTGTCCTCCAGGCAGGCAGCTGAGGGCTAGCATGTGAAGACACTGATTCTCAAGCCCTTATAAATACCTGGAGGGTCTAGTAAGAAGCCCAGAAAAAGAGGAATGGGGCTTAGAGTCTTCTAATTCAAATATAAAAGTATTTTTTTTTCTACTTAATTTCTCAAACTGGTAAAAAAGGAACTATCAGTAATATATTTCAAGTGTTTAATAAATTTGCATAGCTGATTCAATTTACCATCAAACTTTTATCAAAATTAAATTATTTATAAGCCAGAAAAATGTGGGTGATACATTCTTAGAAACTGAAAATAAAATACACAATAATATTGAAACTGTTATATAATCTGTCTGACTGTATACACTTTTATATCTAAAAATTGCTTTTTAATAACCTCCTCAGCCAGTGTCATTTGCTATTTGTTCTTAAACTATAGTTTCATCCTCTACTACTTTCATAACAGATAAGGTGAAGCTTAAAACTGGGTCATTCAGTATTTTCTTTTGCCTGTCTCCTCCCAGTTCAAAATATATGTGTCTCCTTACAGCCCCATATTCATGAGTTTGTAGGTTGGTTTAAGATGGGGTGATGGCAGCACAAAGTCATCTTAGTATGTCTACTTTTCTCTGAACACACACACACACACACGCACGCACACACACACACGCACACGCACCAGTGAGCACGGAAGAAAGGAAGGAGAGGGAGAAAAGGAAGAGAAAGAAGAAAGAAAAGAAAGGAAAAATATTAGTTGCTTTTACTAGTATATAAACCTCTTTTCCATGACACACATATCATTACCATTGTCATACCTAATACGTATTAGAATTGGTATTACTAACCCTATTAATCATTGCTAGAAAATCAAACAGTAAAGACTAGAAGTGCGAATGATGATAAAATTGCTTTGATGGTCTTGATAAGGTTCCAAAGAACAAAGTCAGTGGTTTTACGTAACTAAGAGTAAATGTTTTGAGTATTCTGAGAACCACCACCATTTTTTGTTACCATCATCTTCTTTTCATTTTCAAGGTATTTGAAGATCTGTTTAACTAGTACAGATATTGCTAATATTACTAAGTGGGAAAACAAAGGGAGAAATCAAACAAATGTGTGTGTGTTTTTTTTATTTTAGCCTTGCTAGAATCCCCAAATCCTTGTGATTTTGTTTCTCTTTTGTGTTGCAGACAGCCTCAGTGAATTAGATCACAGCCAGCCACTTGAGACTGAATTAATCATTCATATGCTTTTTGAAATCTATTAAATGAATAAGGGAGGGAGAAAAGGCAAACAAAATGCCTGCTCAGTTCTTAGTATTTGGCCATCTGCCAAATGTGTCTGATGTCACCCTCAGTGGACCAGCAAGCCCTTTGGAGAGCTTTCAGTTGCCATGTTAGCCCGTAAGTACCCTATTTAATTGTCAATAGATTAATGTTCTACTTTGTTCTCTGTACCTTTGTATATCTGGGCCATCTGATGTTAACCACAGGCTATACAAACTGTGAGCAGGAATCCTGGAAAAGAAACTGTGAGAGGCTTGTGAAGAAATCAGGTGTGGGTGTGGCAAAAACATAAAATAGCAAAATAGCACATAGACCTCTCTGCAAAGTAACAGTGAATTGAAAGAAGATTCTAGAGAAGATGGAGATGGATGAAGAGAACATAGTAGTACTGTTTGGTTGTAAGGCTACAGGATATAGAAATTAAGTGGATACTCCTCGGCATGTGAATGCACCCAGAGAACCTGACATCAGTGTTGCAAGTTGATGTAGTCTGGCAAGAGTAAGAAAGAAATAGGGGCTTTCAGAGGCCTTTTCAAAGATTGTTAGATTGTTATTATGTTATTATCTTTGTTATAATATTTTACTAAAGTTCTATAAGGTGTTATTATTGCAAGAAATTGTTAAAAGGTAATATGGGATCTCTGTACTATTTTAATACATGTGAACCTGGGATCATTTGAAAATAAAAAGTTCCATAGTGGTAATAAACAGGTGGCCCATGGGAAATAGTTTGCTCACTTCATTGGTTTTTAAAATTTAGCCTCCATGTCTATGATTCCCAATTTTCTATTCTGGTCCTTGCCTCTCTTTTGATCCAGGTATTCATTTTCAATTGCCTGCTACTTGGGTAACATTCTGTACTTTCATGTCAAAAGGTCCACAATTAAATTATTATCATTCATTACCCCCCCCCCAAACAAATAAACAACCTGTTTCCTCCTCTTTTTGCAGGTTCTTGCTCTGTGAATGGCAGCAGAAACTCCCCTTGTTCTTGGTCCAAACTCTCCCAACAACCAATCACATTACAAGGTTTCATTCCCCAAGATGCTTCTTACTTCTAAGACACTAAGTTTACTATTTAAACTATTGTCAGAGCTTCTTTGTGGTTCTGTCTTGTCTGATTCTCCCCATTAAGCAACTCTACTCTGTCTCACAGCTATGAAGAGGGCACTGCCTTGCTCAAGACCACTCCCTAACTCTCCCTCATTCAGGGAGAGAAGGCCAGGCTCCTCAACCTGCCTGTCATCCTGGGCTCTCTACCTCTTAGCCTCAACTCCTCTTTCTACTCTTCATACTTACCTATTCACCCAGAGGTACCAACCAAAATGGAAGATTTTCTGTCTCTTACACATTTATCTGTTAATGTCTTTGTTCTTTCCTCCGGCAGCATGCCTAAGTTTTCATCTCTTTCAGTCGAAATTCTTTCAAATGGAGATCAAAATAGGTCGATCTGTCAGCGAACACTATAACTCTCCAAGGGAATGATGAATATGGACACTGCGAAGGGTTTCCTTTCAGAGAGGCAATGATAACAGTACTGATGTATAGCACAACACTGTCCAGATAGACTCCCGGCCCAGCAGAAAGTATATCTGTGTGTGCTGGAGTGCAAGGCACACATTGTATTAAACAGAATTGACTTATGTGTCTGGTGGGGTGCTGACAGCTAAGGGAAGGTCAAGTCAGACCTAGTCAAAAAGTAATCACGTACAAATTTCACCAGATTTTGTTTTAAGGTCACATCAATATCCCTCTTGTACGTGTCACACTTCTGCACCACATCTTCACAGGATCGTCCTCTCATGGCCCTGCTGCTCTCCAAAGTACACTGAATCAAGGCTGGGAAATGTAGTGAATCTTTATGGAAGTGTGGAGTGATCTAGATTCAAGGATGGTTAAATCCAGTTGGGCTCAACATATCTGTAGGAATATCTTGCTCTACACTCTTCGACACTGCCTCCCTTTATGTTGACTGTATTTTCAGATGGGTTTCCCTGTCTGGTGATGAAAACAACTACTAGAAGCTTGAAGCTCTTGTATTCCACCTTTATGATTTCCTCAACAGAATATGTATTGTCATCCTTGCCTTTAATTCTCTGTGTTGATCTGTTTGGACAGCTTCTACCCCCTATGTTCTTCTTTTAATTATAGTTTGTACAAAATTATAATATTACAAACAGCTCATTAAGTCTTTACAATGATCTTAATTTAAGCACTATTATTCCTCACATTTTACCAGTGAGAAAACTGAGTTTTAAATATTCTCAATTAATTTGCCCAAGGTTCCTCAGCTAGTAAACAGTGAGTAATAATTTGAACTTAGGTGGTCTAGTCCCAAATCCCACATACTTAACAAGTGCTCTACTGCCTACCTGACAGTTTAACTATTTTGGAAAATTAGGATAATTATAACTACCCTACTTTCCTCAGAGGACTGTTGTACTTATCAAAATTTTAAAAAGGTATATAATTATGCCAGAAAAGTACTTTTGAATGTATGGGATTATTATTTTTCCATAATTCAGTTTAAATAGCATCTAATATTCATTTACTTTTTTATGAATAATGAAAAGTAAATGTTATTATTATTATTATTATGCAAAATACATAAAATTATTACAACTCAATAAGACTGTAACTTGATTTTTTAAATGGACAAACAAGTTGAAAAGACATTTCAGAAAATAATATCTATAAGTGGTTAATAAGCACGTAGATAAATAATCAACATCATTAATCATTAAGGAAATACTATTAGAACCACATGAGATACTACAATATTATCCACCCGTTAGTACAGCTAAAATTAAAAAGAGAGACTACTGGTGGGAACCTAAATGGTATGACGACTTTGTAAACCTTGGGAAATTTTATAAAATTTTTAATATACACTTTCCAGCCATTATACTCTTAAATAGTATTTACCCAATAGAAATAAAGACATAAGTCATAGGTCTCCACAGAGATTTACAATTTTTGTTCATAACACCTTTATTTCCAATAGCTAAAACCTAGCAACAGTTCAACTGTGAAGATAGACTGATGCATATTCATGCAATGGCATACCTTTCAGCAATATGAACTAATTGCTATACACTGCAACATGGATGAATCTCAAAATCATTATCCTGAGTGAAAGAAGGTAGACACATAAAGTACTTACTACATTATTCCATTTATGTAATCTGTAAACTAATCTGTAGGGCCATAAAGCAGATCAGTGGTTGCCAGAAATGGAGTAAGGGGTGTCCTGCAATGGGGCACAATGGAGGTGATGTATCTTTAGGGCAGTTGGTGGTTTCATGGGTCTATACAATTGCCAAAATAATCGAATTTTATACTTTAAAAGGATATAATTTATGTATGTAAATTACTCATAAATAAAGGTCATCCAGGGGAAAATAAAAACTATGGAGAAAGCCCAATGTGTAACTAATTTAAACAAGATGTTCTAGATGGGAGGATAGTCAATGAGGGATAGTGCCAGCCCATGAGAGCTGCTTGTACATATCTTTCTCAATCAACAAACACTGGGCAGTCAATAATATCTTGATAGTAACTTGAAATCAGCCATGATAGGAGTATAAACACCATGGAAATAGAAAGATGTTATAATTTGCATTTTTCCGTCCTTCAAGAACCTATTGTTAAACATTTACTAACAAATCACTGACTGCTATACTGTATAATATGTGTGATTTATACCCAATATTTCTGTTTATAGCTATGTTACCTACCACACTTCTAAGAATCCTATATAATAGGCTAATATGCAAATTGTCCCTTTGACCAGGATTTTGATCAGGAGGCAGGGCTGTTTGGACAACAGCCCATGCCCTCCCACCTGCCCCACTCTTGATCGCCACCCCCACCCGTGCATGAATTCATGCACTAGGCCTCTAGTATAATAATAAAAATGGGAAGTTGGTAAGAAATTTAAATGTAATATAGTATACTGAAGGAATAAATATAAAGCAACTTCCAAATTAGACTCTCTTCCTAAATTTGGAAAATAGGGATAGGGCAGAGGTTATGTTAGAAATAATAAAGTAGAAAGAACAATGGATTAGGAGCTAGCACACTGGAGGCCAGCACGAGTTCTGCCCATTGATAGGTTCATGTGACTTTAGGCATATCCCTTCTTCTCTTAGCCACAGTTTCCTCATTTGTAATTAAATTTTTAAAAAAATATATTTTACTGATTTTTTTTACAGAGAGGAAGGGAGAGGGATAGAGAGTTAGAAACATCGATGAGAGAGAAACATTGATCAGCTGCCTCCTGCACACTCCCTACTGGGGATGTGCCCGCAACCAAGGTACATGACCTTGACTGGAATTGAACCTGGGACCCTTGAGTCTGCAGTCTGACACTCTATCCACTGAGCCAAACCGGTTAGGGCTGTAAGTAAATTTTATAATATCCTAGGTTTAAATCATGCAGTTGGTGTGAGGATTAAATAAAATAATGTCTGTGAAGGTTCTTGTCATTATTACATTATAGTCTAATATTTTCAGAGGTTTAAATGTCTTCCCAAATATAATTGTAAGCCTTTTGAAAGAAAAAACATAATAGTAATTCAGCCATTCCTTATGAATTATACAAAGCATTTCAAATATAAATACAAAAATTCTTATTTCCATTTTGAGTGAGACTAGAGAGTTTGCATATTTGCTTCTCTTTTGAAGATGCATATTTAGATTGATTATGTCATTATCTGTGTGATAAAATCAGTTATAATCTTTTCTTTTACTGAAGAACTTCAGCTCTATGACTTAAAACTTCTCCATTTTAAAGCAGTTTGAAATAGAACCTCTGAAGTGTAGCTATAAAATCTATCTAGCTTTCTGTGCTGAAATTTAAGTAGCCTACAAAACAATAAATTGTAGAAGCTTCTTTGAAATAATAGAAGAATTAGAAATAAAGCACAAACAGCTTCAGCAGCAGTTAGATATAGAAAAATCAGGAGGCGTTTGATGCTTCCTGTAAGGAGGCGGGGGGCATGTTTTTGTGGCACAAAGTAAACCAGAAGTGAGGCAGAGGAAGAACAGTTATGGGAAACCCATTTGCCTCTTCCTGAAATAAAAAAATTTCCATAGATGGTGAACTCTAGTGGGACTTCTTCCTGATAGTTTAAGATCCAATGCAAGATTGGTTGCATTAAGACAAATGGAGTCATAAAACCTTGCACCTGAAATCATGGAGAATAATTATAGAGTTTCATTAGGAAGTTGAAAGGATTGAAGTCTTTAGGAACATTTGCCTGGTGGCAGGAATGTCAATTCATGCCCAGGTTTGCACACACAACCTGGTACTTGCATTCCCAAAAAGATTGGGAAGAGGATGGACTGGGTAGCCTATGACAGCAACAAGAGCACCTACTAGAAACTTCTATGGGTTTCATTTGACAGTAAGCTCGGTGTGAACCAGGGCTGCTATGTTGTAGTAAAAGCTAAGGCAACCATTGGCTGTGCTGGTAGAGTAGTTCATCTAGAGTGAGGCTGTTAATACCCTTGTTTGTTCAGCTAGTCATACCATGCCTAAAGCAGTGGTTCTCAACCTGTGGGCCGCAACCCCTTTGGCAGTCGAACCACCCTTTCACAGGGGTCACCTAAGACCATCCTGCATATCAGATATTGACAATACGATTCATAACAGTAGCAATATTACAGTTATGAAGTAGCAACAAAAATAATTTTATGGTTGGGTCACAACATGAGGAACTGTATTTAAAGGGCCAGAAGGTTGAGAACCACTGGAAAGGATTGTATTCAGCTTAACAAACTATAAGAAAGACAGGACAGACCTAAGTGGTTTGGCTCAGTGGATAGAGCGTCGGCCTGGGGACTGAAGGGTCCCAGGTTCAATTCCGATCAAGGGCATGCACCTTGGTTGTGAGCACATCTCCAGGAGGGTGTGTGCAGGAGGCAGCTGATCAATGTTTCTCTCTCATCGATATTTCAAACTCTCTATCCCTCTCCCTTCCTCTCTGTAAAAAATCAATAAAATATATTAAAAAAGAAAAGAAAAAGACAGACTGGACAAATAGTAGCATATGTAGAACAGGGGATATTCCAATAGGAGAGGTGCAGATTGTTGAGACATGTATAGAGCTTGAAGATAGTACCTGTTTTTAAAACAGAAGAGTTTATATGAAAACTAGAGGCATGGTGCACAAATTCATACACAGGTGGGGACCCGGCTGGCCCGCCCCAATCAGGGCCAATTGGGCCGGGCCGGCTGGGTGGTGGGGCTGTGGGCAGTTGGCAGTACGGCCCCACCCCTGACCAGGGTGAGGGGGGGGAACAAGGGCGGGGCTGGCTAAGGAGGGGCTGTGGGTGGTTGGCTGACTGGCCTCATCCCCTGGTCGAACTCCGGGTCAACGGGACAATTTGCATAGTAGCCTTTTATTATATAGGATCAAAGATAGTCCTTTTCTTTCTTTTGAGGTTTAAATGGTGGTAGGACAACTACTGAGAAGTTACCTTCTGATTCAACTTCTATATAAGCAGAAGGGCGGTTAGGATACACAAAATATAGGATAATTCCAACTTGAGAGTAAATGAATTGAAGATACAGAATCAAAGTTAATGAACATATGGTATTCTGCTGCTGATTATTTGAATTGTTTTACTGTAATAATGATAACTTTGCATTAAAGTATCACCCATTTAATTATCCTACTTGCACTTGCCTGGAGTTGGCCCTGGAATGGAATATAGTATGAGTGTATGACTTATGAAGAACACAAGGCTCTGAGGCAGCCTCACTAGCACTGATCTAACAGAATTTAGTCATGCTCATTTTCACTGGGATTAGAATATGGCATATTTGAATGAGTGGTTGACTTTATTATTCAGAAAGTACAATTGTATCATTATTCAAATAGCCTTCCTAGAAGATATTGAGTTAACTTTGACTTATCAATGACTAAATTAAAAGCAGTTCTCATTATAGATTGATGTATTATTCCAGCCTCAGAATTATTGGCTCATGCATTTAATATACTATAAATATAGGATGGCTTTCAAGTCATGAAAAACTGGCTTACCTATTCAGCTCAAGCTGACTGCACTATTGACGACATCATTAAAAGCAGAAGCAATATTCTATTAATTTAAAGGATGGGTGACAATGTTATAATTAGATGTTATAATTCAACTCAAAACTACAAATTTTCCATTTGTATGTGGTAAAGTATAAGCATCTTTATCTATTTTTTTCAGTACAGTCTCATATAATTGAATTTTACACTTTTGTAGATAATCATTATTTTGTAGACATTTTAAAAAATGACAGAACTAATCATGTTGGTATGTCTTTGGTGAATGTGACTTAGGCATATTCAATAGTGTCTTTATTCATTCTCTTCATCATCATCTGCCAACTATCTGCCAGATATTTGAAAATAATATAGAAAAAGTCACTGTCCTAACTGATCTTACATACATAAAGCTCCAAAATGTACCTGTAATATCAAATTTTCTCAAATACATATTTAGCCAAAATATCAGTCAAGTGTCAGGGAAGAAAGAGACCTTAAAATGTCTTTAAAAATTACCTCTAACATACTCTTTTCAGGAAGTGTCTAGAAGATGTGGGCCAACAAAATATAGGAGTGGATTGTGAACAAGAAAGATAGGATCTGGGACCACATTTCTCAAATTGTACCACTAGGCCCTGGTAAACTACTCCTACATCACATGGTTCCATGCAATATTTTAGTCATCAAGGGAGATATACTGACATATGGTAGATACCACATGAACCACTAGTATTAATTTGTTGGGGCTTAACTACTTAAAACACAGGACTGTTTCTTTTGGCCTAGGAGTGTCATAAAAAAAAATTAATGTGACACAAAGAGTCTGAACACAAACATTTAAAAATATTTGATCCAGGAAATGAAGTATCTAACAGAAGACAAAGGCAAAGGGAGTCCTCAGGAGGACTGTGAAAGGAGAGTTTTATGACTAATATTCAGTAGGTCTAGTGATCATCTACCAGGTAATCCTGAGGCAGAGAAGACTCTGAGGGAAACTTCTGAAGACTTGAAAAAGTGGAAGAATATACAATGCATTTATAACAAATAGAGAGAGGAGATTTGCATCATTTTGAGGGTTGTGGGATGATTTATGATAACTATGTAGAGAAAGAAATAAACCAAATGAGACAATTGTCAATATACAGATAAGAAAAAAATTCAGAAAGAGAAAAATAATCATAATCATATGCATGGCTCATTTAATATTAGTTTTTACAATGTATAATGCAAACACTGAGTATCTTTTATAAACTTTGGTTTATTTTGAGAGAATATCGGAGACAGGATGAGTGCACATTTTTCTGTGTGTGTGTGTGTGTGTGTGTGTGTGTGTGTGTGAGAGACTGAATCATGGTATTACATTTGGAAAAGCTAAAAGATAATTCTTACCATTAAAATCTTTTAAAGTACCAAGGACATATTATTATATTAAGTACCAAAAGAACCAGCTAAAAATGTTGAAGGTGACTGCTTTTGGAGTACTGGTAATTGGGAGTATTCAGAGTAATTAATAATTAGTTTCATTGAACCATTTGACTTTTAAAATTATAACTTTAATAAAACAATTAAAAACTAAATTATTTAAATGAAACACATTTTAAGACACTATAACCTGTGTACATTTCCTTGGATTTTTGTCATGGTCTCTGCTTTTCAGTGATGACTTATGTGAGTCTGACCTCACTGGAAACAGAAGTAAGGATTTGGAGGATGGGTTACCTACCCTTTACAGGAGATTTTGAGGTAAAAAGTAATGAAATAGAATGTGTTGCCTTTTGAATAGGAAGGAAGCAAAGCAAAAATACCTGACTCTGGTCAGTTCATTCTTTTCACTCAAGGATTTATTTTTACTTTGAATTTTATTTTTAAAATTAATTATCTTAAAATTGTCTCATCTGGTTATAATACATTAGAATCTCTGGAAACGGGCCATTTCAGGGTTTTAATGAAAGACCTATAGTAAATTAAATGTGGATGACCTAGAATAAAGATCAGGGAATTTGGGGCTAATAAGCACACATCACTCAGGAAAACCATCTGTGGTAGATATTACTTGTGTTCACCAATACCTGATTCTCCTTTTCTTTTGGGCACAGAAAAGAATGAACTTCTCAATACCTTGCAATTGGATTGGGTCATAAACAAATTATAGCAAATGAGTTGAGAAGTGGTGTGTGCGGTTGCCTTTCTGAAGCATCTAATTGCTAGTGCATTTTCTTCCCCAGCCTCATAAATTGAGGCCATAAGTGCTAAATGGTAAAACTGTAGGATAATGAAGTTTCATCAACCTAGATGTCCTACTGCTAGAGAACAGTTTCCCCAGAACTCTGTATTAGAGAGAAATAATTTTGAGTGTGTGCAATAAATCACTGAGATGTGGAGGTTGTTTATTACCACAATCTAACTTAGCCCATTCTCACTAATTTAACATCTATTTGAATTAACTGTTCATTATGTTAGAAAATATTTAAGATCATTGAGAACTTAGTGATATCCCAAAGCAAAGGATCCATGTAATTTATGCTTATCATTTCTAATGCTAAATCCCAAGAATGCTAAATCCCAAGACAGGCACTCTTACATTTGTTCATTTCTTTTTAAGTGTGAAGTATATGCTCATGTTTACTGTTCTCAGTAATCTTTTAATGTGAAAATGTAGAGGTTTTAGTTTGGCTCCTTTGTCTTCTGCTTTAATTTTTTTAAATTTATTGGGGTGACATAGGTTTATTTGTCTTATTTAAAAGTATTTAAAGACCATTTTAAGGGCAGGTTTATGTTTATGTTAAAATCTAGAAAAAGTTACAGAGATTTCCTATATACTCACTTCCCCCACCCATGCATAGCCTCTCCCATTATCGATATAACTCACCAGCATGGTACATTTTTTTGCCAAAGATGAACCTACATTACCACATCAAAATTATACCAACTTCACTGTTTACATTAGGGTTCATTATTGAGTTTGCATGTTCTGTGGGTTTGGATAAATGTATAATGATATGTATCCATCATCATACATAATATCATACTGAGTGTTTTTCACTGCCCTAAGATCTTCTGTGTTCTGCCTTTTTACCACTCTTCCCTTCCCCATCTTTGGAACCACTGAACTTATTTTTTTTTCCTCTTTGGAAGGTTTCTGAGCACTCCCCTTTTACATATTTTTTTAAATTTTATTTTATTTATTGTTGACAGTATTGCAGATATCTCCCATTTTCCCCCTTTTACTCTCTCCACCCTGCCCTTGCCCAGACAAAAAAACAACAAGGAAACAGTGACCTTAAATGACACACTAGATCAGATACATTTAATTGATATTTACAGAATATTTCATCCTGAAGCATCAGAATATACATTTTTTAAGGTACAGGGAACATTCTCAAAGACAGAGAACATATTAGGACACAAAATAAGCCTTGACAAATTCAAGAAGATTGAAATAATATCATGCATCTTCTCAGATCACAATGGCATGAAACTAGAAATCAAATACAATAATAAAAAAAATTTCAAACACATGGAGGCTTAGTACCATCTTATTAAACAGCTAAATGGATTACCAATGAGACCAAAGAAGAAATAAAAAACTTCCTGGAAACAAACAAAAATTAATACACAACAACCTGAATCTATGGGACATAGGAAAGCAGTCCTGAGAGGGAAGTTCATAGCATTATAGGCCTACCTCAAGAAACAAGAAAAGTCTTTAATAAACTAACCCTACAACTAATAGAATTAGATTAGCAATAATCGCCCCTCGGATAAACCTCATTGGCTATGATACTGCCACTGCACAAAGCTAACTAATAGAATTAGAAAGAGAACAACAAGAAAAGCCCAGAGTAAGTAGAAGGAAAGAAATAATAAAGATCAGAATGGAAATAAATGACATAGAGACTAAAAAGCAACAACAACAATAAAAAGCAATACAAACAATTAGTGAACCAAAAGCTGGTTCTTTGAAAAGAAAAACAAAATTGATGAAACTTTAGCCAGACTTATCAAGAAACAAAGAGAGAGGATCCAAGTAAATAAAATCAGAAATGAAAAAGGCGAAGTAACAACTGACCTCACAGAAATACAAAGGATTGTAAGAAAATACTATGAACAACTATATGCCAACAAACTAGAAAACCTGGGCAAAATGGAAAAATTCCTAGAAACATACAATATGCCAAAACTCAATTAGGAAGAATCAGAATGGGCCAATAACAATTAATGAAATTGAAATAGTATTAATAATAAAAAACTCCCAGCAAACAAAACCCTGGACTGGATGGCTTCACATGTGAGTTTCACCAAACATTCAAAGAACATCTATCCCCCACAAACTATTCCAAAAAAACCCAAGAGGAAGGAAAACTTCCAAGCTCATTTTATGAGGCCAGCATTATTCCAATTCCAAAATCAGACAGACACTACAAAAAAGGAAAATTACAGGCCAATATCTCTAATAAACATATATGTTAAAATCATCAGCAAAATAATAGCAAATAAGATCCAGAAATATATTAAAAAATTCATATACCTGACTAGTGGGATTTATTCCGGAGATGTAAGGCTGTTAGAATATTTGTAAATCAATATATGTGAAACATCACATAAATAAGATGAACTTTTTAGTATTTCCACAGTTTTTCCTTTTCCAGAATGTCTTATGGTTGAAATCATATACTATGTAGCCTTCTTAGATTGGCTCCTTTTACTTCTTTTACAGTTCTCTTTTTCACTTCTTATTTTTTCAGTTTCTCATATTATGCCAAGTTTCTGCTTTAGACCTGAGAGCCTCCATGTTTCCTAGTCTATTGTGGTTTTATTTTCTTCTACTCAACTTCTATCAGATAAAGTTCTGATATGGATTTTTTAAGGTTCTCCCATGTCTTTTCAGGGCTTTATAGCTCATTTCTTTTTAGCACTGAATTCCATCTTTTCTTCTCTCTTGTAACATAGTAAGTAACCTATTGTTTATACTACAAAATTCAGTTTGAGGTTCAGTATTATGGCCAGCCTCACAGAGAGAGGCTCCATCCATTAACTTCAGCTGATTCCACTTTCCAGCCTTTTAAATTCTATTAAGTTCATCATTTAGCCCCAGGGAAATCAAGATCTTCTCTAGCTTATTTTATTCTAGTTCAGGTCTTTCATATATCCTCTCCATTCACTGGGCATCCCAATGGCTTGTTCTCTTCATTTTTCCAGCCACCATAGAGAAACCCTTGAGCCTGTCTGTTCTAGGCATTCAGCCATGCTTCAAGCCCTCGCATAGTGTATTCACGCAGCACTTTCTATTTAATGTTGCATTATCAGTTCTCTTTTTCACTTCTTATTTTGTCAGTTTCTCATATTATGCCAAGTTTCTGCTTTAGACCTGAGAGCCTCCATGTTTCCTAGTCTTTTGTGTTTTTTTCTTCTACTCAACTTCTATCAGATAAAGTTCTATTTAAAAATAATCCTATTTGCTTGAGATTATAGTTTTAGCAAGAAGAGTGCACAATTGGGGGTGTAGTTATTCTCACTGGGGTCAAGTGACAGGAAAGAATATGACCTTGTTTGCCTTTGGAGATCCAGGTTTACTGTGAATAAAAAAATTACTGAATTGTCCTGAATGTGCTTATCACATTGGAAGAACCCTCAGAATTCTGGTGAAGGTGATTAACACATTTAATATTCTCGGCTCCCTGATTGAGGAGTCTTATTTTAAATACATTAATGCAACCGTAAATGAAGAACTCAAATATAGCTATCATTCCCCGAGCCCGATCATTTAATGAACTAACAATTAATGTAAGAATAGATTCTCATCACAAAGCTCTGTTCAAAACTGCGTAAGTTGGCTTTATGGTCTATTGATTGGCTGAGGGAAATTAATTGAAAGTAATTATATATAAACAATTTGAAAACTATGAAATAAAGTAAATGTAAAAAAGTAAGGCTCCATAGAACAATTCAGTGAGTCTTATGGTAAGAGTAAAAAACTGAAACTTCTATATTATGTCTAATATTTAACAACTTTCCATGCTGTAATTTGTAAAAAAATATAAACCAACTTTAGTATTTTTTTCTAAGCAGAAGAACCAACTTCTAAATTTTTCTATCTAAAATGTCTTTGCCCATTTTAGACCTAGGCCTCTTCCCAATAAACATAAATTAAATACAAATAATATTCATTCAATATTCAGTCAATATTTCTTTGCTATATAACAGTCAATGAGTTCAATATAAGAGATTAAGAGACAATAAAAATTCTTATCTTGAGATGCTCAAAGTCCAGTAGGAAGATAGATATATAAAATAAATCATTTCAATGCAGTGTGAAAAAAATTCAGTATTAGAAATGTCAATAGTATTATGAAGGATACATAAAGGGACAAGTAATTCTGGTAAAGCCAAGAAGGCTTCACAAAAGAGGTCTCATTTTGGTCTATCAGACCAAGAAGGTAACAGGAAAAACAAATATGTGTGTAACACTTCATTTACACACACACACACACACACAAGTACTGACATACTCTGACTGTTGGCTGCTCAGAACTGGGCCGTTGGCAAGAGTTTATAGAATAAAATGAGTAGGTGGTATACAAACATAATAGGTCAGCTTGTCCAGTGTTATTAGTAAAACAAGCAGTACAAATATTTTACAAATAGTAAACAATGACAGTTTGCTGTAATAAGTTGATAAGATGAATGTCCCCCATTTTTTAAAGCTGCTCCTTAGATATCAAAATACATGTAATATTTTATCTTCAAACACTCCTCAAGTTTAAATTTTCAAAATCATTAATTTAACTTGAAATTTCTCTTCATGATCTTTGGGAAAAAAACAGCTATTAAATAACAGTTATATTCTCCCCAGTAGGAAAGTATATTAGAAGGTTGCAAGTAAGAAAATGAAAGATTAGACACTCTAAACAAAGCATGCCAAACTCAAAGGCTAACACAGGCCAAATAAACAAGGTTTAAGTTTATGTGGGCCGCAAAAAAACAAAAGCTTCAATTTTCATAGATTTTGATAGAGACATGCTGAATACAAAGGGCTGACATAAATGAGTAATCATTAACATAAAATAATAGAATATTTTAATAATAATTCGTATTTTTTCTTGAACATTAACTTACCAGACACTGAATAACCACAAAAATTAAGCAGCATAACACAAATAAACCTATTTTTCTTGTTCTCTGAAAGCGAGAAATATTTCCTGTTGCGCACACCAAACAAGTTAGTACAAAACTACTGATGTGGCAATTGGCTGCTAAAATATTCGCTGCTAGTATTAGTGGAGAGAAATGATGTGCATGCACATAAGGCACATAAGGGAAATGAATGCAACATGATTATAGTAATCAGTCATTAGTGAACATTGTACTTCGTTATTAATAATTATAAATAACAGCATATTGTAAAAATTAAGTACAAAATTTTTATTAAAACGTTTCTTACATACCGTTATATTGGCTGGGCCGCAAAAATATTCGTTGTGGGCCACATGAAGAGCAAGGCAGAAAGGCAGAACCATTGTTGTGGGGCAAAGGGCGAACGCAGCAGCAAGGAGGAATAGTGATTTTTCACCTGAGACAGAAAGTCAGCAAGCTAAATCTCATCCCCAGTGGCTCACAAAGTTTACTTTGACTCTTGAATATGGCTAGAGAGGACGATGTTAAAGACTGATCAGGTTAGGCCAATATGCTTGATGTTGACAATGTAAATTAGAGATGGCTTTTAACCTTTTAGTAATGATGAGATTTTTGCAAGAAGAAAGATTTCAGAAACATCAGGATTTGGGATATTTTAATTGATGGAAAATTTCCCCCCTATAAGTTTTCACTTTAAGATAGTAAAATGTGGAATTGCTGGGTCAAATAGCAGTTCCATTTTAATTTTTGAGGAAATTCCATACTGTTTTCCATAGTGGCTGCACCCAGTCTGCATTCCCACAAGTAGTTGAGTAGGGTTTCAGCTGTAACAAAGGAGGATCTCTTACCCTTTGCAACAGCACAGATGCACCTGGAGAGTGTTATGCTAAATCAAATAAGCCAGTTAGAGAAAGACAAGTATCACATGATCTCACTTATAGGTGGAATCAAATGAACAAAATAAACTGACAAACAAAATAGGACCATACACATGGAAGCATGGAACATACTGACAGAGCTCAGTGGGAAGGTAGGAGGGAGGTGGGAAGAGATTAATCAAATAATTTATATGCATATATGTATAGTCCATGGACATAGACATTAGACAGGGGAATGCCTGCAATGGGGAGGGAGCCTGGTGGAGGTGGGGGCAAAGGTGAGAAAATGGGGGCCTCTGTAATACTCTCAATAATAAAATTATTTTTTTGAATCACATAATCATATCAATTGATGCAGAAAAAGAATTTGACAAAATCCAACCCCCTTGACTGATAAAAACTATCAGCAAAGTGGGAATAGAGGGATCATACCTCAACATAATAAAAGCCTTATATGACAAACCTACAGCCAAGATTGTAGTCAATGGGAAAAACTGAAACCATTTCCCCTAAGAACAGGAACAAGACAGGGGTCCCCACTCTCACCACTCCTGTTTGACATAGTACTGGAAGTGCTAGCCACAATGATAAGACAGGAAGAAGAAATAAAAGACATCCAAATTGGAAAAGAAGAAGTAAAAACTGTCATTATTCGCAGATGACATGATATTGTACATAGAAAACCCTAAAGACTCCATCAAAAAACTATTAGACTTAATAAATGAATTTGGCAGTGTAGCAGGATAAAAAATTAACACCCAGAAATCTATGGCTTTTCTATATACCAATAATAAACTCACAGAAAGAGAAACTAAAAAAAAAATCCCATTTACCATTGCACAAAAAAAATTACGATACCTAGGAATAAACTTAACTAAGAGGTAAAAGACCTATACTCAGAAAACTACAGGACATTGAAAAAGAGATAGAGGAAGACATAAACAAATGGAAGAATATCCCATGTTCATGGATAGGTAGAATCAACATCATTAAAATGTCCATATTACCCAAAGAAATCTATAGATTCAATGCAATCCCCATTCAAATATTAATGGCATATTTCACATACCTAGAACAAACTCTCCAAAAATTCATATGGTATGAAAAAAGACCCCGAATAGCCACAGCAATCCTGAGAAAGAACAAAGTTGGAGGGACCACAATACTAGATATACAGCTATATTACAAAGCCACAGTTCTCAAAACTGGTTCTGGCACAAGAACAGACATATAGACCATGGAACAGAGCAGAAAACCCAGAAATTGACCTAAGATAACATGTTCAGTTAATATTTGACAAGAGGATGCAAGAGCATATAATGGAGTCAAGAGCATACAATGGAGTCAAGACAGCCTCTTCAATAAATGGTGTTGGGAAAATGGGACAGATACATGCAAAACAATGAAACTAGACCACCAACTTATACCATACACAAAAATAAACTCAAAATGGATAAAGGACTCAAATGTAAGACAGGAAACCATAAAAATCTTAGAAGTATCCATAGGCAGCAAAATATCAGACATATGTCTTAGCAATATTTTTACCAATACAGCTCCTAGGACAATGGAAACTAAGAAGAAAATAAATAAATGGGACTACATCAAAATAAAAAGCTTCTGCACAGCAAAAGAAACCATCAACAAAACAACAAGGTAACTCACAGCAAGGAAGAACATATTTACCAATGTTATCCCTGATAAGGGTTTAATCTCCAAAATTTACAGGGAACTCATACAACTTAACAAAAGGAAAATAAATGATCTAATCAATAAATGGGCAAAGGACCTAAATAGACACTTTTAAAAAGTGGACATACAGAAGGCAAAGAGACATGAAAATATGCTCAATGTCACTAATCATCTGAGAGGTGAATCACAATGATAATGAGGTACCATCTCACACCTGTCAGAATGGCTATCATCAACAAATAGACAAACTACAAGTGCTGGTGAGGATGTGGAGAAAAAGGAACCTTCTTGCACTGCTGGTGGGAATGCAGACTGGTGCAGCCACTGTGGAAAACAGTATGGAGTTTCCTCAAAAAGTTAAAAATGGAACTCCCATTTGACCCAGTAATCCCACTTCTAGGAATATATCCCAAGAAATCAGAAACATCAATCAGAAAGGATTCATGCACCCCTAAGTTCATAGCAGCACAATTTACACTAGCTAATATATGAAAACAGCCTAAGTGCCCATCAGCAGATGAGTGGATTAGAAAACTGTTGTACATCTACACAATGGAATACTATGCTGCTGTAAAAACGAAGGAACTCTTACCATTTGCAACAGCTTAGATAGAGCTGGAAAGCATTATATGAAGCAAAATAAGCCAGTCGAAGAAAGATAAATATCACATGATCTCCCTCATTTGTGGAATATAATGAACAACATAAACTGATGAACAAAAATAGATCCAGAGACAGAGAAGCATCAAACAGACCATCCAAGCTAAGAGGGAAGGCAGGGGAAGGGGGCGGTGGTGATAAGAGATCAACCAAAAGACTTGCATGCATGCATACGAGCATAACCAATGGATACAGACAGAGCATGTGCTGGGGGGTGGGAGCAGCTGGGAAGAGGTCAATGGGAGAAAAAGGAGACATATGTAATATTTTAAACAATAAAGAATTTTAAATAAAAAATAATAGTAAATGTGGATTTTAGTATAAAAAATTTTAATGCAGAGAAATAGCTGCCATAGTATACAATCAAAGAAAATCCCAGAGATCATGTCATTGCTTTGTGTCTGCCATAAGCGCTAAGTAAGTGTTGACCCAATTGGCAACCCAGAGCCAGAAGAGATGCCCTCAAAATTCAGAAAGATCAATTACTGCAATAAAACTCTCGCTTAGATAAATATCAAAGTAAAATGAAATAGAGGTTTTTAAATGTCGAAAGATCGCTAACGTGTGGAGAAGAGGAAATTTCACTCAGTGCATTAAAGGTAATCAGAATTTCCTAAGATGAAACAGCAATTCGATGTGTATTTTGTAAAAGGAATTCTAAGCCAATAATAAAGTGTATTCAAATTATATGCTGTGAGAGGATGCTAATAATTCTGGTGTACAAGGTGCCTTAGGGATGAAGAGAAGATTATCAGGAAAACTCAGTGGTTTCATTTTTACTGACTTCCCTGAAGTTGTTAGATTCCCACACCTAATTTATTCCTTAAAGCAAATAGGTTAGAGGGATTAGGGATGCTAGCTGTATTCTCACAGGGCTTTTCCAGATTTCCTGACATTCTATACATGTGAAAAAATATACAAATGTAAGTAAATACAGAACCAAATAGCCATTTTTACTCAGATGAGTCCCATAGTGTTAAAAAAGTGAAGTTACTGAAATGATGGTTAAAGTATAATTTATGGATTCACATGCTGCCATGCCCACATTATTATGCTATCTGCATAATGAAAGCAAAACTCCACACTAAATTTTACAGCCGGTTTAAGAATAACCTATGGAGATAAAAAGTACCCAGGGAATCACCTTGTGCTTATGAGTGGAACAGGGGATCTAAATGCAGAACCTTGGGGGTTTGTTTGAGGCTTTGTAAATTCTCTCCTTCAACAGCAGTTCTTACCATATGGTAATGTGACTGGATTAAGGAGGTAATAAGTGGAAAATACACCCACCTCACAGTACCTCTCAGTATTTCTCAGAATCTCTTTCAGTAACTATTTTTTGTTGTTTTAACAAAGGCATTTGATTTTGGTACCACTTTTTCAAGAGTTGAATGACATGATGGATGGATAATTTTTCAACAATTGGATGATTAGGCCAAAAGTCTTAAGCCATTGGGGAAAATATTAATTTGTTGTATATGTGTAGACATAGCCATATATCTTAGCCATCTCTCTCTCTCTCTCTCTCTCTCTCTCTCTCTATCTATCTATCTCTCTCTCTCTCTCATATTTTTTCTTAGAATTATCCAAATATATATATTTTCTTAGAATTATCCAAAAGATACTGCAGCTACATCTATTAGATATACAAAAGTTTGCCTTAAGTATGTTGCTTTGTGAAAATTTGACCCAATCGTATATTTTGATCTACTTTCAGATTGAGCCAGATGAAATAAATTGAGTTGTAAATCTGAGGACCATGTTCTTTCCCACAAAAGTCAGCCAAATAAATCTTGAAAGGACACCTTCTGCTGTTCATGATGGGAGGCATAGAAGTGAGGTCTGGAACCTCTATGATCTATTTTAGGCTGACGTCAAAGAGTTAAAATGAATACTTGAAGCCTTAACTTTAACTATATGCTTTTTTCCCATTTGAACAACGACCCTAATGTTATTAAAATGAGGCTTTTGTATTTCATTAAGAGCTAAGCAATTAAGTTTGCATTTTTGATGTACCGTAATTGTAATAGTGTGACATTGTTCTGAGGATAATGTTGATTGATCATTCATAAGGCAACCCCTTGCACCACGAATCAAGTATAAACCAAGACATGCAGTAGCACTTATTTTACATGCAGTAAAGCATTTTATTTTCAGATTGGTAATTTGCACTCACAGTTTAATCTTCAGTTTCAGAATATTTTTGGACAGATTTTCATCTGCTTTCTTTTCTTTAGACTCCTTTGGAAAGTGCTTTGAAAATTAACCAAATATTCTGGCAGTAGAACACAGAGAGGCTTTAGCATTATTAATAATGAACTATCTTTAATTGCTGAGTAGAAAAATTGACAGGTACAGGACAGAGAAACCATTCGTTTTTTGCAGACAATAGAAGAGTGCATGACCACATATTCTCACAGCATCAGAATAAATAGACAGGTGGCTATTTGGTCTCTATATCTGTGAGGTTTTTCATGCTCCAACCCACTGTCGAAATCCCATGGCTGATAGAGATACTGTTCCCAGAATCTCTTCAGCTACCTTTCTGAGTTTGTAAATTTCAAACATAAAGTATCATGATTCCTGTGGTTTTATATTATGTCAACTACTCCAAGTTAGAACTATGCTTTCCAGAATTCCCTTCTCTGTGTGGTTCTGGGTTAAGATGAGCCATTGGGGAGATTTGTCCAAAATTTAGAAGGAGGAAGAGCAGTAGCAGTCATTAGGCTCTGAAGGTCGGTGTAGCATGACAGGTGCCATTGAAACACATGCGTGTTGTCACCTGGGGAGAGAGAGCCCTCTGGTCTGGAGCTTCCAGGTCCTTTCTCACCACATTTGGCTTCTCTAACTCCTGGGCCAGGCATATATAGGGGGTGGCAAAAGTAGCTTTACAGTTATAATACACATAAATAATTCAATAATTAATAAATAATAATACAAGAATAACCTCTTTTGGGTACTCACAACTATAAACCTACTTTTGCACACCCAGTATGTAACATAGTAATGAAGGGCACCACCAGCTTCTTAGGCAAAGCACCACATTGTTGAGACTGGATACAGATGTGGGTTTTATTCTGCCCTCCTGGGTTCCAGTTTGTTTTCACAGTCCTTTGCTTCATGTCCAGGTTTTCTCCGAGCTGCCCACTCCGCTGGCTTATAGAAACTTCAGGTCCATTGCTAGATGCAAGAGCGTCCGCAGACGTCTTTATCATCTTCCACAAGGTGTACTGTCTAATCCCTATAATAAACTCCTGTTTTATATCTCCCAGTGCATCTGCTTCCCCAGTTGCACCCTCACCAGTACAATCAGAGAGGCTGAATTCTAGGCCAGATGTTCTCTTCAGCTGGTAATCAGGGAAGGCGCATGAGGCATGAGTTTTCCTCTCTGTGACTCTGTGGTATATGTTGACATGCTTCTTTGACTCGAAGAGGAAAACTTTGATTTTTTAAAAAATTCTTTATTGTGTAAATAATATGAATGCTTTTCCCCCCATTGACCTCTCCTGGCTCATTCCCACCCCCAGCACATGCCCTCATCCCACGCCCCTATTGACTGTGTCCATGGGTTATGCTTATATGCATGCATCCAAGTCCTGTGGTTGATCTCTCACCCCCCGCCATCCCACCTCCCAACATACCCAGCCTGCCTTCCCCCTGAGGTTGGATGGTCTGTTCAATGCTTCTATGTCTCTGGATCAATTTTAGTTCATCAATTTATGTTATGTACATTCAAATGTATCCTTTTTAAAATGCAGAAAGCAGTCTCTCACTGTCCAGGGAATTTGTGGAAATAAAGCCACAGGACAAAGTCATTATGATCAGTCTCTGCTGTCCTGGGATCAATGCCTTTTCAATTCTAAATCTCAAGAGTGCATGCATTTCTGTGTAACAATTTCCACCAGTCTGTTCCCATTGTCACTAAACCAGGAAGAGAGGACGGAAAGGCCTAAACTTGGATGATTATTAAGAAGTTTATCTCTTCAACCAAAGGACTTGTATACATGCATATAAGCATAACCAATGGACATAAGACACTGGGGGGTAGGGGAGGCCAGGGGATTGTCAAGGGCGGGGGAAAAAAGGAGAAATATGTAATACTCTTTGTAATAATTTAAGCAATAAAAAAATATATTAAAAAAATAAATTAAAAAAAAAAAAGAAGTTTATCTCTTCTATGAGAATCACCCTTTTCTCTCCTGGCCTCTTATTCTTTCTGTCTCTTTTATTTGCTAAGACCAGCATCCCTTTTCAGAAAATACAGTTACTCTCCTCTCGAATCTTGCTTTCTTCGTCACCTCTGTTTATTCATTTAATTTGACTCTCCTTTGTATATTTTGATTTAATTTCATGTTTAATGTTATGCAAAGACAGAAAGGAGCTATGATGATGTGCAGAAGGCCTGGAAGGACTTCAAGGAAGTTCTACAGAAATATTATGTCATCCTTATGGATTTTTAAAATCTAGACAATAAATCAGGTGATGCTACACAGTCAAGAGTCTGTGTATGGAAGGGAAATGTGGTCAGCATTCCTTGGGAGGGCTCAGAAACTGAGCCAATGGGATTAATGGGATTAGACTGATTGATGCCAGGGCCACACACTCAGGTTATGGAAGGAAGATAAGGCAGGTGACTGGAACGTGGCATCTTGTGAATTCAGAGTCAGATGCCTCCGGTAGTCTTGACACTGTTCTCAGGAGAAACAATATCTCCCAAACTCAGTAAGACAGAGCATCATATTTTAAAGTCTGAGATAAAGGCAAAATGTGGAGATTTCTATGATGATAATAATGTTTACTGTTCATTCATAATACAACTAGATCACCTACAGGCAGCTAGGTGTGTAGATACCTTGAGAGAAATGTGCAAGTTGAGTCAATCAAACTCTTAGGAAACAAGATTCCAGTTTCTGGAGGGGGAAAAGATGTGAAGGTAAAGGCTTTAGTAAAAGCAATTCAGGGTCAGTTATAGAGGAACCCCGTTAATTTATTCATTTACTATGTGTCTATTGAATAGACAGCACAGTCTGCATCCTAGAAGAGGCATTAGGGATGAAATACTTTTTAAAGCTGCATTTTCTGGAACTAGTGCTTATGTATTAGTGGCATTCTTTAAATATAATTTTGTGAGCAAATATTTATTATTGCTATCATTTTCCACAGAACTGTTGAAAGCATTTATACTGCTAATATGCTTTTCCAAATGAAGTATATACTAGGTTGCATTTACCACACATGGCCTGTTTAAATCAGCATCCTTTAGAAAATACTGGCATCATCAATAAATACTATCCTTACCTTCAAAGACCTCACAACCTATTGATAGCTAATAGTAGGAAAAGTGATCAATGTAGGTAAATAGAGCACTGGAGTGAGAGTAGTGGAAGGTAAAGAAAATAAACTGTGTTGAGGGTTCTCCATTTGCTCCTTTGTTTTCTTTTAATGCTCACCCCAGGATATGTTTCCATTGCTTTTAGATAGAGATTAAGGGAGGAAGAGAGGAGAAGAGAGAAAAAGAGAGAGAAACATCAATGTGAGAGAGACATCAATTGGTTGCCTCCCACCCACTCACTAAGAGTCCCAACCAGGGCTGGTAATGAACCTGCAAACCAGGTACGCGCCCTTGACTGGAATAGAACCTGCAGTCTCTTGGTGTGCAGGCTGAGGCTCTAACTGTTTACCAACCAGCCAGGGATCCATTTGCTCCTTTAAATTGATATTTATCCTTCTATTGCTACTCTGTGTACCAGGAGGTGATGGCTATGGACAGCATTACGTGGACTTCCTTGCCTTCTAATTTCAAGTTGGGATCAGTGAATAAAAGTTGCAGGACATTTAGAAGAAAGATTAGGATATTATTTCTGCTTTCACCTACCACTCCTCTACCCTCAGCAGGGGGATTTGGGCAGCAGCTGCTTTCTTTTGCTAAAGGCAATGAGTCATGTCAGCAGCCTCTCACACATGCCTATGCTCTCAGTAGGTTCAGGAACACAGATCCCTCTATCTATTTAGGCCTAGGGTGGTAACAACTTCCACTTGCTGTTAATACCTTTGTGCTTCACCATCTGCTGTTTATCCCTCTGTATAAAGTATTATAATTAACTACCTTTAATTAATTTTTGAGTTCATCATCTATATTGTGCCATAACTCTCAGTGACAAAGGTACCAATATTTGAGTGTCCAATATGTCCCAAACACTTTAATGCACAGTACTTCATTTGGTTAGCACAAACACTCTTCAGGGTATGAATTAATCAGTCTTATTTTATAAAATAAAAAAAATAAGAGAGGATTAAAACCTCAAAAGGTTAAGTACCATGTTTAAAATCAGACCTCTAAAATTAGTGGACCTAAGACTTGAGCCTCATTGTCCAAACCCCAAATACAATTTATCTCACTTTATGATTAAGAAAAAGGGACCAACTTTTAGAAATAGGACAAAAGATCAGAACCATATTGATCTCAGTATTATTGAGCCAACTAAATAATGAAGTGATTTGGTGAAAGAATTGCAGAAGTAGAGAGACTGAATTGAGTATGGAAAGAAGAGGACAACAGAGGCCAGGGACAGGGCAGCCTCTTTCAAGGGTATGTGTTTTTTCTCAATTTCCCCCCATAGTGGTTATAAAGATGTAATTACACTGAGGGTGAACAGTGCATATATAAATAAATATGTATATTTCAGAGAGGAAGGGAGAGAGAGATAGAAACACCAATGATGAGAGAAAACCATTGATTGGTTGCCTCCTGCATGCCCCCTACTGGGGATTGAGCCTGCAATCTGGGCATGTACCCTGATTGGGAATGAAACTGTGACCCCCTGGTTCATAGGTCAAAGCTAACCACTGAGCCACAGACTAGCTGGGAAAGGGAACAGTGTTTTAAAATCATATACCTTGCCTCAATGAAGGAGGCCTGGATTTTGCTGGAACTGTCTATTTGGGGCAATCTCTTAATTGCTCACTATTCCTTTCCCTGTTAAAAATAAGATTAGGTAAGCAACATGACCACAGTTAATAATATTGTATTATAGACTTGAAATTTGCTAAGAGGGTAGATCACTACAAAAAAAAGTAAGAAAGAAAATGGTTAACTATGAGAGATTATGAGTATGTTAATTAGCTTAATTGTGGTATACATATATATCAAAACATTAAGTTGTACACCTTAAATATATACAATTTTTATTTGTCAGTTATACTTAATAAAGCTGGGGAAAATAAGATTAGAGAAATTAGCAACAATAATACCTTATCCATGTTTCTGTCTGCTCTGGGGCCATAGATCAAGTATTGTATTTTTTCTAACTTTAGGGAACAATCAATGGCCTGAATTTATATTAGAACTTCAAACCCCCATAAGTGTAATAAATCCACATGGGTAATAAAAATATTTCCTCTGTTTCTGAATGATTTCTTACTATATAAAATCCCTCAGTGCTCTAATGCTCTAAAAAAAACACCGCACAAACTTTCTTTACCCTAAAGTTCACATTCTACCTGCTGTTTCATTACAATATCCAGATATCTGGAGAATCTGAGATACCCAAGGAGGACAGGTGCACAGAATTTCTGACACTAGACCCCATTCTGCTCATGATATTTTACTGGTCATTATTCCACCTGTGAAGAATAAGTTTGTCCTCCAACATATATATCTGAAAAAAATGTAGAAGTTATTAGACAAGTGGAATTCAGCAAAAAAAGCACACAAAAATCAACTGACATTTGCAAGAATTCCCAAATTGCAAGAATTTCCAAAGCCAGCAATGTATTTATTTGCAGCTAAATCCTGCATATGGGTTTCCAAAAGGACTGTCCTGAAAGGGCTGAAGCAAGGCATGCAAAGGAGAGATAGAAGCCCTTATGACAGTGGCTACTGTACAAAAACAAATGTAGCCCAAACTACATACTTCTCTAAACTGGAGAGGATGAAGATGAAGATCTCATCAATCTAAATACCTTTTGCTAATTCTCACCCGATCTACTTGTTTTGTGTAAGTATGCTCTTTTCCCCTTGATTTTGCTGGAAATATTTTTACCAACAAGAATGGATCTCACACTGGTGATAGAGTATTTCTTAACACAAAAGGCATTTTTTGCCTGCGGGGCCAATATCACATGGATCAAAGATTTTTGATTAAAACACATACAGTGAGGAGTGTAGCTGTGATGTTTTTGTGTGATATCTGGATATTGTAATGAAACACAGCAGGTAGAATGTGAACTTTAGGGTAAAGAAACGCAATATTCCTGAAGTCTGTGTAGGCTTTCTCTAACTCCTGGTATTACGATTAAATTTCTCTGGGAGGCAGCCAGCACTGACATTATACTGCCGATCAGAGATGTTCTTTTGATGGAGACTATTTGGTGTTGCCAGGCTGAATAGCTCCACAAATGATGATGGCTATGGTCTTTCTAAACTGGGCTTGTTTGATGAATCAGGAGAAATTTCAGAGCTATCTGTGAGACACAGAGTAGAATTTTTGTGTGTGTGTTATTTTTCCAGCTTTTGAACTGATGTAAAATTTGAAGGCCGAACTCATTATTTTCCACAGGTGGAACAATGACCAGTAAAATATTATGAAAAGAATATGGGATCTAATGTCAGAAAATCTGGTTGGAAGCAAAGCTCTGTCTTATGCTTTCTGGCAGTGGATTTGTGGCAGGTCACTCTACCTCCTCCAGTAACAGCATTCCTTTTTTTGTAATGGAAATAACAACATTTCACAGGTAATTGTAAGAATCCATTAAAATGATTAATGTGAAAGCGACTATAGTCAGATGGTTTACAGAATCTTATCACCTCCCCACTCCCCCAAAATAACTAAAAATAAAGTATTTTAAATTTCCCTTTTAAAAAAAAATATAGTAATGGGCTGGTGATTAGAAATGGAAAAGCAAATGTCAAAAATCAGTAAAATGAGAACCTAGAAGGATTAGCAAGAGACTGAATTTTAGTTCCATCCTGAAGACACCAAATTTGAAGGAGACAGCCATTTGGAGGCATATTGAGCTTTCATGGCCTCCCGGGAGACAAAATACAAAGCCCAAGACTAGCTTCAGGTAGGAATTATAATAATAGAAGGTGCTCTTACCTTGCATTAGGCTAGAACCTCCAAGCGCTATATCTTGGTATAAGGGAATCCAGAAATAAACTTGTCTTTCTTCCCAGAAAACTATTTAGAAATATCCACTTTTAAAAACCATGATTTGGAAAGTAAAAAACAAATTTCAACTGGGAACTTACCACTATAAGTAAATTCTCACATAGCTCTGTCTACCAAATTTATACTATTTTTATTTTTTAAAATATGTTTTTTATTGATTTCAGAGAGGAAAGGAGAGGGAGAGAGAGAGATAAACATTGATGAGAGACAGAGAATCATTGATTGGCTGCCTCCTATACTCCCCACGCTAGGGATCAAGTCCACAACCCTGGCATGTACCCTGACAGGGAATTGACCCATGGCCTCCTGGTTCATAGGTCAATGCTCAACCACTGGGCCATACCAGCAGACTATACTATTTTTCAGATTTAAGATATGGAGATTTTAATCTTAAACATCTCTGGAGTAGTAGCTCAGCTGATGTATGGCAAAGTAAATGCTAGTCATTTCATTCAATGAGTAAGCTGCAGGGGGGAGGTGGAGGGGAGGCTCTCTATGATAAAAATCCAGCGGTCACAGAATACCTCAAAAGTGGACCCACCCAAGGTTCAATTATTTAAATGATAGAAAGAATAAGCATATTGAATACATCTAAAGGTAAAAGATATTAAATATAAGTAGAGACTTCTCTTTCTGACTATGATAAAGTAACTTGTATTAAACTAATTTTCCTGTCAAAAACAACTATTAAAGCTGAATAAAATATAGAAAACAGCCTTTTGGAGGCCTAATGGAGAAAAGAGGGTAGCCAAGACTTGAGGGAATCAGATCCTGGAGAGACAGGAAGTGCTCTGAGGTGACTGCTATACTTCCCTTCACTTGTTCTTTATAGCAATCTTTACCAGCACATAACTAGTTTCACATAGCCAGACAGTAAGCAGTGATCTAAAGCTTAGGACAATTATACTGGGTTGAGGCAGCAAAAATTGATGCTCAAGCTCTAGCTTAAGGATCAAGATCCCAGGAAAAAAGAAACCACAGAGAAAGTAGCCCATTTACACATGCAGTTTCCCCTTCATTAACCAAGACATTAACCAAGGCCCATACTGAACATGCACAATGCAGTACAGTGAACCAAGCAGTTTCTTCTTGTCCTCATCTGATAAAAATGCCTTCATGAATGGGTATAAAATTGTTTTATGTACCTATTGTTTTATTTTTCGAGTGTTAAAATAACCTTGCAATCCTGGGATACACTATACTTGATCATATATTATTGTTTTTGTATATTACAATATTTACTTTGATTTTATTTTGTCAGAGACTTTTTTCTGTATAAGTTTGTTACTGATGAGGTCATTTTCAGTACCTATAATGCCTTTGTCTGGTTTTGTTGTCACTGTTGGCCTCAAATGTGTCAGAAGGATTCCCTGCTGTTTTCTTTTCAGAAAGAACTTGTGTAGATTTCTTACTATTTGTTTCTTAAATGTTTGGTAGAGTTCACCAATGAAATGTTCTTTGTGGAAACACTTTTAACCACATATTCATTGTCTTTAATAGATACAGGCCTATCCAGGATATCAATTTTCCTGAGTGAACTTTGGTAGTTTGTGTCTTTCCAGAAACGTTTCAATTTCATCTATGATGTCAAATTTATGGACATAATGTTTTCAAAATATTTTTTTATTATCTTTTTCCTCTGTAGGATCTTTAATAATATTCAGCTTTTTATTTTTTTTTCAAAGTATCAGCATAGCTTAGCTATAGCTGGCTAGTCCTTTGTCCTGCCAATGACAATTTGTTCTAATATTTCTCAATTTTCTGGTATATCATAGCAGCTAATGCATTCCTTTCTTCTGGTATACCATTCTAGTTGCGTATTTGTGGAAACTAACTCAATTGGACTACTACCTGTGCCAGACACCATCTTTGCTCTACCTACCACAAGTTAGGAGTTCCTCATTGCTACCCAAACAGTAGATGATCCAATTCCAAAACCTTACTCTAACTCCTGCTTTGGCAGAATGCTCTTTACACCAATTATTACAGGTTGGGTTCTCAGGGCAGCATATAGGAGGTTTATTTCAGAGGCTGTTTGGGATTAGCACTGAGAAAGTAAAGGGAAAAAAGCAGGCCTGAATACAGCAGAAATGTGAGCTGTGATATAGTCTCTCTAGGAGTCTAAGCTGACCCAGAGTATGTGAGGAGTGGGGGCTAAAGATACCATGATATTTCAGAGCTCTTCAAAGACACTGTAAAGGTCATCGGATGTGGGTATCTTTGAGAAAGTGGCATAACCTTGGCTATGGCGACTCTCTTCAACCAAGGCCATCTCCTAAAAGGACTGGCAGGTCAGAGGAGCCTGCTGACAGCAACCCAGCAGCTGAGATTAATATATCCTGCATTTCTAAAGGGGAATATTAGAGGGATATTAAGTTTGAGAAATAAAAAAAACCCCACATACACCAAGGCAATCATAGTCAAACTGCAAAAAATCAAAGTCAAAGATAATATATTTAAATCAACAAGAGAAAAAGGATATCAAATGAGCAACAGTAAGATATACAGCTAGTTTTTAGTGAAGTGAATCAGAAGTTAATGAAACATTACTTTTAAAGCAAAAGAGGAAAATAGCTAATAACAAGGAATGCTGTTCCCATGGAAAATAGTCTTTAAATATGAAGGCAACATAGGATATATGAAGATATTAAAAAAAAATATACCTGAGGTTGTTTGTTTGTTTTGTTTTGTTTTGTTTTGCCAGAAGAATTACACTAATAGCAATACTAAAGGAGGCCAAAACTCAAGGTTGGGGATAGATTACCTAGACTTTGAAGAACCATTGGATATAATGTCTTCAACTGAGTTGGTACCTGGAGCCCCAATGCATTTGTATGACGCTTCTCGCCCCATCGTTAGAGTGGGCTCTTAAGATTGTCAGGTAGCAAATGGAATACTAGCTACATCTAGCTTATAGTGGGTTCACAGTGTTTGCAGACCCACACATTGGTTATTGCTCAGTCTACAAGTGTATAACTGAGGTTGGTATACTTGGAATTTGGAACAATTCCTCCAGGGCCCTTAGCTTATAAATTAAAAACTATCATAGCAGGGAAGGCCAAGTGGAAACCTCAGAAACTGGTTCCCTTCCCAGCTGAAAGAGTAAATAAAAAAACACGGCATCCTGGGAGAAAGATGATGTGGTGGCAGTGATTTGTGCCACCATTAAAGTCTTAAATGTTGTAGGGACAGTGGTCCCTATAATATATTCATTTAACCAGCAAGACTGAACAGTCTGTAGAAACTGAGTGATTCTGGAGGATGACGTTAGAATAATGCAAGCAACAAACACGTAGCTGGATAGCTGCTATGCTGGGAATAAGAGTGTAAATTAAAGACTTGGGTACATTAAATGCACCCAATGATTTTGCATTCTTTGCTATTGAGATTAGAAAATTGACCAGAAACAGTTTGCAGTCAAGTGGAATGAACATTACTATTTATTTGTAGTTTTGACCACATTTGTCATAATCATGCCTAAAGAGATCTTAACTACAATAATATTGTCTAAACTCTGTTTGCTTGTTTTTGTTATTATACAGTCTAAGGAGATCTGAACCGCATTACATTTTACCATATAATATCAGCTTGACCCATTACATCAATGACATTAAGCTAATTGGACAGGATAAGCAAGGGAAGGCTTGTACACTAGAGGCCTTGGTAAGACACGTGGTTGGAAGATAAAATATGAAGTTGTAGAGACCTATGGCCTGAGTGCCTTTTTGACTTTGCTGGGTTCTGCAGCCAACACATTCTACATCTAGGAGTACTGCTCCAGACCATAACTTGGGTAACTTAGAGGCTGCTAGTGTTCAGTTGGATCCAGAGATTTAAGGACTCTGAAGTAAGTCAAGGTCATGATGCAATCAGCTCTGTCCCTTGAGGTCTTACCCACCACCACATTCATTGCTTTTAAAGCAAAACTGAGATAGAACATTGGCTACAACCAATGATTAATTAAATCATTAATTAAATCACATATAGGAGCAGGTGACCTTGACTCCCATGTCCCCCACTACATTGTGCCAGTGTCCCTTCCCAGATCTCACCTGTAGCCATCAGGAGGTACAGACTCTTCTACTAGGATAGCATGGTGAAAGTTTTAACCAACTGGTTCACCACTTGGTGCCCAAACTCTATATGCCTCACCAGTGATAAGGTTTTCATTGCCAGTCCGGCAGTAGGAAACCTGGGCTCAAAACCCCATCTTATATTTTAGTTTCTTGGGTCATTACTGATATTAATTGTTGAAGATTGTTTATTCTAGAATAAATAACTGAGATTTATTAATAATTTAATAAATTAATAGGGCATTAGGTATCTATAAAGAATCAACACCTATGGAAGAGAGAGAGAGAAAGCCAGATTGGGCAGGTGTGAAAGTCAACTTAGGTGCAGGCTAGAGATGAAAACTTGACCGTGGCTCTAGGTCATATACAGCCTGTTAACATTGCCCCAGATTGGACTAAAATAGCCAGACCTTTATACCCTCACTTATTACATACATTACTGGCTATGTGTGCCCCAGGACAATGAAGTGTTCTACAATTGAGGAAAACCCTAAAGGAATTCAAAGCTGGAGGAACTTCCCTGAAACCTAAGGCAATAAATGCTTACAGGAGTATCTGGAGAGAATATTTTATTGTTGAACAGAGCATATAATACAAGGCAAGATTAAATGGGTGATCTGGAGTTCCAGTATCAAAAACAAAGATGGCAGATTGGATAGTGAATAGACAGAAATGAATTTTTTCTGAATGCCTTATGCAATTTGCCTTAACCCATATTTTCCCTCTACCTCAAATATGATTGTGTCATCACAGACTGTGACATGTAGGATGAGAGAGCAACAGAGCTTTTCCTGGTTGGACTTGTTCAATAGTTTAGCTTTTACTTTTGTCCCTCAGATATGTTGGTGCAGTCACCCCACTTAAAATAACAATTTCAATAAAAAACAAACTTCTACAATGGGATGGAGACTCTTTCATTTCATTATTCACCAAATACTTATTGAATTAGGTTTCCTGAAATAAAAAAAAAAAAAAAAAAAACTAGAGAAGACCAATAGACTCTAGACTTGTCTTTTGTGTGCAGTGCTTAGTATTTCATGGAACTAGTCACCACATTTCTCACCAGTTTCTTCCTGTGTATTACTGCTTTTCCCAATGGGAGAATATTTTTAATTACATAATAGAAGTCAATAGAAAATAGGATTTACATGACAAATATTTCCATTCAGTCACTTTTGCTATACATCAAGGGATGTATTGCTGATAAAAAAATTTTTTCATGCAATCAACAAATTGAGTATGTGACCTGGTTTATATACTGTGTGGCATGTGAAATAAAAGATGAATAAGCTCTAACCTCTGTCATTAAAAGAACCTTCATCCTGTTAGGAGAAATGAGAGATGGACATAAACAGATATAAAACAATAAGTAATACATGCCAGATGACAAGAAAAGTAATGTCAGAATTCAGAAGAAAGTAACTCTACCTCTGCTAGGCATGAGGTCTCTGGAATGGGCAAAAGGTAAACATCCTAAGTAGAAATAACATCATTATAAAATTTGAATACAGTGCCAATCTACAGTTTAACCTAAGGTTGCTTTCCAAGAAATATGCTTCTAGTAAGTGAACAAATGAGTGCAAGATAAGTAGGGGAGATTTTGCAGATAATGTTTTGAAGTCAATGGAACCTTTTGGATCATTTGATGTGCGGACTGGAAGAGAGATTTCAAAGAGTCTTGATCTGAATGGTTGAGAGAATGGTGATAACAATTATTGGGGTGGGGGGGGGGTCAGCTGAAGAGGAACAGCAGGTGTGAATTTGGTACAAGATGAGTGACATCTTCTCTTGAGCCAAGAGAAAGAACTGCTTTTGATCACAATCTCATGAAATGGCACAGAGTAGGGGTGGGCACTTTCCTCTTCCTCACAGAACACAGCATGGCTCCAGTGCAGGGAATATTGGAAAGAGGGGAGGTAGCATCATTTTGGCTTTTTAGGTGTTTGCTGTTTTAAGATGTTCGGTGGTGAGGGAGGTGCAGCACCCAGTGGCAGTCAATGTTTTCTCAGAGGAATATCAGAAGCATGACCAAGCCACAGAAGATATTTTAGGATTTGGCAAAAGGGGTAAATTCCCAATTCACCAAGGGGACTCCCAGTAGAGCCTGGTGGGTAGCAATAGCCCCAGAAGCTATAGGCAGGAAACTGTTGCATATAGCTGGGACTCATTTCGGCCATTTCAGAATGCTCTTGAGGTGTGTGGGGAGTACTTTGCAGAGGCCTGAGGATTGGAAACAATGCAGGTGGGTACTCGATCTCAAAGAATTAATGAACATTATTGTTAACATAGGCATGTAGTAGTCACACACTGTGGGCACTACAAATAAGGCCCACTTCTCTCCCACAGTAACTGCTCCCTCCAACCTATTTGCTTCCAAGAACCAACTCTATACACATCCATCATGTTTAATTGATGGGCAGATAGTCCAGAACCAAGTTTTAAAGCATTTATGATTGGTTTTGAAAACATGTGCATGTGCCCTCAGAAAAGCTAGGCACAGGTTTTCATCCAGAATGAATAATTATGCATAGAACTGATTACTTAAACACACAGTTCATGATTATGAATGAAATTACCTGCATTACACTGAGAATACCTTGCTCTGCATGGATTAAGGAAAGCACAACTTGATTGCAGATGCTGGAAATTTTAGGACGTGAGACTTTTCAGTTGCTCTCAAAACATATCACTTACCTCTTGTAACATTCCTCTTATAGAAGTAATTTACAAGTTGAAATTGAAAATGAAATATTGGTTATGCTGGATTTCACAGTGGAATAAACTTACAGGAGCTGGACCACAGGAAAGTAGGTGGACTGTTTTTCAGTTTTTAACTCATCTAGTTCAGACACTTTTACCAAGATATAGATGCCAGGTTACGTAGAACTCTATCTACTTGTTTAACCTGGTGATGCCAGCAAACTCCCAAGCTCCTTAAAGTTCCTTCTACAAATCTGTGTAGATGCTTAAAATACTGCCTTTATCACTTCACTGGTTTAGTCTTTTTTACTTATTAAAATACACATTCCTGAGGAGGATAATCTATTAAAGTGTAATCCATCAAACAACATGGTGTGAACCAGCTTGTCAGCTATCTTCCGAAGTGACAGCTGGGGAAGAACAGGTTTATTTTCCTACATTGTTTTGGCAATGTCATTTTTCACATATTTTCTCACTAACCAGATTGGACCCTTTGTACAGGCAAGGGCCTTGGTTTTGGCTTTTATCACTTCATTTCATGTGGACTCACTTCCACTTTTTTGGAAACTGATTTACCTTTCTTACATGTTATAGATTTTTGTGAAAAACCAGCTTAATAAGTATGTAGTGCTTAAATGTAAGGACTCAATGCTGAAATGGTAATTCCAGATTAAACATAAAGACACCAGACTCAAAGCACTTTAACATGTAGGCAAAATACAGCTCACTTTCCTAGGTTTATTACTTTATTTTGTGTTTATAAACCATAGCACTATTTTTAAATTAAATTTTATATTTACTAAAGTAATACATTTCATACATATACAAAGTAACACAAAATTTAAAATACTAAAGTCCGTCTAAAAGTTTTCTATGAGGGAACTTGCCCTCCAGTCCCCATCCTCTTTTCCAATGTTAAAGGTAAAGCATCTATATATACAAAAGCCAAGTTGTAGGAATGGAGGAACGACTGAAACGACCGGTCACTAGGACACGCACTGCAGTGCCCAACCAGCCTGATTGGGCCCCCAATTGGCCCCAGAAACCTCCTGAGGCCCCTCCCCCTGGCCAGGTCAGCCCTGCCCCTAATTGCCCCCCCCCCCACCTTGATCAGGGGCGGGGCCAGCCGGCCAATCTCCCACGGCCCCTCCCCAGGCCGGCCAACCTCCCATGCCTCTCCCCCCCCCCTCCACCACTGGCCTGGCCTAATTGGCTCCCATCGGGGTGGGCCGGCCAGACCCCACCCATGCATGAATTCATGCACTGGGCCTCTAGTTAGATATAATGATAGTTGCAGGTTATTCACAGATGCCCTTTATCAATTTGAGTAAATGTCCATCTTTTCCTAGTTTGTTGAGACTTGTTATCATAAATGTATGTTGAATTTTCTAAAATCATGTTCTACTTCAATTGAGATAATTGTGTATCTTTTGTTTTAGCTTGTTGATATTGTGAATCAAATAAAAGTAAACTAGTCAAATTATTAAATTAATAATATTACGTATTGATAAATTGCTTTTACAAATTTATGAATGTTCAACCCACCTATCATTTCTAAGATAAAACCTATTTGTTCATAATACAGTATCTTACTTTATGTTACTAGATTTCATTTGCTATCATTATAGTTCTCTAGATTTCTTTGAACCTGTTTCTACATCCTCCTATATCTTCTGAAAGGTTGGTACAATTTTCCACATGATGAAAGTGTCTAATAATCTGTCAGTTCAAGTCTCCTCAGCAGCCTCATCCAAATAATTGGATAATTGTTCTCCAGGCTTGTGGTTCTATATACCATCATTCTGAAGATGTCTGTCTTCTTTCATTTATTTTTATACTTTATCCATGCTCCCCTTTTATCAGTTATTTTTATTTTATGTATCTATTTCTGTAGAGACAATCCTTCTGTACTTTCCTATGAAAAGGTAGTTTTTGAGATACTTTTCCTGTCTTGGAATAACTATATTTTACCTTCACCTATGATTACTACTTTAGTTGGCATAAAATTTATATTTAAAACATTACCCACTTAAAATGTTATATTTTGTTTTTGCTTTGGTTGTGATAAAGTCCAAAACAATTGTGATTCTTGACTCTTTGTAAATAATATCATTATTTCTACTTTCAAAGAACTTTGTGGATCGTCTCTTTATCCTTGGCATTCTAAAATTCCATAAATATGCCTCCTACATGAATTTTGAAAGATAATCGTGTGATTAGTTGGTTGGTCTCTTTAATCTTGAGTTCTGGGAAGTTGCCTATTCTTAAGTTCTGGAAATTTCTCTCCTGTAATTGTTTTGTTTTTGTGTTGACTACTGAATTTTAGATTTGTTGGGGGTTAAGTTTTCAAAGTAGAAAATAATAGAAATTTATGCATAATTTTAAAAGTAGAAGTCTACTACTTTCTTCAGTTTATAATTTTAGTTTAACAAACAATCGAACATCTATTAAATACCAGGCACTATGCTAGAGAGAAGGTGCCTAAAGAAAAATTATTTTCAGATACTCTCATTTAATTGTTTTTTGTCTATTGAGGTATAGATATAGACATGAAATCTGCTATAATCAATCTAATGTGGTAAGAAGTGCTGGTAGGTGGGATGAATAGGAAGTTGAGGTACATGGAAGAGGAATGCTCCTCAGGGGAGTTCAGGGAAGATTCTTAGGAAGAAATTATCCATAAGCTAAAATTTGAAGAGGCATAAACATAATCAAACAAAGAAGTAGGGGAAAGACATTCCTATCAGAGACAGTGAAATTCATTCATTCATTCATTCCTTTACTAACTTATTTAATAAGCATTTACAGAATATTATCTGATTTCAAACAGAATTCTAGACATGGGTATCAATAGCACACAGTATGATCAAAGGCATGAAATAACACAATACATGCATTTTATTCTGTGTGTACTTGTGTGTCACTGGAAGCATTTAGAACAATTACTGCAGTGTAATATCTGCTGAAGATGTGGCAAGAAAGAAGTCTGGGAACATTATTGAAATAATGAATATCTTGAATTTTTCTTGCATGTTTCTGGTGTCATGATAGAATATTTTCCTGGTTTTATTTTGTTTTTACAATACAACTAGTGTCCCAGTGCATGGATTTGTGCACATTGAAAGGAGATTAATTAGAAGAAATATTTTAATATCACTATGAGCATCTTGCTAATGAAAAAAAAATTAGGATTCTACTGAGTCTCCTATCTACCTATTCCTGGACTTCTATGAGGATCAAATGAGATGAGGCACAAGAAAATCCTTCACAAACATTTGATTAAAGTGTAAAATGTTTGCACCTGGCTATAAAACAAGTTGGGTTCCTAGGCTGAAGAAACTCCAAGGATGCTAGTTGCTAGGGAGAGGAAGCCAGGCGTTGCTATGTGACATCATTACCCAGTGCCCACAGAAACCATTTCTGGGCTGGGCTGGGCTATGGGCTGCATTTTGCACCATGGGGTCTTGGCAGCATTGGCTGTGATTTGGTGGGGTGTCACTCTGGGGTGGTGGTGGGCCTGTGTCCCACTTGGGGGAAGCCAAGTGTTGGATTGTCGGCGCCAGGTCCATGATGCCATTTATTTTTAAATGGCCAGTGCATGTCATGGCAGCTCCTGCATTGAGTGTCTGTCCCCTGGTGGTCAGTGCGCATCATAGCTACCGGTCAGATGGGTGGACACTTAGCCCTTTATATATATGGACTAGAGGCCCGGTGCATGAAATTTGTGCACAGGTACGTTCCCTAGGCCTGGTTGGCAATCAGGGCCAGTCAGGGCCTTCAGGCTGCTGTCCAGGGCCTTCCTTCTGGCTGCCGGCCAGGGCCTTTCTTCATTCTGTGCTGCCCCATGGTCATCAGCTCATGTCATAGTGAGCGATAGAACTCCTGGTCTCTCTTTTTTTAAAAAATATATTTTATTGATTATTTACAGAGAGGAAGGGAGAGCGATAGAGAGTTAGAAACATCGATGAGCGAGAAACATCGACCAGCCCCCTCCTACATACCCCCCACTGAGGATGTGCCCGCAGCCAAGTAGAACTCCCGGTCTCTTGGTCGAACTCTGTTGGGGGCACTTTGCATATTAACCTTTTATATATATAGATAATTTTATATGTATTATTTATATTTTATTTTTTTAACTTACCAACTACACATCAAATATAAGTCATAAGTTATGGATTTAATATTTTCTCCTTTCAAATAGGATGATACTATCAAAGTTGTCTCTGCTATAGAACAGACAATTACATGTTTATATCTGTATCTATTTAAATGCTCTCATCAACCTTTGTTTCCAGTTTCACTGGAAACCAACTCTCACCTTTCCCTTCACTAACATAAGTTAGCACGTTTAAACAGACTGGTGTATATTGTCCTGTAATTTTATTTAGGCTGAAATAATCATGTGTAAATATTCATCCATCTTTTTTTTATTTCTGCATTCATCTTTAAATCTATCAATTATCTGTTTCAAGCTTGGTCATTTTAAAAAATTAGTTACCATTATACAATTTCTCAGCTCAGCCTCACAGAAATCCTTTCAAGTTAACTGATATAGTTTTAATTAATTATTCTCAATGAATGAAAGATATTCTATCATGTGTATGTACCATAATTTATTCAACCATTCTCCTATTGCTGCTTATTATCTTTGTTTCCAGTATTGTGTCACAATGAACAGTCCTGAAATAAACATCCTTAAACATATATCTGACACATTGCTGTTTTAATCTTATAAGATACTAGAGGCCCAGTGCATGAAATTCGTGCACGGGAGGGGGGTGTCCCTCAGCCTGGCCTGCACCCTCTCCAATCTGGGACATCCCTCTCACAATCCGAGACTGCTGGCTCCTAAACACTCACCTGACTGCCTGCCTGATTGCCCCTATTCGCTTCTGCCTACCAGCCTGATCGCCCCCTAACTGCTTCCCTGCCGGCCTGATTGCCCACAACTGCCCTCTCCTGTAGGCCTGATCACTCCCAACTGCCCTCCCCTGCTGACCTGATCACCCACAACTGCCCTCCCCTGCTGGCCTGATCACCCCCAACTGCCCTCCCCTGCCAGCCTGATTGCCCCCAACTGCTTTCCCCTGCCATGACCCACCTCATCCTCTGGGACCCGCCTCCTCCGCGTGAGGCAACGGAGATGCTGGGACCGGCCTTCTCCATGCTGCGTAGAGCTGTGGGACCTCCAGGCCTCACTGCATGGAGCAGCCACCTAGGCCTGCCTCCAGTGTGTGTGAGGTCATCTTGTGGCAGCCATCTTGTGGTGGCCATCTTGTGACAGCATTGTGCGAGGGCATTGCACGAGGGCGTGACATCACCTAGGCTTTTATTATATAGGATGTCCCAGATTATAGTTTAAAAGATATGTGTATTTTCAAATTTAGTAGATTTTTTTTTTTTTTTTTTTTTTTATTTTTTTTTTCTATTTTTTTTTCCTTTTTATTTTAATTTTTTTTTCTATTTTTATTGATTTTTTACAGAGAGGAAGGGAGAGAGACAGATAGTTAGAAACATCGATGGGAGAGAAACATCGATCAGCTGCCTCCTGCACATCTCCCACTGGGGATGTGCCCGCAACCCAGGTACATGCCCTTGACCGGAATCGAACCTGGGACCTTTCAGTCCGCAGGCCGACGCTCTATCCACTGAGCCAAACCGGTTTCGGCTAAATTTAGTAGATTTTGTTGCTAAATTACTCCCCCAAAAGAGTATATCCCATATCAACCAACAAATTAACAGAAGGTTGTTTTCACCATATCTCCACCAACAATAGATAGATATTCTTGCTCTGTTTAATTTGTGCCACCCTAGCCAGGTTGGGTCAGTGGCTAGAGCATCGGCCTGCTGACCAAAGGGTCAGGGGTTCAATTCTAGTCAAGGGCATCTACCTGGGTTGTAGGCTCCTCCCGTGTGCAGGAGGCAACCAATCAATGTGTTTCTTTCACATTGATGTTTCTCTCTGTCTTCCACTCTTTCTAAAAATCAATCAAAAAAGTCCTTAAGTAATGATGACTTAAAAAATTTTGTGCCAATTGGATTATGTAAAATATTTTATTATTACTATGCTTTTCATTTCTCTGACTACTGGTAGGTCTGGGGATATATTTAATGGCCATTTGGGCTTGCTCTTCTGTGATTTTGAGTGTTATTATCATTTTTATGTAAATTTGTAAGTGGTCTTGTTTTAAATTTTAATATTTTGTCTGCCATCTACAATTCAAATGCTTAAAATTAATCTAATGTCTTTATATAGTAAATATTTTTCATATAAAACTTTATACTTTTTATAGAAAAATATTGTTATTTTTATTATATGATTCCTGGTTTTCCACACTTGATGATGGTCTTTTCCACTTCTTTTTAGATATATATTTTTTATAGTTCTCACTATATAGTCTTTTCCTTGAAAGTTCTTCATCCATCTGAATTTACTTTTAATTTTACTTAGAGTGTGAGAGGAATCCAACTTTTTTCTTTCAGATGTATAGTGAATGTATAAGCACTGTTCAATAAAATAGCACTCCTATCATATATTAAATTTTCAAATGACATCTGGTCTGTGCTTGGATTTTTCATTAGATACCACTGATTTTTTATTTCATATAAATATGCCATATTTACATTACAGAATATTTATAATGTTTTAAATATTTATTAAGGTAAATTTCTTTTCATTATTCTTGTTTTCTTATAGATTATTTGCAAAAATACTTTTTTCTTATCAATTTAAGATACTTTTGTCAATTTCAAAATAATAATAATTTTAAATCTCTGTGAACATTTTATAGGATTTGAAATATATTTATTGATATTGATGAAATTGACATTTATAGCCTAACAATTCTTTCTATCCAATAACATGATGCTATTTTCATTTTTTTCTGATTTGAAAGAATTTTCTTCAATCAGATTTACTCTTTCCTGTACCTTTCTTGTTAAATTTATTCCTAAGTGTTATATATTTTTTGTTATGGTTGTTAAAGGACTATTTTCACCATTTTCATTTCTTGATGATTATTGCTAACATAGAAAAAAACACAATAGTGTTTTAAACAGTCCTCAGACACAATAAACATGAATGTTAAGTAGAAACCTGGTGATAATGTGAAGAATAAAATTTTGTGGAACAAGACTGAGGAGAGAGAAGCCAGTTAGGAGGCCACTGTTGGAGTTCATGTGTGAGGGAAGAAATGAATCATGGTGTGGCTGTCAAGGTGAAGACAGGATGAATGAAAGGGTTGAGGGGACATTAATGGAACTTAGGTATTGATTTTATATGGGACACATTGTCCAGGGAGGTGTTCAGATTTACTGTACTTTTAGATTTCTGATTATTTCATGAAATAAAAGATAGAAGAGAATGAGCAGGAGATAATCTCCCCTCTCATATTCACTACAGCACTATTAACACTAGCCAAGATATGGAAACAAAATAAGTGTCCATCGACAGATAAATGAATAAAGAAAATATATATATAACTAGAGGCCTGTTGCAGGAAGATTCCTGCAAGAATAGGGCTTCGCTTCCATCTCTGTCGCTCCTACCCTGCCCTTCTCTGCCGCTCCTACCCCACCTGCTGGCTTAGGCCTGCTCCCCGAGGGATTGGGCCTAAGCTGGCAATCAGACATCTTTCTGGCAGCCTGGCAGCCCTCAGAGGATGTCCACTTGCCAGCAGGGAGCAACCCTAAGATGCAGACAGACATCCTTAGTGCTTCTGAAGAGGCAGGAGAGGCTCCCACCACCACCGCTGTACTAGCAGCCATCAGCCTGGCTTGTGGCTGAGCAGAGCTCCTCCCATGTGAGAGCACCCTGACCACCAGAGGGCAGCTCCAGCATTGAGCGTCTGCCCTCTGGTGGTCAGTGTGTGTCATAGTGACCAGTCATTCCCAGTCTTTCTGCTGTTAGGGTCAGTTTGCATATTACCCTTTTATTATATAGGTTAGAGGCCTGGTGCATGGGTGGGGCCAGCTGGTTTGCCCTGAAGGGTGTCCCGGATCAGGGTGAGGGTCCCGCTTGGGTGCCTGGCCAGCCTGGGTGAGGGGCTGATGGCTGTTTTCAGGCTGGCCACACCCCGTTCAGGTTGGGGGTCCCCACTGGGGTGCCTGGCCAGCCTGGGTGAGGGGATGATGGCTGTTTTCAGGCTATCTGCACCCCCTTCAGGTTGGGGGTCCCCACTGGGGTGCCTGGCCAGTCTGGGTGAGGGGCTGAGGGCCATTTTCAGGCTGGCCTGCGACTGAAGCTCCCAGCCTCTCCTTTTTTTCTTTTTCTTTTTTTTATTCTGGGATTTATTTACCTTCTATAATTGAAACTCTGTTGCCATCTCTGGCGCTCCCAGCTCTGAGGCTGCTCCTGGCTAAAAGCAGGTATCTGGGGTTTGTTTAGCTTCTATAATTGAAACTCTGTTGCTTTTGGAGCTGTTGCTTCCGGAGCTCAGAGCCGGGCCGCGGCAGGCGGGGAACCTTGGCTTCCTCCATCACTGGAGCAAGCAAACCTCCTGCTCGCTTCAGCTGTGTGGCTGCCTGCCCCTATCTTTGTTGGCAGTTAATTTGCATATCACCCTGATTAGCTGCTGGCAAGCGTAGCGGAGGTACAGTTAATTACCCTTTTTGTCTTTTATTAGATAGGATTATAATAGAATACTATTCAGCCATAAAAGAAGTAAATCTGCCATTTGTGAAGACATTAATGAACCTAGAGGGCATCATACTAGGTGAAATCAGCTAGTCAAAGCAGGACAAATACTGTAAGACTCCACTTATGTGAGGTAGTGTACTAGAATAGTTGAACTAATACTGCCAGAGAATACAATAATGGTTGCCAGAGGCTGGGGGTTGAGGGAATTGTAGGGTTACTATACCAAGGGTATGAAGTTTCAGTTATAGTAGATAAATATGTCCTAGTGATCTGCTATACAACTTAATGCCTAGAGTTAATGATATGGTATTGTGCACTTCAAAATTTGTTAAGAGAGTAGATCTAATTTTAAGTTTTCTTAACACACACACACACACACAAAGATACTCTGGAAGGTGTTGGGTATGTTTAGTATTTTGATTGTGGTGATGGTATTAAAAGTTTTTACATATGTCCAAATGCATTAAATTACAGACATTAAATACATACACTTCTTTGTCTATCAATTATACCTCAAATAAGTCTGCTAAAAATCAATACATAAGAAGACTGACAATAAAAAATAAAGAATGGGCAAGTGAAAAAGTGAATACACAGTAAATTGTAGTCTTTGATTATGTCTCTGACTATACAGTGAGTGGCCAGATTATTATGACTGGCCAGATTATTATGACCACCCCATCAGTACTTCATTGACACTTCCACAAATACTGAATATTGAAAACTTCCTAAGCAAATACTCTCAAGGTTTTATTATTATTATTATTATTATTACTAGAGGCCCGGTGCACAAAAATTTGTGCACTCGGGGGGGAAGGGGGGGTCCCTCAGGCCCACTTGTGCCCTCTCGCAGTCTGGGACCCCTCGGGAGATAACGACTTGCTGGCTTAGGCCTGCTCTTGGGTGGCAGAGGGCAGGCCTAATCCCTAGGTGCAGCCCCTGGTCGAGCTCAGAGCAGGGTGGATTGGGAGGCTGCGATGCCACCCTCAGTCACGCTCAGGGTGGGGCCGATTGGGGGGTTGGGGCACCGCCCCCTGTCACACTCAAGGCAGGGTCGATGGGGAGGTTGTGGCGCCACCCCCTGTCACGCACAGAGCAGGGCCCATCAGGGGGGTTGGGGCTCCGTACCCTGTCATGCACAGAGCAGGGCCGATCAGGGGGTTGGGCGCTGCCCCCTGTCATGCACAGAGCAGGGCTCATCAGGGAGTTGAGGAGCTCGCCCCTGTCACGCACAGAGCAGGGCCCATCAGGGGGTTGAGGAGTTCCCCCCTGTCACGCACAGAGTGGGGCGGATCAGGGGGTTGGGGCGCCACCCTCTATCACCCACAGAGCAGGGCCGATCAGGGGGTTGGGGCAGTGCTACTGTCACACTCAGGGCAGGGCCGATGGGGAGGTTATGGCTCTACCCTGTCACACACAGAGCAGGGCCTGTGGGGGGAAGGGGGGGTTGGGGCGCCGCACCCTGTCACAGAGCAGGGCCAATCAGGGGGTTGGGGCGCCTTCCCCTGTCACGAACAGAGCAGGGCAGATAGGGAGGTTGTGGCCCCGCCCCCTGTCACACACAGAGTCGCAGGGAGATCAGGGGGTTTGGGCACTGCCCCCTGTCACGCTGATCCGGTGCCAGGAGGCCTTGAGGCTCTGCTGATCCCAGTGCTGGGAGGCATATTACCCTTTTACTATATAGGATAGGGGCCTAGGGGCCGGCTGGTTTGCCCTGAAGGGTGTCCTGGATCAGGGTGGGGGTCCCCACTGGGGTTCCTGGCCAGCCTGGATGAGGGGATGATGGCTGTTTGCAGCTGGTCACACACCCTTCAGCGTGGGGGTCCCCACTGGGGTGCCTGGCCAGTCTGGGTGAGGGGCTGAGGGCTGCTTTCAGGCTGGTGGTTGTTGACTGAAGCTCCCAACCGCTCCTTTTTTTTCTCTTTTTTAAATTTTATTCTGGGCCAGCTTTAACTCTGGCTCTAGCTCAGAGGCTTCCGCTGGTTTGTTTGTGTTCTATAATCGAAACAATGTATAACTCCAGCTCTGAGATCCCGGGGTTTTGTTTAGCTTCTATATTTGTTACTAAGTTTCAAACTGCCAGCTCAGAGGCCGGCAGCACAGGCGGGGAACGTTGGAGTCCTCCTTCACTGCAGCAAGCAAGCCTCATGTTCGCTTCCAGCTGCCTGGCTGCTGGCCGCCATCTTGGCTGACAGTTAATTTGCATATACTCACTGATTAGCCAATGAAAAGGGTAGCGGTCGTACGCTAATTACCATGTTTCTCTTTTATTAGTGTAGATTATTTGCATAACTAATTCACCTCACTGCACCGATGGGGTGGCCATAATAATCTGACCAGTCATTATAATGTGGGCACTCAGTGTATATTATAGAGCAGTGTTTCTCAGAATTTTGGCAATCCTATAACCAATTATTGGATGACCAGTGCAATTATAGGTTGCCACATTTAGTTAAATATATTTAAATAAATAGTAATACCTTTAAAATAATTATTAGAAAAAAATATATAAAATAATACTGGTTACATATCTATGGTAGATATGCTATTGTGTTTAAGGCTTTACCAGGATGTATATGGTTAATAGGACCAAGTGGCCAAGTTCTATATTCAGTAGGTTCTATTAAGATAAAACATTTAAATGTTCAATTAGAGATGTTGAGGAAATAAGAGCAACCACTCACTACTTTGTCAGTTATGAACATTCATCTCAAACACAAATTCAGATTACAAAACATCTTTCTTATAAAGGCTACTACTTTCAGAGCTATATCAGATATGATAAACTAAGTGAATATATCACACTGTAAAGCTGGACTGTTCAATATTTCTACTTGCACGATGGCAGCAATCAGTTCACTAGCCTACTCTGGTAGCTTTGGCTGCCCACAATTCTTTCCTCTTTCAGATGAGAAATAATAAACTCAATAATCTGTTATCAATTTCTAACTCTAATAAATGAAAGCAAATATCAAAGGAAATGTTAAACCCTTTGTAAGGAAGTTATTCATAGCTCTGTTTGGCCTTAAAATGAAATCCTGATACTTTATCCTCAATTTAAAAATCATACTGTTTTCCTTTGAATTTTTAGGGGAAGATTATTCAAGATATTGAGTGCATCTTTGAAATGTGTTATTTAAGTAGGCACCTTAAAAATAATATACTCAAAAGGACACTTATGTAATACCCTTTGTAATACTTTAAGCGAAAAATAAAAAAAAATATAAAAAAAATAATAATAATATACTCTCTTCACTAGTATTATCAGTGCATTTAATAAATACTTTTTATTAATTAAAAAATTCAAATATTTTCCCTGCAGGAAGCAAGGGAAATGTGTGGCAAAACAGTCTTTGACTTGCAACCCACTCCCTCACATAATGAAAAGATGGACTCACCAAAGCTTTGATCCCATCATATTCAGTATGTTTGCTACTTCAGAGAAATGTGCTGTCCAATAGTGTAGCCAATACACATACATAGACAATTACATTTAAATAAATTAAAGGTAAATAAAATTAGAATTTGATTTCTCAGTACGCTAACCACATTTCAAGTTCACAATAGCCATATATGTCTGGGGATACCATATTAGACTGAGCACATAGAAAAATCTTTTACCATTGCAGAAAGTTCTGCTGGTCATTGCTCTTGTAGAACAATGAATTAAGGAATATCATGTACCACCATCTATTCTCTTTGAATGAATAAAATTTAGATTGATTTGCATAGATAGCTTCTTTGCCTATGTCACATTAAACGTCAATGCCCTTGCCCCAGGTTCTAAGGGTATCTCTTCCAGTCTATCTCACACCTCAGAGATGATACTCATGAACTACTCCAAAAGCAAATAGTCTCTTCTGCATCCCCATTAATTCAATGAAAAAATGGAACAAAACACACATTCTTCCAATATGCTCTGCACTTGTGCCAAAAGCTGATATCTCACACATTAGTAATTTTATGCAGTTGTAATAAGAAATATTCTCTCTCTCTCTTCTCTCTCTCTCTCTCTCTCTCTCTCGCACACACACCACATACATCTAACAGACACACAGTTTAATTTCTCTTTTTTCTTATATGCTTATGATGCCCTTGGCATTCAATAGCATTATTTATACATTTTACCAGCATATTTTTTTTTATTTTTGTGGCATAATAATTGTCAATAATTTTCAGTTTGTTTTACAACCTTCTCAACAATACTGTAAGGGTCATTTATATTTGTTTTACTCTGAAGAATGTAATTTGGGATAATGTCTCTGTCATTTGTGCTCTTGTCTTTAGTGGGTAAAACTAGTCAACGTTTAACTAAAAAGGCTTTTTATTATATTTATAAAAAATCTTGTAATTATTTGAAAATTAAGAAAAAAGTTCAATGACTTTATGTTGGCATTTTAAAAATTTTATTAACAGTTAACTCATTGTGGACTAAAAAGAATTGCCCATTGGCCCAATAAAATCCAATTTTTAAATAATTGTATATTTTATAATTTTATTTTTATTTAAGTGATTTTATGAAATCTTTACACTTAATGATTCAATTTCCTAAAACATATACATTTATATTATCACTGGAGTCTCATTTGTTACTCTTACCAACAAGAGAGTTGTATCTAGGGCATGAAGGGAAGTTGTATGAGGAGGGACTCTGAATTTACTATTCAGAAGGGCCAGTGCTTTGTGTTCCTGTTTATCAAGGTTTTATGCTTCAATAAACAATTTTTGGAACTATTGATCCATTTTTGTCAGAAGATATACAAATAAATGTAGTAAAAATGCAAATGTTATATATGAAAAAATGTAAATAGTGTGCATACTATGTATAAAACTGGGCATCCTGTATAATAAAAGGCTAATATGCAAATAGACCAAAGGCAGAAAAACCAAACAACCAGTTGCTATGACGTGTATTGACCACCAGGGGGCGTGCATGGAACATGCATGGAACATGGCAGGCGTTGGCCACAGCGGGATGGTTGAGCAGGTGAGCAGGGGTGCCAGGCCAAGATGGGGTGCCGGTCACTGTCATCGGGGCAAACCTCTGATGGTTACTGAAAATTCTTTGCTCCTGCACTGTCGTCCTGCCCGGCACCCGCACCTGCTACTGGCACCAAAGCTGCTGCTTGCAACCCCTGCTGGCTCCCGGTACCAGCCCCGATCGCTCAGCGCCATCAGTGGGTGTGAGTGGCAGCTGCTGGCCCTGGTCGCCCCTCAGGGCTACTCCACCTCCCCCTGATTGCCTGAGGGGCGATCAGGGCAGCAGCCACCACTCGCACTTGCACCTGCTGCTGGCACCGGCCCCAATCGCTCTGTGCTGTCAGCAGGTGCAAGCAGGGCTGGTGCCATCAGGGTGTGGGAGTGGTGGTGGGAGCAGGGCTGCCCGCAGACAGGGGACTGGGACCATACTGGAAGTAAGTTAAAGAAATTCTGGAAAGCTGCAAAGGTGAGAAGGATGGGCCAAGACCCACCCTTGTGCCCACCACAGCCTTTTGGCCCACAGTTCCTTTCAAGGTGTACAAATTCATGCACTGGGCCCCTAAAAAAATATATATATATATATATATATGATATGTAATTACATTAGCTGTGTTAAATTACAAACTCTTAAAATATGCACAGCATTTAAGGTAGTGAAAAAACATGAAGTAAAACAGGATTTTTGTAAAGATCACAATTAACCTCACATTTCTAACTTTTGAACTATGTATTTAAATCTTTTTTTCACAACCCACCAAACTCATGTGGATCACTTGTTACACCACAGGTCTTTGAGAATATGATTTTCAATGATCATGTATATCTATCAGGAGGGACTTATTAATATTTTAGTTTTACTCCCCAGGAAGTGGTATCTAGGGCATCAAAGTAAAGGAGCCAATGTGGTGGGACGAGGATATAGAATAAAATCTACAGTGTCCATTTCTAAGATTGAGGTGGGAGGGGATATAAAGTTTACTAAAGGTTTATCAAAGTCCAACTTTGATAAACAAAGGCAGAATTACAGGAACAGAAGTGCATCCACGTTGTGTGAGGGCACCTATAGACAGCACGCAAGCATGAGGCACCTGGGGAACAGAGGCCTAATCGCTGGGGAGTGTTCACTCTCCCCCAAAAGGAAAGAAGTTTTCAGGGTCACACGAAGCTCCAAGCATAAACTCCATTCTGTGCTGACCCCCATCCGCACCTATACTTACCCACCACCAAAAGAGGTAAATAAACATAGATCGGTGATTTCTTATTTGCTCATTTTAGTTAGAGGGAACTTAATTATAATGTATTCATGCAACTAACATACACAGTAATTCTATGTTTTCTTGGCATTGTACAGAGGAAAGTGTTTTATATAAAAAGACTTTTCATGTAACTTTCAAGTACAAAACCCCTTTAAAATGTAAACACGTCATTTAAACAACCCTCTCTGAAGTTTGTTCTACACTCCCTGACTTTCTAAAACAGCGATGTAGTGAATATAGCTTTTTCCCTCGCTAATGATACTACTACATGAAAAACATCAATGATTTTGCTGTGCTCTATAAATCGATGCCTTTAGAGACTCTTGAAGTACACGAGACCCCTTACCCATCCACTAAATGGCCTCAAGCTGTGTTGTTCCTGCTTTTAAGTTTTTCTGGCTCCCACCTCCCCATCCCCATGGACAGGTTGTCTTCTCTTACGACTTCTCACCAAAGTAACTGCTTGAGGTACTGTCTTTCCACCTTCTTTCTTTCCCTTTCCTTCCCTCCACCTTGCCTTCTCCATTAATATTCTAGTTTGTTTGAGGCTGGCACCCAGGCGCATATATATATATATATATATATATATATATATATATATATATATATTAGAAGTGAGTCTGCTGTAAGGATCCCTGGTCTCTGACTGGTGTTCAGGGGCTTTTCTGGGGAGGACAGTGGTGGGTGGGTGTGGGGAACTGGCTCTGTTACAGCTGTCTCCTCACATTTCTCTCTCTTTCCTTTCTGTGTTCTAAGCTGTGTCCTACAGGATTGAGCACACCCTACACTTGATGAAAATGTCTGCATTCATTTATAAAATTTTAAATATAAAATGAGAAATCAGGGCTAAGAGAAAAAGCACATACGCGCATGCTCTATACCACATGATTTCTGCAATTATCAGCGTCCTGGGCATTTGTTTCGGTGTATGTTTCCTGGTACTGGCGTGCGATGCATTTTACTTAGGAATGTTAAGGGGGGAAAATCCTATCATATAAAACTCTCTTTCCTTCTTGTCATTTTGCTCACAATGTACATCTTGGTTTTTATTTGAGGAATCACTGCAGCACGCTGTAACTGATGTATGGAGCGACAAGTCTCACGGCATATAAAGAGAAAGAGCACCGAGCAATGACTGCTGCGATGCACTGTTTCTTGTAAGATTTAGTTTATTCTAAGCTCCAGAAACCCAGCAGGCTCTGAACTGTCAACACAGTGAGACAAAACCCAAAGCAAAGTGCATTTAATGTGTTCATTTCTTTTTTCTTTCCTTTCAATGCATTTCCAGTTGAGCAATCAGTTGCAGGCCCCAGGGTGCTTTGCCTGCCTGTTGCCCTAGGTATGCAAAGTGCTGGGATCAGGATTGGCTCAGGAGGTGGAAATAGAAATTGCGGCCTTCTGGTCTCTCTCCCCAAATCCTTACCATCGGCAGGTGAAATTCACCTACAAGGAAACTATAAAGTGTGTTGGGGATAGAGGGATGGTACGCATGCCATGTGTGTGTTTTCCGTGGAATGAGAAGTAGCTGGCCTCAATCACTAAGCAGGCCTCATGCCAGGTGCCCCAGTCGCTTGCTGGGCAGAGGGGAAATGCTTATATCCGGGATCAATGAGCTGTTCACCAAGACACCACTGTTCTGGGACATGCTTGGAAGGGAACAGCGATGACATCAGACACACAAAGGTTTGAGAACAGACATATCTAGAAGGAGGCTCTCCTAAGAGTGAGCAAGTATTTGTTAGCTTTTTTTTTTTTTTAAAGGTATATTGACGTCAGACACCAGGGGCAGTGTTTTAACTTAGAAATGTGTACTTACAATTCATTACCATTACTTTGTAGGAAACACCTGGTGTGGGTGTGAAATTTCCTAAGATACAGTGGGTGAAGAATGTCTTTTGCCTTTACTGGTACTGTGAAGCCAAGTGACCCCTTCTTGTAAAGGTCAACCACAGAAGCACCATCAACTCACATGTGATGTGGCACCATCTCAGGTCAGCATCTCACAGCTCTAGTAGCTGGACTTGGAGCTAAATGTTGTTTTCCTGGAGCTTTTACTTACTAGTTGTTCACAGATATTTTTGGAGAGGGGAGAGGTTTGGCGATATCTGAAGGAAGGCAAACGTTTGTATTTCATGGCTGCCGTAAATGGAGTTAGGGTGAGTGTATGTGAGTGTGAATCTCTGACCTAGACTACAACCCAGGAGACCTAGTCTAGCCTCTAAACCAGTGGTTCTCAACCTTCTGGCCCTTTAAATACAGTTCCTCATGTTGTGACCCAACCATAAAATTATTTTCATTGCTACTTCATAACTGTAATGTTGCTACTGTTATGAATCGTAATGTAAATATCTGATACGCAGGATGGTCTTAGGTGACCCCTGTGAAAGGGCCGTTCAACCGCTAAAGGGGTTGCGACCCACAGGTTGAGAACCGTTGCTCTGAACACTTGTGAATCCAGCCATCTTCAGCCTTTCAGCCCTTATTTCAGGATCTGAGAATTAAAGACATATTTCTGTGTTCAATAAGTGTAATTAAATTTATTCCTATGAATACTTTATTTGCATAATAGTTTTGGTTTTGTAAATGAACACCTGAAAGGCTGTATATTTGCCAGGCCATGTCCCTGCCACCCATGTAAACTGCTAGCAGATATGGTGCTACCTGGGTTATGGCATCTCTGTTGGAATTAACTTTAAAAATCAGATTAATGATTCCCTCTACAGAGTTATCTCTCATTAAAAACTAAAATCTATATTTAAACATCTAAACATAGTAATTAAATAACCATAATATTTATACTTATAATGGAGAATTTAAAATATTTTTAAAAAGTAAAAATGTATAAGGCTTTAAAAATTAAATTTTTATATCATACTCTTGCATTCATGTCATATTAATTTTTCCCTTTTTCTTCATTATATTAAGTTAGCTAATGTTTTAAGTTTGAAAGATGCCAAAACTCAAGCTAAAGTCACATTTCTATCTCTCTCTTTAATAGGAAATCTTTAGGCCTTTTCTCAAAATTTCAAGGAAAATGTCAGGTTTACAGTACAAAAAGCCCTCTGAATGGTCAATCAGATTTCTGGTAGCTTCCATTCCACAATCTTACCTCACTGCCTCTTATTATCTAACTTTTTGTTCAACTTTGGTAGTTTTTTTTTTTTGCTTTTAAGCTAAACTTTGGTAATCTTTTATTGCTCTTTGTTTTAAATGGTCACCTATTAGACATCTCTAAGTGAAGACTAAATACTTAGGCCATCTACTAAATTGTTTTTCCTCTTTTAAAAAAATAAGTTTAGTTGATACAACAGAAATATTGATCTAAAATTTGAAAAAAATATGTTTATATACTCACAGCCCTAATTAAAACTTCTGTCACCTGGATCCTGAATTAACATAAGATCTCCCTGTCCTGAACTGTGATGATGGTAACAAATATGTCTGAAGGGCTTACTATATACCAGATACTATTCTACTATTCTAAGTCATATATATATATATACACACACACACACACTTACATATACATACTAGAGCAGCCGTGGGCAAACTTTGGCCCGCAGGCCGGATCTGGCCCGTTTGAAATGAATAAAACTAAAAAAAAAAAAAAAAAAAGACCGTACCCTTTTATGTAATGATGTTTACTTTGACTTTATATTAGTTCACACAAACAATCCATCCGTGCTTTTGTTCCGGTCCTCCAGTCCAGTTTAAGAACGCATTGTGGCCCTCGAGTCAAAAAGTTTGCCCACCCCTGTACTAGAGTCTCAGTGCATGAAATTCGTGTACTGGGGCAGGGGTCCCTCAGCCCAGCCTGTACCCTCTCCAATCTGGGATCCCTCTTGCAACCTGGGACCGCTGGCTCCTAACCGCTTGCCTGTCTGCCTGCCTGATAGCCCCTAACTTGCTCCCCTGGTGGACTGATCACCCCAACCGCCTCTGCCTTGTCCCCCAGCCTAAGCCGCAGTCTGGCCTCCCTCTGCAGAAGGCGATCTGGCGGATCAGGGGAAGGTGCTGCCCCCATTACCCCACTGCTGCTGCCACTGCCGGCCTGAGCCTGGGCCCTTCGCAACCGTGCCTCAGCCCTTCACAGCCTCACATCCTCCAGCCTCACCGTGCACACAGCCCCGCCCACCTGCCACACATGCAGCCTCCTGCTGATTGGTCGTTACACATGAGGGTGTGATGACCATTTGCATATTAGTTTTTTATTATATAGGATATTCTCAGATAAACCCTTTGGAAGTAGACAGGTTACTATCCCCATTTTAAAGATGAGGAACCTGAAACTTAAAGGGGCTTAGAAAATTGGCCAAGGCCATGGCAGTATTAAAGTCTGAAATAGCTTCAGACCTCTGGTCTTAGCCCCTGCTCATTAATCTAGCTGTGGAGTTCCTCAATTCTCCACACAAATAATTAGGAAACAATATACAGATTTCTGACAAATAGAGAGGCAGAGAAGAGCTTACACTATAAATCAATAACAAATAACCTAAAAATACAATTGCATATTATGTTCTCTAAAATCCCTTTTGGCAATCTGATTCACTACACTACAGTCTCTGTATTAGCTCCACCCCCATCCAGCTCTCCTCACTGGCAATTGTCTGAAGTTTCTGATTCCCCTGAAAACTTTGAGCTCTCTTTCCCAAATTGTACAGTACATTCAGGTCTTTTCAGCTCTTGCTCTCCCAGTAGCCTACAAAACTATACAGGTATTGTTTAGCTGCAACCTGATTTCCCCAGAATAAAGTCTACATACTCAGAAAGTATAATAATGGTATAGAGTGAGAAACAACATGTTTCTATTAGAATTCATTTATATATCGTTACAAAGCCTTTGTAGTCATCTTCTGCTTAATATATATAGATTTAATGCAACCCCCATTTAATGTCAAAATCCTAATGATATTTTTTCTAAGAAATAGAACAAAGCCCTAGCTGGTTTGGCTCAGTGGATAGAGTGTCGACCTGAGGACTAAAGGGTCCCAGGTTAGTTCCAATCAAGGGCACATGCCAGGGTTGCGGGCACGATCCCCAGTGGGGAGCGTGCAGGAGGCAGCCAATCAATGATTCTCTCTCATCATTGATGTTTCTATCTCTCTCTCCCTGTCCTGTCCTCTCTGAAATCAACAAAAATATATTAAAAAAAGAAATAGAAAAAAATATCCACAAATTTGTATAGAACTACAAAAGACCCTGGATAGCCAAAACAATCCTGAGAAAAGAGAACAAAGCCAGAGGAATCACACACCCATACTTCAAATTATACTACAAAGCCACAATAATAATAAAAAAAAATTATGCTATCGTCAGAAAAACAGACACACAGACCAATAGAACAAAATTGAAAGCCCAGAAACAAACCCACATGGATATGGGCATTTAATTTTCAACAAAGGAGCCAAAAACATACAATGGTGTTGGGAGAACTAGAAAGCCATATGCAAAAGAATAAAACTAGATTTCTATTTGATGCCTTACATAAAAATTAACTTAAAATTAATAAAAGACTTAAACATAAGGTCTGAAATAATAGAATACATAGATGAAAACATAGGTACTAAACTCAAGAACGTTGGTCTCAGGAGGCCAAATGGGGGAAGATATTTGCAAACAATGCCTCTGATAAGGAGCTAAGATCCAAAATATATAAATAATTCATATAATTCAATAACAAAAAATACATAATCAAATTTTTAAATGAGCAGAGGACCTGAACAGATGCTTTTCCCAAGAAGACTTACAAATGGCCAGCAGATATATGAAGAGATGCTCAATGTCACTAGCTATAAGGGAAATGTAAATCAAAATCACAATGAGATACCACCTCACACCTGTTAGAAAGACTATTATCAAGAAGATTAGAGATAATAAGTGATGGAGAGAATGTGGAGAAAAATAAATCCTCATACACTGCTGTTGTATATAAACTGGTAAACAATATGGACTTTCCTAAAAAATAAAGACTAGATCTACTACATAATCTAGCAACCCCTCATCTGGGTATCAATCTAAAATTTTTGACAAACATTTATTTATAAAGATATATGCACCCCTATGTTCAGTGCAGCATTACTCATGATAGCCAATATATGGAAATGATCAAAGTCCTTCAATGGATAATTGCATAAGGAAGATGGGGTACATATATACAAAGGAATACTACTCAGACATCAGAAAGGATGAAATATTGCCATTTGCAACAACATGGATAAAACTTGAGAGTATCATGCTAAGTGAAATAAGTCAGACAAAAGGACAAGAACCACATAATTTCAGTCATATGTGGGATATAAAACAGAAAGGTACAAACAAACAAAATAAACATAGACACAGATAACAGTTATGCAGTTTAACAGTGGGGAAGGAAGGTGGAGGAAGGATGAAGAGGTAAAGGAGATTAAATATATGGTGATGAAGGGAGACTAGAATTTGGGGGGTGAGCACACAATGCAATACACAAATGACATATCATAGAATTGTACACTTGAAACATATAATAATATTTACCAATGTTACCTCAATATATGTATGCAACTTAAAATTATCACCTACTCATATTCCATAATTAATAAATTATTCTTTTATTGTTGAATATTTTGGTGTTTTTTAGTGTGTTGTTGTTTTTTTTTTGTCATTTCATTTGTTTCTGTTTTATTTCAGATAACACCACATAATCATTTTTATTCATTTGGACTTTGCTTTTGTTGAAATATTTCTGCAAGATAAATTCCCAGGAGAGAGATTACTAGGTCAAAGGATATGAATATCTTTACGTTGCTTATTTTCCAAATAGGTTTTTTCAGTTAACAGAACTGTCAGTTGTTTGTAAGTTAAAAGCCATACTAAAATGTTGTCAACATTATTTCTGTTTTACTACAATGCAAAAGGATAAAAATATTTTTCTAATATATTTGTTTTCTATTTGTATTTTCTTTAGTGTGAATGCTCTGTCCACACACTTGGATCATTGCCTCTATGGAAAACATTTTTCTTTGTTTTGTCTTTGGATTTGAATACCACTTGCACACAAAAACCATTAACATTTTGTCGGCTATACTTGATGCAAATATTTTAATTTGTTATACTAGTTTTTGTCTTAGTAAAGTTTTGCATTCCAAGTATATATTAAATACACTTTGCATCAGTCAGTCTTTTCCTATGTGATTGGTTTTTTGTTTGTTTTTTGCTTTGGAGCTGAGAAATCCATTTCTTTCAGAGATCAGATAACAATTTTATTTTCTCCTTTAAAACAATAGTCTCATGTTTATCTCTTTCACAGGCTTGGAATATATTTTGAAGTCTGAAATTGATATTCAGTGTTGAGATAGGTTTTCATTTTTCCTAATTCTCAAAAAGACTTTTTGTCAAGGACAAATTTTATTTTCACGACCAGAGTTACCTGAAGGGCTTTGTGCCAAGAAGAGGATGAAAACTATGGTTTCTGGGAGGGATGGAGCCACGAAGAGAAGAGCAGTGAAAGAAGGAACCCAGGAGGCCTGCTGGAAGGATGGAAGGCAAAGTATCACCTCTCCTTCATTTGGGCAGTCCTCCGGCTGGAATTTTCAACTAGGCCTGCGACCTTGAGTTACTACCATCGTGTGGGGTCTGGATTGATAGGTTAAACTTTTTCAAGGCAGTTTAGAAGGGTAGCCCAAGGACCTCTTTTACTCCAGAATGAAGATATGTTTTAGACCAAAACTGGTAAGGAAATGACATTTTAGTTAAATTAGGTAATTGAGCATAAGTGTAGGTTTCAACAAGAAAAGAGAATTTGATAAAACCAAGCAGGACAGCCTTATAAACTAAGGACATGAAAAATCCACAACATACAACAAATATTTGTTAAAAATAAAAGACCCTCATCCCAGTCAGTGTGGCTCAGTGGTTGAGTATCGACCTATGAACCAGGAGGTCACTGTTAGATTCCAGGTCAGGACACATGACCTGGTTGCAGGTTTGATCCCCCGTATGGGGCTTGCAGGAAGCATCCCATCAATGATTCGCTCTCATCAATGATGTTTCAATCTCTCTCTTCCTCTCCCTTTCTCTCTAAAATCAATTAAAAATATATAATAAATAAATAAATAAATAAATAAATAAATAAATAAATAAGGCTGGTCAAGTCTCATTCCTCAACACCTCGGAGCTCACCAAGGCAAAGAGGGCCTAAGTTCCACTAGGGCAGAGGTTTTCTAGACCCAAGAATAAGTCATCCCCTATTGCATGTGCAGAACTGGGAGTAAAAGAGCCACATTGAGCAGAATATGACGATGGTCGTAGGGCAACTAGCTCTGGGTTTTCCTCCTTTCTCGGCCCCCATTATTTCTGATGTTGGCTTCATAAGAATGTCCTGCTTGGTTTTACCTAAAGCCAGAATTTCCCTGCAAAGTGAAAAATACTGGTAAGCAACTGAAGAAAGCTATGCTTTGTCTGAGAATTCAGATATTTTACACAGCTATAATCCTTTAATTTCCTTTATATCCACAAATTCACAGAATATAAATACTGAGCTCAAACACAAATATATTTCTTTAATATTTTGATTCCTCTGTAAACAGGGACCCTTCTGTTTTGAAAGAATTCTCCTTCAAAAGAATTAGTCGGGTCTGGAATCAGAAAGCCAAATTAACAAGCACAGTTTTCTAGTACATGGAGTACATCTGTCTCTCTGGATGGGACATAGGAAGAAGTAACAAAGGGAGGAGGATAGGACACTTCTCAGGAGTCTACTTCTTCGGTGTTCTCTGTGCCTTCACTGACGACTCCAATGTCAAAGGAAAAACTGTCCTTTCCCGCCACAAAGCTTATCCCTTCTTCTCTCTTACTCTCATCAACTTCTGACTTTTCTCTATTGACCAATCTGTTTTGCTTATGTCATCTCATACTTCTTTTTGCCTTAAAAATATGATTAGGGTGGGGGGAATGGAGGCTAATAAATAAAGAGAGAGAATTAAGGTTTGGTGAGTACAAGTTTTGGACCAAGCAATTTATGTATGTTTTCTCATTTCAATGTCCCTCAAAACTAGGAACCTTCACCTTAGTGCTGTGAAATACCATTTCTAATTCACTTTACAGAATAAAAACCTGAAACTCCAGGAGTTTAAGTAACGTGGATGCGGTTACACTGCTAATTTGTTGCACTGTTGGAATTTGAAGTCAGCTCTGTTTCATGCCAGAACCTGTGCTCTGCACCACTTAGCCTTGCCCAGCTGCACATCTCTTCTTCATAAAATAGCAAACCCAAAACGTCTACTCTGCTAGTCTTTCCTGCTTCTACTTGTGTAGTCCACCTGTCTTCTGACAACTCCTGATTTCCCCACCAGCCAGCACAGGTCCTGCTTCCTGTCACCCCTCTAGCTCTCTGTCCATAATTCTGTTAGCCTGTCTCCTTTTCTGGGTCCAAATAAAGCATTTAAATGATGGATTCAGGTGTCAGACTGCTTCAATTCGTATTCAGTCTTGAACAAACTAGCTGAGAGAACTGGAGGAAGTTACTCTTTTGCATTTCATCCACTGGAAAAAAACATTAGAAGCTAAAATCTTTGCATACCTCATATGGTTATTATAGTCTGAAATAATTTTAAATGTCATATAGTAAGAGCCCAATAAACATTGGCTACTTTTTTTTTGGCTGATAAACTACAGGGCAGCATTCATGTTGCATCTATTGCTTCTAGCAGATGTCTGATTCATAACAATAATTTAATAAGATTTCATTGAATAAGTGAATATAATTAAGAGGTGTCTATACTCATTACTTTTAGCTTATTTTTCTTTAAACCCTTGTAAGCTGGCTTCTCCTACCACCAATCCATTAAAATTGTTATTATCAAAGTCATTAGTAACTTCTTAATTGCTAAATCCAATAGTTCTCTCTCCTCAATTTTTAAAATATTGGACAGTTGATGCCCTACTTCCTAAAACTCTACTTGCCCCTTACCAGTGGCATGGAACTCGATGCTTATTTTATCTGTATAAAATCTCTGCAGTCTACTTCTCTCTATATTCATATGCATTGCTGTGGATCTAATCTTAATTTTTATAACCTCATTTGTAGACTACAGAAATGGTTCCCACTCTTTCACCAATATTATGTTTTTATTACACTTTAGCTAGAATTTTTTTTTCAAAATGAAGATATGATTATACCACCCATGCATTGCCCCTTAATCTCACTTCTGAATTTTTACTTGATTCAACGTAATTACTATCTTACTTTGCCAGTTTCAAAGTTTTGGTATCTTTTGACTCTTCTTCATGACTTTCCCCATCTTGCCAATACTTCCTATTAATACTTTCACAATATCTCTGCTCTTTATTTTTTTCTTTTTAATTATTATCCTGCAGGATGCTACATGTAGGCAGTAAGTAGAAAATTAGTGATTCAAAAGGTAAATAGAATAGAATCAGTAATCCTAATATATAAAATCTCTGAGTATAAGGACCAGTAACAACCAAGGCTCCACCAACCAGAAGTCAGTCCTGCAGTCAGCTAGGTTGCCATGGAAACCCAGGGCTGACTGCTTCCATTGCAGGAGTGGTGCCCCAGCCCTGACTGCTGAGGGGGCTGTGAATCAGGGCCAGAGAGAGGTCTGAAGAGAGAATCAGGGACTGATCCATTGCCTCTGTGACAGCTTTTGATCATCACTTGCCTGTCTCTTTCTCTCCCAGTCTGGCCATTAGCCATGCCTCCATTTCTCTCCAGGCCTCCACTGGGGCTGCTGGTAAGCCCCGCCTTTCTGACCAGGCCCTGTTGATAGGCCCAGAGATGCTGACTGGCATAGAAACTGACCAATCAGAACCAAATCTGGGTGAAGTCTGAGGAACCAATGGCTGCCTAGGAGGCAGAACTTTTGATGCTGACTAGCATAGAAACTGACCAATCAGAACCAAATTGGCTGGCAGAGGAGGGCAGTTGGGAGCTAGATCAGGCCAGTAGGGGAGGGCAGTTGGGGGCAATCAGGCAGGCAGGAAGATGCAGTTAGGGGTGATCAGGCAGGCATGCAGAGGCAGTTAGGGGTGATCAGGCAGGCAGGCAGGTGCCAGTGGCCCCAGATTGCCAAGAAATGGCCGACTGCCGGTTTAGGCCTGATCGGACATCCCCCAAGGGGTCCCAGATTGGAGAGGGTGCAGGCTGGGCTGAGGGAACCCCTCCTCTGTGCATGAATTTCGTGCACCAGGCCACTAGTTTGTTATTAAAGGAGACAAAACAAGGATTCTGATACCATCTAAAAGCAATGAGAAGAACCTTTTAACCAAGGCATCCCTATAATTCATCTAGGAATTTCTACACTTTTTGATATGGCAGGTATGAGCCCCCATGTGTGACTTTAAGAGGGAAGGCAGATGGGTATCAGACCATGCACAGCAATACCAGTGCCTAGAGAAGTGGGAAATATCAGGGCTTCCAAAGGACAGTTCCTTAGAGGTTAGTTCCACAGCCTTCCCACCCAGGATTATGTATGTGATGGTAATCACAAAAACAGGCTGCTACCTGCTCTGCAGCTGTTTCAGTAAACTCATTCTTTATAATTTCCAGGATGTGAAATTACCCATCTAAATTTTCTTCACATAAATGCTGCTTGATGAATAAAAGTACAGTGCAGATTATGTCCTTTAATGGTACCACTAATCTTCTGTAATAATGGTGGGTGATGATTATTGTTTATGTTATTCAAGGTAAAAATGGATTTGTACATGTGCATGTGTGATTTTGATTTGGAAGGGGAGAAAGGGAAATGGGACAGCTGAGTCAGAATGCTAGATTGAAGAAATGGATCAGCACTGATTATTTCTGATTATTTTAATCCTCTGCATGAGGTAAATGCATTAGAAAACCATGTGATTTTCATATTTTAATATTTGATTTCTGAATCACTGCAGTACTCAGTGAAAAAGTAAAGCAGATTTTATGTTCTGTTTATGAAGTGGAGACAATTCCAAAAAGTACAGGGATTACTGGCATAAAAGCAGAATGTTCAGTTCCAGTTTCTCCTTCAGGTCTCTACCTCCCAGGTAGCAGAGACAGAAGTATCATCTTCTGACATTTCCACCCATTATCTCTGTTTTCAAAGCTTAACTGTGCCCACCCCATTCCCTGCCCACTTCTGTTTCTGTGAACTTGGCTGCCAATTATAAAAGCATGTGGGCAGTTGAGGTATGAACAATGGATTAATAGTTTGTAGACCAAGAACGGTTGCTATTTATTCCTTTTCATAGCCCAGCACACCTGGGAACAAGTGTGGGAAGGATTTCTTATTTGATGACTCCACTTTGGAGTTCATACAGACTAAACATTCTTCTCTAACTTAGCTACCCAAGTGTGGCTCATGCTAGCAGCCACTTAAAGTAACATTTGCTTTCTCATTTGTAATAAGTACAGGAGAAAGCCCATGTAGAATAGGTGCAATACTTTGTTTTGTATTCTTATTTTTATATACAGGGTGTCCCCAAATATGTATACACACGTTACCAGCTGATAACTCAAATTTGAAAATGAAATGTATTTTAATAAACACTGCCTTTATAATTATTCACAGTGTGCATACATTTTTGAAACATCCTATATTTATTTATTTAGTGTCTCAGTCAGTTTAGCAAAGCTAACATCTTCATTCATCTGTCTTTTATAAGCTCTGACTACTGAACTGTTTTTAAATTTAAAAAAAATACACAAACACACACGCACACACACACACACACACACACACACCCAAAACACATAATAATCTTGGTCACTGTGAAACATTTCCAAACTAGTTTTTCTTTCTGTTCCTATAACAATTGGTTTTACATGATTATTCTTTCCTTTTAAGACATTTAAAAGTAGCATTTCAGCCCTAACAGGTTTGGCTCAGCAGATAGAGCATCGGCCTGTGGACTGATGGGTCCCAGGTTCCATTCTGGTGAAGGGCATGTACCTTGGTTGCAGGCACATCCCCAGTAGGAGGTGCGCAGGAGACAGCTGATCGATGTTCCTCTCTCATCAATGTTTCTAACTCTCTATCCCTCTCCATTCCTCTCTGTAAAAAATCAATAAAAATATATTTTTTAAAAGTAGCATTTCATCGAAGGCAGATTTCAGTCCCCTTATGTGGCTCCAAGAGAACATAAATACAAGTCCACATACCTGACAAAAGTGGCCTATAGAGGGACAGGAAGAAGAGCAGCTTCTGAAAGTTACTTCCTCTCCAGAGTTGTCTCAAAGACCCCGATATAGGACTGCATGTGTTGGTGACACAGGCTTGGCTAGACTCTATTCCCTGCCACATCCTGATTGAGTAGTTGTCCTATTCCAGGCCCACAGCTCACCTGTCTGTAGCTTTATATGACCACACCTCTCTAACTATCTGTTTCTTGAGGTTTCTTTTATTTTTTTACATACACCAGGCTCTTCAGTTTCGAGTATGTAGGCCACTCACTGCCTTCTCATCACATGTTGCAGAATTAAACCAAATGAAATCATGTCTTTCTTCCTTAAAGGCTGACCACATGTTTCTTACCTGTGGTGGAGACTACCCCAATGAGGTGGTCTTAAATAATTAAAACCCACCAGAAGAAAAGGACTTCAAAATCCTATCATACTCACAATTCTTTCTTATTTCTATCCTCTGTCTCACTCATCACTGAATTTAGAGTAAAGGAAGTACTGAAAATCAGACACATTACTTGGAATATATCTTTGTGGGTCCCATTTGTAGATGTTTCTGATTTGGGGCTTCTTAGAAGTGCTGGGATGCATGAGACCATCGTCTCCTTGAGTGAAACTATAGAGTACAGCTCCTTGGTTCCGTCGTCTGCAATAATGATGGTGTCTATTGGGGTTAGCCAAAAAATTATACATTATAGAAATCCAGCGAATTACCGCATGCCAAAGTAGCTTTGCAGTGCTATTGTTGTAAGGACATTAAAACCCAAACCACAGCTGGCATGAGGGCTTTGTAGCTCATCTAGGCCAATAGATGGTATGTGTATGCATGTGTTTGAGCATGTATGTATGTATGTGAGAGACAGAGAGGTGGTGAGAGAGAGACAGTGCCCGATCATTAAGGAGAACAAAAGAAATTTGAAGGGCAAAAATAATCATATTTATAAAATTGGAGACGAATAGGATTGGGTCATTGTTTCCATTTCTTTACCACTGGTGCATGTCTGTAGAAATGCATTTTCCTAGGGTTCTCAATTTTCCTTGATTCACATGACTTACATAGCTCTTAAAATGGATAACGATGAATCATAATGAGAGACAGAAGGGGAGTCAGACAGGGAAGCAGCTGGAGATGAGAAGTGATGGAAGGGCACCAATCCTTAAAGTACTGAGGCATTTTAATCACCTCAGACATAGCCTCAAGTGCTAGCACCTCCAGAGACTAATAACTGTGCCCCTTAGCAAAAGAAAATTGGGCTGGTGACATCTTGAATAGGGAAAAAATGACACTTCTTGTTTTTAGGTACAAATGAGACACTTAGGTAGCCCAGAGCAAGATAGCCCTGCAGGAATTCCCTCAGGGGGTAGGGAATAGATCAATTTACTTTATCACTGAGCAGTTCCTAAACCTAGTCTCCTTTTCCCACATGAAGCGGTTATGAGGAGAGCTATGCCTGAATATAACATTTGGGGAAAAATGAAGTTTTCTGGCTAAAAAGCATTTAGTAATATTTCCACATAACCCTTTTAAATTTCAAATGTTAAAAGGAAGAAAACAAAAAGATATAATTGGTGACTCTGTGACACTATGCTATCTAAAGCATTCACTTTTAACCTAGGACCAAAGCCATTCCACCATTTTTTGTTCTTGTCATGGGAAATGGAGAATCCAGTCAGAGGACAACAGCAGTTCTATCCAGTTTCTTTCTCTGTCCTTAGGCTCCAAGCTGAGTGACTGCCTGGCTAGAGGCCTATCACTTGGCCAGTTGAGGGAAGTATACATGTGAATGTTGTAAATATACATGCTTCTTCCAGGAAACAAAATGGAAATACAAAAAGCATACTTAATCTCAATTTAATAACTTTCAACTTTTTTTCCTTCCTCTGTAATTTATTCAGAACCTAGCATTGTAACTAAATTCACTGAAACAATTTTGTTGAAATAAGTGTGCATGTAATACTGTTCACTTGCCCCAGATGTGTGTATGTGTGTGTGTGAGAGAGAGAGAGAGAGAGAGAGAGAGAGAGAGAATGATTAGAAATGACTGAAAATCCACAGTAACTTCTGGAGAGCTGGCCAAAAGAAATAACTGAAATATTTGTGATTGAAGGCACAAGGAATTTCGTGCCTAGGAGTTAAATGAAGAGATACATGAAATAATGGGCAGAAATGTTTGGCTTGGTACTATTTCCCTGTCTCTGAAATCAAACAGCAGTCGACCTCAACACAGGAAAGCTTTCTGGAAGTGACTCTCGGAAGGGGAACACTGGTGAGCAGTCACTCTAGGTGTAAACCGCCCCCCGCCCCCCCCCCCCCCCCCCGCCCACACACACACACACACACTCCATCCATTTTACTGTTATTGTGGGTTTTGCTGCTAACAGTTAACACCTGCAACTTCCTCTGGAAGATTGGCCTTGAGTGATTGGATCTGTTTCACCCAGAGACCTCCTGGAACTCCTGACTGAGGATGTGAGGAGGTGGGAGGTGGAGGTAACGAAAGCTCCACCACCTACCTTGCTGCCACAGGCAGGCAAACTCTACAGTGCTAACATTTATCTTTCAGAAGTCCCTGAGGAATCAGGCTCCAGCTAGATGATCTCACCTGAAATCATATCTTTCCCAGCTTCTCCCCTGTCCTATCCTAATTTCCTCACCTCTTTAGAGGCTCCTTGTAAGAGCACCCTCTACATAAGTCGTTTCCATAAGAATCATGTCTCAGCCTCTGCTTTGAGGGAGCGAGACGAAAGACAAGTTATAAATGATGCTGAAAAATATTCCTGAATGCCATTTCATGTTCTAAATGTAGACTTTTTCCTTGTTCATCAATCATTGAAGAGCATTTCAGGAATCTTATGGTGGTGCTGACTGCCAGCCAGCAGCTAAACCTGGATATAACACTGCTTTTTGGGAAAAGCAGATTTTTTTTTGCAATTATTTGAATATTTTATTGCTTTTCACCCATATGATTTTATGAGAATTAATTGGAAATTAAAAAATTAAAGTGCTTATAATAAAGATAAGGTAGTCCTAAAACAAAAAAAAAAAACAACAACAAAAAAAATTGAAACAAAGATAAAAATCACCAGAGCTGTAGTCAAATGGTCAGTGTTTAGCCCCCACCACAATAAATTCACCTAAGGTAGCAGAATGTGACCAGTTGTAAAGGAAATAGACAAAATTAAAGAACATGTATAGAAGGCTGGAAATGTAGGTTTGGGTATTTTGTCTAAAGGAAGAAGGATTGTATACACTTACTAGAGGCCTGATGCACAAAATTCATGCAAGGGGCTCAGCCCTCACAGCCCCTCGCAGCCTCAGCCAGCCCTTGCAGCCCCAGCTTTGTCTGGAAGGTCATCCGGAAGGATGTCCAGAAGGTTGTTTGGCTGTTTGGTCTAATTAGTGTATTAGCTCTTTATTATATAGTATCAACTAATCTAAATTATTTGAGGTCATAACCCCTCACTACAGTAAGTCTCCCTTAAGTATTTTATTTTAAAACTTTTGTGTTTGTTTTATGAGTACATTCTATATGAATGTAAATGACTGCACAGGAATAGGCAATTAAAATTAAAAAAATGGAGAGGTAAGAAATCCAGTGGAAAAGGAAAGGGAATGAAGAGCTTGACAGGCCTGGGTGCACCACCTAGATCTCCCTTCAAGTACCTGCCAGAGGGCATAATGGCAGCCACCTCTCTCTGCCACAGCTTGGGTTGAACGGTAGAATTTGCACTGAGGACACCTTTGGCTGCTCTCTGTCAGACACTGAGCACAGCAGAGGCACCAGGGTTGGGTTATTTCTGCCTCATGCTGGACTCCTTTAACAGACAGCCCTGAATCCAGGATTTCCCACTGACCTGGTTGAGGATTTTTTCAGAAAAGCATTGACATATGAAGCTCCTTCTATTCAATCCTTTCACTTTTTTTTTTTCTTTTTTCACAGATGTCAGACCTGATCATACTCTAAAGCAGCGGTTCTCAACCTGTGGGTCGTGACCCCTTTGGGGGTCGAACGACCCTTTCACAGGGGTCGCCTAAGACCATCAGAAAACACATATTGAATATATAATTACATATTGTTTTTGTGATTAATCACTATGCTTTAATTATGTTCAATTTGTAACAATGAAAATACATTCTGCAAATCAGATATTTACATTACGATTCATAACAGTAGCAAAATTACAGTTATGAAGTAGTAACGAAAATAATTTTATGGTTGGGGGACACCACAACATGAGGAACTGTGTTAAAAGGTCATGGCATTAGGAAGGTTGAGAACCACTGTTCTAAAGGCTCTCCTACCCTTTTCATGCTCCTTCCTTCTTTATTCTTTGCAGGCATTTCCTCCAATAACTCTCATGTGCATCTAATATTTCTTGAAAAATTATCTGAAAACCTAAGGAGATATAATTTTTAATTAAAAGTATGCATTATTCATTCATTGAGTCCTCTCAAAGAAATGCTTCCAATGTGGATGGTTAGATTTGTAGTTTTCTACCATCAACCTATAAGGCTAATGATTTAAGCAAATAGGACCACCTGAAGAATCAGTGTCTTAATTGGATATCTGCTGTACATTTTCACAACCAGTTTAAGTTTTAGAACAAAAAAAGCAATCTTCAAGAACTGCCCAAATCAAGAACTGACAACGCTAAATGCTGACAAGGATGTAGAGCCACAGGAACTCTGAGTCATTGCTGGTGGGGATGCAAATTGATACAGCTTCTTTGGAAGACAGTTTGGCAGTTTCTTATAAAACCAAACATACGTTTACCATACAATCCAGCAATCATACTCCTTTGGTATTTATACAAAGGAGCTGAACATTCATGTTGACACAAAAGCCTGCACATGGATGTTTACTGCAGTTTTATTCATAATTTCCAAAACATGGTGCCCTACAATAGATAATTGGATAAATAAGCTGTGGGACTTCCAGACAATGGGATATTATTCAGCACTACCATAAATGAGCTATCAAGCCATGTAGAGACAAGGATAAACTTAAACACATATTACTAAGTGAAAAAATTCTATAAAATCTACATATATAAAGTATGACTCCAACCATGTGACATTCTGGAAAAGGCAACACTATAAAGATAGTAGAAAGGTAAGTGGTTGTCAGGGGTGAGGAAGGAGAGAGGAATAAATAGGTGGAGCACGGAGAATTTTAGGGGCACCTTGAAAGGAACTGTGGGCTGCGAGGCTGCAGTGGGCACAGGGGTGGGTCTCGGCCCATCCTCCATGACCCCACCCGGCCCCTCCTGCTTTGGCCACCAGTCCCCTCACTGCCTGCAGCCCCGCTCCTGCCGCCACCACTCCCATGCACTGAAGGGACACTGACGGCACTGGCCCCGCTCACACCTGCTGAGCGATCGGGACCAGTGCTGGGTGCTGGCCCCAGGTGCGAGTGGTGGCTCCAGCACCTGCAGCTGGTGCGAATGTGGGGTGGGACCGTGGCATGTGGGAGCAAAGAGTTTTCAGTAACCACCAGAGGCTTGTCCTGATGACAGCAACCTGCACCCCATCTTGGTCTCGCACCCCCGTTCACCTGCTCCACCATCCCACTGCAGCCAATGCCCACCATGTTCCATGCGTGCCCCCTGGTGGTCAGCGCACATCGTAGCAACCAGTTGTTTGGTTGTTCCCCCATTTGGTATATTTGCATATTAGGGTTTTATATATATATATATATATATAGAGAGAGAGAGAGAGAGAGAGAAGATTTGTCCAAACTCATAGCATGCACAACACCAAGAATGAACCACAATGTAAACTATAGACTTTAATGAGTATGGTGTGTCAATCTAGATTCACCAATTATAACAAATGTACTGCTCTGAAGAGGATGTTGATAGTATGGCAGGTTATACATGTGTATAGGCAGGAATTCTCCTACCTTTTACTCTAAAACTGCTATTAAAAATTAAGTATGTTGCCCAGCTGGTGTGGCTCAGTTGGTTGAGTATCTCTCTATGCACCAAGAGCTCGCTGGTACAATTCCTGGTCAGGGCACATGTCTGGGTTTCAGGTTTGATCCCCAGTAGGGGACATGCAAGAGGCAGTCAATTGATACTTTTCTCTGATTGATGTTTCTATCTTCCTCCCCCTCTCCCTTTCTCTCTCTCTAAAAAAAAAAATCAATAAAAAAGTTATGTTTGTTAAAAGTGGGAAGGAAAAAAGTCAGTCGTCAAAGCACAAAAGAGCCATCAGGTTGTAAGAACTCACATTTGAACTCCATGTGCTTTGGAGATCCAGTTTATCCCACTGAGATTTAGTTTTCTTACCTTGAAAATCAGATATAATGGTCTTTATATTGCAAAGATGTTATAAATATGAAATGATATGACTTAATGTGTTTGGAAATACCTAATTAAAAGTCAATAGATGATAATTTCCTACCAGTTAAACACATGATTGTCTGATCTTATCTACAGAAAATCTGTAGGTCATTATATAAAGAATTAAAGGAGGCAGGAGGAAAAATCACATAATAAAAGAAAGTATTTGATCATATAAAAAAGAAAAGATTAGTTCTGTGTTATCATAACCCATATTTTCCTCCCTTATTACTCAATCCCAAAGGATCTAGCTGCAAATGTGAATATATAGTGTGTTTTCTTTCCAATTTTCAGACTTGGAGAGAGGAGGGACTACTAAAGAGAAAAATATTCTTTGTGAAGCCAAACTATAAACAAAAAAGAAAAGCTGTAAGTTCTCCTAACCCTCCTACAGAATTATCACATTTTCTTAAGTTAATGAAACCCCCAACTCTGTGAGAAAATAAGTGTCAATGACCCATTATAACATCCTGGGCTTAAATATTTTAAAAGGCAATGTCCCATGGAGTAGAACCACAGTGGAAAGTGGAGACCTCGTAGAGAAGACTGGATGTCCTTTAGGCTGGGACATAGGGAAGAAAATTAGAAAGAAGGTCAAAGCTTTTAGAGCAGAAAATATTTGAAGGTAGGAAACTGAAGACTTCCGGGGGCAATGGTAATAAGCTGTGTAGGGCATCAACTTTTCCCTCCAGCTGAAGATTTCATATCCCAGTTGCTGGGAGTGGGGATGGCCCGTAGCTCTCAGCTAAGACACATTGCTTGCACCTAGCAGAAGAGAGACACCTCATCCAAGATCAAGCTTCCTCACTAAGGGTCAATACAGGGTATCAAATGCCTGGCTGAGTTGACTTTCCCTGGGAGAAATCTGAAGGGCTAACCCAGTTTCAGAGCACTGAATAGGAATTGCTGAGGCCTTGGTCACATCTACATTGCAGTTCAACTTCTCCTTCTGCCCATTCCTGCTGCTAGTACTCCCATAGAGATATTGATCTTAAGAGTGTTCTCCAGTAAACTTGCTGCATTCCAGTCTTTCTTAGTCTCTGCTTCCAGGGAACCTAACCTGAGACATCAGCCCTGTCAAAAAGCGTCAAAAGATGGAATGAATGGATTCTGTTAAGTGTCACAGAGAACAGTTTGATCAGATTTACTGTGGCAGAAGGTAGCAGCCTTAATGTATTAGGATTTGAGCACCTATAAGTATACATACTTCAATTTGAAGCTGAAATTGGGTCCTAGACAAAAAAGTATATTTTTCTTCAGATCAGTGTGCCTGACTAAAGAACTTACCCTAATCTTGTAAATGAATATAAACAGTATAACTTAATTAAGAAATAACCAGATAAATAAATGGAAAACTATTCAAAAACATATTTAAGAAGGGGGTGAGTCCTAGAACTTGACATGAAAGGCAGACTCAGTGCTAATTGGCCAGTAATAATTGGGCAAAATTACTGGATAAACAGTGACTTCCAATTATCCAGAATAATTTTTCTAAGTGTGCACATTACTTAGAAACAACTCCATTTTCTGGGCCGCAGATGCAACATTTATGTTCTCCCTTCTGTATGTTATGTTATCTTAAAATTATAGTTAATCTTTTAGCTGTTCTTTCTCCCTTCTCCTTTATTAAAAACAATTATAACAACACTTAACCTTAATTGCTCTAAGGCAATTTCTGCTGATAATATATGTTTATTTTTTCCTTTGGTTTACATAGAGCATGCTTAAAATACAAATGTAGAACGCCTCTTCAGATTTTGTCATTTATTTTTGTCTCGCTTCTATTCTTTGTTTTTCTTACTTAAAAAAAAATACATATCCTATATAATAAAAACCTAATATGCAAATTGTCCCCTCGACTAGGAGTTTTGCAGGGAGTTTGACTGCTTGCTATTACATGCACTGACCACCAGGGGGCGGCACAGAACATGGCAGGTGTTGGCGACATGGCACTGGCAGCAGGTGGCAGTGGAGGCACTACAGGCCCTGATGGGCCCCAATGAGAATGGGATTGCAGGAGGATGGTGGAGCAGGTGAGTGGGCAGCACCAGGCCAAGGCAGGTGTGAACCACTGGTGGCCGGGCGGGAGTTGACCATCCCGCCAATCCAATCGCCACACCTTTGCCAGGCTCCCAGGCCCTGAGGGAGCCGGGTGGGGACCCGATGCCCCGCCAATCCAATCGCAGGGTGACCAGCTACACCAGTGGGGGCGGGGCCGCTGCCCCACTCTGCTCCTTCAGCACTTGGGAGCCAGGCAGTGGTGGGGCAATCTGTGGGGCAATCAGCCCCTGCAGGCAGCAACCAGCTGCAGCAGTAGGGGGCGGGCTGTCAACCTGCTCCCTCAGCATCTGGGAGTAGGGCGGCGGCAGTGGGGGGGGGGGGGGTGGCGGCATGATTGGGCCCATAGGTGGTGACCAGTGGCAGAGGTGGAGGGCAGGTGGCCGGGAAAAGGGAAGGAGTACCCACCACAGCCGGCAGCCTCTAGGGACTCTACCAGTGCACAAATTTTGTCACTGGACCTGTAGTATATACATATATAAATATATTTTTATTGATTTCAGAAAGGAAGGGAGAGGGAGAAAGAGATAGAAACATCAATGATGAGAGAGAATCATTGATTGGCTGCCTCCTGCATGTCCCCTACTGGGGATCGAGCCTGCAACCCCAGCATGTGCCCTTGACTGAAGTCGAACCTGGGACCCTTCAGTACACAGGCTGATGCTCCATCCACTGAACCAAACCAACCAGGGCTCTTTGTTATTTTCTTTAATCCTCACCAGAGAATATGTTTTATTGATTTTAGAAGGATGGGAGAGAGAGAGAGAGAGAGAGAGAGAGAGAAAGAGACATTGATGTGTGAGAGAAACATCGACTGGTTACCTCCCATATGCAGCCCAACTGGGGGTCAAATCCATAACTACGTATGTTCCCCGATCAGAAATCAAACCCACAGCCCTTTTGGTGTATGGGTCAACACTCCAATCAACTGAGCCCTGGCTGGGGCTCACTTCTATTCTTTATTGAAGTTTGTTAGTACCTTAATTCCAATAGATTGCCCATACTAGGACATGATATCAGGGGCCTAAACCAAGGGAAGTGTAATGTTAAAGACATGCTGCCTTCTTTACAAGAAAATCATAATGATTAGTACATCATGAATAAAACTATGCACACACACACATCAGATGTGATGCTCTATATTCTATGCCTATTTCTTTGAAATTTCAACTTCCCCAATTTCAGGAGAAACTTCAGCGGACAATTATTTCTTTATTTTTCTATTATTTAGCTAATATCACTCCTAATTTCAAAATGGTTCTTTGGATGATTGATGTCAATTCATAATATTCTGAACCAAAAGGGATATCTTGGAGTAAACATTCTTTTTCCCCAAATGTCAAACTAATAAAAAATAATACAGGTAAGAAAAAACGATGTTCAAGGGGGTGGAAGGAAGGGTTGGAAAAAGTGATGACACCAATACTATAAAGTGTGGTTACACATTACCAGTTTTTAAATGCAATAGTTACCATATATTGTATGCCTAGATTATGTATTTGGGACCAAAATATGGAATATGTGGGTAGCCAATGTATAACTTTTTTTCCAAAAGGAATGATACTGGAAGTAAGTTCAAGAAATTCTGGAAAGCTGCATGATGTGTAAGGATTCGTGGCTCCTCCCTGCAGCAATGGCTGTAAAAGCAAACGCCTATCTCTTGCTATTCAGAACTAATCCAGCAGCTTCTTGAAAGTGACGCTTGCATGGCAGAACACAGAGGGACTTCTTTAAGGACAAAAAATTACCTTAAGTGAGTTTGAACTACGAGAGAGATAGGGCCTTGATTACTTGGACAAAGGCAACACATGCTTATACTTTGTGAGTACTTTTATGTGTGTTAACTCATTTTGTCCTCTTAATCACCCTCAGAGAATGTATCATTATTTCCTTATTATATAAATGAAGAATCGGATCCTTAGATATGTAACATAACATGCTCATAGTCACACAGTTGTTAATTGTCAGAGCCAACATCGGTACTCAGGTAGTCCAATTCTAGAACCTATATTTAAAAATAATATACTGCAAGGGCAGAGGTGAGGCAGGGGACACCAAAAACACCCCCCACATTAAACAGAAGGGCAAGGATCAATCAGCTCATTCACTAACCAGAGTTCCCATTTGAAATAGGGAAAAAAGTCAATAGATATTGCTTCAATATTTAGTCTCTCATTTCCCCCAAAGATTATCAGCTCCATTAAATAAGGACTTATATTTGGTTTACATTTATCTCTAGTACCAGGAACGAAAGAAATACTCAATACACATATATCTCATAAATGAATGAAATGGATGAAAGAGAGACACTTGTATAAAACCCTGATTTTTTCCTTTGCCTTCTATTCTAGTACTTTTGTGTATAACATTCCCCTATTTTGTCATAAGTATGTGTTGTCTCAAGAACAATTATGATTACAAGCATGAGTGCCAAAAGAAGAAGTAAATGTTCATCTTATGAGTTTCAAATGAGGCCCTTAAAACCCCAAACTGAAATGAGAGCCTTGAGAGAAAAGTATTTTTTGAGGCTTAAGAAAAATGAAGCCCTAGAATAATTGATTTTCCTGTAATATTGAGAGGCTATAAAAGTCCTGTCAAGGTTGATCCTGGGGAAAAACTTCAAAAGTAGAATATGAGAAAAAGAAGAAAGAAAGAATGTAAAAAGAAGTTAAGATATACAGAAGCGCCAAAACCGGTTTGGCTCAGTGGATAGAGCGTCGGCCTGCGGACTGAAGGGTCCCGGGTTCGATTCCGGTCAAGGGCATGTGCCTGGGTTGCAGGCACATCCCCAGTAGATGTGCAGGAGACAGCTGATCGATGTTTCTCTCTCATCGATGTTTCTGGTTCTCTATCTCTCTCCCTTCCTCTCTGTAAAAAAAAAAAAAATCAATAAAATATATTTTAAAAAAAAGATATACAGAAGATAGTCTGAGGAGTTTTAGTACATGTGCAATCAGAATTCTAATCTGAAACAATAAAGGGGAGGAAGGAAGGAAGGAAGGAAGGAAGGAAGGAAGGAAGGAAGGGAGGAAGGAAGGAAGGGAGGGAGGAAGGGAGAAGGGAAGAAGGAAGGAGAATGAGAGAGAGAAGAGAAGAGAAGAGAAGAGAAGAGAAGAGAAGAGAAGAGAAGAGAAGAGAAGAGAAGAGAAGAGAAGAGAAGAGAAAAAGGAAAAAAGAAATAAAGAAAGGAGGGAGGGAAAGAGAGAGAAAGAAGAAAGCAAGGAAAAGAAGGAAGGAAGGAAGGAAGGAAGGAAGGAAGGAAGGAAGGAAGGAAGGAAGGAAGGAAGGAAGGAAGGAAGGAAGGGAGGAAGGAAGGAAGGAGAGAAAGGAAGACAGGCAATATTCAGTCTGGATGGCTGAGATGTTTCCTGGATGGAGCAGAAACACTAATACTTATATTCAAGAACCCCACAAAATCCCATGTATGAAAAACAAAATAAAAGAATATCTCCACTTAGACACATAATAGAGTAACTGAAGAACATCAAACACAGGAAAATCCGATAAGCATCAAATGTGAAAATATCAGTTACCTCTAGGAGAAAACTGTTGACAACTGATATCTCCACAGCAACATTAGAATCCAGAAAATAAATGGAGTAATATATTCAATATATTAAAATGACTCTCAAGTTATAATTCTAAATTCAACAAACTAATTTTCAACAAGAGGGCCAAAATTGCATTTTTCTCTACCAAGAGACATATAGAACATCTTCCAGATACAGTGAAATTTGTATCATAAGTAGCTATCAGTAGTCAATAAAATGGTATGTAGATCAATCTACCAGAATAGTACAAAATAATCATGATTTTCGGTCCTAATGTCAATTTGAAGCTCCAAAATGATTTTGGTTTTTATCACAGGTGTATTAGTTTCTTATGGCTGCTGTTAGAAATTACCACTGACTTAATGGGTTAAAATAATACAAATGTATTATATTACAGTTCTATTGGTCTCAAGATAATATTACAGTGTGGGTAGGACTGTGTAGCTACTGGAAACTCTAGGGCAGCTCTAGGGAATAATTACTTTCCTTACTTTTTTAGTTAGAAGTCACCCTCCAGAGGTCTTGAAGTCACCTATCATCCTTGGCTTAGAGCCACAATCCTCCATCTTCAAAATCAGCAAGATTGGGAGCCATCCCTTTCATTCTCCCTCTTTTGACTGCTTCTTCCAGTTACAGCAACTCTTGTGATTACATTGGGCCCAACTGGATAATCTGGAATAACCTTCCTATTCCAGGTCAGTTAATTAGCAACCTTACTTCTATCTGTAACCTGAATTCCTTTTTGCCATGTGACATATCATATGCCTAGGTTCCTGGTTCCTAGATTAACATCCGTATAGGGGGGCATTATTCTGCTACTACAGTAGACTTCTAATTCTCTTTACCAGTTTTTAAGATATAGTAAAACATGCCCATTCATGTACATTTTTGGTAAGCTAAATTGCTTATAAACTTAAATTTTAAAATCACAAAGACATTACTGACAAAATAACCAAGAAATAGAAAAGCAGACAGATTGTTTTGAAGTTTCTTATAAAGGTAAAAATGCATTTACTCTATGGCCTAGCAATTCCATTCCTAGGTACTTCCCCAAGAGAAATGAAAACATATGTTCACAGAAAGATTTGTACATGAATGTTCATAGCAGCCTTATTTATAATAGCCAAAAGCCAGAAACAACCCAAATTTTTATAAACAGAAATATAGACGAACAAATTGTGGTATATTCAGGAAAAGAAACAAATTACTCATGTACTCAACAACATGGATGAATCACAAAATCAGGTGGAGTGAAAGAAGCTACATAAATAGGAACAAAGGAATTCATACTATATGATTCATTTACATGAAGTCCTAGAAAAGGCATAATAGTACATGATAGGAGTTAAAATGTGTTGGCCCTAGGGAAATATGAAAAAGTGACTTGAAATGGCTAGAGGGAACTTTTTGGAGTATTTAGGTGGTGGTCACCCATGTATATACAATTGCCCAAATTCATTGAACTGTGCATTTCAAATAATCAACCAAAGCTCCTTAGCAACTATAGCATCTATTCAAACTCCATCTATCTTGTACTGGTGGTTTTAGTTTATTTGCTCTTTAATTTACTCTCAGACATTTGCACTGTGGTTAAAATCACTTTTAGTGCATCAATAAAAAAACAACAAAAACCTCCATTTATTTATTTATTTATTTTTCCATTTATTTATTTTTGTAATTAAATTTATTGGGATGACATTGGTCAACGTGATCATGTAGGTTCCAGGTGTGGGTTTCTATGTTACAAGATCTGTATATAACACCATGTGCCCACCACTCAAAATCAAATCTTCTCCTGTCACCATATATTAGGACCCCTTTCCTCTCTACCCCATTTCCTCTGGAAACCATCACACTGCTGTTTGTGTTCATGAGTTTCAGTTTTATATCCTACATATGAATTAAATCATATGGTTCTTAGCTTTTTCTGACTAACTTATTTCACTTAGCGTAATGTTCTCAAGATCCATCCATGTTGTTGCAGATGGCAATATTTCATTCTTTCTTATGGCTGAGTAGTATTCCATTGTGTATGTGTAGCACATCTTCTTTATCCAGTCCTCTATCACATAACATTTTGGTTGTTTCCATGTCTTGGCCATTGTGTATAATGCTGTGATGACCATAGGGGTGCACCTATCTTTGTGAATACATGATTTTGAGTTTTTTGGGTATACACCCAGGAGAGGGATTGCTGGGTCATATGGTAGCTCTATTCTTAATTTTTTGAGGAATCGCAAGACTGCTTTCCACAGTGGTTATCCAGTCTACATTCCCACCAGCAGTGAATGAGGGTTCCCTTTTTCCACAACCTCTCCAACACTTGTTGTTGCTTGTCTTATTGATAATGGCCACTCTAATAGGTGTGAAGTGATATCACATTGTAGTTTTAATTTGCATTTCCCTGATTGCTAGTGAGGTTGAACATTTTTTCATATATCTATTGGCTGTTCATGGGTCTTTGGGAGAGGTGTATTTTCAGGTCGTCTGCCCACTTTTTGATTGGATTGTTTGTTTGGTGTTGTTTTATGAGTTCTTTATATATTTTGGAAATTAAACCTATGTTGGAGCTACGGTTTGTAAATATCATCTATCTGGTTGGCTGCCTCTTTGTTTTATTGACATCTCTTTTGCTGTGCAGAAGCTTCTTAGGTTAATGCAGTCTCATTCATTTATTTCTGCCTTTACTTCCCTTGCTTTGGGGGTTAAGTTCATAAAATGTTCTCTATGACCCAGGTCCATAAATTTGGTATCTATATCTCCTTCTATGCAACTCATGGTTTCTGGTTGTATATTTAGGTATTTGATCCATTTTGAATTAATTTTTGTACATGGAGACAAACTGTAATCCAGTTTCATTCATTTGCATGTGGCTTTCCAGTTTTCCCAGGACCATTTATTGGAGAGACTATTTTTACTATATCCAATTATTTTTGAATCTAAACAAAGTAGCCAAACACATATATTGTCTAAATTTAAATATGTTCCCATAAGCATAACTGTTTTCAGGGTACAAATGCCCTTGATTCTTACTGGGCTGATGCTTTCTGTATTTTTTTCTTAATTTATAAACCACTGTGATTGGATTCAATGGCACAGAGAGGAGTGCATTATTGCAGGCTCATTGCCTTTAGAAAGATGTGTAGCCCTTTTTCATTAATTATAGTGAAATAGATCAAATAGTAATAGCCCAATTCATGATGATTTCTGTTCTTGTAATTAACATCATCAAACAAATATATTCTAGAACAATGAAAATTTCCAATTAGAATTTCTTAAATCTTACATTCAATTTTCCCTTATAAAATTTTAAATTCAATTAATTTTATTTATTGAAAGTATATCTTTAAGAAGCTCACATTTATTAGATCTGAAGTACAAAATTCAATTATATAAGTTAGGACAGGTTAAACTCATTTGTCAGACTTCAAATTATAAGTAACTTTCAGATAGTTTATTGTCATACACTTAAACTTAATGTGCCAAAATCCTTTGTATCAGTAGCTTTTAATAAACTAAATGCTTTAAACTTCACATCTTCTTATCCTTATCAATGGATGGATCACTATCTCACTTATTTTGAGCAAAATTAAGGGTGACATGCCAGTTTTAATAATCTCTCCACCAACTGTAAAAATAGTATCGTTCTAAATAAAAGAAATTCAAAATGAATATTAATTGTTCAAACTTTAACTTACTTTCCCACTTATTTCATTTTTTGAACATTTGATATCTTTGTAGCCATAAAATTAACTTTTAACTTTGAAATTAATTTAGAAAAATCTGGGTCTCAATTTAACAAAGAATTATTCAAGAAATATACACTCTTTTTTTATCAGGTAAAATTCATCCCCATAAACATGCACAAAATTATACCAGTTAAATAGTAACCATATGCATGTATTGATAACAAGATGTTTTCTTGCTTCAGGTCCATGACAAAACTAAAAAAAAAAAGAGTTGTCTTAAAATAACATATTCTTGTTTGTGTCTGTACTATCTTTCCACATAAAACATGCTTTGTATACAATAAAACTTTAAGATGTTTTTTGAATGGAGCTGAAATCACATTATTTCCCACACAAATATATATTTTTGATGATATTGAATTTAAAAACATTAAAAAGTCCTTTTCAAATACAGGGATTACTTATTTGCCAGAGGAAGGATAATAAGTCCCTCAGAGAAATATAAACTCACAAGACTGTTTTCTCTACTGCCAACTCTGATATTTTCTGCAGTCTTTTCTAGATCTGTACAAATCTTGGTCAGTAGAATTAGACTCAAGGATTATTAAGAAGGATTCATCCTTTGGGGAAAACCAGTTTAATTTGTATACAATAGAGAAGCTTTTCTAGTGGATTCAACTGTTAGCACAATTTCCTCCTAGAATCAGAAATTTTTAAAAAGTTACCTCATGGATACTGTATATACTACTTTGTTAATTAAATTTCCTATAAGTCATACTTGATTGTGAATTATATTTACTTAATTTTTGGTATTCCTAAATAAATCCAATCTGATTTAGTTCTTCTTATTTGTGTTCTTTAGGATCCCTTTAGTTAGCCTGTCATGACTGGGACTCAAAATAGTTGTAATTATACCCATTGTTTACGGGCCACACCAACTTGGCTTAATGTTTGCATACATAAAAAAGACTCTCTTGTACTGATGGGCACTTGGGCTGTTTCCAGATCTTAGCTATTGTAATTAGCACTGCTATAAACACAGGGGTGCGTCTCTTCTCCATGATTGGTGTTTTGGGTTTCTTAGGCTATATTCCTAGAAGTGAGATCACTGGGTCAAACGGCAGTTCCATTTTTAACTTTTTGAGGAAACTCCATACTGTGTTTTTCTTTATTGATTAAGGTATTACATATGTGTCCTTATCCCCCCATTGCCCCCTCACCCCCTCTCCCCAATGCCCTCTCCCCCCTGGTGTCTGTGTCCATTGGCTAGGCTTATATGCATGCATACAAGTCCTTAGGTTGATCTCTCCCCCTTACCCCCACCCTCCCCTACCTTCCCTCTGTCTGATCGATGCTTTTCTGTCTCTGGATTTGTTTTGTTCATCAGTTTATGTTGTTCATTATATTCCACAAATGAGTGAGATCATGTGATATTTATCTTTGTCTGACTGGCATAATCCATACTGTTTTTCATAGAGTCCGCCTTAGTCTGAATTCCCACCAACAATGTACTAGGGTCCCCTTTTCTCCACATCCTCAACAGCACTTGTCATTTGTTTATTTGTAGATTATAGTCATTCTGACAGGTGGGAGGTGATATCTCATTGTAGTTTTAGTTTGCAACTCACTAATGATTAGTGACTTTGAGCATTTCTTCATATGTCTCTTGGCCATCTGTATGTTCTCTTTGGTAAAGTGTCGATTTAGGTCCTTTGCCCATTTTTTAAAAATATATTTTTATTGATTTCAGAGAGGAAAGGAGAGGGAGAGAGATATAGATAGAAACATTAATGATGAGAGAGAATCACTGATCGGCTGCCTCCTGCACGCCCCCCACTGGGGATGGAGCCCACAACCAGGCATGTGCCCTTGACGGGAATCGAACCTGGGACCCTTCAGTCCGCAGGACGATGCTCTATCCACTGAACCAAACAAGCGAGGGCACTTTTGCCCATTTTTGATTGGATTATTTGCCTTCCCTTTGTGAAGTTGTATGAGTTCTTTATATATTTTGGAAGTTAACCCTTTATCAGATTTATCATTGATGAATATGTTCTCCCATGCAGTGGGATCCCTTTTCATTTTGCTTATGGGTTCTTTTGCTGTGCAGATGAGTGGGTAAAGAAGTTGTAGTACATTTATACCATGGAATACTATAAAGTTATAAAACAAAAAGGATCTCTTACCCTTTGAAATAGCATAGAGGGATTTGGAGAGTATTATGATAAGCAAAATAAGCCAGTCAGAGAAAGACAAGTATCATGTGATTTCACTTATATGTAGAATCTAATGAATAAAATAAACAGGACTAAAATAGATCCAGAGACATTTAAGCATGCAACAAACTGACACATTTCAGAGAAAGGGGGTGAAGTGGGAAGAGATAAACCAAAGAACTTATATGCATATATACAAAACCCATGGACAGACAGTAGTGCAATGAAGGCCTGTGGAGGGCCAGGAACTGGGTGGAGAGGGTCAATGGGGGGAAAAAGGAGGACATCTGTAATACTTTCAACAATAAAGATAAATGGCTTTTAAAAATATTTTTATTTATTTCAGAGAGGAAGGGAGAGAAATATAGAAATATCAATGCTGAGAGAGAATAATTGATCAACTGCCTCCTGCACACCCCATACTGGGGATCAAGCCTGCAACCCACACATGTGCCCAGACCAGGAATCAAACCGTGATCTCCTGGTTCATAGGTCAACACTCAACCACTGAGTCACACTGGCCAGGCTAAAGAATTTTTTTTAAAGACTCTTCTACTTGAATTCAGATCTTTATCAGGTACAACTCACTGGGGTTCCTTGACTTAATTAAGAGAAAAGCACCAGAGATCCTCTGTAATCAAGCCTCTTTGATTCCCATTTTTAATGAGAAGTTTCTTGGGACACTTGTAGTGAAGCAATGTTTAGGCCCAGAAGTCCCCTCACCATCAGTAAAATATCACACTGCACTGATCACACTCCTCCTGGTGCTCAGTGTCCTAAAGTTGCACACACTGCACTTCTCTAACCCCATGCACATTAAACTGAATCTGTGAGCAGTCATTTCAAAAATGGCCAGAGGATGAGAGATGAAAGCAAACATAGTTATTGTGGAGCCCTGCTGCCCTCTGTAAGCCCAATGTTTGAAGCAACAATAACATTTTACCACATTCAATTACTCCAGCGTTTAGTATCTCTTTTCACACAGTTATTGCAACAAGTCATATAGGACCAAGAGTTCATTTTTACATTGACTCCTCACCTACAGTATATTTTCCAATTATCCAGTTTATCTTCTATAGACAACTTGTCCCTAATAACTTGAAAGCAATTTTTGTAGAAGACTATTTTTAGGATGTAAACATAAGTTCAACAATGGGTAAACAATGTGGTGTAGAAAGGTAGATCTTCCCACTTGTAGCTCTATTCTGGATACTACTTCTGTGATTGGAAAAATATAATTGAAGGAATTATCTTTACTTTGGGTATCCATTAGCCAAAATATGAGTTTTTTTCTATCTAAAAATGTGGGAAATTGATACAGGGTTAAGCCTCAGACTGACCTGCTGGCAAAGTCACAAACAAGTCCTAGCTTAGAGGGCACAGTCCTCCTAGCATAAATAGGCTTGACCTTATAACACTCCCTAGATCTTATCTGGGAAAGCTAATGGGATGAGGAAGTGCAGGAAGTGTAACCATGGTCAAAACAAGTGAAACTCACAAGAACTGTGTAACTATGGTAATCACTACCTTGTTTACCTCTCACTATAAAAGCTTGGTGAGGCCTGAGCACAGTGGAAGTCCTTCCTCTTGAGTTGGACTTGCTCACCTGGTCCCCCATATTCCCAAATTATCTTGTGTCTTTTCTATTTCATTTGTGTGCGGCTCCACTTCCAGACCCGAACCCTGAACCACGCAGGACGTGGAGGGAAACACTTACTACATAAAAATCTTTAAAAGATCAGAAATTTTTTATTTAGTGCTATTGTTTGCTTCACACTGTCTTAAGTATGTAATTAAAGTATATAAAAAGGTAAAAGACATGCAACTTGTAAGAATGTTTTATAAAAAAATAATAAAAAAATAGAGAAAGGTAAGGAGACTATATGAACTAGGTTGTGTAGTGTAAACAAGTGCTACATGCTTTAGGAGAAAGGAGACTAAAATTTACTGGCAAAATCATGACAGATGACCTGGAGGAGATCTGAATCATAATTGATCCAATAAAAAAACTGTGTAGCAAAGGAAATCAGCATTCTAGATACAGAACTCTCAAAAGGGTTGACAGGATGTTTTCTTTCTTTTAAAGCTCTGTACTAGTATTAATTCAAATTTTATGAACAATCTGAAATCAATGACATCCTTCTGTCATTTGAGGATGAATGTGATGTGTACTGACCTCCTTTTCCTTTCTCAAATAGAACTACATATATGCAGAAGTCCAGATAACCCATGCATAACTAGACCTAAAAGAGACAAATGGGATGCTATAGATCATTAAGTAATCAAAGTTGAAATGATTGAACAGGGTCCAGAATAGTCTGTAAAAGTGATTTTCAACCTTTTTCATCCAATGGCACACATACACTAATTGCTAAAATTCCATGGCACACCAAAAAATATAATTTTTGCCAGTCTGAACAAAAAAAAAGTATAATTTTGATTCATTCACACCAGATGGCTACTGTTGTGTTGGTTGTTATATATATATATATATATATATTTTTACAATCTCAGAGAAAAGAGTTCAGTATCCCTGATTAAATAGTCAAGTTATTACAAGTTTTTTTTTTAAATTTAAATTCTTGCAGCACACCACTGTGCCTCTTGTGGCACACCAGTTACAAATTATTCATCTATTGAAACACCCCTACCCCAATTCACTCTGTGATGGTGCAATAACAAAAACCCTCTGGATAAGTCACAGGCATCTCAGAGGGTGTCAGAGGACAATCTTCTTAGTTTCTTACTTCATGTTTTGCATCTATGCAATGTGTATTAAAAACAGCAAATAAAGTCTTTAACAATTATGGAAAAATTGGGGATGGTCTGAAATGTGCAGATTAACTCAATTATGAGGAAGTTATCATCCTGACAGAAACTTTGTACTCTTTGACCATCATCTCCCTATTTCTCCCTGCCTCTAGCACAGCGGTTCTCAACCTGTGGGTCACGACCCCTTTGGGGGTGAAACGACCCGTTCACAGGGGTCACCTAAGACCATCGGAAAACAAATATTGAATATATAATTACATATTGTTTTTGTGATTAATCACTATGCTTTAATTATGTTCAATTTGTAACAATGAAAATACATCCTGCATATCAGATATTTACATTATGATTCATAAACAGTAGCAAAATTACAGTTATGAAGTAGCAACGAAAATAATTTTATGGTTGGGGGTCATAACAACATGAGGAACTGTATTAAAGGGTCTTGGCACTAGGAAGGTTGAGAATCATTGCTCTAGCCCCTGGCAAACACCATTCTACTCTCTGTTTCTATGAGTTTCACTACTTTAGAGTCTAATAAAAAAATAAACTAACAAAGTGAAGACAGACATACGGACATAGAGAACAGTCAGACAGCTGTCAGAGAGGAGGGGGTAGGAGGCTTGGTGAGAAGGGTGAAGGGATTAAGCAAATAAAAAATAAAGACTCATAGACACAGACAACAATATGGTGATTGCGAGTGGGAAGGAGGTGTGGGTAGTAAGAGTGGGTAAACAGGGATAAATGGTAATGGAAGGAGATTGACCTGGAGGTGGTAAACATACAATACACTATACAAATGATGTCTTGTGGAACCATATACCTGAAACCTGTATAATTTTATTAACCAATGCCACCCAATACATTCATTTTTTAAATTTTCACTATTTTAAATTCCACATAGAAGTGAGATTTTGCAGTACTTGTATTTCTGTGCTTGGTTTATTTCACTTAGCATAATTCCCTCCACGTATATCTGTGTCATAATGGCAGAATTTTTTCCCTTTTGTATGCTGAATAATACAGTTTTATATAAACATGCACACACACACACACACACACAGACACACACACACTACTATTCTAAGTATATATACATTTTCTTTATTCCCTTGTCTGTTACTGGACCGTTAAAGGACCTTTAGGTTGTTTCCATATCTTGGCTATTATGAATAATGCTGCAATGCACGTGGAAGGTGCAGATATTTCTTTGAGATACTGATTTTGTTTATTTTTAATATATACCCACAAGTGAAATTATTGTATCATATGGTAGTTTTATTTTTAATTTTGAGAAATCGCCATACTGTTTTCCATAATGTTGGAACCAATGTGTATTCCCACCAACAGTGCACAAAAATTCCATTTTCTCCACATCCTTGTCAACACTGGTTATATTTTCTCTTCTTGATAATAGATATTCTGACAGATGTGAAGTGATATCTCATTGTTGAATTGATCTGCACTTCCCTGATGATTGAGCACCTTTTCATGTACCTGATGGCCATTTGTATGTCTCCTTTGAAAGAAGTATCTGTTAACGTCCTTTGCCCATTTTTAAATTTTATTGTTATTATTATTTATTGAGTTGTATGCGTTCCTTATATATTTTGGACATTAACCCCTTATGGATATATGGTTTGCAAATGTTTTCTCGTTTCCATAGGTTGCCTTGTGACTCTGTTGAGTGTTTCCATGGCTGTGCAAAGCTTTTTAGTTTGACGCAACCGTACTTGTCTATTTTTGCTTTGTTACTTGTGCTTTTGATGTCATATTCAAAAGTCATTGCCAATACCAATATCAAGAAGCTTATTCCCTGTACTTTTATTGATTTTATGGTTGCTGCTCTTACACTTAAGTGTTTAAAATATTTTGATTTAACTTTTGTATATGATATGAGGTAAGGATCCAATTTCATTTTTTTTGCATATAGATATCCAGCTTTCTTAACATCATTTACTGAAGAGATACCCATTTTGTGTTCTTGGCATCCTTGTCCAAGATCAATTGATCTTAAATGAATGGGTTTATTTTTTTAAAAAGTTCTTCAGAAACTCTTTTTAAATTACTATTAAGGTATTTGAAATTGGTGAACCCAGTCAACAATTTCTGAAAGTATTTCAGGACTAATGCTGAGAATTAAGGTTAAAAAACTCCCAGAGAATTATAACTAAACAAGGCCCATTAATTGTAGGCATGCCACACTTTAACTAAATTAATTTTCTAAAAAATATGTGGACACAATTAAATTTTTTTTATAAACTATCTTGGTTGGGTTGTGAAACCTGCAAAGCTTAAGTGCTGCTTTTGATGTGCTCTTTTGGAAGGCTCCTCCTAATTTTTACACAGGTTCTAACCGATGATAGAAACACGGAATACCTCAAAAGAGTCCCCTTGTTATGAGATAGTCCTCCCCATTTTTAATTCCTGAAGGATTCATGCGCTTCATGTGGTCATTGGTACTTCTGTGTGCCAAAAATAACCCTACAGGTGACTAGAATTGAAAATATAAACTTTGTTTTTACTTTGTGATTTTAACTATGTGCCTTTCAAATAAATATATTTAAATTTCTTTTTTTCCCCCTCAATTATCAATTATCAAGCATAATGTCAAGGTATATCAGAAAAACACTGAGGAATATATTTCATACTTTATACTCCTCAGGTGATTTAAAAGAAATACATAATTCCTGAGTAAATCTTTTGAAAATTAACCAATTATATTTAATATATAAATTTAACAACCAGATTAAATCAATGAATCTGTACTTAGAGTATGTTATTTTATCTGAAATTTTCTTTTAAAAATCATGTGCTTGCTCATTTGGATAATTTTTATTTGCAGGAGCAGAAATCCTTTGCAGGAAAAGGTGACTCATATATTTAATGGCAGATCACCATACATTTATGAAAAATACCCAAGTTTTCCTGAGAAAAAAGACCATAGGAGTCCAATCTAAATTTTTAATTTTAGAGGAAAACTTTGAATGGAAATAATAACAGCTTTATTTTAAGCAGTCTAATTGATGTGCTACTTTGAGTACCTGGAGATTCTTTAAAATTGTAATATTCTCATTCATTTACCCCTCTTAAGTTAAATTATTATTGAATGCTTACTGTGAACAAAATGCCATATATATGTGCATGTTTTATAACCCTTTGAGTAGCACAGCAGTAAGGTAGTAAATGTACTTGTTTTTAATATGGTATTCTATTTATTTTTCACCCTGTGAAACATGAAAAATATTTACCCTGCAGAGTATTACAAGTAAATACCTCCTTAATTTTAGAAGTCTAAATTCAGGTAGACTGTGCCCAAAATAAAGAAAGGTATAGCTTCAATTCATTACACTATATAAAAATATGTATATGCATACTGTGATAGAGAGATGAGTGTTGGAGGGGTGGTATTCAACACAGTTTCTTGTGTGTTTTAAATTGCAACATAAGGGAAATAAATATTGCACACAATTCTTTCAGGGTAAAGACAAGGGGACTTGATTCCATAAAACAGCACTTTTCTTGAAGCTAAATTTAAAATACCTAAGGTAGTCAAAAAGGGAGAGTTGTGTAGGGAATACAAATGAGGCAAGACCTGGTTTTATAAAGTTATTTAAAAGAGAAGGTGCAGTGTTGTGGCCACAGATTCAAGCTAAGAAGCACCTATGCACATTTCTGATTTTCTAATTTTTCAAGAAAAAGGGTTACTGCCACAGAGCTGACAATAGAAGTGTTTGGAAATTGAGTGCTTTTATCTTGAAAATAACATCTGAGAGAAATAAAAAGGCTGCATGTTTTTTCTGCACAAAAGCAAATTCAAAAGAATATTACTTTTTATCCTCTTGGTGATATTGCTATAGTTTTTTAATTAAATACTCCCCCCAGCCCCACCACACACCCTTTAAATATGTGACTAAAGAGTGCTTTAGGAAAGAATGAAAGTCTTAGTTTTCAGTGGACAAATCATGATTTTAAAGTTCCTCTGACTTATTCATAGAATGTTAAAAATAAAATTTTGGAAATGGTGTTGGATCTAATTGATATAAAGTCCACAATGTTCATTGTAAGAAAAACAGGATATCTCAACTCAGTTGTGATCAGCATCAATATCACTATCCTCCGGAGAATAAGATGACATTAAGTATCATCTCTCCTGTCTGATACAGCCTGAGAGCTGTAGGATAGTCCTACTATGGATCTTAGAGACAAACATCACTTGGCTAAAACCCAGTAGCTCACCGAATCAGGATATACAGTCTCCCTCAAGGAGAGAGAGAGCCCACCAGGCATCTGCGGTGTCTTAGCCTCTAGTCCACATCTGAGGTCTGAAAATATTCAGACTGGAAAGCGTCAATTTGCTTTCAAGTGTGTTTTCTCTCCATGTAGACATTGGTTTGTAAATTGGAGTGTTTAAAGATTGGGGTGAAGATAGGACTCTCCTACCATATGCCTTTCCTTCCACTTTGGTCACGATTCTGCCATGGAAATGCTTTTTATCCAGACTCCTCTGTGATTATGGCTTTTAGGGATGGACATAGCAAGACAGCCAGGTTAGGTTAAAGTTTAGTTAAAAGTCGTGTGTGTGTGCGCACGCGTGTGGTGTGTGTGTGTGTGTGTGTGTGTGTGTGTGTATTGCTGATGGAACTGCTCTTTTTTAGCACACTTATTTAATAAATCAGACTAATATATGCCGTGTTTATTAGAATCAATGTTTCAGTGCATGACATTTGCATCCCCACCTTTCTCTAGGAATTTCTTCTAGTGTGATTTCTATAATTATCACACTTGTGATAATGATAGCTAACAATTATCTATGACGTACTGAGGGCTAGCTAGGTAGTGTTTTAAGTATTTTATGCATTATCTCATATAAGACTCATAACAGCCCATTAGCTGGATACTATGATTTGTATCGCAATTTCATAGAAAAGTTCAATGATGTGTTCCAGGTTGCAAAGCTAGTAAGTAAGTGAGGTCAATATTTGAATCCTGCCATGGTTTTAACTACTATAAAATTCTGCCTCTTGATTCCCTCATATTTATATCCTCAGTATTGTTCTCTGATTATCACTTGTCTCTTTTTATTCCTTCTTTCTTTTATTACTTCCTTCCATAAATATGTACATATTTATGTATAGATGTCTGTTAAAATATTAATAACTAGCAAAGAACTCTCCTTAGGAGGAGGGAAATTATGTGTATATGAAGTTATCTTGTAGACCTGTACAATACTTGGAAATAAGAATAACTGTTTTTCATAAGACAAGAAAAGGAGACTTAATTATCCTGAATTGTTTTGTAATCAAGGAAGAAGAATATATAGGAGAAAAAAGAGTGTTGAGGAAGGTGAACCAATGAAATTGTGGACTACTCAAGAGCTACAATGTGGATGCCACCTCAAGCCCTTTCTAAAATGTTCAATAGTTCAACACAAGTCTCAACACCAGCTGATTTCTAGTGGAAGCTGATGAAAGATCTGACCTATCTATCCAGGTTCTGGTCTACAAGGCAGCAATCAAGAGGACTTGGAGCAATGAGCCTGATAAAGGTATAGACAGTAAGTCTTTAAAGGCATGACAGTTCAAAGGGCTTTTGTTTTGCAAACATCACTAGAGCAGGGTTTGGGGAAATTTAATTACATCTTCAAGGATAAGGGATCTATTTTTGTTCATCAGTTTATGTTGAACAAAAACAGATCCAGATCCAGAGAAGCATCTATCAGACCATCAAACCTCAGAGGGAAGGTAGGGGAGGGTAGGGGTAAGGGGGAGAGATCAACAAAAGGACTTGTATGCATGCATATAAGCCCAACCAATGGACACAGACACCAGGGGGGAGAGGGCATGAGTGGGGGGGGGGTGAGGGGGAAATGGGGGAATAAGGACACATATGTAATACTTTACTCGATAAAGAAAAAGAAAAAAATTAAAATAAAATAAAAAGATAAGGGAACTAGACTAATATCTTCACATCTTGATTTCCCTCTTTCTTTCTGCCTACTTTTTTCCCCGTCATTTTCCTAACTTCTCTCCCTGCTTTTCCTTCCTTCATTTCTTCCCACTTCCTCCTCCTCTTCCTTCTCTTCCTTCTACTCTCTTATCTCCATCTCTCCTCTATCTAGTTTGACAAATAATTTCAATTACTTTAAAAATTACATGATATATAACTAAAATTTGGACATTTAAAAGCAAAGTTTAGAAAACTTCAGATTACATAAAAATAAGGCAAAATGTATTATGTATTCAAAGATAATGCAGGTTATAGAAAATATATTTTTAAAAATTTTATTGAATATTTGGGGTGATATTAGTTAATAAATTCATATAGGTTTATGTGCACAATTCTACAATACATAGAAACTATTTTTATACAGTTGTGATATAAATTTTAATGTGAACTTCCTCTTGGCAAAACCAATAATGGGAAATAAGTGATTAAAAGATTCATATTGAACATAAGGAAATAGTGCATCATTTCTTGTAATATACACATTTTTCCTATTTTTATGGCTTGTTTGATTATGGAATGTTGCTAAATTTCCTGTTTGTTCATGTGATATGATATAGACCTTATGTTTTCCCAGTATTAAGATGTGTTGCTATGTTGATCAAGGTGACTAGCCTCTTCCAAGTTTTGAGGAAAATCTTTATTCTCATATGTGCCCTTCCCTGATTATAGGACCAGGAAGGGGAGATATTCTGGTTGGTGGCAAACTCTTTAGGACTTTGAGACAGTTACATTTGATTAGCTTCTCTCCTAAGAGTGGATCACCACTCTTTCATCTACTGAGCTTTTAGGATGCAATGAACTGAAAATGCATTAATTCCACTTGAAAATCTTTTTTGATCTATTTAGTCCATTTCCAGTGTTGGGATTTTTTACTAGAAAAGACTTCTCTCCATGGCAAACATGACATTGGAAGGGTAAATATCAGCTTACAGTGATTATATTTTTGAGCTACAGCTAAAAAATAAAGATCATATTGTTTTTAATATCTAGAGGTAAAAGCAGTCACTGCACAGTGTGAAAATTCAGTAGGAAATGAATCTTATCAATATTTTTTTACAAAGGAAACACAATTCAGAATCTCACATGAGCTTTCTGTAAAATGATTTCACTTGAGTGCTAGGTAATATTGCCTGCACAGCACTTTTTGATGGTTTATGGGAATTATCTACAATCTTAAATTCTTTCAACTTAAATTGCACTTCACAGTTTCATTCATATCAAGTAAAAATGATATAGTTAAGTTTTCAACAGGTAATGAATTATTCATTAAAGCAGATAATGGTGTTAGGGACCAACCAAGGAGCTATAACATTAGCATAAAGAATTCCCTTTGCCACATTAATTGTGAAAATTTAAAATATATACAACACAAAATATATTATGTCAGAGATTTTGTTTTTAGTTAAATTAAATAAACTAAAGTCTTCTATGGTTACCTTTATATCAGATTTTAAAGCATGCTACCTGGGGGTTTATAAATCATTTGATCTTACTTATTAATTATATTTCTATGCAGGCTTAATGATAGTTGAAGGTAGTAGTTTGGGTTTTCTTTTTATTTAGGTCCCATGCAAATTAGACATATGGATTATTTAGAGAAAACAATAACCCGTCTATCTGTGCATCATTTCATTTATTTTGTCCCTGAAAGATATTGATTTGTAAATAGTGGCTTACAAATACCCTGATTAAATTACCTGAGAAACAACCACAAATTGTATTTTATTCAATGAAGTTTTCCTGATTCACGCAATACAAAATATCTGACTGATTCCAACATCATGATATAATACCCAATATGTGCTCAATAAAACAATACATAGTATAAAGGACAGAGATAATTATAATATGATTTATGCCCATAAGAGAATCACTATTTATTGAGGAGAAGAACTATGAAGAGGAAAGAAAAATTTGAGGGGAAGAATCCAAGCTTACTTACTTGGCTATTGACAAGCTTCAGTGAAAAAGAGTAGGAGAAAGAGCAAGAGTAAGAGCAGACAGCGTTCCCAAGATGCACGCCACAGTCATTTTTAAGTTAATATTGAAAGCAACATTCTATTGCTACTACAGCATTATATCCGTAAGAGGTAAGTCAATTATTCCAGCCCTTACTCATGGGGAGGATATTAACACAAATGTAATAGAGACTCTTGGAGGTCATTTTAGAGGCTGCCAACCCCAGTTCTATGTATTGCATTAGCCCTTGCAAGTGAAAGTATAACTATGTCAGACTTCCCCAAATATCAATGAAAAATAAAAGGAGATGAATGCAGGTAATATGATAAGCATAAGAACAAACAAATGTAACTTGTTAAGCCTTTGTGAAAGTCCAATTATGACTAGCTGTTTTTTTCTTTTTTTTTTACTAGCTATATCATTTCAATCCAAGAGAAGGTGTTTATAACCATTGAAGGATTGCAGTTCATTTTGTGAACCAATAGGATGCCAGATTTATTTTAATTTATCAAAGCAAAGATAAAATGAAAGGTAGTGGTCGTAGTTGTAAATTGTTGGGGTTTCAGACCACGTTCTTCTGAAGATTTTCCTTCCACTTTGAGATTCTGGAGTTATTTTTATTATAAAAAACTGCTTTTCCTTATAAGATAGTTTGATGAAATAGAAAGAACAGCAAATTAGGATTTAGAAAACCTGACTTGTAAATCTAGCTCTGCTTCTTACCAGGTATGTAAACTTGGACTACTTGCTTGCCTTTACATCCAGTTTCTCATGTGTAAAATTGATTAAATAATACAAAATGATTAAATACTATGGCAGTAGTACATGCCAAAAGCTACGTGATCTCAGAGGGAAGAGGTGAGGACTTGATCACTAGCAAGGGCTGTAAGATGAGTGTGAGCCTTGAAAATAGTAAAAAAAAATGGATGAACACATGTGCTTTGGAAATGAAACACAGAGCCACCTAGGTACGGGAGAGCATGGATCATGTGCCTGCTAGGGCTGGCTAATATGGGTTTATCGTGGAGCCAAAGAGGAGCATTCTCTCAGGGCTTTTGGCAACTTGTTCGACTGACTGGAAGCAAACATATTGATTGTAAATGGTGAGGTTTGCCTAGAGTTGGGATAGGTGAGAAAGGTGCAACTAGAGATCAAGGAGACATGATAATTTGGGAAGGGATTTTCAACTGGTGAGCCACAAGAATTTTTAAAACATCCAATACCTAATAATTTAGACCAGGGACTGATCTCTTTTACCTTAGAAAATAAAACAGACAAACAAACAAACAAACAAAAACGACAACAGCCAACACAACAAAACCATCTAATGTGAATGAATCAAAATTATAATGGGAATAAAAAGATGGTGGCAGAATAGGTGGATATTACACTCAACTCCATCCAGGACCAAATAGGAAAATACAACTAAATAACCAACTAAAGACTAGCTGAAGAGGAGTCTTATATCCAAGGATTTACAGAAGAAGCCTCATTAAGACTGCTTCAAACAAGTTTATGAGATCCAGGCACAGACAGCGTTTGACATTGGCCTGCACCAAAGTTTCTTCCACGCGTCTCAGAACACACATACCAAGTGGCCTGCTTCAGACAACTTTGAAGCAGGATCCCACCAATTTTACAAACAGCATATCCAAAGGTAAATTGCAGCAGCACCTGTACAACAGCTCTCACACCATATTTGGGGTTGACCCTCAAGTCAGCAAGCCTGAGGGTTGATCCCACCCATGAACGCGCCAACAGCAATCAAGACTCCATTTTAACAGGAGGGCCCACATACCTCACACAGGGATATTCCTAGAGCAGCCAGCTCAGGGGATCAACTAAATAAGGCCACAGGACACCTCCTAATAAGGTCACCAGTCAAACAGTTGAAGTCATAGTAGATCTCTCTAATACATAAAAACAAATACAAAGAGGCAAACAAAATGGGGAGACAAAAACACAGGCCCCAAATGAAAGATTTTTTTAAAAAGGCTTGCCTTAGGAACACTGAATTTTAAATGGTGGGACTCCAGTCTTAGACTAGTAGCCTGTTTTTGGTAGGAGAAAGTGTAATTTCTATTGTACACGGGGCCATGATCAAGGTCAGCTCAACAAAAGTTCTAAAATTGAAGCCTTTACCTAATTTCCATCTCCTTTTTCTTCTTCAGTGGACCCGATGCAGGACTAGGGCTATTTTATCCATTAGCCACAAAGGTATAGTGTTTAGGGACTGTAAGCTTTTCATAGGCAGGTGAAAATGTTTGAAGTTCCAGAAAAATATGTCATTTAGCACAAAAGAAGAAGCAAAACCTCCCAAATTAAAATTAATTTAACTCTATGTCTGCCAAATGTAACATTATTGCAACTTCATTAATTATTAATTTCAGTGGTCACAAAAACATACATTTGAAGTTTAGGCTAAGTTACACAATAACTATCAAAAAGTGCACATGATTATTATGAAAATATTAAAGTATTAAAGTTAAATAATTTATGCATTGTTAAATAAGTTTAAATATATTTCCATTCATACATTTATTCATTTCATAATCATTTATTCATTTCACAAACAAGCACTTAATTTAAACTAGGTCAGTAGTGTTCAATCCAGAGTACTGGTACCCTGAGAAAATAAGAATATTTTATACTAGTAAGGACATAGATATAAATGGTTTTAAATGAAATCATTTTCAGATATTCAACTTTCATGTGTACTCATTACTGATATTGATCCACCTAAGAAAAAGGCTGCTCCTCTGATTCCATTTTCATACCACCTCATGTCCAATCCATCATCTTTATTCCCACTGCAATGAAAAACATGGATCTCTAGAACACACACACACACACACACACACACACACACACACACGGCAGTCTAAATATTACTATAGATGTTAAAAAGCCAAATGAATATATTGCTAAAATAATGTATACTTAGGAAACACCAGTGGCTTTTTTTGGCTTTCAACACAATTGAGGTTGGAACAATTTGTATTTCATAAATAATTTCTGATGTTAGATCAATTGTTGACTTTGAGGGTGCAGGACATATAACTCAGAAGTCAAAGTGACATCACTACAAAAAACGTATATTTTTATCTAATTATTTAGGCAAATAAATTTTCTCATTGCTTATACTGAAAACTACCAGAAACAGGAACACACTTGATATAGAAACCTGTCTCCCTAGTAATGAATAATAAATTGAAAAGGAAAAGCTCTACCAATATCAGTAACAGATTAACTTCCAACAAATTTTTGTATTTAAAATTATTTATCAAAATATTTAATATATTATTTTTTATCAACTCTGTGTCATTACAGGATGTTATAAAAATAAATTTCTCCCTTTCTCTGTTTATATGTGGAAATATGTATATATATAAATATGCACATGTTTATATACACATATATACAGTCATATGACATACATATATTTCACATATTTTTGTTTTTGTTATAGGGAATATGATATTGTAATCAATGAAAAATATTTTTATAAAAATGTATTAGTGTAAAATTATGTGAAAGAAGTAAATGGAAATATAAGCTTATGGAGAAAGAACACTGATTTTGAAATTTCTGAATGCAAAAACAGATCTTCCTCAAGTATTTCTTTTTTTTAATCCTCATCGGAGGATATGTTTTATTGAATTTAGAGAGAGAAGAAGGGGGAGGGGAGGAGAGATAGAAACATCTGTCAGTTGCCTTCTGTATGTGCCCACACCAGGTATCAAACCCACAACCTAGATATGTACCCTGACCAGGAATTGAACCAGTAACCTTTTGGTGCAGGAGACAATGCTCCAACCAACTGATCCACACAAGCTGGAGCTCAAATGGTAAATGGTGGTGACTTTCAAAGTGTTATATTTAGAGTCCTTTGGGAACTTAGGAGAGTGATGTGAAAATTTCATTTTTAAGTGTCAATATTCACAAACATGCCAGAAAGGATATTTTGCAACCATTTAGAATTAGGATGTAAATTTAGAGATTAAGTATAATATAATCTTAAAAGTATGCAAGCCAGCAAAGTAGATCATTTTTCAAAGCTCTTTTAGATAAAATTCCAGAAAAAAATGTTTACAATTCACACTGCACTAGATGCTGTGCTCATAACAAGTTTCTATGCTTTTCCATCTTACCTGACCTCTAAGAAATCACTTCTGAGGAGCACTCACACACTCAGAAACTACCCAGATAAAGGAGGACTGAAAGGCAAAACACAAATAGATTTGGAAGCTTATTATCTGACTAGAGGCCCCGTGCATAAATTTATGCAATTGGGGGGAGGGAGGGCCCCTCAGCCTGTCTGTGCCCTCTCACTGTCTGGGAGCTCTTGGGGGATGTCTGATTGATGGCTTAGTCCTGCTCGGACATCTTTAGTACTGCCACAGAGGCGGGAGAAGCTCCCGCCACTGCTGCTGCACTCACCAGCCGTGAGCCCAGCTTTTGGCTGAACAGTGCCCCCCGCCCCGTGGGAGTGCACTGACCACCAGGGGAAGCTCCTGCTTTGAGTGTCTGCCCCCTGGTGGTTAGTGTGCATCATAGCGACCAGTTGTTCTGCCGTTCGGTTGATTTTCATATTAGCCTTTTATGCCTACAAGATCGGCCAAAACCGGCTCTCTGACATCCCCTGAGGGGTTGTGGATTGTGACAGGGCACAGGCCAGGCCAGAGGACCCCACTGGTGTACAATTGGGGCTGGGGAGGAATGCGGGAGGTTGGCCAGCTGGGGAGGGACCACAGGAGGGATCCAGGGCATGTCAGGCTCATTTCACTCAGTCCCAATTGGCCAGACCCCAGCAGCAATCTAACCTACTAGTCAGAGCATCTTCCCCATAGTGGTCAGTGCATGTCATAGCGAGTGGTTGAGTGGCCTTAGCATATCATTAGCATATTACTCTTTGATTGGTTGAATGGATGACTGGACGACTGGACACTTAGCATATTAGGCTTTTATTTTTATAGGATATGGAATACAGTAGGTGAGAGAGGCAGTCAAAATTAATAATTCAAAAAAGACTTATCAATAGAATTTGTGAATATAATTTATTTTTCATCCTGGCATTTTTGTGGATGGTATTTTATGTTCAGGTTATTAATCTTAAAGGATATATTTAGAACTACTACTCTATTAGTTTAAAATGTGTTATTAATGAATGGAGACAGTGTCCTTCTATTTTACCTTAGGACAATATTTAATTTATTGAATCAACTAATAACACTGATAAGTGTATTATGTCCAATCATATCCCAAGGCATTGGGAGAGGGAGGTGGCAATGGCTTCAGGGAGAAGGGATTATGAAGAATAATAAAATATCCTTTGGCCTGGAAAATTTATGTTCCAGTTTGTTCTTTAGTTTTCTACCAATAAAGTTGAAGTGCTAAATTTCTAATTATAAACAGAGTTCCTCTTAGTTCATCAAAAGAATGTAAGAAAACAGAAGCCATGATATATATATAACATTATTCTGTTTCTCTGCCTTTGTATAAGTTATATCACTCACTTGAATGCTGTTACTCCTCTTATTTATTCAATAACCTTTCATTATATCCATCCCTAATATTCCAAGGAAATATCAGTCAGTGCTTTTATATCCATGTTTGTTTAGAGTGGATTACCTGGTAACAGACTCTAAAACAAAGAGTTGCTTGCTCTGGGGAGCTGCATCTATTAACATAAGGCAGGAGAAGCTAATTCACAATACAGTTGCACGTGAGGTCTAATGTTATCAGACCAGTTCTAAAGCTTTCATGTCTCTTCAGATTTGTCCCAGGATGAGGCAAGGGGACCAGCTATTTGTACCCCTGCATTATATAGTCATTGGACCCAGACTGCACCTTTAAAGACTGTGTAATCTTGGGCGGTGCAGGACCTTGGCCCTGAAGTGAACATTCAGTGAGAGATATACCTGTAAACATCTACCAGCAGCCGACAGCCCTGACAGCGAGGTGTGGGTGCACTGGCTGGGAAGAGATGTCCATGTACCATGTATCCATTAAGCCTTATAGGTAAACTGTAACTCATTCATGTAGGTGAGACCTACTTTGTGTAAGGCACCTTTTCTAGGATTTTGGAAACATTGTTAATCAAAACAGTCAAATATACTTACCCTATGGAGTTTATGTTGTATTCTATTAGGGGAGAAACAATACCAATGGCAAACATAATGAGACAGAGAAAACTTTTGGAATGTTAGAAAGTGATATACGCTATCAAGAAGGAAAGGTAGAGCAGGATTAGGGGTTTTAAATAGTTTGGCTAAATTTTATTATTATTTAATGTAATGTTTATATATCCCTTTAGAAATTCAGTTTCTTAAAGATAGTCTTTCTATCCCCCATGCTTAGAATGAAGTCAGGGTTCAACTAGCTCCTGGAGTGAATGGGTGAGACAGAATCTGAGGATAGTCACTTGACAGAGACATAAAAGCAGAAAAAAGGGAAGAATGACCAACTGCAGTGGGCTGTGTCCTTTTGGCCACACACTGATCTGTTTGTAACTGACCAGAACATTCTGTTCAGATTAACAAGGAGGACAATGAAATTTCCTCATTTTATTCTTTTTTCTCTCGCTCTTCTCTTTGGTGATCTTCATTGCCACCCACACATCCTGAGCAAAACTGCCTTTGTGTTTAGAGTAAGTGGTTGCCTTTAGGGTATGATGAATACATACAATACTTCTCCCCAGATAAATAGACTAAAAGCATCCAGGTAGCCAAGTTTTAAACATTTCACTATTAAAGTTTACAACGTTGTAAATTAGTAAGCATTGTCCTCTCTCTACCCTAAAAGCGTGCTACCTCCTAAGGCAGTTATTGAATTTTCCTGAGACGGGCTCTGCTGTGTCTGAGAGAGCTGGAACTCGAACTTCTTGATGTCTGACTTGGAGTGGAACCTCTCGCTGTCATAGAACAAGGAGAGGATAAAAGAGTCTGTTTTCAAAAGCAGGTGAAACTAAAAACCACTTGTTTATGCTCCTGGAAAGTGACAGTGACTCAGCGTGAGCTCTCCCTGGAATATCTTGCACGGTGGGTCCTCCAACGTGACTTCAGACAATAAATCAGTCAGCCTCGGAATTGAAGGACCAAACAATAGCTATATTCTCAGAATAATAAAATGATTGCCATGTAGGCTATACAAGCCACGTCAAGAACTTCTCTCATTTTTCTGTGGCACAATAGGTAAGCCTACAGGAAGGGGTAGAAAACTGCTTGCTCAGGAGTCACTGGTTAATAGGAATCAAAAAGAAAAATGGCATATACCTCTGTGAAAGTTCACTCCATTTCCCATATTTTGTTTACAAAATAATAAATAGATAAATAAATAAATAATTTAAAACAGTGTCCAAGAGTTACAATTCAATTCAATAATTATTACATATGATGAAACTAAAACATCATAAGTTTACAGCTCATAATTTGTCCTTATAGAACATTATAAGTGCAAAAACATAAAACAGATTAGAATGTTTTTGTTTTGAAATAGTTATATAAAATTTATTTAAGAAAACTATAAAAAATATATTAGGGAAAAATCAATGTTAGAAAGATGTCGGTTCTCTATAACTAATGTACAATTTTATGGAAATTGACAAGTGATTCTAAAATTAATATGAAAGTACAATGGTTCAAGAATAATAAAGACAATCTTGAAGAACAGCACATGGTATAAGGACTTTTTCTACTGATGGTGAGACTCTCAAAGCTATAGTAATTAAGTGGGGAAAGTGTTTTGGGATAGACAAACAACTAGAATGGAATGGGATGGAGTGGAATGGAATGGCATGAGCAGACAGAATAGAACAGAACAAAACAGAGCAGAATAGGATGGAGAACACAAAAACAGAACGATGCTATGACACTATAGAATTATGAAGAAATGATGTTCTTATTAAAAATGTTGCTGGGAAAATAAAATATTTATTTTGGAAAAAATAAAACATAAATTCATTCCAGCTGAATTTTAGAAGTAAAGATGAAAGAAACCCAATAAAATTTATAAAAGTAATACAGAATAGTAAGTAATCTCATGATCTAGAATCACTTCTTACATATTGACATAAAAACAAATTATAAATAATATTTAAAAATTGAAAAAAATTCAAATATTAATTAAAATATAAAGAGAAATAAACTTTTCTATAAATAAAATAGAACACAGGAAATAGATTAAATGGGAGAGCACAGCTGCAGCAATTACCACTAAGAAAATGATCCAATCCAAAATATCTGAAGACATCTTACAAATCAAGAAGAAAACTGTAGAGCACTCAACAGAAAAATAGGCAAAATACTTGCAATGTATTTCACAAAAAGGAATATCCAAGTGACTATAATTTGCTCAATATCATGATTAATAAAATGAATAAAAAGTTAAATAACAGATATCATTAATGTCTAAGACACTGGCTAAAATAAAACCATATGTTGGCAGAGATGCGGACAACTGGGAACTTTCAGACACTGCTTATGGCAGCCTAAATTAATATAACTATTAAGCATTATCAATTAAATCTGGAGATCTTATCCTATTTCGACTCAGAAGTTCCACTTCTAAGCATTTCCAAAAGAAATGCATTTCCTTGTGCACCAAAGATATATGAATTAGAATATGCAATAATATGAAATTCATAATAGCTCAAAAATAGTAGTAATTCAATCTCTGCCAATATTAGGAAGGGTAACTAATCATACAGTGAAATAATATGTAGCAATGAAAAACAAGTGAAAAATAGGTACCATGTAACAGCACGAATGAATCTTACAAACATAATGTTGATGAAAAGAGCTTCACCATAAAAGAATACAAATGGTAAAATTTCACTTATATAGTAGAATACAAGAAAAATATAGTTTTAAAAATGCAATCTTATTTGTTAAAACTGTAAAGAAATGCAAGGAAATGTTAACCAAAAACCAGTAACTAAATATATCAGTGTGGTGACCTTTGACACAGAAAGAAATTAATGACTCTGGAGAGGCATGAAGATGAAATTGAGTCTTCATGTTACTACTAAAATATTTTTTCACCTTTTCAAACAATTCCAGTTAAAAAGGTATGTTAGCCAAAAAACAAGGCTGCCACATTCTGTGCAGTCACTGCTGACTCGAAAGTTACTCTTCATGTAAGCTACAGATAACATGCAGAGCACCTACTGATGCTATGCAATAAAACCACCCTGCCAGAAAGTCTCTTCTGGATAATGATTTAATCTCAGTATTCCCCCTTTTTTTTTCATAGTCATGCCATGACTTAAATGTTTGTGTGGGCTCAATTTACTTGTTTAGCAATAGGTCTCTTAATAAGATCCCATATCTTATATATATATTTGTTCTTATTCTTTATCTTGGTAAAATATGATGTTTTAATATAGTAGCCAAGTATATATAAAATGACTCACAACTTATGTGGCTATTTTTGACAGTTATATGGTGTTTCTTGCATGTCCCATGTGACTTAGCTATATGATATAGTGAGATCTTGAGTGGAAGTTTCTCCTTCATAACCATTCAAAGTAGGCTTAGGATTTGCATTTATTCACTACTAGAGGCCCGATGCATGAAATTTGTGCAAAAGTAGGCCTTCCTTCCCTCAGCTGCTGGCACTCGGGACCCGGGCTTCCCTCGCAGCCCTGGTTTCGTCTGGAAGGTTGTTCAGAAGGAATTCCAGTCTAATTAGCATATGCTTTTATTATTAGAGATTTTTTCAAAATTTTATTAGGAAAATTTTAACACACACAGGTAAGCTGAAGAATTTTACGCTGAACATTCATGTACCACCAACCTGATATATTCTAACATTAACGTTTTAGATAACTTGTATCACATAGCTATCCCTTTATCTACCATCAACCCATGTAATCATGTGGTTACTATATTTTTTACAGTTCAATTATTTATCACATGGTAATCCCAATGTAAGCAGCGCCCAACTCAAAAAATAATTTTTTTCTAATGATATAGCTTCCCAATCCTCCATATTTTCAGTCTTTGAAGGAGTAACGGATCCTAAATGGGGAAGCTATTTTCACAAATGTGGAATTTTAGGAAATTAGCTTACTTTACCTTCTCTGCTCTTTTTTTTTTCTTTCTTTTTTTTTGTACATTTGTAAGTTATAAGTGAGGAAAGATAGGATTTCACAACAGTTTGTGCATACAACTTCCTCATAGGTTTCTTAATACTTTCTCTAACATATATTAGAATTTCTTAACACTTTAAAATCTAAAGATTATATATTTTTTTAAACAACAAATATACCAGGTTGAGTCAGTAACAGGTTAGATCTCTGTCCCATGTTATTGTAAGTTTTCCAAATTTTGGGCAATTTAGAGCTAGTGTTTGCCATTATCACATAAAACAGTTTGGATCAAACCTAATGCAACCTAGTGCTTTTAGTGTATTATTTTTTTCTGAGTTCCCCTCAGACAGTGATTTGACTTCTCACATTTCTGTAGGAATAAAAATTAGATTTAAAACTGTGGTACATCTACACAATGCAATACTACGCTGCTGTAAAAAGAAAGGAACTCCTACCATTTGCAACAGCATGGATGGAGCTGGAGAACATGCTAAGCAAAATAAGTCAGTCAGAGAAAGATAAAGATCACATGATCTCACTCATTGGTGGATTATAATGAACAACATAAACTGATGAACAAAACAGATCCAGAGACAGAGAAGCATTGATCAGATGCTCAAACCTCAGAGGGAAGGTAGGAGAGGATGGGGGTAAGGGGGAGAGATCAACCAAAGGACTTGTATGCATACATATAAGCATAACCAATGGACACAGACACTAGGGAGGTGAGGGCATGCGTGGGAGAGGGCAATAGGGGGATAAAGACATATATGTAATACCTTAATCAATACAAAAAATTAATAAAAGAAAATCCACATAAAAACTATATATAAGGTTTTAATTTATACTATGTAACACATGTACCTGGGAAATTTTTGAAAGAAATATAATAAAGTGTTAATAGTGTATGTATATGGGGAAAAAAAAGAACAGCTCTGTACCTGATAACTCTGACAAGGTGTGAAATGCTAAGCTTTATATGGCTGTTATAAACATACACAAAGTTTTATTTCTTTTGTCTGAGGGCTTCAGGCTGTCTATCCTGGAGTAAAGAAATTATCGTCGTATCCATGCTCTCCAAATGCCAGCAACGTGGGGAAATGCCAGCTCTTTGAGTACTTCCTACTCGTGGGCACTTGATTATCCAAAGATTGACAGTGTAGTGGGCTCTCCTGGCTGATTTTCCGAGCCTCTTTTTGTTCACTAGCTGGCACCTTTTGGAATGATATTTGAAGGAATTTAGCAAATTATAAAAATTGTATAAATGAACAGAGGAGAAACTAGTCTAAAGTAAAAGAAGTAGAAAGCAATGGTAGGTATTTTTGTTTACTTAAATGGAAATAGTATTTTTGTCCTTATAATTTTATATCCAGAGTACATTAAAATTCTAATCTTAAGTTAAATATGATTGTAGCTTTTTGGTGAAGTCACAAGAGCCAAACCCTATAGCTTTGTGCTTGTGGTGAAAATGTGAATATGTGACCAACTAAGGCCAATTAAGGCTGCTGTGAGTTCTGAAAGGAAAAATGAAGCCCTGGGGATGTTGCTCTATTTAGAGACATGAACACACGACCTCTGGTTCTTGGACCAGTTTTTGATTTTTTCAGCAAAAATCAAGAGGATAAGTTATATTGTGTGGTAGGACATTGATATACAAAAACCAGTGCATATCCTATACATTAGCAACATGAAAATAAAATTGAGAAAAATAATTCCATTTAAAATAGCATCAGAAAGAATAAATACATTTAATCAAAGAAGTATAATGTAAGATTTATACACTGAAAACTAACAGTACTGAAAAAAAAACAAAAACATTTTGAAAGTCTAAATAAATGAAAAAACTTCTTGTGTTCCTGGGTTGGAAGACAATATTGTTAACATGGTAGTACTCCCTGCTTTAGTTTTCTTCTCGCTGCTATAACAAATTACTGCAACTTTAGTACTTTAACACAATACAAATTAGTCTCTTACTCTGAAGGTGAGAGACTCTCCGGAGAACTCCAAGAACATAGGTCTTATAGGCTAACACCCACATGTTGGCAGAGATAGCTCATTCTGGAGCCTCCTGGGGAGAATCCTTTCCTCGCCTCTTCAAGCTCATATTCCTCAGGTTGTGGCCACACCATGATCTGTTTCCATCATTACAGTGCCTTGCCTATAGTCAAGTCTCCTGCCACCCCTCTTATAAGGACATTTATGATCCTATGGGCTCACCATGCTAACCCAAGAAAAGTTTATGATACTTAATCACAACTGTGAAGTCCCTTTTGCCATGAAAGAGAACATACTCACAGTTTCTGGGGATTCAGGTATGGACATATTTAGAAGGAGGGCATTATTTAATATTACATCCCAAAGTTAATCTACAGAATCTGGGCAACTTCTGTCCAAATTCCAACTGCCGTTGTTACAAAAATAGAAAAGATGATTCTAAAATTTATTTGGAAATGCAAGGAACACTCTCTAAAACTTACAAAGTTAGAAGACTCAAGTCTCTTAATTTCAAAACTACAAAGCTTCAATATTCAGGACAGTATAGGACAAGAGAATTAAGATTTCAGAAGTAAACCCGCACATCTATGGTTAATTGAATTTCAACTAAGTTGCTACACCATTGGGAAAAGAGTCTTCAACAAATGGGCTGAAATTACTGGATATCCACAAGTAGATAATGAAGTCAGACTGTCTATCAGACATGCTATAAAGAAAATTAGCTCAAAATGGCTAAAAGGCCTAAGTATGAGAGCTAAAACTATAAAACTATTGGAAAAACACATAGGTTCCTTAGAAGAACACAAGATAAATCTTTGTGTCTTTGGACTGGGCAATAGTTTCTTAGATTTGACACCGAAGGCACAAGCAATCAAATAAAAAATAGATACATCTGGCTTTATCAAAATTAAAAACTTGTGAGTGTCTAAGGACACTATCAAGAAAATGAAAAGACAAACTACAGAATGAGAGAAAATACCTTAAAACCATGTTTTTAAAACACTGATAAGGATTTGATATTTATATAAATTACTCTTACAACTCAACAAAAATAGCCTAACTTAAAAATAGGTAAAGGACTTGAATAGACATTTCTCCTAGTTTAGAAAAGGCCAACAAAGGCACTTGAAAATATACTCAATGCCATAAGTCATTACGACCATGTAAATCAAAATTACAATGAGCCATCACTTCATACACACTAAGGTGGCTGTAGTAATAATTTAAAGGAGGAAAATAAGTGTAGAGAAATTGATACGTACATTGCTAGTGGTAGTGTAAAATGGTGTAACTGCTATGGAAAACTTAGTTAATCAAAAAGTTAAACATAGAGTTATCATATGACCCAGAAATTCCACTTCTATACACTCAAGAGAATTAAACATTTTTCTCACATGATGTTTATAGCAGCATTATTCATAAGAGCCAAAATATGGAACCAATCCAATTGCCCATCAACTAATGAAGTATAAACAAAATGCGATATGTACATACAATGGAATGTTACTCATAAATAAAAAGGAATCAAGTACTAATACATGTTACAAGATGGATGGACCTTGAAAACATTATGGTAAACAAAAAAGTCAAACACAAAAAGCCATATATTGTATGATTCCATTTATCTGAGACATCCAAAATTGGTAAATCCATAGAGAAATAAAGTAGATTAATGATTGCTGGGAACACAAGAGGAGGAGGATGGGGAGTGACTGATAATTGGCATAGGGTTTATTTTTAGAGTGATGAAAATATTCTGAAATTAGATAGTGGTCATGTTGCACAACTTTGTGAATATACTGAAAACGTATACTTAGTCTGTTATACCTTGTTATAAAAATCTGAACTGTATTAGTCATTATGGAATGAAATAGAAGAAGAAAAATGGGAAAAAATAAGTCCAGGGAACAGGCAATATATTTGTTTAATAAAACAGAGTTTAGATCAGAAAGAGATTTAAAAAGGGAACTGGAATTATGATTTTAGTTGTTTGATTTTTTTAAATTAAAAATACTTCCATGGACAACAAATATACTGCAGATGGACCATAATATTGCTCTGTTTATCAAGGTCTCTTTAATTATTTTGTAAAGATAAAACTACAGTAGGATAGATATGCTTATTAGTTTTATTCATCTAGGAGTCATAGAAAGAATGTTTTCATTTTATGTATTGGGATATAACTATGTGCGCACAATTTATAATGTCCTTCAGGAAAATACAATGAAGCAGCAAGAAAAGGATCTGTTGAATTATTTCAGTTTGAAACCATTGTTTTACTTATTTTATTTTTTTGTAAAAAACTGGCTAATTCAGAATGAGAATTCAGGGTGAGTAAGCGGTAAAGATCTGATGATTAATGAGACAGAAAATAAAATACAGAGCAAAAGAAGAGCCTTGCCAGTGGTAAGGGGGATGGCCAATTGAAATAAGAGAGAATTCTCTGCACACTTGAGAATAAACCCCCCTTCCATAATGAGCCAGCCACTGCGATCCAATGTTATTTGGCTATTCCTTTAGGTACATGCCATTTTTCAGGCTAGCAAAGAGTAACAAACCCGGATGAGTCAATAAACATATTAGAATAATAAGCTGTTAGGTTTTTACAAATAGTAGAGTTTCAAATAGAGATAAATTCAGGCTTATATACATCCTGACTTCTTTCTCCAAGTATATACTACTTTACCCTCATGCCAACTACATTCTTTTCTGGTCTTTACGGGGCATGTGCCTTTTCATTTCTGTTCAAAGTGATTCTGCCATAAAGCATTGTTCAGGACTTTGTTTTAGATTTATTTGTCTTCTAAACTCAGCACCAATAGCTACGTGAACTAGAAGTAAGTGATTTAACCACGTAAACCTTACGCCCTCCTCTGTAAATGTAAATAATAATATTTGCCTCTGAAACAAAGACTTCTGAGATTTAAAAGACAGGTGATTAAATTAGATAATGCCTGTAAAGTGCTTCACGGAGTACCTGAAAGAGTAAGCACTCAACTCATGACATTCCACAGCTAGTATTTTCTCAATTCCATAATCAGAAATCACATCTCTCCTCTCTTCTCCATATGCATTAAACCTAGCTGACTTCCACACATTGTTCTCACCAGGCACTTACATAAATAACCTAAGCCTTTTTCTTTTCCAGTAATTGCTGTGATCTCTTGAGCTCTTTCCACTCACCTGTATTTCACAATCACTGTCCTTGACTTGGCACCATCTCAATTCCTTCCCTCCTTCTAATTCCCTTCTATCAAAATCTGATCTATGACTCTTCTGGCTTTATGATTAAATGATTTGGGCAGATTCCTTTCAAAGTGCCAGATAACTAGCCATGCGCCCTGCAGTCCTTGTGCTTCCTTGTTGGGCAGTGGAAACTAAAAGGCTAACCATGAGGCACCGGAAGTCCTAAAAAGGGTTTCCTATGGAACTGCAGAGACCTGCGCTTCCTCACTGAAATCAGAGTCCCTTGCTCTCACAACTTACTCCTCACATACTGTCTTTTCCAAAAATTCTGGTAATAGATCAAAGAAATCTGGAAACCACAAATGAGCATCTTACAATGCATTCAAATATAGTTTCTATGTCAAACAAATACTGGTACTATTTATGTAGTGCTGTTTTCCTGGGGAATTTCTCAAACATCAATGCTCAGTCCTCACCTGGAGTTGCTATTTAAAATGCAGATTCCTAGTTCATTTGATCTGTAAAAATCATCAAGTGAATTTAATGTTAAGTAATTCATGCAACATACTTTGAGAAATGCTGCCCAGAATACGGAGAGTCAGGGTTCACATCTTAAGGAAAGAAAGCAAAAACCCCAAAGATGAACATATACATGACAATCACAACATGTTATATAACCAATTTATGTATTATGCATTTATAAAAACAAATGCCTTTTGCTCGCACCTTAAACAAGTTTACTCTGTATCTTGAGCATTCATCCAATTTCCATTTAAACGAGGTAAATTAAAGCAATCCTTTGCTTAACTCAAGGAGTGCATTCTTGGAGCACTGGGAAAGGAAAGTGCCATGAGCAGAAGCCAGTTCCTGTGAGAAACGATATAAAGTCTGGGGATTCACACCTTTTTTATGAATTATAATCCACTGGTGGCTTTGCTCTTATTATCTTTATGAAATAGTTTGCTTTCACCGAGATTTTTAGAAAAAGAAAATCTCTGAGAGATCGATTCTCAAGACATCAGAAGAAAATACCATTAACCACTCAGACACTTCAGGCAAAAGGCAAAGTCCACTAAATGAGACACATTTTCCTGCGGAAGAACCTCATTAAAGTGTCTCATGTAGGTGCTTCAAGGAAGAAACTGCTAGGTGACAAAATGATTTCGATATTATGAAAGTTCATTGAAAAAGGATTCTGTCTGTAATGAGATGGGGGTGCATGACCCATGGAAGTACTAGAGCCAAAGAATTGGCCATGGCAAAAGCATTGAAAATAAAAGCAAAACTGTGATAATAACCTTAGAAACCAGTTATGTCTCTGGCAATTGAAAGAATGAGCAAACCATCAGGAAGAATGAGAAAAATATAGGACAAAGCGCATAAATGGTGGTGTTCTTTAAACCGTCTCTCTCTCTCTCTCTCTCTCTCTCTCTCTCTCACACACACACACACACACACACCTCATGGTAGACCACATTTTATATTTTCATATAGTTTTTTTTGCTTAGTTGCACAACTTCCTTTTAGGGGTTACTTCCATGCTTCACTAATCATTTCATTTATATATTTTTTATTTATTTGCTTTAAAATGCAACAGAAATCAATAAAAATTAAAAGTATTCAAATACCTTTCCTTTTCATATACACATAAAATCTTGATCTTTTGAAATCTGGCTTTTATTTTCAACTACCACTAATACCTCTGCTAAAGTTAATGTTCTTTTCTGGACAAGATTAATATTTTGATTAGGCTTTTTATAAAACACCCTTTTTAAAAAGTTAGTCACCTCCTTCCTTCTAAAAAATTGTTTTAAATCTTGATTTGGCCTCTTCCTCTTTGACTCACTTAGCTTTATTTTCTTAAATAGAATGTTTTCCTTTCTTTTTTTTCCTTTTTATTGAATTTATTGGGGTGACACTGGCCAACAAAATTATACAGGTTTCATTTTCACAATTCTACAACACATCATTGATACACAGTATTGTGTGTTTACCACCATGGAGTCTTTGTCCATCACCATATATCTTCCCTACACCTTCCTCCCTCTTCTTCTACTCCTACTCCTGGCAATCACCATACCCTTGTCTGTGTCCATGAATATTTTCCCTTTTACATATCTTTTTGCTCAATCCCTTTACCCCCCCATCCCAACAGTGGTCAACCTGCTCTTTATCTCTGAGTCTGTCTCTATTTTGCTTCTTAGATAATTTTGTGCATTATATTTCACATGTAAGTGAAACCATATAGTACTTGTGTTTTTCTGACAGGGTTATTTCACTTAGCATAATGCTCTGTGGGTCCATCCATGCTGTCCCAAAAGGTAAAATTTCCTTCTTTTTACATTGTGTAAATGCACCACAGCTTTTTATCCACTCATCTATTGATGGGCATTTAGGCTGCTTCTTGGCTATCCTCCATAATAAATAGCTAATATGCTAATTAGACCAAACAGCAGAGCAACCGTCTGGACAACATTCCAGTCAAACTTCTGGAAGCCAGGGCTGCGAGGGCCAGTCGAGGCAGCAAGGGCCGAGCCCCTTGCACGAATTTCATGCATCGGACCTCTAGTTGTAAACACTGCAAGGAACATAGGGGTGCATATATTCTTTCAAACAGTATTTCGGGTTTCTTCTGATAAATTTCCAGAAGTGGAACCACTGGGACATAAGGCAGTTCCATGTTTAATTTTTTTTAGATAAATTCATACTGCTTTCTACAGTGGCTGCACCAATCACCATTTCCAGCAACAATGCATAAGGATTCCATTTTCTCCATATCCTTGCCCATACTTGTTGTTTGTTGATTTACTGATAATAGCCATTCTGACAGGTGTGATGTGATATCTCTAATCATTTTAATTTGCCTTTCTTGGATGATTAGGAAGATTGAGCATCTTTTCATATATCAATTGGCCATCTGCATGTTCTCTTTGGAAAAGTATCTATTCAGGACCTTTGGCCATTTTTTAATTTGATTGTTTGTTTTTGGGTGTTGAGTTTTATAAGTGTTTATTAAGTTGGATATTAACCCTTATCAGATGTATCACTTAATAATATGTTCCCCCATTCAGTGGGTTGTATTTTTATTTTGTTGATGGTTTCCCTTTGTTTGTTTTTCTTTCCTTTTCTTTCCTTCTCTTCCCCTTCCTCTTTTCCTCCATCTTCCTTTCTTCCTTCCTTCATTTTATTTTCTTTCTTGCCCTTTCTTTCTTTCTTCCTTCCTTCCTTCCTTCCTTCCTTCATTCCTTCATTCCTTCTTTCCTTCCTTCCTTTTTTTATCTTATCCTTCTCCTTATATATATATTTTTTCTGTAAGGTTCCTGAGGAGATTTATATTCATCCTGTTCTGTACCCATGAAGAGTTCAGTTCATTCACAAGACTCCCAAATATTCATTTCTTACTTTGACACCATATTCTCTATAGGCCTATCATCTTCAGTTTATTTTTAAAAAATATCTCAATTTTCATATCCAACATCTAAAATGGGTCAAATACAACTTTATAATTTGTTCATGCAATAATTATAACATGGCATTTTCACCCATTATGATATTGGAATCACCATTCCCCAGATTTTTAACACCTAAAGTCTTAGTCGTCTTTAAATTTGTTCTATTTCTTCCATGGTTTATGCATTAACAAGTCTGTTGATTATTTTTGTTTTTTAGCATTATTGATATCTACCATACTTTTCTGTTGCTGTATTTAAGACTAAATCTATAATTCTCATAAACTTACATCTAAGCCATTATATGGCATTTTTTCCTGATTCCTTTGCCTACAAAAGTGAAGAGTCCAGAAATTAAGTCTTATGAGAACACATGAGAGCATGGAGACTGTCAAAAGAAGAGATAATTAAGGAAAATAATATTACTTCTCATCTCCCTTCCAACTCTGGCATTCCATGATATCTACTTTTATTTTTCATGTTCATGCTTGCACTATATTTACATTTTTCTATACTCTTATTTAATTTTCCCAACTCACCAGGAAACAAAAGAGAAAGACCACAGTATTGTGGGGTACTATCAAATGATAGGTTTTCTAAACATCACCAAATTTAGCTGTTGATAAGACCAAGCAGGGAGAGCAGTACCTTGACAAAGTCTCAGTAGTGTGTTGGAGGGAAAGAGCAAACTTGAGATAATGAATAAGATTTTGAAGTCTGATGTAAGATGGATCTTCCAATGCTGGGACTGGGCTTATCAATAATAATAAAAGCATAATATGCTAATTAGACCAGACAGCTGAACAACCTTCCCGATGTCATTCCAGACGAAGCCGTGGCGGCGGAGGCCGAGGCAGAGGTTGTTAGGGGAGATCAGGCAGGCAGGCGAGTGGTTAGGGGTGATCAAGCAGTCAGGCAGGCGAGCAGTTAGGGGAGGTCAGGCAGGCAGCAGAGTGGTTAGGAGGGATCAGGCTGGCAGGCGAGTGGTTAGGGGCCATCAGGCAGGAAGGCAGGTGAACAGCTAGGAACCAGTGGTCCTGGATTGTGAGAGGGATGTCCAACTGCCAGTTTAGGCCTGATCCCATAGGGATCCCTGTGAATCGAGCTTAAACAGGCAGTCGACATTCCCCGAGGGGTCCTGGATTGTGAGAGGGTGCATGCCGGACTGAGGGAACCCCTGTCCCCCATGTTTGATTTTCATGCACTGGGCCTCTAGTATTGAATAAGGTGATAAAGTTTAGGTTTGATAGGTGTAGCAAGATGACAGTTTTGAGTCAAGGTGTCCCCAGAGTTAGGGTATAAACTCTCATTTGATGCTTTTTATTAAATAATTGATGGGTCTTTCAAGAAGGTCCTTGGGAGAACTGTAAGTCATTTGCAGTTTTTATCATCCCAGGCACGGATTTTCTGAAATAGTACAGTTATATTTTATGTTGAATTATTTTCATAAAGACTCTTCGTTTCTTCATGTAGAAGATTTTAAAACACATATAAGGTTTTAAAACATATTACAACTGCAAAAGTAAAATTTGTGAGGCATAAAAAATTTCACTTCCTGGAAAAAGGTGCTTCTGTTTTTCTGCTAACCCCAAGAAATGTGTTTTCAGCAGTTTCTTCATATAAGAGAAGTGCATATTTAAATCAAAAAACACCAGCTCAAGTACCTAGATGGGTCAGGGCCAAAACATTAACTTGTCAAGATGTGGGTTCCACATAATGGTTGGTAATGACTGTGGAAACCAAGGAGATAGAATACTTTCTCCAGTTAAATGTATTTGTATCTAAATTAAAACATTTTAAACTTTGTTCTGGTCAAATAGAATCTACTTGTGGCCAGCTTCTACCTGTAGGCCAACATTTTGCAACCTTTTTTTCAGTTGGAATGATGGTGAAGATCCTACAGATGTTTGGTGCTGAGTATAACGCCAAATGATTTATGAAGGAAATGCTTGAAAGAGTTCTACCTAGTCACATAGCAACAAATATGTGCAGCCCCAAAGTATAGACAGAGCCCTGTGACTACCACCACCCACAGTTAATAAAATGGGTTAAGTTTCTCAGAGCTCTATATAGTGACATGGAGAACCATAATGCCAACCCAAGAGTTCAGAACAAAATGAGAGGATCAATAGCCACAATTACACTTGAAAAAAAAAATCACTTGTTTTTTTTCTTTTAATTAAGGAGGCCATTTCTTCTTGAGCAAAACAAACAGAATTTCACAATTACTTTTATTTTCACATATTTTTGTTTGTCTTTCAACACTGATAAGTTTTCAAAAACATTTGAAAGATGGTGCCTTTTCACATAATCATCATCCTTCACTATAGATTTGAAAGGAGAAACGTATTTGGGGAAAAAAAAAATGTTGGCAAGTCTCATCAATAAGCTGATGAAGTCAGTCACTGCTCTCCAGCATGACTCCTGGCATGACTGCTTAAATGATCATTAGGTTCTTGGTGTCAGTGATCTTGCTCTTCTGGTATATGCAGCTTTAGGAATCATATGTGACATTATGATTGTATTCTGTAGCAGGAAAGGCTGCAAGGATCTGCTCTGAACTCGGTCTCATTGGCATCAGCAAGAAAACCTCTAAAAGACTGCAAAGGACAGGCTGCCAGCCAAAACCTCAAGCAGAATTAAAATATAGTATAAAAATATAGTAAACCCAATTAAACAGAGATTGTTAGTGGAGGTAATTTGTTAATCATGTGAGTGCCCTGCTCCCAGGTTACTGTTCATTTAGGATACGGGCTGATCTAGAAAATCTTACAGGCCATACATAGCTCTGTTACGAGTGTTAATCATTGGGCCCCGTATGGTTAAATGTGTCTAATATCCCATTTAAGATGACCCATTTCAGGACAACTGGGAAAATACATCCTGCAGGTTCATCTGCCAACTGCACAATCTGCACCTTTTGGATACTCTGGCCTTAGCATTTTCTACTAGCCTCCTTGAAATGTGGGAAAGGCAAATATGCACATCTTCAGCAAAAATAATTTTAGCCATGTAACTGATTCATCATGATCCATTTCCAATAGGAAAGCTAACTCTACTTTTGAAGTTTAGTCATGCAACACAGGCTCTCAATAGGCCAGCCTCAGAGTATAGGGAGTAGTGGAAAGGTGGGCAAAAAGGTTGGTAGCTGTCATTCTAAGCCAAGGAAAATCTATTAGAGATGCATGCATTCGCTAATCTGTCTGCACTCAGAAGGCTGCAGAATGTCTCCTGAATAATGTACAAAGGAAGTAGAAAGCATTGCTGCTTCATGGTGCCCCTCCCTCCCCCCGCCCCCTTAAACTGACCTGTCATCTGAGGTCACTTCACCTTCCTCAGGCTTCTCCTTACAGTGCTGGCCCTGGTACCCATTAAATGAAGTCAAATCAGTCTTCCCTATGTATTAGAGTGCACTCTGTTGAAAGCATTCCTCATTTACCTGCTTTTTGGTGATATAAGGTATCCATATTTCTCAAATACTTTAGAGCCAAGTGGGAGCATTCCATCACTGAAAATAAGTTTTAATGAATGTGAAGTGAACCATAGAGAACAGTACCAAAGTGGTGTTCTTAGCCTTATGAAGAGGCCAGAACAAAAACACATACATAATTGACAGGAAACTGAAGGAGATAAATAATACAACTTTCTATTATTTCTATTTATACATTTAGATTCTGCTAGGAATTTCATTTGGACAATAGGTCTGGAATTCATCTATTTTAGATCTGAACTAGAATGACATAATATAAGTTTTGGAAAAAAATTGAGAGCATCTAATTAACTCATCAATTCATAGATTACACAATACTTTAATGTGATAATCAGATACTATACTTCAAGAGAAGGACCAACTAACTCCCTCACAGAATTTACTTGGTCATTTAACTCTACCATTCTGTCCAAAACACCTCTGTACTGAAGGCCAAAAATCTTTGTCTTCTCAATGTTAAGCCTACTGTTGAGTCTACTGTAGTCGCTTTTCTGAAAATGTCATGAAGGAAAAAGCTAGGGAGGAAAAGTCCCAAATCCTAACTGTAACAAGAACCTTGAGGTTATAAATATGAAAGCAAATTATCAGTTAAATGCACAGTATGACCAAAAACATCACATTCCTATTAAAACAGAAAATGCATAGAAAAATAAGCACTGAATTCAGATTTCTCAACGTATAATTTAGGAGTTACCTGTATCAGATTCACCTAAGTGTCCCAATTTAGGCTTATTGAAGCAGAACATCTATTACTGGGGGGTCAGGGATGTACATGTCCAATGCTTTCATAGATGATTCATATTGACTCATATTCACACTAAAGTTTGAAAAACACTTTATTTTGCAGTTAAGGCTCTAGTAAGTGTCCTCAAATAATTTCTAGCGAGAAATTTCTTTTACCTTAAATAAACAACTAGATGTGTGAGTAGAAATGATAACAGTAAATGCCTGTGTAGAGGGGACATTTCAACCATTCAGAGTTGGAATTCATATGCAGGAGGGGACAGAGAAACAGTGACCACCACTTCTGGCTCCAGGGTTGTCTCTACCTGGGCAGGATACTCCAGGGAGCCACAGGAAGTTGGGCATAGCAGCAGTTCTCATCCATAATAGTTGCCATTGTCCCTGATATTTTACACAAAGATGTTTCCTTGATGTTATGAATTACAACTTACTCCCCATCCCTGGAGGGAGCCATTTTTCTCTTTGTTCAATAAAAAATAACCAACTCTTTTTTTTTTTTCTGTTGGCTGGACTTTGCATTGCAGATTTCAAATTATCCCATAGTCTCTAACTATGTTAAAGGATTAAAGTTAAAACATCTATCTATAAAGGGAACCCTGTTTAAGTATAGACATATATATAGCATTAAAAAAAACAATTTACAGTATTTATTTATTTAGTTTTATTTACCTTACTAACATTTTATTTGAGGGCTTCATTGAGGTATAATTGACAAGTGATAAACTATCTATATATATAAAAGCCTAAGTGAACAAACAACTGAACTACTGAACGATTGGTCGACCGGTTGCTCTGGTGCACACTGACTATCAGGGGACAGATGCTCAAGGCACAGGATCAGGCTGCCTCCTGTCTGGATTGGGCCTGTGGGGATCGGACCGAAACCAGCTATCTGACATCCCCCAAGGGACCCCACTGGTGCATGAAACCATGCACCAGGCCTCTAGTACACATATAAGTGTACAATTTGATAAATTCTAACATCAGTATACAACCATTAAACCATCACCACAATTAAGATAGTAAACATATCCAGCAACTTGTAAAATTTTCATTTGTCCTTTTGTAATATTCTCCTTCTCTTCACTCATTCAAGCTTCCTTCCCCTCAAACACATTCAATTACCCATAAGTTTTCTGTCATTGTGGATTAGCTTGTTTTATCTAAAGTTTTATTTAAATGAAATCATACAGTATGCACCCTTTTCCATCTGGCTTCTTTCATTCAACATAGTTGTTTTGATGTTTATCCATTATATATTAACTAGAGGCCCAGTGCATAAAATTTGTGCATTGGCAGGAGGGGTCCCTCAGCCCATCCTGCACCCTCTCCAATCTGGGACCCCTCAGGAGATGTACGACTGCCAGTTTAGGCCCGATCCCATAGCCCACCCTAAACCTGCAGTTGGACATCCCTCTCACAATCCAGGACTGCTGGCTTCCAACCACTCGCCTGCCTGCCTGATTGCCCCTAACCGCTTCTGCCTGCCAGCCTGATCACTCCCTAACCACTCCCTTGTCAGCCTGATTGATGCCTAACTACTCCCCTGCCTGCTAGATTGCCCCTAACTGCCCTCCCCTGCAGGCCTGGTTGCCCCTAACTGCCCGCCCCTGCCAGCCATCATGTGGCTGTGGGCGCCGCCATCTTTGAGGATGTGGCAGTCAATTAGCATATTCCCTCCTTATTGGCTGTGGGCACCACCATCTTTGTGATGATGTGAGGGTCAATTAGCATATTCCCTCTTTATTAGATAGGACTAGAGGCCTAGTGCACAAAAATTTGTGCACTCGGGGTAGGGGGAGGGGGGGTCCCTCAGCCCGGCCTGTACCTCTCCCAGTCTGGGACCTCTCGGGAGATAACGACCTGCTGGCTAAGGCCTGCTCCCGGGTGGTAGAGGGCAGGCCCAATCCCTAGGTGCAGCCCCTGGTCGGGCTCAGAGCAGGGCCAATTGGGGAGTTGGGGCACAGCCCCCTGTCACACTCAAGGCAGGGTCGATGGGGAGGTTGCGGCGCCACCCCCTATCACCCATAGAGCAGGGCCAATCAGGGGGTTGGGCCGCTGCCCCCTGTCACGCACAGAGCAGAGACCATCAGGGGGTTGAGGAGCTCCCCACTGTCACTCACAAAGTAGGGCCGATAGGGGAGTTGGGGCACTGCCTCCTGTCACACACAGAGAAGGGCAGATCAGGAGGTTGGGGTGCTGCACCCTCCCACACTTAAGGCAGGGCCAATGGGGAGGTTATGGCTCTCCCCCGTCACACACAGAGCAAGGCCCGTGAAGGGGGGTTGGGGCACCACCCTCTATCACCCACAGAGCAGGGCTGATCAGGGGGTTGGGGCGCCGCCACTGTCACACTCAGGGCAGGGCCGATGGGGAGGTTATGGCTCTACCCCGTCACACACACAGCAGGGCCCGTGGGGGGGCGGGTTTGGGGCGCCGTCCTCTATCACCCACAGAGCAGGGCCGATCAGGGGGTTAGGGCGCTGCACCCTGTCACACACAGAGCTGCAGAGTGATCAGGGGGTTGGGGAGCTCCCCCCTATCAGGCACAGAGCAGGGCTGATTAGGGATTGGGGTGCCTTCCCCTGTCAGGAACAGAGCAGGGCGGATAGGGAGGTTGTGGCCCCGCCCCCTGTCATACACAGAGCCGCAGGGCGATCGGGGGTTTGGGCGCTGCCCCCTGTCACACTGATCCCAGTGCCGGGAGGCATATTACCCTTTTACTATATAGAATAGAGGCCTGGTGCACGGGTGGGGGCCGGCTGGTTTGCCCTGAAGGGTGTCCTGGATCAGGGTGGAGGTCTCCACTGGGGTGCCTGGCCAATCTGAGTGAGGGGCTGAGGGCTGTTTTCCGGCTGGCGGGTCCTGAAGCTCCCAAATGCTCCTTTTTTTATTTTTATTTTTTATTTTTATTCTGAGCCAGGTTTAGCTCTGAGGCCTCGCTGCTGAAAACATTGATACAATGTTGCGGTCTGGCTGGCTGAAGCCTGGCTGAGTGAAAGCCCGTTTCTGGGATTTTGTTTAGCTTCTATATTTGCAACATAGCTGCTTAGAGTTGCAGCTGAGAGGCCGGCAAGTGCGGGGAACATTGGAGTCCGCCATCACTGGAGCAAGCAAGTCTCCCTGTTCGCTTCAGTGCATGGCTGCCGACCGCCATCTTGGCTGACAGTTAATTTGCATAAGGATATGCTGATTAGCCAATGGGAAGGGTAGCGGCTATACGCTAATTACCATGTTTCTCTTTTATTAGTGTAGATGGTTCATTTCTTGTTGTCATGGTGTGGATGTACCACAGTCTACTTAATACATTCATTTCTTGATACATTTGGGTTGTTTTCAGTTTGGGGTTATAACAAATAAGCTTCTATGGACATCTGTGTACAAGTATTTAAATGGGTATATTATTTCTTTTCTCTTGGTTAAATTGCCTGCATCAAATGACAGAGGTGTATTTAATATAAAAAGCTGCCAAATTGTTTTTCCAAAGTGATTGTACCACTTTACATTCTAACAGGTGTATGTGAGTTTTAGTTCTTCCATATCCTCACCATTTAATGGACTGCTTTTTAATTTTAGCAATTTTTATAATTGTCTAATGGTATTACATAATGGTTTTCATCACATTTCCTTGATTATTGATGATTTTGAGCATCTTTTTGCTTCTTCCCCACTTATATACTAGTAGCTTCTTTGGTGAGGTATCTGTTCAAATATTTTGTCCATTTATTTTGGGATATCTTCTTTACCTATTGAGTTAGAGAGTTTGTTATGCATTCTGGAAAAAAAATCCTTTATCATATATGTGCCTTGCAAATATTTTCTCCCTCATTGTGCAGCTGTCTCTTCATTGTCCTAAGAGTATTTTTTTTTGAAAAGCAAAGATTTAGTTTTAATGATGTCTTATCAATGTTTTCTCTTTGGGGTCATGCTTTTGGTGTCACATCTAAGAAATTGTTGCCTAACCAAATGTCACACATACTTCCTCCTATGTTTTCCTCTATATGTTTTATATTTTTAGGTTTTGCATTTATGTCTGCAATCCTTTTTGAGGGTGCTTGCTTGTCTGTTTGGTGTGCTATATGAAGTATAAATCAAAGGACAAATGACTGCTTTGGAGCAATGCCTAACTTTCTTTAGGCAGGATTCGTGGCATTGTTATGCATCAGGGATATTAATAAAGATACAAAGTCTATATGTAGTGACAGAGGCTGAATCTAAACTACAATCATGAAGTTTATGAGGACAGGAACACAGGCTCTTTCAAGTTATAGTCATGTATCTTTTCTTATTTCTACCAAAAGACAGATTTTTATTTTTTTATATTTTTTTAAAATATATTTTATTGATTTTTTACAGAGAGGAAGGGAGAAGGATAGAGAGTTAGAAACATCGATGAGAGAGAAACATCGATCAGCTGCCTCCTGCACACTCCCCCCTGGGGATGTGCCGGCAACCAAGGTACATGCCCTTGACCAGAATAGAACCTGGGACCCTAGAGTCCGCAGGCTGACGCTCTATCCACTGAGCCAAACCGGTTAGGGCAAGACAGATTTTTACATTCCTCTTGCCTTGATCCTGATGGAGGTATTTGTAGAAAGCTGAGAACCAGAACTGCACCTTGATACTCATAATTAATATAAACTCTCCATCTCCTACACTGTTGAAACAGAAGTGTCTTTCACATCTTGTCTTTCATCCTCCCAGTCTGCTAACCTACACACTGAAATATCATGGGAAAATGGGGTTCTCAGGACTGGGGGCATCAGTGTATGTTCCTATACTCTGATGTGAATCAAAGGGAGGATGGAAAACACTCCTGCCACAATTATGAAAACACAAACCTAGCAATTTATACATTATTTATGAATTATTTTAAAATATTTAACTGTGTACAGGTATTCAGCTGTGGCCAAAATAACATTTTCATTAAAGAGATTAAATGTTAATGGGAAAATGTTCAGACCCACATTGTTAAATGAAAAATTCAGGTACAAAGCAATATGTTGAGTGATGAGGTCACTTTGTAAAAAAAAAAAAAAATCTATGCATATTAAAGGACTGGAATTGTATACAAAAAATGATTAAAAATATATCTCCTAGTGGTAACAAAGTGATTTTTAAAATTTAATTTAGTGTGTGTGTTTTCTTTTTATTTAAAAATATTTTATAACAAATATTTTGCTTCATAAAATTATTTTATATGAAGTAACTAAATGGCCTTAAAAGTCATAATGGCTCTAAGTGGTTTGGCTCAGTGGATAGAGCATCGGCTTGCAGACTGAAGGGTCCCAGATTTGATTCCGGTCAAGGGCACATGCCCAAGTTGTGGGCTTGATCCCCAGTTGGGGATGTGCAGGACGCAGCCAATCAATGATTCTCTCTCATCATTGATGTTTCTATCTCTCTCTCCCTCTCCCTTCCTCTCTGAAATCAATAAAAATATATATTTTTTTAAAAAGTCATAATGGAAAAACATTGGCAATTATATAAGGAGAAGTTTGCGAAAACCTGCTAAGCAGAAAATTTTCTTTAGTAAAATGTTCACTACCTATGTCAGCAAGTGATCTCTACTGTGGGCTACTAATGGTGATGTGAAAAACAGAATGCTTAAAAGATATCCTTTAAAACATAAAATTCTACAATATTCCACCTTTATCACTTGTCATTTGGATTGCTCAGCTCACTTAAGTCCTTCTTAGAATTCCACAAGGGTTGTTGCTGGAGGAGAAGCTCCCGCATCATTATTTAATACCCCTCTGTGTCTTCCCACGTTTGAGCCTGTAAAACAATTCTGTTCTCAGACACTGAAGATGAGCTCCCGCGGTTGAACAAAGGGATTCACTTGTCTCACCAGAAATTCAGAGTTGTTATGAAAAAGAAATACCACTTCCCTCGGTAATAGATTAGCCATGAGTCACAGCATCACACTGGCTCCATCATAATCTAACACTTCATGCCTCAGACAACAACTTGATTTGTCAAGGGAATACCCCTGTGAGGGCTGCCAATAGTATCGACGCCCACTGAAGAGGACATAATTAAGCCCTCGGTGAGCTAATTTCATTTTCTTTTTTAACAATGTAGGGTGAAATAGAGAGAAGATGCTAAGAAACCTTGCTCTGCCCAAATCCGGAGCAAGACTTTCACTTCTCTTTGACCTGATGAAGGATATTTAGAGATATCTAAGCAGCCTTTCCTCACATACCTCACTCTCACAGCATAGCTTTCTGTTGCTACCAACTAAGCACCATCAGGTAGAGCAGATTCTTTCAAATTAATGGCAGAGAAGCTCAGTGCTTTGTGTTTGTTCTCTGCTTTTATTATGGCTTGAGGACAGAGAAATTGATTCTTATCCACTCTCCCACTCACTGTGAGCAGTTTGGAGTAAAGGTATTTGTCCACTAGAGTAATTTCTTATAAGCTTGTTATTTGCTTGGGAATACATCCATTATCCAAAAATTGGAAAACTAGGAAGCTGAATAAGGCTACATTTTTAGGTAAAATAAATATTCTATATAATAAAGAGCTAATATGCAAATAGTCATCACACCCTCACACCATAACGGCTCAGACACTCAACAATGGGGAGAGAGGAATGGGGACCAGCCAGGCACAAATGAGCTTGTGAGAGATGAATGGGGACCATCCAGGCTGTGGCCCGGGAGAGGGACAGCTGCTTGCCCCACGGTCCCGGGCGCCAGTGCCTGTGGCTGCAGCCCAGGCGAAGCTGCCCACCCATGGTCCCCTGTGGCTGAAACCAGACCACGCAAAGTCGGCACAGGTCCTGGTTGCCTGCGGCCAGCTAAAGTGAGGGAAGCCCAGGTGCCCATGACTAGCCTGAGGAGGGAATCCTGGGTCCCGGGTACAGGGCGAGGCAGGGGCAGTTAGGGGCAATCAGGTTGGTAGGGGAGCAGTTAGGAGTGATCAGGCCAATAGAAGAGCAGTTAGGGGCAATCAGGCAGGCAGGCAGAGTGGTTAGGGGTGATCAGGCAGGCAGAGGTGGTTAGGGGAGACCAGGCAGGCTGGCAGAGGGGTTAGGGGTGATCAGGCAGGCAGGCAGGTGAGTGGTTAGGAGCCAGCAGTCCCAGATTGTGAGAGGCAGTTGGATATCCCCTGAAGGGTCTGGATTGGAGAGGGTGCAGGCTGGGCTGAGAGCACCTCCCTCCCACCCCCCAGGCTGTGCACAAATTTCATGCACCAGGCCTCTTTCTCTCTCTCTCTCTCTCTATCTATCTAGATAGATAGAGAGAGAGAGAGAGAGAGAGAGAAATAGAAGATTAATAGTAATCTTAATCATTCCCATATTTGGGCTAACTTCTGAAGTTGTATAAGGCAAATTTTCTACTATAACAAAGAAATAATCTCTATTTCCAAAATTATCTTCACCTTTGACATTTATCTACCTCCCAAATCTAAGTCTAATTGCTTTCAAAACACAGGGAAAGAGTTCATTATGTATGTGTTACATGTATTGATCAAAAACATTAGTTGGAGGATGAAGGGGTCAACAAAGATTCTCTTGACTTCTATCTGAACTGATATCCAGTAAGATAAGCACATTGATTTAGTGACTTTTACCTCTCTAACCCTTGGCCCCATGCCTGGAGGGATGCATGGGTGACACCTCATGTCAGAGCCTGTGTCCAGTGCAGGGTGGAAGTAGTCCCTGCACAGAAGCCCTGGCAGTGTGGTGGGCAAATCCAAATTGGTTAGTAGGGAGGAGGAGGAAGAGGGTTATTGAAACATGTTTTGAATTTGTCATCTATTGTCAGAGCCTATCCAGGTGGTAATTTTGCCCCTGGAGTACATCTTCAGGTTTCAGAGGTCCCAACAATATCATAAGTACAGTTAGGGCTGGGAAACAAAGCCAACCAAGGCTGAATTTGTTCATGAGAAAAGGCACAGAGTGAATGGAATATACAGATCCTCACTTTCCTTCCTGACTATTTTATTCTCCCTTTCCCTGTCTTCCCATTTCCCCTGATTTCCAGAACCTTTAAGCTATGAGGAAGTATTATCTCATGAACCACCTATTTTTATGTACAAGTGTTTAATGTTTTATCATAAGATCATTGGAATTTTCAAAAGGAGCAAATGAAGAAAATACAAAAAAAGAAAAAAAAAGAAAAGGAATTCAGATGTGGGTTGGGGGAACTTGGGGAGATAGAGGATTTCTCTATTTCCCTGATGTATGAGGTCTGCTGTCATGTCCTAGTTCATTCCTGTGGTGTTTTATTCTAAAAGCTAATATATACACAAGAATTTGGAGGCCACGCATTGAATGCAGAGAGAAAAGTTGAGTTAGGAGATTTCTCTGTCATCAGTCAAAAGTGTCTGAATAAATTGGGAATTCTCTAAAGATTCCTTGCAAGTAGCAGAATACTAGATTAAAAGTGGTTTAAGCAAACACTGACTTGTTTCTCTCACATAACAAGGAGTTCAGAGACAGTCAGTAGCATTATTTAAGCAGCTCAAAAGACCTTTTACTGTCATCTTTTTGTGTCTAACTTTACCTTTTTTGTCACAGTCCAATCCCTAAGGCTCATAAATTAGCTCTAATAATTTCCCAGCTGTTTATATTTGTCTATCTCTCCCAGTATCAGCAAGAAACTAATCAATATGCTAATTTCCTCCCAGAGAGAGGAACAAAGTGGACAGGAAGGAGAGGCAGTGACTAACCATGATTAACTGACTAAAAGGAACATGGACTGATTTTCATGGCAGCCAGGGCTCCTTGGCCAGTGTTTCTTGTCAGGAATGAGTTGATGACATCCACAGCCACTCTCTTAGGTAAATCATACTAAGCAGAGCTCTTTTATTACCCATTGGGTCCCTTTGGCCACTCTTATATAGCAGAATACAGATTAGCATATATGTTGGTTTACCCTCTGGATTTTCCTTGATTTTTCCTTGCAAGAACCCAAGTTTTATAAAACACTGAACCGAACAAACTTTTTCCAAGTGTGAAATCCTGACCCTTCAAAACGAAATAGAATTTCCTGCCAAGGAAATATATTTGACGAACTCCTTGAAAGGCCCTCTTTTTTTTATCTGGGCAATTTCTCCTATTGGCTCTGGACTTCCACTGACTCCATTTTTTCTTTCTCACGCTTGTCCCACTTGGCATTAGGTGAGCCCGGCCATGTAACCACCATCAGTTTAAGAAATATAACATAACCAGATTTCTAGATGTCTTCATTTTGCTTCACCCTACTTACCAACTGTACTGTCCCCATGAAAACTATTACCATTGATTATTTTTGCTTGTTTTTGCATTTTATATAAATGGAACTAAAAAGTACAGAAAATACTAAAATGTAATTATCTTCCCCACAATCTCCCTTTTTCTCTGTTTCCAATGTTGGCTTCCCAAATTAGAATGCTCCAGATCATCTTCTCCCCCCCTCCCCCTCCACTCATTCCCTTATTTCATCAACTATCTAGCTCTGATATGTTACCTAAACATTGTTCAAATTTCTCCTGACTTTTTACTACTATTAACACGGATTTAGGAGGTTATTATAAACATGTTTGGAAGTCAATAGTGATACCCAAACTAACTGTCTCCCTGACCTCATTATTATTCTCAGCTTTAATATTTGCTCCCTACTCGTTCCACATGATTTTTCTAAAATACAAACCTAACCAGTCTCCTGTCTGATTGATAGAAAACCATATCTTTCCTTTGTCTTCAGAAAAAAAACACACACAAAAAACAGACCAATCATTTTTACTTGTTCACAAACCCTGTGATCTGTCTCCAGCATATTTTCCCATATTCAACCTGCCTGCATTGTACTCCAGCCATATGATAATATATGCAGTCTCCAAAACATATTCTTTCACACATCTCTAAGTATTTGTACATGCTCTGATGTCTTCCCAGGATGTTTTCTACCTCTTTACTTGCCTAGTGAAGAGCATATTCAACCATCAAAACTCAATTAAAATATACTCACTGTCCCTCATCTCACTCTCAAAGACAGTTAGTTAATAGCTGCACGACACTCATTCCCGCATAATCTATAGATACATCTATCTAGCATCTATGTACTTTTAACATAGTGTACAATTATTTTTAGTCATGTCTCTGTGTTCTATAGATTGAGTTATTTGCTTAGTTTCTCCCTATATTTTCCATGTCTGGAAAAGTATACAAAAATGTTCTATTTGAATGAATTAATGTAATAAAGAATAAATGTGACAAATATAAGTGCAATAATATCCTCTAGAAGTATCAAGGAAGGAAGGAGTATGTCCTTGCACAAAATAGGGTATTTAAGCTCTGTCTTAAAGAATGTGTACACATTAGATAGGCTGAGAATGAGGCAGCAATACTCACTTTTTGGGGAAAGGTGCCCCTTGTTGATTCCAAGAATCACTTAGAAAAGGCTCTTTTTCAGAGTCTTTCAGACAATAAGCCACTTTTTCAAGTCTAACTGAGATCCTCAAACAGCATCTCAGCTGCCCAGCTCAGGTGCAGGCCTGGGCTCCCGGATATATTTTGACAAGCTGGAACTCGTAAAACAATCACCGGCCTGGAATGTGAACAGTCCTAGGTTCAAATCTCTGCTGCTTCCAGGGTTCGTTCTTTGGCCCCCTATAGGTCTCCTTTTTATCATCTCTATGATGGGAATAACCTGTCCTTTTCAGGTGTGTTAATGTGAGCATCAAATGGACTCACGTTTAGAAAGTGTCTGACACAATACTTGGCAAGAGTCAGTGCCCTGGAACAGTCAGGGCACTGTTCCCCCAGTGCATGCCTGTGCCGTTTCCCTTTTTATACCTTGACTGTAAACTACACATTGTACATTGTCGTAGGATGAGGAGATGGCAGGGGGAGGTAAAATACTGCGTGCATGAACTATGCAGCAGGATATGTTACACCAGCCAGGACTGAGCATGCACAGTAAATCTTGCCATGTGCTGTGTTCTGCTGACCCCTGAGGTTCCTTGGAGGCCCGGCGTGGCCTGGATTGCTGATATCGGCATGATACGAATTGTGCAGCTTAGTACGAAACAGCTAGCTCACTTCGCCTGATTTTGCACAGATTCAGAGCACCACACTCGTTCCATCTGATTTGTGCTTGGAAAAGGAGCAAATGCCTGAAAACAAAACCCACCAGCTAAATCAGCTCGTTCCAAAGCTCCAGTCAAGGTGGTACATAAACGCCCTGTACCTGCCTAGGCGGTTTCTACTGCTTTGTCTTTCAACAACACCGTCTAAGCATCTAGTAGGGACGCATCTATCTCTGACACTGTGAGGACAGAGAGACCCATAAAAGCGAGGAAATGACCATGATTCAGCTGCTCGCCACATCTGCTGCTTGAAAAAAAAATAAATGAGCTGAGCTACTACATTTTCTTCTCTGTATGATACTACATACAATCATGTGTTTGACAAATGCTCTTTTGGCATCTAGGACGTGATCACAAAGCTTAGTGTTGATCACCAAGCCATTTGAGAAAACCCTTGTTCACAGAACCGGTAAAATGTTCAGAGAGAGAGATCAAAGCACATAGAAAGCATAATTATTTATCAAAATATATATTAAACAGATGCCATGAAAAAGAGTCAGAATATCTAGAAAATAAGAAATGATTTGTTGACACAGATTTGCTATAGATGTGGGATCTATAGGAATCCTCGCCGGATGATATGGGTCACGAGTGATGGCAAATAAGGACATTGGGAGCAGATGCAGGGGTCAAGGCAAGAGTGACATATTAAAGAAATAAGACAGCAACAGCCTATATCGATTTCCTCCTGCACATAGCAAATTATCGAAGACTTGAGGAGGGGTTAGCTGGGTCCACTGCTCAGTGATCACAAGGATGTAATCAGGGTGTCAGCTGGCTGATCTCCCCCCCCACCCCCCCCCCCCGGAGGCTCAGTGTCCTCTTCTAACTCACGTCAGAGTTCTTTACCTAGAAGCATAAAGTCCTGGGCACTGCATCTTCCAGCCAGCATGAGAGTCTTTCCAACACTTCCCCTTCTTCACAGAGCTCCCCTCATTAGGGGGTCAGGCCCGACCATGATCATCTCCCTTTTGATGAACTCAGTCAACTAGTCAACTAATGAGTAATCTAATCCCAGGGGTGATAATACTTCAGATTTTCTGACCCCAACCCCATTCAGGTGGAGGGGACTTTCCAGGTCATGGACACCACAGGGCAGGAATCCTAGAGGTCATGTCGGCGTTTAAGGTCAGACAATAAAGGAGCCCCTTCATTATCCTACATATATCCGCTTGCCCTGTATGGAAGAGACTTGCATAGTTTGAAGTGAGATTCTAAAACTGGACCACTTAGTTCAAACCCTGACTCCACCCCTTCATAGCTGCATAACCGCAGGCAAGCCACTTAACCTCTCTGTTGGCAACAATGAAGAGTTTACTCAAGAGATTTTTTTATCCTCTGCAGATAATACTAAGTAAATGATGATTTGAAAGTAGTACAGATGACCATTTAGTACATGTAATTGTGGAGAAAATTTTAGTTTGTGGTTTCTTTTCCTTGGGAATTAAGTAAAGGAAACCAAGTGTCAGCTTGTCTATAATAGCAAATATTGTGATTAGACTAAAAAAGTAATGACCCTATCTTGTTCTGTGTTAAAGACCACAAAATATTTCAGTGCTTTAAGGCACTAATAGACCCTGACTTGTTAAATTAAATTAAGCACTTCAGCCTATAAGAATTAGACCTCTGCTTCTAACAAGCAGGTCTTCAGAGTACCTAAGTCCATGAAAAGACAGACTTCTATCCTTACACTGGAAGGATGGGGCAGGGCAAAATATATCCCCGAAGAGAGGGGTGGCAACTATAGTTATACACTAGGCATCTTTCCTGATCCTGGCTCAGTTCTTTCTTTTATGCAATTAATAACACTGATATAATCATCCGGGAATTACAATCTTTACATCCATCAAAACCACAGGATTTCAAAGAAGACACCTGACTACAAACGTGTCCTGACTTGGGGACAAGGGCTGTGTACTGGGCAGACAGATCTACATGCTGGTCAGCTGGTCACTGCATCATTGTTTGGCTACTGCATCCAGTCTTTCCTTTTGTAAGAGCACAACTTCAAATGCTCAGTGGGATGGGTCTACATGGGAATGTTATAAAGAATTCAGCTAGACCAGTGATCGGCAAACCACGGCTTGCAAGCCACATGCGGCTCTTTGGCTCCTTGAGTGCGGCTCTTCCACAAAATACCACATGCGGGCGCACATGTACAGTGCGAAGTTGACTTAAAACTTTAAGTAAAGTTTATTAAGGTAATTTTAGGGAACGTTGTGGAGTGAAAGAAGATGTAGTGTCAAGGATTGAGAAAGGTATGTTGAGATGGTTTGGACATATAGAGAGGATGAACGAAAGGAGATAGACGAAACAAGTATAAAGACGAGTGTGAATGGGAGAGTTGGAAGGGGTCGACCTCAGCGAACGTACCTCAATCAGATTGAGGATGTTTTTAGCAAAGGCCAGCTTAGGAGTACCCTAATTAAGTTAATAACAATGTACCTACCTATATAGTTTAAGTTTAAAGAATTTGGTTCTCAAAAGAAATTTCAATCGTTGTACTGTTGATATTTGGCTCTGTTGACTAATGAGTTGGCCGACCACTGAGCTAGACCATTGTATTCTAATGCAGAAACCCGATGTAGCAGCGAGCAGCTGTTTTCATAGTGCTTGAAAGTGAATAGGGCTGGTCCTCTGCCTTTGTATGCAGGGTCTCATAGGCAGAGCATCTGGTTAGGTAGAGCTGACATTAGGTATAAGGTAGATGATCTTGAAACCATACTTTGAAGACTGCTATTCTAAAAGATAGCAGTCAAATTAGGTGACTATCATTATCTAGGCCTCTCCTATAGTGATGTTGGGGATGGTGTGGGATGGTGCTGGATGCCTCTTTGGTGTTTGTTAGCTCAGTCTCCTGAGGCAAAAAATAAAATAAAATCTAGCATTCGGAACAGATATATTTATCAGAAAAATTTTCGGTCCCCCTCAATCTCTTTCAGCTCTGAGAGCCTGCATTTTATCATTTAGACACAGAAAATCAGAGCATTCCATAATACAAGGTAACAACATAATGCAACTAAATAACACAATAACAACTCCCTTAACATATATCTGTAGGATCACTTATATCTATGTTCAGCAGGGAAAAAAGTCACTCCACCCACAGAAAAACTTCTAAGCTTACAAAATGGCAACAGATATGAGTGAACTACAACTGCTCAATATAGATCAAGCACAAAAGTGAGAACTAGTTTATTTTTAAATGACTGTATCTTTACTTAGTAGCTACAGTGAATTGTATAGCCTCTTGGTCATTCTTATTATTTCTCTTAGCAGTAAAATTTTCACCTTGGGAAGTCTGTGAGGAGGTTGGGAAGTATAGAATGGGGAAAAAAATAAAAGTGAGAATTAATTGATTCAGACTCTTTCCTTGTGATGACAAGCATTGTGAGGACTCCAGTGTACACACTCTGGTTCCTTAAGGATAAGTTTGAAGTTTATCTCCACAGAGGGCTCTTTTCTCCTAGCGTAGCAATTTTCAACTGGTGTGCTGCAGCAGGCACACTGGTGTGCCGCAAGAATTTTTAATACACGCAATACCCGACTATTTAGTCTGGGGCACTGACATCTTTTCCTTTAGATTGTCAAAGTAAAAAACTGACAACAGCCAACACAATAGCCATATGTGTGAATGGATAAAAATTATTCCCAATATTTTGTCATGAGATGAAAAAGGTTGAAAATCACACTATCCTAGATGGTAGAGCTGCACTCTGTTGCTGAGGCCTGGCTATTACAGCATCTGAGGGCAGCTGGGCCAGGAAGTTTGCAACAGAACATCTGATAGACCCTTTGCTGGCCTGTCCCTTCTGGAAGCAGTTCTTTCTAGAGCTGCTGGAGTCTCAGTGGTGGGCAATACCATGTGTGAAAGGCAGTGATCGAGAGAGTCTGGGGAACTTGATTCTTGACCCAGAACTGCCTTGTAAAACTTTAACATGACTGGGCAACCTCCTTGCACCCCACTTTCTGCAACTTGAAATTAAAGCAGTTAGGTTAGATGAGACCTTACCACCCTTGCATCTCTGCCATTTTATTATCTAACTAGAGGCCCAGTGCACGAAATTTGTGCATGAAGGGGGGGCGTCCCTCAGCCCGGCCTGCACCCTCTCCAATCCGGGACCCCTTGGGGGATGTATGACTGCTGGTTTATGCCCAATGTGGGACCACTGGCTCCTAACCGCTCACTTGCCTGCCTGCCTGATCTCCCCTACCCACTCTGCATGCCTGCCTGATCGCCCCTAATCGCCTTGCCTTGGCCCTGCCACCATGGCTTTGTCCAGAAGGACATCCATAAGACATCCATTCTACCTAGTCTAATTAACATATTACCCTTTTATTAGTATAAAAGTTTAAATGTGGGAAATCAGAGTAATCAAGAATTAGAATATCCAAGTATTAGAATGAAAGCCCAAAATCCCTCTGTAATCTTGTCTCTGCCTACTGAGTCAGCTCATTTCTAGGTGTATCCTCTTGCACAATACATACTCCGTAGCTCCAGTTTTTCCACAATACAAGGTCTTTGCATATTCTACTTTTCTCCTCCTCTGCAAGACCCTTGCATGGGCCTTACCTGGCTATCCTCTGCAGCAAATGTCACTTTCTCAGGGAGGCTCTTCCCGACTCAATCTAATTTAGATTTTCAGTAAATATTCCTTTCTGTAATAATTTATTCTTTTCCTTTACACAACCATTGAAGTTTGACAGTAAATCTAACTGTGTTTCATTTGTTAAATGTGTTTTTCCTCAGAAGACTATAGGTTCCTTAAGGATAGAGATGCCCACTATGTTCAAGATGGATCTGTGGCCTAGTGCTTGAAACATAGTCATCCATCTTAAATAGATGTCAAGTGAATAAATGAATGAATGAATGAGTCTATCAATCAAACATTGCACATTTTTCCCACTCAATCATCTGAACCAAAATGCTCCCAATCCATTATTTTGTTGTTAAAATATTTTATGATTACTTTAAAAAAATCTTCATTGTTGAAAATATTGCATATGTCTCCTTTTTTCCCCATTGGCCCCATTTAGCCTGCCCCCAACCCTCACCCAAGGCTTTCACCACACTATTGTCTGGGTCCATGGGTTATGCATACATGCATACAAGTTCCTAAGCTGATCTCTTTGCACCCGCCTTCCTTCTTAGAAGCAAGGAAGATATGGTTGAATCCCTCAATCTATTTAATGAATGAAATGTGCACCTTCTGTCTTGGGCCATGGGCTTCTTTTTCTAAGAAGGTGACATTATTCTGCACACCGCACCTGCACTTTCTACCAATCTACCTGTTATCACAGAATGTTCATACCTGTCTAAACTCTCCACAGTCTCACTTCTACTTTTTCCCTTCTCTCCATTATAAAAATTTTGCACAAATATTAGTCCACCACTACGGAAGCTATGCAATAGTCACTTGTAATTTACATGTTTGACTTTCATAGTTATAACTATTCGCTAAAAAGGTGGAAAGTCCATTGCATTTTGCAGAATAATTTTGCTGAGGCACGCATTTTAATCAAAAGCCTTGGAAATAAAAGTCTTAAAGAGAGAGTAAAATTTGTCCACTCTACATTCAATGTCTACATTTAATATAACTCTTTCAAATACTCATTGTGATATTACATGGCAAAAAAAATATAATCTGTAATGTAGCCATGGTTGCCTTATTTCAGAAAATCTATTATTCATAAATATAAAATATGTAGTGAACACAAATATAATTATCGATTCCTAAAAATACCAACATATATCCATTAGGTTTTATTATATATAATGCACATTTGACCTTATCCTTTATTATCACAGCAAACCTGGTAGAAAAGCTTTACAGGCAGAAATCAGAGATTCAGAGGGCATCTTTAGTTTACTGCCTGATAAAGGGTGGAGCCCGGATTTGAAAGAGTTTGGGTCAACAAACAAGTTCTTTCCACTACTCCCAATATCAAGATGTATTTGTGTGGTTTCCTTTTGTTATTTTGTCACTGCTGCTTCCAGGTGGCAGAAGCTCTGGGCTCAACAGATTGGATTCTAATTAAGTCCTATTGTGTAGTTGACATTCTTCCTCTGCAGACCCAGATAAAGGCCTCAGACAACTTCAAAACCTGCCCACACATAAGGCCACTGGGTATTTTTACAGCAAAAGGAATTTCATATCGTTGCAAAAATTATTTTCTCAGGACACCAAGATGGGGAAGAGCAGGATATAGGAAACTAGAGGCGCACTGCACGAATTCGTGCATGAGTGGGGTCCTGGCTGACGATCAGTTTAGAGTTAGGAAGAAAACCATTATGAAAAAGAAAGACATCATTACAGCATAAAGTAGAGGGTAATTACATGAGTCGGCAGGTAACTCAATCAGGGTTAAAGAATTGTGGAATCTCATTAGCAATGACATGTCTGAGGCCCTAAAAATGACAGCTGAAGATGAAGCGATACGTGAGCTTGGTGGAGTATCAACACTGTCTCCACCAGTGTCTGACATCTCAGCCTTTCTGTGAAAACCAAAGAACAAATTAACTTCACGTATGAAAATTTCCTAAAGTGTCCAATCTTCCAGCTAGTCCTTAATCAATTATTAAAATATAATTTTCAAAAGGTTAAAGAACATAACCAACATATACGTAGAAAATGAGAACCTGTCAAAGATGTTAAAAACCAGTTCCGCATACATTGGAGGGGAATAGAGATTTACAGGCAGTTTAATAAAGAACTATAAGAATAAGACTGCAGTGTTGGACAAAGAGTTAGTTAATATCCAACAGTGCACTAAACTGTTACTTTTGAGGGTTTTATTTTTTCCCACCAGTGAGAAATTATTTTTGCCTCTGTTGGACATAAATGTCTAAGTTAACCCTTCACCCAGAGCAGGGTTACTCAAATGGGGTGGCACTATTGACGTTTTGTTGTGGGACTGTCCTGTGCATTGTAGGGCATTTAGAGCATTCTTAGAGTTAGTAGCACACCTCCCCCCATCATGACATTAAAACATGTGTCCAGCTATTGTCATATGGCTCCTGAGGGGCAAGTAGCACTGTTCTACAGAGATGAAGACTGGCAAAATGTATCCAGAACTTGCAAATGGGCAAAATAGATCAGTGGGTCTTCTTCCAGTGAATGTATCACTGGGCTTCTACCTTTGAGTTTCCTTTGACTGAGCTATTTTACTTAAGTCTCCAGGCAGTTGTTCTCAGCCAGGGACAGTATTTTGTAGTGTACTTCACTTATCACAAACCCGCACTACTGAATTTCTGTTCAGTTCAGCTTCTCCTTATGTTTCATCATTACCTAGATAGGAAAAAAAAATACTAACTTAACTATATGTTTGCAAAATAATACTCATTTTTTAAAGGATGTAGTAAATTGTGAGTAGCTATTTTTAGTTCTCTCTTTTTAGATTTTAATTGCTTTATCTTTAATCCTTTTCTACACATTTGAGTCAGAATGTGACAATATGAGGCAAGGATTATAATTAAATATAGTGTTAGCTATTCACCTCTCACTTGTTAGTGGCACCATTTCCCAATAGGACTATGTCCTCTCTAATTTCTCATACTGAGTACAGAGAAAGGTTATGAACTTTGTGACCTTTGGTGACAGTAATTATAATGAAGACATAGGTCATCAATCCTTTATTTTTTTAAAAAAACACACATATTTTTATTGATTTCAGAGAGGAAGGGAGAGAGAGACAGAGAAATATTAATGATGAGACAGAATCATTGATCGACTGCCTCCTGCATGCCCCCTATTGGAGATCAAGCCCACAACCCAGGCATGTGCTCTGATGGTTCATAGGTCAATGCTCAACACTTAGCCACACGGGCCAGGCACCTATCCTTTATCTTAAACTCTCAAAGATAAATGGCTTTCCAAATTCAGAACTTAAAAATTTGTAGACAGCCAATATGTTATATATTACTGAACACTCCCAGTAACATCCCATAATTAAACACTTTAATATTTCTACACCTAAGCAAATGGACATACACATCAAATCTATAAGTAGCCTCACATCATTTCAGTTCAGGCTTTGATACCAAATGAGTTTGTGGCAAATGTATGAAAAAGGATTTTGATTTTCAGAGCTTTTCAGATACCAGAACTTTAAATTAGGGATTCTGGAGCTAGGATAATAATAATAATAATAATAATAATAATAATAATGGCACAACAACAGCAACAGCAATATCTAATATTTAAGAGCATTTACTATGGTGCAGGCCCTGTGGTGTATTACATGTGATTAGATCATTTCAACTTCCCACCACCTACCAGGTACTTTTATTGTCATCCCTGTTGCACTGGTGAGGTTTGGTTAGTTAGGCACTAGCTCAAGGTCATACAAGATTTAAACCTAGGAAATTTGTTCCACAGCCCAGACTCTGAAGTAGGATTATAATCTGACACCCAACAACTCTAGCCTCCATTTACTACTCAGCCTTTCCCTTTTGTTCTGACTGTCCATAAGTCTACAAATGATGGGTCAAGAACATTATGTCAGTAAGTGAAGGGCAGTGTATTATGTTCCTTCTGCATTTCCTTGATATTTTTAGGCAAATATGACTTGAGTACAATGGACTCATTCTACTCAGATTCACAGGCTTCCTCTTCCAGGTCATTTAACTTATCTTAAAGTTTCCTATCAAGAATTTCATAAGCATAAATAGGACACGCAAGATAGCTATAGAGAAAAGCTGGTAGTCAATATTCCGACAGTTTCCAAATATATCTCTCCTCCTGACATAGACATAGGGAGAGTGATAATCCACATGACACTTTCATGAAATGCTTCCCAAATGGTTTTATTAAAAATTTTCTGTGAGAAAGGTCAGCTGAAGGATTAACCCAAAGACAACCCAATTGGGAGTAATAAAGTGGCTAGAATATGAGTCTCCCCCTTATGAAACATTTATAAGCAGGCTTCTTGTATGTTCCATTTGGAAGATTAAAAATATATATTTTAACATGTGTTTCATTGATTTTAGAGAGTGAGGAAAGGAGAGGGGGAGAGAGAGAGAGAAAAACAACATTAATTGGCTGCCTTCTGTACACCCCCTGCTGGGGATGGAGCCTGCAACCCAGGCATGTGCCCTGACCAGGAATTGAACCTGCAACCTCCTGGTGCATGGGTCGATGCCCAACCACTGAGCCAACACCAGCTGGGCTACAAATATATATTTTCCCTAACACTGCATTTTGATTAGCTTGTTTAATTCATTCACATTTCAAAAATAGCCTATTCAGATGTAATTCACCTACATATTGTTCACTTTTTCCAAGTGTACAATTCAGTAGCTTTTAGTATATTTATATAGCAACCAGCACTGTATAATTCCAGAGCATTTCATCACCCTATCAGGAAATCTCACACTCTTACCTCAGCCCATGGTAACCATTAATCTTTCATCTCTACATGGGTTTTCTTGTTCTGCACATATAGAAATTGAATCACATAAGATGTGGCATTTTGTGTCTGTCTTCTTTCATTTAGCATACTTTTCCAAGGTTCATCCATCTATAGCATGTGTAAGTACTTCATTCCTTTTATGACCAAATAATATTATATGGATGAACCACATTTTACTTATCCATTTATCAATTTATGAACATTTAGGTTGTTTCCACCTATTGGCTACAATTCATAAGGATGCTATAAACATTTATGTACAAGTTTTTATATGTGAAAATAGGTTTTCGATTCTATGGGGTATATACTTAAGTTGTGGAGTTGCTGGGTCATATGATAACTCCATGTTTTAATATTTGGAGGAACTGCCAAACTGTTTTAGAAGTGGAGACAACCATTTCACATTTCCATCACTAACACATTATTACCCATAATTTTTATTTTAACCATCATAGGCGGTATGAAGTGGTATCTCGTTATGGTTTTGTTTGCATTTCCATAAAGACCAATGATGTTGAACAACTTTCATATGCTTATTGGTTATTTGTTTATCTTCTTTGGAAAAAGGTCTATTCCAGTGGTTCTCAACCTTGGCTGCACATTAGAATCACCTGGGAATCTTTTTTAAAATCCTGATTTCTGGGCCTCATCCTCCGGAAATTCTGTTTCTTTGTTATGGGGTGGGGCCACAACATTAGTAACAAAGAAACAGAATTTCTGGAGGATGAGGCCCAGAAATCAGGATTTTTAAAAAGATTCCCAGGTGATTCTAATGTGCAGCCAAGGTTGAGAACCACTGGTCTATTCAAACCCTTTTCTTAATTATTAATTAGGTTGTATGTCTTTTTATTGTTGATTGGTAGGAATTCTTTAAATCTGGATGTGAATCCTTTATTGTATGTAGGATATGCAAATATTCTCCCATTCTGTGGATTGTATTTTCACTTTTTTGGTGTGTCTTTTATAATATTTTAAAATTTTTATCAATTCCCATTTTTTTATGTATTGAGTACGCTTTTAGTGTCATATCTAAGAAATCAATCCATAATATAAGGCCACAAAAATTTATTCTTATGTTTTCTTAGAATAATTTTATAGTTCATGCTCTCAAATTTATTTCTATAATGTTTGAGTTAATTATTATACATTGTTTGCATTAAGGATCGAACTTCATTATTTTATGAATATATATTTTTCTTGGCACCATTTGTTGAAAATACTATTCTTTCCCCCCACTGAATTGTCTGGGTACCTCTGTCAGAATCAATTGATCATAATGTAAGAGCTTATTTCTGGATTTTCAGTTCCAATACCAATTATATACACTTATATCTGTAAGCCAATCTCACACTATCTTGATTATTTTAGCTTTGTAGTAAGTTTTGAAATTGGAAAATGTTGATTCTCCAATTTCATTCTTCTTTTCCAAGATTGCTTTGACTTACTGGTTTCTAAACTCCTATATGAATTTAGGACCCATTTGTCCTTTTCTGCAAAATGAGGCAGTTGGCATTTTCATTTGATGAGTATTGTCACTCTAAAATATTTAATCAACTAACCACAGACATTGTTTATCTTTCCAATTACTTAGTTCTTATTTAACTTCTTTCAACAATGTTTTATAATTTTCACTGTAAACTGTTGCAGCAATTACTTAAATTATCTCTAAATATTTATATTTTTGGCAATGTTATAAATAAAATTGATTTCTTAATATTATTTTTGATCATTCAAAAATTCGTTTTTGTATCATGTATCTGGGGCTTTGTTGCCAGGTGCATATATGTACAACTGTTATATTTGTATAACGGTTTGACCATATTACTACTATAAATTCTTCTTTTTCTCCAGTGAACAATTTTGTCTTACAGCTTATTTTGTCTGATATTAGTATAGTCACTCCAACTCTCTTTCGGTACTGATTGCATGATATGCTACTTTCTTCCTTTTTATTTCAACTTGTGTTTTTGAATCTAAGGGTTTCCCTCATGTATAGCATATAGTTTAATTATAATGATTTACTTAATCCATTCTGCAAAACTTTTGATCAGAAAATGTAGCCCATTTACATTAATATGATTACTAATAAGGTAAGATTTGCATGCACACTTTTACTATGTTTTCCGTGTGCCTTCTGTCTTTCTTGATTTCTATTCTTCCATTACTGTCCTTTTTTGTGTCAAAGAGATTTGTCTAAATATACCATTTTATTTCTCTTATTCCATTTACTATATTTTTAGGCTATTTTCTTATTGACTGCCCTGCATATTACAACTAATATCTTTCCTTAAAATATTATCAACTTAACTTAAATGATGTATGAAAACTTTGCTCCATATAGCTCTGTTCCTTCACTCCTCCTCTGTACTCTTATATCATATTACCAATACATAGTTACACATTATAAGCCCATCTTACTAATTTTTGGCTATTATAGTTGTCTTCTAAGTAAGAGATGAGAGGAAACAAGTTACAAAAATTGCATGTATACTGTTTTATATTTACTTATCTGTTTACCTTTACCAGTGTTCTTTAATTCTTCCTGTGGGTTAAAGTTTTTGTTGGTTACCCTTCCTTTCAGTCAGAAGAACTAATAATCTCTTGTAAGAAATGTTTGCTAGTGATAATTATCTTCAGTTTTGGCTTTTGATTATCAAAAATGTCTTAATTTCAACTTTTTTTTTGCTAGATATACAATTCTTGGTTGACAGTCTTTTTATTTCATCACTTTAAACATATCATTCTACTGACTTCTGTTGTCCATTATTTCTAATGAGAAGGCAGCTGCTAATTTTATTGAAAAATATGGGTACCAGATTAGTTGATTTTCTCTTGCTGCTTTTAAGATTCTATTTTTTTGCTTTGGCTTTTGATGGTTTGACTATGATGCATGTAGGTATCTATCTCTTTGAGTTTATCCTACTTTGGAATTTGCTGAGCTTATCAAATAAGCATAATAATGTTTTCCATCAAATTTGTGCGGTTTTCAGCCATTATTTCTTCAAATATGTTTTTCTGTCCCTTTCTTTCCAATCCTCATTTGTAATTTCCTTTATAGAAGTTGGCAAACATAGCTTTACAGTTATGAGTACGTGAAACAGAGTTTATTATTGCATTATTTATTATATTCTTTTCTATAGGTACAACTATAACATTACTTTTGCCAACCCCTGTATAGGTAGTTGTACTTAATGGTTTCCCAAAGGTCTTTTAAGGTCTGTTCATTTTTCTGGTCATTTTTCTATTTGTTCTTTCCATTGGGTAATCTCAATAGACCTGTCTTCAAACTCACTGATTTTTTCCCCTGCTATTTCAAATTTTCTGTTGACCTATTCTAATACATTTTTCATTTCCATTATTATACTTTTCCACTCCATAATCTCTATTTAGTTCCATTTTTTATATTTTTTGTCTATTTATATTATTTGGTGAGATATTGTTGTATTTTCCTTTAAAATTTTATGTATACTTTTCTTTAGTTCTTTGAACTAATAGCTGCTTTGTAGTCTTTTTCTGCTAAGTCCAAAATGTGGCCCTTCTCAAAAGAACATTCTGAATTTTTTCCTCTGTGATGGGTCACGTGTTCCTGCTGTTTCCTTCCCATGACTCAAAATTACTTTTGAAAACTAGACTTTTTTCTTTTGAACCTTTTATATTAGTGTAATCTACCTCTTCCTTAAGCTTGTTGTTGTGTACTTGTTTATTTATTTAATGACTTGGATTAACTAGTTCATGAAGTCTATTCCCCCCCATTGTGCTTTGAGATGTCACATATCTTTTACTCATTTTCCTTCAATATTGACATCTTGCAAAATTATACTACAATATTACAAGAATATTGACACTAATACAACATTCAAGATACAGAACATTCTTATCAACCAAGAGCTCATGTGTCCCTACTATGTCATACCCATTTCTTTCTCATCTCCCACTCCCTCCTTAGTGTTTCAAAATTACTAATCTGTTCGCTATTCCTAAAATTGTGTCTTCTCAAAAATATTATAAAACCAAAATCATATAGTGTATAAGCTTTTGAAATTAGATTTTTTTCATTCCCTGGATACTCATTCAAGTATTGCATGTATCAGTAGTTTGTTACTTATTTTTGCTGAGTAGTATTCCATAATATGGATCTAACACAGTATGTAATCCATCACTTGATGAAGAATATATGGTCTCATTCCAGTTTTGGGTTCTTATAAGTAAAACTGCTACAATCATTCATTATCAGTTTTGTATAAACTTAAGTTTGCATTACTCTAGGATAAATCCCAAAAAGTGCAATTGTTGGTTCATGTGGTAAAAGTAAATGCAAGTTTAACTGTATAATGAACAGCCTACCTGTTTTCTCAGAGTAGATATGCCACTTTACATTCCCACCAGCAATGCATGAATGATATATTTTTTCTACACATAGCTGACGGCATCTGGTGTTGTCACTATTTTTCATTTTATCCATTCTGATTGGTAAGTAGTATTGTTTTATTGTGGCCATAATCTTCATTTTCCTTATAGCTAATGATGTTGAACATCTTTTTGTGTGCTTATTTGCCATCTGTATGTTCTCATCAGTGAACTGTCTATTCATGCCTTTTGGCTATGTTCCAATTGGGTTATTAGTTTTACTCCTGTTGAATTATTACAGTTCCTAATATACTCTAGCTTTGTAATTTGTAAATATGTTCTTCCATCTTGTAGCTGATCTTATTTTGCTCTTCAGAGTTTCAAAAAGCAAAAGTTTTTCATTTTGATGTCGTTCAAGCCATCAATTTTTACATTTATGCACTGCAGTTTCAGTATCAAGTGTAGGAATTCTGTGCCTAGACTAGATGTGAAGATATTCTCCCATGTCTTATTTTTCTAAAAGTTTTATAGTTTTACACTTAAGTCTATATTCCATTTTGAGTTAGTATAGATGAAAGGTGTTAGGTTTGGTTGAGGTTCTTTTTTCCTCCTATGGAGGAAAGAGGCTATTCATATTCAATGTTCCAGTATCATTTGTTGCAAAGTCTATCCTTGATCCATCAAATTGCTTTTCACCTGTATAAAAAATCTGTTGGGTTTATTTCTTTAGATCTGTATCTAAGTTCTTTGTTCATTTCTATTATCTTTGTGGCTAGATCTCTGCCAATAACTCACTCTTATTGCTACACAATGAGTCTTTCCTAGAGAGAAATGTGGTTCTTCCCACATTTTTTTCCTTGCAAAGATTGTTTTAACAATTCTAAAGTCTGTGCTTTCATAGAAATTTTATAATAAGGTTGCTTATATCTACAAAAAAAAATAGCCTGGTTTTCAGAAATTGCATTACATTTATGTATATTTAATATATCTTTTTTCTCTTATTTAGATTGGATAGTTTCTATTTATTTACCTTCAATTCACTTATTATTTTTGTTCCATGTCACTATTCATCAGAGAAATGCAAATTAAGACCACCTTACACTTGTGCCAATGGCTATCATCAATAAACCAATAAAAAACAAGTGTTGGTGAGGGTGTGGAGAAAAGGGAACCCTGGTGCACTGTTGGTGGGAATGCAGATTGGTGCAGCCACTGTGGAAAGCAGAGTGGAATTACTTCAAAAAATTAAAAATGGAACTGCCTTATGATTAAGCAATTTCATTTCTGGGAATATATCCAAAGAAACCCAAAACACTGATACAAAAGAATATATGCACCCCTATATTCCTTGCAGCATTATTTACAATAGCCAAGATTTGGAAACAGTGCGGGTCCATCAGTACATGAGTGGACAAATACCATATGATTTCACTTACATGTGGAATCCACTGTCTCACATCTTTTTAAAAGTGGACATTTTGTATAATATATTGTCACAACTATGGGTTATGATTTTCCCTCTAAATAATTTTTATTACTGCCCTTTCTTGTTTGTGTCTTTTAATTACTTGCTTGGAATAAATCAGTAAAATGTATCTAACACTGTCATCTATGATCCCTGATGTCTACCCTGTGTTTTTTTCCCCTATTTTTATTTTTAATCTTATTTTTGTTGTTGTTCCTTTTTATTGAACTCACGGGTGTGACACTGGTTAACAAAATTATACAGTTCAGGTGTACAATTCTACAACACATCCTCTGTACACTGTATTTGTATTCACCACACCAAGTCATGACTTCCTAAGGATTTTCCCCATGCCTGTGTCATTTCATGATTAGTTAATAATTAGACAGAAGTTGCCCTCAAATGCCTGGGGCAAGAAAGCCTCTGATGATAGAGCTGTCTTTGGGTAAAGGTAAATTTTAACTTCAGGCTATTTTGACATGTTCCCTGGGTTTTACTTGACATGAGGCCTTTTTGAGTCTGCTATGCACTGTGTTCAGTCTTGGCATTGTCCAGGGGTGTGTGCGTGTGTGTGTGTGTGAATAGCTTGGGCCTTCTCAGTTCTGAGCTGTGAACATATGTCCCAACTAAACCCATAACCTCCAGGTAGTAGATCTGACTGATCCACAGGGCACGGGCATTGCTTACTGCTACAAATCAAGTGAGATCTCTTCTGCCACTTCTTATTACCTGCCCTGCCCTACCCTGCCCTGGTCAAATTCCCACACCAATCAAGATAAGGCAAAGAGAACAGTCCCAGGCCAGAATGCCACAGACACCTACACTTCTTTACTGAAACTCAGAAGTTTTTAAAACATAAATACTTCTCAGATTGTTGATTATTTTAACTGATTTTCAGAGCACTGAAATGGTTGTTTTTATCCATTTGCCTAGCGTCACAGTTGCTTTGTGGAGTAAGAATTTGCAGATTTCATCACTCGGCCATAGCCCAAGATTTGGTGTTGAGTTTTGTTAGGGTGAATCAGGATAATTTAGTCCCGTTAATAATGCAATACCGTTCTTCTTTACTAAGATATACTTTACATACTATACAATTTACTCTGTTAGAGTATAAAATTCAGTGGGGTTTTTTGTGTATTCACAAGTTTATGCAACCTTCATCACTATCTAATTCCACAAAATTTTTATCACTCCCAGAAGAAACTCCACATCCCATTTTATGTATTAGTAATTCTACATCTCTCTCTCTCTCCTTCCAACCCCTGGTAACCATTTATTTTCTTAATCATTTACTTATTTTGACCATTCTGGACATTTCATGAAATGAAATCATATAATATGAGGCCTTTTGTATCTGTCTTCTTTCACGTAGCATACTTTCAAGAGTCACCATGTTGTAGTATATAATAAAAATTCATTTGTGCCCTAGCTGGCTTGGCTCAGTGGATAGGGCAACAGCCTGCAGACAGAAGGGTTCCAGGTTGGGTTTGGGCCAAGGGCACATGCCTGGGTTGCGGGCTCGATCCCCAGTGTGGGGCGTGCAGGAGGCAGCTAATCAATGATTCTTTCTCGTCATTGATGTTTCTATCTCTCTCTCTCCTTCTCCCTTCCTCTCTGAAATCAATAAAGAAATATATTTAAAAAATTAATTTGTTTTATAAGGCTGAATAATATTCCATCATATGTATATACCACATTTATTTATTCATTTACCAGCTGATGGGCATTTGGGTTATTTCTACTTTGGGTTATTATAAATAATGCTGGTATGAAGATCTGTATACATGTTTTTGAGTGAACTTATGCTATCAAATTTATGTAGTATATACATAGAAGTGGAAATACTAAGTCATGAAATATTTTTCTGAGAATTTTATCCAAATGTCACAAATTTAATAAAGTCTTTCCATTCCATCTGGTGGGAACATGAACTATTCTTTACATGTATGAGTTTCAAATATTGTTTGAACCCTTAGCTTTCAGTGGCTCATTTCAAGGTCTTTGGGTAATTTCTTCCCATGCATGCACAAACCTATACTCAGACAACAATGGCTAGTGCTTTGTGTTCCCTTCCCTCTAGTGAACTTCCCCATAAACTTGAACAACTTTGCCTGACTTCTGATTTCCTTCTCCTATACTCAGTGAAAATGCTAAGATTTGTTTGGGTTCCTCTGCTCTGTACTTCCTCCAGGGATCTGAATCCAAACTCTAAGCTAGAGCAAATACAGGGTTTACCTTGTTTATTTATGCTTCTCTTAGAAATCATAGTCCTTTGATTTCTGCTGCCAAAGTCTGAAAACTATTGTTTTGTATGTTCTTTTAGTGGCTTTCTAACTTTTAAGGTGGAAGGATAATTTTATTTCCTGTTATGATGTTGTGATAAGAAGAAAAAAATCTCTAAGTTTTATCAATTTAATTTTAAAGAGTAGATTAAAGCTCAGGAAATGTATTCATCACTTTCTTACTGATTATCTGCAAAGTTCAAAAAAATGTTTCATGCCTCAAGAATTTAACAGTGTACAGGACTCAGTTCATATCCTCAAGGAGTTCAAAGTTAGGGAACTATAAAGACCTTAAAATACTATTTTTATGATAAATAACCCAACTGGACCTTAAAGAGGTGTCTTTAATACCAAAATTGTTTTTTTTCTCAGAGCCATTGTTCTTAAACCTCTACCTAAGGATATCATATATTTTCACAAATAATGCTGTTCAATAATTATAGTGATTTTCAGACAGGAGAGGGAAATATATTTCCTCTTCCCAAGACAGGAAGTTTTTTTGTGTGTGTTTTTTTAAACCAGAATCCATAGCAGGGAATTTACTTTATAAAAACAAAAACTCTTCATGAAATTATGTAATGCCCCTTCCCCAGGGAGGTAAATACACTCTACCCTTGACTCGCCCCCCAGATACACACTCAAGATCATAGAGAACCATTACTCTGATATAATTAGCATATTGATTCTGTATTTAATAACCAACCACAAGCCCCATGTACTACATTACATGGGGGAGTATTCATGGGGACAGAGTATAACTATAAAGGGAGAGTACAAGGACATTTTTTGGAGGGATGAATGCATTCTATAGCCTGATTGTGTGTATGATAACATGGATATTCATGTATATTTACGTGTGTGTGTGTGTGTGTTAAATTTATAGAATGGTAAACAACAAAAAAAGAGAAAGGTCAATTTAATTTATGATAATATTAAAAGTAAAGATGAAAAATAATTTAAAGAATTTAAAGGATAATGATGAGCTCTGCTAGGAAGTTCTCTTATAAACAGCCTTGTGAATTATTACATAACAACCAACCCTAGGCTTTTAATAAATTGGAGTAACACAGAGTAATCAAAGAGAAATGAAACTCCTTCTACACTGGATTCAAACTATTTTCTTCAACAAGGCAAATTTTTCAGAAAGAATTTGGACTCAATTTTGTTTATATCTGTGTTCAGACTGAGCAGGCCATTTTTAGCAATATATTAATTTGAACAATATATCATGACTCCCTGCAAAGTAATTTAGATAGCTCATGTAGTTCATCATAAAAGTATTCAAACTTATTTAAATGGATTATTCTCTTCAGATTACACTCAGTTACCACTGAAAAATTAAAGAAGATGCCTATATTATGATTTTATAAAACAACAAATTATCTGATTGAGACACAGCATGGGTGACTCAGTGTTTGTTCTGAACTGAAATATCCTTGCTATCTTCCTTGAAAGGCCACATTTTCTTTGCCCAATGTATTTTATTTTTTAATATACCTTATTGATTTTTTACAAACAGGAAGGGAGAAGGATAGAGAGTTAGAAACATCGATGCGAGAGAAACATCAATCAGCTGCCTCCTGCACACCTCCCACTGGGGATATGCTTCAACCAAGGTACATGCCCTTGACCGGAATCGAACCTGGGACTCTTTAAAAGCCTGATTCTGATGTACATATTTTATATGCTAGACTTCATTTTAAAGGAATTATATGTAGTAGAACTATAACTAAAAACTGAAAAAAACGGTTCATAGCAGTGGCCTTTCTGCTTTATGATATACGAGGGGCCCAGTGCATGAATTTGTGCACCTAGAAAGGAACTGTGGGCTGTGAGGCTGTGGTAGGCACAGGGGCGGGTCTCAGCCCATCCTGGGTGCCCCCACCTGACCCCTCCCATCCTGGCCCCTGGCCCCCTGTCTGTCGGCAGCCCTGTTTCTGCTGCCGCCACTCCCACCCACTAACAGCGCAGAGCAATTGGGGCCTGCGTGAGCAGTGGCTCTGGCACTGGCAGCAGGGGCGAGCGGGGCCATCACCAGGAGCAGGTACGAGAGGTGGCTAACAGCCACCTCAGGAGCAGGGGGAGGTGGAGAAGCCTTGAGGGGCGATCAGGGCTGGCGCCAGCAGCAGGTGAAAACACCCAGGTGGGACCATAGTGTGGGGGAGCAAAAAATTTTCAGTAACCACCAGAGGCTCACCCCAAAAACAGCAACCGGCACCCCACCTTGGTCTGGCAATGCCGCTCACCTGCTCCACCATTTCAGCACGGCCAATGCCCAACATGTTCCACATGTGCCCCCTGGTGGTCCGTGCACGTCATAGTGACTAGTTATTCAGTTGTTCAGTTGTTCCGCCATTCTGTCTATTTGCATATTAGGGTTTTATATATATAGATATTTACTATAGATATCATCACTATATATATTTATATATACACTGAGTGGCCAGATTATCATGATCACCTGACATTTGTAGGCAAATTAGCTATAATTTTGTGCTGAAGTTGCTAGAGAGCCAGACCATTATAAATAGGGAAGCAGATGGTTTACCACGACAGTAGAAGTGATTTTTTTCTGAAGATATGGGTAAACAACGCGATTTAACAGCCTTTGAACTTGGGAGATATATATATATATCCCACACACATATCCCAGACACACTCACTGAGTGGCCAGATTATTATGACCACCCCATCAGTACTCCGTTGGGCCACCTTTTGCCTTCAATATTGCGGTAATTCTTCTTAGAATTGATTCCACGAGATGTTGAAAGGTGATGCAAGGAATCTGACACCATGCCTGATGAATAGCACTGTCCAGTTCTATGAGATTTGATGGTTGTGGAATCAGCTGCCTGATGGCTCTTTTAACTTCGTCCCACAAATGCATAATTGGATTGAGATCTGGTGATTGTGGGGAACACCTAAGCAAGGTAAAGTCTCCCTCATGTTCTTGAAACCACTCTTGCACAATACGAGCACTGTGGCATGGCGCATTGTCTTGTTGGAAGAAGCCATCTCCATTCGGATATGCCATTAACATGATAGTATGAACCTGATCAGCAATGATACTTAGGTATGTTGTGCTATTCAGATGTTGTTCCACACGAATTAAAGGGCCCAAATCATGCCAGGAAGACATGCCCCAAACCATAACACTGCCCCCACTAGCTTGAAGGGTTGTACTCATGCATGTGGGGTACATGCTTTCATGCTGTTTCCGCCGAATTCTCACTCTGCCATCTGCATGATGCAACTGGAAATGTGATTCATCGGACCACATGACTTTTTTCCAATGCTCGACTGTCCAATCCTTGTGTTCCTGTGCGAATTGGAGATGTTTTATCTTGGTAACTGCAGACAGCAAAGGTATTCGAACAGGCCTTTGGCTTCCATATCCCATGTGATGCAGTGTATGGCTAATTTGCCTACAAACATCAGGTGGTCATAATAATCTGGTCACTTACGTTCAAATATATCCCACATTCAAAGGCTGTTAAATCACGTTGTTTATCCATATCTTCAGAAAAAAATCACTTCCACTGCCATGGTAAACCACCTGTTTCCCTATTTATAATGGTCTGGCCCTCTAGCAACTTCAGCGTGAATTTATAGCTAATTTGCCTACAAACGTCAGGTGATCATAATAATCTGGCCACTCAGTGTGTGTGTGTGTGTGTGTGTGTGTGTGTGTGTGTGTGTGTGTGAGAGAGAGAGAGTACTTATCCAATGGATGGTTTCTCCTCCACTTCTGTTTGAAACCTACCATCTACTCCTGACTAGTCCTCTTCTTCCAAGGTGATAAAGGTGATATATCAAAAGTGGGACCTTAATTCTCATTAACCTATTTACTTTTAAGATGCAATCAAGAGAATTTCAATGGCTTTATATTTCTTAAAGAAATAATGCTTTAACTACTTTCACAAGGTCAGATAATGAACACACCATTGAAAATGCCACATAAAATATGAAAACAATGATTGAGAAATATTGTGGTAAATGGAAAGAATATTTATTTGGCTGAAAATTAAATGAGGCAAAATTTGATTTCTACTTTTTGAGTTACAGTATATTAGTTCTTTCTGAACTTTAGTTTGCTCATATGTAAAATGGAAAATAAATATTACATAGGATTATGCTAAAGACTAAATAAAATTTTTAAAAGTGAGGTGTTTGGGGAGATTATTATTAGTTTATGTCTTTTAGCACATTATCCTATATAAATTACATGGATTTAAGAGCTAGACAGTTTCTCATTCAAATCTTAATTCTACCACTTCTAAGCTGTATTATTTGAGTAAGTGATTTATTACTGAGCCTATCTGCTTCTGTGAAAAACAGGAATCATAATAAGTGGTAAAGGGAGTGAATAATGATGCTATGTGATTTGATTATTACCGAAAAAGGCAAGGAAGAGGTTCTCAATAAATAGTGCCTATCATGACAAACACTTGGGAGAGGTATAACACCCTCTTCAGAACATGTGTAGTGGTTTTGGTTCACTGAATCTACTCACAGCTTGGATAAGTCTTCCTTCAGGACTTATCCAGTAGAGATCCAGAATGGCATGTCATTAACACACATAGGATACCACCTCACAGGACATTCCATTCTACCTGCTTCTTTCACATCACTGTATTATGCAGTGACATGGTATGATCCATAGAAGAACAACACAGTTTTGGTTAAAGTGGAACTTGATAAGAGACAACTTGATAATTCCTTTCTAACCTTCAGAACCCCATCTACATGATTAAGGGATTGAAAAAAAATGAAGAACTATTTAAAGACCCAGAAAACTTACCCCTGAAAAGACAGCTCAACAAAATATTGGTAGAACCCCACTGATCATGCCTCATTTCCAAGACCTGGAGAGGTTAGAAGTGTAATTCACCCCTTGAAACCACTCTGACAGGTGGAGATCTGTATTGTTTGAGAGAAACTATTTATCTGGGAAGCTCCTGATTTTGAAGTTTGGCAAACCGTGGCTCGCGAGCCACATGTGGCTCTTTGGCCCCTTGAGTGTGGCTCTTCCACAAAATACCACGTGGGGGTGCGCACATACAGTGCGATCGAAACTTCAAGGCTCATGCACAGAAGTCGGTATTTTGTGGAAGAGCCACACTCAAGGGGCCAAAGAGCCACATGTGGCTCGTGAGCCAGAGTTTGCCGAACCGCAGTTTGCTGACCACAGCTTAGTCTAACAAAACAGCTGTCATCTTCTTGAGGAATGGGACTTTCTTGACATCTGGGCACAGTCAGAAAAATACCCTGATGCAGCTACAGGTAAAATGAACCAGTTCCGAATGTTCACCACACAAGCAGATGTCAACCAACAGCTAGCTCTGCCATCATGGTATCTTCAATGAAGATAAGTAAAACCCCACAACTCAAACAACACAAAAGAAGGATGTCCAAACTACCCATCAAAATTCTTAAGCTGTTACCTCCTAAGCTGCTTATATAAATTTGCATTAAACAGATAAATAACTTAGTACTTGAGAATGACTTTTTATAATAAGAAGTGGACTAGTATTCACCTCAGCCATACCTCCAGGGTCTCAGCTGAACAAATGTGATAAAACATCAGTGCCTATTTTAGAAAATCGAAGACCTTTCTCCTTAAATTTCTATATTGACTTTTCCACTAGGCTCAGGCATTAATCTACCTATCGTAGATTTATTAAGAATTGCACAAAATCTATTTTTGGCCCAGAAGGAGGAAGTCTAGGGCAATACCATCACCTATTACAAGCCCAATCAGTGAGGATGACCTGGGCCAAGAAAGGTACAAATCACTCTGTTCTCTGGAGGGTGGCAAGATTCTGCCTGTTTCCCTCACAGGAAATAAATCCCAAAGGCACACATGGTTCCCCTGGGAAGGAGGTGCTGTTTATAAGTACTCTGACCCAAGTGGTTCCTACCTCAGCAGCGTGCCTCCAGTGTGGCCTCCCAGCGGGCTGGTAGGCCTTCGATTTCCCAAATAGGTTTCAATAATTGAGTCCAGTCCTTATTTATGGAAGGACCACCTGAGGATAGTCAGTGTAATGTGTCCTGTTAGTTTGCCCCAACAAGGATATGACATTTGTTTGCTTCACAGAATGATGCATCTGAGGGCGGGAATGCCATTTGGAGATGTGTGGGCAGTAAAGAACCCGGGCCATCCTGCGATTTCCCATAGACTTCTCATGGGTGAGAGAAATGGTGAGCAAACAATGGTCAGAGCCCTCTGGTGAAGGACAGCAGACCAAGCAATCAGTTATAGATAAGGCACGTGTGACAGTCTGAGGGAGCCTCACCGGAGCATTGGCCTCAGAGAAGAAGGCTTTAGTGCAATTCCGAAAGACAAATACCATTAATTCATCTCCTGTCTCCTTATCTCCATATTTTCTGTGGTCATTAGACCACCCTTACCTCTACCACAATCCTGGTGTTGGGTTGTCACTTTTCCTCAACACAAAAAACACCATTCAGGTAGCTGTATCTTCATTTTTTTTTTTTTTACAATCAACCCCACATGCACCTTTTGTTCAGAAGGTTCACTAAGAATGAAAAGAAGGATATAACACAAAATTCTTAGAAAATCCTAAGTTTAAATCTACGTTAATTAAGAAGAAAATACAGATTTAATGACATTGGAAAGTATTGAAAATATAAGGTTAGTGAACACAAAATATTCAAATAGTTTAATTTAATCCTAATTAGAAAAAAAAAGCCATAACCAGAAGACTGGAAAATGTATCAAAAGGTAATAATAGTAATTCATGAGTTAATTTCACTTTGTAGCTTTAACATTCTACATTTTTGTTCTTTTAATATGTGTTACATGTGCCATGTGTGTGTTTTCCTCAAGAGGGAAAAACAATAAATGCTATTCTTAACATTCCAATAAAATCATTGGAAAGTCCTATAACTTCCCACAAACAATACGGAAAGAAAATCTATTTAAATATTTTTCCAATTGTTTCCATCTTTCATTTTAATACAGCTTTATCTTCTTTTATTTTTAAAATATCCCTCCAAAGTGTTTGTGTCATCACATCTCCTAATAAGTATATGCCTGGATAAGGTTATACATGTAATAGGTTGAAGGAAACACCTATGAAGGATGCAGAGAAAGGGAAGAGGTAGGTAGGAGATTCAGGTGAGATGCAGGTTTGATACCTTCGAAAGAAGAGGACTGGAAGGATTTCCGGGTGAGGAGAGTTTCAGGCTGCAGCACAGCTCTAAAGACGTTTCAGCGGATGGGGTGTGTCAATTAATGCTGCCCATTAGAAGAGGCCTCTCTCTTATAGGAATGGTCACTACTGGTTCCCTGTGCTCATTGAGTGGGCATAGTGCGGGGAAATCCTGGTCCCTGTGACCACTCAGAGGTGAATTCAGGGAGGTGCATTGGTCACCTCACTCCCTTCAGCAGGATTCTGGGTGGCAGGTTTCCAAGGCCTCCGCAGTTTTACTATGAGACCAGTTTTCATGTCACTTTAAAAAATGTGAAAAATATTCCTCACACTGAAGTTTCTCTCAAACTGTCTCTGTTACCTGTACCCTGTGAACCACTCTACCTGTACACTTTCTCTTAAAATTAGCAGAGAAGAACAAACTTCAATACATTTGTTTCATCTGTGAATTTGGCAAAAAAGGTGGGGGGCTTTGTAAGGAGACAGACAGATCTAAGGCTGTTGCCAGTTTTGCCACTTGCCTGCTGTGTGATGTTAAACAACTCATGTTAACTCTCATCCTCTCAAGAAAAGTCCTTTCTAGAGCAAGGATGGCAGAAACTTTCAAGCACAGTTTCTCATGGAGGGGAGACTTTTTAGAAACTCCCACAAGTGAGCTGTGCTTACACTACGTGAGCATAACTGGCCATATCTGAAAGCACGTGGGGTGGATACCTGATTTACACTGTGCCGATTAAGGCCTTTCTTTCACAAACTTGGGACTAGGTCACACATCAGTGTTCAATAACACTTGGACTTTGAAGAAAAAATTATATCACTTGCACTTTCATCATGAACACATCAAATCTCATGAGTGAAGAGACCAGAATTTGAATACAAAAGGCAAACCCAAGAGATAATTAGGAAGAAATACAGAGAGACATACAAATTGAGACTATCTGCCTTGGTGCCCGATATCCCCATGTTCTGGTATTAGTCCTGCTGTGACTTTTCCACAGGGCTCTGGACATACTTCCTTGTTCTTATAATGAATTCCTTTTTATACATAAGTTAGTTTAAATGGATTTCTGTTGCTTTTTACCGAAAGAGCTTTAAATCAAGCAGACAGAGTCCTGATTAATAGATGCTTTTCAGAATAAATGCATTTCCCTTAACTTTCGATTTCCTGGAGTCAGCAATTTTCCTGAAACTCATTTCTCCTTTTTTTTTTTTTTTTTTTAAGTTTCATTTAGCTGGCTCTGGCCAGATTATAATAACTGATAATAGCAATGTTTGGAGAAATGAGCAAGACGCTTATGCACTAGAGCTAAGTGTGAAGCAGACTGCTATATAAGGAAAAGATGAGCACCTGAGAATGCATCATTAGCCAATGAATTCCAAAAACTTGGCAAGAGAATCATCAACCTCAAGTCTCTGCTCAGTGTCAGTATCATGATTAACGGAGGAATCTGACTTTTGAAATGATCTAATCAGTACAAAGTCATCCTCTATTCAGCAAGGGTGATTGAATTAGATACTGTTCCTTAAATGTAATATTGATTACTGAATGTTGTCTCCTTTAACTTTTAGAAAACTTAAGTCATGGTGACATTGTGAGCAATGTAATTATAAATGACTATAATTAGGTCAATGCAATATTGCCAATATAGCATGACAAATGGAGCCATCAACCAATGAGTAAACTTTCATCCTTCATACATAAAGCTGAAGCTACTATCCCCAAGTTATCAGAAGGCAATCTCTGTGCTCTTTCATTGTGACTAGAACCATTTTTTTTGTAAGGGGATTGCTAGGATTAGGATGCAGGTTGCTAAACAAAGCGAAATTAACTGGTCTATACACAGACTATTCTCTAGTATAAGTCCCAGACCCACTGAGTCATAACCACCTTCATTTAAAAAAAAGTCAAGGAATGAGGAATCTCTCCCTTTTAACGAGACATCTAGATCACTAAAGAAGGCTGCATGCATCCACTCGGAAATAACCTCTTCCATCCCTATTTTGCAAAACAACTCATTGTTCTTTTACTATAGCTCTCATCACTCATTTTTTATCTCACTTTTTATTGAATTGCATGTTTCTCCTGGATTATGTGCTTTTGAAATTCTGCTACTCTGTCTTATTCATCTTTGTAGAATTCATTTTATAGAATCTACCAGTGTTTATATACTATAGGTAATACATTTCTAAAAAATTAACAAATGAGTGACTAATAATATTGATATCGCTTTAAGAGAAAGAATTAAATCACTTGGAACTTTAAGGGTCATGAGTCAGAAGATAACAGCTCCTTACAGAAATAGGGCCCAGTATAACTTTCTGAATCTATCTAGATTCATTTAAAAATAGTAAATACTTTAAAATCATAAAACTTCTGAAAATATTAGGGAAAGAATATAATATCAGCAAAGACTTGAAGCAGGTTAAAAGGTGCATAGTTGTCCATGAAGCAAGTTAAACTCTCTTTGTATTAAATAGGACTTTAGGTGTACTAATATATGGAAGCATTTTATGTAAGAATCTGATTAGTTCTCTAGATAAGGTGGATTATACCTAAATGATAACGGGAGACCTGTTTAAATGTCACAGGAGAGGAGATTATACCAGAGCTTTAATAGCTTTCAATGCTCAATTTGATCACAATAATTATAGTTTGATAATTCAGAGAATAGGAGATATTTGCTTCTCAGAGTTAAATGAGACATTTAAAAAATGCAAATTCCATTTAAGAAATGTTTAATAATTATAATATCTTGACATTTAATTGACAAGATTCAGGAAAGAAGTGGAAAATTAATCATAGAAAGGAAGACAAAATTGAAGGAAACAAAAAGAATATTATATCCCGTGGGATACTTGTAGGATAAAGTATAAAAAGTGGTCAAAATAAAAGAAAATAAAGATTTTTTAAAAGATAGACAGAAAAAGATAAATACAAAAATTGAAACACTAAAATAAATCAAAACAATATAACAGTACAAATGTTTGAAGAAAATATTTTAAAAGCTTTCCTAAAAAAATAAAAAATAAAAAAAACTAGCCCAGCCATCATGGGTCAGACCTCTGAACCAGGAGGTCATTGTTTGATTCCAGGTCAGAACACATGCCCAGGTTGTGGGCTCGATCCCCAGTGTGGGGTGTGCAGGAGGCAGCCAATCAATGAATTCCCTCCCATCGGTGTTTCTATCTCTCTTTCCCTCTCCCTTCCTTTCTGAAATCCATAAAAAAATTTTTAAAAAAGACTACACAAATTAAAATTGAGGACCATGAAAAAATATCTCAGGGAAAAACAACACAGAACATTTAAAAGCAAGACATATTCTGATAAACTTACTGAATTAAAAAAAAAAATAAAGTAGAATCTTTTGGTTAACTAAGCAGGGGGGTTCAAGTTACTTTTTAGTGAAAAAGATATCAATCTGATTCAGGTTTCCTCACAACAACATTCAACACCAGAAAAAAATGGGGAGAGCACCACAAAACACTTAAGAAAAAAGTGTGCACTAGGCTTTTTTATTCATCCAAGCCAACATTCCAGTAGAAAGGTTAAAAATGAAAGTGTTTAACTTTACAAGAAGTCAGGGAATATTTTGCTTATGAGTCTTCCTTGAGGAAATTACTGAAGAACGGACTTCATAAAACCAATAAGTGACTTTAAACCCTACCGGGAAAGGATTGGCAGTGTGAATAAATTATATTTAAGTTTAGAACAAAGAATAGAATAAATGTGAACATTAGAATGAAGAGAGTAAAATAAAATTTATATGCCCAGACACCATAGAAAAGATATAGCCAACCAATATTTGGAAAGGGGCAAAGAAGGTGTGAAATAGAATAAGTTGCTGTTTTGCTACTTACATAGGGTTTCAGAGTCAAGAGGGTATCAATTAAAGGTGACAAATTACATAAGAGAAGTTTAGAAATAACTTAGAATACCAAAATGAACACTAAGAAAAACAACAATATAAATTTAAATAGGTAAAAAAAAAAGATATAAGAAAAGCTTGTAAATATTATCACCCACTATAATATGCAAGCTCCAGCTACAGTCTGAAGAAATACGTTAGTAATTGCCACTTAATATTTTATTATATTACCACCCAGAGAGAATCTACGTCTGTTTTATTAGTTTCATAGCATTCCTATTCCTGAATATATATGATTATTTTAAACTAGAGGTCCAGTGCATGAAAATTAATGCACTCAGGGGGTCCCTTAGCCCAGCCTGCGCCCTCTTGCAGTCCAGGAGCCCTTGGGGGATGTCCGACTGACAGCTTAGGCCCGTTCCCTGGGGGGACCAGACCTAAGCCACAGTCTGGCCTCTCTCTGAGGGAGGTGACCAGCGGGCCAATCAGGGGCCCCAACCCCCATTGCACCACCACCAGCCTTCCTCTGCAGGAGGCCACTGGCAGGGGATCGGGGAAGGTGCTGGCTGGCGAGTGGCCGGCCCTGCCCCCACCATAACCCCTCCACTGCTGCTGGTCACCGCTGCCCCCCAATCGCCGTCCCCTCCCTCTGCCTGCTGGCACCCATCTTGGCTGGCCTGGTGCCATCGCTTGCCGGCCCCGCCCCCCGCCGACTGGTCATTCCACCATTCAGTCGATTTGCATATTAGGATTTTATTATATAGGACTAGAGGCCCGGTGCACAAAAATTTGTGCACTCGGGGGGGGGGAGGTGCCCAGCCCGGCCTGTACCCTCTCGCAGTCTGGGACCCCTCGGGAGATAATGACCTGCTGGCTTAGGCCTGCTTCCGGGTGGCAGAGGGCAGGCCCAATTCCTAGGTGCAGCCCCTGGTCAGGCTCAGAGCAGGGCCAATTGGGGAGTTGGGGCACCGCCCCCTGTCATGCACAGAGCAGGGCGGATCGGGAGGTTGCAATGCCACCCTCAGTAACGCTCATGGTAGGGCCGATTGGGGGGTTGGGGCACCGCCCCCTGTCACACTCAAGGCAGGGTCAATGGGGAGGTTGCGGCACCACCCCCTGTCACGCACAGAGCAGGGCCAATCAGGGGGTTGGGGCGCCGCCACTGTCACACTCGGGGCAGGGCCGATGGAGAGGTTATGGCTCTACCCTGTCACACACAGAGCAGGGCCCGTGGGGGGGGGGGAGTTGGGGCACCGCACCCTGTCACACACAGAGCAGGGCCAATCAGGGGGTTGGTGCGCTGCACCCTGTCAAACACAGAGCTGCAGGGCAATCAGGGGGGGAGCTCCCCCCTATCAGGCACAGAGCAGGGCAGATAGGGAGGTTGGGGCCCCGCCCCCTGTCACACACAGCCACAGGGCATTCAGGGGGTTTGGGCGCTGCCCCCTGTCATGCTGATCCCGGTGCCGGGAGCCTTGCTGCTCTGCTGATCCCAGTGCCGGGAGGCGTATTACCCTTTTACTATATAGGATAGAGGCCTGGTGCACGGGTGGGAGCCAGCTGGTTTGCCCTGAAGGGTGTCCTGGATCAGGGTGGGGGTCCCCACTGGGGTGCCTGGCCAGTCTGGGTGAGGGGCTGAGGGCTGTTTTCCGGAACTGAGTGACTGAAGCTTTCAACTGCTCCTTGTTTTCTTTTCTTTTTTTTTTTTTAATTCTGGGCCAGCTTTAGCTCTGAGGCCTCGCCACTGAAAACATCGATACAATGTTGCTAAAGCCCAGCTGAATGAAAGCCGGTTTCTGGTGTTTTGTTTAGCTTATTATTTGCAACATAGTACATAGTTGCTTAGAGTTGTAGCTCAGAGGCCGGCAGCGCAGGCAGGGAACGTTGGAGTCCTCCTTCACTGCAGCAAGCAAGCCTCATGTTCGCTTGCAGCTGCCTGGCTGCCAGCCACCATCTTGGCTGACAGTTAATTTGCATATACTCACTGATTAGCCAATGAAAAGTGTAGCAGTCATACGCTAATTACCATGTTTCTCTTTTATTAGTGTAGATAAGCCATATTATTGGTAATGTAGTTGTTTCAAAAATTTTAATATTACAAGTCATAGTGCTATGAACTTTTAACATGTGTTTGCATGTATTTATTTGATTACTTTTTAAGTTAAACTCCTACTAATAGAATTCTTAGGTCAATAGGTTGGCAGGTTTTTGAGGCTTTTAAAATATATTGCCAAAATGTCTTTTAGAACAAGAATGGTAATGACTATTTCTCCTGATCCTAGCTCACACTAGATATTATCACTGTTTTATACCTTTACAGAATTTCTGAGTAAAGGATGTCAGTGGAGTTTCAGTATCATTTTGATATTCAAACATCATCAATGATTTTTATATTCTGCAAATTGTCTTGAACTTGTAGTATTAAAAAGATTTTAAAGACATTAAAATCCATGTGTTAACAAAGCTACAATAGAAAATTATTAAGTTAGATATTGCATTTTAACCAAAAGGCTATTTAAAGGAGCTTATTAAGTGAACAAAAATGTGCAACTTGGCCCAAGCTGGTTTTGTTCAGTGGACAGTGTCGGCCCACGGGTTTAATTCTGGTCAAGGGCACGTACCTCAGTTGCAGGCTCGATCCCACACTATGGTCAGGAGGCAACCAATTGATGTGTCTCTCTCATCATTGATGTTTCTATCTCTCTCTCTCTTCCTCTCCCTTACTCTCAGAAATCAATAAAAATATATTTTTTTAATGTGCAACTTGGAGACCTGTTCTCAGGTCCACCTTTTTGTTGTCCTATATCTCACCTATCATCAGATATGTTGGTGGACCTAACCCATTCACAATCCAAGATTACTCTGAATCTTATTTTTTTTTTTTATTTTATTTTATTTATTTATTTATTTTTTTTCGCTTAAAGTATTACAAAGGGTATTACATAAGTGTCCTTTTTTCCCCCCCGCCCTTGACAAACCCCTACCCTCCCTTACCCCCCAGTGTCTTATGTCCATTAGTTATGCTTATATGCATGCATACCAGTCCTTCGGTTGATCTCTTACTCCCCTCCCTCCTGCCCCCCAACTCTCTCTGGCCTTCCCACTGCAGTTTGACAATCAGTTTGAGGCAGCTCTGCCTCTGTATCTATTATTGTTCAAAAGTTTGTAATGGTCTTTATTATCCATGAATGAGTGAGATCATGTGGTATTTTTCCTTCATTGACAGGCTTGTTTCACTTAGCATAATGCTCTCCAGTTCCATCCATGATGTTGCAAATGGTAGGAGTTCCTTCTTTTTAACAGCAGCATAGTATTCCATCCTGTAGATGTACCACAGTTTTCTAATCCATTCATCTACTGATGGGCACTTAGGCTGTTTCCAGATCTTAGCTATGGTGAATTGTGCTGCTATGAACATCTGGGTGCATATATCCTTTCTGATTGGTGTTTCTGGTTTCTTGGGATATATTCCTAGAAGTGGGATCACAGGGTCAAATGGGAGTTCCATTTCCAATTTTTTGAGGAACCTCCATACTGCCTTCCATAGTGGCTGCACCAGTCTGCATTCCCACCAGCAGTGCACAAGTGTTCCTTTTTCTCCACATCCTCTCCAGCACTTGTCGTTTGTTGATTTGTTGATGATGGCCATTCTGACAGGTGTGAGATGGTACCTCATTGTTGTTTTGATTTGCATTTCTCGGATGATTAGTGACTTTGAGCATGTTTTCATATGTCTCTTGGCTTTCTGAATGTCCTCTTTTGAAAGGTGTCTATTTAGATCCTTTGCCCATTTTTGGATTGGATTGTTTATCTTCTTTTTGTTAAGTTGTATGAGTTCCCTATAAATTTTGGAGATTAGGCCCTTATCAGATATGACGTTGGCAAATATGTTTTCCCACGCAGTGGGTTTTCTTGTTGTTTTGTTGATGGTTTCTTTTGCTGTGCAGAAGCTTTTTATTTTGATGTAGTCCCATTTGTTCATTTTCTCTTTAGTTTCAACTGCCCTAGGAGCTGTATCAGTGAAGAAATTGTTTTGGCATATGTCTGAGATTTTGTTGCCTTTGTATTCTTCTAGAATTTTTATGGTTTCCTGTCGTACATTTAAGTCCTTTATCCATTTTGAGTTTATTCTTGTGTATGGTGTAAGTTGGTGGTCTAGTTTCATTTTCTTGCATATGTCTGTCCAATTTTCCCAACACCATTTATTGAAGAGACTATCTTGGCTCCATTGTATGTTCATGCCTCCTTTGTCAAAAATTAATTGAGCATATTGGTTCGGGCTAATTTCTGGACTCTCTATTCTATTCCACTGATCTATATGTCTGTTCTTGTGCCAGTACCAGGCAGTTTTGAGAACAGTGGCTTTGTAATACAGCTTGATATCTGGCATTGAGATCCCACCTACTTTGTTCTTCCTCAGGATCGTTGCAGCTATTCGGGGTCTTTTTTTATTCCAGATGAATTTTTGGAGAGTTCGTTCTAGATCTTTGAAGAAGGCCATTGGTATTTTAATAGGAAGTGCGTTGAATGTATAGATTGCTTTGGGTAGTATGGACATTTTAATGATGTTGATTCTACCAATCCAAGAACATGGTATGTTCTTCCATCTGTTTATGTCTTCCTCTATCTCTTTTTTCAACGTCCTGTAGTTTTCTGAGTAGAGGTCTTTAACCTCTTTAGTTAAGTTTATTCCTAGGTATCTTAATTTTTTTTGGTGCGATGGTAAATGGGATTGTTTTTCTGATCTCCCTTTCTGAAAGTTCACTATTGGTGTATAGAAATGCCTCAGATTTCTTGGGGTTAATTTTGTATCCTGCTACATTGCCAAATTCATGTATTAAGTCTAGTAGCTTTTTGATGGAGTCTCTAGGGTTTTGTATGTATAATATCATGTCATCTGCAAATAAGGACAGTTTTACTTCCTCTTTTCCAATTTGGATGCCTTTTATTTCTTCTTCTTGCCTAATTGCAATGGCTAATACTTCCAGTACTATGTTGAACAGGAGTGGTGAGAGTGGGCATCCCTGTCTTGTTCCTGTTCTTAGGGGAAATGGTGTTAGTTTTTGTCCATTGAGTATGATGTTGGCTGTGGGCCTGTCATATATGGCTTTTATTATGTTGAGGTATGATCCTTCTATTCCCACCTTTCTGAGAGTTTTTATCAAAAATGGGTGTTGGATTTTGTCGAATGCTTTTTCTGCATCAATTGATATGACCATGTGGTTTTTTTCTTTCAATTTGTTTATGTGATGTATCACATTTATTGATTTACGGATGTTGTACCATCCTTGCATCTCTGGGATAAATCCTACTTGGTCATGGTGTATAATCCTTCTGATGTACTGCTGGATCCGATTTGCTAAGATTTTGTTGAGGATTTTGGCATCTATGTTCATGAGGGATATTGGCCTGTAATTCTCTTTCATTGTGATGTCTTTACCTGGTTTTGGTATTAGGGTGATGCTGGCTTCATAGAATGAGCTTGGAAGCGTTCCTTCCTCTTGAATTTTTTGTAGTAGTCTGAGGAGGGTAGGTTTTAGTTCTTCCTTGAATGTTTGGTAGAACTCCCCTGTGAAGCCGTCTGGCCCTGGGCTTTTGTTTGCTGGAAGCTTTCTGATGACTGCTTCAATTTCTTCCATAGTTATTGGCCTATTGAGGTTTTTAGATTCTTCCTGATTGAGTTTTGGAATGTTGTATTTTTCTAGGAATTTGTCCATTTCCTCCAGGTTGTCTAGTTTGTTGGAGTAGAGTTGCCCATAGTATTGTTTAACAATCATTTGTATTTCTGTGGGGTCTGTTGTTATTTCGCCTCTATCATTTCTGATTTGGTTTATTTGGGACCTCTCTCTTTGCTTCTTGGTGAGCCTGGCTAGGGGTTTGTCAATCTTGTTTATCCTTTCAAAGAACCAGCTCTTGGTTTCATTGATTTTCTGTATTGTTTTTTTGGTCTCTATTTCATTGATTTCTGCTCTAATCTTTATTATCTCCTTCCTTCTGCTCACTCTGGGGTTTTCTTGTTGCTCTCTTTCTAATTCTTTGAGTTGTAGAGTTAGATGATTGACTACCATTTTTTCTTGTTTTTTGAGATAGGCCTGTAGAGCTATAAACTTTCCTCTCAGGACTGCTTTCATTGTGTCCCAGAGGTTTTGGATTGTTGTGTTTTCATTGTCATTAGTGTCCAGGATGTTTTTCATTTCTTCTTTGATGTCATCGGTAACCCAATCAATATTTAATAACATGCTATTCAGCTTCCAAGTGTTTGAGTATTTTGGGTTGTTTTTATTGTAGTTTATTTCTAACATTATGCCATCGTGGTCTGAGAAGAAGCTTTTTATGATTTCAATCTTCTTGAATTTGTGGAGACTTTGCTTGTGACCCAATATGTGGTCTATTTTTGAATATGTCCCATGAGCACCTGAGAGGAATGTATATTCCGCAGCTGTGGGGTGAAGTGTTCTGAAGATGTCAATTAAGTCCATCTGACCTAGTGAGTCATTTAGGATTGCTGTTTCTTTGCTGAGTTTTTGTCTAGCGGATTTATCCAGTGATGTCAGTGGTGTATTAAAGTCCCCTACTATGATTGTATTGTTGTCGATCTCTCCCCTGATATCTTCCAGAAGTTTTCTTATGTATGTGGGTGCTCCTGCATTGGGTGCATATATGTTTACCAGGGTTATATCTTCTTGTTGTATTGATCCCTTTAGTATTATGAAGTGGCCTTCCTTATCTCTGGTTATGGCCTTCACTTTGAGATGTATTTTGTCAGATATAAGTATTGCTACCCCAGCTTTCTTTTCCTTTCCATTTGCGTGAAAGATATTTTTCCATCCCTTCACTTTCAGTCTGTGTGAGTCCCTTCTAATGAGGTGGGTCTCTTGTAGACAGCAGATGTATGGGTCATGTTTTTTTATCCATTCAGCCACTCGATGTCTTTTGGTTGGAGCATTCAGTCCATTTACATTTAAAGTTATTATTGAAAGGTACTTGTTTGTAGCCATTTCTTTTTTTTTGTGTGTGTGTGGCTGTTTTCTTTCTGAGCTTGATATTTCTTCTTTTTACACCAGTCCCTTTAGCATTTCTTGCATGGCTGGCTTGGTGGTGATAAACTCCCTTAGCCCTTTTTTGTCTGTGAAGCTTCTTATTTCCCCTTCAATTTTGAATGATAGCCTTGCTGGATAGAGTATTCTTGGATTCAGTCCTTTGCTTTGCATCACTTTGTAGATTTCCGTCCATTCTTTTCTGGCCTGATGTGTTTCTGTTGAGAAATCATTTGATAATCTAATGGGAGATCCCTTGTATGTTACTTTCCGTCTCTCTCTTGCAGCCTGTAAGATTCTCTCTTTATCCTGAACATTTGCCATGGTAATTATGATGTGTCTTGGTGTGGGTCTTTTCGGGTTCACCTTGTTTGGAACTCTCTGGGCTTGTGTGACTTTTTTCTTCCCCACCTCAGGGAAGTTTTCTGATATTATTTCTTCGAATAGGTTTTCTAATCCATGTTCATCTTTCTGTTGTTCTGGCACCCCTATTATTCGTATGTTGTTTCGTTTCATGTTGTCCCAAAGCTCCCTTAGGCTCTCCTCCTGTCTTTTAATTTTTTTCTCCATTTGCCGTACAGTTTGAGTGTGTTTTGCTTCCTTGTCTTCTAATTCACTAATTCGGTCCTCCGCTTCTCCCAGTCTACTGTTGATACTTTCAATGGAGTTTTTTATTGAAGCTATGTCACTCTTCATTTCTTCTTGGGACTTACTTAAGTTGTTGATTTTTTCATCTGTTTCTTCTAGCTTCTTGCATAAGTAGTTGAGTTTTTCATCTGTTTCTTCTTGCTTCTTGAACATGTGGTGCATGTACTCTAGGAACCTTATTCTGAATTCTTTTTCCGTCATGTTGCATATCTCTGTCTCACTTAGCTGCTTTTCTGGCGAGTCCTCCTTTTCTTTCCTTTGGGGGTTTCTTTGCCTACCCATGTTTGATCTCGCTGACATATGTAGATGTTGAGATGTTCAGTGGCTGCTCCCTGGGTGGCAGGGGCTCCTTGGGTTGTGGTTGCTGCTCAGACGGTTGCGGTAGCAGCTGCTTTCCAGTTGTCAGCAGCTCCGCTGGTGGGTGTTGTTCACAGCTGTGTTGGCTCTTCTGGCTGGTGGGGGGAGGCTTCACGTACAGCTGCTGTTCCACAGACAGAGGGTGTGGTGATCAGAAGGCTGTGGTGATCAGGAGGCTGCGGTGATCAGGGGGCTGCTGTTGCTTGGATCTGCGGTCTGGGAAACGCTCCTCTCTTACCAGCACTGCATGGTCTGGGAAACGCTCCTCTCTTATGGGCACTGCATGGTCTGATCAGTTCCTCAGGATGCCCCCTTTAGTCTCAGTTCTCCGCAATCACAAAATCCAAATCTCAAATCTCCTGGCGCCAGCAAACCCGCGGAACTCCTTACCCTGGTCAGGGTCTGTGTCTGTCCCAAGAGACGCGGCTGTCTGCCATGCGGTCTCCCTCCGACCCTCTGGGCTCAGGTCTGGCAAACTTTCCTGCCCAGATCCCTGGTTTTTAACCTTTCCAGGGGAGGTCTGCCCTTCCCGGCTGCAAACCGTCTCACCAGCTGAGTAAATTTGCCAATTCGGGGTGGGTGTTATTAGTTTCAGCTGCTTACTCCGTTTGCTCCGGGACAAGACCTGGGACGCGTCTGCCTATATCGCCGCCATCTTCTCGAATCTCGGCTCAATGGATCTTTCGGGAACTTCTGAGGATGTGCAATGGAACAGCGTGATGGGTTCCCTGCTGCGGCCTCACACCTCGGCAGACGTCCAGTGGGGCCACAGGGTCTGGCGCCAGAGCCCAGGTCACCGCCTGGCGCCTCCCTCCTCTTGGAGGACCCAACCGTTCTACTCTGAATCTTAAAGTGACAATTCCCTTGCTAGAAGGGTCTGCTAATAAGGAAACTGTCTTTCTATGGAGAACTAACACCTCTGTTTTGTTGCTGTTCCTGTGTTTATTACTAGGCCTTCCTCTAATTTTCTAGTTATTTGGTTTGTGTTTCTGATTATTTTGGTTTGGTTTGTGTTTATCCCTGGAACCTTTCCTTAAACTGCAATATCTAACTTCTAACCAGGCTCAGTTCTCTATCTCTTGGCATTGCTTCCCAGTTCTTGCCCAACTTTAGATACAATTTCCATGGCCTTGAAGTGAGACTAGCTCTCAATGCTGCTTTTTGGTGGGTAAGAGCTTTCCTAGCTACTCTCTAAAAAGCTGAAGTTTTGATATTCTTATTCAACTCTAAATCTGATTCTGCACTAGGCAACTTGTTTGCCTTAATATGCCTCTCCAAGTTCACACTATTGGAGGCAATTTATCAACGCAATAGTACATTTGTAGGGATAAGTTGTCTCCTCCACATTTTACCTTCAAAGATTGTGTGTGTGTGTGTGTGTGTGTGTGGTTGTATAAGTTCTTTATGAATTTTGGATATTAACCCCTTACCAGCTGTATCATTGGGAAATATTGTCTCCCATTTCAGGGGGTTATTTTTTCATTTTGTTAATGGCTTCCTTTGCTGTGAAAAATTTTTTAGTTGATGTAGTCCCATTTGTTTATTTTTTCTTTTGTTCCCCTTGCCTGAGAATATACAGCAGAAAAAAATATTCCTACAAGAAATGTCCGAGATTTTACTGCCTATGTTTTCTTCTAGGGTTTTTATGGTTTTGAATCTAACACTTAAATCTTTAATCCATTTTATGTTTATTCTTGTGTATGGTATAAGAAGGTGGCCTAGTTCCATTATTTGGCATGTATCTGTTCAATTTTCCCAACAAAAATCCAATTAAAAATGGATAGAGGACCTGAATAGACACTGCTCCAAAGACGATATACAGATGACCAATAGACATATGTAAAGATGCTCAACATCACTAATCATCAGAGAAATGAAAATTAAAACCACAATTAGACATCACCTCTCACCTGTCAGAATGGCTATCAGCAATAAATCAAAAAACATGTTTTGGCAAGGATGTGGAGAAAAAGAAATCTTTGCGCACTATTGGTTAAAATACAGATTGATGCAGCCACTGTGGAAAACAGTATGGAGTTACCTCAAAAAATTAAAAATGGAACTGTCTTATGACACAGCAATTCCACTTCTGGGAATTTATCCAAACACCAATTTGAAAGAATGTATGCACCTCTATATTTATTGCAGCATTATTTACAATAGTGAAGATTTGGAAGGATGCACAATTGTCCATCAGTAGTGAGTAGATAAAACAAACTGGTACGTTTATACAATGGAATACTACTCAGCCTTTAAAAAGGAAAGACATCTTATGCTTTGTAACAGCATGGATGGACCTAGAAAGCATTATGCTAAGTGAGATAAACCAGTCAGAAAAACAAGTACCATATGATTTCACTTACATGTGAAATCTAATGAACAAAATAAACTAATGAACAAAATAAACAGACTCATAGATAAAGAGCAGGCTGACAGCTGTCAAGGGGATGGATTTAGGGAGCTGGGTGAGGGGATGGAGGGATTGAGCAAAAAAGAAAACAACAAACTCATGGACACAGACAACAGGTTGCCAGGGGTAAAGGGGTGGGGAAGTGGGGAGGGTATAGGGGGGATAAATGGTGATAGGATAAGGCTTGACTTGGGATTATGAATGCACAATACCTTGTACAGATAATATCTTGTGGAATTGTGCACCTGAAACCTGTAAACCTTTATTAACCATTGTCACCCAATAAATTCAGAGCACTTAAATGCACTTATGCATAGCCTATGGATGCAGACAATAGTGCAGTGAAGGTCTGGGGTTGGGCGGGAGCCAGGTAAGGAGTGTTAAAGGGCGGGGGGAATGCGATATATCTATGATACTCTCAACAATAAAAATGAAAAGTAATAAAATAAATAAAATGTAAATTTAAAAAATTGTAAAATGTAGGAAAAATAGTTTATTTTTAGTATACCATCAGCCAAAAAGAGGAAAGAACAGAAAAGAAGCGAAATACGATTACATAATTGCTATCAATCAAAACAATGTTTGTTTGATGATTTGTATAAAGTAATATCTCTAAATGGGAATTCTGATCCTTGGATCAATTTAGTACACACTAGCTCCTTTGCTGAGCATCAAAAAACACCTGTCATAAAGGAAGGAGGGAGTATCTGAAGCATGTAAGAACACAAAAACATATGAAGTCCAGACTGGATTCCAATCTTGGGCTTGCCACTTCCTAGTTGTATGACCTTGGATAAATTTCTGAGGCAGTTATGAGTAAATGGCACTTCTCTCGTCTGCTTATAATGCAAATTAAATGCAGAAACGAATGTAACATGACTAATATGTGCTCAGCCAGTGATATATAAGAGTGTGCTCTTATTATATTATGACACAAACCAATTATCGTCCTTAGTATGCTAATCTTGAAGCTCAGGATAAACAGCGCGATCTATAACAGCAAACACAACCATTCAGCATGAGGAATGGTGCTTAATTCTAACGATGACCTCATGAGGAGACATTACCAAACATCCCATTTGCCATATTCCCAAATAGCAACCTTGTGAGAAAATATGAAAATATTTCTAATAACTAGTATATGGGAGTGCCTGATTTATTTTTCACCAGGAAATCAAGAATTTCACAGAAGTAAAATTTCTAAATAAAGAAACAAGTTATCAAAAAAGTCAATATGTTTGATCCACCCAGAGCTGATATTTAGAATATTATTTATTGCATCACACGGTAACACTCTAGTAAACATTTTTGGATACCTATTTAGCAAATGTTCCCTAATTCTTTGATGCCAGAAATTAGATTTTGTGAATATTAATCAGACTAGAGCAACCATAGTCCTTGGAAAAGCTTAGTTTAAGCATCAGTCTCTGGCCTCCTCTAGTCAATAAATAAAATTCTGGTGAGGATAGGGGCATTTGGGAACATAGTTCTTGCTCTGAGAGAGAATATGACGAAATAAAAGAGTACTTTCAGACTTTGGATTTTCTCAAGCCTGGATGTGATTAATTCTGGAACTTTCACAGTGAATTTGCTATTATGGAGTCAGGTCTACTTACTAACAGAACTCTGATGTTTTTGGGGTCATAAATGAGATTAACTAAAATATGTACACTGTCCAGCATTCTCTGCAAATGGAAGACCGTGTTATATTTTTGTGGCAAGTGAGATATAAGTTGAAGGGTTGGTGGGCGAAGCATTCTGGAAAATGTTTTAAAAGGGAAACAGATTTACATGAAATGTACCCTTTTTTTCTGATCTGTTCCTATTCCTGACAGGAAAAGCCATGTGATGTTTGAGACAAAGAAGCCATCTGACAACAGGGCAAACATGAAAGAAAAAGACAAGAGATTAATAGAGACCTTAACTATCATTGACACCATGAACCAAAGCCTAACAACCGCCAAAATCTAGAATTTAGACTTTTAATAATGAGAAAAAAAAAATAAAACCTTTATTTTGTTGAGGGCATTATTTCTTTTTTGGTGTTTCTATCAATAGAGACAAAAGCATTCCTGATATTCACTTAAATCAAATGTATATCCCATCAACATTTCTTACATGAGATAAAGGCTTTACATGAACTTTAAGCAGATTGAAGTCTGAATGTTCTTTTATTTACAGAAAAAATGTATCCTAAATGGCACATTCTATTAACACATTAAGCACTATGTCAGTCACCAGTGACTGACACTATACTTCCTGTCCAGACCATCAGTCACTGGTGCTGCCAGCATATTGGTGAAATTGGATATCGCGGGCTAAACTGAAAGGAAGACAAAACAGGCTTGGTGCTTAATGTGTTAATAGCCATCAAAAAGCAAAAAGGACATAGGTTTATTTTTCCTATGCCAAGTTGTTCTAGGCTGCTAATCTGTTATATATATATATATATATATATATATTAGATATCAGCTTATATATAAAATTATATATATGTATACACACACACACACATATATATATATATACATATATATTTATATAATTTTCTACAAATTTATTCACACCTACCCATTGAAATTTTTATTTCTTATCAGTTGCTTCTAATCAGGTGTGGCTAGGTAAAGCAGAAAAACAAGTAAGTTGATCTCTTATAGCATTTACTAGGTGTACCGGATTTTTTCAATAGATGGAGTTACACATATGTTCATATATATGCAATTTGATATGTATGCTATTTTGTTGTATTGACAGCAAGCTTCAAAACTTCATATGTCAAATTTGCTGAAGGTGTTAACATCATAGATATTTTTATGCTTAAAAATGTCAAATTTTGTGCCAAAAAAAGGGCATTTGTGGGAAGTTTTAATTCATTACTTTATTTTGAAGAGAAAGTTATTGTATACTTCAGGAAGCTTATGGTGAACATGCTCCATCTCACGATACTTGTGAACGCTGGTTTAAATGCTTTAAAAGTGATGATTTCGATGTGAAAGACAAAGAACGTCAGGTCAGCTGAAAAAGTTTAAAGACCAACAATGACAAGTATTATTGGATGAAGATGCATGTCAAACTCAAAAACAACTTGCAGAAAGATTAAACGTTGCTCAGCAAACAATTTCCGATCATTTACAAGCAATAGGGAAGATTTTAAAGGAAGGAAAATGGGTGCCACATCAACTGAACCAGAGACAAACGGAAAACCAAAAAAAATCATCAATAAAATGTTGCTTCAACGGCATGAAAGAGAGTCTTTTTTTGCATCGAATTGTGACTGGCGATGAAAAGTGGATTTATTTTGAGACTTCCAAATGCAGAAAATCATGGGTTGATTCAGGTCAATCATCAACATCGAATGCAAGGCCAAATCGCTTTGGAAAGAAGACAATGCTCTGCGTTTGGTGGGATCAGGAAGGTGTGGTGTATTATATGCTTCTAAAACCAGGTGAAACCTTTAATACTGATTGCTACCTATAACAAATGATCAACTTGAACCACACTTTTATCGTAAAATGACCAGAATGTGCCAGAAGATACGGCAAAGTAATTTTGCTTCATGATAACACACCATCACAAGCTTCAAACCCAGTTAAAGACACGTTAAAAGATCTTGCCTGGGAAGTATTAACCCACCTTCTGTCTTCACCAGACCTTGCTCCTTCAGGTTACCACTTGTTTTGATCGATGGCACATGCACTTTCTGAGCAGCACTTCAAAACATACGAAGAAGTGGAAAATTGGGTCTCTGAATTGTTTGCCTCCAAAACAAGAAAAGTTCTATTGAGACGGTATCCACAAATTACCTGAAAGATGGGGGAAATGTGTAGCTAGCGATGGACATTACTTTGAATAAAGCACTTCTGATGTTTCTCTTGAAATTATCATGTTTTCGAGTATATTGGCTTTTAAATATTTTACTGGTGCAGTATCTCTTCTTTTTTATTCTTTTTAAAAAATTAATGGACTTTAAAGTTTTCAAATAATTAAGCAGATAATGAAGAGATTTTCTGTATACACCTTCTCTCCCCTGCTCACAGTTTCCCCTGTTATTAGTGTGGTATATTTATTACAACTGATGATCCAACACCAATACATCATTATTAACTAAAGTCTATAGTGTATTTTAGGATTTATTCTTTGTGTTGTATAGTTCCATGTGTTTACACAAATGCCTAATATCATGTTCCCACCACTACAGTGTCATACAGAATAGTTTCACTGCCCTAAAATTACCCTTTACTCCACCTATTCATCCCTCCTCTTCTTCCCCCTGATCCCTGACAACCAGTGATTTTTTTAGTTTTTATAGTATTGCGATTTCTAGAATGCCATATAGTTGGATTCAAACAGTGTGTGGTCATTTCATTTCCAGAATGGTTTCTTTCAGTTATCAAAATGCATGAATGGCTCCTCTATGTCTTTTGGTAGCTTGATACTTCACTTTATTCCTGAACAATATTTAATTTTATGGATGCATCACAGCTTGGTTATCCAGTCACCTTTTAAAGAATATCTTGGTTGTTTACAGCATTGGGCAATTATGAATAAATCTACTATAAACCATAGTGTGCAGATGTTTTATGGATATAAGTTTTCAATTAAATTGAGTAAATACCTAGGAATACAAATACTAAATTATATGGTAAGCCTATTTAGCTTTGTAGAAAATACCAATCTATCTTGCCAAGTGGCTACAAGTCCAGTATCCCCCAGCAGTGGTTGAAAAGTCCTGTTGCTGCACATCCTTTCCAGGACATGATTTTGTCAGTGTTTTAGATTTTAGTTATTCTAATATGTGTGCAGCAGTATCACAATGTTATCTTAATTAATAATTATCTAACGACATATGATGTTAACTATCACTTCATATGCTTATTTACAATTTATTCAACATCTTTGGTGAGGTGGCTGTTCAAAACTTGTTCCTATTCTGTTAAACCACTTTATTGAGATATGATTTACATATAAAAAGCTATACATATTCTGGTCAGATGATCTGAATAATAATTCTACCAAATATTTAAAGAAGAATTAACACAAATACTTTTTTAACTCACCCAAAAAATAGAATAGGAGGGAATTCTATTAGCCCAGCATTAACCTTGATACCAAACCAAACAAGGATACCACAAGAAAAGAAAATTACAAGCCAATATCCCTGATGAACATAGACTTTAAAAAATCCTCAATAAAGTATTGGCAAATCTAATTCAACAATAAATTAAAGGAATCATATACCATGATCTAGAGGGATTTATTCCAGGCATGCAAGAATATTTCAATATCCATTAATCAGTCAATGTGATAAACAACATTAACAAAACAAAGGACTTTAATTATATTATCATCTTACTAAATGCACTTGACAAAATTCACCATCCATTTATGATTTTAAAAAAACTATCAACAAAGTAGGTATAGAGGGAACAAAGCTCAACATAGTAAAGGCCATATATGACAAACTCACAACTAACATCATATTCAGTGGTGAAAAGCTGAAAATTTTTCCTTTAAGATCAGAAACAAGACAAGAATGATGATTACTCTTGCTAACGTTTTTCAACATAGTATTGGAAGTCCCAGATAAAACAATTAGGCAAATAAATAATCAGAAAGAAAGAGGTAAAGCTATAACTATTTACAAATAATATGATATTACAAGTAGAACACCTAAAGACTCCATCAACAAACTGTCTGAATTAATCAACAAATTCAATAAAGTTTCAGGATAAAAAAATCAATAAAAAGCTATTCCATTTTTATACACTAAAAATGAACTAAAAAAAGAAGAAAACAATTCCAGCCCTGGTCGGTATGCCTCAGTGGTTAGAGTGTTGGCCCATGTACTGAAGGGTGTCAGGTTCAATTCCCAGGTAAGGGCACATACCTGGATTGCAGGCTCAATCCCTGGCCCTAGTCAGGGTACATGTGGGAGGCAACGGATAATGTGTGTCTCTCACATGTCTCTCTCTGTCTCTCTCTCTCTCTCTCTCCTCAAAATACACTGAAGACTTGAACATAAGACATAAAACCATAAAACTCCTAGAGGGAAACAGGTGGTAAGCTCCTTGACATTGGTGTTAGTGATGACTTTTTGGATTTGACACCAAAAGCTAAAGCAATAAAAGAAAAAAAAATCAACAAGTGGGACTACATTAAACCAAACAAGTTTCTGCACAGCAAAGAAAACTATCAACAAAATCAAAAGGTACAACACAGAGTACTATTTTAATTAGAAAGAGTAAATGAAACTGATGACCACTCTCATACACCATATACAAAAATATACTAAAAATGGTTAGAATTGAAGACCAGAAACCACTGAACTTCTAGAAGAAAATAATAGGTAGTAAGCACTTTGACATCAGTCTTAAAAATGTCATTCTAGATATGGTTCCTCAAGCAAGTCAAACACAAGTAAAAATAAATAAATGGGATTACATTAAATTAAAAAGCCTCTGAACACACATAAAAGCATACACACAATTATTAAATGGTAGTAGAGATTTGTAAATGATACATCTGATAAGGGGTTAATATCTAAAACATATAAAAAAAAACTCACATAACTCAACATAAAAAAACCCAAACAGCCTGATTAAAACATAGGCAGAGAACATGAGTAGACATGCCTTCAAAAAAGACATATAGATGGCCAACAGATATATGAAAAATGCCCAACATCACTAATCATTAGGGAAATCAAACCAAAATCACAATGAGATATTACCTCACACATGTCAGAAGGCTATCATAAAAAAGATAACTAATAACAAGTGTTGGCCAGTATATGAAAAAAGGGAACCCTCATGCACTGTTAGTGTGATTGAAAATTGGTGCAGGTACCAAGAAAAATTGTGTGGAGATTCTCTAAAAATTTAAAATAGAACTACCATATGATCCAGCAACTTCCCTTGTGGGTATTTATCCAAAGAAAACAAAAATAATAATTTAAAAAGATATTGCACCTCAATGTTTCTTGAAGCATTCTCTACAATAGCCAAGATATGGAAGCAACCTAGGTGACCACTGATGGAGGAACTGATAAAAATGGCCTGGTATATATCTACAATGTCATATTATTCAACCATAAAGAAGGGAATCTTGACATTTCCGTCAACATGAATGGACCTTAAGGCCATTATGCTAAGAGAAATAAGTCAGACAGAGAAAGACAAATACAGTATGATTTCACTTAGTGTGAAATCATAAAAATAATTGCTCATAGAAATTGACACTAGGAGATTGGTACTTGCCAAAGGCAGGGGTGAGGGTGGGAGCAGTGAGAGAAAAGGGGACAAACTCCCAGTTATAAAATAAATAAGCCATGGGTTGTAAGGTACCACATGATGACTATACTTAATAATCCTGTGTTATATATTTGAAAGTTATTGACAGCAGATCTTAGAGGTTCTCTTTATATGAAAAAACTTTTGTAACTATGTATGGTTATAGATATTAATTAGATGAATTGTGGTAATCATTTTGCAATATATACAAATATCAAATAAGCATATTGTACATCTGAAATGAATATAATTTTATGTATCAGTTATATCTCAATAAAAATAAATAACTAAACTGTAAAAGTATGAAGTTATTCCATACAAATATTTTTAAAATGTGCTGCCCAATATGAAACTTGTTGATAGGCCTTCTATGTAAATCTCTCTAAACAATTAAAAGGATGATGGTGAGGAAAAAAGAATAAGAAAAATAGCTTGAAGCAATGTTCAATACAGTGATTCCAAAATTATAATAGAGAATAATGGAGCTTTTCTCATTTGCTTATTATTCAGACACTGAATAATTTAAGCATGCCAAAGGAAAACATGGAGTATTATCTTGGACTAAATGCTATCCTACTCTCAGAAGTTTTGATGTTTAAGTGGTGCCATTATGTCTTCTTAATTATGCCCAAGTGTACACAAATATCACATGTTTTCTTCCCCGTCTCCCAATATTCTTTATTTCATTTACCACTCTTTTACCTGATGTCTTTGTAAATTGTCAGCTTTCAAGAGATCTAGTGAAATTCTTAAATCATTGTATGTTCTTATTCTTAATGCCTTCTGATATATGCTGTATTAGATTCCATAAGAATGGAAGAAATATTTCCCTCAGCAGGTTGAAAACCTATCCTAAGTGCATCATTGTATATTTTATTTTACTGTTTTCTTTATTTTTTTCTGCCCCAGCTGTGGATTCATCCACATGGCATCTTCTCAAGAATGCAGCCACTTCTCCTGTATTATTTAACTAGAGATCTGGTGCATGGCTTCATGCACCTGTGTGGTCCCTCAGCCTGGCCTGCTGGGGATCGGGTGAAACCAGCTCTCCAACATCCCCCGAGGGGTCTTGGATTGTAAGAGGGCACAGGCCAGGCTGAGGGACCCCATCGGTGCAAGATGGGGGCCGGGGAGGGACAATGGGAGGGCTTCAGGGCGTGTCCAGCCCATCTCACCCAGTCCTGATCAGCAGGACCCCAGCAGCAAGCTAACCTACTGGTCAGAGCATCTGCCCCCTGGTGGTCAGTGCACATCATAGTGACTGGTCGAACAGTCGAAGGAACGGTCAGACCTTAGCATATTCGGCTTTTATTATATAGGATTTGCAAGTCTTGTGGTTTTTGTGTGATGATGTTCTTACACTTCTGCATTCTGTGTTTGGGTGATTCCATTCTGCAATTTCTGTCATTGATTCCTTTGAAGAATATATTGTTTCTAGTTATATAATGGTACTGGAAATAAGAAAATATAATTGAATTTGACCAAAGGAGCTACAAAAAGGACTTTTTGCTGCCTTCTCTAACTGTTTAAATGATACATATGTTTCAGAAATCACTCTGATCCTAAACTGAGTAAATAACTCAAACAATCATTTAAAACATTATTGATTTTTAGAGAGAGCGGGGGAGAGAGAGAAACACCCCTGTGAGAGAGAAGCATAGCACACATCCCTACCAGTGATCAAACCCACATTCTGGGCATGTTCCCTGACTGGGAATCAAACCAGTGACCTTTCAGTGCACAAGAGGACACTCAACCAATGAGTCACACTGGACAGGGCTCAAACTATCCTTTAACCTGATTTCCTCTATAAAGTGGAAAGAGCATGACCCCAGACAGACAAGGGTTTGATTTAAACTCCATGCCTTAAAATTTCTGGTTTAAAAAGTGACTAACCATACATAAATTTTGTAAAGAAAGCCTTTTGAACCATACACCATATTAAGATTGTAAACGTGTTGTGATGTCGTAGATTGGATGTAGTGGAGGGAATGTGTATTGGAGATTTGTATGTAGATAATTGAGGATACAGCTGCTGTTATGTTATTAATACCTCCCTCTCATCCCATCCCACTGCCTGCACACACACACACACACACACACACACACACGCACACACGCACATGCACGCACATGCACACGCACAAGCAGAAGAGGTGGAGTAGGTACTTGTCTTTCATCTTAAGCCTAGTGAGAGTCTTCAAAGGGACCACTCAGAGTTTGATATGTACCCTACGTAGTGATAAGACACACTGAATTAGCATCTTATTCTTGCCTAGGAAATCTGCAGCATAAGGATGGGCTAGCTAGCAGCTTTGAAGGCAATGTGAAGGAGAATTGCTGATGTGGTTAAGATAAGCCTGCACTACTTAGAGTTGGTGCAGCTAATAATGGGTTATATGACTGGATTCCTAGAGTCTGAGTAAGAGTAAGTGACCTTCAGAAAAGAGTTCACTTGCCCAGATTTAGGAAATTATAGGTGAAAATCATCAGCAATAACAAGTGAAAGTGGTAGAGGTCTCCAAAGGCTGCTCAGAAGCACCAGACCAAAAGGGGCTTTAAATATCTGTCTGGGAAGAGAGCAGAAAGCCACTTTACAATAGTACCAGTCAAAAGTTATTCTCCTACACCTTTAACTCTACTCACTTAGCTTGTTCCTCATCATCTTTAAGATTTGCACAGCTCTAGCTCTATGGAGGGGCAGTACATGAACAAGAGAGATGATGCTGCCACAGGCCCTTGCTGGAGGTCACTGGCTCCAGCCATAGAAAGGAAAAAGAAGTTTTTCCTGTGACCAAGTTGGAAGCTTTGATGATTATATGGTAGTGGACATTTTTAGCTAATAAATTAAACTGATTGTGAAACAAATTGACCTAGACTGTCTACTATCTACCAGTAACCAAAAATATATATATATATATCTCATTTTCCTCTAAGCTTTTCTCTTGGGATGGTTTCAAGGAACAGAAGGAAATGAAAATAAAATTGCTTTTTATATTTAGGTCTCATGAGTCTTGTTTGATTAATTCAATTAGGTTTATGGCCTTAAGCAAGTTACCTAAAGTCTTAATTTCACATATGTAAAATTAAACATTAATACTTCATAATATTGCTATGAAAAGTCAAATATTTCTTAGCTATAAGAAACTTTATTTATCCCTCTATTCCCACTTTGCTGAGAGTTATCAAAAATGGGTGTTGGATTTGTTGATTGCTTTTTCTATATCTATTGATATGATCATGTGATTTTTGTCTTTCAATTTGTTTATGTGATATATCATGTTTATTGATTTGTGACCATTGTACCAGCCTTCCATCCCTGGGATAAATACCACTTGGTCATGGTATAATGATCTTTTTAATATATTGCTGTTTCTGATTTGCTAATATTTTGTTGAGGATTTTAGCATCTATGTTCATCAGGGATATTGGCCTGTAATTCTCTTTTTTTGTAGTGTCTTTATTTGGTTTTGGAATTTTGGTAATGCTGGCCTCATAAAAAGAGCTTGGAAGTGTTCCTTCCTCTTGGATTTTTTGGAATAGTTTAAGGAGGATAGATGTTAGTTCTTCTTTGAATGTTTGGTAAACTCTGCTGTGAAGCTGTCCAGACCAGGGCTTTTGTTTGCTCAGAGTTTTTGTGTTTTTTTAATCACTGCTTAAATTTCATCAGTTGTTATCAACCTATTCATATTTTTTGATTCTTCCTGATTCAGTTTTGAAAGATTATATTTTTCTAGAAATTGGTCTATTTAGTCCAGGTTGTGCAGTTTGTTGGCATATAGTTGCTCATAGTATTTTCTTACAATCCTTTGTATTTCTGTGGTGTCTGTTGTTACTTTACCTTTTTAATTTCTGATTTTATTTATTTGGGCCCTCTCTCTTTGTTTCTTGATTAGTCTGGCTAAAGGTTCATCAATTGTGTTTGTATTTTCAAAGAACCAGCTCTTGGTTTAATTGATCTTTTGTACTATTGTATTTTTTTAGTCTCTATCCATTTATTTCCAGTCTGATATTTATTATTTCCTTCCTCTTACTTACTCTGGGCTTTTCTTATTTTTATTTTTCTAATTATTTAAGTTTTAGGATTAGGTAATTTATATAAAATTTTTTCTTGTTTTTTGAGGTAGACCTGCAGTATTATGAACTTCTCTAAGGACTGTTTTCACTGTATCCCATAGATTTTGGGTTGTTGGGTGTTCATTTTCATTTGTTTCCAGGAAGATTTTTATTTCTTCCTTGATCTCATTGGTAATTCATTCATTATTTAATAACCTTCTCTTTAGCCTCCATGCTTTTGAACATCATACACAATGGGCAAAAATGAAACCATTTCCCCTAAGAACAGGAATAAGACAACGATGCCCACTTTTACCGCTCTTATTCAACATAGTACTGAAAGTCCTAGCCATGGCAATCAGATAAGAAGAAAAAAAAGTCATTCAAATTGAAAAGGAGGAAGTAAAACTGTTATTATTCACAGATGGCATGTTACTATACATAAAAAACCTTAAAGACTCCACCAAAAACAACTAGATTTAATAAATGAATTTAGCAATGTATCAGGATACAAAATTAACACTCAGAAATTGATGGCATTTTTATTCACTATAATAAACTCTCAAAAGAGAAAGTAAAACAAATCTCATTTACCATCGCAACAAAAAAATTAAGATACTTAGGAATAAACTTAACCAAGGAGATAGAAAACCTATACTCAGAAAACTTCAGGAAGTTGGGGAAAAAAAGATAGTGGAAGACATGAACAAGTGGAAGAATATATCATGTCCTTGGATTAGTAGAATTAACATCATTAAAATGTCAATAGTACCCAAAGCAATCTACAGATTCAATGAAATCCCTATTAAAATACCATTAGCATGTATTACAGATTTAGAATACATAATCCAAAAATTTATATGGATCCAAAAAATATTCTGAATAGCCACATAAATCTTGAGAAAGAAGAACAAAGTTGGAGGGATAACAATACTGGTTATTAAGTTATACTACAAAGCCACTATAATCAAAACAGCCTGGGACTGGCATAAGAACATGTATATAGATTAACAGAACAGAACAGAGAACCCAGAAATTTACCCAAAACAATATGCTCAGTTAATATTTGACAAAGTAGGCAAGAGCATACAATGGAGTAAAGACAGTCACTTAAATAAATGGTGCTAGAAAAATTGGACAGATATATGCCAAAAAATGAAACTAGACCACCAACTTATACCATATGTATTAATAAACACAAAATGAATAAAATACTTAAATATAAGTTGTGACACTATATAAATCCCAGAAGAAACCATAGGCATCAAAATCTCAGACATCTCTTGTAGCAATATGTTTGTCGATACATCTCCTTGGATAAGGGAAACAACGGAGAAAATAAACAATTGGGACTACATCAAAATAAAAAGCTTCAGCACAGCAAAAGAAACCATCTACAAAATGAAAAAAATGGAGCCCACTGTATGGTAGAACATATTTGCCAATGATACATCTGATAAGGGGTTAATTTCTAAAATATATAGGGAACCCATACAACTTAACAAAATGAAGGCAAACAATCCAATGAAAAAATGAGCAAAGAACCTAAATAGACATGTCTCCAAAGAGGACATATAGATGGCCAAGAGACATATTTTAAAAATGCTCAAAGTCAATAATCACCAGAGAGATGAAAATTAAAACATCAATGAGATACCATCTCACACCTGCCAGAATGGCTACTGTCAACAAATCAACAAATGACAAGTGCTGGAGAGGATGTGGTGAAAAGAGAACCCTAGTACACAGCTGGTGAGAATGCAGACTGGTGTAGTGGCTATGGAAAACAGTAGGGAGTTTTCTCAAAAAATTAAAAATGGAACTGCCATTTGACCCAGTGATCCCACTTCTAGGGATATATCCTAAGGATTCTGAAACACCAATCAGAAGGAATATATGCACCCCTATGTTCATAACAGTGCTATTTACAATAGTCACAATCTGGAAACACCCTAAGTGCCCACCAGTAGATGAGTGGATAAAAAAGCTGTGGTGCATTTACACCATGGAATACTAGGCAGCTCTAAAATGAAGGATCTCTTACCTTTGAGACAGACTGCATGGAGGGACCTGGAGAGTATCATGCTAAGTGAAGTATCTGAGTCAAAGACAAGTATCACAAGTTCACTCATATGTGGACTCTAATGAACAAAATAAACTGATGAACAAAATAGAACCAGAGTCATAGAAGTATTTAACCACCTGATAAATCACAGAGGGGAGGTGGAAAGGGTGATGGGTTGGGTTGAGAAGAAATTAACCAAAGAACTTACATGCATATATGCATAGCCCATGGACACAGACAATAGTGCGGTGAAGGCCTGGGGAGGTGCATGTGGGGTGGAGGGAGTCAGTGGGGGTAAAACGGTACATCTGTAATATTTTCAACAATAAAGATAAATTTTTAAAAAAGAGACATTATTTAAATTATCTAACACTGTCTGACTAATAATAAAAATTAAATAGTACTTGCTGGACAACTCCTAGCTCAATTAAACATTTCACTTATGATTAAGATACATTTTTATAGTATTCACTGGACTTAAATACAGACAATACTCTCACACTGCTTGACAAAGAAAATACTCATTGAGTACCCACCTTTTAGAAGACATAACACTGAGTAATTTTTCATATATCTTTTTATTTAATGTCCAAAAACCCACATAAAGGTATCATCATTAGTACCATTATATATGATGTATTTGATGCTTAGACATGTTAAGAAACTTATAAAAAAAGTCACAATGCTGGTAAGAAGCAAAGTTATACTTCTGATTCTGTTCTCTATACTACTTGACCAGGACATTTTTGTAAGATCTCAAGCTATTAATAAGCATTTTATCTTAATCGTATGTTCTGTCCAAGTGCCCGATAGCAAAGGGCAACAGGAAAGATGCAACTGTTTTCTGAATAATCACAGAATTAAAGAACTTATTTTCACTTTATAAGCACCCCTATGGCTGGAGAAATCTCTCTCAATAAATATCTGTGTTGAGTTCCCAGCCCCATGTACAGTCCTTTGAGTGATAAAAAGGTATGAGGTTTCACCCAGTCTGCTTGGCTCAGTGGTTGAATATTGGCCTATAAACCAGGAGGTCATGGTTCAATTCCAGATCAGGGTATATGCCTGAGTTGCGGGCTCAATCCCCAGTAGAGGGCATGCAGGTGGCAGCTGATCAGTGATTCTCTCTCATCATTGATTCTATCTCTCTCTCGCTGCATTCCTTTCTGAAATCAATAAAAATATCTTTTTTAAAAAAGGTATGAGGTTTCTGATTTTAAGGGACTTTGTTGCTGTTTTTTTAAGGAAAATACACTAACAAAATATAATTAAATGTAAAAATTGTTAGAAACAGTGAATGACAAGGAAAAGAACTGTCAAAGGAGCACTTGTCTGAAGGGAAGCTTTAGTGGACAGAATGTAGAAGGAGGTGGATTGGAGGTGGGCCTGAGAGAACGGACAAGCTTCAGAGAGATAAACCAAAAGCAGGGGGCTGTTACAGATGGGAGGAATAAAAAGGATATCAGAGGTACTTTGGGCTTAAATTTGTGATGGTTCTTTGTTTTGTCCTTTTAAATCTATTTAACCTGGAATCTAATGATTTAAATTTAAAAACAATCACCCCTTGAGGTTACTTTAGACCAGTGGTTCTCAACCTGTGGGTCGCGACCCCTTTGGGGATCGAACGACCCTTTCATAGGGGTCACCTAAGACCATCGGAAAACACATATTTTCAATGGTCTTAGGAACCCAGACACCGCTCCTCTATCCGTCTCCAGGCAGGTCCGCCCACATGCAGATATGCCCACATATGAGTACCCATCGTGATGACATCATTGTGCCAACCCCATCACATACACCCCGTACAACTACAGGTGTGTGTGACAGGGTTGGCGCCATAATGTACTTATGTGGACCAGTCACACATGTGTAGAGAACAGCTACTGTGTTGAAAGCAGCTACTCTGTTAAAAGCAGCAGTATTGGAGGTAAAACGACACTTCATGAATTATAATTACTGGGTAAATGTAAAATCATGTACTGTGAAATCATCAACTACTGTAAAAAAAAATATCTGTACCATGGGAACTTAATCTAGATGCTGATCGGTCTTTTCATATTCAGCTGTGGTTGATGTGAATAATGCTCCCTTGTGATAGTAACAGGTATGTAAAAAAACAACACAGAATGGTAAATCATAGGAAACTTTAATGAACTGTATTGACTGAACTATGCCATGTATCATCTTTTGTATTATTTATTTATTTTTTAAATATATTTTATTGATTTTTTACAGAGAGGAAGGGAGAGTTAGAAACATCGATGAGAGAGAAACATCGACCAGCTGCCTCCTGCACATCCCCCACTGGAGATGTGCCCGCAACCCAGGTACATGCCCCTGACCAGAATCGAACCTGGGACCCCCCCAGTCCACTGGCCGACGCCCCATTCACTGAGCCAAACCGGTTTCGGCAGCATCTTTTGTATTATTAAAGCTATTGCTATATATTATTTTCATTAGCAAACCATCCCGTGACAATGGATCGTGTAGAGAAGAACGTTAAGAAAGGAAAATATAGTGAGGATTTTTTACAGAATAGTTTTACCTCAATAATTACAGCAGGAATTGAGAAACCACAATGTGTTATTTGTTGTGAAGTTCTATCAGCCGAATCTATGAAGCCAAACAAACTAAAACGCCATTTTGATAGCAAGCATCCAAGCTTTGCTGGCAAGGATACCAACTATTTTAGAAGCAAAGCTGATGGACTCAAGAAAGCCAGACTTGACACTGGTGGCAGGTACCACAAACAAAACATAGCAGCCATTGAAGCTTCATATTTGGTGGCACTCTTCAGAATCTCAAGAGCTATGAAACCTCACACCATTGCTGAGGATTTACTGTTGCCAGCGGCCAAAGACATTGTTTGAGTTATGATAGGAGACGAATTTGTTATGAAATTGAGTGCAACTTCCTTATCTAAAGACACTGTCCGCAGAAGAATAGATGACATGTCTGCTGATATTCTTGATCAGGTAATCCAGGAAATTAAATCTGCTCCACTTCCAATATTTAGTATCCAGCTTGATGAATCTACAGACATTGTAAACTGTTCACAGTTACTGGTTTACATGAGGTATATTAATGATGGCAACTTTAAAGATGAGTTTCATTTTTGCAAACCTCTTGAAATGACAACTACTGCATGTGATGTATTTGATACAGTTGGTTCATTTCTGAAAGAGCATAAGATCTCTTGGGAAAATGTTTGTGGTGTTTGCACAGATGGTGCTCTAACTATGCTAGGATGTTGACCTGGATCTCAATGTTTGGTACTGAATGAGTCACCAAAAGTCATCAGAACTCACTGTGTGATTCATTGGCAAATATTAGCAACGAAGACGCTGCCACAAGAGTTACAAGAAGTAATGAAAAGCATCATAAGTTGTGTCAATTTTGTAAAGGCGAGCACTTTAAACAGTCGATTGTTTTTGCAACTGTGCAACGAGTTGGATGCGCCAAACAATGCTCTGCTATTTCACACTGAAGCGAGATGGTAGTCAAGAGGAAAAATTTTAAAACGTGTTTTTGAGCTTTGTGATAAACTCAAAACGTTTTTTAATCAGAAAGAAAGACTGCAGCTCAAAGCACTTTTCAGTGATAAAATTGAACTGCAGAAAATAGCTTACTTGGTTGACATCTTTGCCATCTTGAATGAGTTAAATTTATCACTGCAAGGACCAAATGCAACATGCCTTGATTTGGCTGAAAAGATTCAATCATTCCAAATGAAACTTCAGCTTTGGAAAAAAAAAAATTGGATGAAAATAAAATTTACATGTTGCCTACCTTATCTGCTTTCATTGAGGAACATGACATTGAACCAGACAAAAGGATTACGATGATAATTTCTGTGAAAGAACACTTGCACATGCTTGCAGATGAAATTTCATTGTACTTTCCAAATCTACCTGACACCCCATTTGCACTTGCCAGAAGCCCATTCACAGTCAAAGTTGAAGATGTTCCTGAGATGCACAGAGGAGTTCATTGAACTTATTAACAATGATGCAGCAAAAACTGATTTCTCTACAATGCCAGTTACAAAATTCTGGATCAAGTGTTTGCAGTCATATCCTGTTCTGTCTGAGACTGTGTTGCGCCTTCTTCTTCCATTTCCAACAACATATCTTTGTGAAACAGGGTTTTCCAGCTTGTTGGTTATCAAGTCTAAATATAGAAGTAGACTTGTTGTGGAAGATGATCTTCGTTATGCTGTTGCAAAGACTTCCCCGAGAATTTATGATCTGGTGAGAAAGCAGCAATCTCAACCTTTGCACTGACGTTGGCTTTTTACACACACTGTCGCAAAATGTAGCAATGTAGTTTACTGTTGTTATATTAATACTGTTACCCATGCTACACCAGGCTTCAAGACAAAATTTCATTTATTTGTAATTAGAAATAAATATTTCACAATATATAATTACATATTGTTTTTGTGATTAATCATTATGCTTTAATTATGTTCAATTTGTAACAATGAAAATACATCGTGCATATCAGATATTTACATTACGATTCATAACAGTAGCAAAATTACAGTTATAAAGTAGCAACGAAAATAATTTTATGGTTGGGGGTCACCACATCATGAGGAACTGTATTAAAGGGTCACAGCATTAGGAAGGTTGAGAACCACTGGTTTAGACTAAGACACTTGGTTTCCTAGTTCATCCAGGCTGCTATAACAAAAATATCATAGACTGAGTGGCTGATCAACAACAGAAATATATTTTTTACAGTCTGGAGCCTAAGAAGTCCAAGATCAGGTGCTGGCAGATTGGTTGTCTTGTAAGGGCCAGCTCCCTGGTTTTTAGATGAGTCTTCATGCTGTACCCTCACATGGAGAAAAGGGTGAGAGAACCGTCTAGGGCACAAATCCCATTCATGAGGGCTCCACCCTTCTGACCAACTCACCTCTCAAATGCTTAACTTCTCATACCATCACCTTGGAAGTTAGGATTTTTCAACATGTAATTGTGGGAGGGGGACACATTCAGTCCACAACAACATTGCAAAAAAAAGGACAACCTTTTCTTAAAAAAATAGTTGACTTGTTTTTTAAACAAAAAGATGTAATACCTACTTATGTTTTAGCTATAACACAAAATGACAAGTTGAGAGTATTTACTAAAGATACTACATTTAAGGCAAATAAATTTTTATGTTAAAAATACATCCAGTCAAATAAATAAATAGAATGTTGGAAACAGTTGCTGTCCAGATAGTTTTTAACTCACATTTATTTATAATGAGTAAGTTTTCCTAAAGATGATAATGTTGCATAAAGTGTTTCATTGCTTCATGGATTTTCTTTTTCTCTACACGAAAGCCACAATTTAAAAGTACACTTAGCATAATGCTCTCCAGCGTCATTCAAGCTGTTGCAAATGGTAGGAGTTCCTTCCTTTTTACAGCAGCATAGTATGAACAAAAACAGATCCAGAGACAGAGAAGCATCGAGAAGATGCTCAAACCTCAGAGAGAAGGTAGAGGAGGGTGAGGGTAAGGGGGAAAGATAAACCAAAGAACTTGTATGCACGCATATAAGCATAACCAATGGACACAGACACTAGGCGGTGAGGGCATGAGTGAGAGTGGGGTGGGGGCAATGTGGGGATAAGGACACATATAATACCTTAATCAATAAAGAAAAAAAAGTACACAACATCTGTAACCCTGACTCTTAACGGTTCCTTACAGCCTAGTGTAAATAGGTATGGGGAATGTTTCTCAAATGTATAAACAAATGTTAGAAATGGAAAGAGAGAGGGAAGGCAAAAGGAGGCAAAAGAAAGAAAGAAAGAAAGAAAGAAAGAAAGAAAGAAAGAAAGAAAGAAAGAAAGAAAGAAAGAAAGAAAGAAAGAAAGGAAGGAAGGAAGGAAGGAAGGAAGGAAGGAAGGAAGGAAGGAAGAAAGAAAGAAAGAAAGAAAGAAAGAAAGAAAGAAAGAAAGAAAGAAAGAAAGAAAGAAAGAAAGAAAGAAAGAAAGAAATGAAGGAAGAAAGAAAGAAAGGAAGAAAGAAAGAAAGAAAGGAATCATGATTGGTAAGAAACATATAAAGCACACAGTAAGGTCCATTGAAATGTCCAAAATTTTTCAATGATTTCAATTCCTATTTATCTTTCACATCCGTTCAATGTTGCAATAAATATTAACATTAGTTTTTATTTTTTTCACATTCATACTCATGCTCCTGACCCATACAGACTCACTTACACTTAGACATACGATTTTCTTAACTGGTAAATAACTTGGTAGAGCTATATAGGGTGTCCCCCCCAAAAAAAAATGTATACACACTTTGAATAATTATAAAGACAGTGTTTATTAAAATATGTTTCATTTTCAAAATATAATAGAATCAGCTGTTAAAGTGTGTATACACTTTTTAGGACACCTGTATTTTAAAGCTCTAGTTCCCAAGTCAAGCTGTGTTTCATGATTCCAAATACCTGTAACATCAAAATTTGGTAGTGGAAAAGAAAAAATGACCTAAATAGATCTAAACTTCTACTAGTTTCTGCCCTACATAAAGTGCTTCAATTCCTGTTTATGCCTCATTGAAGAACAGATACACAAAAACAAAATGAATCAAACAAAAACAACAACAAAAAAATGGTGTAACAAATGGTATGACTTAACTGAAAACAGAATAGGATCTATGCATTGCTAACCGAGGTTGGATCAGAAATCAGGTTCTGTCACACACTCTGTGTCCCAGGAGAGTGATTATTAAACTCAGGTGCATACCAATCACGTGGGGATCTTGTTATAATGCAGTGGGTTTGTGGGAGTTCCTGCGATTCTGCATTTCTCACAGCTATCAGGTGACGTTCATGCCACCAGTTGCAAGTCCCTAGACTAGCCACATAAGATCGCCAGGGTTCAGTTTCTAGTCTCCAGAGTAGAGGTCATAACACCCTCTATGTTGTTGTAAAGAAGTGAATGTGGTAATTCAATGAAATCACCAGTATCTGTTGTGCAGTAGATTCGTAATCAATACATACTTTGGTGAAAGAGGCATATTTTGAACATCTTTCCACCGTCTCTAATATGATATTCCTTATGAGAGTTTTACTTAAGTCTCAATTTTCCACTTGAGGAATAGTTTTGACAGTTAAATATTCCAAGAAATTGTGATTTAAGTATTGTAAACTGCCTGCCAGTATTGAAGGGTTAACTAACATTGCAGAGCTTCAAGCCTTACTTACGAAGACCCTCATCTTGGAATATTAGTAAAATGACCTTGAGGCAACAGGCTGTAGCTTAGACAAAGTACCTTATAAGACCTGAAATAATGACACCTCATGGTATCACCCCGAATCTGCATTTCAAAACCAGAAAATGCAGCTGTCTGTCAGCCCCTTAGAATTCACTCAGCTTGAACCTAAATGTGTTTTTACGCTTTTCACCACAATCTTTAACAGTGACAAATGGAGGATGGCTTCTTTAACCTAATGAAACTCTCACAACCTCTGAGGGGCCCACCCCCCTTACATGTTTTCTGATACAAGTTGTACAATGTCTGTGTCACAGAGAATGTCATGGCTCATTTGTCATCTAACCTTGCACCTCTGAGCAGCCTGGTCCCCACAGGGGAAGAGAAGGGTTCTCTCCGGCAGTGAATCCTAATGCTTTACCCATGTGACTCATTGTCTTAACTCTACTCAAGGTATTTTCAGCTTTTCCATTTCAAAGTAAATCTATAACTACTATATTAATAATCATGAAGGTATGTCCCTCTTGAGAAATGAACAAATATGCATTTTGTCATGAGTCTGAATTCATTGGTTCCCTTTTAATATTAATGCCTCTAAATTGTTTATTGACTGCCACTTTAGCATACCTTTTTTTAACTGAAAGAAAGACTATTAATGATATAATTCATGTATGAAATGTTTAATATTTAACACTATGTCCTAGCTGTTCCCATTCTAATATATGAATATAGATGCATCATTATGAGAAAGGAAATGCTTCGCGATGTTAGAAGATGTTATGGACCCAGAGGAGCAATGTCTAGTTAATTACTAAAGAGTCATCTCCATCTGGTAGATTCTGTCTTCCCTGGCTTATTCTCTGATAAGTCTCCAGATGATCTCTGAAACAGACTCCTTAAGCATGCGAAGGTTTCAGAGGTTATTAGTAACTGTGTTGCACAACTGAGGGAATTTTGTTTAGCCTGATGGAAGCATCCATGTCATTATTAGTTGATTCATGTGAATAATCTTTGACAGTATGTAGCACCAGCTATGACTCGAAGTGATGGCAGCCCATTATTCTGATTGCTGTTTGATTTGCAGCATTATCAACCACAAAGTGAGTGACATTGACCAGGGATGAAAAGTAATAATTGGAAGATGTTTTTATGACTGAGAGACATGAGATTGCATTATTTAGGAAAAATGAATTTACATTAAGCAATTGAGATTTTGGGGTTAGAGACCTGACTTTGAGTGGTGAGCGCATGATGCAGAATGCAGATGATGTATTATAGAGTTGGTCACTTGAAACCTGTATTGTTTTATTAACCAATTTCACCACAATAAATTCAACTTAAAAAGAATAAAAGTAAAAAAAAAGAGTTCTAGTAAAATAATGCATGAAAGCTTACTATCATCTATCTTACCTTTAGAACTTATATTGCAGGACTAGATTTAAAAAAAAAAATGTAAAGAAGGTAAGACATGCTGTATGTTATTTGTCAGGGGGCAATTTCAATTGCAAAACAAGACATGAACACAAGGACAAGAGAATGCTGCAAGGAGAAATAACTGCTGGGAGGAGTTCAGAGAGTAAGTACTAGAGGGGTCTAGAAGAAAAGAAAAAAAAAGCTTTAGGCCTGGGCAGGGGACCCCCAGTTCCCTCTGATCGCCAGCTCTACCCCTGCTCCATCCGATCTCTGGCTCTGCCTCTTCCCAGGCCTAAGGCTTCTGGCCGAGGCATTAGGCCTCGGCAGGGGCCCCCTTGGCTCTGATCGCAGGCTCAGGCCCTGCCCAGGAGCCCCCTGTCTCAGGCCCTTCCTACGCTGCTCAGGGCCCACACGTGGTCTACCTCGGAGTGACCTGGGTGCCTGATGATGTTTCTGGGACCCAGGCCGCTGGGCACCTATGTATGCAAATTAACTGCCATTTTTGTTGGGTTCGTTTGCATACTCTCCTGATTGGCTGGTGAGCATAGGGGAGGGATGATCAATTTACATGTTTGTCTATTATTAGGTAAGATATAAAGTGGTAATATAAAAATTAGCTGGGCATCACGACTGGCTCAGGAGGAGCTGTGCATGCAGATGGGCGGGAGGGGACTGTATGCAGCCCCAGCCCCAGCGGATACACACCAGGGGTGGGGGTGTGCTCTGAGCCACCGCAGCACAGCTCGGAGCATGCCCCTGGTTGGTGGTGGCAGCAGACAGAGCAAAGCAGCCCCAGTCCCAGATGCCTGGCAGCTGCTGGAGCAAAGCAGCCCAGGTCCTGGGTACCAGAGGAAAGCCGGTGCTGGCAGCCAGGGGAAGGAAGGCCTATTCTTGCACGAATCTTTGTGCGTCGGGCCTCTAGTCAATAATAAGTTTGTTTGTTTCTGTTTTAAAGCTTTTTGTTATCTCCAAAAGATGTGACATGATACTTAGAACATTTTAAAGAGGACAGATCTAAAAATATCTGTCTGAAGCCTGTCAGAGAAAAAATTGAAACATATGGAGTCAAAGAAGACTTTATTCAAGACTTGGAATAGGGGTCAAGACTTTGCAATAGCAGGGAAGTTTGCTGACACAAAGGCAGGATAGTTTCTAAGCAGTGGGCTGAGCTGTGGGAAAGCACTAGGTATATTAAGGAGGAGGTTGGTCAGTGCGATTAAGTCATTTGTGTTTGCTATTTGGACATTATGGAAGTTAGGCTCCTGTCCAACCACCGAGACTGAGAAACAGGGTTTTTAGCTTTCTTGGTGACTACATTTAAAAAGGATGGATCTTATGTCCTTGAGAAAGACAGGCCTGGGTTTTAAAACATTTAAGAAGCTAAGAGGAACGAATTTACAATAGCAAATTTTCTAAAGTAAGTGCTATAAGAAAAGGGAGTTCTGGGGTCTATCTTCAGAAAGAAACATCTATAAAGCTCTGTCAAGCTTTGAAGGGAACTTTTTAAATCCATCTCGGCAGAGTCCCACTCTTTAGATACAACTACCATTAAGCTTTTGGATAACATTCTTATTGACCTACATCACTTTTATACACAAATTCACGTAGATATGCAGTGCAGATAAATCCACATATAAATATTTTTAAATAAATTGGATTGTATCCTAATTGCTATTACTGTATTTTATTTGACAATATATCATGAAGCTTCTACTGTTGTAAACATACAAACACAATATTCTTTTTAGTGACTTCATTCCATTCGATCTTATGGTATAACCTATAAATTCTTAATGCACTTATCTTAATCTCTTGACCTCTGAACATTCAGAGCACATTTCAGGTAACCTTTAATGGCACTTTCTATGTACTACTGTGTACTATTATGTATTTGTTTATTTCTTTACTTCTCTATTCTGCTGTAAATTCCTATAGGGTAAAAACTTTGTCTCTATTTCTCAACGGTCACCATATTTGCCACCAAATCCACAGTAGTGCTTTGGTAGAAATAGATAGTATTTTTGATGAATGGATGACTACCCCAAGCATGAATAAAGAATACCAACCAAACTAGTTATAATGCTGATTCATTTCTGAGTTTCTGAATACAAAGTAGGTTCTGGAGAGATTCAAACTCAAAAAGAAATCCTCCTTCATTCCTTTTCCTACTTCCATCCTTTTCCTAAGCTGACTTAGCTACTGAGTCCTTGAAAAGACAGAGGAATACCTTTTGGGGTGGCTGGTTTGTAGAATACTACAAAAAAAAAGATCAAATCAGAAAAAATGCCATCACCATTTTACCAACTTATTTACAGTTGCTAAACCTTAGTCTCTCTCATCCTTTCTCAAGGTCTCCTATTAAAAATTAAATAGCTTCACATGACTTTGAAGCTATCCTTCTTGAAAAATTATATCTATTTTCTGGCACTTCAAAACATTTCCCCCATAATTACTAAATATTTACTAAACATTTTTCTAAAAATGACCATACTACATAACAAATACATTGTTCTTAGCTAATTATATTTTTTTCTTAGCTCATTCTTGATTTTGACATTTATTTTAAGAGATTCCACTTCTGAATCCTTAGGATGGGATAATCAACTAATTCATGAATTATGCATATATTTACATCTCTGTTTTCAAAGCTAAATTTGAAAGCTATATTTAAAGTTCTAAATTATTTTGTTATGGCTCTGTTGACCTAGGACCATAATGACAGACCTGCTGAGGCTGATCCCTGCTGTCAGAAACACTGTACAATATCACCCAAGATGTGGGAAACACATATTAAAATTCATTCTATTAACAGGTCTAAAGGAGGATTTTCATGTTCTGTCAAATGATAATTTAAATAAAAACTTTAAAAACGCTTTTTTTTTTTCATCAAAATAGTTCAAGGTCAACATTGTCTTTCTTTTACAATCCTATTTCCATCCCCTTGTTTGTTTTCTTCCAAACTCTAAATATCAGGCTCTTGTTCTTGAACACTTTGAAGACATTTTCCTGCAGAATTGGAGAAGATGAGGAAGAAACAAAGCACAGGTGGGCCACCCTCTCCTTCATTCTGTTATTAATGTTAGGAACACATTAGTGAATGCCAGATAGAAAGCAGACACCATTGTCAGTGTCTGCAGAATATTTATCACATAGAGTAGGTTTGTTAGTTTGAATTTTAAAAAAATTGTGGCACATTCAATTGAGCGCTCAGTTAGAAATAGAGCTTTAGATTTGTCCAGCAGGATGTCAGGGTCACATCAGAGGAACCCAACCAAGCCTCTCTTCTGACTGGCCACACTGTCAGTATGAATTCTATTCCATAATTATAATATGAAGCCCTCTATTCTGTATAGCAAAGGTTATTGTTGTGCTCCTTGGGGGGTAAAGCTTCCCTGACTTCATTTTTTTTTTTCTTTCATGAATCATGCTGTTCCCTGAGAGTCAGTCACCAACATTTTATCAAAATGTATTGCTAAAATAGAGTACAGAGATTTAAAAAGATTTTAAAAATCAACAGCCAAGTAAATTAACAACGCTATGCTTGGTTTAGGCTTATTGTGCTACTTATGAGTTGCAATCAACGCAGGTTTATCTGTTAGAGATGCTTGAAGAGAGGCTTGGAAAAATGTTCACGGTGTTTTTTCATAGACAGAAATTCAGATAAGTGTGATACTTAAGGTGGTACCTTTTCCAAATAAATAAGGCCAGAGAAAAGCTGAGCTAGGATATTACAACAGAACAACACTCAGGTTTGTTGGGAGACCAAGACACTAAAACACAGAAGCTGGGAACCCTCTCTTTTCCGGTGTCATTGACTTGAATCATTCTTATCAAAGAAGTGTGTCTTCCCTAAACACATTTCTACCTCTCAAAAGTAAAACCTAATTAGAATCCCCAAGATATAATATTTCAAAAAACAGATTTGCATATGTATGAGAAAGATGTTATTTCTTGAGTGATTTCCTCCCAAAGAAGATGTGTGGAAAGATCCTTACAACTGTTTACTTTTTTATGTCCTTCTCCGTATAACAGGGGCATTAAGCTCAGGTGATAAGTTTCAACATATCTGGATGTGAATTCTGTCTCTTCCAGTTCTAAGGTGCAATGCACAAGGCCTGGAATATAAAACATGCTCTATAAACTTCAGCAATAATAATTATTATCACTATCACTAGTGGCAGTAATTTTTATCAGAGCACTACTGCATCAAACCATTTTTTATGACCTTCTGTAGTGGAGATTTCAACATATCAGTAGAAAATAAAATGCAAAATTGACTACTGCCCGAGGTGACATATAATGAATTCTAGACCTTATTGTGGGCAGAGATTAAGTGAAATGGGGACAGGAGGAAGCTTGAAGGTTGACCTTCTGAAAAACACTTACTTATCTGAATGTTTTGATGGATGTCAGTAACTACAAAAACTTTCTGAGGACAGCTGGTAAATAATTCACTGAAAGTAACTTCCAACAAGCATAGAGTGAAAAATGTTATATAATAATTTATCATTGAGGCAAAATAAAAATCAGGGTGAGGGATTAATAGGAAATCTAGAAAATGTTTAAAAGTTACAACATTTTCACCGTTGATCTCTCCCTTTATGTTCATCAAGATTTGCTTTATGTAAGTAGGTGCTCCTATGTTGGGTATATAAGTGTTTACAAGGGTTATATCCTCTTGTTGGATTGCTCCCTTTACCATTATGTAGTGTCCTTCTTTGTTACTATAGCTTTTGTTTTAAAGTCTATTTTGCCAGGTATAAGTAAGGCTATCCTAGTTATTTTTTAATTTCCATTTGCATGAAATATCATTTTCCATCACTTTACTTTTAGTGTGTGTGATCTTTCATTCTGAGGTGGGTCTCTAGTAGGCAACATATATATGGGTCTTGTTTTCTTATCCCTTCAGCTGCCCTATATCTTTTGATTGGAGCATTTACATTACTTCATTGGGAAGGCAGGGGAGGGTTGGAGGGCGGGAAGATCAACCAAAGGACTTGTATGCATGCATATAAACATAACCAATGGACACAGACACTAGAGGGGGGGGGGGGGTAAGGGCAGTGCCAGGGCATGGAAAGTGAGGGAGGCTGGGGGAGATAAATTGGGGGGAAAAGGATACATATGTGCTACTATGTGTAATACTTTAAACAATAATAAAAATAAAATGATTATTGATAGGTACATATTTATTACCATTTTATTTTTTAACTATGCTCCTCTGCTTTTCTTATTATTATCATTAAAGAAGACACTTTCATATTTCTTGCAATTAGAAAATAAGAAAAAATAAAAGGCATTCAAATTGGAAAGGAAGAAGTAAAACTGTCATTATTTGCAGATGACAAGATACTGTTTATAGAGAAGCCTAAATATTCCACAAAAAAATACTACTAAAACCAACAAATTAATTCAGTAGCAGGGTAAAAACAAATATCCAGAAATCAGTTGCATTTTTATACAGCAAATATGAAGTATCAAAAATGGAAACTAACAAAAAATACCACCTATAATTGCCTCAAAAATTGAAATAAATTTAACCAAGGCTATAAAAGAACTTTACTAAGAAAATTATAAGGCACTGAAGAAAGAAATTGAAGAAGATACCAACAAATGGAAGCATATATGGTGTTCATGTATCAGAAGAATTAATATCATTATAATATCTACACTACCCAAAGCAATCTATAGATTCAATGCAATTCCTAACAAGATACCAAAGGCGGGAAGAGAGTCATTGTGAGAGCCAGACAAAGAAAGTCTTTGCATTGCTCACTTTCCCACTATCCCTCCCCACTCCCAGGCTTCAGTGATCCCCTCGGATCCCTCTCCCTGCCAGGGAGGACCTGCTGGATTTTAGCGGAGACTACCCAGTTGGCAGGCAGGTACCCTTCCTTTGGAGGTGGTTGTCCTCATTACAGCTTTCGGCTTTTTCTCTAGCTCTTGGAAGGTTCTCAGAACCAGTCCTTCGGGACTTAAAAATAATTGTGATCTGGAGTTTCAAGATGACTGCAGACTAGGGAAGCTTCATCTGCTACTCCCAGCACTGGATTGGACTTGCATCTGAACTGTAGAGCATTTGGCTTAAAAATAACAACAAATACAATTGAAAAAGGTCTGATCTGAAATATTGTGAGCAGGAAGCACAAAGAGGGGGGAGGAGAAGATGCTATGAGGCACCTATATAACAGTTGGCACAATGTGGTCAGGGTTGAAACTCACAGTCAGCAAGCCTGAGGGCTGAGCCCACCCATGAATGGGATAATAGAAATTAAGACCCAAAATCAACAGGAGGGTTCACATAACCCACACAAGAGGCATTCCTAGAGCACCCAGCTCAGATGACCAAGGAGACTAGATCTCTGGATCCCACAAAGGGACCCCCCCCCCAAGACCGAGAGGGAGAGCAGTCTTTCCAGCACAGAGAAACAAACACCCAGAAACAGCCAAAAAGGGAAACAAAGAAAGAGGCCCCAAATGAAAGAACAGGAGGAATCTCCAGAAAAAGAGCTAAATGAAATGGAGGCAAGCAATTTATCAGAAACAAAGTATAAAGTAACAGTTCCTAGAATCCTTGCATTTGTTTGTATATTATTCAATTTCTTTCTTCGGTGTCTTATAATTGTCTGAGTACAGTTCTTTGACATCTTTGGTTACATTTATTTCAAGGTATTTCATTTTTTTGAGGCAATTATAGGTTCTGCTAATTTGCTAATGGCTACTACCTACATATCTTCAGCTATATGATACATTACAAATTGCTTCTCTGGGCCCTAGTAACCATATTTGCTCCTTAATCACATGTGAGTGATTTGTAGGTAATCTAATGAATGAATAGAAGCAGAATTCTGTATTTGTAGTAAATGATACCAAGGATCTTAATTTTTATTATGATCAAATTTTATTATGATTTATTTATTATGAATGTTCATATGACCTAGACATATTAAAATTGATTGTGTAAAAGATTAAAATGTTAAAGAATACCAGTAGTCCATAATATTGGAATAACAATGTATGGTACCAGGTAGGTACTGGGCTTATCAGGGGATCACTTCATAAGTTATATAAATGTCTAACCACTACACTGCATACCTGAAACTAATATAACAGCAAATGTCAACTATAATTGAAAAAAAATACTCTAGAGAACAAAATAAAAAGAAAAATATTTTTAAATAATTATGGATTGTATAAGCTTCAGAATTTATACTATGAAAGTCTGTCACTCTGGTTGCACTTTCACTTGCCTTTTCACATTTAAGTTATTTCATTCACATTCTCAGTATCATTTTAGGATAATTTCTCTAGGTATCTGCTCTTCCAAAATTTTACTCTGTATCCTTCAGATCCTAGGCTGCTGAACAATGCTAGGGAATTGTGTACTATTTGAATGAAGAATCGCATATTGCTTGAAGAATGTTTTCCAGCCAGTTCACTTGGCTTCACAGAAAACCTGTCATTAATTCATAGTTGGTACCAATTAGATGTCCTTCTCATTATGAAAAGCAAATTTTAATCTCTTGGCTCAATCCCAACTTGCTCTCATCCTCACTTTTCTTCCACCTTGCTTCCTAATTTACAGAGTTAATTTGTTTTCCCTTCTCTTGTCTTAAAACTTCTCAGTATTTCCCCTTCCATATTTTTCTCACTTTGGTTTTTGAGGCCGAACAATCTCTTTTCCTTGCCCAAACTAAGCCCTCCTGTCAATTTTGGGACTATATTTTATTAGCTGCTAGCACTTATGGTTGTAAATAGTACATTCTAGAGACAATATTTAAATACCTGCAAATATTCTCACATTCCCATTATCCTAATAAATAATGTAGTTTAAGCGATACCATATCATCTCATATTACATGAAATATTTTGCAACTTTCTTAAGTTGCTTTACTTGTAGATATGCTGCATTGCCCATTTCTCCCCGTATCCTCATTTATTGCTGCTGTGCTGCCCATAAGAATTTGCCGTGGAGGCCTCCAGCTACATGGAGCAAAACTAATCAAGGGCCCCGGTTGCTGGGTTCTGAAATCTAACGCCACACTGGCTCAGAGGTCAAGTTTCCTATGCGCTGCTTCCAGGAAGTAACTGAATGCAACAGGGATATTAAGACGGGCTCTTTCTTGGTAGACACAGGATTCCCCTGGCCAGGTTTGGCTCAAGGACTCCCTGATGACCTTCCTGAACCTTTTTTAAATTGCACAGGAATCTGAGAGCGTCTACTTACCTTCCCCCCTTTTCTCCTTCATTTGTATCACTATCTGATGACTCTCCCAGTTTTGTCTTGTTCCATCCTCATCTTTCACAGGAATTTCCTCTAATAAAATCCTTGGATCTTTAATCCTGTTCGTGTGTACTGCTTGAAGGACTTGGACTAATACACCCAGTAATCCAAACCTTTACTCTTTAGTGTCTAATGAAGATGTTCCCTCTAAAGTCACCAACAACTGCTCAAGATCCAAATGAACTCTCCCTCCTTTTGACTTCTCTAAGCATTTACCTACCCTAAAACACTGTCCTGTTTTGATTCGGCCCCTATTTTAGCCTCTCTATAGTTCTCACCATAGTTTTCTTGGCTCCTATTTTTGTTTTACTTTATTCTTTAAGAAAAGGCATCCCTCAATACCTTGAAATATTTATATTGTCATTTTCTACTTTATCCTTTCTTGGTTTCACCCATGTCCATAATTTCAACCATAATTTCTTACCAGAGAACTCCTAATCCTATATCATATTCATGAACTTTATATTTGATATATTTTTTCTTGACTTCAACATTTATATTTACCATATCCCAAACTAAATTGAAACTCTGTAAGCATAGTTTCCAAACCTGTTTTTATTATGGAGGCAGGATAGTAAGAAGCTAGGAAAATTCCTCAACAAGTGGAATAGGGGAAACTGAGATAAACAATTAGACAAGGCCAAACAATTAGAGCAACTTAAAAACAGTCAATAAATTACAAGGTTTTATCTTCTAAAACCAAGGACACTTAAGAGCAAAAGGTTTACACATTCAAGATTGTCTGGGCTTAGATCTGCTTCAGTCCTAGTCCCTTTTCAGTAACATTCTTTAAAAATAAAACTAAACAGAAAATAACTCTGGTCCCTTTATATATACATTTTAATGAATCAACATATTGAAGGACACACCAAAAAAAAACTAATGAAAAATCTGTTAAGGACATCCCTTGACACCTCCGGTAGGATTCCAGCTGGCCAAGAAAATATAAAACACACACACACACACACACACACACACACACACACGTACACAAACACACGTACACAAACACACACACGTACACACACACACACTCACACACACACACACACACACTCACACACTCACACACACACACACACACAAACACACACACACAACAAAACAACACACACAAACAACAACAACAAAACTCAAACAAAGGATCCCAAGCACACTCTTGCTCATGGGAGCAAGCCTGAACCTTTCCCTTCCCTATGAGCTACTTCCAGATAGTAACTGAATGCAACAAGGCTGTCTTCCTCCACAGGCACACATCTCCTAATCGCCAAAGGACCCCAGGAGACTTGCAACCAGGGAGCAATGGGCAGCAGCAGCTCATCCCAGGCTCACCCCCTGAACCTGTCCCCAGGGCCCCCTTTTTCTCTGACTTCCCAGTGAGTTCACCTCTGTCACTGTAACTTTACTTTCTCAAATACCAAAGCAATCCCCCCTCCCCCCAGGCTCTCTCCTGTTGCTTCTCCTACCTTAAGCCCTTCTTTCATTTCACTGTCCCCAACTTTAATAAACATATTTTTAAAAGCAACCTGGATTCATCTTGTGAAATATTCCTGCACCAAGTCAGGAACTCATACAGTATCAATGGGCCCTAGGCAGATCCTCGCCCCTGGGCCCAGACCCCATCTGGTAACAATATCACTTCAAATTTAATGTCAAATAATAAGGGATGTGGTGGATATTTTAATATTTTCAGTCATCATCTTTGATCATCACCCTTTTTACATTTGGGAAAATTGCCTACATTATGAGTCCTGCTTTCTGAGAGAGAAGCTAGAAAACTCACCCAGACATCCTCCCCTGTGGTCAGGTGATCCATGCTTTGCCATTCAGAGGCACTTCCGTTGGAAGAGATCATTGAGAGGACATGACCAGCAGTTGACCCACAAGCTTGAACCAGACAATAGGAGACTCCTCACCTTGGATATACACTCCATTTACCTCCCCCATACTAGAAGCTTCCCATGGACACACCCTAGAGGTATTACTATAAGGTGAGTGAGACCGTTTAGATGGTTTACATGATGAGCCTAGTTAAAGCCAGTATATCAAGTTTAAGATTCTGGTGGGAGCATGTGGAGATCTACTCCTCTTGTGACCCAGCCACGCCAAGCTTCAAATGTCAGTTCTCTATTAAACCTGCCACCTACTAATCTGGAGTGGCCTGCCTCTTTCTTTGGTCTCTCCCTGCCATACGGATACTAGGCCAGTTTCAAATTATACCCCACCAGGAAGTTCCTAAAGTTGCTACTAACAGTTTCGATGAAGCTCAGATTCAAAGTGCAGAAGCAGTTTCATGCATGGGACTATATATAGGGCTTTGGATCTCTCTTTCTCTTCATGGATTCTGTTCTAGCCAAAGAAACCTCACTACCCTTTTAGCACACCCCGCTATGCCTCTGCATTGCTTAGACCACTCACCAGTCTTGGGCCCTTAGAATTTTATATTTAAATATGTTATATTCAAATATGTTATATGTTATATTCCTAAAGGCTTATATTGATTATCTTCTATTCAAAGTGTTGCCAATATTTCCTGGTTTGCCATTTACATCTCTGCACTGAAACTTCTCTCATAATAATTATCAAAATGACAACTTTGATGCTACTTCTGTAGAACTTCTAACTAGAATTGGGCATAGTTGCTTTTTCTCTATTGCTTTTTCTTTGGTGTTTATGAATTCCACATAGTTCTAATTTTCCTTCATGGGCCATTGTCCTTAGGCCTGTCTTGTAAAACATGGTGTTCTTCACAGTTTCATCCTTCTCACTGCGCATTTTATATTCACTTCAATTTCCTGATTCTCAAAACTAGATTTCCAGCCTAGTTCTCTTTCTGAGCCCCTGACCCAAATATCTAATTGTCACTAGACATCACTTTTGGATTATACAATTTATATTAAAAACTCAATTTTCCCTTCATTTTTACTTTTTTTTCTATCTCATTGAATTATTCCACCAACTATCCCATTACCTAGCCAAAATAGAAGCATGAACATTTTCTTCCATTTCATCCTGTATATTTCACAAGCCACCAAGCTGTGTATCACTTTATATCCTTTATCTCTTGACTCATCCATTGCATTCATCATGCCATTATCATAATTGTATTCCACATTATTTGTTGCCTAGATTTCTGTAATAGCCTCCTAACTGGTATCACTGTTTCTCTCCACCCCATCATCAATCCCCCATGCAGTGTTCAAAGGTGATTTTTCTAAAGTGTTCATCTGATCATGGTCTTCCTCTGCTAAAAACTTCTTAATGGTTCCAAGGCCTTCAGACAAATTCTAATATGAAATGCAAAACTCTAAACTGGCTTGTGTTTCATCTTTATCACACTTGTCCTTCATACTACGTGCTCTCACCATCCTTTATGATTTCTACCGCTTGGGCATGCCCTGTCTTGTCTTGTATCTCAATTACAACATTCTCTGACTACTTCCTTCCCTTTGCAAATGTTTATATCTCCTTTCTGGGCTTGTCCTCTGGTTCTCCCGGGGAAAACTATAAATTACATGATACTCCTAAAGTCTCCAAGATCCTAGTTCTTTGCTCCTGGTAGACTTTAGTATACGGTTTTTCTGTGTACTTGCTAGCAGTCCCTTTTATACAAGATATGGATTTATCTTCGAATATCCCACCTAACTCCTTCATTACCTGGCACATTATAGGCAATCCATATATGTGGAATGACTGAGCCTGTGAATGAATATTAAATCATTTCTAATCCATATCTTTTTCCTCAGAACTTTCCTACTGATTTCTGTACCATTTTGTTATTTACTTTATTGTACCTTGAATTTGCTATTTGTGAAATGAACCTACTTTTACTAACAGCAGCTCTAAAGAGTAAGTCCCATCCCAGAAGAATGATATACCACTTAGTTGTGTGTACTTCTGCAAACAGATATTTCCCCAATCTATATCAGAATTAATGCAATTCCATAGGGAAGGCAAAGGGTCAAGCACGGATCACACATTACTGATCACAGCACCCGCTGATGTTTCTCTAGAATTTAAATCTGTAGATGAATACTACCTTCTTGCTATTAATATTCTTAAAATAATGTGGGGGAAAAAACTTCTGCACAATCATGTCTGAGAAACCAACTAAAATAAAACTTAAATAAAATAGTTTTATAAAACCACACATGGCAGAATGGATGCCGGAGGTACCTGCAGTTGCTCTTCTGTTTGTATAATTAACATCTGTCTAGGTACATACTGAAATGTGAAATGTCGGCGTTTATTAATGAAAGAGATGTAGGAGGAGACTTGATGAAGAGTGACCTGATATGCACTTCAAATGACTGGTTAGATACACAGAGAGGAATTTGTTTCACAAATGCAATCTATTTTGAAGAGAACTGTGGTTCCTCAAAGCAGCGAATTTCAACCAGTATGCCACAAGAATTTTTAAAACATGCAATATTTCACTGTTTAGTCAAGGCCACTGACCTCTTTTCCCTTAGATTGTAAAATTAAAAAATGAGAACAGCAAACACAACAATAGTGAATGAATTAAAATCATACCTATTTTTTGGTCACATCAGTAAATATATATATATATATGTATACACACACACACACACACACACACACACGCTAATAAAAGAGAAACATGCAAATTGATGTCACTCCACTACACCCACCAGCCAATCAGATGAGTAGGCAAATTAACCCAAAAAAGATGGTGGTTAATTTGCATATGCAGGCACTGAGCAGAGACTGAAGGCTCCAGACAGAGTGAAGACTGAAGACTGAAGACTGGAGACTGAAGACTGAAGACTGAAGACTGAAGACTGAAGAGTGAATACTGTAGACTGAAGAGGCTTGGCTTCTCCACTGTGGCCTCAGAGGAGAAGCCAAGCCTCACTGTGGCCGTGGAGGAGCCAAGCTTCGCTGCGGCCACTGTGGCCGGACCAAAGGCCTGGGTCCCAGGTGCCGGAGGAAAACCGGTGCCAGCAGCCAGGGGAAGGAAGGCCTATTGCATGTTGTTCTCTCCCTTGAGCAGTGGCCAGGGAAGGCTGCAAGCCTGGGTCGCCCCCGGTGACTCAGGCCCCCAGCCACTCCTTGAGAGATGGCCATGGAGCTGGAGGCTTGGGTTGCCCCTGGCAATGGAGGAAGCCAAGCTTCACGCCCACCCTGGCCACTGCTCAAGGGAGAGAATAACATGCAGGTGCAGCCAGGAGCCTGAGAGATCAACACAAAGGGGCGCCTGCTTCAAGCCTCCATGGTGTGGCTGGGGGCAGGCCCCCAGTGGACACACACACACACCTACACACACATACATGGGGCAACTTCTCTGAGCCTACATGGTACACTGGGGCAGGCCCCAGCAGGTACACACACACACACACACACACACACACGGTGCCTGCTCCGAGCCTTTGCTGCCAGACTGTGGGGAGCAGGCCTAAGCCGTCAGTAGGACATCCACTGAGGGCTCCTGGAGTGTGAGAGGGGGCAGGCTGTGCTGAGGGACCCCCCACCCCCAGTGCATGAATTTCGTGCACCATGCCTCGAGTATATATGTATTACACAGTTTTAGTATGTAATTAGTTTATGTGTTCCATGAGATGAAAAATGTTGAAAATTGTTGCTCTGAGGTATTATATAGGGATACTGAGGATTGATTTAAGATAATGAGTCAATTTATTAAGCATCCAAATCTATGACCTGAGTATAATAACAGATTAGTTATGTTTTAGAGAACCAGGAAGAAATTGGTCATAAAATAGCAATGACTTTTTTTTCCTGTGTTGTTCATTTCATTCCAAATATTTACTAAAGAATACTTGACCAATGCTCCCCTTAATCCACACCTATGGTAGAAATGCTACAAAAAGATTCTTTAAGTGGAGCCCCTTTAGAAACATACAGTGAGGCCTTGACTTACGAGTTTAATTCATTCTGTGACGGAGCTCGTAACTCAAATTACTCGTATGTCAAATCAATTTTCACCATTACAATGAATTGAATGCTGGGCTGATGTTGTGGCGTTCACTGTGATGTTCACTGCACCAACTAGAGGTAAGGTATCTGAAGCTGGCTCATAACCTGAATTTTAGCTCGCAACTCAAAGCAAAAAATCGGCTGAGGGACTGCTCGTATCTCGAAAAACTCGTTAGTCGGGACACTCATAAGTCAAAACCCCACTGTAATTTGAAGTAATATGCTTTTTGGCTCTAAAATATTCTTTTGATTTTAGAGAAGCAAGGATTCGGAGCAGGATGGAAATAAAAAGGAAAAATAATTAAATTGGAGGACTATAGCACATTGGACAAAACATAAATAATATTTATTATCATGATAGACAATATGATATACATGTATTATATATTATATCATATATTATATAATTACTTTCTATTGGGCTGAGGGCTTTTTAAAAGCAAACAGTGGAACTCCTTTCTATCTAGTTCAGTTGCTGTCTGTTCAAGGAACAAGTAAGTGGCTCAATAAATATGTACTCTTGAGTCTATGTTAATGTAACTGAAAAAGGTAATATATTTGCAATCTGATATAAAATAATAAGGATAACTTTGACTTACTTGCATTCTGATATAAAAAATAGGGTTAACTTTGACTTATTCTTAGTGTCATTAACACAAATTTATTCTTTCAAAAGAAGTATCCCATAATGTCAATTGCATAGATGATGTAAGACTGACCAGATGGAAGATCAAACAAGTATAGAAATACTTAAGTTTTGAGTAATTGGATGAAAAGTGGATATACTTTACATTTAGTATTAAGTAGACTTCTCACACTTAATTCAATCCCAATTTTAAAATACAGTTATGCAATAAAAGAGAGATAACTGAATGCAAAATATAATGTCGGCAGAGTTTAGTTCCAGCCTTAGCATACTGTTGCATGGCCTAGCTCTGTAGTTGAGAGATAAGTAGTATTGAAAATATAATTTCCTCAAACAATAGCAATAAAAAAGACTATAGTGCACATCTCTTATCTCAATTATTGTTTATTGGTTCATGCCTATTTTTTATGGACCAGATATTCCCATTGATTTAACTTTATTATTGTAAAACTCTGAAAAAATAATATTATTACACACAAAAAGTGAATACTAACAGCATTGTATACCTAAAAATTTGCTATATATGTCAGATATTGATCAACTGAGAACATATTCCCAGCATAATAATCACACTTTGAAGTCTAGTAATTCAAGTGGAGTTTTTGTAACTTCAAGCTTCTAAATTCCACCGTGCAGAATAACAATGAAAGCAAATCATATTCCCTATACCCGTGGTTGGCAAACTGTGGCTCGTGAGCCACATGCGGCTCTTTGGCCCCTTGAGTGTGGCTCTTCCACAAAATACCACGTGCGGGCGCAAGTACAGTGAGATTGAAACTTGGTGGCTCATGCGCAGCAGTCAGTTTTTGGCCTGGGTGAGTCTATTTTAAAGAATCACTGTTGATATTTGGCTCTGTTGACTAATGAGTTTGCCGACCACTGCCCTATACAATGTCTTAGGGAAATCATCAGATTGCCCTTTCCTCCAGAATCAGGGAAAACACTATTGAGCACTTCACTGTGAATGGAAATCACTTCTATTGACCTCACTTCAATGGTCTCTTACTCCTTATTCTTCCCTAGTAACAGCACTCAGGGTACTTTCTGAAAAATGAGTCTTACTGTATTTGGAAGACAGAATAGTAGCTGTGTAACAAAAGCTTTTAACCAACCTAATCTAATAAAAGAGAAACATGCAAATTGACTGCACCTCCACTATGCCCCAAGCTACACCCACCAGCCAATCAGAGCGACTCTATGCAAATTAACCCAACCAAGATGGTGGCCAGCAACCACGGAGCTGGAGAAAGCAGGAGGCTTGGTTGCCCCAGCAATGGAGGAAGCCAAGCTTCCCGCCTGCCCTGATCAGCTGTGGCCTCCACTCAAGGCAACAAAGTTTCAATTATAGAAGATAAATAAATCCCAGATACCTGCTTCCAGCCAGCCTCCACTGGGAGCTTGGGTGGCTGGGGGCCGTGGCCAGACTGCAAACAGGCATCAGCCCTTCACCCAGGATGGCCACACCCTCATGGGGTGAGGGTCCCCACTGGGGGGTTTGGCCAGCCTGCAAACAGCCATCAACCCCTCACCCAGACTGGCCAGGCACCCCAGCAAGACTGCCCACCCTGAAGGGGCTGTGACCAACCTACAAACAGCCATCAGCCCCTCACCCAGGCTGGCCAGGCACCCCAGCAGGGACCCCAAACCTGAAGGGGCTGTGGCCAGCCTGCAAACAAGCATTAGCCACTCACCCAGGCTGGCCAGGCACCTCAGCAGGACCCCCCCTCCCTGAAGGGGGTGTGGCCAGCCTGAAAACGGCCCTCAGACCCTCACCCAGGCTGGCCAGGCACCCCAGCAGTACCCCCACCCTGATCAGAGACAACCTTCAGGGCAAACCAGCTGGCTCCCACCTGTGCACCAGGCCTCTATCCTATATAATAAAAGGGTAATATGCAAACTGATGCTAACAGAAGAAAGACTGGGAATGACTGGTCACTAGGACACACACTGACCACCAGAGGGCATACACTCAATGCAGGAGCTGCCCCCTGGTGGTCAGTGCGCTCCCACAGGGGGAGCTCTGCTCAGCCACAAGCCAGGCTGATGGCTGCCAGTACAGCGGTGGTGGTGGGAGCCTCTCCCACCTCCTCAGCAGTGCTAAGGATGTCCGACTGTAGCTTAGGCCTGCTCCCCGCTGGCAAGTGGACATCCCCCGAGGGCTCCTGGGCTGCCAGAGGGATGTCTGACTGCCAGTTTAGGCCCAATCCCCCGGGGAGCGGGCCTAAGCTAGCACGTGGTCATCCCCCAAGGGGTCCCAGACTGTGAGAGGGCACAGGCCAGGCTGAGGGACCCCTCCAAGTGCACAAATTTTTGTGCATCAGGCCTCTAGTTTTTATATAAAGTGTAATGTATAGCCCTAGCAGGTTGGGTTCAGTGGATAGAGTATCAGCCTGAAGGATCCCGAGTTTTATTCACATTAAGGGCACATGCCCAGGTTTCAGGCTTTATCCCCAGTGGAGGGCATTCAGAAGGTAGCTGATCAATGATTCTCTCTCATCAGTGATGTTTCTATCTCTCTCTTCCTCTCCCTTCCCATCTGAAATCAATAAAACTATATTGAAAAAAATAATAAAGTGTAATGTAGATATAAAGGTGGTAATAGGAGAAAGAATTCATTTTCCTCAGCCCATTTTCAAAGTTTACAGCTCATTAAAAATTAAGTTTATGTTTAAGAAACAAAAAAATTCCAAGACCTTTGGCATTGCTTGTATAGTATAGAGAATAAAATTATGCCAGACAATAAAATTTACCTATTACTTACTGTTATGTGCCTAAAATATGCTAGGTTAGGCAATATACTTATGATGTTTCTTATTAATATAACAGCAATATATTATAGGTACTGTTATTCTTATTTTAGACCTGTAGAAATGGGGCACAGAGAGGTTATGTAATTTGCCCAATGTCATGCAATTTGTAAAAGATGAAATCAAGAATCAAATCCACATTTTCTTATATTAAGGTATATGCTCTTCATACTATGTAATACAGTCAATCCCTGGTATTGGTAATGTCTACAGAATACTGATAAAATCATTCAATATTTACATTTAGGCCATTCTCCATCTCATTTCAGTAACTTCCTTTTTAGGTCATTTATAACCAAAGGAGACAAACTGATGCCCATGTGTATCTATTTTATATGTGGAATAGCTTCCATGTTTTATTTTAAGTGAGATTACATTTTCAGTTTGACTATTGATTTTCTTTAAGGACAACGAAAACCATCAGACCAATTTTTCTTTCCCAGAGAGTGAGTCTGGGGGACTGCAGAGATGACACTGTACACAGACCATATCAAAGGGGACACATAAAAGTTGATATTTTCTTTTTATTACTTGAGAAAAGTGCACAGTGGCAATTAAAGTGCCTGAGTCTCTAAGCTCAAATCTATTTATTGTGCCTGATAATGAGCACAGTGAGAAAATGTGCTATGTTCCAAGAGTGATAATAACCTTTTAAATGCAAAAGAAAAACAGGTACCCTCCACTTTTTGAAAGTTCACATTACACCACTTCAATTTTACAAATGACCTACATTAGTATTCACATCACTAACCAAAAGAAATCCAAAGAGGACTTTCACTTTTATGAAAAAGGTGAAAAACAAAAATAGCATTGTGTTTGTTTTTGCAACAAGCCAGTACAAGGGCAACAAAACCTCGTGTAGCCAGAGTGGCACCACCAAGCTATTTCCCAAGGAACTACCCTCAGCATCAAGCTGCCATAGCTTTGAACTGTGTCTGTGAGCATCTGTGCTTTACCCTGACTTATTTTGTACATCCATTAGCAAGATGTGTCCTGCGGTACCAAAGCAGCCTAAGAGAGCTAATAGTTCTGTTACACTTAGTGTAAACTATACATACTTAAGCATATTTAGTGTGACTTGGTAGGCTATTTTGAGGGTGGGAGAATGTTCTTATTTATTTTAATATATATATATACAGGATGTACCAAAATATGTATACACAATTTAACAATAGATTCCATTATATTTTGAAAATGAAATGTATTTTAATAAACACTACCTTTATAATTATTCAAAATGTGTATACTTTTTTGGAACACCTTATATATGGATGATAATTGCATCTTCACTTTGTGTCTTTAGGCTTACAAAAGATTTCAAAGGAACACTCTATAAGAGTAAGGGAATTCTGTAATAAGAAAAGGCATACAGGCAAGTTTCTCTGGAGTTGAAGGGGATGTACAAATTCCATTATTTGCTTATAGGATTCAGGCTACTCCCCCTCATCACTTTGAAACTGTTTTCAGCTTTACATATATCTCTCATCTCGCCTCCTGGGTGGTTACCAGCAGGACATCCATCTTTTCATAGCTTCTCTTTAAACAGAGTCAAAAAGATCACATAAAAGGCTATTGGATATTTCCAGATATTCCGTTCCATATTAAAGGAACAAAATAAACACTATGCAATTAGGATATATGATTATACCTTGTTTTATGCATTAGCTTTGATCTTGAATAGTTGCCTATTAAGTATCTATTTCCACAGGAGGGTAAAAGAAAAGCTGAATTCTATGATGTCTGCTATTGCTGCATCCTCTTTATTTGTGTTACTGAGCACGATCCTTTGGTAGGACAGTAGGATTACTGAGGAAGTGGACAGAAATGGCTAATAGAGAAAAGGTGATCTGAAGTATGTACTCTGTTAGTTCTTGCTTATCACATGTTTGCAAAGATGGCAGCTACTTCATGTAAAACTCATGTAAACACAACAACCAATAACTTTTAAGCAGAAATGTGTTGTTATTCCTCACTGTCAGCTTTGCATCCACCTAGTACTCAGTGATTCTCAGTCTTGGCTTCACATTACACTTACTGAGGGATATTTAAACACTGAGCTCTGGGCCACACTTGAAGTAATACAATCAGAATCTCTGGGGTGGAATCAGTGTTTTGGGGCTCCTCAGATGATTCCAATGAGCAGCCAAGAGCGAGAACCACTGAGAAAAGCCTCAATGGTCAGCAGCTCCATTGTCAACATATTTTCTTGTGTAAATTTCTAACACCTGGGCCAATGTAGTTCAATCTCAGGAAGATAATGTGTTAAAAACAACAATGACCAAAACAAAACAAAAATGACAACAACAACAAAAACAAACACACAGATGAGTAGCCAGAAGTAGTTAAAAAGAAATTTCAATGTTCATGCATATATCTGAAGGTCATTAAGGATGATTTAAAAATATAATTTCTAAAAAAAGGTTACATCGTACCTTTCCTCTTCTATATATTCCCTCACACTCCAGACTTTTTCAGCTGCATTTTAAATCACTCAACAAAATCCCCTCTTCTACACTCAGTCTTTATGATTTTTCTGTTTTCTTTCTGTGCCTTTTATCTTCATTACTGACCATTTCCTTCTGCTTAGTACTTCACCAGGTTGGTTGACAAAACCAGCAAAAAGAAATCCTTCCTTCTTTTTTTTGGAGGGGGAGGTAAAAATAATGGAAGAAATTGTGCTGGTAATTCTAGGGTTAGTTTGTTGGATTGGAGTGAGAGATAATTGTAATACTCCCATTTGCCTGTGCCAGTGTTTCCTCACACACTTTTGTCAATCTTTAATCCTTTTCCCTCAAGAGTTAAGATGTATAATTCTGTTTCTTAAGAGAATCCCTACATTTAAAGTCCTAGCCCTAATCTTTACCTTTTGTGAGATAAGAAAAGTGTACACCGGGCAATGAGTAATTATAGGTACTTCTTCTGCGTTGGCTGAAGCAAAAAATAGGCCAATTTACAAAAGTTTTGCAGACATAGGATGGAGTTTCTACATGCCCTTCATCTACTTTTTTCCACTGATGTACCCAACTGAGATTGGAACATTACTACCAATTATACTCTTGACTTTTTTTAGGTTTCACCAGTTTTCCATTGAGAAAGTGCCCACCATGGCAGACATCACCCACATAAAAACCATAATGACAGTGACAATTTTTACCACCACTTGTTCTAGGACATGGTTAGCCACAGAAAATCTTTCACCCCTAATACTATATTAATATTCCATTAGCTTTTGAAATGTTCCCAAACTGCTTGCTTGCCCTCTTGTAGCCAAGGCTATAAGAATTGACAAATGTACCTAAAGACCAATTAGAAAGTCTCCCCATTTCAAAAAATCCCACCTTAGTAGATTACTTGCCAGTTCATGAGTGTCTTAATTTTCCTTTTTTTATTCTATAAAACTCATTATTCTTTCTAAAAATTTTGAGTCACTGATGCAATGAAAATGTTGGCAGATGTGTTTTCTTGCCATGAATTTATGAATAAACTAGAGGCCCGATGCAAGAAATTGTGCAAGAGTAGGCCTTCCTTCCTCTGGCTGCCAGCACTGGCTTCCCTCTGGCACCCGGGACCTGGGCTTCCATCCAGTCCAGGCTTCGTCTAGAAGGTCGTCCAGAAGGATGTCTGGAAGGACGTCCAGTCTAATTAGCATATTGCGCTTTTATTATTATAGATAGCATTTGATAATTTTGTCTCAAACTTAGTTTTGTCTTGGAAACCATTGGGTATTTTTTTTTTTTATGCTGCTTGGAGTTTGCTGTGTTTCTGGCATCTGTGGATTGACAGTTTTATCAGTTATGAACATTTTTGTATTATTTTTACACAATTTTCTCACATTGTTTTCTTGTCTCCTGGATATTAATTAAACATTAATTATATTATTAACTAGAGGCCCGGTGCACAAAAATTTGTGCACTCGGGGGCGGGGGGGGGGGGTCCCCCAGCCCAGCCTGTGCCCTCTCCCAGTCTGGGACCCCTCTGGAGATAACTACCTGCTGGCTTAGGCCTGCTCCCGGGTGGCAGAGGGCATGCCCAATCCCTAGGTGCAGCCCCTGGTCAGGCTCAGAGCAGGGCCAATTGGGGAGTTGGGGCACCACCACCTCATGCACAGAGCAGGGCGGATCAGGAGGTTGTGATGCCACCCTCAGTCGTGCTCAGGGAAGGGCCAATTGGGGGGTTGGGGCACCGCCTCCTGTCACACTCAAGGCAAGGTCGATGGGGAGGTTCCGGCACCACCCCATGTCACGCACAGAGCAGGGCCGATCAGGGGGTTGGGGCGCTGCCCCCTGTCACTCACAGAGCAGGGCCAATCAGGGGCTTGGGGTGCTGCCCCCTGTCACTCACAGAGCAGGGCGGATCAGGGGGTTGGGGCGCTGCCCCCTGTCACTCACAGAGCAGAGCCCATTAGGGGGTTGGGGCTCCGTACTCTGTCATGCACAGAGCAGGGCCCATCAGGGGGTTGAGAAGCTCCCCCCTGTCATGCACAGAGCAGGGCCGATCAGGGGGTTGAGGAGCTCCCCCCTGTCACTCACAGAGTAGGGCCGATAGGGGAGTTGGGGCACCGCCTCCTGTCACACACAGAGCAGGGCGGATCAGGGGGTTGGGGTGCTGCACCCTGTCACACTCAGGGCAAGGCCAATGGGGAGGTTATGGCTCTACCCTGTCACACACAGAGCAAGGCCCGTGGAGGGGTGTTGGGGCGCCACCCTCAATCACCCATAGAACAGGGCTGACAGGGGGTTGGAGCGCCTTCCCCTGTCACAAACAGAGCAGGGCAGATAGGGAGGTTGTGGCCCTGCCCCCTGTCACTCACAGAGCCGCAGGGTGATCAGAGGGTTTGGGCGCTGCCCCCTGTCACGCTGATCCCTGTGCCAGGAGCCTCGCTGCTCCGTTGATCCCGGTACCGGGAGGCATATTACCCTTTTACTATATAGGATAGAGGCCTGGTGCACGGGTGGGGGCCGGCTGGTTTGCCCTGAAGGGTGTCCTGGATCAGGGTGGGGGTCCCCACGGGGGTGCCTGGCCAGTCTGGCTGAGGGGCTGAGGGCCGTTTTCACGTTGGCAGGTGACTGAAGCTCCCAACTGCTCCTTTTTTTCTTTTTCTTTTTTTCTATTCTGGGCCAGCTTTAGCTCTGAGGCCTCACTGCTGAAAACATTGATACAATGTTGAGGTCAGGCTGGCTGAAGGCAGGCTAACTGAAAGCCGGTTTCTGGGGTTTTGTTTAGCTTCTATATTTGCAACATAGTTGCTTAGAGTTGCAGCTGAGAGGCAGGCTACTCAGGCGGGGAACGTTGGAGTCCGCAGTCACTGGAGCAAGCAAGCCTCCCTATTTGCTTCAGTGCATGGCTGCCGGCCGCCATCTTGGCTGACAGTTAATTTGCATAAGGATATGCTGATTAGCCAATGGGAAGGGTAGCGGTCGTACGCTAAATACCATGTTTCTCTTTTATTAGTGTAGATTGTTTTTTTTTTTGGCAGGTCTTGGATGCTTTTTATATTTTTTAATTTTGTTATCATGCGTTTCAGTTTGTATACCAGTCTGTTTCTTAGTACTTTTAATAAATTCCTTATTTCAGATTTTGAATTTTTTAGCTCTAGAATTTGTTTCATTTTAAAGTTTCAATTTTTCTTTCTAAACTCACCTATTACATCTGTACACTATTTTATGCTATATGTTAAACTTACATGTGAGTGATTTAAAGCCCTGCTGTGTCTAACATTTGAAGCATTTATAGGATTGTTTTTATTGTCTTTCATTTTTTTAATTAAGGGTCACAGTTTTCTAATTTGCATATATTTTAAATTTTAATTGTATATTAGACAGTATGACAAATCACTTGTAGAGTTTCCCCTTGAGTATCTTATCTTGCACTAAAGCATACTGACTTCTGTTTTGGAAGGTTGCTATATTAATAGGGGACCTTCATGATGTTTTTGAAGCTTGGTTTCAGGATTATTTTTGTTTTGTACATTGTTCTTCACCATAGCCCTTACTCTACAGTGTGGTCTTTCCCCTAGTGCATGATCTTTCTGAATGCCAGGGTTGTTCAGAAAAGTATTTCTTCTCTAGCAGGGTTTAAACGCTGATATATCTATAGCAGTGTGTGCATCCTCTCAGATGTATTCAATTTTAAGCCCTCTAGAAGTTGCAATTTGCTAGAATGCAAAGAGTCTTGCCCTGCAATTGCATAGCTTAGTGTTTTAACAGGGATCTAAGGGAAACCTCAGTGCAGATTTTAGGAGCTCTTTGCTTTCTAATAACTTTGTTCTGCAAATTTTAATCGCTTTTCCAGGTCTTAATTCCAGTTACTTTCCTTGCTTTCATCTGATTCTTGGCTAAATTCAATCAATGATCTTTCCTTGGATTCCACCACTCTGCTCCATGGTTTAGAAATCACCTTTTGGCAAAAAGCAAGATTGAATGCTGAAAAAATAACTTTAGCTTTCTCTTTTCCTCTGTATATCAGTCCTGATTTTTCTGCTATGCCATATCTGAAAAAAAAGTACCATCAAAAATTTGTTCAGTTTCATACCTCTGTAAGCTATGAGGAAAAATCCAATACCAACAAGTAGCTGAAATCAGAATTTTTTTAACATTTTAATGCCACATTATTTTGCATATATATGTTACCAGAGGCCCAGTGCACAAAATTGTGCATGGGTGGGGTCCCAAGGTCTGGCTGGCGGTCAGGGCTGATCGGGGCCTTCTTTTCCCGAGCTGCTGGCTGCCGGCCAGGGCCTTCCTTCATTCTGCACGTCTCCTGGTGGTCAGCACACATCATAGCGAGTGGTCGAACTCCCGGTTGGTCAAACTCCTGATGGGACAATTTGCATATTAGCCTTTTATTATATGGGGTGGTATTATAATTGTTTTGCGATATTTTTAACCTAATATCCATAGAAAAGGTCTTTATTTGTCTCATGTAGTAGTGTTCTCTCAGATCCTACTTTATCTGAAATTAACATTGCAAATATGTGTTGATATTTCTCTGTATGCTTAGGTTTATTTAAATTTCTATTCAGCTTTTTAACAATTTCTTGAAATAAATGCCATTGTTTAATTATTCAATATTTTCTTGCATGAAGAACCACAATTTTTATGTTTGTTCTCTCTTAGTATTTTATCTATTATCTTCTCTCATTATTTCTTCAATGTTGGAATTTTTTAATGATCCAACATTTCATTGATGTGATTTGCATAGATGTCATTTCCTTTTCTAATTCACTCCGAAGTGAATTCTAATTTTGTTTGGTAATTTGTCTATTACTATAGCATTGTATTCTTAACAACTTTCTTTTTCTGTTCCTTTTCCTTCATTTTAGACTTTCCTTTTATAAACGTCTGCCCTATTTTTCAGAAGCCACATCTTCTTGAGCTCCACTGAAGATGTAAATGATAAAAAAGCTTATTCTCATCATTTCTAATTTAAATATTATTCCTAATGTATGTTTTCTCTGTGAGTTTTTAAAATGGTTTCTTTTACTGAAATTAAACTAATTTTCATATATCCCATTGCATTTTTTATTCTCACTTTTCTACTTCTGTATTAGACTCCTAGTGCGGCAGCAGCAGCAAAATGATGGCAGTACAATTGGCCAAAGGGCCTACAAATCTGAGAGAGGATATTGTTCTCTATGACCCTAGGAACTGTGGTCCTGAGAGCAAAAAGAGAATCCACATTGCTTTATTTCTCTATATGCACTCTTGTTTTTGGCCTTAGAGGTAGACAAAGTAGTAAAAATGATGTGAACAAGTGATAAAACTAAAGGACAATAAGACCAAGAAGGGGGACCCTGAGAGCTGGAAAGTGTTAGGGAAATCACAGAGAAAAAAGGTCTCAGGAAGCAGACACTAAGATGCTGTATATAAACATCTGGGACCACTCTAAGCATGTATGGATGTTTCACATGCATGTTTCTGACTTAAACAGCACATCAAAGGCTTTGAGAATGGCACTCACATGCACATGACCACCTAGATCCCAGACTAACTACTGAGTGATGCACATGCGGTATAGATGGAAATAATACGGCAAACACTTAGATACCTGAATTTCCAGAACATGGGTGAGAGAACTTGTGGGTTAAACCCAACTTACTTGATTTCCAGCTAAAATCAGACATTATCCTTTGAATTTAAGTGACATCAAGAATGTTATGACATAATATTCAAATGTTCAGAATTCAATCCAAATTTACATGACAAAGAACTGGGAAAATCTTACTCACTCTCAAAAGAAAAGTCAACCAATTAAGGTACACCTTGACATGACCTAGGTATTGTAATTATCAGACAAAGACTCTTACAGCAGCTACTATAATTATGCTCAAGAAGTAAGGATGCATATTCTTGAAATGAATAGAAAGAGGAAATGTCTCAGTAAGGGAATGAATCAGATTACCAAATATAAATAATTTTAATTGAAAAATAAAGTAACAAGTAAAATTCACTGGATGGGCTCAATAATAAAATGAAGATGACAGAGGAAAGGGTCAGTGAAATTGAACTTGTATATAGTTTAATACAAATTATCCAGGCTGAACAACTAAGAGGCAAAGATTGTAGACAATGTACGCAGAAACTCGGGAGTCCATGAAACAATAATTAAATGTCTAACATTTATGTTATTAGAGTCCCAAAAGGTGAGGAGAAAGACTGTGGTACCAAATAAATACAGAAGGAAATAATAGCTAAAATCTTCTTAAATTTTGGTAAAATATGTCAAAATCATTTTCCAAATTAAAGAAACCCAATAAACTCCAGATAAAAAGAAACTATGTCTAGATACATCATAATCAAAATATTCAAAACTAAAGATAAATAAAAAAATCTTGAGAATCCAAATACAAATGCCTCATTATACATAATAAAATGATTTAAAGTACAGGTTTCATATTAGGAGAGAATATAAACTATTGAAACGTGGATGTAGGAAATAAAACAGAAATTGTAATATCTGGATAAGTAAAATTAATTATTTTCTTTTGTCAAAACATGTATATAGTTAGAAGGAAAATATTATATTGTCTTTTGAGGATATACACACACACACAAACACACAGCTACACTATAATGGGGGGGCGGTAAAGATTATTACCACTTATATGGTGATAAGATTTCCACACTGCATTTGATAAGATTTCCACATTGCACTTGAAGTGATAAAATACTAATTCTAAGTAGACTATGTTTAATTTCTAGAGCAACCAGTAAAAAGGTAACAAAAATATATAGTCAATATCACCGTGGGTAAAATGGAATACTAAAAAGTATTTTACATAAAGGGAGATAGGAAAGGGGGGCAGTGGAACAAAAATGAAAGTAAACAAACAGAAATAAATAGTATGATTGTATCCTAAATAAATTGTATCCTAAATAAGAACATGTCAAAAATTACATTAAATATTCGTGACCTAATCATGTCAAAAGACAGAGATTATGTGAATGGGTTTGAATAAATACAACACAAGATCCAATTATATGCTGTCCACAAGAAATCTATTTTAAAACAATCATAAAGGTAGGTTAAAAGTAAAAGAATGGTAAAAGATACACCATCCAAACAGATACACCATCTACTGACCCATTTCTTTTTATGCAATACCTTTCTTTATCCCTAGTAATTTTCCTTACTCTGAATAATTTTCTTCTGTCTTAAAGACACCCTTAAACATATTTTATGAATTTTAAGGCAGTAAATTCTTTAAATAATGTTTTAAAAGTTAATTTTTTTTCAATTTTGAAGGATATTTTTGTTAGGTATAGTGTGCTCAGTTGATAGTTTTTCTTTGTCCTTCAGCATTTTGAACAAGTCATCTGACTTGTGTAGTTTGAGATAAGAAATGTGTTGTATTGTTATCTCTGTTCCTCTGTAAGTAACGTGTTCTTTTTCTTTCAAGATTTTTGTCTTTGGTTTTCAGTAATTAGATTATCATATAACTAGGTATTTTATTTGTGTGTATTCATCCTGTTTAGTCTCCCCAGAACTTTTACAACCACATTTACAAAATACTTTCATAGTTACATCTAGATTAGTGTTTGATTGAAAAACTGGTTACTATAATCTAGCCTAGTTAACACATAGAACTATCACAGATGGATACTTTGCTTTATCCATCTTTTCAACTGGAATATTTAGTATGTTAAACTTAGTTATTTTAAATTTCCTGCCTTAAAGTTCCAAAATCTACATCTTATCTAAGTTTAGTTCTACTGTTTCCTATTTGACAACATGTTATTTTTAACTTTTGTATACCTAATGATTTATTTTGGTATTTGGATATCTTGTGTAGAGCCCTAGAGAATAAAATGGAGTTAATAGTTTTGTTTTTCATTATTGCAATGGAAATGGGCTTACTCTCTTTCTGATAAGGTATTAGTGTGGAGACTGAGTCAAATTAGTCAGGAGTTAATATGTAATTAGGATTTTGTTGTTACCATGGTTTCCTTCAGTGTAGCATGGGGTTCAAATTCCACTGGCATTACCTCATTTTTAGGGTAGGAGTTGGTTTTCCAATGGCCTTATTTCAGTATCCGCTCATCCTCATCTTTAGGTCTCTCCTTTGCACTGTGCTTCATCCAGAAAGTCTTTCTACATGCTCTTGGCCTATGTCTAGCAAAAAAATGCTGTTTTGTTAATCTGGTGGTGGGGTTCAGAGATGGGCTATACATTTTTATTCTGATTAATCTAAGAAACAGGAGGGCGCTAGTTCCCTGGTTCTTAGGGGTGAGTCATTCTCAGAGGCTCTGTCTACCTATAGCCATATTAGACCTCTATTGGTTTGGGACCAGCAAGCATTCCTACCCTTCCCACAGGGTAGGGATCTTATTCTGTTCCTTTTTATCAGTCACTATTTTTTAAATTCGTTTCCTAAGTGTTACAATTTGTTTTTGCCCTTCCTTGAACATTAAAACTCTTTTTCTATAGGAGAGATAGGTAGAGGAAAAGAATTTGAGTGTGGTTTTGTGCTTTCTCTATACTGGTTGTTCTTCCTCTCTGCGGCTTGCACCATGAAGAAGGCTGTCTTAAGACCACTGACATTTTTATATGAGCACCCAGTGAGGAGAATGGCTTGTAAGTAGGTCTGAAAATACTGAATTCCCATCAAGTATGTGTACCCCAAATGTTCTATATTATTCTACTAGTACACACTTAGCCTTTACCAATTTTTTAGGAAAATTTAGCTGGATTCTACTGATGGACCCGGAAGCATCTATCCCAGGGAAACAAGTCCTCTATCCTGTCTCTCCTTGACACTCCCTGTAGTTCTTTAGATTTAAGGTTAGTTCATGGCTCTCAGTTCTCTGACAAAACCAAGAAATCTTTTTGGCCTAACAGGTTTTCTCTCAGTGGATAGAGCATCGCCCTGTGGACTGAAGGGTCCCAGGTTCAATTCTGGTCAAGGGTATTTACCTTGGTTGCAGGCACATCCCCAGTAGGGAGCGTGCAGGAGGCAGCTGATCGATGTTTCTCTCTCATCGATGTTTCTAACTCTCTATCCCTCTCCCTTCCTCTCTGTAAAAAAAATCAATAAAATATATTTTTAAAAAATAAAAAAATAAATCTTTTGGCACTGGAGGGAAGTTTAAACTATTAAGCCCCTTGTCAAACTGCCTAGGACCCCTCACCCTGGCCCCACCCCATAACCACAAGTAAAACCTCTCACCAGTCTCCTTTCCTTGTTCTCTCAAGCCATGTTTTCATCTTCTTGGGTAGCCTACCTTTTTCTTCTAGAAAAGCCTCAGTTAGAAATATACATATAAAGAAACGGAAGTAACTTTTTACCAGTTGACTCTTGTTCTTATAAATTTCTGATCTGGTGGCTCAGAGATGACTAAGGTGAACCATGCCATCCTTGTTTGTAACTGTTTGTGAGGATCTAAGACCATATAATAATACTAGAGGCCCAGCACATGAAATCATGCGAGGGTAGGGTCCCTAGGCCTAGGCTGTGATCAGGGCCATCTTCCACCTGCTCATCAGTCCCTAGTCCCACCCTGCCTCCACCTACCCCAGTTCCCCATGGTTCCCCATTGGCCATCCAGTGATCGGAGTCTGTGGGCTGCGGGGAGGGACTGAGAGGTGGTCAATGCACCGCATAGTTACTGGCCAATCAGTCATTCCAGTCGTTATGCCGTTACGGTCGCTGGCCTTTTATTATATAGGATACTTGATGTATCAGACCTAGTCTCAGGAGGAAATAGATGGAACACTGAAGAAAATATGAGGAGAGTTTAACAGAGGATGTGTTTGCAAATTTATAGTCAATAGGCAATGAAAAGAAAAAGAGTTCCATACTAGGGCTGGCAAACTAGTAACAGGAGAGGTCAATATTATTCTTAGACCTGAAGGGTAAAGAGAAGGAGGGAAACCATAATGTGAGGAGAGAGAAGACTGGGTGGAGAGGTTATGGAGCTGAGATTCTTGGTGGAGACACACAGCCAGCATAAGGTAACCATGTAGAGAGGGAGCCAAGAGAATGATTATGCTATCACTTTTTTCCCTATTATCTCCTATATGTGACCCTCCTCTTATTATCAACAAAACCCATCTGAAAGCCAGAGGAGAAAGAACTAATGATGCCGTCTTATAGGTCAGTTCTGAGCTGGGTAATGAAGAATAGAAAAGAGGTCGGAAGGTGTAAAGGAAAGATGCCCAGAACACTGGATTTTCTCCATGTGTAAAGTAATATTATAAATCTACTTGCAAAATTATTGTTGTTCTCCCTTTTATTTTTATTTTATTTATTTTTTTAATCCTTGCCCATGGATATATTTTTACTGATTTTAGAGAGAGGGGGAGGGAGAGACAGAAAGAGGGAGAGAGAGAGAGAGAGAGAGAGAGAGAGAGAGAGAGAGAGAGGAATATTGATGTATGAGAGAAACAGTGATTAGTAGCCTCCCAAATGTACCCTGATCAAGGATCAAACCCACAACTTAGGCACATGTCCTGATTGGCAATCAAATTGGCAACCTTTTGGTACATAGGATGATGTCTCAAATCAACTGAGCCACACCGGCCAGAGTTGTCATTCTTCCTTTTAGTAGAAAGACATATCCTTTGGTTTTACTATATTTAGAGAAGTAATAATACTTTTCATGTCCCTAACAACTTCTGTAAAATTTCCTTTACTAATTAATTTCAAACATTTTTCATGTGTAACAAGTCTCTAGTCTCTTTAGCTACTGCTGCTGCTGTTGTGTGGGTGTGCTTAAGGATTATCATCCCCTCAAGACATGGTACAAATAACAATAACTCTGAGGTTCTCCCATATCATCTTAAGATATGGTTTTATTTTTCCTTTAATTTTTAACTTTGGGTATCTTCGTCCATACTACACTAAAAGAGACATAATGTTTTTCAATTCATCCCATCACTAGACTAAGAGCAATTTCATTGTTTCTGCAATGATTTTATAACATTAAAATATTACTAAGGGCATACACTTGAAGCAATCCTGAACACAGTTTTTATTTTTCCCTTCGCTAGTTAACAGTAGATTATTTTATATTAAAATCTAAAACACAGGCTAGGCTAGAAATCTGTATGCATAGGCTACAAAGAGAACATGATTGATTGTGTTAATTATTTTTCTTTAGAAGAAAGGATTTATATTCACTAAGTACCTTCACAAATATTTTCAGTGATAAGGCAGCCTTAGCTTTACTTATGTTTCTAATCTTTAGAAATTCACCCAGGTTCCCTTCAATGGTAAAATCAGTGTCCTATATTCTGCTATTCTCTGATGTATAATGGTGTGTCCTGGCAAATGAAGGTTCTGCTCAATTACTGGTATATACAAAAAAGCAACCTTCTTTTTTCCTATCTCTTCCATGGTGATGCTACCGTGCAATACGCATGTTAAACAACAGGAAGTGAGAAGATTCCTAGTGTAAATATAAATAGTTATAATAATGAAATGTGAGTAGTTGTAATAATTAAAGTAATTTTACATCAGTGTAAAATGCTGTTTAAAAAAAAGCAAAATAGCTTTTTGCAAAGAATACGTATGTCTGATAAAACCTGTATTTCCTTTCCAAAAATCTGGTTTTTATTGCAGCTGTTTGGGTAGTCATTCAGCTGGTCAATAAAAAACATGTAGTAGAAAGAATAAAGACTGAAAATTCAGATTTTAGAAAAATAAGTACCTAATTTCATGGACTTAACAATCTAAAAGCAAATAAAGATATGGATGAGTACTTGGGAAACAGGAGTCTGGGAGTTAACAGAGTAATTTAAAAATACAATAGTGCTGAAAACCCATTAGAGTTTTGTTTTTTTCAGTAATGTCACTAGTTTCCTATTGTATATTCATTTATCCATTAAAAGGTAAATTATTTATTAAAGTGATCTTTAGCAACTAAATATAAAAATTCTGATAATAGCAAAAAAATCTATACTTCATTAGCCTTTCATTAGGATGGCTGAAAAAAAAAATGGTTCTGAAAACCTTTACACAATTTAAAAATTACTAGAAACTAACATGGTCCAGGTCACCTCAGCACTGGGTTTGTATAAATGGGTGTGATAATAGTATCTTCAAAAAATCATATTACCGTAATTGCATGCTCCTTGAGGTTAGACCAAGACAAGGGCGAGGCTGAGAGAATGTCTCACGGAATGGGATTCTTAGAGTCAGGGAGTCCAGTGATCACCCCAAGACGCCAAGTCTGTGAGATGCAGGCAGGATCTCTAGAGGTTTTGGCAAATGTGACTTGATTGCATTGTCACACCCTAAAACTCATGCCTCTTACAATATATTTACCTCTAATGGTAACAATGTCACAATATATTTGTCAATGCAGCATGTTATAAGAAAGCCCTTCAATAATAGAATTTTGTACCGCTTTTAATTTTTGTGAAGTATCTACATAACTAAGGCAAAAATGTTTTCTGGCCAATTTATTAGATTTTTTACTTGATTTTTCTTTTTTTTTGTTTATTTTTATATCATCAATCCTCCCACACCACTCCTCTTTGGCAACCATCACCTTGTTCTCTATGGGTCTGTTTCTGTTGCATATTATATATTTATTTTTTTAGATTCCACATATACGTGAAATCATTTACTTAACATAATACCATCTAGGCCCTTCCATGTTGATGTAAATAACAAGATTTCATTTTTTTTTTTTTACTGCTGAGTAATATTCTATTATATAGATTACATATATATAATATGTATTGATATTTCTTCTTTATTCATTCATCTATCAATGGACATGGGGGTTGCTTTCATGTCTTGGCTACTGTAAATTAATGCTGCAATGAACATAGGGATGCATATATCTTTTCAAATGAGTATTTTTGCTAACTTTGCATAAATACCCAGAAGAGGAATTGTTGGGTCCTATAGCAGCTCTGTGTTTAACTTTTTGAGGAATCTCCCTCCTGTTTTCCAAAGTGGGAGCTTACATTTACAATTCCACCAACAGTGTAAGAGGGTGCCCTTTTCTCCAGATCCTTACCAGCATTGTTATTTATTGATTTTTTGATGACAGCCATCTGACATGTATGAGATGATATCTCATTAGGTTTTGATTTGCATTTCCCTGATGATTAGTGATGTTGCGCAGCTTTCATGTCTCTTGGCCATCTGTATGTCCTTTTTGGAGAACTGTCATTACAGGTCCTCTGCCCATTTTTAAATGGATTGCTTGTTTTGGGCATTAAGTTATATGAATTGCATATGTATTTGCATATTAACCCCTTATTAGATATATCATTGGTGAGTATCTTCTAATATTCAGTTGGTTGTCTTTTGATTTTGTTGATGTATTTTCCTTTTTACTTTGATGTAGTCTTATTTGCTTATTTTTGCTTTCATTGCCTTTTACTGAGAAGACATATCTAAAAAGAATACTGCTAAGACTGATGTCAAACAGTTTACTGCCTATCTTTTCTTCTAGGAGTTTTATAATTTCAAGTTTTACATTTATGTTTTTAACCCATTGTTTGATGTTGAACCATTCTTGCATCTCTAGGAAAAATCCCACTTAGTCATGTATTGTTGAATCTGGTTTGCTAATATTTTGTTCAGCAATTTTGTGTCATTCATCAAGGACATTGCCTATAATTTTCCACTAGAGCTCCCAAAAGAAAGCAATTCAGCTTAAGCCTTGATTTTAGCTTAGTGAAACGTATTTCTGATTTCTGATGTCTAGTAATGAAAGATGATAAATTTGTATTATTTTAAGCCGGCAAATTTTCATAATTTGTTATAGCAATGACAGGGCACTAAGAGAGTTTGGTATCTGGAAGTGCAGTGCCACCATAACAAATACCTAACAATGTAGAAGTGACTTTGTACCGGACAAAGGGCAGAGGCTGAAAGGATATCAGAGCAGGATAGGAAAACCTTATGTTGCCTTGAGCAAGTTGTTGGTAGGCATAAGGATATTAACAATTCCACTAGTATGGACTCAGAAGGAAGACTTATGTAGCAGATATCTGAATGAATATTCCTGGATACAGAAAAATAGACGGACTTGGGAACGTAGAGAAGTGGAGAAGTCATGCCCACACAGACTGAGCAGCTACTTATGAATAATGGTTGATGTTTGCCCAAAAGGAACACAGACCAGCGTTATAATTTGTTCAGATGTTGAACGATAAATTGGCAACATCCTTATCACTAATTTAAAAAATTAAAAAGCACTGTCAACCCAACAAAATACATGCAGGGTGTGGCAAAGTAGATTTACAGTTGTGAGCATTCAAAATACAGTTTATTATTATATTATTACTTATTGATTTCTGTATTATTTTCCATGGAAGTAACTGTAAACCTATTATTGCCACACCCTGTATGTTGTTCTGATTTTTCCAGAGGTTGACATTGCTTTACATGAAGTTTTATAAGAAAGATATTATTGTAAAGTACATATATAGGTTTGTCTTTTATTTGAAATATATTCAAGGATCTAATGCTATTGCTGTATCATTTGGTGAACATCAATTGTTAAAGTGCTAGATTGAGATAACCAGTAATTTTAATGTATTCATTGTGTTGATTAAAAATAGAGTTTACTGATGTACAATTGAAAAAAAATTTAAAAAAAGGAAATAATATTTCAAATGACTTACTATGTGCTGATTACTATGGGCATTTAGATATTATTTTTTATTTAATTTTCACAAAACAAGGTATTAGCTATTAGTTCCATTAAAGGTTGAAAAAACTGAAATATAGTATCTCTTTTAAAATATCACACAACTCTTAAGTCAAAATCCCAGGTTTCTCTGCCCCTAGCACTTTCCCCCAAATACAACTGCCAGCCAGCCTAGCACTTAATACAAGTCATGTTCTCATGTGTTAACAGAACTCTATACGGTTTGAATTTAGAGCATATTTGTAGAGGTATAACTTAACTTGGGCTTTGGATAATGGTAAGACTATTTAATAGGCATAAATAAATAACAAGATCAAAGATAGTTAGAGTGAACTGTCCAGTTCCTCCACGGGCAGAAAATTTATCAATGAGGAGCTGTGATGAAACTAGTGAAACATATGGATAAGGCATCACACAACTCAATCCTGCACTGCTGTGGTGTGTGGGGACATTTCTGGGATTTGGATGGTGAAGAATCAGGTTCAAGAAAAATATGTGTGCCTTACCAAAGGTCACACTGAGCCTGTTTCCTCTCCAGTATATTAGGAATGGTACTCATTTTAGAGGACGACTGTAAGGATGTTTTAATGCTGTTTAAGCATAATGCCTTTTAAATTTTAGCTCCTGCTGCCTGTGTAGATATAATTGTATGATTGTAGAATTGTTTTCCAATTTATTTTTGCTTAATGTATGCCTTTTTATTTCTTATATTACTACATTCCACTAAAAAAACCCAGAAACAATTATAAACCCACAAAGAATACTCCTACTGCTGAATAAAATTTTTAAGAAAGAGTCAGAATGGGTTCTAATACACTACCCCAAGACAACATGGCTTTTAACAAAGAGAGAATTTAGAGATGTGCTTGAGACAACTTAAAAGGCTCCATTGCACATTTCCATTAGATGAGAATCTCCTTGAACACTCACAGATATAATAATGTTCATTACAATGAAAACCAGGCACTACTAGCCTCACACTGAATATGTTTTGGGATGGGGTTAGGAGAGAATGACTATTTATTTATTCATTTATTTAGGTGAGTCAAGCTTCATTAACAAAATTTTTGAAGACCTAAAATTCAGAAATACAAAATGACCTAACTAACATTTAAAATCCATTTTCCCTATTACTCAAAAGACACCAGGATCTGCTCTCAGTGATAACAGTTTAAATTATAAAACTTCACCATTACCATTCTAGTGAACAAGAAAGATTTTTTTCTTCACTGGAAGGAATCTTATAATGAAAGCAGCCGGACCTTTTAAACTCTTAGGATGAATATGTCTGAGAGATCAAAATATTATTTGTTTCCAAGAATAACTAAAGATATTTTTAAAAGTCAGTATCAGCTGATTCAAACACATTTTATCTTGTTAAACATTTTAAAGCATATGTTATCATTACTTTTATATGCATTTATTTATTATTTACAATGATTTTTACTACATAGATGCATTAAAATATTTTTAAAGATTATTCAGAGAAGCCAAAAGAGTATGGGAAGAATTTAAATCACTGTGCAAGAAATGTCTTACCTTTGAAAAAGGAATATAATAATTAGGTCACCTGAGGAAAGAGTGTTTGAAAAATGAATGTCTTTTAAAAAGACTTACCATTGGCAGTTTTGTTCAGTACTCTGTGCATAATAGTTACCAAAAATGGCAGTGAGTACATGAAACGCTGAGACCACAATTATTTTTAAACTGTAACTTGCTCTTAGAATATTAAGTGTGGAGCCAGCTGCGAGGATGTGCAAGATGGGCAGTCACAGAGGACCCCATGCTTCAGGGCTCTGTACCTGGTTCAATGCTCTGCTGTTGCTGGCTTAAAATTCTTCACAACTTTTATACAAAAGGCATCACATTCTTACTTTTCACTGGGCTTCACAAATTATCTAGCCAAACTAACATTTTAAGAGAGTTTTTGTTGATTCCCTCCTCAACCAGCAACACAGTCTGTCTTTCACAAGGCCTGAACCTTTTTCACATTAACAGAATCACTGTCATTCAGAAAATATTCCAGACAACAACAACAAAACAACAATTCTATTCTGTTTTTAAAATAATTAAACCTTTAAAAGACCTTTTCAATTTCCTACTAATATTGAAGTAGAAATAATTTGATGAATTCCTTATGCCATTGATGGGATTCTATCAAATCTTATGTTGAATTGAGAGATCGGTATGATGATCAAATAATAACTGTTTATTAAAAACTAGGAGCCCAGCCTGTGATTCGAAATCGTGTGGCACCGCCCACCCTCGAGTCGCCAGTCCAGCCCTGCCTTGCTCCCTGGGCCCACAGCAACTGCAACCACTGCTGCCCGGCCCTGCCTCCCTCTCTGGCCCTTGAAGCAGCCATGGCGGCTGCTGATCAGGCCCTCCACAGCCACAGGCACGCGGAGGCCCCTGCCACCCCACCCACTACGCTGTGCATGCAACTTCCTCCTGTCCGGTTGACCCGTTACAGCGTCCCGGTTAATTAGTATATTTCTCTATTATATATATAGATTATTATTGAATTCATTGTTATATAAATACATCATTTTAATTTTTTCTTATACATTCATATGTCTTATTATATAACCTGATTTTATTGTGAATTGTCTATCAGAGCCATCAGGAGTATTTATTAATGATGCAGAGGAGGGGCTTTTCCCCTGAATTTTTAATTTAGTAGTTTTGGAATGGTAAGCATAATAGTCTATGTTTTTAGTAAGTGCCCCAAATAAATTTAACCCTGGATAAAATTTATCACTCACTATTCTGTTTTGTTTACTTTATGATAAAACATTTTTTCATGTATTAACATGGTATTCAAAATTGTTTTAAAGACAACTTAACACTTGGAGTGGGGGAAACGAGTTAAGTCGGCTCGCGTGAATTGCGCGTACTCCGCGGGAGCCGTCTTAACTCGGTTCATATAGATTTGCGGTGGAGTGCGGGAAACGTGTAAACTCGGGCCGATTGTAACTGCGTATTACCAAATATTTGTTTGTTTGCCGTTCACAAAGATACCTACCTGCGTATGCGAACCGTTTCATACCCATTGGGGTAATAGGTATCATAAAAATCCCTGATTTTGCGCGGGAAACCTAAATAATTGCCCGCGCCATCTTATATTTTGGCGGGAAATTCACCCCACACCGGAGTGTTAATATTCCATCATGTGGCAATGGTATAATTTATTGTTTTATTATATACTAGAGGCCCAGTGCACAAAAATTCATGCACTCAGGGAGGGGCCCCTCAGCCCAGCATGCACCCTCTCACAACCCAGGACCCCTCGAGTAGGGTCCCTAGGCCTGGCCTGATATCAGGGCCTATCAGGGCTTTCCTTCCCCTGGCTGCAGGCAGCTGGCCCCACCCCCACTAATGCCACTGCTTGCCATCTGTGCAGCGCTGGACCCCCTCCCCCCCTCCCCTGCCACTGGTGGCTTCCCTCTGCAGGAGATAGGTGTAGGGTACGATGGCTTGGCTAGCCTGGGCCTCCCTCTGAGGGGCGATCACTGGCCAGCCACACACATGCCAGAGTGGCCACCACTGGTGGCCTGGACCTCCCTCTTTCTTTGCTGGGGGCGGGGCCAGCACTGCAAAGGGCTGACTGCCTACCTGATCACCCCTAACTGCTGGCCTGCCTACCTGATCACCCCTAACCACTCTACTTGCCTGCCTGATTGCCCCTAACCACTTGATTGGGGGCAGGGCCCGCTCAGGGAGGAGCCATGGTGGTTCTGGTCTCTGGTGTTCTGGTCATTATGCTTATGGTGGCTTGCCTTTTATTATATAGGATAATATATCTGGAGTATTAAAAATGATCAATTAAAAACCACTATAAACTATAAGATAGACAAGTGAGTAGAATAATTATGAAGACTTAGTAGTCTTCATTTAGACATAGTATAATCTGTTAATGGATAAAATTGAATGAAAAATTAATAAAAGTATAAAATACATAGGAATAAACATTAAAACATTTGTCAAACTTGTAAGAAATCAGTCAAATTAAAAAATAGTCCAAATTTTGTTGGTAGATATAAAATAATATTAACATAATTGAAAATATTTAGCACATTCTTTGATAATAAGAGTAAAATAAGATTAAATTGTCATTTCAGACATTTCACTGAAGAAAGCACATGGTTATGTCATTAGTAAATACACACTGAGAAGGTACTTACCGCTGTGGTATTATTCCCGCGAACCTATAACCACACAGTCTGATCATGAAGAAACAGCAATTGAAGAACACTGCAAAATACCTGAGCATATCCTGTGTGACTCCACTGGCTGAGGAATCTTGAAAGCTTGTGCCTGAATTCCTTTGGATTTCAAAGTATGCACTTTTTCCCTTTTGTAGATTTTCCTTTAATCCTTTCACTGTAATAACTCTTAGCTGTGAGTACAAAAACAAGGGAAAATATTATGAAGGTCATGCAAAAGAAGGAAAGATTAAGAATTCTCTCTGAATTCTCTCTCTTTTGTTTCACTGATTCATTTCTCTTTACACCACTGCCATACTCTCCTGATTATTTTAGTTCTATAAAAACAATTGAGTTCAAATGATATGAGTCTTTTAACTTTATTGTTTTATTTCAAAGTTGTTTTGGCTGTTCTAGATCTTTTTAATTTCCACCCAAATTTTTTAAACAGATTTTTATTGACTTCAGATAGAAAGGCAGAGGGAGAGAGAGACACAGAAACATCAATGATGAGAGAATCATTGATCAGCTGCCTCCTACATGAACCTGCAACCCCAACATTGCCCTGACCAGGAATTGAACCATGACCTCTTGGTTCAAAGGTGGATGCTCAACCACTGAGCCAAGCTGACCGGGCTCCATGAGAACTATTAATTAGCTTGTCAATTTTTACAAAATATCCTGCTGACAATTTGATTGGGATTGCATTAAATCTATATATCAGTTTGGGTATCAAACATCTTGATATATTGAAACTTCTGATTAACTGACATGGCTTAACAATCAATAAAATTCATAATTTTAATGTATATGTCTTCTGAATCTACTCCTCAAATGTATTCCAAAGTATTTCATATATTTCTAAAATATATTTTTATTGATTTCAGAGAGGAAGGGAGAGGAAGAGAGAAACATCAGTGATGAGAGAATCATTGATCAGCTGCCTCCTGCACGCCCCCTAGTGGGGACTGAGCCCACAATCAGGGCATGTGCCCTTGACCAGAATCGAACCTGGAACCCTTCAGTCCACAGGCTGAAGCTCCATCCACTGAGCCAAACCAGCCAGGGCTATTTCATATTTTTATGCTCTGCTAAATGGTATTGTTTTTATATTTTCAACATTATTTTATTTGTTATTAGTATACCAGTGCCCTGGTACACGGATTCGTGCACATTGAAAGGAAATTAATTAGAAGGTGACCAGCAGGCGGGACTGGGTGAGACAGGTGGACACGCCCTGGAGCCAACCTCCTGCGGTCCCTCCCAGGCCAGCCACACCTGGGGTAGTGCTGCGGGTTGAAGGGCATCTGCGGAGTGAGTGGGGTCCCTCCAGCAGGTGAGGTCCCTTGGCCTGGCCTGTGGGGATCAGGGCAAAACTGGTTCTCCAGGGAGGTCCTGGTTTGTGAGAGGGTACTTCTTGGGTGATGCACCCCGGTATCGGGCTCCCTCCTCTCTGGTTCCTGGGTGGGTCACCTGAGAACCGCCACTGCCATGTTACCCACAGCTTGGCAGCTCCTGCATTGAGCATCTGTCCCCTGGTGGTCAGTGTGAGTCATAGCTACCGGTTGGAGTGTCTGCCCCCTGGTGGTCATTGCATGTCATAGCTACCAGTCATATGGTCATACAGTCGCTTAGCCTTTTACATATACAGATAATAATATAATTGATTGTTGTCTATTGGACTTGAATCTTTTCAACTTTGCTAAATGAATTTATTAGCTCTAGTAGCTCCTCCCCCCACCCCTACCTAAAATCTGTAGGATATTCTACATAGAAATCAAGTCATTCATGAATATATAGTTTTACTTCTTTCTTTCTAATCTTTACACTCCCCCCCCCCCCTTCCTTACTGTACTGAATACAACCTCAGGGAAAATTAAAGTATAAATGGTGATAATGGACACCAATGGCTTGTTCCTAATTTTAGTAGAAAAGAATTAGTTCTTCAATGTTAAGTATGATGTTAGATGTGTGTTTATAAGATGTCCTTTATAAGATTGAGGAAACTCATATAAAGAACTGTGAAGGGTCTCAGGTTTTTACTATACTTTCAAGCCAATGAATTATCCTGCAACAGTTTAGTGGATATTGGCAGAAAGTATACAACTGCTGACTCAAAGACAAATATTTTTAACTCATATTGATAGCTGCTGCTGAAGTATCAGCTGGTCATTGCACTAATTCCTTGAGCCCTAAGAGATGACTAGAGGTTCAAGGCGGAGCTATACCTGAACATTCCCTGGGTTGTGTTTCTGAAGAAGAACTTTAATTTTATGGGACTTGAATATTCTATAATAGGTAGTAAGTATGCCTGCCTTGTGCCCCAGAGGTAAACATTATCTTTACTAAATGTGTAAGGGTGTGAACTGTTTATTCTGAAGAGAGACACTTTCTCTATTTTCCAAGAGTTTTGCTCTATAAATATCATTAAAAAGAGTCCAGAACAAAAGTACTATCAATACCTTGCTTGTAAGGCAGACAGAAATATAAAAGACCTATGGACAATGTTCTCTCAACCATTTCCTTCTATTTATATTATGTTGAGTTTTGAACATACATAAATGTTTGATTTTGTCAAATTTTTTTTCAATATCTATAATAATTATTTGGCTTTTAATCTTTATTACAATAATATAATGTTTTTTATTAATTTAATTTTAGATGTTAAAAAACTTTCAATCTTGGGTTGAGCACCTCTTGGCCATGCTGAAAAATTCTTTTTATATGTTGATTGATTTAATTTGCTTTATTTTTTGAAATGTTGGCATCAATGTAAAGGCATTCCAATATCTTCAAGATAAAGACTGAGTGATTTTAATTCATGGGAGATACAGAAATAAACTTTTTGTAGGGTCTATGGCTTTAACTTATACAGAATATATCTAAGTATTTTACATTTTATAGTAAAACATATTAAATTCAACTTTTCCTAATATTTTGGAGTTTCAGAAGCATCCCTGAGCTCTGAACACACTAGAAGATGGTGCAGGACTGGCTAAAATCTTGTGAGACCAGTTTGACTTTTCTTCCTTGTGTTTATGTCTGCCTTCTATTTTTCTAATCCCACTTTTCAGCACATTCAACTATTACTTCATGATTCCAATCATTATAACAATCATTTTTTGACAATCTGCATCTTTATTTCTGAATATTAAATCCCCTTTTGATTTGGAAATGGAAACTTATTTTGTTTACCTGTGTTAATTTTAGTAATAAATCTTTGAGCTCTTCCTAGATTATATTTATGTCAGAAATAAAGTTTTTATTTATAAACTTGTCTGACCCTCGTTCATACTATACAAACATTATGGTAAGCTATTATTCCCTGTTTGATCATATATTTAACTATTTTATAATATTTCAAGGCAAAGTCTCTTTGGATGTGGCTTTGAAACCCTGATTCATAGCTCAATTAATGGACAAGGGCAGGTTTGGAGTTTGAGATGGCATGGTAGTCTTTGGTGCTACTAACGGTAACAGTAAAGCAGAAAAAAGCCTGAGGGGAATGTGGAAGGCGGCATGCATGAGGGAGGCTGGCAGCATGATGGAGCTGCCCACTACAGCTGTGCTGCCAGGTGGGCTGAATGGATTTGGCAGGGGCACCCAAGTCACCTGCTACGCCTTCTAAGAGCTGTCTCACATTTAGCACTGCAAAAAAGAAAACAACCAACCTGCTTCAATCAAATGAGAGGAACGTTTTGGATCAGAGCATGAGGACAATCAATGTCCATCTGTACCATTGGCTCACTAATACCCCAGGTGCCAGTTCAAGGTCAATCCATAAACCAGAAGCAGCAGGAACAGCGGATTAAAGACATCAGGTGCTAGTTCCAACAGTTTATTACATCATTCTAGATGCTAAATTGTTAATTTCTGAAGTCAAACAACTCCTTTTGATTCATCTTTACTTTCCATCTAGCACTGGACTTGCTCATTGTTTTCAGCAGTATTCAAGGAGCAACTGCTACATTTTTTTACCCCAAGGCAGTCATAGTAAATTTACTTTTGACTTGGGAGGATTTTCTCACCTGCAAAGTACCATACAAGTATGAGGTATTGTCCCCTATCCCAGTGTACCTCATAACTGCAAAGTGTTTTAGAGAAACAATATGATACTGTTATCTCTCATCAAGCTAAAATTAATGTCTGTTGTGCGGCAACATCCTTCCACCACATGTGTGTGCACACACAAGCACATGCACGTACACACATGCACACACACAACCCTCTTTTGTCTTTTTGAAAGGCAGCAAATGTAGAATCTGTGAGCTCACATCAGTGAAACCATATAGTACAGTAATTAGCATAAAGCACACTAAGGAATTGCTCCACCAGAAGTGCAAGGTCATTCCTATGGTCACTTTTCATATCCTATCACTCGCGCTTCTCCTGCTCTAGGAATCCCTGTTTATTCTTTCTTTTTAACTTGTGATTGTGGCCGCTTTTTTCACTCAAAAACTATAGACAATCACTTCTTCATCTATATTCTGTTATTATTCTTTTCTATTATATGACTCATGTTTTCCCCATTGACTTTTCCAGTTTTTCCTCTATTTTCTTTCTGGAAACTATTATTGAGATAACCTCTTCTTCTCTCTTGCCTTCTCTGCATTTTCATTCCTTCCTATCATACTTTAATGCTTTTCTCTTCTTAAAAGGAAAAAAACAACAACACACAACCCTTCCATTCTCCTTTAAAATATAATGCCTGGTTATCACCACCTTGCAGATATCTGATTGAGGGGATATTCCTTCTGCCTCCAGCCTTGATATCATCTCTTTTTTTTCCCAGTGCTTTATGATATGCATCAGCATTTTTTAACAATAACTTCATAGATATCCACAGCAGTGCTTGAAATATATAAAATACTACAATTTACATTTCATCACAAATAGTATAAGCCTTCTGTCTGCAATGCTTCTTTCATTTTTGGGTAATGCACAGATCCCACCACCCCTGCCCACCCAGCATTCCCTCACATAGCTTTCCCTACAGTCCTAGTATCTTCCTTTTGTTGCAACTAATTAGGCAGATTTATTTTCAGGTGAAAGTGAATTAAATTTAAAGCGAAGGGGAGACCTCCTTGTCTAATTAAAAATGTGATATAGTATTTCTGATATCCTATCTGAAATTCAGAAATTTTGACTGCACATTAAACAGGGATTGATTTTACAATGTTGACTACAAAAATAGGATTATAAAATAAAAATGGAATTGAAGTATGCCATTTCCTATCAAATAGCACATCAACTTTTATTTGCTAGGCTTCTTTTCATTATTTTTCTGTATGCCTTCATCCTGGTCATCTCAATGCAAATATCAATTTCTATTTTGTTTTCATTTCACATTTTTTTAAGAACATTTATCTATGTTGCTACATTGCCTTTACAATTGCCATTAAAGTATGGTATACTATTTTAGCAAGTAAATATAGCATTATTTAATTAATGATTTAATCATTAATTAAATTTTTATTATTAATGTAAAGATGAAATACTAATGCACTTAGAAAATTCTATGTAATAAAAGCCTAATATGCAAATCGACTGAAGGGCAGAATGACTGGTCGGTGGAGGGCAGGGACAGTGAGCAGGCTGCGCCAGGACATCCAAGGTGGATGTCAGTGGGCATAGGGAGGGGGCAGTGATAGGGGGGTGGCAGTGACTGGCAGGGGTGGTGGGGGAATGGGAGGCAGGGCTGGAGCTGCCCCCTGGTGGCCGCTGCACTCCCACAGGGGAAGTGCCACTCAGCCACAAGCTAGGCTGAAGGCTGGTGAGCACAGCAGCAGTGGCAGGAACCTCTCCTGTCTCCATGGCAGCCCTAAGGATGTCCAACTGACAGGAGGAGCGGGCCTAAGCCATCAGTTGGAGCCCCCCCCCCACCCGCACCGAGGGCTCCCAGACTGCGAGAGGGCACAGGCTGGGCTGAGGGACCCCTCCTAGTGCATGAACTTTTGTGCACTGGGCCTCTAGTGATAAGATAAGCATCTACATACATAGTTTTCAAAGACTTTTAAAATAAGGCATAAATATATGTTCCATACCTGTGTGTTCTTCATATTTTTGGAAACAGTGTTCTATTACTTATAGAAATGCTATAAAATATGGCCTTAAGTAAGTGATGAATGTCACCAAAGGTGGCCTCCTTTTTCCTGTGTATATTTAGTTTGAGTTGTAATCTATATTGAGTCCATATCTTCTGATTCTGGGGCCCTAAACCAAAAGTCGCCCTTATGCTTTTAACTCTGTGTAACTCAATTTGACAGCTCACTGCTTGTTTCATTATTCATTTCTCTGCAGAGAAATAATAATAGCAAGTCCCAATTATGATCCAGATCAGGACCCTTAGTTGATTTTGAGCTGTCCTCTCCTTACCTCTCCATTATTGTGTTGCCGAAAATAAGTGATGCTTCCATGCTTTCTAAAGTGACTGAAGACTTCGAGGCTAATCAGGAGACTGTCCAGTCCACTGTGGGTGTAGGTGTAGCTATAATGAAGTAGGAGAAGTGGCTGACCTGTATCTCCAAACTCTCATTTGTAAAATGGAGGGACCCATGACCAGTTTCCATAGTGAATTTACATAGACCCTGTAGTGCAATCAAGGATCATTCTGGAAATAAAAAGAGCTGATCCAGAAGTGCTTTGGGGGAGGCCATCCATTCACAGCAGCCAAGTTCAGGACATAGCAGCAAATTCCAGGATGATGGTAGATGGGCCTCCTCATTTACAGCTATAACTTTTATCCACCGCACCCTTCCACTCGCCAGACTGCCGGCCGTGGCTAAGCACACTGCCTGCATGCAAGCCTCCACGCTATTGCTAAGGCTCAGAAAACAGCCCATCGTGTCCCTACTCTATATTTATTCCAAGACTTGGCTGAAAGTCAGCAGTTTCCCTGAAGCCTTCCTAATTGCTGGAATCCTCCCTTTATGGTGTTCCGATATGTTGTTTTTGTTGTTTCTGTTCCAGTTAGAGCTTGTATTTTAACTTTCTTTAGAATGGTTTTCTGCTTCCCTACCGACTCCCCAGGCAAATACTGTGTCTTCGGTATGTTTATCTTTTCCAAGTCACTAGGATGAAATTAGATGCATACAATTTTTTTATATATTTAAAATTTTGTTAAGTTTATTGGGGTGACATGGGTTAATACAATTATATAGGTTTCAAGAATACAATTTTTAATGAAAGTTGATGGACAGAATGACCAACTATTATTTTCGTTTCTACAAGAGGATAGTACAAGGATTTCCTGGCTCATCATGAGTCCTTGCAAAAAGCTAAATGTTTTGCTTTTTTCTGGAAAATTTAGTTTGTATAAACATAAGTTTTAAGAAAGGTAATGTTAGCATTTCAATGTTGTCCTTATTAAAACACCGATACATTTGTATAGTGCTTCCATGCTTCGTGCATAGTGTATAAAACTAGAAAAAGCATTTCTTCCTTTCCCAGAAGGCATTCTGTCTCACAAAGGGCATCTGATGCCCTGAACTATGCTTGCACCAATGCCCATTTACATGTGTCAACAGAATGACATCTTCACATATTTTCAGCTTTCAGGCATTCCCAAGGTAGGGTATGGAGCATGATTGTATCACCCAGAATTTTAATAAAATTTGCATTTATGTGCACAGCCTGCTGTTGTCCATGAATATTTACTTTACCAGGCTTAGCCTAAGCTCTATCTATTACATAAAATTTCAGGGCTTCAGGCACAAGTAAAATTTTAAAAAAATAAGGAAAAAAATCAGAAAATAGAAATGGTTACATTATAATAACATTTTAGAAATAGTATTAATTCTATTTTCAATGGTAAACTAACTCATTAAATTATTGAAAAGCTTTTCTGACAGAAATAATTAATGACAGTCTACTCATGTTGTAATGGGATAAATACTCAGCAATTTATGTGACGTCAAATTTTGAAATTAGTTTACTTGCTATTAATGTGGTTACCGCTGTTTTGCATCCTACACAAAACATGAAATTTAAATTTAACATGTCACTAATCGTTGCTAAATTTTGAGTTACTTTATCTCTTTCTATAGATAAAACACTGAGAGTAGTTTTTATCTTCTGGGAATTGTAGAGTTGACTAGTCACAGTCAGCTATTCCTGAAAACCTTAGCAGAACAAACATGTGAGTATAAAGTATGCATTAGGCAACTTCATCAAAGTAAAATATAATATATAATGAATACATGCTCAGGTATACTACATCAAAAATTATATAGGCCTTATAAAATAATACTTCTCATTTACTTATTCATCTATCCATTAATCAATGCATTCATCAGACCATCAGTGATTCCATGATAGTATGTGCTAAGAATGGTTATATGCTAGAAAAGGCAAAGAAGGCATGGCTCCTCCAAGGGGATCACGTGATACCTGAGAATACATACAACTATCACTGTTTCTATTTCTAGCAATAAGGCTGACTAGATGTTCAGGAAAAATGCTCCAAAGTTGTAATCCTGAACAAAATGAATATTGTGCCTGTGTGTTTTACAAATACTATGTTGGCTTGGTGTCAATCAGGAAAATTAGTCATAAATGGCAAGAATCCAAAATGGGGATCAGAGCAATAGGGATTCTGTCTTACTTGTTGCCCATCGCCGCAGTTATAATGGCTGCTGTCATAGACAAGAGACAAATTCAAAGCTTCGCGAGGGATGAGAGGTCTGGATGGTGACCTCTACAGAAAGCCAGGATTCCTGAAGGGCAGCACTCTCAGCAGATAAACTAAAACACTCCTTCGAGGGAGAAAACTGAGAATTGTACTGTGTTACGCTTTTCTCTAGGTAAGATTAAAAATGAGTCTCCCCTGAAAATGCTGATCACAAGTTCACATTTAGGTGGACTTAGTAAATAATTCATATAATATCTGCATACCAATAAAGCCCAAGGAAGAAATTCGTTTTAAATGATCCTAAGTTGAGGTTTATGTTAGATCCTTGGAAGAAGTAAACACAAATCCTCTCCCAGGCCACAAATAATTGCAATAATGTTTTAAAATGCCAACTCAAAACCAAACACTAGGCATAGAAGAACACAAGAACTATGAGCATCATTCAGCATAAAGAACAGGGCATCAGATCCCTAATACAAAACATCTTAGTATCATCAGATTCAGAATATAAAAAAATTATTTTAATGTCTCTAACAAGATAAAGAATTACAGGAATGATGAAGGCACAAGGGATTATTATCAAAGTTGACCAAACAGATTTGAAAACATAGTTAAAAATAGAAATGTAACAACAGAGTTAAGCACCTGATTGAATATATGTAAAAAGAATTTATGAATCAGAATAGAGAGCTGAATAAATTGCTTACAATGCAACCTAGAAATATGACAATATATCAAATATAAAAAAGATAGAAGAAATATAGAGGAACAGCTAAGATGTTCCAAAATATTAAGTTCAAATAGTTATAACAGGGAAAATGGTCAATGAGTAATATTTGAGGAGATATGGCTGGGACTTGAAAAGGCTCCAATACTTACATTGAGGAACCTAGAAAAAAAAAAAGTCAATCTAGATATATTATAGTGGAACTACCAAAAACCAAAGAGAAACATTCTTTAAAGTATCCATGAAGGTAAAATAGAATTCCTACAAAGAAAAGACAATTTGGTCAAATTATTTAATTTTCTTTATTGGATCTCAGATGCAGTGAGTGTTAAGTCATGGTTGTAATGAAATTTTATTATCAATTGCCCCTCTAAAACGTTTTATGAATAACTTATTTTTATTCCCATTTCCATTCTCATTCTCCTGCCCTAAATTTTGATGTATATCATGTGAATAATCTGTCACTTGCTTATAAGTGTTCTTGTAAAAACGGCATAAAACATGTTTTCTTACGCATTCTGCTTCTTAGTTTATTCACTCAGCTTTGCTGTGCACATCTGTCATTACTTCTAATGGCTGAGGTGAACTCTATGCTGTGCATCCATAATATTTTACACAACTCGATAGCTAATATCCCACCATTACCAAAACAAAACAAAGCAGTTGCAATAAATAGGCTTGCATCCATCCTCTTATACAACAGTGTGAAAGCTTACTTCAGAGTGAAATTCTTGCATCATACTTCATGCATATGTGTGTACACTTTACTTTATAGCACACATTTTATGTTAAGACTGCACATTTTTCTCAGAATAGTTACAATATCCTACATTTCAAACATAAGTGCAAGAGGGTTCCTGTAGCACAGATAACACTTAATGCTATTCAGCTACTGTCATAGAAGACAAATATGTTTAAAGTGGTATCTCAATGATATTTTAAGCTTCATTTCTCTGATTATTAATGGGTTGAGCATGTCTCCCTACATTGTATAGCCTTTTCTTCTATGAATTTCTCATAATATCTTTATCCATTTTTCTGGTAGCGTTACTGTCTCTACTCTTATTCTCTGTGTATGCTTTTTGATTGATTTATTGATCAATGTATATTGATTTATAAGTTGTAAGTATCATTTCCCATTCTGTAATTTATCAATTAAATGTACATATTTTCTTTAATAATTGTGATGAAGTAAAATGCCGGAAGCCAGTCCATCCTTGCTGCTTGACACAGTCGCTGCAGGAAAGAAACATCTGCACAGCATATGTTTCAATGGACCTGGCATATATAGCATATTGTTCTTAATATGTTTGCTCCCTTTAGCGCCATGTGTTTTAACCAAGGTCACCTCTCCGAGAAAGGTTGTTTCCCCAAGTGGGGATCTTTCCCTGAGGTTAGGGAGGGGATACAACCCCTTAATTAAGTGCCAGGCGGGTAGTTAAGCTACATAATCTTTACTCCCTGGGATGGAGATAAGAAACGCCCTAACCTTTGTAATAGAAATTGACAGGATTAAAATCGGCTGGTATAAATATGGATGTAACAAGACAATAAACATCAGATCCTCATCAGATCCTAACCAGAACTTCGCTGGAGACCAGAACTTCGCTGTAGATCCTGACCAGAACTCGGCTGGAGTTCCTGGCTTGAGATCCTTGAGGGAGAACCTCGCTATGCTGATCAACTGAACGCTGACCCCATGCCATTCCTTCTTCGCCGACTCCGTCCACACCTTTGGGGACCCCTGGACCCGCTGGGATTGGACCCCAGCAGTAAAATAGATTATTATTATTACGTATTCTTATTTTTAATATTAACTTGTAGTTTCACTATCAAAGTTTGCTTTTGGAGATCCTTCTTCACCTTTCTCCTCCAGTGATGACCGAATCAACCAAGTAATACGTAATGCTATTCCAGCTTTGACAAAATTTATTTTTTTTCACCTGACTTTTTCCATTGTTGATGAGGGTGAGCTACTGCAGCATGATGTCATTTATTCAATATATATTAGTCACAATGTATGCTGGACACTGAGCTAGGTGCTGAGATTTAAAAACTGTAGTAATTCATCAAATGTAGAGAATGAAAAAGAAAATTTAAATGCTATCTTAACAGTTAAAAATCACTTAATAAAGTTTAACACCTATTGATGTTAAAAACTTAACAATCTGTAGATACATGTGAATCTCCTTAACTATGTAAAGATTATATCTCAAATACCTGAAATAACTTATAATGGATTCCTTTTAATATCAGAAAAAATAAAAAGATACATATTTTTTTCTAGTAATCTTTAATAAAGTAGCAGTGCCACTGACCAATGCTATAAGGAAAGAATTTTTTTTTTTTAAGAGAGGGAGACAGGGAAAGAGAGAGAAGATATGTCATTGTAGTCAGATGATATGATCATCTAAAAACCAAACAAATCAACAAGATAACTCTTCATTTTTTAAGAATTTAGAATTTTCTGGGTACAAATTTAACAAAAATAACAATAGCATTTGTTCACACCAACATAAACTAACAGGAGATTATAATAAGATATATTTTGCATTAGAAAAAATAAATATATTAACTTTATAATAATTAATTTATTCCAGAATACATAATATTTGTGGGAAGAAAACAACTAAAGCTCTAAGAAAAAACATAAGTGATTTAAATAATTTTAAGAAAATTTCTCATTCTTAGGGCATCCTAATATAACAAATATATCAATTTCCAAATTAGTGTAAAATTACAATGTAATATCAATCACATTGTGGTATCTACTTCATAATTTTTATAAAATCAATATAAATTACTGCAGTAATTATGTATAACAATGAAGACCTAAATGTAAAGATAACCATTAAAAAGATTAATGATAAGGACTTCATCCACAAGTTGTTAAGATATAATTCAAAGCACAGTAATAAAAGCATTGTTTCATTAACACAACAAAAAATATAAATTATTTTTTAAAAGAATAGAAAGCTCACCTATATGGGTTTTAATATACCACATAGATGGTATTACTAATCAATAGGGAAAAAGACAGACTGTAAAGTAGAAGGTGCTAACATCGACTCATTAAAAGAAAGAAGCACAAAATTTGATCTTCACCTACTACCAACTACAAAAGTAAACTCCAATTTGAATATAAATGTAAAAAATAAAATTAACAAAAGAAAAAGTAGGTAAACATTGGTGACCTGGAGATCCCTGCTCTATCTCCTTGTTTCCCTAGAAGATGTTGCTTACCAATTTCTACATAGCCAGCACCTTCCTTCCATATCTCCTCTCTCCTCCTCCACCAGTGACAATAATAGCCTGCTTAAAGAGTAAGAAAAACAGCTGACTGGAGGGAAGGAGCCAACCATCAACCCAGTTACATCCAAATATCATTTTAATGCGGGAATGCCATAACAGCTGGAACCTAAAACTGTTTTAGTCTACTTTATAATAAATTAATGAGAAAGGAATGTTTCCCAAACCTGGGCTTAGATGGAATATTTTTCTTCATATAATTCATGACCTCCATCTGGGAAGTAATTAATTACCCTATACAATAAAAGCCTAATATGCTAAGTGTCCAGTCATCCCATCTGTCGTTCAACCAATCAAAGCATAATATGCTAATGATATGCTAAGGCCGCTCAACTGCTCGCTATGATGTGCACTGACCACCAGGGGGAAGACGCTCCGCCTGATAGGTGAGCTTGCTGCTGGGGTCCAGCCAATCAGAAATGAGCAAGATGGGCCGAACATTCCCTGGAGCCCTCCCCAGTCCCTCCCCAATTGGCCAACCTCCCACGTACCCCTGCACTGGCCCCAATTGTGCACTGGTGGGGTCTCTCAGCCTGGCCTGCACCCTCTCACAATCTAGGACCCCCCCCCCCCGGGGGATGTAGAAGAGCCGGTTTCAGCCAGATCCCGCAGGCCAGGCTGAGGGACCCCACTGGTGCACGAATTCGTGCACCGGGCTTCTAGTTTCTGATAAAACACTTGAGTAATATTTTTATATATCTAAATGAAAATAAGACATTCTGGAAAGTGAAGGTTGCCCATGCAGCTGAGTAAAACTCATAACATTATTTTAACAAAGATATATGCATTTAAATCTATTTTAACAATATTTATTTAGCAATTTTTATTTCCTATATAATGCCTTTCCAGGACAGAAACCTTTGAATACACTTTTTAAGGAACCTCTTCTCTCATGAAGTTTTGCAAAAATACTTGACATGTGCTCCTATTCAATTTGTCTGAGAAGTTTGAATTAACAGAAACAGCAAGTTTAAACAACAAAAGTTATTGTTTAGGACAATGATTGTTATGGGGATGGCGTAGTAAATTAATGTGAAGGACATATATATTGATATCTATTCTATGCCAGGAACAATTGTGAGAAATGAGAGGTCCAAAGAAAAATAAGCAAACTTTATATTCAAGAAGCTTATAGAGCTGTATGGTAGACAACATTCAAACTGGATCTTCGGTTCTATTTCCTCAAGTAGGAACCTGACATATGGAGGATACTACGAAGCAGAGAAGTATGGCTGAAAGACTGGCAGGATCTAAGCCCTCAGGCCCACTACAGAGAATCCGAATACATTATCCTTTAGACCTGAGTGACAGGCTATATTTAAACATTTATCTCTAGTTTTCATGTTCTTTGACCTTTCCTAGATACCCTGTTTCCAGCCACCCAGGAAAATCCATAAAATTTATATATGATACCAATAGAAGACTGAATTAATTACCCAATGTGTTTTTTTCAAATCTTTCATCAAAATAGCGTGTAGCCTCTTGTTTTTTTTATTTCCTATCCACTCCAGAACTAAAGTACTAAATGCTTTAATTTCCTTGCTGACTCAGGAGCTAGGGTTCTTTATATGTGCATATTTTAGCTGTATCCCAAAGTGAAAAAGGAGAGAGAGAGAGAGAGAAAGAAAGAGAGAGAGATTCAACTCAAGTGAGGAGGGTACCAAATTGCCAACTAAGATGTGGTCTCTCCATCCTGATAGTTCCCCAAAAAACAAAGAAGAATTTTTATTGTACATTTTCTACTATTCTACAATGGTTAATACCACCACATTCACTCTTTGCACACACGTGCACACACACACACAAACAAACAACAATTCTTTATTTAAAAAGTCTAGATGCAATATTTGGCTCTTCACAATTTTTCACAACTTCTCAAAGGGGCAGTCAGTATTTTTCAAGTGCTGGGGAAAGTCATAACTTAAACTAGCTGGTCCCTCCCATCAAATTCAACCTGATAGTGTCATTGTGAAAATGAATTCTATAGTTCATGTAATTTTTACAATAGAAGTACATCAGGCATTACAATTATAAAATGTAAACTATTTTGCTTAAAGGAAAACCAATTCTGAGCATACAGACCTGTACAATGTCTCATGTCATTAAACATAGGTGACTCTATAAAATTCACTCAAGTTTTTTAAGGCTGTGTAGAAATGAAAGAAAAGGAGAGTCTGAGTTAAAGTAAATGTGATCTGTAACTTAAATACTTAAATTGATATATTTTAAAGGTCATTTAAACTTTTTGAACCATATTTACTCCAAAAATATTGCTTTGTGGCTTACAAGAGAAAGTACATATACAGTAAGAATGAATTCACAGTAAGAATTTAAAAGTCATTTTATTATTATAGTATTTAAAATTATATCTCGACTATTTTTATCTGCTGGCAAACTTGCTATATTGTAATTAAAATTAATATAACCATTTAAAATGATTCAATGGAGTAAGCAACGTGTGCTTTTATTAAAAACTAGTGTCACGGTGCACTGATTCGTGCACATTCTTTCAAATTAATTTGCCCTAACTGGTTTTGTTCAGTGGATAGAGCATTGGCCTGTGGACTCAAGGGTCCCAGGTTCGATTCCAGTCAAAGGCATGTACCTTGGTTGCGGGCACATCCCCAGTAGGGGGTGTGCAGGAGGCAGCTGATCGATGTTTCTCTCTCATCGATATTTCTAACTCTCTATCCCTCTCCCTTCCCCTCTGTAAAAAATCAATAAAATATATTTTTAAAAAAGAAAGGAAATTAATTAGAAGAAATATTTTAATATTGCTATTCGCCATGTCTCTATAATAGAAGTGTCAAATTCACAATTGGCAATTACAGATCAAAACACACACATGAGATTGGCGCCAATGAGAGCTTTATAGGTACCACAAATGCGTGAGTCAACTTAGCCGTTGTCCTATATAACAAAAGCGTATATGCAAATAAACCAAACAGTGGAATGACCAGTCGGCAGGGGGGCGAGGCTAGTGAGCAGGCAGCGCCAGGCCAGCTAAGGTGTGTGCCAGTGGGCAGAGGGAGGAGACAGTAATTGGGAGGCGGTGGTGACCAGCAGCAGCAGAGAAGTGATGGGGGGGTGGGGCTGGCCCCTCGTCAGCTGGGGCCATCCCCTGATCAGCCCACCAGTTCCCTCCCACAGATGGAGGCCCGACTGCAGCTTAGGCCCTCTCCCCATGAGGAGTGGATCTAAGCTGCCAGTCGGACAACCCCTGATGGCTCCCAGACTGCTAGAGGGCACAGGCTGAGCTGAGAGACCCCGCACCAAGTGCACCAGGCTTCTAGTATATATAGAATAAACTTGCTTAATTAAACCTGCTTTCTGATGTAGTTAAACTTTTTTCAGCCCAGTGAAGCACCCCAACTTCTCTTTCAGATAATAGTCAGCAACACAGCAGTAAATATCTACATGAAGCACATTATTATTGTAAATTACGCAGGGAAAACTAAGTGTAAAATATTTAAATGCACCAGTGTTTGACTATATTCTAGACAGTAAGAAAAACTGAAGTCATTTTCAAGGTCCACCATTTCTTCTTTTCAGTTGGTTCAAGTTTCTAAACTTTCTAAATCTCTGTTGTCTGACTAATGAAAACAAAATAGGATTCCACTGAGTCTCCTATCTACCTACTCCAGGACTTCTATAAGGATAAAATGATATGAGGCATAGGAAAACACTTCACAGAATTTTGGTTAAAGTGTAAAATGTTTGCACCTAGCTATAAAGCAAGTCGTGTTCCTGGGCTGAAGAAACTGCAAGGAAGCTAGTTGTTAGGGAGAGGAAGTTGGGTGTTGCTATGTGACACTATTACCTGGTGTCCATAGCAACCTTTTCAGGGCTGGGCTGCGCTGTGGGCCACATTTTGCACCATGGGTCTCGGCAGCATCAGCTGCAACTTGGTGTGCTCTCGCTCCTGGGTGGTGGCAGGGCCTATGTCCCACTTGGGGGAAGCCAAGTGTTGTTTTTTCAGCGCCAGGTCCATGGTGCCATTTCTTTGTAAATGGCCAGTGGATATTAGGGCAGCTCCTGTGTTGAGCGTCTGCCCCTGGTGGTCAGTGCCCGTCATAGAGACCAGTCAGAGGGACACTTAGCATATTAGCTATAGCATATCTAATAATAGACAAACATGGTAATTGACTGTACCTTCGCTACACCTCTCATTGGCTAATCAGCACGATATGCAAATTAACCCAACCAAGATGGCGTCCGGCAGCCATGCAGCTGAAGCGAGCAGGAGGTTTGCTTGCTCCAGTGATGGAGGAAGCCAAGGTTTCCCGCCTGCCATGGCCCAGCTCTGAGCTCTGAAAGCAACAAAGTTTCAATTATAGAAGCTAAACAAACGCCAGATACCTGCTTTCAGCAGGCCGTGGTATCAGAGCTAGAGTGAGCAGGAGCCAGCTCTCAGCTCCAGTGACGGTCACAAAGTTTCAATTATAGAAGGTAAATAAATCCCAGAACAAACAAAAAAAGAAAAAAAGGAGAGGCTGGGAGCTTCAGTCATTGGCCATACTGAAAACGGCCCTCAGCCCCTCACCCAGACTGGCCAGGCACCCCAGTGGGGACCCCCACCCTGAAGGCGGTGTGACCAGCTGCAAACAGCCATCATCCCCTCATCCAGGCTGGCCAGGCACCCAAACGGGACCCCCACCTTGATCTAGGACACCCTTCAGGGCAAACCAGCCGGCCCCCACCCATGCACAAGGCCTCTATCCTATATAGTTAAAGGGTAATATGCAAAGTGAACCTAACAACAGAAAGACTGGGAATGACTGGTCACTAGGACACATACTGATGACCAGGGGGTCAGTGCGCTCCCACATGGGGGAGCTCTGCTCAGCCTCAAGCCAGGCTGACAACTGCCAGTACAGCAGTCGTGGTGGGAGCCTCTCCTGCCTCCTCAGCAGCACTAAGGATGTCCAACTGCAGCTTAGGTCTGCTCCCCGCTGGCAAGTGGACATTCCCCAAGGGCTCCCGGGCTGCCAGAGGGATGTCTGATTGCCATCTTAGGCCCAGTCCCCCAGGAAGCAGGCCTAAGCCAGCAGGTGGTCATTCCCCAAGGGGTTCCAGTCTGCGAGAGGGCACAGGCTGGGCTGAGGGACCCCACCCCCTTAGTGCACAAATTTTTGTGCACTGGGCCTCTAGTATGTATGTATGTGCATATATATATATATATATATATATATATATATATATATATATATATATATTAGTGGCCCCGTGTATGAAATTCGTGTATGGGGGGTGTCTCTCAGCTCCAATCTGGGATTCCTCCAATCTTGGACCCCTCAGGGGATGTCCTACTGCCGGTTTAGACTGGCAGTCGGACATCCTTCTCATAACCCTGGACTGCTGGCTCCTAACGCTCACCTGCCTGCCTGCCTGATCACTCCTATCCACTCTGCCTGCCAGCCTGATCACCCCCAACTGTGCCCCCTGCCAGCCTGCTCAACCAAAACTGCCCCCCCATGCCAGCCTGATTCCCCCCACCTACCCCCTGGTCAGCCTTCTCTCCCCCAACTGTCCTGCCCTGTTGGCCTGCTTGCCCCCAACTGCCCCCTTCCCCCCCACCCCGCTGGCCTGATCACCCCTAACCACCTCTTCCTCGGCCCCACCACCATGGCTTTGTCTGGAAGGACTTCCGGAAGGTCTCCTGAAGGTCTCCCGGTCTAATTAGCATATTACCCTTTAATTAGCATATTACCCTTTTATTAGTATAGATAAGGAGATTGGGCTCTTTTTACCATTTATCTTACTATATGATTATGTAATTTCTCTTCAATGCCCAGAGTTACATACAAAAAAACCCTAAAGCGTACAATGTTTAGTTTTATTTAACTGAATATTCGCCATCAAATAATTTATATGTATTTAATGTTTATTAAACATCCACAAAGAGAACAAAATTAAGTCACAAATAACATCTCGATTATAACCAAAGAACTTCAACCATGCAGACTGTATTTTTTATAAAAAAAAATGTATTTAAATTATAAATCAATAACAAAGGTTCAATTAATTCCCATATATTTGAAAATTAACAAAAGATGGTCAAAACAACTCATTGATCATAGAGAAAATATTAACGAAAATTAGAATATATTTGCTATTGAATACTTAAAACATGATGTATCCCACCAATACAAATTATTGAATATTTACATTTAGAAAAGAAGAAGTAAAAATCAATTAGTCAAGTATCCATGTCAAGAAGTTAAGAAAATAAAAATAGAATCAACTGACAAAAGTGATACAGGGAAAGAGTCAGAAACTAATACCCTAAAAAAAATGCAATAATAGAGAAGATAAAAAACAAACCAAAAAAGGTGGTGTGTGTGTGTGTGTGTGTGTGTGTGTATGTGTGTGTGTATGATCATCTGTAATCTACTCTCTTGACAAATTTCCAATATCCAATACAGTATTAATAACTGTAGTCATCATGCTATATATTAGATATCTCCACTTATTCATTCTACACAACTGCAACTTTGTAACCTTTGACCAAGAGGTCCCAATATCCCCTATGTCCCCAATCCTGTTAAAACCTTAGTTCTCCTCTCTCCTATGTATTAGACTTTTTAAGATTCCACATGTGAGTGAGAGCATGCATTGTTTTTCTTTCTGTGTCTGGCTTATTTCACTGAGCATAATGATCTGCAGACTAGAGTAAGCACATAACTATGCATATGTATTATCAAATCATTATGTTGTACACCTTAAATATAACAATTTGTATTTAAAAATAAAATGAAAAGTGCTTTATTGTGAGTTTGCTTCTGACAAAGATAGAGTAATTCCTTCATGAAACTGCAAAAAAAAAATGAAAAGAGGAAAGAAGAAAGGAAGGAAGGAAGGAAGGAAGGAAGGAAGGAAGGAAGGAAGGAAGGAAGGAAGGAAGGAAGGAAGAAAGGAAAATAACAGTTTACGAGACTGGTAGCAAATGAGGTGACACAACTATTGTGACTGCTATAGCTTCTTGTCAGGTAGAGCCACCAGTGTAACCAGGCTTGACAAGATAGAGCTGAGATTTTGGAGAGAACTGAAGGCCAGAGTTTACAGAATTTAGTACCATAGAGGAGATCACTACACAGAGAGAAAACTCTGAAAATATGCAGATAAATGCCCTCAGTGATCAGCAGAGAACTGATCAGCATGTGTGTGTGGGAAAACCATCCAAAGCCAGAAAAAGAACCACATAATTGAGTAAAGGTAACAGTGTCTGATACCCACACAGGCCAAGAATAGTGCCTATTCCCACACTGGATAGCCTCAAGATTGATGGGTCAGTGGGTAATGCAAAGAAGTCTTATATCAGTAGTGAGAAATAAATATCTATAGAATGAGAAATATTTAAGTCCCTCCAAAAAGAAGGAATATGGGCTCAAAAAAATAAAACTTTTCCAAGGAGCGTAACTGCATGCCAGAACAAAGCTCAAAAAGATTTATACGAATACAAAAATACTTAAAACCCAACAAGGTAAAATTCACTGTCATCCAAAGATTATTAGTCATGCCAGAGAGCCAAACAAGCTTACACAATAATAATAATCAACAAATCAAAACCAATGTAAAACTGAGGCGGATATCAGAATTAATAAAGAACATTTCAAACTTTACTATAATTACATTCCATATGTTCAAAATGGAATGTTGAGACATCAAAGACATAAAAAAATCAAACTTTGAGAGGAAAACTATAATGTTTAAGATTTAAATTACACTGGATGAAACTGATGGCAGATTAGACATTATAAAAGTAAAGGATAATAAACTTTAAAGCATAATATAGAAACTATTCAATATGAAACACACATAGAGAAAAGCTAACTAATAAAATGAAAAGCGTGTCAGTGAGTTTAGCTGTATGACAAGTTCAAACATCCTGACACACATTTAAGTGGAATCCCAAAATAGAGAGGAGAGAGAGGGGAAGAAAAATATATTTGAAGAAATAGTGATCACAACTTTTTTTCCAAATTTAAGGAAACTACATGTCCACAGACCTAATAAGCTCAACAAAATCCAATTACAAGACCATGACAAAACTACAATAAAATACAAAATTATTTTGTTCGTCTGTTTATTTTTGTGCTTAGATTCCACATATGAGTGAGATCATGTGATACTTGTCTCTCTGATTAGCTTATTTTTCTTAGTGTAAAACTCTCCAGGTCCCTCCATGCTTTCTCAAAGAGTAAAGGATCCTTCTTTTCTACTGCTGCATAATATTCTATGGTGTAGATGTACCACAGCTTTTTTTACCCATTCATCTACTGATGGGCACTTGGGCTATTTCCAGATCTCAGCTATTATGTAAGTGCTACTATAAACATAGGGGTGCATATATCCTTTCTGATTGGTGTTTTGTGTTCCTTAGGATATATTCCTAGAAATGGGGTCATTGGATCAAATTCTAGTTCTAGTTTTAATTTTTTGAGGAAACTCCATATTGTTTTCCACAGTGGCTACACCCCTACCAGCAGTGTCATAAGGTTCCTTTTTTTCCACATCCTCACCAGCACTTATCATTTGTTGATTTGTGGATGGTAGCCATTCTGATAGGTATGAGGTTATAACCCATTGTCATTTTAATTTACATCTTTCTGATGACTAGTGACTTTGAGGAGCATTTCTTTTTCATATATCTCCTGGCCATCTATATGTCCACTTTGGAGAAGTGTCTATTTAGGTCCTTTGCCCATTTTCAATTGGATTGTTTGTCTTCCTTTTGTTAAGTCGTTTGAGTTCCTTATATATTTCAGATATTAACCCCTTATTAGATGTATCACTGGAACTGTCAAGAACCATAAAGCACATTATGTATGCAGAGACAAAGATAAAGATGACATCAGAATTATAAAAAAAAATGTCCAAGTAAAAGACAGTGAAAGACCATTTTAAAGTACTAAAAGAAAACAAACTGTCATCTTAAAATTCTACATACAGTAAACATATCTATCAAAAATAAGGCCAAATAACAAAATTTCAGATACACATAAAAAGCTGAAAAGATTTTATAATCAGCAAAATCACACTATAATAAATGATAAAGAGAGTCACTCAGGCAGATGAAAAATTATACTAGATGCACATGCAGATCTACACAAATTATTGAAAAGCAGTAAGAGGAATAATTACAGTTACATATATAATATTTTTATTATTTTAATATTTAAAAAATAATTATTTAAACAGATAATACTATAGTATGGAATTTATAAGTTATGTAAAAGTACAAAGTATGCAAATGATAGCTTGTAACAGTATACCTTCACATAAACTAATGTAAAGCTGAGGTGGCTATCTTATATCAAAGTAGTTTTCACATGTAAGTTCAGTTTGTTCATTAGTTAGAGTGCAGGCTGACAACTCTGCAGGGAAGTGTTGGGGGAAGGTCTTGAGGGAAAAAGAAAAAGAGACAGAATTCATTAAAAAGAGATAGACAATAGTGTGGTGACTATAGGTGGCAGGGGGTGGGTGGAGTTGGAAGAAGGTATAGAGAGGATAAATGGTAATAGAAAAAAACTATCCTATATAATAAAAGCCTAATATGCTAAGTGTCTGGTCATCCAGTTGGCCATTCAACCAACCAAAGCATAATGTGCTGATGATATGCTAAGGCCATTCAACTGCTCACTATGATGTGCACTGACCACCAGGGGGCAGACGCTCTGACTGGTAGGTTAGCTTGCTGCTGAAGTCTGGCCAATTGGGACTGGGCAAGATGGGCTGGACATGCCCTGGAGCCCTCCCATGACCCCTCCCCAGCCCTAATAGTGCACTGGTGGGGTCCCTCAGCCTGGCCTGTGCCCTCTCGCAATCTGGGACCCCTCGAGTGATGTCTGAAGGCCAAGCCAAGGGACCCCACCGGTGCACAAATCTGTGCACTGGGCCTCTAGTAATAAAGTATAAAATAAGATAAAATAATAAGATAAATAAAATAAATAAAATAAAGTAGATGTTATATAAACACATATTACCAGGAATAAAGTAGGTCAGTTCATATTGATAAAAGGGTCAATTCATTAAGAAGGACACAGCAATCATAAACCTTTAAATAACTAGCATCAGTGATTAAAATATCAAAGGGCTAAAAAAAAAATAGAAAATAACAGAACTGCAAAAAAATTTAGATAAATGCAGTCACAATCATAGAGTTCAATATAATCCTATCTAATAAAGAGGGAATATGCTAATTGACCCTCACGCTATTGCAAACATGTCTGCCCTGACCTCAAAGATGGTGGTGCCTACAGCCAATAAGGAGGGAATATGCTAATTGACTGCCATGCCCTCAAAGATGGCGTTGCCCACAGCCACAAGATGGCTGTCAGGGGATGGCAGTTGTGGGTGATCAGGCCAGCAGGGGAGGGCAGTTAGGGGTGACCAGGCCAGCAGGGGAGCATTTAGGTGTTGACCAGCCTGGCAGGGGAGTGGTTAGGGGGTGATCAGGCTGGCAGGCAGAAGCAATAAGGGGCAATCAGGCAGGCAGGCAGGTGAGTGGTTGGGAGCTAGCAGTCCCGTTTTGTGAGAGGGATGTCCCAGATTGGAGAGGGTGCAGGCTGGGATGAGGGACACCTCCCCCCCCCCCCCCCCAGTGCATGAATTCCATGCACCAGGCCTCTAGTGTCTCAATAATTAATAGAACAAGTAGACAGATAATTGACAGGGATGTAGGAGATGTTCATAATGTGATTAAGCATCTTGACTTATTTGATATTACAGTACACTAATCCAACTACGGCAGAAGCAGAATATGCATTATTTCCTGGATACCATGGCACAATTACCTGGACAGACTAATTCTGGGTGATAAAACAAGATTACATATTTTTTAAACGATTCAAGTAATATAAAATATGTTCTTTAACCATAATGGTTAGAAAACAGTAACAAAAAGATATCTGGAATATTTCCAATTATATGAAAACTGATTCTAAACAACACAAGCAAAAAAAAAAAAAAAATCTCCAAAAAATTCCAAAGTATTGTGAACTAAATAAAAATAGAAACAAGACATAACAGAATTTATGCAATGTCACTGAAGACATACATGAGGATAAATGTATATAGGCCTAAATGTCTATATTAGAAAAGATGAAATAGAAAACTTAAATACATTTAAAAAAAATAAATGAAGTCAAAATTCAATCTTTAAGATCAGTAAAATGATAAGCCTCTAGACCAGTGGTTCTCAACCTTCCTAATGCCGCGACCCTTTAATACAGTTCCCCATGTTGTGGTGACCCCCAACCATAAAATTATTTTCGTTGCTACTTCATAACTGTAATTTTGCTACTGTTATGAATCGTAATGTAAATATCTGATATGCAGGATGTATTTAGGAGACCCCTGTGAAAGGGTCGTTCAACCCCCAAAGGGGTCACAACCCACAGGTTAAGAACCACTGCTCTAGACAGACCCTTCAGCAAGTTGTCAACTGTCAATATCTGAAAAAAGAAAGGTGACATCACTAACGGATTTTCAGATACTAAAATAAAATGAGAAAATACACCCAAACTATTGTATTAAATTTAACAATTTATATGAAATCATACTTTGAAAGACCCAAGTTATAAAAAAACTTACTCATGAAAAAACAAATTGAATACATGTGCATATACATATTTCAGTTTATATATAATTTATACATTTACATATAATTTAAATTTCATGTTAAACATATATTATTTGTAAGCCAAGTTATAAATAAATGAATAAAATAGAGATAAATTTAAATATATGTGCATGTATAATTGAATTTGTAGTTAAAAACTTTTGCACAAAAAAGAACTCCAGACACAAATTAGTTCACTAGTAAATTCTACCAAACACTTCAGAAAGAAATAATACAAATTATAAACAAATTCTCTAGAAAACTAAGGTCAGATTATGTTGTTATTCATTCCTGACTCTATCCTTATCTTAATGTTAAAACCAGATTAATATAACAAGAAAATTTTAATGCTATATCCCTCATGAACCAACATGCAAAACTTTGAACATAATTTAACTGAGTCCAATAATTTACAAAAAGGATAATATATTATAAGCAAATGGTATGTATTTTGGTAATGCAAGCTTAGATTAATATTTTAAAAGGACTTAATATAATTCTCCAAATTAAAATATTAAAAAATAGCCCGGACCGGTTTTGCTCAGTGGTTAGAGCGTCAGCCTGCAGACTCAAGGGTCCCAGGTTCGATTCCAGTCAAGGGCATATCCCCAGAAGGGAATGTGCAGGAGGCAGCTGATCAATATCTCTCTCTCTCTCATCGATGTTTCTAACTCTCTATTCCTCTCCCTTCCTCCCTGTAAAAATCAATAAAATATATTAAAAAATAAAAACAAAATATTAAAAATAATATCAATAGATGTAGAAAACTATTTGACAAATTCAATATTTATCACTTTTATTTTAAAATCTCAGGCAAGAAGAAAATCTCAATCCAATAAAGACCATCTATAAAAAAAATCTACAGATAACATTATACCTAACAATGAAAGACTGAATACTTTTCTCCTAAATTAGGCAGAAGAATAAGAGATTCACCTTCACCATTTCTATTCAAAATAATACTAGCGGTTTTAGCCAAGGAAATAATGCAGGAAAATAAATGAAAGCATTTAGAATGAAAATAAAGAAGTAAAATTATTTTATTTGCAAACAACATGATGTATGCAGAAAATCTGATGGACTCTACAAAAATGCCTCAAGAATTGATAAGTGACTGTTTCAAAGTTAAAGGATAATTAATCAATACACAAATATCAATTATATCTCTTACTCTAAAAAAGTAAAATTAAAAATAGGAAGTTCAAACCAATCCAATTTTCATTAGCTAGAGACTATTACAATGAATCTAACCATATTACAGATGAAGAAAATAGGAATACAGATAGTTCATTTAAATAACTTTAGAAGATGATGGTTTGACTGAAATCTCTAAGATTAAAGACTAAAAGACTGCTGATAAACACTGAATACTGTTGGTAAATATGTTTCTTACAGGACATAGGTTACCAATTCTGAAACTACTTTATATGTATGCTAAGTTTGAAATATACAAGGTGAGCCAGTAGTATTTTATAATGCCAGAAGATGAGAAAGTATACAAAAAAATATGGTTAAGCCCTGCAATGTGGGAAACATGACAAAGGATGCAGAAATTGACTGAAATACTTCCCAATGACTGAAGCTGGAGAAATTTGAGGAACATAATAAATAAAGTAATATTGAATTATAGGCCAAATATACACAATAAATATCAATGAGTCCTTTGACTAAATGAAAAATATTATATAAATCTCCTATACAGAAAAATTCTAGGCAATTTATATATATACTCTGCTCTCAAGGAAGCTGAATATAACTCTACTCTGTCAGTATGGGCTGCATATGATGTCTTTCTTCCAAAAGTAAATACTGTATGGAAATGGGGATGAAAAAATAAAACCAAAAATAAAACTTTCCAGTGTAGAAACAAATATACATCAAGCCAGCTGATTAAGGTTAATATCAAAAGTGAGACGGCATCTCCATAGTTTTAAACCTGATATAATGTGATAAAAATGACATTTTATCTATTGTCTTCTTACTGAAAATTATAATCACAGCCTGAGGAAAATATCAGACAAATCCAAATTAAGAGACATTCTACATATTCCTGACCAACAATACTCAAAACTGTTGTCAAAAAAATAAGAAACATCCAAAAAAACTCACAAAAGAGTCATAAAGAAACATGACTACTAAATTGTTTTCAGTGTAAAAATAACAGAAAACATATATTAGGGGAAAACTTTATCTGAATTAAATATTAACTTGAGTTAATAACATACCAATATTAATTTATTAATTATGAGAAAAATGCATCATAATAATGTGAAATGCTAATAGTAGGGATAACTATTTGTGGGATATATGAGAACCCTCAGTATTACCTTTATAATGGTTCTATAAAAATAAAAGTGTTCTAAAATAAAATGTTTATTTAAGACAAACAATAGCAAATACAAATATATGGGAGACAACCTGAAAGGTCTTCCACAACTAAACATGCATTAATATTGGCAACAAAATAAATAACACTACCTATGGACTTTAACCTGAAAAATAAAATAAATATTTATGAGTCCTGACACAGTAAATGATTGAATAAATGATGCTTCTGCCAGAGTAATATGGCATACTGTTTTACAGAAAATAATTTTCATAAGGAGAAAGAATACACTCTAAGATGATAAAAAGTATAATATAGTAAATATGTAAACTAGTAACAGTCATTTATTATCATCAAGGAGTATGCACTATACATAAATGAATGTGCTCTACTTTTATACACCAGGCAGTTCACGAGGTTTGTTTACACGGACATCATGACAATCAAGTGAGTAATTCATTGTGTTATGACATTACAACAGCTATGACATCACTAGGTAATAGGAATTTTTCAGCTCCAATAATCTTATGGGACTATGTAAACACAGTTCATCATCTACCAAAACATTCTTAATGTGGAAGTAACTGTAAACGTATATGCAACGAACATTGGAGCACCTAAAATATATAAAGCAAAAGTAAATATCAACAGATCTAAGGGATTCAGAGATGACATAAAATAATTGTAGAAGACTTCAACATCTCACTTTCTACATTAATTATCTAAACAGAAAATTAAAAAAAGAAAGAGCAGACCTGAATAGCATTATAGACCAAGTAGACCTAGCTAGCATAGATATAGATAGAACATTTGATTCAACAGCAGAAAAATAGATATTTTTCTCAAGGACATAAAGAAAGAACTTTCTCCAGGCTAGATCAAATGTTAGGCCACAAAATGAGTCTTAACAAATTTAAGAAGATAGAAATTCTATCAACTATCTTTTCTGACCACAGTGGTATAAAATTAGAAATCCGTAATCAGCGGGAAAAAATTTCTCAAATAGGTAGAAATGAACACATTCTTGAACAATGAAAGGATAAAATTATCAAAAGGAAAATCAAAAGATATCTTGAGACAAATAAAAATGAAAACATAATGTACCAAAATTTGTGGAATAAAGCAAAGTAAGTTCTATGGGGAAAGTTTATAGAGATAAATGCAAATGTATTACAGTTACTACATTTATATTAAAAATCTTTTTTAAAAAATATATTTTATTGATTTTTTCACAGAGAGGCAGGGAGAGTGATAGAGAGTTAGAAATATCGATGAGAGAGAAACACCGATCAGCTGCCTCCTGCACACCTTCCACTGGGGATGTGCCCGCAACCAAGGTACATGCCCTCGACCAGAATCAAACCCGGGACCCCTGAGTCTGCAGGCCAACGCTCCATCCGCTGAGCCAAACCGGTTAGGGCTTATATTAAAAATCTTCAACAAACATTATACACTTCAAGGAACTAAGGAAACAAAAACAAATTAAGCCTAAAGTTAGCAGAAGAAAAGAAATAACAAACATAAGAGAAGAAACAAATAAAAGAGAGACTAGTAAAACAGTATAAAATATTAACAAACTATAATAAACAAAACTAACAAAACATTGGCTAGACTAAGAGAAAAGAGAAAACTATTTAAAATGAAAGAAGAGACATTACAACAGATACCACAGATATAAAAATAATCATAAGAGACTATTATGAACAATTATAGGTATGAGCAAGTTGGATGACCTTATTGAAAAATTCTTAGAAATATATGAAGTACTAAAACTAAATCATGAAGAAATGGAAAGTCAGAACAGATCAGTAAGGAAATTGAACAAGTAATCCAAAATCTCCCAAAAATGAAAAGGTAGGACCAGAGATGGCTTCACTGGTGAATTCTACCAAACAGTTAAAGAATTACTATCAATCCTTCAGAAATTCTGCAAAAATTAAAGAGGAGAAAATACTCCCAAACTCATTTTCAAGGCCAGATTTGCTCTGATACCAAAACCAGACAAGTACACTACAGAAAAGAAAATTTCAGGCTGATATCCCTGATAAATATAGATGCAAAAATATAGATACTAAAATGATCTATATCCTATATAATAAAAGGATAATATTCAAATTGACCCTAACAGCAGAATGACTGGAAATGACTGGTCACTATGACACACACTGTCCACCAGGGGGCAGACGCTCAATGTAGGAGCTGCCCCCTGGTGGGTCATTGTGCTCCCACAGGGGGAGCTCTTCTCAGCCACAAGCCAGGCTGATGGCTGCCAGCACAGCGGTGGTGGCAGGAGCCTCTCCCACCTTCTCAGCAGCACTAAGGATGTCTGACTTCAGCTTAGGCCTGCTCCCTGCTGGCAAGTGGACATCCCCTGAGGGCCCCCGGGCTGCCAGAGGGATGTCTGACTGCCAGCTTAGGTCCAATCCCCCAGAGAGTGGGCCTAAGCCAGCAGGTGGACATCCCCCGAGGGGTCCCAGACTGGCGAGAGGGCACAGGCTGGGCTGAGGAACACCCCTGACCCAAGTGCACAAATTTTTGTGCACCAAGCCTCTAATATATATATATATATATATATATATATATATATATATATATATATATATATCTCCCTAATATGCAAATAGACCGGTCAGCAGAACAGCTGAACAACCGAACAACCGGTTGCTATGACATGCGCTGATCACGAGGGAGTGTGTGCAGAACATGGTGGGCGTTGGCAGCAGGCAGCAGAGTGTGGAACATGGTGGGCATCAGCTGTGGCAGGATGGTGGAGCAGGTGAGCAGAGGCGCCAGACCAAGGCAGGGCGAGCCTCTGGTGGTTACTGATAATTCTTTACGCCTGCTCACCATAGTCCTGCCCAGTGCTCGCACCTGTTGGCACCAGCCCCGCTCACACCCACTGCCGACGCCTGAGCTACTGCTTGCACCCATTGCTAGCGCCGGCCCTGCTCGCACCTGCAGCCAGTGCTGAAGTAGCTGCTCACATCTGCTGCCGGTGCTGGAGCCACCGCTCACACCCACTATCGGGCGCCGGCCCCACTTGCACCTGCAGCCAGTGCCAGAGCCACCGCTTGCACCTGCTGCTGGTACCTGGTGCCGGTCCCGATTGCTTGGCGCCATCAACAGGTGCGAGTGGTGGCTGCTAGCCCCCATTGCCCCTCAGGGTTTCTCCACCTGCCCCTGCTCCTGAGGGGTGGTTGGAGCAGCAGCCACCGCTCACACCCACTGCTGGCACTGGCCCCAATTGCTCTGCGCAGTCAGCAGGGGTGAATGGGGCCGGTGCCGTCAGTGCGTGGAAGTGGTGGAGGCAAGATTAGGGCTGCTGGCAGACAGGGGACCAGGGGTTGCTGTGGGAGGGGCCTGGCAGGGGCTCAGAGGATGGCCTAGACCCACCCCTGTGCCCACCACAGCCTCGCAGCCCACAGTTCCTTTCAAGGTGCATGCATGAATTTCGTGCACCGGTCCTCTAGTTAGGTATATAAAAAATGTAGCTTAACATAATAAAAGCTCTATATAATAAGCCCACAGCTAGCATCATACTCAATGGTGAAAGGCTAAAAATGTTTCTTATAAGATCAGGACCAAAACAAAGATGTCTACTCTTGACACTTGTATTCAATAAATTATGGAAGTCATAGTCATTGTAATTTGACAAGAAAAAAAAAAATAGGCATCCAATTTAAAAAGAAGAAAAATTGTCTCTGTTTGCACATGACATAATCATGCATATAGAGAACCCTAAAGATTCTTCCACAAAAACTGTAAGAACAAATAAACAAATCAACATAGAAAATCAGTGGTGTCCTGGTCGGATAAGCATTTGGTTGGAGCATTATCCTATATACCAGATGGTGGTGGGTTTGATTCCTAGTAAGGCACATACCCAGGTTGCGGGTTTAATTTTCTGTTAGGGCATGTGCAGAAGATGACCCATTGATGTTTCTTTCGCATATAGACATATGTCTCTCTGTCTCTGTCTGTCTCTCTCTTTCTCTTCCCCTCTCTCTAAGGTCAATAAGTATGTTCTCAGGTGGGGACAAAAAAAAAAGAGAGAGAGAGAACAAGAAGAAAAAGACAAAAGAGACATGGAGAAAACATTTGTAAATCACACATCTGCTAAAGGATGTATGATATAAATACTTAAAACTTAACAATAGAAAACAACCCAATAACAATTGTAAATCTCAATTGGCTCACCACAAATTATACATACACAATTGTAAAATAAACATATGAAAAGATACACTGATCACTATTTATGGCAGAATTGCAAATTAAAAATGAAATTATATACCACTATACACTAGTAGAGTTGTTAAAATAAATAAACTGACAATTTTAAATGGTAGTGAGGAGGAAAGTGAGCAATAAGAATTGCCTACCATTGATATTTGGAACACTAAATATTGCAACTTTAGAAAATAGTTTGCCAGTTTCTTATGAATTTAAACATATACTGACCATATGACTGAGTATTTCTATTCCTAGAAAATTACCCACATGAATTACAAATTTATGTTGGCACAAAAACTTGCATACCAATGCTTTCTAACACCTTTATTTATAATTGCCAAAAACTAATAAACAACTCAAATGTTCTTGAACTGGTAAATTGAGAAGCAAACATAGGTACCTCCACCTAATACACTACTAGTTAGAATTCAAAAAGCGGCACCAAAATGGATGAATCTTAAGTGATTTTTTTAGTAAAAGAAAAACCACATATAGACACCTAAATTCTGTATGAATATATTTGTATGAAATTCTGAAAAAGGAGAAACTATAGGGATGACAAACAGATCAAACGTTGTGAATTTTAGGATGATGGAACAGTTCCATATGGTACTGCGGCGGTGGGTACATGCATGACTCTGTTATGTTCAAAATCCATAGAATCGCATCACTAGAAGTGTGTTTTACTATATGCAAATTTTATAAAAAAATCCCCTAAGTTGTTGGGAGAAGCCAGGATAGGATTCAGATTATTTAAATGGGTATGTGCCATAAATGTAGGACATAAACTCACTGAAGAAAGTGAGAACAAAGGAGGTATCCTAAAGGAAATTCAAAAACCCTTGTTTTGCCCGGATATTATAAGGCAAAAGAGAGAAAGTGTCTGTAAAATATCTTTCTAGTATATTTCAAAAGTGCCAAGACCATGAAAGACAAGGAAAGACCACAAAAAGGTCTGAAAGGAGGATACCAAAGGGACAGGATGACTAAATACAATAAGCAGTCTCCTGGATTGGATTCTGGAACACAAAAGGAAATTAGTGGGGAAAGTGGCAAAAATCCAAATAAAGTCTCTAGTTTAGTTAATAGTATGTACAAATGTTGTTGTGCCTATGCAAGATGTTAACATTAGGGGAAGCTAGATGAAGTCTAGGAATCTGAAGAGGCAGCTTGGGGTCAGTTTGTGAAGGTTTATTTATTTGTTATTATTTTTAATGAGAAGCTAAACAAAGTAATTTTCTATTCTGCAACCAAATAGGCAAAGTGGGTTTCAATAGAAAAACAGTATGATGATTATTTAGCTCTTAATTAAAAATAAAAAAGATCATTCTAATTACAATAGGAAAAACAGGGTTGGAAAGACAAGCAATAGTGAAATAAATTATACAATAAAGCGTTATTGAGAATTTTACTATATTGAGCACTCCCCAATCTTTTAAACTGGTATTGATGGACATTATTCCATTGTAGTAAAAATGACAACACAAGATTTCACTTTTCTGGTCCTTACTCCATTTTGATTCTGGTACAGAGACATTATAAGTTACCATGAATTATGACAAATGAAGGCTAGGACTTAAGAGATACAGTTAAAACTTCTTTACAAACAGGAAGCTGAGACCTAAACAGGTAGAGTCATGTGTTTGACATGAGCAGGAGGTAATCAGTTTAGTGACTCCTGGCCCAGTGCTCTTTCACCAGCAGCACCTGCCAATTAGGCAGAAATGCAGGCTGACCACCTGGCTGCATCTCATGCAGATGCTCTGGGTTTGGGGCACATTTAGCAAAGGACACAGTGGGACTGGACAAACTGACAGTTGCTCCTCCTGAACTCTGGAGGAGTGGCAAGATGTCATTATTGCTGATTTCTATTTAGTGAACGAGGCATCTTTAATATATATCTACTAGAGGACCAGAGCATGAAATTTGTACATGGGTGGGGTTCCCCTCAGCACAGCCTGCACCCACTCCAATCTGGGACCCCTTCGGCGATGTCCAACTGCCAGTTTAGGCCCGATCCCTCACTAACCCCCCTGCCAACCTGGTCGTAGGCAGCCATCTTGTGAAGACGTGAGGGTTAATTTGCATAATACCTCTATTATATAGGATACTGGGCAGCGATTGTTTTTGCCTGCTTAGCACACTTGATCTCTTCTCTAAGTAACAGTGATTCTCTTTTTCTTCCTTTTGGGGATTGCTTCTCACTGACTGAGTTTCTGACAGGAGTGCTAGTCACAGCAGCCTGTCCCTTAAGTCTGGGCTTGTCACTCAGGAGGGGAAAAGCAAAGCACTACACCTCCCTTGATACCTGCTTTATGACAGATAAGAGGTCTTTCCAAGACTTCACGAAATTAGAAGTGAATGGATGGCCCTTCTTCCCATGCATCAGGATCTATATGTACTTGACATAAGTCCCACTGGTGGTTACACCTCCCACTGTGCAGAGCCATCTAAGAGGCAGAGGCCAAGATGACAGGCAGAGAGACAGGGAAAAGCATGGTAACAGTCATAGCTGGAGTTCTCCCAGGGATATACCCAGAGACAAGGAGGCCAGGGAGACTAGTTTATTTGGAAAGTAAAAGGAATACTAATAGGGGAATGTGATAGTGAGCCAGGGGAGAAAAGGAAGGCAATGAAGAGAAAGCTGCACTGCTGTGGATAACACACAATCCAGCAGTGAAACTGATACCTTCTGGACAGAGACACTGGCCTTTGGAGAGCATCGTTTCTTTGGCTCTGAGGGAAAACAAAGCATAAGCAGAAGATTACGTAGCAAGGATGGATCAGAACAAGAAGGCTTGTTGGATTCCCTTATGTAAATCTTTAGGGTGGGCAAGGAAGAGCAACCATCGCCAAGGCAGAGAATATGTGCCCTGGAGTATTTTTGTTAGGTATCAACAGCATGCCCTATCATTTTCCTTCAACATTAACTCTCACTTTTAATTTTTATTTTACCTCTTTATTTCTCTCCCAAATGTATTCTGCTCTGCTTCTGATATGCCCTGTTTTACACAAAGTAGGCTGTAAAGAGTGCTTGATATAGTCTTAAAAATTCAGTTTTACCAACAGCTTTTTAAATTAAGGCATTTAAACTAAAACAAGTGGTGTAAGCCACTGGAGCTTTATTCCATCTTTAAATTGGAGATAATGTTCTGCAAAACCTACCTCACACATCAGATATGGTCACAAATGTGAACTGGCAATTGCTGTAAGGTTATGGAGTTGTGGGAGTGGGAAGGACATGTGTGGAAGGGCAGATGGGTGGGTGGAGTAGAAGAGGTACTAGGCAGAGCTTGGGTCTCCCCACTCCAGGCTTGGGAGGGCATGCAAAACCACTTGTAGAATAGGGTGCTGAGCCTGCAAGCTGGAAAGTGGTTTACAATCACTGAGGTTTGATGAGGATCTGCTAAAGTATTTTCAGAGAATTGTTGACTAAGTACTTTTTCAATCCTCCTGTTATTAACCTGCACAGATGCATCGTGCTTTGCAGCATCCTGGCAAAAGCCTTAGTTAATTATTCACTAATTATAATATCATCGAATGGCTACAGTGAGGCAACCATATAATTATGGAGTAAAAACTTTAAGCAATTACAAGACTGAGTTTGTTGTTTAATTGCAATAAATGCCAGCTCACTATTGATATCTGTCATCTCCTAGTGTTCCTAATCTCTTGATGTATATGCTAAACTATGTGCAACATAGAAAACGGAATCTTTGAAGAGAATGCCCAATTTAAGAGATATATAAGAACATATATGCAATGAATTAAAGAATCAGATGATGTGTTCAGTTCCATTGGTCTAGCATCATGTAGTTTTAGGTAACTGTTCTAGTGGTTTTGTCCTATATGACCACCTACTCCATGAGGGGAGATAGTCTTGTATATAAAACAGTGAGTTAGCTTTGGTAGAGATGGATGCAGAATGGTATGGGAGCTTAGTGGGACAGTGCTTTGATGCAACATTGGGGGAAATTCCAGAAGATTTTCATAAAAGTGATGATATCTGAGGTCTACTTGTGAATGATGAAAATATTGCCAATTGTACACGGGAGAAGGGGAGTCTTTGAGAACATGTAGTTTTCATTAAGGCTGTTAGTGAATCAGCAAAAACACATACAGAAAGAAAATGATATTGCTGTTTTATTCCCTGGAAATAACAGCCTAACTTCATGCAAACAGAAGCAGTGATCTCAATAGTTAAAAATGAAGGAGATATCTACTAGGAGAAAACCACTGTGAAAGCCAATTTTTAAATGTTTTGATTCTTTCCACTACCCCCAGGTTCCTCAAGTAACCCCTCTGCGTTTCTGGAACAATCTTTCATAAGAGCTTTCTTTGGAAAATCCTATTATTGACCTTCATGCTTGAAACAACAAAGGAGCCTTGAATCAACCTGGGGAAAAAAAGTTGTGAATGTAATTAGGTAATTGTGGAAAACTTAATTTATATTCTTACTTTGCCTTTAAGACAGCATTGCTTTTAGTTCAATATCATTGCCTTCAATTCTAAGACTTTTTAAAGTGCCTCAGGTATTCCCATTCTAATAATTTTCTTAGAGAAAGATTATAAATATTTCAAAACATTGGAATGACATTTTCAGTATATGGTATATGGATTTCTCTGTATTTTTTTTCAGCTCCTGTAGGCCAAAATCAAAAAATAAAGCTACTATGTAATTAATATTTACATTTAATACCTAAAATTGGCTCATGATCACTTCACTGAGGAAACTAAAAATTAGTAATTGATTGTATTACATAGCTTAGAGCTATGTATGTACATTTTTCACATAGAACTATGTTTCTCTTCCCAGAAAATAAACTTTGAGCACATGGCAAAGAAACGTGACAGTTGATTTTCTTTGAGACACCATGACAACAGTTATATACTACTAGAGGCCTGGTGCACGAAATTCATGCACTGGAGGATCCCTCAGTCCAGCCTGCACCCAGTCCAGGACCCCTTGCTCCTTACCACCTGCCTGCTCGCTGCTCCTTGCTCAGCTCGCTGCTCCTTAGCACTGCTGTGGAGGTGGGAGAGGCTCCCGCCACTGCTGCTGCGCTCACCAGCCATGAGCCAGGCTTCTAGCTGAGCGGCGGTCCCCCTTTGGGAGCACACTGACTACCAGGGGGAAGCTCCAGTGTTGAGTGTCTGCCCCTTGATGGTCAGTGTGTATCATAGTGACCAATCATTCTGGTCATTCCACTGTAACGGTTGCTTAGGCTTTTATTATAAAGATGTTCCACACATGGTGACATTCGATAAGTATCTGTTGACTGACTTAGGAATTCGAGACATTACCTTGACAGAAATGTATCTGTGCTTATAAGAAATTAGATTGTGGACAATGAAGGCAAAACACTATATGAGAACTCTGCACATGGACAAGGACATTTTACTTTGAAGATGATTCATTTTATCAAGCTTTTCTCTCCCTGCCTGTTAAACTCCTGCCCAACCCTACTGCCCTGTGTAAAAAACCAGTGCTATCCTTGGGAAGAGGGCATTTTGGATTGAACCTTCCAAACCATTTACTAATTAAATGCTTTCAAGAAGTCACCAATTTCCTTAAGGATGATTTTATAATTTTAGGAAAATCTCTTATTGACATCCATAGAGAAATGTCAATTTCATGAAATTACAAAAGTGAAGAGTTTATCATTTTTTTTATCACATCTTAGAGCTCTTTAGAACCCTCTATCTCAAAGTTGTATCTAGCACAGTGTCCAGAGGACTGTAGGTACTCAATGCATTTTTTAAAATTTTTGTCCATTTTCCAATGAAGTTTTAGTTATGAATATTACACTTTTCTTATATATGTTAATATATTTGGATAATTAGTAAGCAATACTTGACCTATTACATAATTACTAAACAAAAATGAGGTTTACCAACAAGGTTTCAGTTATGATCACTACATTTTTCTGAGATGTGCTAATATATTTTGACAATTGTTAAACAATGCTTGGCCTATTGTGCAATTACTAAACAGAACATAGTATAACATATTCCATACTCATGGTAACTAATTGAATATTTACTCTATTTATTCAACATAACCACTCAAGTGTAATAATCATGTATGAGAAGAGGGTCTTTAATAAAACCAAATTCCCATTCATACATGTATTTATTAATCCAACAAATATGTGTTGAGGATCCACTACATGGAAAACACTGTTCTAAGACAGTGTTTGGATTAAGATGATGAGCAAAGCACACACAGTTCCTATCCTCCTGTAGCATACTTTCAGTTGTGCAGTGGCAGGCAATAGACAAGTACATATTGAGTGCAATGTCAGCTAGTAATATGATGATAGGCTTTCAAAGAAAACAAAGGTGAAAAGGCAGTTATGATTTTAGATAGTATGGTCAGAGATGACTTTTCTGAGTGATACCTGAACATGAAGCATGATCTTGGTAATATTTGGGGAAAAGAATGTTCTAAGAAGAGGGAATAACAAGTACAAAATTCCTAAATTGGGATAGTATTTGATGCCCTCAAGAGAGAGTAGGAATCCCAGGTATGGCTGCAAAGGAGCATGGGAAGACTGACAGAAAGCAAGAGCAGAGGGAAAGTCAGGCACAAGAGCACCTAGGGATGTGTAGGCTATTTTAAGGACTTTTGATTTCTTTCCAATGAGATGGTCAGCCACATAGAGTGTTGAGCAAAGTCGTGACGTACTTTGCATTTTAAAAAGGTCTCTCAGGCAGCTGTTGTGTGAAGAGACTATTAGAATGAATCGGAGGGACCATGTCAAAGGCTATTTATTTACTGTAGCCAAGGAAATAATACTGGTTTGAAGTATGGTGGAGTCAGTAGTGTTGAGAATTGGCAAAGCCCAGTACTCATTCAACACCTAACCTTGAGGAGCCTTGCCTCCCTACTTGCATGCTATGCTTGCACCTCTGTGTGACACTGCTAGTGATTTCTGTCTTCTTTCCACAGGCCCTGCCCTGAATACATCACCTGTTTAAAGAGCATAGTAAAAGAATCATCTCTACTGGGAAGGTATCCTTAGGCCTAGGTTTGTCAGTGCGTCATTGCACCTGTACTTAATTCACACATGAGTAGTGATTAACTGTCTACCTGTTTACCTGTCTGTTTACACCCCACTCAATGCTCAGGCTTGTTTTCAATACCTCTTCAATACCTCTCTCTCTCTCTCTCTCTCTCTCTCTCTCTCTCTCTCTCACACACACACACACACACACACACACACACTCACACAGACACCACAGATGTGATTTGATCTTTTTGAGGAGAGTTATTGGCACATGATAAATACAAAATACATTTTTTTTGTTAATCCTTACCTGAGGATATTTTTCTCATTGATTTTTAGAGAGTGGCAGGAAGGGAGGGGGGGAGAGAGAGAGAAACATTGATGTGAGAGAGACACATTGACTGGTTGCCTCTCCTATGTGCCCCAAACAGGGAGGGGATCGAAGAGTGTGCCCTTGACAGGAAATCAAATCCAAGACCCTTCTGTGCATGGGGCCCACATTCTACCACTGACCTATACCGGCCAGGGCACAAATATATTTTTTTACTAAATGAAGGAAGGAGCTTGCAAGGCAAAATGAGAAGGCCAGAAATTGAATACCACTTAGAAAGGCATTATGTCAGTGGTTCTAAACCTTCCTAATGCCGCGACCCTTTAATACAGTTTCTCATGTTGTGGTGACCCCCAATTTCATTGCTACGAATTGAACAGAATTAAAGTATAGTGATTAATCACAAAAACAATATGTAATTATATATGTGTTTTCCAATGGTCTTAGGCGACCCCTGTGAAAGGGTCGTTCAACCCCCAAAGGGGTCTCGACCCACAGGTTGATAACCGCTGCATTATGCAAACAGTGTACATTGTTTAGCACCTACTATATGCAAATATGCAACTATATGCTAGGTGTGGGATATATAATGACAATATGACACAATCAACACTGGTTGCTAGTCCAATCATCAGCGCATGTCAAGTGTGACTAAAGAGTTCTGTATCAAACACACCTAAAACTAACAGGCGAACGGGATGCATGGAGGCTCACACATTGTGAAATAATTCTAGATGATACTTTACAGAAAGGTCTCACTCCTATAGCTATGCTTCAATGATTAAGCAGAGTCAAAATTTAAAAATGTGTAACAAGTGTTCTCTATCCGAAAGGGTCCAGACAGAAATGATTTTGACAGAAACCATGGAAACGCATAATTTTTTATGAGTGACATGAAACCAAACACAGTTCATGTCAGGAACAAGCTATCAAATTTCAGGCCTATAATAGAATCAGCAATGTGCCCAGTACAATACTGTGCCATAGAGTACTGATGGCAGAGGCAGAAAACAGTTGTTCTTTGTGTATAGACACTATAAAAACCTAAAAGCAACTTACAGGCCAGGTGCCTTGTGGCAAATACCACCTTGTTGTAAAAATGTTGCAAAACTGATGCGAAAATCATGGGTGAAACCAGAATAAGCTGAACTCCCCAGCGCATGGCTAACCAATCAGGGGGCTTTGGCCTTTCTATTCTCACTTAGCTCGAGCTTTGCAGCAGGTTGTGCCCTTCTGCTATCCACATTGTCCAACAGCTTGCAGCTGGAGTAGATAGCTTCATTACTGACATCACAAACCCTATGGCCAACAGCTCTCAAGGGGAATTTCTAAACCCATTCAGCTGCAGATGGAAGTTCTGCTGCCGAATGAAGAACTGCTTGGGTTAGAAAGCATCAAGGCAATCATGCACACTGTGAAAACCGTGAGGGCATACTGCTCCTGTCTGTGGCTGCTCAAGTGATAATTAATAGGGAGCCAGAAGGTGACTGCAGTCTCTGAGAATTGACTGTTGAAGGACTAGAAATTCAGGGCAGTGTACTGATCCAGAGCCATCTTCAGAGTCAAACAAAGCTGGGCTCCTATCATAGAGCTCTGTGCTCTTTATTAACTGATTGTGTACTCTGAAAACCATTATCTTCATATCCTTTTTCTTTTTTCAGCAAATGGCCTTTCGTAGCATTATATATCCTGCCAGAATTGATCACAGTTGTTTTCTCCATGTAACAGTAAATATATCTTTAAAATCCTAGAGTCTCTTTCTAGTCCATGTTCACCCATTTGTAACGCACAACAGAATAACATATTTTAACAATTTTTCCTTTCTTTTGCCTCTTTATTTATTCTGTTCTCATTTTTTCCCATCAAGTGCAAACAAAATACCTAGAAGAAATCTTGTGGACAAAGCAATTGATTTCAGACTCCTCACATTTAGAAAAGAATTATGAAATTCCAAGCGTCCATGTCTTCCTCAGTGTTTTCTTAAATACCTTATCACAAACTCATCACCATCCGTCAGCCAAAGATGAGAAGTGATCAATTTCATATTAAATCTACTACTGGTAATGAACCTCTAACTCAGTTTTAGTACTGGTAGGAAAGGCATCTATCATTAGGTCCCAATTCCATTTTTTTTATCCTATCCCAGCCATGCTTTTTGATGCTCAACTGTATGAATTTCAGATTATTAGCTAACAACATTTATGAGGTGTTGACATCATGAAATGACTCTTCAGTATCTTTTTGTATTAGTTGTGTGAGAACAGGATAAAACTGTGTCATAATAAAAGAACACTGGATATGAACTATAAAAACTATTAGAAATGGTATTAATAATAAATAAATAACGATCTCCAGAACTTGGTATGTGCCAGACACTATGCTAACATTATATTTAGTGAATTTTAATTCTTGTTCTGATATTTATTAATTTTGTATATTTGGAACATATTTTAATGGCTCTGAGACTCATTCTACCTTCTCTAAAGAAGGTATAATAATACCTCTCATATGGGGTTATTGTGAGATTAAATGAGATAAAAAATGCAAAAGCATAGTGTCCAATGTGAAACAGATGATGTTCACTGATCATTTTAGACATGGCATCAAGAATTTACCCCTTATAAAATTGGGAAAAGAAAAAATAATAATGGTCTGTCTATGGTTGTTTTCTTTAAAACTGTGTTTCTTTATATAAAGAAAAATATTTCCCTTTCAAATAGCAGAAATACTATTTCAGGAAAAAACAAGCAAATATGTGTGACCAGCCCTAACTGGTTTGACTCAGTGGATAGAGTGCCAGCCTGCGGACTGAAGAGTCCCAAGTTCAAGTCCAGTCAAGGGCATGTACCTTGGTTGCAGGCACATCCCCAGTAGGAGGTGTGCAGGAGGCAGCTGATTGATGTTTCTCTCTCATCAATGTTTCTAACTCTCTATCCCTCTCTATCCTCTCTGTAAAAATCAATAAAAATATATTTTAAAAAATATGTGTGACCAGACACAAAAGGCACTTATTGTAAGATTCCATTTATAGGAAACGTCCAGAATAGGTAAAGGAGCAGAGACAGAAAGCAGAACAGAGGTTGTCAGATATAGAAGAATGGGGAGTGAGTACTTTTGGTGCAGGGTTTCTTTTTGGGGCAATGAAACATTCTATAACTGGACCTTCTGCTCCCAGATCAGGTTCAGCCCTGTATTTGGACAGACCTCCTGCATTGGGCAGTCCCTCACCAAAGGTGAACCCCCTTTCCACATATATACACACACACACACATTGCCAGGAACATAGGGATGCCTAGGTGCCATTAGTGCGGTGGCCTGGCCTGCACTGGACCACCCTAGGCCTCCCTGAGTTACCTCTGGGTCCCTCTGGGAAAAGGGCCAGAGGGACCCACAGCATCTGCATCATCTAGAGCAGTGGTTCTCAACCTTCCTAATGCCGTGACCCTTTAATACAGACCCCCAACCATAAAAGTATTTTCGTTGCTACTTCATAACTGTAATTTTGCTACTGTAATGAATCATAATGTAAATATCTGATGTGCAGGATGTATTTTCATTGTTACAAATTGAACATAATTAAAGCATAGTGATTAATCACAAAAACAATATGTAATTATATATGTGTTTTCTGATGGTCTTAGGCGACCCCTGTGAAAGGATCGTTTTACCCCCAAAGGGGTAGCGACCCACAGGTTGAGAACCGCTGATCTAAAGAGACTGCTGCTGAGGGCTTTGCTGAGGCCACACTGTGGGACATGGGGATGCAACAAGGAAACATGTTGCTCTCTCCACTGTGTCCAGCCAAGTGGCTGCCTGGCTACCAGGGTTGAAAGTTCTATTGGGCTCCATTGTCAGAGAGTGAGGTCACTGCCTGGGTCCTCTGCCACTAGCTTCTCCTCAGACAAGAGCAGTGACTTCACTTACTGACAATACAGCCAACACAGCTTGGAATCCTGGTAGTCAGGCAGCCACATTCTAGAAAGGACCCTACCCAGCTCACTCAATGAAGGAAAATATCAAAACCAGGACTAGGAGTTGGAAAGGGTGGGCATGGGGGTGAGGAAACCACAGTCCTGGACTTGGATGGTTAAGTACACAACCTGCAGGAGATGTGAACTGTTTGAAGCCTGGTTTCACGTTAATTCGTACTATTTGCAACAGCATGGATGGAACTGGAGAGCATTATGCTAAGTGAAATAAGCCAGTCAGTGAAAGATAAATGCCACATGATCTCACTTATTTGTGGAATATAAAGAACATTATAAACTGTTGAACAAAAATAGATACAGAGGCAAAGAAGCATCGAACAGACTCTCAAAGTACAGCGGGAAGGCAGGGGAGGGTTGGGAGTGGGGTGGTAAGAGATCAACCGAAGGGCTTGTATGCATGCATATAAGCATAACCAATGGACGCAAGACACTGGGGGGTGGGGAGAGAGGGCAAGTGCCAGGGGTAGGGGAGGCTGGGGGGAGGTCAATGGGGGGAAAAAGAAAGAGACATATGTAGTACTATTTGCAATACCTTAAACAATAAAGTAAAAAATAAAATAAAATGTATAGAGACTTTAACAGCTAAAAAAACAAGTGGTACAACTTCAGGGCAAGGCCAACAGATGCTACACTTTTAGAAGTTTGAATATAATACTCTGTAACTATAAAGAATGGAGTTTATGCTATTTAAGAAAACAGGACAGATCTTGGAGGAAAGAAAGTAGACTGAGGTAATGTGTTAGAAATTCAATGAAAACAATGGATTACTCAGAGATTAAGATGCAATAAATTATTCTTGAATTATCTTTAAAGAGAAAATCATGTCCTTGACTGCATATCCCTTCGTATCTCTCATATCTTACTCTTTTCCTTCACAAAGCACTCACTGACTCCATGACCTTTTCTTTCATTCAGTCCTTAAGGCAACTCCTACTCTTACTCCTCATATGCTACACAATAATTCTATAATTGTTAATCTAAAGGATATTTTATGACCGTGGCATGCTTGACATTTTGTGCTGTTGATCAACCTTTCATTGAAATGTTCCCCTTCTTTATAGCACATTAATTCTTCTTTCCTCATTCTCCTATGTTTATGGTAACTCAAGCTCCTTGCCTTTATGACCACATTAATGTTGCTAATTCTCAGAGTCTATGTTTGTGCCTGAGCACTTCTCAACCTATTCTTCCTAATCTAGGACTGACTCAGTTGTGCGATTATTTAAAACCATGTTTCTATAGAAAACTGCTGTCTTGAGCACATCGTGGCTCGAGTAAGCCAAAAACTTTACAACAGTCTCAAATTAACATGCCAATTTGCAATACCTTCCCAAGAAATGACGCCATCAATTAATCCTCTAACCTGAAAAAATATCCCAGATTTCTGCCTTTTCCATACCACTCACATAGAGCAGTGTTAATTTTCATTCCTAAATACCTCTTCCAACACTGTATTTCTGGACCACTTTATTTCTCACAAAATGACTATAGGGACATTAGTAATGCAGAAAGTGTTATACTATGTTCTCAGAACTTTGGGTACTTCTTGAATTGATGAAGGAAGAGATAAGGGAGGCAGAACAAGCAGATCCTAAGTTGTTCATCCCTATTTCAAGCAAATATATCCCCTTCTATCTGATATTTCAAATAAGATTTCATTTGAAAAGTAAAGATTTTGCTATTTAGAATATTCTAATTATTTTTCCATACTACAGGAATTGAGCTAATGGACAGATCTTATTATATAACTAGAGGCCCAGTGCATGAATTTGTGCACCAGTGGGGTCCCTAGGCCTGACCTGCGGGATTGGGCCTAAACCAGCTCTCCACCATCCCCTGGGGAGTCCTGGATTGCGAGAGGGTGCAAGCCAGGCTGAGGGACCCCACTGGTGCACAATCAGGGCTGGGGAGGGACACAGGAGGTTGGCCAGCTGGGGAGGGACCTCAGGAGGACCCCAGGGCATGTCCGGCCCATCTTGCTCAGTCCTGATCGGCCGGACCCCAGCAGCAAGCTAACCTACCAGTTGGAGCATCTGCCCCCTGGTGGTCGGTGCACATCATAGCAAGTGGTTGAGTGACCTTAGCATATCAGTGGCATATTATACTTTGATTGGTTGAACAGACCAGATAACCGGACACTTAGCATATTAGGCTTTTATTATATAGGATTTCCTTAATAATCAGACACGGTACCAGGGTTTGTTCAGGGAATCATTACCATGAGTCATAAGAAATAATAGATTGATTATAGGTATGAAATCTTATACTATTATGAAAACTGATTAAAAAACCAACAAACCCGTGGATAGTAGTTGTTTATGCATTGTATGGTGAGCTGAAGTTACTGTGGGTCAGCAGGATTGACAGTAAGAAAGAAAAGCTGTAGAGTGAGCAAAACTGAACCCCATGAGGACAATTGAAGACACAAGGCCAACATGGAACTCACATCTGTTTCACATTGCCTTCAATTTTGACAACACACATGACACACGTGGCCTAAAGAAGAAACCACTGTCCTGCAGTATGAATCTATACATATTCTGGCTCAGGAGTCAGAAAAGCTGAAGGAGGAAAGTTCATGATTAGTAGTTTCTATAGGGAAAATTCTTGTCTATATGAGCTGTGAGAATGTTCTATCTGAGGAGTTGTCCATATGCATTGAAAAGGCCAACCCAGCACATTCACATGCAGTTGGCAGCACAGTATTAAGTCATCCATTCCAATGGCCCACCGTGGCTAAGGCAGAAGTACTTTCACTGTAGCCAGAGCACTTCCTGCAGTGCAGTAACCTCCCTTAGACAGCAGTGGGAGCAGTGCCGGGCAGAGCGTGGTGATCGGTGGATTGTGTGTTTTGACTTCACTAAGGTTGTTGACTCTGTCAAATACATCAGTGTGTGAGGAATCCTATGAGAGACTGGCTGTCAGGGAAGTTTATTCATCATTCTCTCACCCTATGGGGGAATCATGAAAAGAGATGTAGCTTAAGAGAAATACCAAATTCATTTACGTGACGGGGAGTACAGGCCAAGGTGACATCTCTCAGCCATTAATAGAATGTGTATTCCAGCAGCACTCCACACTGCCTTCGGGTACAGTATTCCAGCAAGGAGGAATCATTTTATATAATTTTAGTTTTAGAAAAAAAGGACAAACGTCCTATGTTATGGATTATCCGTACAATAACCATGCAGATGTAGTTATGTTTAGGGGAAGGCAATATGGTATTTTTACTTGCAGTGCTATAAAAATATTATCATTTTTACTTTATATAAACAGAGATGACAAGTTCTAGTGTGTTTTACAATTTAGATATTTTCATTATAACTGTATTTGTAGTCCAAACCTCTCCCAGTCCCCACCTCCCCTAAAGAATATTCAAAACCAATGTGTACACTGAGTTCCACTTCTCACCTTCCTGTCCCTCAAAACATATACACCCAATTACAATGTGAGTTCCGTGGGCTCATTTTTATCAATTATTTTATAATTTCTACTCTAACTTAGGCCCACATTACCTCTGACCTATGAGTACACAAGTTGATAACCAGACAGGAACTTCAGTATGTGCACATTCCAGCTAAGCTTGAAAACAGTTCTTCCCCACTTTGAGCTCAAACCCTGCCTCTTATGCTCACACCTGTATTTGGGCTGTCTCTGTGACTTGTAGGTCCCACCATCCCCTGTAGGATTTTCTCCCTGTTCTCCAAAGACCGACCATGCTCCTGAGTGTTGGGAAGCTTTCTGAGGTTTCCTTGGATGCTTCCCTCTCATTTGGACAATGTTTGTTCAGCACTTAGCGCACATCCTGAAGTCCTCAGCCAGCCCCTCAGGAAGGTAGCCTGTCTCCCAGGAAAGCACGGCCTGGCTGACTTCTCTCTTCATCCTAACCGGCTCCTTGTAGGTCCCTCAGGTTCCAGATATCTCATAACATGTTATGGGGACATGGCTCTATTATAGATTTTTGAACAAAGCGAAGATCAGAAACCACAGATAAGATGTTAAATGCCTTAGGCAGTGGGATGTAAAGACATTTGTTTTAAATCATGTTGGGAGGTGGTAGGCAGAGATATTACTCAGACATCCTGTGCCTCGGTTGTGCTTTCTTCCGATGAAGCACTCCTCTTCTATACCCAGGACGACAATGTGGTCTTGCTGACACTGACTTTGGTTGGAAAGAAAATAAGCTATTTCTCACACATGTTATTTAATGGAAACCCATAGATTGCACAAGTTCTTTACGAATCATGCCAAAGTACAAAATGACTCACACAGTAAGAACTGAACTTGTCAGGACTTGCAGGATGCTAGGTGGTAGGGAAAGTGCCACCCACATGCTGCGTGCACCCATTAGGTTCTCTGGAGACCAAGAAGTTGCAATGAGATTCGCTGTAACTTTCTTCTATATGTGGCCACCTCACTTATTATTTGACTTTGTAAATATGGCTGATTAGACCAGAAATCATTCTTTTAATGCACAAATGTGTGACTTTCTAATTTAAGTCTACAGACCACTTAAGATGTTGCAGACACTCAGAAAGTGCTAAATAAATACCAGTAAGACCTTCAAGACTCTCTGCAGTACCTCTCTAACCTACATCTTCGGCCTCATTAGCCACAACTCCCATGGGTGTATTTTATGCTTCAGTTGTGCTGAGTTATGAGTTGGCATTGATTATGATCCTCATCTTTTTACAGCTGTGCCTTTGCTCTGCTGCTGTCCTGGCAGGCTCTCCTGTGCCCACCTCTACATTTCCACGTCATTTAAAGTCGCATGTCAGAGCTGCCTCCTTCACACAAACCTTCGGTTATTCTTCCCCAGTGTGTGCTGATCTCTCTCTCTCTCTCTCTCTCTCTCTCTCTCAGCTGAACCCTTGTGGCACTTTATTAATATTGAATATTTTGCATTTTTTTCCTAATCTATCTCTTGCTTTTGTATTATCATAAATGAGCTTCTTGATGATTTCCATTGGATTGTAAGATTTTTAAATTCGCCATTGTATCCTTTGGAAACCAAATCAATTGGCTGATTTAAACTGCATTATTTTCAAAAGTCGGGGGCACCTCTTTTTACAAAGGAAAAGCAGAAGTTTCAAAGTGAAGCCAATAGGAGTGACTCACCAACTTTAGTGGGAAAACCAAAGGGAACTTGATTTATAAAGTCTGTGATAAGGTCAGGAAGTTGCATTTAACAAGCAACTCAAGTGATCCTGATGCAGGTGGTCTAAGTGCCACACTTTAAGAAACTCTGCCATCAAGAGCACGCAATTGCTAACGGGATCAAAGGAAAGTGGCAGCCAATGTGTATAAAAAACAATTATCTGTAATTTAAAACAAATAGTACTGGCTTCACACTACAGAAAGCTGGTCCAAATACAGAAGTGTTTAGCTATAGACAAATGAAAATCTCATGATTAAAAGAGTGGAGGAAGGGAAATTATACTGGAGAACTGTTCTACACTACCTAAGAAATAAAGATATACAACTCTTTTATAGAAAAAAAAAAAAACTGTATTGAAATGATCCTGTTGGCTTTATGAATGGGAGGCAGAAATTTCATCATATAGATGCCATGTGAGAAATTTACTTAGAAATAGCCATACAAACATTAAATCATGCAAAAACAATCTAGAGCTTAAGATAAAGTACCATAAGTTAGAAAAATAGTTAAAAATGTAGGAAACAATCAAAACTTATGAATATTAACTGTCTGTAAAATGGTACCTAATTACACATAGACATCATCTTTTCATCATGCCCTGATTTTCCAGCCATCAAAATATATATTTACTTCTAAATAAAATTTATGTTTGTAGTATAAAATAAGTTACAAGCATATCCCACATTTCTTCAGGCCTAAAGAGCCTGTGAGTAGAAATAAAAGCACATTAATAACAATGGTTCAAATCTTGTTCCTACTTGCCACTCTTGCAAAGAACTCCCATCCCCATGAAAATATCCTATCCATGTTTCTGGGAGAATTCCCGAGGTGTCAAATAGTCTCTGAAATAGATGCTATTTTATTATGCAGATGCTAAGTTGTTTGGCATCATCTGGTGCCACTAAGTTTGCCAAGTTCCGATCACCTCTGGTCAGTCATCACTGAGTAACTTCTATTCTATCAGAAGCTGTAATAGCCTTCTACAGCCAAGTCATTGGCACCACAAAGATGATACACTCCATGGTGTTCTTTTGCAAAATGGAGAAGGCTGCTTCTGTCTCCTTTGATTCACATTTTAATGTGTACTCTGAGTGCTCTAGATTAACATTGACATTTCACAGAATTTTCTGTCCTTTTTGTTTACAAAAATCTGTTTTTCATGGAATTTAGATATAAACTAAACCTGATTTTCATGGAATTTAGATATAAACTAGGTCAAGAAGCTAGTATGAATTATACACATACCCATCACCTTCCCAAACGCTTACACACCCAGTGTACATTGCTCCAAGAGCTTCCCCTTTGTCATGTCAATGAGCTTCTCTTGGTCCTCCATTACCATCTTTGTCCAATTTAATTTATGGTCCAAAAAAAACCACTGCTATTTAATAGTATAGCTTTGTTGTTTACATTAAGAACTCTACTTTTATAGTGAAAATAGGCTACTGCCTATTTTATGGGGGAAATATTACTATGGGGGAAATGTTATATTATTTAATCTATAAAATATAGGTATCATACCTATGCGAATCTATTTTTTTGTGGGTTTTTTTTTTTACATCATAAAAGTTTAACCCAGAGACATCTGCAAGGAATACTCACCAGAGTGACCTCTGGCACCAAGCCTCCTCATCAGCCCACCAGGACCCAGCATCCCAGGATCTGGCTCTAGGACCCCACAGTAAGTGCAAGCCAGGGGGGACCCTATACCCTACGCCTACCCTGGGCCCTAGAACCGCGCTGCTAGCCTGACCGGGAGCCACCCGGCACCCACTTCATCCTGAGACCCAAGACCTACTGCCAGGACCACCCAGAGCAATCCAGTGCATGTCCCACTCCAGGCCACAGGAGAGTGCAAACTGTGCAACCCAGAGCAACCTGCCCCCGCTCCACCCTGGGCCTGGAGGGGCGACCCAGAACATCCCAGTGTGCACCTCACTCTGGGCCACAAGAGAGCGCAGACTGTACAACTCAGAGTAACCCACACCCGCTTCACCCCATCCCCCAGCACAGTCCTACTGAGGAGACCTGGAGAAACTTAGTGTGCACCTCACTCCAGACCACAAGGAAGTGAGGATGGTGTGACCCAGAGCAAAACATACCCACTTACCCCCAGGCCCAGGGACTAGCTGCCAGGGAAACCTGGAGTAAACCAGCACATGCCCCATTCCAAGCAATAGGAAACCTCTGACTGTGTGACCTAGAGCAACATGCACTCACTTCTCCCCAGCCCCTGGGACAGTTCTGGAGCAACCCAGCATGGGCCCCACTCCGGGCCACAGGAGAGCACTGCCAGGAAGACCAGGAGTAAGCTGGTGTGCCCAGCCAGGAGCCACAGGACCACTCAGTAAGTGCAATGCAGAAAGAACTAGGGCACTACCCTGACACAAGTGCAGGGGCCGCACAGCGAATTGCATGCCAGAGGGCTCTGGGTCCTAACAGAGTCACACAACAGAGGAACTGTGCACGTGCTTCCACCACCCAAGCATCTGAAGCAGACAACTGGGGGACCAGATGTGTGGGAGAAGGGGATACAACTCAGAGCAGAGAAAATAAAGGTGTGAGACTCAAGGCAGACCCAGACTCTGGGCTAGTAATTTCTGGATGATTGGCCTATTAGGTCCTTCAACCTCTCAAACCCCAAGCAGGGTGCTCAGAGCCAGAAAGAGACAGAAAAAATGGGGAGACAAAGAAACAACCCCCAAGGAAAGAAAAGGAGTAATCACAGAAAAGGAACTGCTAGTAAATGAAATGGAGTCAGAGAAAGAATTCAGAGTAAGGGTCACAAGGTTCCTAAACCAGCTGGATGAAAAAATCAACAACATGGGTAAGAATCAAGAGGAAATTAAAAATGATATAGCAGCACAAAAAACACAATGGAAGGTTTCAACAGTAGACTAGAAGACATAGAGGACATAATCAGTGAGTTACAAGACAGGGTAGAAAAACAAACCAATTGTGAGCAGCAATTGGAAAAAAACTAAATAATAAGCAGGAGGAGAGTTAAAGGGAGCATTGGGACAACATGAAATGAAGCAACATCTGCATAATAGGGGTGCCAGAATGTCAAGAATAGGAGCAAGGAATAGAAAACCTATTTGAAGAAATGATGACAGAAAACTTCCTTGATTTGGAGAAAGTCACCCAAGCACAGAGAATCCCAAACAGGACGAATCCAAAAAGACCCATATCAAGACACCTCATAATTACAATGGCAAACATTAATGACAAAGAAATAATCTTAAAGGATGCAAGAGAGAGACAAAAAGTTACCTACAAGGGATCTCCCATTAGATTATGAAATGATTTCTCAACAGAAATACCTCAAGCCAGAAAGGGATGGAATTAAGTATAAAAAGTGACGCAAAACAAGGGACTAACTCCAAGAATACTCTATCCAGAAAGGCTATCAATCAAAATAGAAGGTGAAATCAGGAGCTTCACAGACAAAAAAAAGAAGAAGAAAAAAAAAAAAGGCTAAGGATGTTTATTACCACCAAGTCAGAAATGCAAGAAATGCTAAAGAGACTGTTGTAAAAAGAAGTAATAGAAAGAGAGAAGGAACACAGGCATAAAGAATAAAAATGGCAACAAACAAGCACCTATCAATAATAAGCTTACACATAAATGAATTAAATGCTCTAATCAAAAGACATAAGGTGGCTGAATAGATAAGAAAACATGACCCATATGTAGGCTATCTACAAGAGACCCACCTCAGAACAAAGTACTCACACACACTGAAAGTGAAGGGATGGGAAAAATTTTTCAGGCAAATGGAAATGAAAAAAAAAAGCTGGGGTGGCAATACTTATATCTAACAAAATAGACATCAAAGTGAAGGCCATAACAAGAGATAAGGAAGGCCACAAATTAATACTAAAGGGATCAATACAAGAGGATATAAGTTTGGTAAACATATATGCACTCAATACAGGAGCACCCAAATACATAAAAAAAAAACTTCTGGGAGATATCAAGGGAGAGACTGACAGTAATACCCCATTGACATCACTGGATAAAACTTCTAGACAAAAAATCAACACAGAAACAGCAATCTTAAACGATTCACTTGATCAGATGGAACTAATTGACATCTTCAGAACATTTCACCCAAAAGCAACGAAATATACATTCTTCTAAGTGCACATGGGACATTTTCAAAGATAGACCACATATTAGGACACAGGCTAAGCCTCTTCAAATTCAAGAAGATAGAAATCAAATTAAGCATCTTCTCAGATCACAATAGCATAAAATTAGAAATCAACTACAATAAAAACAATAAAAATATCAAACACTTGGAGGCTGAATAGCATGCTATTAAATAATGATACACAAACTCCTAAACTATAATTCCATGCAGGCCAAAATTTTATACTATTTATTTTATGACTGTATTCCTAGTGCCTAAAAGGGTACTAGCACATAGTAGATGTTCAAGTATTTACTGGATAAATAGGGTAAATAATATTCAATTGTATGAAAATATGCAGAAGACAGTAAATCTATATTAATCAATTTATTTCAAATATAGTTTGTTACCTTAACAAAATTTGACAATGATAGCTCAATTGGGGAAAATTTAGAAGAATGTAAATATGGGCACCAGGCTGTTGCCTGTGACTACCCTGGGAAAGAAAAGTGGAACTAGTGGAAGACATGAAGACATTTTATACTTTATTCTACATAATTATTTATTATTTAAAATTTTATAACAAAGATGCTTTTAGTTAATACTCAGGTAATTAAACTTTATGAAGAGAATTTCCCCAAAAAACTAAAAAGGAAAAAATAAAAGCTCCTAATTATAGTCAAATTGATAAAAAGAAAAATTCTCACAGTAATCATTTGGACATCAACAACATGGTTTAATGTTAAACCCCAACAAATAATGAGCAAATGACCAGACAATTACATATGAGAATACACACATTTTAGTGAGCATACCTTTTGACCCATATCCACTCCATTCTTGAATATATATGATAAACTAACAATTGTGCAAAGATGTAAGTAGAAGATTAAGTTCACTCATTTTAATAAAGCATTGTCTAAGCGTCCAGCCTGTTTTGTCTTCCGGACAGAAAGTATAGTGTCAGTCACCGGTGACTGACAGGGCGCTTAACGTGCTATATAATAAAAGCCTAAATGACTGTTACAGTGTAACGACCAGAACGATAGTCACTATGATGCACACTGACCACCAGGGGGCAGACACTCAATGCAGGAGCTGCTCCCTGGTGGTTAGTGCACTCCCACAAGGGAAGCGCTGCTCAGCCAGAAGCCGGGCTCACAGCTGGCGAGTGCAGCAGTGGTGGTGGGAGCCTCTCCTGCCTCCGCAGCAGTGCTAAGGAGCAGCGAGCTGAGTGGTAAGGAGCAGCAAACAAGCGGATAGTAAGGAGTGAAGGGTCCCAGACTGTGAGAGGGCACAGGCCAGCCTGAGGGACCCCCCACCCAGTGCATGAATTTTGTGCACTGGGCCTCTAGTTAAATATATTAATGCACTTCCATATGATGGTGTGCTATGTAGATTTTATAAAGAATGTGGTAGCAAGAAATATTTGAATAGTTTGCCATGCATTTCCACCATAAGATTCCATTTACATTTATTACATATGTTGGGGAAAATACTTGAATATTATGCAACCATCCTCTTTGTCCTCAAAGAGATAAACATATTTGCTATCCGGAGTACAGTATTTTTATAGTTATTAGTATCTTTGGCCTTAAAAATGTACAGTCAAAATATTGTTTTTTAATATTAAACGTATTCATTATTCTTCCCTTCCTCTTTCAGTGTGATTATGTTAGTGATCTGTAATATCATTAGACTAATTAGTTACAATTGGTATTCCATTTTAGATTCAAGAAATACCACAAACTTGTCCATAACTATGGCTTTTTCTTTTGCATATTTAGGAGTGACACCTTTTCAAGTAAAGTTTTCTTTGAAATATTAAACATACAAATAACTAAATCTCAAACAATCCCCAAGTCATGAATACATTTATAGCATGTCTAATGCAATTATAACACTGAATTCAGAAACAGATAAGCTTCTAAGTATATTGCATAGACGCCCTTGCTTCCCTATAGTAAGACCTTGGTTTGCAAGCTTCCACAATTTGATTTCAGGGACTCAGCCACCTTTCAAATGCCACTCTTTGCTGCCTTTATTGCCCTTTGGGCTCTCAATGACTCCCTACAGAGTTGTGTCTACACCATCCTTGGTAACTACTCAAGCTTTTTTGAGTTAAAATAAAGAAAACAATAATTGAATAAATATAGTTCTAGATTGGCCTACAGGGAACTTAGTTGTTTTTGTGTCTTTGCCATTCATTCTACAGCTGCATTCAACTTTTTAACTGATGTGGAGCTTTAGGGAGAAATTTTTAAGGCGTTTGGAGAATCAGAGCAAGTGATTCTAAATGAGGTTGCAGTCAGCTCATTTTAACTGTAATTTACAGATCTTTTCAGATTTTCAAAATGTACAGTAGCATATCATATAAGGACAGATTTTCCTCTGTATTTAGTTTTAACTGTCACTCATAAACCACACATAGTATTATACTATCAACAGAACAACTTCAAACACCTGACAACAGTTGAACAAACACGGTAATTCATTAAAACCTTGGGGAAGTTTTCTCTTCTGCAGTATGAATAGCTTTCCTTTCACTCCTGCACAGAATACTAATGCAGAGAGTTTGTGATCAAAGTGTGCTGGAGATGTGCTTTAGGATAGGGAGCTACCCCATATTGGTGTTTCTGTTTGATTCTTTTGTTCAGTAAAAAATGCCACTTGCAGCAAGCAGAAGTACACAGAGAAAAGGAGAATGTGACAATTCTGAACAAGGAAATCAGGCAAGGCTGCGATGCTTTCTGATATTCTCATACATCTAAAAGGTTTTCCTTTGCAGCCCAGCCTTTGCTGTAATAGTCTTTCTCTGCTGTGGGCAAAGTGACTACAGCCTTTCTTTCTAGCTGGCAGGAATGTACCTAGAAGTTGACAAGCAGCCCGCACAGTGTGCCTTGTGCTCTTATTACCAAGACAGGCTGAAAATGCTCCGCTTGCTCTGGTGCTCATTGTTGCAGCTGTTGCTAATGAGGTGTCTTTGTTTTAGTTTTGCTTTTTTTCATAACCAAGTGACACTCTATGATAAGAAAAAAATGGGGTTGTTTCTTCAGGAATTGTTTTTAGATCAACATAATCCTATCAGACCTATTTGTAACAATCTTCAACTGTAAATGTCGCTATTTTGCGTGTATATACTACTGATGCTAGAATTTACACTTTAACATTATTTTTAAATGATTTTTAGGAGCATTTAACTCTCATTTAGTTTTACTTAAGATGAAAAAACATATTTAAATAAAAAATTAGTCCACCTTAAAGTAATCTGATATTATATTTCATCTGTATTATGGAACTCTTACATAAGATATATATATATATATATATATATATACACACATATATATATTTAACATTAAATTATAATGTTTCCAAATAATATTCAGTAAAATGAGACATTCATAATATAATAAAAGGAACAGTAGATAAAAACAAACTATGATGCAATTTCAGTTCTATAAAACCATATGTAACTCTACTTGAAATTCAAAATGTTAATAGTTGAAAACAAATAGAGAGTCCAGACATAGATTCAAACAGACACAAACATGTATAGTCTCTTATTTTGAAAAAAAGGATACAAGATAATTCAGTTAAATGAGCGTAGTTTTCTCAATGAATGGTGCTGGATCAATTGGACATTTACATGTCAAAAATTGAATAATAAAACAAAAGGAGGCCTGATCTCATACCACATAAAAATATAACTCAAAATAGATTATGGACTTAAATGTAAAACCTAAAACTATACAACTTATGGAAGAAAACAAGGGAAAATCATTATCACTTGGGTTGGTCAAAAATGTATTAGTGTGATGCAAAAAACACAAACTTATATCTAAAATACTAAATTATACTTCATCAAAATTAAAACCTTTAAAATTTTTGTCTAAATATTCTTGAAAAGATATTGTTTAGAAAATAAAAGGCAAGTAACAGGCTGGAACAAAATATTATAAAACCAGAATATATAAAAACTCTCAAAATCTATATAAAGAAAACAAAAAAAAATAAATAAAAGTTGTGCATACATTTTTATTTTTTTTTAATTTATTTTTTAGAGAGAGAGGGGAAAGGAGAGAGACAGAGACAGAGACAGAGATTTGTTGTTCCATTTCTTTATGCATTCATTGTTTGATTCTTATATCTGCCCTGACCGGGGATCAAACAACAACTTTGGCAAATTGGGACAATGCTCCATCCCACTAAGCAACCCAGTGGGTAAGATTTTGACAGACACTTACCAAGAAGTTATATATACAAGTTAGTAAAGAAACACATGAAATCATTCAGCTGACATCATTAGGGAAATAGCAATTTAAATTTCAATAAGATACTATTACATATCTATTAGAAGGGCTTAAACTAAATAAAAAGATAAGTACATAAAATAGTGGCAAAGATGCAAAGCTACTAGAATGCTCACATATTGCTAATGAGAATGCAAAATGCTGCAGCCATATCTCCCCACAAATCTTACACATGAAAGTTCTTAGACACGTTATCCCTGATTGTCAAAAATGTGAAACAAAGTAATGTCTATCAACTGGTAAATGGATAAACAAACTAGTACATCCATAAAATGTAATTCTGGTAGAAAATAAACATAAATAAGCTATTTATTTTCATAGAAACATGGATTCCTTTCAAAAGCATTATGCTCAATAAAATATGCCAGAACTAAAAGGATGGACACTGTATGTTCAGTTTATCACATTCTGGAGAAACCAAAAGTATAAAGACAATAATCAGACCAGCGGTTATCAAGGCCTGGGGGAAAGAGGATGGAACTGACCATGAAAGGATGCAAGGAAACTTTGGAATGATTAAAATATTCTATATATTGAGCATAGTGGTGGTTCCATGACTTATGAATTTGTCAAGCTTCATAGAAAAGTACATCTGTGAAAATTTTACCTCAATAAATCAAGAAGAATATCTATATTACTTATTTCATGGTGATCAAATTTTCTTCTACTTGCTGTTGTATAACTATATATATATATATATATATATATATATATATATATGATATTTTAATTTCAGTGCTAGATAAGTGCATTGTAAATTAGTTTGATTGGAGGAGAGTCTAAAAAAGCAGGCTTCACAATAGTGGCTAATAGTTCTATGCATCTCCTAAAGAAGAACAGTTCAAATCAAAATTTTCTTTGAAAGAATTCAGAACTTCAATTTTGAAGCAACTGCACAGACATTACAATGTAGAAAAGAAGGATCTTTCAAAGCTTGTCTATGAGCTGTGAGAAACCTCTTCTTCAGCTCCTCTCCTTCAGTAGCTATAATACCTTGTGATTTTCAAAAGAGGCTAAAGAGACTATAATTTCTCAATTTTTAGAGTAAAGAGACATGGCTACTACTCTATTAAAGCTAGAAGTTCTTTGAGAATTAAAGATATTTTTTCTCTAGAGAAATAGCCACTGGCTACTATTAAAGGGGCATACACTATTTCAGGTTGCTGGAGTACAGTGTCAGGAGTATCAAACTCATATGCATATAGAGGTCATTCAAGTAAATGGGTGAAGCCACCTTGTTGTAAGATGATAGGCAATATGGAAAATAAGACAGTCTGGAGATTGCAGCCCTTGAAAAAGTGTCCACATTAAAAATTTTACAAACACCGTAGTTTAAACAAAATCAAAACAATTATTGCAGGATATGGCCACCTGAATACCCTTTTGATTTCTTGATTTGTGCATTACTACCAAAAGCATAGCAATTCTTTTTTCATGTTTTATGAACTAGTTGTCAGAAAATAGATTGCATTACTTAAATAAAAGATTTTTCCTTCAAAGTATTTTAATTTTCATAAAATTCATATAGATCATTGAGTTAAAAATTACCCATAGATAAAAGAAATTAATTGAAAAATTAGAAAACATTTTAAATTGAAACAAAACAAAACCATTAGAATTTATAAGATGCAGCTAAAGTGGTGCCTAAAAGGCAATCCATGTTTTTCAATGCTTTCATTTAAAAAAATACACAAAAATCTGTTTATTTTGGCTATGTCATTCTTCATTTCCTCTTGATTCTTACACATGTTGTTGAATTTGTCTCCCATCCTTTCCAGTGTCCTTAGAACCAATTATCTGAATTATTTCTCTGACAAATTGCTTGCCTCCATTTCCTTTTCTGGTGATTCCTCCTTTTCTTTTGAATGGGGGTTGTTTCTTTGTCTCCCCAATTTTGCTGTTTCTTTGTGATTGTTTCTAAGTATCAGATCAAATTGCCATGCCACCAGATTTTTTGAGTTTTTCTTATATAGTAGATGTTTCTAAAAATCTCTAAACAAAAACTTAAGCTTTCACTTTATGAAACTAAAATAATGAGTTAACTATCTCAGAGAGAAAGAGGGGTGGGGGTTTGGAGGTAGGAAGAGATTAACCAAATACTTTATATGCATAAATGCATAACCCATGGGTGCAGACAATAGTGCAATAAAGGCCTGAGGGGGTGGGTGTGGGATGGAGGGTGTCAATGAGGGAAAAATAGAGGATATCAGTAATACTTTCATCAATAAAGATAATTTTTAAAATAAAAAAGAAGAGCTAACTAGTCAGTAAATACTGTACTCAGAACCTCCCAAAACCACATCAAAATTATAACTATACTACAGAACAACCATCATTCAGAACCACCTGAAATCTGTCTGAATGGAAGTCCTTTAAAGATATAAAGAAGAAGCCACATCTAGACTGGTAGGAGGGGCAGAGAGACACCATCCCACACCACATGTGGTAGTTAAAAGTTGGGTGAGATATCTTGGCTGCAGAGGTCCCCCTTAAGAGGCCAAGGGTCCTATCCCCACACCAGACCCCCAGCCCAGGGTACCAGTGTGGGAAGAAAGGTCCCATAACTTCTGGCGGTGAAAACCACTGGGGACTGTGGGTGAGTGATATAGAGAGTTTCTGGAATCCCAGGCATACCACTTAAAGGGCCTGCACATGAACTGAACTTAAACTTACTCTAATTCGATCCTCTGAATTTATGGGTAAGCAATATGTGTACTAGACAAAATAGACTTTATTATTATTTTTAATCCTCAACTGAGGATATTTCTCCATTGATTTTTAGAGAGAGTGGAAAGAGGGGGGCGGGGGGAGAGCGAGATACATGTATTGGTTGCCTCCAGCATGGGCCCCAGTATTCTGGGAATCAAGCCTGCAACCAAGGTAAGTGTCCCTGACCAGAACCCAACCCAGACACCTGCAGTTCTTGGGCCTATGCTCTATCTCCTGAGAAAATCCTGCCAAGGCCAAAACAGACTTTAAAACAAAGACTGTAACAATAAACAAAGCAATTTCACTCCTGGGTATTTATTCAAAGAAAACAAAAACACTAAATCAAAAAGTCATATTTATAATATCCAAGGTTTGGAAACAACTTAAGTGTTTATCAATAGATGAACAGATAAAGAAGAATTGGTGGAGCCCTATCCAGTTTGGCTCAGATAGAGCATCGGCCTGTGGACTGAAGGGTCCTGGGTTCAATTTCTGTCAAGGGTCACATGTCTAGACTGCAGGGCTTGATCCCTAGTAGGGGGCATGCAGGAGGCAGCCGATCAATGATTCACTCTCATCATTGGTTTCCTATCTCTCTCTCCCTCGCTCCTCCTCTCTGAAATCAATAAAAATATATTTAAAAAATGAAGAAGTGGTGCATATATGCAATGGGATATAATTCAGGTATTAAAAAAGTAAGAAAATCTTGCCATCTGAAACAACGTGGATGTACCTAGAGGGTAAGGTACTGAGTGAAGTAAGACAGAGAAAAATGAATGCTGAATGATTTCACTTATATATGGAGTCTATAAAGTAAAATGAAGGAACAAACCTACCAGAAAAAGACTCAGAGATACAAAGAACATAATAATGGTTCCCAGATGAATGGAGGTTTAGGGTGGTGGGTAAAAAATTAATTTAGAAGTACAAATCGGTAGTTACAAAACAGTGAGAGGGATGTAAAGTATAGTACAGGGAATACAGTCAATAAGATGTAATAACTATGTATGGTGTCAAATGGGTACTGAATTTATCAGGGTGATACCTTCATAAGTTATATAAATGCCTAATCATGGGTTTATACACCTGAAACTAATATAATATTGTATGTCAACTAAAATTTAAAAATAAAAAAATAAAGTGAGCTAACTAAATTCAAATTAAGCAGAGAGGTGGAAATAACAAAGATTAAAACAGAAATCAGTGAAATAAAACAAGCAAACATAGAAAAAAAATGAATCCAAAAGTTGTACTTGAAAAATAAACAAAATTGACAAACTTCAGCTAGACTGGTCTAGCAAAAAAATAAGAAAAAAAGAGAAAGAAATCAAACTCAATAATGAAAGAGCATTATTCCTGACCTATAAAAACTAAAAGGATTATAGGAGAATGCTATTTATAACTTTATGTCAAAAAATATATAACTCTGATGAAATGGACAATTTCTAGAAAGACAAAATTGCTAAAACTGATTTACAAGGATAAGGAAACTCTGAATAAATTTATAACCAGTAAAGAAATGGATTTTGTGATTAAAATTCTCTCCACAAAGAAAAGTCCACACCAGAGAATTTATAAAAAATCTATCATTTATTTGAGATTAAATGTTACCACGCTTTAATAAACTCTAAGCCCTTTGTCTTCTACTACATATGTATTTTTAAATTGTTTTGCTTAAAACTTCCATACAAAATAATCCTACTGTGGGAAAATGCTTTTTTTAAGCACTTAAAGCAAATTTTCTCTCTCTAAATGCATAATGTGTTCATGTCACATTTTCCTCAGGTTATTCCTTTAACAAAAGGACTGATATTTGTGGATAACTTTATAGTTTTCAATTCCATTTTGAGTTTATTTTTGTGTATGGTGTAAGTTGGTGGTCTAGTTTCATTTTTTTGCATGTATCTGTCCAATTTTCCCAGCACCATTTATTGAAGAGACTGTCTTGATTCCAATGTATGCTCTTGATTCATTTGTCTAATATTAATAGAGAGTAATGGCTTGGGTCAATTTCTGGGTTCTCTGTTCTTTCCCATTGGTCTATATGTCTGTTCTACCGGGCAGTTTTTAGAACAGTGGCTTTGTAATATAGCTTGATATTTGGTATTGTGATCCCTCCAACTTTGTTCTTCTTTCTCAAGATTGCTGCAGCTATTTGGGGTCATTTTTTATTCCAGATGAATTTTTAAGAGTTTGTTATAGACCTTTGAACTATGCTGCTGGTATTTTAATGGGGATTGTATTGAATCTATAGATTGCTTTAGGTAGTATGGACATTTTATTGATGTTGATTCTACCAATCCATGAACCTGGTATATTCTTTCATTTGTTTCTGTCTTCCTCTAGTCCCTTTTTCAGTGTCCTATACTTTTCTGAGTACAGGTCCTTTACCTCCTTGTTTAAATTTATTCCTAGGTATCTTAATTTTAGGTTGCAATAGTAAATGGGATTTTTTTTTTTAGTTTTTTTAGTTTCTCTTTCTGTTAGTTCATTATTGATGTATAAAAAGATTTCTGGGTGTTAATTTTGTATCCTGCTACATTGCCAAATTCATTTATTAAGTCTAGTAGTTTTTTTGATGGAGTTTTTAGGGTTTTCTATGTACAAAATTATGTCATCTGCAAATAATGACAATTTTACTTCCTCTTTTCCAATTTGGATGCCTTTTATTTCTTCTTCTTGTCTGATTGCTATGGCTAGCACTTCCAGTACTATGCCAAACTGGAGTGGTAAGAGTGGGCATCCTTGTCTTGTTCCTGTTCTTAGGAAAAATGGTTTCAGTTTTTGCCATTGAGTATGATGTTGCCTGTAGGTTTGTCATATAAGGCTTTTATGATGTTGAAGTATGATCCCTCTATTCCCACTTTGCTGAGAGTTTTTATAAGGAAAGTGTGTTGGATTTTGTCAAATGCCTTTTCTGCATTGATATGATTATGTGATTTTTGTCTCTCAATTTGTTTATGTGATGTGTCACATTTATTGATTTGCAGATATTGTAGCAGCCTTGCATCCCTGGAATAAATCCCACGTGGTCATGGTGTATGAGCTTTCTAATGTAATGCTGAATCCAATTTGCTAGAATTTTGTTGAAGATTTTAACATCTATGTTCATCAGGGATATTGGCCTATAATTATCTTTCTTTGTAGTGTCTTTATCTGGTTTTTGGATTAGAGTAATGCTGGCTTCATAGAAAGAGATTGGAAGTGTGCCTTCCTCTTGAATTTTAGAGTAGCCTTAGAAGAATAGGTTTTAGTTCTTCTTTGAATATTTGGTAAAACTCCCCTATGAAGCCATCGGGTCTAGGGCTTTTGTTTCCTGGAAGTATTTTTATTACTGTTTCAATTTCATCAGTAGTTATTGGCCTATTCAGATTTCTTGATTCTTCCTGATTGAGTTTTGGAAGCTTGTATATTTCAAGGAATATGTCTATTTTGTCTAGGTTGTCCAGTTTGTTGGAGTAGAGTTGTTCATAGTATTTTTTTTACAATTATTTTTATGTCTGTGGGGTCAGTTATTACTTCACCTCTTTCATTTCTGATTTTGTTTATTTGGGTCCTCTCCCTCTGCATCTTTGTGAGCCTGGCAAGAGGTTTATCCTTTCAAAGAACCAGCTCTTGGTTTCATTGATGTTTTGTATTGTTTTTTTGTTTGTTTTGGTTTCTACTTCATTCATTTCTGCTCTGCTATTCATTATTTCCTTCCTTCTGCTTACTCTGGAATTTTCTTTATAATTCTTTAGGTTGCAGAGTTAGATAATTTATTACCATTTTTCTTGTGTTTTTTTTTTTTTTTTTTTTGAGATAGGCCTGTAGATCTATAAAGTTCCTTCTCATGACTGCTTTCACTGTGTCTCATAGATTTTAGATTTTTGTATTTTCATTGTCATTCATTTTCAGAATGTTTTTTGTTTTTTCTTTGATCTCTTTAGTAACCAAACCTCTGTTTAATAGCATGCTATTCAGCTCCAAGTGTTTGAAATATAAAATTGTTTTTATTGTAGTTTATTTCTAATATTTTGTTATTGTGATCTGAGAAGATGCTTGATATGATTTCAATCTTCTTAAATTTGGAGAGACTTTGCTTGTGATCCAATATGTGGTCTATCTTTGAAAATATTCCATGTGCACTTGAAAAGAATGTATATTCCATAGCTTTGGGGTGCAGTGACCTAAAGATGTCCATTAAGTCCATCTGATCTAGTGATTCATTTAGGATTTCTGTTTCTTTGCTTATTTTTTTTGTCCAGAGGATTTATCCAGTGATGTCAGCAGGGTATTTACATCCCCTGCTCTGATTGTATTGTTGTCAATCTCTCCCTTGATTTCTTCCAGAATTTTTTTTAATGTATTTGGGTGCTCTTGTACCGTGTGCATATATGTTTACCAGAGTTATATCCTCTTGTTGTATTGATCCCTTTAGTATTATGAAGTGGCCTTCCTTATCTCTTGTTATGGCCTTTACTTTGAGGTCTATTTTGTCAGATATAAGTATTATTATCCCATCTTTTTTTTCATTTCCATTTGCCTGAAAGATATTTTTCCATCCCTTCACTCTCAGTCTGTGTACATCCCTTGTTTTGAGGTGGGTCTCCTCCAGAGAGCATATATATGGGCCATGTTTTCTTTCCATTCAGACACTCGATGTCTTTTGACTGGAGCATTCAGTCCATTTACATTTAAGGTTATTGTTGATAGATACTTGTTTGTAGCCATTTTTATTTTTTGTGCCTGTGTTCCTTCTTCCCTTTCTATTTCTATTTAAAACAGGCCCTTTAGTATTTCTTGCATTACTAGTTTGGTAGTGACAAACTCCTTTAGGTTTTTTTTGTCTGTGAAGCTCCTGATTTCTCCTTTAGTTTTGAATGATAGCCTTGCTGGATAAAGTATTCTTAGACTCAGTCCCTTGCCCTGCATTACTTTGTATACTTCCTTCCATTCCTTTGTAGCCTGATGGTTTTCTTTTGAGAAATCATTTGATAATCTAATGGGAGATCCCTTGTAGGTAACTCTTTGTCTCTCTCTTGCAGCCTTTATGAATCTCTCTTTGTCAAAAACATTTGCCATCATAATTATGATGTGTCTTAAAGTGGGTCTTTTTGGGTTAATAATGTTTGGGACTCTGCTTGTGTGACTTTCTTCTTCCCAGAATCAGGGAAGTTTTCTGACATTATTTCTTCAAGTAGGCTTTCTAACACTTGCTCTTCTTCTTGTCATTCTGGCACCACTGTTATATTTATGTTGTTTCATTTCATGTTGTCTCAAAACTCCCTTGGCTCTCCTTCTGCCTTTTAATTTTTTCTCCAATTGCAGTTCAGATTGGATGTGTTTTGATGGCCTATCTTCTAATTCACTTATTAGGTCCTCCTCTTCTCCTAGCCTACTGTTGAAACCTTCCATAGTGTCTTTTATTGTAGCTATATCATTTTTCATTTCCTCTTGATTCTTCCACAAGTTGTTGATTTTCTAATCCTTCCAGTTTATGAACTGTATGACCCTTATTCTGAATTCTTTTTCTGACTAATTGCATGCCACCATTTCATTTAGTTCCCTTTCTGGAGATTGCCCCTTTCATTTCCTTTGGGGGTTGTTTTATTGTCTCCCAATTACTGCTCTCACCAAAGGATATAGTGTCAAGTAGCAATGGGCCTGTGACCGCAGTGGTGGGCTTGGTGGTAATTCGTGTGGCTGTGGCGCTTGGGGTTGCTGAGTGAGGCACTGGTGTTGCTGCATAGGGCTTGCCTGTTCACACTCAGTTGTGGTGCCCAGGGTTGCTGCATCAGGCTTGGAGGCGGCTAGTGTCCGGGATTGCTGTGTGCAGCACCCAGGGTCACTGCATAGGGCTTGGTGGTAGCTAGTGTGGTCATGGCATATGGGGTTGCTGTGTAAGGCTTGGCTGTTCACGTGTGGCGAGGGTGCCCGGAGTTGCTGTGTAAGGCTTGGCTGTTCATGCGTGGACTTGGTGTCTGAGTTTGCTGTGTAAGGTTTGGCTCCCAGTGTTGCTGTATAAACTGAGTACTGTTTTTAGGTCACTTTGCTAAGTACCAAGATTACAAAGAAATTTTAAAAAACAACTTTTTATCTCCTTAATAGATCTTTAAATCTAACTAGAGTGCCACATTTTTTTTCTACTTATGAAAATCTCCTATTAAGAAATTGAATGAAATGAGATTGTAGAGAACCATGATAGAGATACCCTAATGCCAAAAAAAAGAAGAGTTAAGATTTTCCATATAGGAAACGGAAACCAATTATTTCATAATAATAATTCATATCTAAAATTATTCTATTTATTTGTACCCTCTCACTAGAAGATAATGAAAGGAGTTTTTAGGGGTAAAATAGGCAGGTTTAGGGAGTTTTAGGAAATAAAGAGGGTCCATGGGGGCAGGAGGCTTGGAGCCAAAACGTGAGGGCTTGAAGCTGCCAAAGGGCATACGTTTACAGAGAGAAATAAAAGGTGCCACAGGATAAGGGGAGAGGAAGGCTTCCATTCACAGAAGATAGGGAAAAGCCACAGGGTATGGGGAGAAAGAGGAAACAAACTTACACAGAGGATAGATAAATGCTGACAAATGGAGAAAGAAGAAAACAGATTTTCACATGGGATAGAGAAATGCTTACAATTGGGAGGAAGAGGAAACAGATTTTCACAGGAGTTAGAGAATTCTATCACTGAATGGGTAGATAAAAAGGGGGGTCCCATGTGGGGTTAAAGCTTTGAAGCTTCTATAGTGACCAATTAGAAGAGAATATCAAGAGACAAATACTACAGCCTTAATAAATCTTAAAAAAGGGGGGGCTTAGTGGATTACCCCCTTTGGGACCCCCTGCCCACATGGGAGTCTATACTTGTTTCCAATAAATTTCCACCCTTTTAATCTACCACCTTTTGACCATGGCTTCATTCTTCAAATCCACTTAGATAAGAACCCAGGAAAGAAACCACCCTTGCATCCTGCTCAGGAAAATTCACCCAACTCAGTAAGGTAGTATCATGAGCGATCATATGCCAACCAACTAGATAACTTAGGTGAAATGGATAAATTCCCAGAATACAAACTACCAAAATCAATCCCATAAGAAATAGGTAATCTGAATACACATATAACAAGGAATTGAATTAATTTAAAAACTTTCTATGAGGAAAAGTCCAGGTCCAGGTGACTTATTTGGTAAGGTCAACCAAATGTTAAAAAAAAATATATTGCTAGAAAACTCAAATTAAAAAAAAAGAGAGAGATAATACTTTTCAAATTAGTCTATGGGCTATCATGCTAGTTCCACAACTAGGCAAAGACATAATAAGAAAAGAAACCCAAGAGCAACATCTCTTATGAATATAAACCCAAAAATCTGAATAAAATATTAGCAAACTAGAATTTTTAAGACATTACAAAAAAGATTATACTCCAGGACCAAGTGGGATTTATCCCATGAATGCAGAGTTGCTTAATATCTAAAAATCAATCATTGTACTAAGCTATCTATAATAATAAAAGCATACTATGCTAATTAGACCAGACAGCCAAATGACTTTCCGGACGTCATTCCAGATGTCCTTCTGGATGAAGCTGTGGCAGTGGGTTAGTGGTGATCAGGTAAGCAGGCAGACCAGCGGTTAGGAGCCAGTGGGCCTGGATTGCAAGAGGGTGCAGGCTAGGCTGAGGGGACCCCCTCACCTCCTCATGCACGAATTTCATGCACTGAGCCTCTAGTACTAATGGAATAAATGATGAAAGAATACTAGATCATCTCAATAAGCAAAGAGAGAAAACTTTACACAATCCAAACTCGTTTTTTATAAAATCACACAAGAAACTAAGAATAGAAAGAAACCTCCTCAACCTGATAAAAGACAGCTATGTAAATTTAACATCTAATAACATACATAATGACAAAAGATAATGCTTTTGACCTAAGAATAAGAACAAGTATATCTGATCCAGTTTATTCAACATTGTGGTAGAAATACTAGGCAGGACTATAAACAAGATATGAAAGAAGATTATGTCTATTGACAGATTACGAGATCTTATATAGCGAAAATTAAGCGGAATCACTAAAATTAAATATTTCCTATCTAATAAAAGGCTAATCTTCAAATCAACCAAACAGTGGAACGACCGGTCACTATGATGAACACTGACCACCAGGGGGCAGATGCTCAATGCAAGAGCTTCCCCCTGGTAGTCAGTGGCCTCCCACAGGGGGAGCTCTGCTCAGTCAGAAGCCAGGCTCAAGGCTGGCGAGAGCAGCAGTGATGGCAGAAGCCTCTCCTGTCTCTGTTGCAGCGCTAAGGATGTCCAACTGCTGACTTAAGCATGCTCCCCATGGGGAGCGGGCCTAAGCCATCAGTTGGACATACCCCGAGGGCTCCCAGACTGCAAGAGGGTGCAGACCCAGCTGAGGGACCATCCCCCTGAGTGTACGAATTATATATCAGAATAAACAACTTTAGCAGCTTATAGCATATAAGATCAATCTACAAACATCTACTTCTATACATTAATAGTACAATTCCATTTACAACAGCATTAAAATTTTTCAAATATTTTGGAATGACTAACAAAGTAAGTATAAGACTGATACAATAAAACTATAAAATATTGTTGAAAGTAATTCAAAGTGACCTAAATAAATAATATTAGAAGGCAATATTCACAACATGGGTATATTGTCCAAATAAATCTATACATTGAACACAATCCTTATCAAATCTTAGCTGGCTTTTCTACAGAAATTAAAAACCTACTCTAAAATGTATATGAAAATGAAAAGCTCCAAGAATAGCCAAGACAATCCTGAAAAAGAAGAAAAATTTGATAATTCAAATTTCCCAATTTTAAAACTTACTACAAAGCTAAAGTAATCAAGATAGTATAATACTGACATAAAGATAGACAAGACTACTGAAATATAATGGATAGTACATAAATAAACCTTTATATTTATACATTTACAGTAAATTAATTTTCTTACAAAGGTTCCTAGTCAATTCAATGGGGAATGCAAATTCTTTGTAATGATTATAATTTTTTGTAATAGTGTGATTATAATTGGATATAAAATGCAAAGGAATGAAATTAGACCCCCTGCCTTTAACAATGTCTAAAACTTAACTTAAATGGATCTTTAGCTAAATATAAAAGCTAAAACTATTGAATTCATGAAAGAAAGCGCAAATGTAACTACATCTATGTTATTTTGGCTTATGCAATGATTTCTTAGATGTCACACCAAAAATCACAAGCAATAAAGGGAAAACAAAAGATAAATTGGACTCCATCAAAATTAAAAACTTTTGTACTGTAAAAGGGCACCAGCAAAAAGGTATTTGCAAATCATATGTATGATAAAGTATGCATACCCACAATATGTAACAAACTCATACAGTAACAAATATACAAAGGGCTCAACAATAAAAAATAAGCCAATTATTAACTGGCCAAGGATTTAAATTGACATATTTTTCAAAAAATATATGCAAATATCTCATAATATCTTTAGACATTAGAGAAATATAAACCAAGCCACAATGAGATACTATTCTGATAAAGACTTCAGTAGCTGACTAGCTCCTTCTCTCTTGAGCTTTCCCTCTCATCCTAATCGAAGCCTTTATTCAGTCTACAAAACATACTAACAGAGGGCAACATAATTGTAAGAGGGTGCAGGCTAGGCTGAGGGGACCCCCTCACCTCCCCATGCACCATTTACATTGCATTCTATAGTAATGATGGCCCTGGATTTGTGCAACTTCTCAATTTTATTTCAATATATATGAAATTATAACAATGAGAAAACTTTAATGGCAATAATATCAGCAAGAAGGCAAAGCAGCAAGTCCTGGACCCTTCTCTTGTCCACAAACATATCAATTCAGCAACAATTCACAGATAAATTTCCTTTGTGAAAATTCCAGGAAAATGGAAAGGCTCTTACACTCTTTGAGGATGTAAAACCAGACTTATCAAAGGCAGTTGGAAGATTGGGAAACCCTCTCACCAAAGTTCGTTCCCCACGTACAGTGCCTTATAATCAGAAAGAGACTTCCTAGCTTCCTTCTTCACTCATGGTATGAAAGAGGTTGATAAATTTATCTAATGACCTCAATTTTTCTGAGGGGCCTTCCCAGAGGATTAACTTCTGTCTCACCAATCTTTAAACTTTGATGAGCCCAGCAGAGTCTAGATATCTATGGGAAAATAGAGATGGAGGCTTGGGCTGGTAGACACCATAGATCCTCACCCTACTCAGTGAAGAGAAAGCAATTAAGAAATTCAAGTTCACAACTTACCCCAGGAAGGAAACAGTTGATCTGTTCATCCAGCACACTGAATTTCCAGAGCTATCCAAAATAGTTTTTCCATCCTTGAAGCTCTAATGGATCCACCACAGTGTAGTTACCTGGGATTGAAAAAAGAGATGGTGGCTTGGTCTGATCGACACTATGGATACTTCCTTCCTTGCTCAGCACAGACTGCGTGTATAAAAACCCCAGCTCTTAGTTTACCCCAGGGAGGGAAAAGTTGAACCATTCATATAACACTCAACTTCTCCAGGGATGCCCAAGAACTGTCATGTGACTTGCCAGTCTTGGAGCTCTGATGGGTATGGAATAGTCTAACCACCTGGGGAAGAACTCAGAAGGTGGTTTGATGCCACAGCTCCCTCCCTGCAGGCTTAGCACAAAGCAAACAGAAAAAATCCACAACTGCATGCTTATCCCTGGAGAGGAAATCAGAATCTCAAGCAAGGCTGACTGGTGGGAGTCTTTACCGATATAAGTCCAGTTTGTGAAGAATGGGAGAGGTGCCTGCTTTGTTCAATGCACAGGTAATTCTTGTAGGTGACTGTGCTTAAATTGTCAGCTTAAATAGACTGTTACAACAATAAGATATTTTATGAAAGCCTCAAGGTAATTACACAAAAATACCTCTAGAAGTTACACAAAAGAAAAAGAGGAATCAAAGTACACCAGTTCAAGAAAGAAACAAAACACAAGGAAAATATAAAGGGGAAAATGCAGTCAAAAGAAATACAAAATTAACAAAAAACAACTATCCAATTGCAATAGTAAATTTTTCCCTATCAATACTTACTTTAAATGTAAATAGATTAAACTATCCGATCAAAAGAGAGACAGTGATTGAATAAATACATTTTTAAAAAGACTCGACTATATGCTGTCTGCAGAAACTCACTTTAGAGGTCAGGACACACATAGGTTGAGTGAAAGGATAGAAAACGATATTTCTTACAAATGGTAAACTAAAGAGAGCAGGTTACATCAACAAAATAGACTTTAAGTTAAAAACTGTCACATGAAACAAAGAATAATATCTTATAATGATAAAAAGGTCAATCTAACAGGAAGATATAAAATATAGCCTTATGTACGCAACATCAGGAGCACCTACAGACATAAAGCAAACACTGGAAAACTGAAGGAGAAATAAAAATCAGTAAAATAATAATAGTAAATTTCAATATCCCACTCTCAATGAAGAGATAACTTCTAGACATAAAGTCAAAAAGGAAATAGAAGGTTTGAATAAAATTTTAATTCAAATAGATCTAACAGATATATAGGACATTCCACCCAACAACAGAATATATATACTTCTGGAGTACACAGTAATCTTTGTCAGAGACCAATCATGGTTTAGGTCACTAAACAAGTCTTAACAAATTTAAGAATATTGAAATTATATCAAGTATCTTTTTTTAAAAATCACAATTGAATAAAACTAAAATATCAAGGCAGAAGCAAAACTGGAAAATTCACAAATATGTGGAAATTAAAGCAAATATTCTGGAACAACCATAGTGTTAAATAAGAAATCAAAAGGGAAACTAGAAAACGCCTCAAGACAAAATAAAATAAAAAACAACATACCAAACCAGGAAAACGGAAAGGCTCTTGGAATGCAGCAAAAACAATACTACTGAAGCATCCATCTCATATAAAAATTGCAGTTTGAAATTTTAACCCTGATAGTATGGCTTCTGTAAATACTTGCTTGCTTAAATAATAAGGAAAATAAGACAACTCCCATTCCAGTGAGGCCATAAACTATGCCCCAGACAGAGTTGTCAGTGCTGACACCAGGCCAGGCCTTGAGATATGGTCTCATGGCCCCTTCCCAGCATGTAGGCCTTCTTTCTCAGAAGGCCCGGAAGTCTCATTCCAAATTTGGGAGACAAAGGACTAGAAAAAGTGAAAATAGAGAAGTTTCCTCCATGTTGGGGGGCCCAGAATTTGAAAGACACATTTTTCTCTGGGCCTGCACATAATTTAATAATAAAATGTAACTCCCTTTCTCTAAGCGTGGCTTGGTTTTTCTCCAGTCTTCTGCAACACTACGAGGTAAGTTCATAGCAATATATGGCTACATTAAAAAACAGAAAGCCAAACAAAAAAAAAACCTAGCTTACACTTTAAGAGGATAGAAAATGAAGAACAAACTAAACCCAAAGTTAGCAGGGTAAAAAACCACATGGTCATATCAATTGATGCAGAAAAAGCATTTGACAAAATCCAACACCCATTTTTGATAAAAACTCTCAGCAAGGTGGGAATAGAAGGATCATACCTCAACATAATAAAAGCCATATATGACAGGCCCACAGCCAACATCATACTCAATGGACAAAAACTAACACCATTTCCCCTAAGAACAGGAACAAGACAGGGATGTCCACTCTCTCCACTCCTGTTCAACATAGTCCTGGAAGTATTAGCCATTGCAATTAGACAAGAAGAAGAAATAAAAGGTATCCAAATTGGAAAAGAGGAAGTAAAACTGTCCTTATTTGCAGATGACATGATATTATACATACAGAACCCTAGAGACTCCATCAAAAAACTACTAGACTTAATACATGAATTTGGCAATGTAGCAGGATACAAAATTAACCCCAAGAAATCCGAGGCATTTCTATATACCAATAGTGAACTTTCAGAAAGAGAGATTATAAAAACAATCCCATTTACCATCGCACCCCAAAAATTAAGATACCTAGGAATAAACTTAACTAAAGAGGTAAAAGACCTCTACTCAGAAAACTATAGGACGTTGAAAAAAGAGATAGAGGAAGACATAAACAGATGGAAGAACATACCATGTTCTTGGATTGGTAGAATCAACATCATTAAAATGTCCATATTACCCAAAGCAATCTATACATTCAACGCACTTCCCATTAAAATACCAATGGCCTTCTTCAAGGATCTAGAACGAACTCTCCAAAAATTCATCTGGAATAAAAAAAGACCCCGAATAGCTGCAGCGATCCTGAGAAAAAACAAAGTAGGTGGGATCTCAATGCCAGATATCAAGCTGTATTACAAAGCCACTGTTCTCAAAACTGCCTGGTACTGGCACAAGAACAGACATATAGATCAGTGGAATAGAATAGAGAGTCCAGAAATTAGCCCGAACCAATATGCTCAATTAATTTTTGACAAAGGAGGCATGAACATACAATGGAGCCAAGATAGTCTCTTCAATAAATGGTGTTGGGAAAATTGGACAGATATATGCAAGAAAATGAAACTAGACCACCAACTTACACCATACACAAGAATAAACTCAAAATGGATAAAGGACTTAAATGTACGACAGGAAACCATAAAAATTCTAGAAGAATACAAAGGCAGCAAAATCTCAGACATATGCCAAAACAATTTCTTCACTGATACAGCTCCTAGGGCAGTTGAAACTAAAGAGAAACTGAACAAATGGGACTACATCAAAATAAAAAGCTTCTGCACAGCAAAAGAAACCATCAACAAAACAACAAGAAAACCCACCTCGTGGGAAAACATATTTGCCAACGTCATATCTGATAAGGGCTTAATCTCCAAAATTTATAGGGAACTCATACAACTTAACAAAAAGAAGATAAACAATCCAATCAAAAAATGGGCCAAGGATCTAAATAGACACCTTTCAAAAGAGGACATTCAGAAAGCCAAGAGACATATGAAAACATGCTCAAAGTCACTAATCATCCGAGAGATGCAAATCAAAACAACAATGAGGTACCATCTCACACCTGTCAAAATGGCCATCATCAACAAATCAACAAACGACAAGTGCTGGAGAGGATGTGGAGAAAAAGGAACACTTGTGCACTGCTGGTGGGAATGCAGACTGGTGCAGCCACTATGGAAGGCAGTATGGAGGTTCCTCAAAAAATTGGAAATGGAACTCCCATTTGACCCTGTGATCCCACTTCTAGGAATATATCCCAAGAAACCAGAAACACCAATCAGAAAGGATATATGCACCCCGATGTTCATAGCAGCACAATTCACCATAGCTAAGATCTGGAAACAGCCTAAGTGCCCATCAGTAGATGAATGGATTAGAAAACTGTGGTACATCTACAGGATGGAATACTATGCTGCTGTAAAAAAGAAGGAATTCTTACCATTTGCAACAGCATGGATGGAACTGGAGAGCATTATGCTAAGTGAAATAAGCCAGTCAATGAAGGAAAAATACCACATGATCTCACTCATTCATGGATAATAAAGACCATTACAAACTTTTGAACAATAATAGATACAGAGGCAGAGCTGCCTCAAACTGATTGTCAAACTGCAGTGGGAAGGCCAGGGAGGGTTGGGGGGGAGGAGGGAGGGGATTAAGAGATCAACCGAAGGACTGGTATGCATCCATATAACCATAACTAATGGACATAAGACACTGGGGAGTAAGGGTGGGCAGGGGTCTGTCAAGGGCGGGGGGGAAAAAAGGACACTTATATAATACACTTTGTAATACTTTTAGCGAAAAATAAAAAAATAAAAAAATAAAAAAAAAAAACAAACAAACAAACAAAAAAAAAAAACAAAGTTAGCAGGGTAGAAAATAACAGAGCAGAAATGATTTTTTTTTTTAAAGAAAAAACTAAGCGCTGTTATATTTTTAGTTTTGTTGGGGTTGTTTGTTTGTTTGTTGAAAATAAATTGACAGACCTTTATCTGGACTAAGAAAAAAAAAGAGAAGACTCAAATATATAAAGTCAGAAATTAAAAAGGAAACTTTACAACTGATATCAACAAATTTAAAAGGGTTAAAAAAAACTACTATGAACAATTATATGCCAACATCCTGGATTACCTAGAAAATGGATATTCCTAAAAACATACACCCTACCAAGACTAAAAGTCATGAACAAACAGAAAGTCTGAACAGACTAATGACTAGTACAGAAATTGAATCATTAATAAAAAATTTCCCAACAAATAACACCAGGAAGAGGTGGTTTCAATTTTAAATTCTATTAAAGCATTCATTTGAAGGGGAAATAAACACCAATCCTTCTCTTTGATATTGAGACAAGATATGTAGAACCACCTAGCACTGAATTACACATGAAATGGAAATAATAAATGTTAGTTTTACACATTCATCCAATAGTATTTGTTGAATACCCACAATAGCTCACAGGATATTCAGTAAGTATGAATTGAATTGGATTAGGGTGCATCTAATAGTTCCTGAATGTTTTTTGAAGACCTAAGGATAATGTGCTCATAGAAATATCTTACTTTAGAATATACAGAGCAAATGAACAGTTGAGTCACTAAGATATTTCAGATGCCAAACCAACTCTTAATGCTGGAAGTCTGAATTTTCCATTTCAGTTTCCTGCATTATAGAATGGTAATGCCTAGTGGTCAACAGAATAGGCTCTGAAATCAGACCTCATGAAATCAAGCCCCTATCCTTTTCTTTCCTAGCTCTTTGAAATTGGACCATTTCCTTCAGAGTTCTCAACTGTGGGACAGGAGTAGTAACAGAACTTTGCTTTGAGAATTAAAAATAGCAATTCATGTCAAACCTGGCACATTGTAAGCATCCAATAATTGTTAACTGTTTTTGTTTTTATTGAATGAACTTAGCCTCCTCTTAGTTATACACAGAGTAAGACACTGAAAAGCATTATTTAACTTCCTAAAATGTATTTTAGTTTAACTCATAATTTTTTGCCTGTAATCTCCTTTGGTGAAGGTTTAGAACACTGTTCTTATTGTAGTATTCACTTTTTTTTTCCTTTTTGGAAGTAATTATTGTTCTTTTTTTTTTTTTTTAATTTACAAAGGTTTCCAGACCTTCTGATAAAATTTGTAGCCTATTTAACCAGAAACAGAGGAAGAAAAGCTCAATTATTGAACAGGTTGAGAGACAACTATGTAAAGAACAGTCTCTAGCAATGGGGACGAAATACTAAAATAGACAACCAGCGTGTCTTCTTTCATTTTTTGACCTTTAATTGAAAGATTGAAGATAAGTAGTTCCTGCAAGAAAGCAAGAGGCAGATTCACTTGCCCTGTAGCTAAAGTATAAAAGCTTCCTGGAAGCCTTACTATATATTATGAATCACTCTCTTGTCACTCTAATAAGTTCATAGCTAAGTAAAATGCTGGAAATGGATTGATAGTGCTATGGCAGACACCAGGGCTAAAGAAAGAGGTAAGAGGCCTCCAGATAATACATCTGGGCCAACCCTAAGGCATTTTTTGGTAAAGCTGATGTTTCTGACCTGAGACTTTCCTGCTTCACTGTATCAGAAAATATTGCTCTTTAAAAATTCCTACTATTTCAAAAAAATTTCAATCTGTAAAGTTACAAAAAGCGAAGTGCAATTTATTGTCTTTTCAACATTCCCTGGGCCTTTGGAATTATAGTAATCCCCTTTACTCTCAGGGGATATGTTCCAAGACTCCACTGGATGCCTAAAACCACAGGTAGGTAGTACCAAAACTTGTATATGCTACTTTGTTTCCTATACATATATACCTACAATAAAGTTTAACATATAAATTAGGCATAGTAAGAGATTAAGAACAATAACTAATAATAAAATAGGACAATTCTAACAATATACTGCAATAAAAGTTACGTGAACGGCTTTGGACCATTGTTAAGTAAAATAAAGGTTACTTGAACACAAGCACTGCAATACCATGACAGTCGATTTGGAAACAGAGAAGGCTACTGAGTGACTAAGGCGTTGGTAGTGTCTAAACATGGATAAGCTGGACAACAGGATGATTAACGTCCTGGGCAGAAAGGAGGGGACAGCACGAGATTTCATCAAACTACTCAGAACTTAAAACATACGGCTTTAATTTAAATTTAAGTTGTACAATTTTAAACGTATGCTTTATTTCTGGAATTTGTTATTTAATATTTTTGGACCATGGTTGACCACAGGTAACTGAAACTGCAGAAAGTGAAACTGTGGTTAAGGTGGTACTAAGGTAAGGTGTATACAAAGTCCTAAAGTACTAATAGTGTTTATTGCAGAAGTCATTGAAAATCCCATAACAGCCCAGCCAGTGTGGCTCAGTGGTTGAGCATCAACCCGTGAACCAGGGGTCACAGGTTGATTCCAAGGTCCAGGCATATGCCTGGGTTGTAAACTCGATTCCCAGTAGGGAGAGTGCAGGGGGCAGCTGATCAATGATTCCCTCTCATCACTGACGTTTCTATCTCTTCCTTCTCCTTTCCTCTTTCTGAAATCAATAAATACATATAAAAAATGTTTTAAAAGAAAAATCCCATAAAATTAAACCCTGGACAAGAAGCTGCTGAAAAAAAGTAAAAAGTTGGATTCAAGCCAATGTCTGACAATTTAACAATCCATACAATCACATGTATTTTTCCATTACTTTTCCTCTAATTCAATCAACTACATATTCATTTTTGCCTTTACTAACTATAATTTGGCCACAATTGTTATTAATCCTTTATAGATTTTAATGCTTTCACCACTAGATCCATCTAAACATGGAGTGGTTATCAGGTACTTCCTCATGCAGATTAAGGGATCATTTGTTTTCTCCCTCAAATTTCCACTCAACATACTGAACTCATACACCATACAAAGCATTATGATAAACACTTTTATCATACAGCATAATACAGATACCAAAGAGTGAATCTAGTTAATTGAAGATGATTGAAGATTTCTTCAAAATCTATAATCAAACAGTAGCTTAAATTTAGTAATGTATGGAAGTACAAAAAAATTCAATAATTTCTATGTTAAGGATAGTTCAATTATGGTTGGGAGATCTAGAAAGCTTCTTGGATCTTATATACTAGGAGAGAAAGGGAGAGGAGAAAAAAGGAGGGAGAGGATAGAGGAGAGGAGAGGAGAGGAGAGGAGAGGAGAGGAGAGGAGAGGAGAGGAGAGGAGAGGAGAGGAGAGGAGGAATGAATTTAAATTCTAGGTCTGGGAAACTCAAAATAACATTGTATAGAGGGAAGAATGTGAAATGTCATTTGTGGAAGACTGAGTAGCTCTATATGCCTTAAAGGTAGAATATGAGAACGGAAAAAGTAGGCAATACAGTTAAATAACTGAGTGGGGACTGATCGTGTCTTAGTTAATATTAAACAAACTATTCAAAAATTAATTAAGCCACAGAAGAGAGGCCAATTATAACAAAAAGAAACATCTGGTTTTGTTATCAGATAATCTTAAAGTCACATAATGAATCAGATTCCAACTAATTGCATGATGTGGTGCAAGGTACTTAATCTATCTGTGCCCCAGTTATCTCACTTGTAAAATGAATACCATACCTAATTTTCAGGGTTGTCTAAAGTTTACAAGCTATATATATATATATATATTTTTCATTATGGTTGCAATATCTACACATATAACAAAATTATATATATATATATATATATATATATCCTGCCACTGCTCCCACATGTTGACAGCACTGGCCCCGCTTGCACCCGCTGACAGCACGGAGCGATTGGGGCCGGCACTGTCAGCAGGTGCGAGTGTTGGCTGCTTCCCTGATTGCCCCTCAGCAGCAGGGGGAGGTGGAGAAGCCCTCAGGGGTGATAGGGGCTGGCAGCAGCCACTCATAACCACTGCTGGCGTTGGCCCCATGGGTGTGAGTGGAGGCTCCAGCTCCAGCAGCAGGTGCAAAAGGGGCCAGGGCCAGCAGCAGGTGCAAGTGCTGGGTGGGACCACGGTGTAGGGGAGCAAAGAATTTTCAATAACCACCAGAGGCTCGCCCTGATGACAGCGACCAGTGCCCTGCCTTGGTCTGGTGCCCCTGCTCAACTGCTCCACCATCCCGCCGCAGCTGACGCCCACCATGTTCCACACTCTGCCACCTGCTGCTGATGCCCGCCATGTTTTGCACACACCCCCTGGTGGTGAGCGCACATAATAGCAACCAGTTGTACTGTTGTTTGGTTGTTCTGCTGTTTGGTCTATTTGCATATTAGGGTTTTATATATATACTAGTAGCCCAGTGCACAAAAATTTGTGCATTCGGGGCGGGGGGGGCAGTCCCTCAGTTATTAAACATTTATCGGCAAAACACTGACCACATTGGTGGTGGTGGTGGTCTTGTCAGAATGTGTTATATTATGCAGATGAAAATCTATTTAAATAGATTTGATATAGATATTTTCAAAGATGGAAGAATTGTCCCTGTCAACTATTTTAGTTGATTCATATCTTCACTAATTGTCATCATTGCAAAGTTTTCAGTCCCCATATGGATTGCTGGATATAATAGGTCATGCGCTGTCCCTGTCCTTTGTAGCCTTTGTTACCTTAAGGACTCTAGTTTTCCATTTATATGTTTAAGTACCAACCTTACCGGCTTAAAAATGTAAGCTTTTAACACTGCTCTCTCTGTTCTGTATCCTTCCGATGAAAAGTGGAGTTGGGTTGCAGCACAGGAGAGAAATTCAGAAGGGGAATATTGAAGTAATGACTGCAGTAGGAGAAGAGGGAACCTATTTCCCTGGCCACAGGCGCTGGCACCCTGGACCACAAGGCTGGCAACCTCTCCAGTTGGCTGCAGCCTAGGACCTCGGGCAGGTGGCTTGTCCGTCTCCTGGGCTGCAGCCAGCCACAGGCGCTGGCGCCTGGACCAAAGGTGGGCGGCTTCTTCTTCTTCTGTGCTTCCAGGGAGGGCAGTCAGTTATGTGTATATGTGTGTGCATGCAAACATAGGTGTGTACACATGTGTATGTGGAAATCTGTTGGGCGAGTCAAAACCATAGAAGAGTTGTCCCCTATCTCTTGAATCTTCCAGAGATATTCCCCACTTTTTTATTCTATCACTACTGGAGAGTCAGTATTTGCAGCTAGCCAGCCAGTGACTCTCTCAGTGTCTATTTCTGACTTCTTCTTTCCCTGTCTGTCTTCCAACCCCTAATAATATTTCCACCTGGATGCATCATTTTTACTCCTAATATGCTGTATAGAGAAGGAGTCAGGATGCTGTCTTCCCATGAATAGTACTCAGTAAAAAACCAATTGCATTTTAGTTGGGCAATGCCCCTACCCACCCTTCAAATCCCTTCCACCATGCATTTCTGTTTCCCTTTCTGTTTGTTGGATTGTTCTGCTGCTCCTTCTCCTCACCCCACCACTCTTGGATCATAATGTAAAATTCTTTTACCATGTCAAGAAATTATTAAAAATACAGGTACTTTGAAAAAAAAAATACAGGTACTTCTCCAAACATCGGCTGGGGGGGGGTTGGGGGGGGGCCAGGGAAGAGGCCGCTGCTGGCGGCTGCCTCTTCCCTGCCCTGCCCGTCTTCACCAATCACCGATCACTGGCTGGGGGGCGGGCAAAGGCGGCCCTGGTTCTCCAATCACGGGCCGGGAGCAGGGCAAAGGCAGCCCCCAGGGCTTCCTTTTCCCTGCCTCCCGGCTCTTGCCTGCTGCCTGGGTTTCCAATCACCATCAGCGGCAAGAGGCTTCTTCAGTCCTTCCCCTTTCACGTGCCAGCATTGCGCCTATGTATGCAAATTAACCGCCATATTTGGTGGCGGTTAACCACCATCTTTGTTGGCAGTTGATTTGCATATCGCCCTGATTAGCTAATGGGAAGTTTAGCGAAGGTGTGGTCAATTACCATGTTTATCTATTATTAGATAGGATATAGTTTTTTAGTACTAGTATTTTCAGCAGAATTTAAGCTTCCTAAGGGCAGATACTTATCTATCTCATTCAGTGCTATATGTTTATTATAACATTTCATCAATCAATATTTGTTAAATAAATGTATAAGCAAGCATCATAGTCAGTTTGTTACTACAAATACGTATCAAGATTAAACTTTGGGAAGGTTAATTTGGAAGGGCTTTGTGGGAAGGATTAGAGTGAGAAAAGGAAAAGGCCTGCTTAGCAAGGACACCATCATAATCACCTAGGGAAAAATAATGCATGGTTGTTGTGAGAGTGGATAAAACAAAAGGAAGATTTTCAGAAGATATATGATGCATGAAAGAAATGCCAGAATTCAGCAACTGATAATAAGCCAAGGCAAATTAAGAATTTGATAATGCTTAAGGTTGTGAACCTTAGCACTAAGAAATACATTGGTCTCAATTCACCAAGATGAGGATGTCAGGAGAAAGAGATGATTTGAAAATAAAGTGAGCAAGTCAAATCTAGATATGTGCATGCATATATACTTATTGTTTTCTATTGTAGGGAATGTGCAAAGGGCTTCATATTTATTTTCACATTAAATCTGTCTCAATGGTCATATGAGATGTATGTAATAATTACTCATTCTTTATACAATGAAGAGATTGAGTCATACAGCGATTAGGTAACATGTCCAGAAAAAAAGCAGATAGGGTGTGGCCAAAGTCATATTTGCACATAGACTATCTTGACCCTAGAGATTCTAACCATAAGGCTCCACTGCATAGGTGGAGTATGAGATGCTATTGGGGCATATAGGAGGGAAAGAGATATAAGTTGTCCAATTATCTCATGTTAGGGGTTTGTCATTTCACCACTAAAATAGTCCTATCATGAATGATTTTTTTTTTTAAGAAATCCCTTTCATATTATTTCTGGAAGTAGTTACACAATAGATTATTTTGCCTGATAATACCATATTTATTAGTTCAATCAGAAATATTTTCTTAATTCTAAGCAAAGGTTGGCAGAAACAGGGTTCAGTTAATTCCTGGATGGGTGTGGTACAGACCCCAATGGATAAAAGGGACAGCAATGAAAGGAATCTCAGTGACACTTCTCCAGGCTAGTTCAGATAACACTCACCTGATGTTTTATAATGGGCTTTTCAAATATCCCACATGAATTTCATCAGAAGCTGTTAGAGATATATTCACTTGAATTTATAGTGGTCAATTTCCATTTTTAAAATATAAATGGTGAAAGCAGTTTTTAGGTTGAACTTACTTATCATGGGGTGAACTTTAACAAATATCCTTAAGCATTCACCTACTGTCTTTCATTTATCCAAAGACCGCATTGTCATTTTTGTTAAGTTTATAATTTTATCATCATTCTGATTGATCAGGACCCTTCTTGAGCTTATATTTTAGCTATCATGTTATACTTCAACAAATACTTAATTGCACATCAAATTTGTTTTGAGAAAATCTTTTAAGCATCTAGTTGCATGATGATGCCCACGCCAGTATGTAAACTAACAAATTGAAGGTAAGGTCATTTCTCAAGCCTGATGTGCAAGCAATAGTTTACACTTGATTTTATTAGATAAAAAGTAGCTTTGTGTTTTATAATCTACTACAGTGATACCAAAGTGGTCTTCAGTTAACCACAAGGTCTTGTGAGGCAAAAACAATAAACTTCACATTCGTATTTTAATGCATAGACAATGTTAAGTGTAAAACAGACTATGAGTCAAGTGTCTACAAATGTATCTTAAGTCAGAGACTCAACTAGGAAGCACTCATCATTAGATATTAAACCTTGAGTAGGAGTCAAGTTCACATTGGAAAAGTTGCTTGTGTGTAGTTACATGGACTTCTGTATTTCTCTGTTGATTGCTGATAGATATGGATATAGATATAAATACAGATACAGATACATATAAAAGAGTTTTTTTAAATGTCCTATATTCTGGGTTTGCATGAAGCATCTTACCACTTAAAAATCCTGAGCTCTGGTACAAATCAGTGTTGGGCGATTGAGTGGGCATCAGTGCTCCCATGGTCCCTAACTCACAAGTACCTGATTTGCCAGCACAGAGACACATTTACACATGCATCACAGTTGGAGAGCTGGGAGCACACTTGCAATGGGGAACTCTGGTGAAGGAAGTCAGGATTCATTTCTCAGAGGTCATGTGTCCCATCGATTTTCTAATCAGGTACCCTCCAGATCTTTCACTCCAGTCTTCTGCTGAAACTTTGAAATATAGCAAAAATAGATCCTGAATTGGAGCCTGATAAACAACTTGTTTTTCTAGGACCTTTTAATTACTATGTTAATAATGAAAGAAATAATTTCTTCTAGTAGCATCAAGAAAAGGAAGCAAGTCTGGCCAGTGTTTCTCAGTGTTTAGAGAGTTGGCCTGCACACCTGAGGGTTGCAGGTTTGATTCTGGTCAAGGGCATGTACCTGGGTTTCAGGTTTGATCCCAGTCCCAGTCGGGTGTGTGTGGGAGGCAACCAATAGATATGTCTCTTTCACATCCATATTTCACTCTCCCTCCCTCCCCTCTCTGTCTCTTTCCCCTCCCCCCTCCCTATCACTCTCTCTAAAACTCAATGGAAAAAATATCCTTGAGTGAGGATTAACAAAACAAAACAAAACAAAACAAAACAAAACAAAACAAAGGAAGCACATAGGAAGACACTTTACTCTCCAGGGATGGGAACCTTTTTTCTGCCAAGGGCCATTTGGGTATTTATAAATCATTCCTGGGCATACAGAATTATCAACTTAAAAATTAGCCTGCTATATTTAGTCAAACATTTAATTAACTCACCCCTAATATCCTGACAGGGCCTGACAAAATGATGTTGCGGGCCTTATATAGCACATAGGCTGTCCCTTCTCCACCCTGCTTCTTATGGATGAGTAAAGAAAGTTCTTGAGATCGAAATTACTTCTGGTTAAGATGCCGTAAAGATTGTTGAAATTACAACAAATGATTTAGACTATTACATTAACTGAATTGAAAAAGCAGGACAGGATGTGAGAAGATTGAAAAGTGATCCCAAGTTTAAAAGAAGTTCTGCTATGGGTAATATGCTTTCAAAGGGCATCTCATGCTACAGAGAAATCATGCATAAAAGAAAGAGCCAATTGGTGCAACAGAGTTCATTGTCACATCATATTTTAAAAATTGCTTCTATTATATTCTAGAATATTTTTTCTCTCTGGCTCTATTTTTGTTCATCAGTTTATATTGTTCCTTATATTCCACAAATGGGTGAGATCATGTGATACTTATCTTCTCCGACTGGCTTATTTCACTTAGCATGATGCTCTCCAGGTCCCTCCATGCTGTTGCAAATGGTAAGAGTTCCTTTGTTTTTACTGCAGTGTAGTATTCCATTGTGTAAATGTACCACAGTTTTCTAATCCACTCATCTGCTGATGGGCACTTAGGCTGTTTCCAAACCTTAGCTAGCGTAAATTGTGCTGCTATGAACATAGGGGTGCATATATCCTTTCTGATTGGTGTTTCTAATTTCTTGGGATATATTCCTAGAGGTGGGATTATTGGGTCAAAGGGTAGGTCCATTTTTAATTTTTTGAGGAAATCCATACTGTTTTCCACAGAGTTGCACCAGTCTGCATTTCCACCAGCAGTGCATGAGGGTTCCTTTTTCTCTGCATCCTCTCCAGCACTTGTTGTTTGTTGTTGATAGCCATTCTGACAGGTGTGAGATGGTACCTCATTGTTGTTTTGATTTGCATCTCTCAGATGATTAGTGACTGATCATGTTTTCATATATCTCTTGGCCTTCTTTATGTCCAGATTTTTAATATTTCCTACAACTTTTGTGATATCATACTATGTTAGTACAATTGTGGTAATATTACTATACTTAAAATTCTTTTATTCTTGAAATATTCATGTTTATTGCATGTAATATAATTATATGTAAGATCATTTTTCTTGAATAATTGGTGTTTAATGCATGTAACATCATATTTAAAATAATTTTTCTTAAGCTATTAATGTTTATTGCATGTAAGATTATTATATTTAAGATCATTTTTCTTGAAATATTAAGGTTTACTGCATGTGACATTATTATATTTAAAATCGTTTTTCTTGGGAAAAAAAACTGAAAAAAATTGTCACAGCCACCTCAAACTTTTTTTTTAAATATATATTTCTTTATTGCTTTCAGAGAAAAAGGAAGAGGGAGAGAGACATAGAAACATCAATGATAAGAGAGAATCACCAATCGGCTGCCTCCTGCATGACCCCCACTGGGGATGGAGCCCACAACCCGGGCATGTGCCCCTGGCTGGAATCGAACCCGGGACCCTTCAGTCCACAGGCTGATGCTCCATCCACTGAGCCAAACCGGCTAGGGCCACCCCAACCTTTAAGAACCACCATCCTGACCAATCAGCAGCCATCAAAATTGAGGCAATACTCTCCACCAGCAAAAATATTGACTCACTGAAGGCTCAGATGATTAGCATTTTTAGCAAGAAAATATTTTTAATTAAGACATGTACATTTTTTGACAGAATACTGTTGCACACTTAATAGTGTACAGTGCAATGTAAACATAACTTTAATATGCACTTAGAAACCAACAAATTCATGTGACTTATTTTATAGCAGTTTTTGCTTTATTGCAGTGGTCTGGAACCAAACCACAATATCTCTGAAGTATTCCTACATAATAAATTGGCTCATGAAATTATGGAGGCTGAGAAGTCCCAAGATCTGTGACTTTAAGGCCTGATAACAAGGAAAGCCAATGATGTAACTTCCAGTCTGACCCTGAAGATAGAAGACCAATGTCCCACCTCAAAGATTATCAGGCAGATATCGTGAATTCTCTAATGCTCAGCATTTTGTCCTTTTCAGGCCTCCCATGGGTTGGATGAGGCCGGACCACACCAGGAAGGGTAATCTGCTTTATTCAGTCTACCAAGTCAAAGGTTAACAACACCCAGAAACACATTCACAGACATACCCAGAATCAATTTTAACCAAATATCTGGGCACGCTGTGACCCAGTCAAGTTGACAACTAAATTTAATCATCACAAGGACCTCAAAGAAAACATTTCCAAACTTAAATAATCTCCATTAATAGAGCCACTGTCAATGCAGCAGTTCAAGGATTTTTTGCTTCCTCTGTCCATTTTCATGGGGTCAGAAAAGTTCAAGTGCCCCAGAATCCTGCCCACTCCATTCTATAAAATGTTCCACTGCCTGTTTAGATTTCTTTCTTCAATGGCATGGACTATTGCAAAATTAATCTCCTGGTCTTCCTGCTTCTAATGCCACACACTTCATGACTTTCTCCACTACTATGAAGACTTGTTTTTTCTAAAATGCAATTCGGATCATGACGCTGCTTTGTTTAAAATTAGTCTTTGATTCCTCATTATTTGCAAAATAAGGCTAACCTGTCTAGCAGGACGTTATTCAAATCTGGGTTTTGATTACTTGTACAGTCACATAGCTCACCATCAATCCTGGTGCAACATCTTATCCTATAGTTGATGTAAAAATTTCTAAATCTATCAATCTTCATGCTATGAGCTGAATGTGTTACCCCCAAAATCATGTGTTGAATGTGACTCTATTTGGACATAGGAACTTTAAAGAGGTAATTAAGTTTTAAATGAGGTAATTAGTGTTGGTTCTAACCCAATATGACTGGTATCCTTTATTAGGAGAGAAAATTAGTTCACAAACACACACAGAGAAAAGACCATATGAAGACACGGTGAAAACATGGCCAAGAATACTGGCTTGAGAAAAAACTAATCCTGCCAAAAACTTGATCTCCAGAATTGTGAGAAAATAAATTGCTGTTCTATAAACCACCCAGTCTGCAGTAGTTTGTTAGGGCAGCTGGAGCAAACTAATACAAAATGACATTCATATAATTGCCTGACACAATATTTATTAAATGTTCTCTTCCTCTTACCTGAGAGACCTTTCCTTGTTTTGTCTCCCTGGTAAGATTCCTCTGATCCTTCATGACTCAGTTCAATTTCTTCTGAAAAAAAAATGCCTTCTTTACTCTAAATACTTTATACACCCTTTTCTTTTGGAATGTATAACATCATGCTTTGATTATCTTGTAAAGATGACTGTAATTTATTTGGGATAATATTTTGGACTCAACAGTTTACGATGGGAGATAAACACCCAGGCTAAGGAAAAAGCATATTATAATGGATGGATTAATTCAATCTCTAATGATAATACATCATCTACCCACTTTGACTCCTTATAAAATAACAATGATTAATTTAGGGCAGCTGTTAGCAAATGTTTTCTATAGCACCAGATAGTATATATTTGTAGCTTGTGGACATATGTCTCTCTTGTAACTACTCAAATATGTCAGTATATCACAAAAGCAGCAATAGGAGATATGTAAATAAGATTTCCCACAAAACTTTATTTACAAAACTAGGAGAGTGGCTGAATTTGGCCTACAGGCCTAGTTTTACTAACCTCTTATTTAGAAGAGGTTAAAGAATATTACTTCTATTTGGCAAATAGCTTTGAAAAGCACCCCAGGGAATTTATATTAGCTGTAGCCATGTTAACCTTTGGCCATATATTAAACATTCACCTACATGTATTTGAAATTATCAGTAAGAGTTTCATAGACAACTTCTACCAAGGAATCAAAGGATAGTCATAAACCTAAATTTTAGTTTATTTTTATTATAAAAGGCCAGGAGAATAAATGGAAGGAAACAATAGAGGTTGGCCAGGTGAGAGGAATATTTCTGAAGAAAAACATCTTAATCATAGATCCCTTTGCCAAGTAATTCTTCTCTACATCTTCATTCTTACCATTCATGTATCCAAATCATGGACCCTGTGCTCTAACTCTATACACAATTTTCTCTTTATTACTTTTTCACTGTACAGGAATGCCCTTTCAACTCCAGCAGTAGGTATGGCACTTCCTAAAATGTGCAATCCCAACCTACAGCCCTTGTTCCTACCAACAGAATCCCAAATTTGTTCAGGGTAGCCATGTGCCTGGCCGAGAACTTCACATTCTTAGCTGCTTTGCAACTAGGGTGGCCATGTAAACTTGCCCGGGCAATGACATACAATATAGTCTGAGTAGGGCCCCTGAAAAAGCTTTGTAGATACCATTTTGCTCTTTGCTCCCTCATCTCTTCCTCTTCTACTTACTTGGAAAAAGTATGAGAGATCCAGAGAATCAGCAGACACCTTGCAACAATAAGAATGAAGAACACGTGCTAAGAATGACCAAACAGGAAGCTAAAATGAATCTGATCTGAGTCTGGATGACACACCTGAGCAGCAGCACCTGCCTTGGGCTGCCTAACTGTGGGTCTCTTATTCTGTGAGAAAGAGGAAACTCTCTGTTTAAGTCAGGGGTAATTGGAATTGGTATAATTTTCTTCCTACATTCCAAACTGATAACATGAAAATGCATGGTTGTGGTAAACCTGAGAGCATGACGGTATTAGTTTTCAGTCGCTGCTTTGGCCACCAACGTAGTGGCTTCAAACAATGCAAACATCATCCTGCAGTTCTTTAGGTCAGAATTCTGATGCAGGTTTCACTGTGTTAAAATCACGTTATCTGCAGTGCTGTTTATTTCAGGAAGCTCTAGAGCAGCGGTTCTCAACCTGTGGGTCACGACCCCTTTGGGGGTCGAACGACCCTTTCACAGGGGTCGCCTAAGACCATCCTGCATATCAGATACTTACATTACGATTCATAACAGTAGCAAAATTACAGTTATGAAGTAGCAACGAAAATAATTTTATGGTTGGGGGTCACAACATGAGGAACTGCATTTAAAGGGCCAGAAGGTTGAGAACCACTGCTCTAGAGAATCCCTTCCCTGCCCTTTGCCAGCTCTAGAGGCCACACACACCTCTTGTCTCATGCCCCTTTCCTCCTCCTCCAAAACCACTCTTTGATACTTATATCTCTCCAGCTTTAAGGACTCACATGAGACTTAGCCTAGTGAATTCTATATAATCCCCCCTCTCTGGGCCTTTAACTTAATCACACATTCAGAGCCCCTTTGCCATGTAAGGCAAATATTCACAGGTTCTGGTGATTGTGATGTGGACATTTTTGAGTAGCTATTATTCTGTCTACCACAACAACATGAAGAAAATCATACAAATTGTGAGTTGCATGGCCCTGTTTTCTGGTATAATTTGTTCATTCTTGTATAGAGTTATGTAAATAATAGAAGGATAATAAGATAACTATCTTACAAGACATGAGTATTATATCATTTTTTTAAAAATTCTACACTGAAGTAATACTATTATGTCAGCAATAATCCAGAATGGATAATGAGCCTGAACTTTGCTAAAATTGGTAAAGCTAAAAATTGAATTAGGCAGAAATAATGAAAAATTTCTATTATTCACACATGGGTTGTTGCGATTTTTCAGCAAGACAGATTATAGAGGTAGAAAATCTTATAGGACAAATGACTTCTCAGGAAAAGAAGTAGTTTTAGAAATCACAAGTAAAAATTTATATAAAAACTTACTTAATAACAAACATTTAAAAATCTTGTGCAATTTATAATGTGAGTTTTCATATGACATCATCCCACTTAATCCTACATTTTTCCTTGTATTAAGACACATTAAGAAGGCATTTTTTTTTTTATTACACTCTCCTACTTCACTTCCTATATCTGGTAAACGACCAAATCATTTGATTTTTTTCAGAGAATCCTTTTGGTTTCTATGTCCTGGCCATACCCACTGTCAACAGTCATGCCCAAGTATAACATAATTTAGTGTTTAGATCAGTGGTTCTCAACCTTGGCTGCACATTAGAATCACCTGGGAATTTTTTAAAATCCTGATTTCTGGGCCTCATTCCAGAGGATTACTGTGAGTTCTGCGACTTTCATGTAATATTTTTTTCCGTGACTTTTCATATGACCTACTTTTTCAAACATGATCTCTTCCATTCTAATCTTTTACAATTTATATTTTAAATATATATTTATTGCACATGTAATACCTGTTTGTTGTAGAAAATGGAGGTTAAAAAGAAAAAGAAGAAAAACCATCTTCTTGGCATTCAAAGAATTATTAACCATTTGAACCTAAATGAGAAAATTAAAAATTTTAATTTAATACATTACGTAATTTGAATCACTCTTCCCACAAAGGACAACTAGAACAATTAGGTAGATAACAGATGATATGTAGAAAGATATAGCCAAGGATAGAAAGATAAATAAATATTCTTGAATACTAGATAAAGATAAAGACTATTTTACTGATATCATATGCAATGGAAGACAGAAATCCAAAAAGTTAAACCAGCACTTGGGACAGCTTTTCTGCTGGTAGTAACTGACATGCTGAGAATCATTTGTGAGATGAAGAAAAAATATTTGGATTCCAGGGTTCGAAATACATGGGCATCTTGGCAACTCTAACACTATGGATCAGGACCTCATAGGACAGTGATGGCAAACCTATGACACGCGTGTCAGAGGTGACACACGAACTCATTTTTTTGGTTGATTTTTCTTTGTTAAATGGCATTTAAATATATAAAATAAATATCAAAAATATAAATCTTTGTTTTACTATGGTTGCAAATATCAAAAAATTTCTATATGTGACACGGCACAAGAGTTAAGTTAGGGTTTTTCAAAATGCTGACACACCGAGCTCAAAAGGTTCGCCATCACTGTTATAGGACTACAACTTAGGAAAAGAGTAAACTAGAAATAGAACTAACTTGGTTTTCACAGAGACTTAAAAAATGATTTAAATGTTCTCAATTCTTGGGAAATAATTGAAGTAATCTCAGATTACTGGTGACCCTAGACATTTAGCAGAAATAAATTAAATGCAAGTTCTGTATAAATTATTATAGCATTTTTTAATCCTTCAAGTATTTCTCTAAATAAGTGTTCAAATATAATGTCACTTACAAAAGCAAAATGATCAAGTCAACAATAGATAAGAATACATGAATGAAAACTAAAAGAAGCAGTACACAAACTACACAGAACAACAGGGACTCTAAATATTGGAATTATAATACATATTTTAAAGTAAGAATATGAAAATTTTGAAAGAGAAATGGTAACAATATGCAGGGAGTTAGATCTGAAAGAAAACAGAACTTGAACTGAAAAAATACCAGATATAAAATTAAGAATCCAATAAATACATGCAAGAAGCTATCTTTCTCACAATTATAAAACCAAATGTCCTTAATGAAATATTAGAATATAAAACCCAACACTATATAAAGAAATAACACACCATGACAAAGTATGCTTGATTCCAAAAATGCAAGTTTGACTTAGCATTTGAAAATCAATCAACGTAACTCATCTCCTTAGCAAAATAAAGAGTAATAACTATATGGTTCTTATAAGGAAAGCAAAAGAAAGCATAACACCAGTTTATTTTAAAAACGTCTAGAAAAGTTGAAATATAAGAAAATTCCCTTAATCAGATAAAATCACCTACAAAAAGAGAGTACCAATAATGTATGGAACAATTTCTCTGGATCCAGGAACAAAACAAGAACGTCAACTATTTTGATTTGTTTCAGATATTCCATGAAAAATTTTAACCAGTAGAAAAAGCCATAAAATAATTCTGGTTCTGGCTAAAACGCAGCAGACCCATTACTCCTAGGCTCTTCCCTTTACAACTAAAAACTCTGGACATAACAAACAAGCACAGAAGGACCCAGAAAGGTGAAAAGAAAGCAAACTGCATTGGGACCCTTGGACTTGATGACTAGCAGTTCCTTGAGTTCACTGGTTTCCCTTTGGTCCCCATATATCCCAGCAGGTGCTATAGAAGCCTCCCACTCAAAACCAGCAACAGGCACAAATAAAGCCCTAAGGAAAGCCTGTTCTGCTTAGCCAGTAACCCAGAAATATGTGGCCTCAGAGCAAAAGATGGATCATAGGCTTTCATGTGACAGGTAAATAATAAAGCTGCCTAAAAAAATTGGATATTTTTATAACTTTGATGTAGGCACAAGATTTCTTAAACAGTACCCAAAACAACTAATCATTAAAAAAATTAGTCTGTGACTTCATGAAAATTAAAGTTTTTTAAAACCTATTAAAAGGCATCATTAATTGAGAAGACAGTTCACAGACTAAAAAACATTGCAATACACATATTCAACAAAATATTCAAACCAGAATATATAAAGCATTCTTATAATTAAATTTAAAACATACAAAATAAAACTGGGCAAATGTATTGAACAGGAACTTCAAAAGGGGAAGTCTAAATGGCCAATAAGGATAAGAAAAGGTGTTCAACATCTGTACTTACAAAGGGAATGCGAATTAAAACCGTAATTTGATACCATTACATAACTTCTCTGAAGATTCGGATGCCAAAGAATGACAATACCAATGTCAGCAAGGATGCAAAATAACTGGAACACTCAAAAATCATTGTTGTAAGCATAGATATTTACCTTCTGGAGGATGAAAGAGAGCATGATTTGTTTATTCCTTTCATGCTCTCACAGCTGAGCTTTGGTTTGGCAGCACCTGTATGCCCCACTCATAGCCAGAGCTGCTGATGGGAAATCTCTGGTATGGTAGTGGCTTTTCACTATTATTACCTATTGGGTGTTTCACCTTCTCTTTAAAAACATCTCTTCATTATACTCCTGCAGTCATTCCTTTGGAAGTACGATCCGTTTCCTGTCAGGACCTTGACTGACACAGATCTTTATCTGTTAAATCAGAACTTTCCTCATCCCCTTACCTGTCCTTGCTACCCAAACTTCTTCAGTTCTGGAGGCCTCAGAAACAAGGTTAAGAAGCCGAGAAGAAAGTCCTGTAGATATCCAAGGCAGGAGAGAGAAGCAGCAGACCATATGTGTTCCATCCCAACCTCAGACTTTCCTTATGCACTTATCCCAGGCTGGAGGTGGGGAGAACTGTTGACATTAAGTAAAGTTTAGAGTTTTGAATATTATATGGGACTCTAATTATCCCATGGGACCTGGACATTTAACTACCAAATTGAGAGAATAGTTAATGCTCTAAATATCCATATTATTTGCCCTGGCTAGTGTGGCTCAGTTGGCTGGAGCATTGTCCTATACATCAAAAGGTTGTGGGTTTGATTCCTGGTCAGGGCATATACCTGGGTTGTGGGTTTGATCCCAGTTGGGACATGTACAAGAAGGCAGTCTCTCTCCTCCTCCTCCTCCTCCTCCTCCTCCTCTTTCCCTCTCTCTAAAATCAATAAGCGTGTCCTCAGGTGAGGATTTTAAAAAAGAAAGAAAAAACAAATATCCATATGATCCTTTATTAGTCAAGGGCAGCCAGAAATGTCAGAGACTATCCATTTTTTATTTTTTTTTTGTCTAGCAAACACCCAGAGTTTAAAGAAAAAGAAGAGACACTGAAGTTGCTTTATGATGAAATCCCACATATTTATGCTTGCCCAATTTACCAGTCACATATGGAAGCAAAATGTAGGTTGGAAGGATATACACCAAAATCTTGTCGTGGCCCCTGAGGAAGATAGCCAAAGGTAGTTCAACATTATAGTTTACATATTTTATTTTAAAAAAAGCTATCTAAAGCAGCAATGTTAATCTTAAAAATTGTGGATATGTGGGTATATGAATGTTTATTCTGTTATTCTAGATACTTTTTCATGTCTTTTAAAATTGGGCCTCCTACTGTTAAATCAATTTACTCTTAGCTGTCACAAATCAGATTTTTGCTTAATCCACAAAAACAAGTTGACTTATACTGCCAGCCTGAAAAAAATGGCCCTACTCTTGGTCATTTTTTTTAGTTTACAATCTGTTTTGAAATTTCAAGGGTCCTCAGAAAGTCAGGAATTCAAAACTCTACTGCAATGACATAAATGCTAATGGGGAACTGAATGACATTGTTAGCTACAGCTCATTTTGCAGTTATAATTAGGGGCAGTCAGACATGGGCCTGTAACTCAAGAACTTAATGGGAATTTCTGAAGCAGAACTACTGAACTGACAAGTATGTCTGTAAGAACAAGATATAACACACCCCCAAAGGATCTTTCCGTGAAATGGCTTCCTAAATTCAGAAACTGACACTTGTCTATTTTATGTCTCTTGTTTAGAAAGAGATTTTTCTCTCACTTCACAAACTATTCCAAACCTTTTATCAATACTAAATTGCTACTTTCCAGTTTTATTGAAAGTTGTATGGAAGCCTCTGACAAGAGAGTCCCCATGTTCTGAGAATAATCAATGTGCATTGTACTTTAATGTAATCTAAATTAAACTGGGTATCAGTGGGCCAATTCCAGTTAGATGACAAAACTTAAAGAAACTGAAACCACTTTACCCCTTGAAAAAAAGACTAAATTAATATCAGTCCATGATGATATGCTATTTGATATGACTTTAGGGTCCCTGTGTTGAATATGCAATCTTTTCCCAGTATCAATCCAGTATGAGTGGACACGGAAAGAAATAGAGGTGAAAATATGCTAGATTTTGTCCATTTCTTTTTTTTTCCATCTTGCTAGCGGTACATACTAGCTTGGAAATCATGGGAAAGATACTCAATGTTTTAAATATCAAATTCTATGTGCTATAATATACACATAAAAGATACACAATATATTTATATAAGTTTTGAGGTATATAAAAGAGACACACTTAATAATTACATATGTTTTAAAGCATAATTTTTCATGAGCACTCTACCCAAATGAAGAACTAGAATATAAACCAACATTACTAATGTTGTACTTTTAATTCATTTTCTTCTTGTCATTTATCTTTTATCAACATTTGTCTTCTCAAATATGAAATAGATAATAACCTACCCCTCATCAAATATCTTTGGTTCAGTCTTCAACTTTATCCCGAATCATACCATATCTTACTACTTCTACCATTAAAACCTTAGACCACCTAGGACAAGTCACCAAGATTTATTGTTTGAACTATTGCTATATCTTTGTAACTGGTCTCCCAGATTCGTTCTTTGTCTCCCTGCTTTCTCTTGTTCTCATAGAAGCCAAAATGATTCTTTTAAAATATAAGTCAAATCCTGTAACTCTCCTGCTCAAAAACCTGTAATTATTTCCAACTCACTTAGAATAAAATCCTAACTTCTCATCATCTTGCCATTGTCTCCCTCTCTAATCCCAGCTCGTCCCATTTACTTCATTCCACTCCACTTCAGCCACCCTGGTCTTCTCTCCATTTCTCCAACTTCTCTGTTAACACTTTAAATTTTGTACTTGTGTCCCCTCTGATTGAAATGCTCTTCTCTCACATTTCCCCAAAGACCATTCTTCACTTAAGTTAGTTCTTTCTCATTTCAAAAGTCATCTTCACAGAGAACTTTTCAGATAAACTTACTGAAAAGGAACTCAGTTATCTCATTGTCCCATCACTCTGTATCTCTTTTCCCTATTTACATTCTGTAGACACTGTATATTACCCACCTTTACAATGCAAGCGCCACAAAGACAGGACCTTTGCCTGTGTTGTTCACTGCTGCTCCAGCATGCAGAACAGTGCCTGGCCTAAGATACCAATCCTTGATTCCCCAGCCTCTGGGTGGCTGAAAACCCCAGCATTCTTAAGTGTTTACCCCCAGTGTACTAATATTACCATTGTCTCAGTGTATCATGATGTGATAATGCAAAATTTTGGAAAAACTTGATTACAGAAACTGAAATAAATATGATATACAAATTCAACTCATACAAAAACTTTTATGACAGTCAAAGGAAATCTATAATACACAGGAGATGAGTAAATACAATACATAAAACATTGTGTTGACACATGTTTAATTCACAAATGATTATCTCTGGTATATGAATGCTGCTCTAGGCTTTCAATTTGATGATAATGCACTGTGGGATGATATCACAAAACATTTTGAATGAAAGCTGACACACACATATCAATAGCAAGGTAAAAAATATCCATGAGATAATTAACCTCTAAGAGATACTAAAATATTAGTGGAAAAGATATGAAATAATGCAAAAGGTTCCCAAAGATATTATCTTCATGTACTATTGCCCTCAAAATACGGGACTTTATAAGGAAGGGCAGTGAAGACAAACTGGGGAGAAATATGCTACTTTGGTTTTCTGAAGTTATAGGTTTAAAATCAGATTTATACTCACTCTAAATGAAAACGCAGCTCTGGAGGGAGCCAGAGAAACACATCTAAAATATCAGGAAGTATTGCAGATTCCATATAAGAATTCTTTAGGATGAGTCTATGTGTAAATAGATTCTCAGAGAACCAATAGTTACAGATAATTAGAGATGCTTGTTATTTTTATAAAAACCTTTTGAAAGTATTCAAGTATTATCCTATATAATGAAAGGGTAATATGCAAATTACCCTAGCATCAGAAAGACCAGAATAACCACTCGACCAGTCACTATGAGGTGCACTGATCACCTCTTGGTCCCTTCTCCCAGCTGGCAGGCTCCCATTGCCCGATGGCAAACAGGGAACTGGGGGTGGGTGGCGGCAGGGGGGGGGGGGGGGGGGTTGGCTGGCTGCTGGCAGCCAGGAAAGATGGCCCTGATTGCAGGCGAGGCCTAGGGAATGAACCTGCTTACGAATTTTGTGCACCAGGCCTCTAGTATTTTATATCATTGTATTTTTTATGTATCCACAGTGAAAAATAAAAGTAGTGATGTCAGCTACAACCATCAGCATTTACTTTCACTTGTGCTTAAAGATTAGCAAGAAAAAGAATGAAGAACAGATAGATAAGTAGGTTCTGACTTGAAATGCAGCAGCACAAAGTATGTGTTTTCCCAAGAAGATGGTTCTTAGATGACCCTTTGCATACCTTCAAATATGTGATGGTTATTTGCATACCTTCAAGTATGAAGATTCTGTGATCTCCACCACATAAGACAGAGCTCACTCAGTTAACCAAAGTATAGACCAAGGATCAGCATTGTTTGTATGTCAGGTACAAATACCATCAACTTCTTAAACAATCCACAAAGTTGCACAAATTCAATTGCAAATTTTTAAAATTTGAAAGCAGCACAATCAATTTTTATTTCGCTCATAACATTTTTTAATAATCTCCTATCAGTGTCAGCATCTTTGTCAGAGAATCTTCATAAACTTTTGGCATAAAATGAAGCATAGAAACTACAGAGGAGTCATTAATCTATCAAGTAAATAGTAAGCAGTGTTAATTTTGTCCACATTTACTGACACATCACAGTCCATAAAAATTACTAAGAAATTCCAGACACTGTGTCAAGTAAATTCTGACAAAATATTTACCATGTCACAATGAACAGGTGAATATATGGAAGCCATTCTCAAGATACCCCTGTTAGTAATTTATGTTGACCATTATATAGTAAAAAAAACTATAAAATTATTATTATTCAAAATTCATTTAGCAGCCACTCAATAATAGGCTTTTTATTACATCTTGTTTACACTTCTTAAAGGTCAGAGGCTAAAAGTTGAATTATTCATTTTGTTTGGGGGATTATTTGTACTTTGCTTTCAAGATGCATTTAATATTAATACATCTTTTCTTATCTCTTATAATCTCAAATATGTTAAAAATTTTGAAAAACACTATGTACCCTAATTCATAAAATTCAATGACATTAAAATAGGGAAGAAGATCCTTATGTTTAGAGAAGAAAATAAGCAGAATTAGTAATGCTCAGATACTCCCTCCCTTTCTGATTTTCAGAACATTTATTTCTATGTCTTAATCTTTTTGCTGTAGTATTGCACATGATCATTATTTGATTTTTTTTTCAAGGCTTAGTCATATTGAATCATTTCTGTGCATTTGGCTTCTTTCAATATTTAAGAGACTCATTCATGTTGTTACATGTTTAGTTCCCTTTTTATTACTAAATAGTACTTATCATAAAAATATGTCATAATTGGATTGTACACTCTCCTGTTATTGAAAATTTGATTATAGTTCCTGTATATTATTAATAACACTTATATGAAATTCCTGTGCAGATTTTTTGTGGATAAATTATTTCATTTCTCTTGACTATATAACTGGGAGTAGATTTCTGGGTTTAAGGAAATTTTCTAGCATGATAGAAATGTTCTATATTTTTAAGGTATATAATCATATCTTTAAAAGTATATTTGGAACATATATTCTATTATTTTACTTACCCAATAATAGTTTATTTATAATACCAATTGTTAACCTCATTTATACAATAATGTATGTTATTTGAATACTTCTTATATACATTATTATAAACTTAAATTTTAGTAGCAACTCTATTTCTTAGCTAGAAAAAAATATGATCACTCATCTGTAAACAAAGAAAAGTGAGGCATCCAGACACTAACTAGGCTGGTCAAGTCATATAACATGTTAGGAAAGTTCAGGGTCCTTGGTCCAGTAGAGCCAACAACAATCAATATTTCATAGAGCTGTTTTTATGGAAATCCTACTGCATGATGTTTAGAGCATTTGCCAAATGAATAGGTTTCAAAATAGAGCTTCCAATTATAACCTAATGTACTGCTACTTCAAAGTAGATGCAATGGTGGGAGATATTGCCCTTTAAAGATTAACTAAATGTGCTTAGAGTTAACAACTCCATTGACTCTCTTATTTGTTCATGAGGGTTGTGCTGGAATATAAGAGGTTTTGTATTTGCATGCCCACTATTGTTTCTATCCCATGAAACTTTTAGAAGGCTGAGGTAGAACTGGTAGAAGTTATTGGATTTACTAGACCAAAGAGAATAACAGCCTTCTAATAATAAAGCTGTTCTATGAGCAGATGCTCATCTTTAATACAATTTTTTTGATATAATAGCATTATAAATCAGTAACATAACTGAATGGCCATCATTTTTAAAAATTAAATTTATTGGAGTGACATTGGTTAATAATACTATGTAAGTTTCAAGTGTATAATTCTATATACTTGAATATTCCAATCATCCATCAAAGGATACTTAAGTTGTTTCCATGTCTTGGCAACTAGGAATAATGCTGCAATAAATATAAGGGTACATATATCTTCACAAATAAATGTTTTCAAAATTTTCAAGTACATAAGCAGAAGAGGAAATTCCAGGTCATATGGTAGCTCCCTCCATCTTAATTTTCTTGAGGAAATTGCATACTGTTTTCTATAGTGGCGGTACCAGTCTACATTCCCACCACCAGTATCAGAGGATTCCCTATTTCCACATCCTCTCCAGCAGGTGTAATTTCTTGTCATATTGATAATAGCCATTCTAATAGGTGCAGCTTGGTATGTCTTGGAGGTTTTGATTTGCATTTCCCTTATAGCTCATGAGAATCATTAAATATATCTATTGGCCATTTGTATTATTTATTGAGAAAAGTGTCTGTTCAAGTCCTCTGCCCATTATTTAATAGGATTGCTTGTTTATTTTTGTTATTGAGTTGTAAGAGTAACTTACATACAGAGTGGAGTAAAAGTAGGTTTATAGTTGTTCCTTTGAAAAATAATACAATAATCTACACTAATAAAAGACAAACATGCAAATTGACCATACCTTTGCTATGCCTTAAGCCATGTCCTCCAGCCAATCAGAGCAACTCTATGCAAATTAACCCAACCAAGATGGTGGCCGGCAGCTACGGAGCTGGAGCAAGCAGGAGGCTTGGTTGCCCCAATGATGGAGGAAGCCAAGCTTCCTGCCTGCCACAGCCTGGCTCTGAGCTCCACTCAAAGCAGCCAAGTTTCAATTATAGAAGATAAATAAACCCCAGATACCTGCTTTCAGCCATCTGTGGCCATGGAGCTGGAGTGAGCAGGAGTGGGTTGCCCCTGGTGATGGAGGAAGCCAAGCTTCACTCCCGTCCAGCTAGGCCAGCTCTGAGCTCCTCTCAAGGCTACAAAGTTTCAATTATAGAAGGTAAATAAATCCCAGAATAAAAGAAAAAAAGGAGAGGCTGGGAGCTTCTGTCTCCAGGGGGGCTTGGCCAGCCTGAAAACAGCCCTCAGCCCCTCACCCAGACTGGCCAGGCACCCCAGTGGGGATCCCCCACCCTAAAGGGGGTGTGGCCAGCCTGCAAACAGCCATCAGCCCTTCACCCAGGCTGGCTAGGCACCCCAGTGGGGACCCCTATCCTGAAGGGGGTGTAACCAACTGCAAACAGCCACCAACCCCTCACCCAAACTGGCCAGGCACCCCAGTGGGGACCCCCACCCTGAAGGGGGTGTGACCAGCCTGCAAACACCCATCAGCTCCTCACCCAGGCTGGCCAGGCACCCAAGCAGGACCCCCACCCTGATCCGGGACACCCTTCAGGGCAAACCAGCTGGCCCCCACCCGTGCACCAGGCCTCTATCTTATATAATAAAAGGGTAATATGCAAACTGACCCTAACAGCAGAACGACTGGTAATGACTGGTCACTATGACACACACTAACCACCAGGGGGCAGACACTCAATGCAGGAGCTGCCCCCTGGTGGTCAGTGGGCTCCCACAGGGGGAGCTCTGCTCGGCCACAAGCCAGGCTAATGGCTGCCAGTGCAGCGGTGGTGGTGGGAGCCTCTCCCGCCTCCTCAGCAGCGCTAAGGATGTCAGATTGCAGCTTAGGCCTGCTCCCCGCTGGCAAGTGGATGTCCCCCGAGGGCTGCTGGGCTGCCAGAGGGATGTCTGACTGCCAGCATGGGCCCAATCCTCTAGGGAGCAGGCCTAAGCCAGCAGGTGGACATCCTCTGAGGGGTCCCAGACTGCAAAAGGGCATAGGCCGGGCTGAGGTAGCCCCCCCCTCCCAAGTGCACAAATTTTCGTGCCCTGGGCCTCTAGTTAATAAATAATAGTATAAGAATAAATTCTGTTTCACGTACTCACAACTGTAAACGTACTCTTGCCTCATCCTGTATTTTGTATATTAGCCCCTTATTGGAGGTATTCTTTGTAATACTTTAAGCAATAAAACAAAATTTAAAAAAAAAACAAAAACATATGGGGGTACTACTTTAATTTGACAATTGCTACTTCTCCTTTGGGAATTGTCCAAAGGCAACAAGAGGAATTTTTCTTCAATTATGCACTTCACTTACAAGGACACAGATAATAACCTAAAAGCCCCATTAAGGGGGAAGTGTTTCCACCTGCGCTGAAAAACAACCAGGGATTTTCTTGGAAGAATGAGCAGAGGAAACACAAAGGCTGCTGATATCAGACAATCCAGCAACCTACACTTCTCACGGGTGAAAGGCACATCCTAAAGCATAAACTCTAAAATCTTTCTTGGTAAGAGCAGAAGTAGGGCACAGATTCTGGAATCTGAAATTTTCATGGATGAGTTTAGACTCAGAGATGCACAGGAAATAGGACTAAATAAAGCCAGACAGAATAGCCATGTTTTCATGAAGTAGTATGCCTCAGTGGTTTCCAGGGATAAGGAAGCAAATGCATTGGGAAGTATCCCAGAACTACCTGTGACCGTTTAATGTCAAGAAGTGAAGACCACACGAACTCACACACAAACTTGGAAAGAAACTCCAACAAACTAATTTTTCTTTTAACAGAAATTTAAGAAAAACACTGTATGGGGTGGAGGAAATACTAACCTGTGATTTAAATGCCTCATCAAAAAGGAAATGGCAGAAAATCTGCACAACTATACTACAAGAAAAGGGAAATAAAAACTTGAAGCAGATAATAACTGTGGCCAAATTCCACCATGAATATTTTAAAAATTAACCAAGTCATGGCTTCTCTGAATCAAAGCCCAAAATCACAAAGTGCAGAAGTTCGGGGAAGTGATTGCAAAAGAGCTTATAAGTAAGTAGATAGTGTTCAGGATGGAAGCGTAAGATAAATATACAATAAAACCATTACAAAAATTAAGCTAAAATCGAAAAGATTGCAAGAATCAGAGATAATGCTAAAAAGACAGAAATGATCATGAATTAAAGAAATGAAAAATATGAGGTGAATTAAGTAAAACAACATTTTATAAAGGAATGTTTTAAATAACTAAATAGGAAAAGTTAGATACAGAAAGGAGAAAAAGAATATCATACATTTATAAAACTGAGTATCCAAAATTTGGAAAATCTGTTATAATTTTATTGCTACCTAACAAACTACCCTAAAATGTAGTGACTTAAAATAAGAAAAATTTTACTTTCTTAGATTCTGTGAATGAGGAAGGGCTATGCTGGGCAGTTCTTTTGCTCTCTGTCATGATGAGAATCTGATTTGGCTTAGAAATTCCAAATATATTTGGCTCTCATCCTTGGCCTATATGTCTTCATAGCTAATGTGGGCTTCATTCAGGGTGGTTTGCTTCCAAGAGACAGTGTTCTGAGAGTGGTGAAAGCAGAAGTTGCAGTTCTCCTGAGACCTGGCCTCAGAAGGTGTACACCATCACTCCCATCACATTCTGCTGGTCAAAGACAAACACAGAAGAATAATATTTCCACAACTCAATTTTGGGTGGTGGTGGGGGTGTGGTGGCAAAGAATTTATAATCAATTTTCATAAACTACTAAACAAGTACATAATTAAAATAATAATATTGGAAATAATAGAAAATTTAAATAATATGTTGAAAGAACACCCTGTGTTCCAAGGAAAAGCTGAACCTAAGTAATTGCCATCAAAATATAGGCTTATAATTTTCAAAGACTCCAAATTATACAAGTATCTAACATTACTAAGAGTGTCACACAGTAGCTCACACATAAGGTTGCAAGATTTAGCAAATAAAATTATCTCATGCAATACTTGACATACTTATACTAAAAAAATATTTGTTATCTGAAGTTCAAAATTTAACTAGATGTATTTTATTTTATCTGGAAACCCTTCTAAACAGAATTAAATGTATTAGAGGTGGAACTTCAGCCAACCAAAAGGTAATTATATAATTAGAGTAAAAAACATGGCAGTAAGCATTAAATTTATTTGATAAAATGATAAGATAATAAAATATGGTGATTTGTAGTTTATTTAAGTTGTATACAAGCATATGCCTTAAAATAGCATGTAAATATATGCCTTGACTATGTAGAAAACTAACAAACATTTGAAGTATGGGCAAAGGATGAAAAATTAGTGGTAGCATAAATGTATAGAGTTCTTCATTTTTAATATAAGATAATCAGAGTTTATAAGTTAAAGTGATTATTCAACTAATAGAATTTTTAGGCATACTTATTAGGAAAGTGACATATATTGAGAAAAATCATAATTAGTTAAAATCTGGCATTGTGGAAAGTAAGTGAGAGGAAAGAAAATGAAATATTTTACTTTTATCATAGTTTATAATAGGATTATCAATCAGAGGCCCAGGAGAAAAAAAAATATTGTATGCTGAAAAAAAAATTGAGATAGGCTTATTTTTAAAGGAATACTTTACAAATGTGGGGTTTTAGAGAAATTACACGGGAGAGAGCAAGAACCATAGTTCCATGGTTACTCTATTAGCACAGAAAGAATGAGGGAAGCAATATGGAGAGTTATGTAGAATTGGTAACCATAGAGGGACAGTGATGGTAGGTCAAGGGACAGCCTTTCTCTCCTTTCTCCATCCTATTTCTTGCCAGGTTCCACCATTGGCTGAACCCAATCAAAAGTCAGAGATCATGACAATTTATTGATATGGTCCCTAAGGGTCGGATTTCTGGAACAAAGAGAAGGAGTAAAAATATGGAAAATGGATCTAGAGGAACAAACAAGATATGTGGTGTGGTAGAGAATTAATAAATATTGCCAAAGAAATAGACCATGATGGAGATTATATAGTTTTATAGTTATAAAAAAAAGCTATGACAAAAATAAATGTAACAAGAGAACTATACATTAAAAAACAAAAACAAGAAAGTGCCAGATCAAACATTTTTACCAGCTATAAAAACAGAAAACAGATCATAAAATAATGTTATTTAGCTCTATATATATACTAGAGGCCCAGTGCACAAAAATTTGTGCACTCAGGGAAGAAGGGGGGTCTCTCAGCCTGGCCTGTGCCCTCTCGCAGTCTGGGACCCCTCAGGGGATGACCACCTGCTGGCTTAGGCCCACTCCCTGGGGAATTGGGCCTAAGATGGCAATCAGACATCCCTCTGGCAGCCCAGCAGCCCTCAGGGGATGTCTACTTGCCAGTGGGGAGCAGGCCTAAACTGCAGTCGGACATCCTTAGTGCTACTGAGGAGGCAGGAGAGGCTCCCACCACCACCGCTGTAATGGCAGCTATCAGCCTGGCTTGTGGCTGAGCAGAGCTCCTCCCATGTGAGAGTGCCCTGACCACCAGAGGGCAGCTCCTGCATTGAGAGCCTTCCCCCTGGTGGTCAGTGTGTGTCATAGTGACCAGTCATTCCCAGTTGTTCTGCTGTTAGGGTCAGTTTGCATATTACCCTTTTACTATATAGGATAGAGGCCTGGTGCATGGGTGGGGGCCAGCTGGTTTGCCCTGATGGGTGTCCCAGATCAGGGTGGGGGACCCACTTGGGTGCCTGGCCAGCCTGGATGAGAGGATGATGGCTGTTGCAGCTGGTCACACCCCCTTCAGGGTGGGGGTCCCCACTGGGGTGCCTGGCCAGTCTGGGTGAGGGGCTGAAGGCCGTTTTCAGGCTGGCGGGTGACTGAAGCTCCCAACCTCTCCTTTTTTTCTTTTTTTTTATTCTGGGATTTATTTACCTTCTATGGCTGTCACTGGAACTGAGAGCCGACTTTAGCTCTGAGGCTCGGCTCCAGCTCTGAGACCTCGGCTGCTGAAAGCAGGTATCTGGGTTTGTTTGGCTTCTATAATTGAAACAATGTTGCAGCTCCAGCACTGAGGCCCGGCTGGCTGAAAGCAGGTTTCTGGGGTTTGTTTAGCTTCTATAATTGCAACATTGTTTCTTAGAGTGCAGCTCAGAGGCTGGCAGCAGCAGGTAGGGAACCTTGGCTTCCTCCATCACTGGAGCAAGCAAGCCTTCTGTTCACTGCAGTTGCCTGGCTGTCGGCCGCCATCTTGGTTGGCAGTTAATTTGCATATCGCCCTGATTAGCCAATGGGAAGCATGTCGGAGGTATAGTTAATTACCATGTTTGCCTATTATTAGATAGGATATATATATATATATATATATATTCAAATCAATAAATGCAAATGGCTTCTATCCACTTGGTAAAAGAAAGAGCCATTCTCATTATCTTACAAATAAAAAAAATTGAATTATTTATAAGACACAATCTAAAGCAAAGACTGTTGAAAAGTCAGTAAACAGATTCTAAGAGAAATTTAGTAAAATGCAAACAAGCAAGCAAGAACAGTGGACATGACCTTTATATCAAAGAGAGATACATCTATTTAAAAGGCATTAAGTAAATCATAGAAGGACACTTTGAACAATTTAAGCATGAAACTTATGATAAAAAGTAATAGACATGGCTACCAAATAGTGCAGCATCAATAATCATAAAGCAAAGATTATAGGAGTTTAAAAAATATGATACTCCAAAATAAATAAATTAACAAAATATTTTGATTTTTTAATCTCATTTTATGATAGAGCAAATGGATATTTTTATTTAAAACATAAGGATTCAGATGACTCAAATGACATAACTAAGAAGTTATATCTTTATATAAAGTGAATTGGGAAGTGTTCCTACCATCTTTATTTTCTAAGTTGTATCATTGATATTTTCCATCCTTAAATATTTTATTGAATTTATAAGCAAAGACATCTGGCCCTGGAAAAATATTTATATTTACCAAAATTAATCTAAAGAAATAAAAATGTTAGAAAAGACAGATGTAAAAAAAAAAAGTGTCAAAGAGCTACTTCTCAAAATTCACTAGGATAAGAGAGTTTTAAGAAGAGATCTACAATATTTCTCAAGATCAGGCAAGTTAATGTTATTTAAATTTTTCTAAAGAACAGAAAGAGAAAGGTTCTAACTTCTTTATGTGAAGTGAGGATAACAATTAAAAAAATAGCAATAACAGCAATTTCACAAGAATGTAGGCAAATCAAATCTCAACATGACAATTGATCATAAATTCTAAGTAAAATGTTAACAAAAAGAAATCAATAGCACATTAAAAAGACATGCCCTGACTAGCTTGGCTCAGTGGATAGAGCGTTGGCCTGCAGACTGGGGTCCCAGGTTCAATTCTTGTCAAGGGCATGTACCTTGGTTGCGGGCACATCCTCAGTAGGGGGTGTGCAGGAGGCAACTGATAGATGTTTCTCTCTCATCGATGTTTCTAACTCTCTCTTCCTCTCTCTTCCTCTCTGTAAAAAATCAATAAAAATCTATATTTTTAAAAAGACATACAACAAGAACAAGGACAATTTTTTCTAGAAATGCAAAAATGGTAAAAAATAAAATAAAACCAGGAAATCTACTTACATAATAAAACAGATTAAGAGTTCAAAGAGAAAAAATAGGCAATTCCCATAGATAATTAATAAATACTGGTAATATTAATCATCCATACTTGATTTCAAAAATCTTAATAAAATAAAATGATATAAATAGCATGCTTATAAAATTTACTCCAAAGCCAGAATCTCATATAATGGGGAAACAATGAAATATTCCAAAAAGACTGGAATCGCCGAAACCGGTTTGGCTCAGTGGATAGAGCGTCGGCCAACGGAATGAAGGGTCCCAGGTCCGATTCTGGTCAAGGGCATGTGCCTGGATTGTTGGCACATCCCCAGTAGGAGATGTGCAGGAGGCAGCTGATCGATGTTTCTCTCTCATCGATGTTTCTGGCTCTCTATCTCTCTCCCTTCCTCTCTGTAAAAAATCAATAAAATATATTTAAAAAAAAAAAAAAGATTGGAACCAAGATAAAATGTTCATTGTCACTACTATTATTTCACATTATTCTTAGGTATTATCACTGCAGATATAAAGCAGGGAAAGGAGAATAGTATACAATTGTACTATCAAACACTAAAATTTTATGTCAAAAGATAGAACTATAATAAAAATATATAAAATTCCATAAGACGTGTAGATATTAACTTGATGTACAGAAATCATAAGCATATGTATTAAAACAACAACCGTTTGGAAGATATAATATAGTAAACATCTATTTTCAATGAGGATATATATTAGGAATAAATGTATTCATAAATATCTAAGACCCATAGGAATAAAACATAAATTTTCATAAGAGACTCAAATAAGACTAATGGAAACTCACATCAGATTTTTTTCTTAATAGGAAGGGTAAACATTGTAAAAATAAAAGCTTTATGTATAACATAATCTTTAAACTTAACATGATTGTAATAAAATACCAAAAGTATATGCAAGGTGATGCCAAATTAATATGGAAATAAGCAAGAATAGTTAGGGACCATAGAAGAGAGAAGAATATTGAGATATAATTAGCTGAAGCAAATATTATATTAAATTTATTACAAATTAAAATATCAGCTTTGTTCATGTAAAATAGAGATATATCAGAGGGATAGAATAGAAAAATGTAGAAACAGATCCAAATACAGACAGGAAGTTAATGTATGATAAAGTCAGTATCTAAATTAAAAGCAGAAAGTTGATTATTTAATAAACTGTTGAAAATCAACCTGAAAATAATATCTTCATCCAGATTAAGTTACAGATAAAGCAAGCATTTATGTATATAAATATATAATGAAATTAATAAATAAAACCATATTAATATGTGAAGAAACCATGAAAGAATCACACAGTATATATGTTTGTATTTCACTGTATATGCATAAAATATTTTAGGAAAAATAGTTAAGGGACAGAAAATATTGTTTTCCTATAGTAGAAGAACTACATGCCTGAGATCAGAAGGAGATAGAAGAATATTGCCATATACTTGTATATAATTTTTGCCTTTTCCAACATTTGTTTGTATTACCTTTACAAATATCAAATATACATAATTCACACAAAAAAATTCACAAAGTGATTCTTAATTTAAAAAACACTAAAGCATTAATACAAGTATTTTGTGCACATTATGGGAGGACTTCCAATCCCTAAAATTATTTTATTGTCCCTTCCTGCTTCATCTGACTATTGATGTAGTCCAAGAAAAGTGCTGGCTTACTATGCCCTAGTCCAGTGATGGCGAACCTATGACACGTGTGTCAGAGGTGACTTTTGGTTGATTTTTCTTTGTTAAGTGGCATTTAAATATATAAAATAAATATCAAAAATATAGGTCTTTGTTTTACTATGGTTGCAAATATCAAAAAATTTATATGTGTGACACGGCACCAGAGTTAAGTTAGGGTTTTTCAAAATGCTGACACGCCGAGCTCAAAAGGTTTGCCATCACTGTGCCTAGTCAGACCCTACATCTTAAGGACACCTTGAAATTCATCTTTTCATTTTATTGAAAAAATATGTTTAATGTTTAAAAGTGGTTGTTTATCTTCTCTGAATTACTGGAATTAAAAATCGAAAGACACAAAGAAAAATTAATGTATTTCATGGGTTATAGTAAACTTTCCATGAGCCCAGAGAGTTTGTTGTTGAGAATTTTATTTCAGGAACATGGATCTGGATGGCAACCAAAGACCCACAGGCCGATGCATCTGATGATCTCAGTTGAGACACTATGATAATGACCTGAGACTCCTCTGTGGATGTTTGCCTCAGATACAAAGCAGTGTAAGTCAGGATAGATTTATGTGCATCGACAGAGCCAAGTAACAAATGGAACGTGTATGTCTGGCCTGAGCCTGTGTGATTAAATCCTGACTTTGATGAATTCCAGGCCTTCAGGGAAGAGAAAATAAAGTTCAAAGACAGTTAATAAGATATTACTGAATCAGCCTGGGTCTAAGATGCTGTAGCAAAAGGGGCAACATTTAGTAAGTACAGAGAAACAGTCAGAAGGAAAGAAAATTTTTTTTAAGGTTATTATATTCCAAAAATGTTAGTCAGCTTTCCTCAATTTTGCTTTTATAACATTTTGGATATTATAGATAGGTAGGATATTTTATCATCCAAGTTGAATCTTATTAAATTCAGAGAATGTGCTATTAATAATTATATTAGGTATAATCTAGGACTGGTCTGGGCAAACCAACTTCCACGATCACCTGAATTATGGCACTTATTCCACAGCATTACAAGGTTTTATTTATGCACCTGCTCCCTCACTAGTCTGTGGATTACTTAAGGGAAAGACAATGTGTGCCACTCATACTTATATCCCTATTGTCCCATATAGTGTATGCTATAGGGGCAACATTGAATAATTTGTTGCGAGAGGGGAATGAGGAATGAATGGATTTGAATTGGATGGGCAAATACCAGGGACACCCAATCTTACTAATATGCTTCCCCAGTATATTTTTCAATGGTCTGATATAAAGTAGTTATATCAAATTAATTTTATGTTACCCATAGAAGGGTTTATATGTATCAAAAACATAATGTAGTAATTCAAAAAGTTGGAGCTGGAATTTGGAGCGAGAAAACACATGAGCAGAAGAGTTCAGAATTTTTAAGTCTTCTTAGTGGCTTGGCCATAAGTGCTAGTATGTAGACTGGTTATAATAATATTTATGGAGCCAAGTAAAATGTTGATTTAGTGAAACATTTGAGTGTTGTGATAAAATGTGGTGAAAATGTTAACAACATCTTATAAAATAATCCTAAAATCTAGCATAACATTCTTCATAGAACTTTTAATAAAAGTACTTATAAGACCTATCAACCAGGAGGCCAGGGTTTGATTCCCAGTCAGGGCACATGCACAGGTTGCAGGCTCAGTCCCCAGTGTGGGAAATGCAGGTGGTAGCCGATCAATGACTCTCATCATTGATGTTTCTATCTCTATCTACCTCTCCATTCCTCTCTGAAATAAAAAATATATATATATATTTTTAAAATAAAGGTACTTATAAGGATTTAGTTATTATTAAACTAAAGATCATTATTGAAGTAAAGATCATTAATTTACATGAAATTGTACACAGACAGGCTTGATGCATATGAACACCAGGACAATGCCTAAATTAGAGTATTATTTGGTTACTATAGCCAATTATAATTAGATAACCATATTATTAATATCAGGTAATTACAGCATAAAAGCAATTCAAAAATTATAAATGAAATACTACAAAATCTAAGTGCAACAATATATTTAGACTACACATTATTCCGAGAATTCAGGGATGGCATAATATTAAGAATTTATTAGGACTGACATCAATGAAAATCGTGAAGCAAGGATGTCAAATATTTTTCTTCTCCACCAAACCAATGAGAACACTGGGAAGAATTATCAGAAAAAAACTTTTTCATAATTCTGGGAATTAGCCAAAGGCTAATGGGGGAGCATTTATTCAAGAATAACAGTTGATTCTAAGCAATTTTGTAGTATTTTTACTTCCCCTGTTCCCATCTTGCCTACCTATTGAGCTTTTCAATATCCTTGAAAACCAATGGCTTGCAATCACAGTAAAAATGAATGGCATAACAGTCACCAGAGAAAAGGATTTAAGCTTTTCAAATCTCCATTCAAAGAGATTTTTTATCATTTGACCTGTATCTTGTTCCCTAGGAAGCTCTATCTTGCTGTCTTTATCTAAAGTGACTTAGAGATTGCATAATATGCATAACCTTCTCCTATGGGTAAAAGCTGGGGGTGGGGGGGGGCATTTGTAAAAAGTAATTACAGACAACTGTTGAACATTACGACTGAGTGAAGTAATAAATAACAATTGGAGCACAAATAGGCTCACCAAAAAACTTAAAATAAAAAGAAATAGTATGTCAATAGGAGATATGGAAATGCTCTGATATGTTTCTGAGAATCAGAGTGCCACCTATGTAATACTTTGTGCTCAGTATTAGCTTGGAAAAGATGTAAAAAGTCATGACAATCTCATATCTAGCTAACCTTGATGCTACGCACAATCAGGAAGTGAAGGTTAAATCATATAAACTCCCTGGGTGAGTGTTAAAGAGATTCATTAACATACTTTCAGAGCATCTTGACAAACATTGGGATGATAATTGGTTCCGGGTATCTAAGAAATCCTATGAAATCTTCATCTAAACACTAAGCAAACTGAGCAAAAACCTCAGTACCCACACATGACAAATAATATAAAATTTATAGGATTAGTTCAGCAAATCCATTAAAAAACAAACTACAACAAATAACAAAAGCAAAAATCCTGGTAAAAGGAATATAATTTTCAGAGTTTCCTGATTACAATAATTACAAAACCAAACTGTGAGTCATTGGAAAAACACAAGTATGGTCCATATACAGAGAAAAAAATAAAAAGAATCAAGATCTGTTCCCCAGGAAGCCTAGAAGTTGGACAAATTTGACTAAGGCATTAAGTCAGCTTTTTAAAATGTGTTCTGAAAAATGAAGGACACCATACCTCAAGAACTAGAGGAACATATGAGGATAATATTTTACCAGGCAGAGAATATCAATACAGAGGTGAAATGAAAATTATAAAACAAAACCAAATAGAAATTAATTTTGGAGTTGGTGACAGAAATAAAAAATATACTACAGGAGCTCAACAGCAAATTTAAGCAGATAGAAGAACTGAGAATATAGCTGGGCGATAGCCTAATTTATTATCCAGTCATAAGAAACAGAGTAAAAAAAAAAAATGAATAGAGCCTCAGAAACTCACAGGACACTATCAGGCATACTAGAATACACATAAAGAAAGCCCCAAAAGACCTTTAATCCTCAGAGGGAAGGTAGGGGAGGGTGGGGGTAAGGGGGAGATATCAACCAAAGGACTTGTATTCATGCATATAAGCCTAACCAATGGACACAGAGACTAGGGGGTGGGGGCATGAGTAGGGGAGGGGGTAACGGGGGGGGGGGGGATAAGGTCACATATGTAATAACTTAATCAATGAAGAAAAAAAAAAAGGAAGAAAGTAAGGAAATAAATAAATATGAAAAAAAAGAGAGAAAGCCCCAAAAGGAAAGAGAGAAAAGGGCCAAATGAATATCGAAAAACTAATGGAAGAACAATGCCCCAAATTTGAGGAAAACTGTGACCTACATATTTAGGTCTCAATTAACTAAAAATATAATAAATACAAATCCATACCTAGACACATCATGACTATGCAGTCTAAAGCTAACAAGTAAGAATCTTGAGAACAGCTAGAGAAGTGATGCATCATGTACAAGTTCCTCTAAATAAGTTAATTTCTCATAAGAATCTATAAAAGTCAGAAGGCAATGGGATGTTATATTCAAAGTGCTGAAAGTAAAAGACTATCTACCAAGAATTTTACATCAGCCAAAATGATCCTTTAAAAATTAAGGAAAGCCAGCTGACATGGCTCAGTGGTTGAGCATTGACCTGTGAACCAGGAGGTCACAGTTGGATTCCCAGTCAGGGCACATGCCTGAGTTGCAGGCTCAATCCCCAGTGTGGGGCTTCTAGAAGGCAGTCAATCAATGATTCTCTCTCATCATTGATGTTTCTATCTTTCTCTCCCTCTCCCTTCCTCTCTGAAATTAATATATATATGTATATATGTGTGTATGTATGTGTGTGTGTTTGTGTATATGTGTGTGTGTATATATATATATATACTAGAGGCCCGGTGCACAAAAATTTGTGCACTCAGGGGGGAGAGGGGTCCCTCAGCCTGTCCTGTGCCCTCTTGCAGTCTGGGACCCCTCAGGAGATAACGACCTGCTGGCTTAGGCCTGCTCCCGGGTGGGAGAGGGCAGACCCAATTCCTAGGTGCAGCCCCTGGTCGGGCTCAGAGCAGGGCTGATGGGGGAGTTGAGGCGCTGCCCACTGTCATGCACAGAGCAGGGTGGATTGGGAGGTTGCGATGCCACCCCTAGTCACGCTCAGGGTACGGCTGATTGGGGGGTTGGGGCACTGCCCCCTGTCACACTCAAGGCAGGGTCGATGGGGAGGTTGCGGTGCCACCCCCTGTCATGCACAGAGCAGGGCCGATCAGGGGGTTGGGGCTCCGTACCCTGTCACACACAGAGCAGGGCGGATCAGGGGTTTGGGGTGCTGCCCTCTATCACCCACAGAGCAGGGCCAATCAGGGGGTTTGGGCGCTGCCCCCTGTCACGCTGATCCCGGTGCCGGAGGCCTCGAGGCTCCACTGATCCCGGTGCTGGGAGGCATATTACCCTTTTACTATATAGGATAGAAGCCTGGTGCATGGGTGGGGGCCGGCTGGTTTGCCCTGAAGGGTGTCCTGGATCAGGGTGGGGGTCCCCACTGGGGTTCCTGGCCAGCCTGGGTGAGGGGCTGAGGGCTGTTTGCATCTGGTCACACACCCTTCAGGGTGGGGGTCCCCACTGGGGTGTCTGGCCAGTCTGGCTGAGGGGCTGAGGGCCGTTTTCAGGCTGGCGGGTGACTGAAGCTCCCAACCGCTCCTTTTTTCTTTTCTTTTTTTTATTCTGGGCCAGCTTTAGCTCTGAGGCCTCTGCTGCTGAAAGCAGGTTTCTGGCCTTTGTTTACCTTCTGTATTTGATACAATGTTGCGGTCCGGCTGGCTGAAGCCCGGCTGACTAAAGCAGGTTTCTGGGGTTTTGTTTAGCTTCTATATTTGCAACATAGTTGCTTAGAGTTGCAGCTGAGAGGCCGGCAAGTCAGGCGGGGAACGTTGGAGTCCCTAGTCACTGTAGCAAGCAAGCCGCCCTGTTCGCTTCAAGCTGCCTGGCTGCCGGCCGCCATCTTGGCTGGCAGTTAATTTGCATATCACCCTGATTAGCCAATGGGAAGGGTAGCAGATGTATGGCTAATTACCATGCTTCTCTTTTATTAGATAGGATATATATTTAATGAAGGAGAAATTAAAAATTTCCAGAGAAACAAAAACTGAGACTATTCATTGCTAGCATATCTGCCCTACAATAAACACTAAAGGGAATTCTTCAGGCTGAAATAAAGGTCAGTAGACAATGAGAAGAAAAAAGGAGCTCTGTTAAAGGTAAATGGAAAAGGCAAGTATAAATATATTATTTATAATTCTCCCCTTCTATCAGATTCAAAATCAAACTACACAAAGTAATACTTATGAATCTGTGTTGGTAAGCATACAGTGCATAAGGATTTAATGTATATGCTAACAGCACTAAGGAGTTGGAAGGGAATGAAACTCATAGGGTAAAGGAGTAAAGAAAATCTACACTATTCCTCCTGTGTGTTTTTCCTTTACTCTCCACTACTATCACAATCACAATCACAGCACTTCTAATGCCAGGTATTTGGGGTTTTCTTTCCCATGCCAAACAATACTGTAATACCAGTCAATGTATCCTACATTTTAACTCAATTTGGCACTTTCTACCTGCAGATAGCATTAGGTCCCAAAGGTTAAGACCTCAATTCCACAAGACTGTTCCCCACACACACATCAGATGCCAATAGCACGTCCAGGTTGTCACTTGTAGCTTATGAACAATCAACTATAAGTCAGAAGTTTACATGGTCCCCTGCTGAGCTTTGATTAATTTGCTAGAGTGGCTCACAGAATTTTAAAAAACTGTTTATTTACTGTTAACGAGTTTATTGTAAAGATATATAATAAAGAATACAGATGAATATCTGAGGGGGTGGGGGAGAGATCTAGAGAGCAACATATGTGAGAAGAGGCATGAAGCGCCCATACCTTATCTTGAAACAGCTCTTTCCCAGCACTTCAATGTATTCACCAACATTTTAATCATGGCTGAATAGCCAAAGAGATCTTGAGAAAGAAGACCAAAGTTGGAGGTATCATGTTCCCCTGTTTCAAACTACACTACAAAACTACAGTAATCATAACAGTCTTGGAACTGGCACATTAATCAATAAAACAAAATAGAGAGCCCAGCAATAATCCCACACTTAAATAGTCAATCTATGACAAAGGAATTAAGAATATTCAATAAGGGAGAGAATCCAAGATGGCAGCATAGGTAAACACCGGACACTGCTGCCGCAAACAACCACTTCAAAAATACAACTAAAAGGCGGAACGGACATCAACCAGAACCACAGGAAGGCTGGCTGAGGAGAGACGCTTCAACTAGAAGCAAAGACAACAGCATTACGAGGCTCAGAGGAGGCGCAATGTGGAAAATTTAAAGGTACAGAGGTGCGAACGCAAAGCAGGCTGGTGGCTGAGGGCGCGGTTGTAGTTTTCAATCAGGAGGGAGTCTCAGACTCTGAGCTCCAGATCCGGGCAAGTCTCTAGGGACCCAGACTCAAACGGGAGAAGAGGGACTGTCTGGCTATGGTCCCTCCAAGGTTTGCAGCGGTTGCTGGGACAGAGAGGCAGAGCCCCTGGGGACTGACTGAGAGCAGCCATAACTGCTCCCTCCACCCGCCCTGTTGAGCCCACCCCGCCCAAGCCCTGCGCAGAGCCATTTGCCGGATCGCCTCAGGCAAAGGCTAGATTAGCACCTCCCCAGAGGACAGAAGTTTTCCACACAGCTGATTCTCACAGCCAGTCGGCCTGGTGGTCAAATCCCTCTAGTATTAACTACAACAATTAAGGCTTAACTAGAACAAGACTGCACACAAAGACCACAAGGGGGTGCACCAAGAAAGCATAGAAGATGCGGAGACAAAAAAACATGACAGAAATGGAGGATATGGAGCTAAAAAACGCAATTTTGAGGGCTTGCAATAAACTTGAGCAGAGCCTCATGAAAACTAATGAGACCCTCGATGCTATGATAAAGAAACTAGAAATTAAGCATACACGGACTGAAATAAAGACTATTATACCCAATAGCAGACCAGAGGAGCATAAGAATCAAGCCAAAGAATTGAAATGAGAAGAAGCAAAAAACACCCAACTGGAAAAGCAAAATAAAAAAAGAATCTGAAAGTGTGAAGATAGTGTAAGGAGCCTCTGGGACAGCTTCAAGCGCACTAATATCAGAATTATAGGAGTACCAGAAGATGAGAGACAGCAAGATATTGAAAACCTATTTGAAGAAATAATGGCAGAAAACTTCCCCCACCTGGTGAAAGAAATGGACTTACAGGTCCAAGAAGCGCAGAGAACCCCAAACAAAAGGAATCCAAAGAGGACCACACCAAGACAAATCATCATTAAAATGCCAAGAGCAAAAGACAAAGAGAGAATCTTAAAAGCAGCAAGAGAAAGAGACTCAATTACCTACAAGGGAATACCCATACGACTGTCAGCTGATTTCTCAACAGAAACTTTGCAGGCCAGAAGGGAGTGGCAAGAAATATTCAAAGTGATGAATACCAAGAACCTACAACCAAGATTACTTTATCCAGCAAAGCTATCATTCAGAATTGAAGGTCAGATAAAGAGCTTCACAGATAAGGAAAAGCTAAAGGAGTTCATCACCACTAAACCAGTATTATACGAAATACTGAAAGGTATCCTTTAAGAAGAGGAAGAAGAAAAAGGTAAAGATACAAATTGTGAACAACAAACATGCATCTATCAACAAGTGAATCTAAGAATCAAGTGAATAAATAATCTGATGTACAGAATGAACTGGTGATTATAATGAATCAGGGACATAGGAAGGGAATGGACTGACTATTCTTGGGGGGGGGGGAGAGGAATGGGAGATACTGGAAGAGACTGGACAAAAATCGTGCACCTATGGATGAGGACAGTGGGTGGGAAGTGAGGTCGGAGGGTGGGGCGGGAACTGGAAGGAGGGGAGTTATGGGGGGGGGGGAAGAGGAAGAAATGTAATCTGAACAATAAAGATTTAATTTAAAAAAAAAAGAATATTCAATGAGGAAAAGATAGTCTCTTCAATAAATGGTGTTGGAATACTTAACACATACTAGGCCATTTTCTTACATCATGTAAAAAATAAACTCAAAATGAATTAAAGATTTAATTGTAAGACCTGAAACCATAAAAATCCCAGAAGAAAACAGGCAGTAAACTCATCAGCATTACTCCTAGCAAATGTTTTTGGTATGTCTCCTTGGGCAAAGACAACAAAAGCAAAAATTAAATAAAAAATGCAACTACATCACACTAAAAAGCCTTGCACAATGAAGGAAGCTATCAGTAAGACAAAAAGGCAGCCTAATGAACGGGAGAAGATATTTGTATAGATATATCTGATAAGTATTAATATCCAAAATATATAAAGAATTCATACAACTCAACATCAAGAAAATAAACAATCCAATTAAAAAACGTGCAGAGGACCTGAGTAGACATTTCTCCAAAGAAGACATACATATGGACAACAGACACATGAAAAGGTGCTCGGTATCACTAATGGTCAGGGAAAAGCATATCAAAACCACAATGAGATATCACCTCACATCTTTCAGAATGGTTATTTCAAAAAGTCAATAAATAAGTTTTGTTAAGGATGTGGGAAAAAAGGGAATCATTCTGTTCTTTTGGTGGAATTATAAATTAGTGCAACCACTATAGAAAACAGTATGGAGAAACCTCAAAAAATTAAAAATAGAACTACCATAGGACCAAGAAATTCCACATCTGGGTATCTGAACAAAACAAAAATAATAATTTAAAAATATATATTTACCTCTATGTTCATTGTAGAATTGCTTATAAAAACCAGGATATGAAAGCAACCTAGGTGTCCATCAATAGGTACATGAATAAAAAGATGAAGTACATATATAGGATATTACTCAGCCATAAAAAGAATGAAATCCTGTGTTGCAACAGCATGTCTGAACCTACAGAGTATTAAGGTAAGTGAAATATGTTGGACATAGAAAGGGAAATACACTATCATTTTAACTATGAATGGAACCAAAAAAAAAATAAGCAAACAAGCAAAATAGAAAGAAACTCATAGATACAGAGAACAAATTGATGATTGCCAGAGGGGAGGGAAAAGGAGGTGAAGGGCAGAAAGAGGACAGAGGATTAAGAAGCACAAACTCCAGTTATAAAATGCCATGAGTATGCAATGTATAGCATAGGGAATAGAGTCAATAACATTATAGTAACTATATAAGGTGACAGATGATTACCAGACTTACTGTGCTGATCACAGTATATAAATGTTGAATTCCTATGTTATACACCTGAAAATAATATAATACTCTATGTCAATTATAGTTTAAATAAATGAACAAGAAACAAAAAAAAATTTCATGTACACACCAGCTATCAGAAACATATGACCAAAAATTAATGAGGGGAGGGGTAGTTGGTACAGCATTGAAATAAACTCCAAGTAACCTAATATTAGAGTTTCAAACTTATACTTTAAAACAATTATGGTTAATATGCTAAATGAAATAAATTATAATTTAGGAAATTTTGCCAGAGGACTCATATCAATAAGAATATAAAATACACATTTTAGAACTTAAAATGCTGCAACTGAATATGAAAATGTAGTAGAATAAAAACCGATGAAATGTAACAGATGAAGTGTTTATTAACTGATGCTAATTCAATAAAATATATCCAACTAAAGCTGAAAGATAGAAGGGTATGAACATTTTTAAAAAGTAAGTAAGATACTTGTGGGCCTTAATCCGAAGGCCTAAAATACCAGTAAAAGGAGTTCCAAGGAAGAGAAAAGAATGAATGAGGTTAAAGCAATAGTCAAAAAGATACTGAAGAAGAATTTTCCAAAACTGAAAAACAATCAGACACTTAGAACTTTTAAGTAGCTCAATGAATCATAAGAAAGAAAAACAAAAGGAAAACCATACCTAGGCAAAGCAGTGTCAAATTACTGAAAACTAGAGATATAGAAGAAAATTGTACAAGCAGCCAGAAAGAAAAGAAACAGGCACATTGCCCTCAAAGACTAACAATAAACTCGCAGCTTATTTTCCAACAAAAATGATGGAAGCCAGGAAAATAAGAAAGTTTCTTTTAAGTGCTGAAAGAATACAACTGCCAAACTATAATTTTATATGCAGTGAGAATGTTCTTCAATAATAAAGCCTCATGAAGATGCTACTCAGAATAAAGAAAAATTGAAAGAATTCATCATCTGCTGAATCGTACTAAAAGACTTACTAACACCATAATGTGAACTCTTCTGGAAGGGGATAAATGATGCCCAATGAAAGTACACAAAGAAACGCAGAGCAAAGAAAATGGTATACATGTGGGGAGTATAAGTAAATACTGACTGTATGTAAAATATTATTAATTTTGTGGGATTAAAAATTTATGTAGAATGGAATATATTTCCCCAAAGCATAAAAGTTAGGAGGCAGATGAAAGGACATTCTGAGTATCTTGCTTAGTCAGTAAAGTTGTAAATGCTCCAATTCATTTTAAGTTTAATGAGTCACAGTGCAGGTTGTAATTGATTGGGTAACTATTTAAATAATTATACAAGAATGAATAATTACAAAGTCAATAGAGAGGAAATAGGGAATTTTTTAAATAATTCATTAAACCAAGGGTGGGAAAATAATAAAGAGCAACAAAATAAAGGTGCAGCAAATAGAACAAACAGTAAATATTTAAATTCAAATATTTCTGTAATTTATGTAAATAAAAAAATGCTGCAATTAGACTTAACACAACTTTACAAGGCACATAAGAGGCAGAGAATAGAAACCTTATAGACACAGACAATAGTATTTTGATTACCAGAGGAAAAGAGGTGGGGGAGGTAGAAGAGGGTAAAGGGGGGAGAAAAGGTGATGGAAAGAAATTAGACTTTGGGTTATGAACACACAATTATACAGAATATGTTTTATAGGATTGTACACTTGAAACCTATATTATTTTATTAACATAGTAACCCCAATAAAGTAAATATTTTAAAGACACAGCATAAATTTAAAAACACAAAAATTGAAAACACAAAAATTTATTGTGGTAGAACAGTAACCAATTGAAAGGTAGTGCAATTGCACTAATATTAGACACAGGAGATACTGAGACAAAAAATTATTATATATAAACTTATTTTCAAAATAATAAAGGACCAATTCTTCAGAAAGATTCTAAATTTGTATGCAATTAATAACCTAAAGTCAGAAGTAAAGAGAAATAGGGAGATCTATACTCATAGGGAAAGATTTTCATACTTAGTTCTTAGTAACTTATAAAATAGGGAAAAAAACCATAGAAGGTTAAAAAATGTAAACAACATAATTTAAAACTTTAATTCAATTTACGTATATAGAATATTGCACCAACAAAGGATAGGCATATTTTGCATGTACCTAGACCATTTACCAAATATAACTATGTACTTCAACATGCAGGAATTCTCAGGACACTCTTTGATAAAAGTAGAATTAAATTAGAAACCTTCAACAAAAAGAGAGGTCTAGGAAACCCTCAGTTATTTGGAAATTAAGCCTATTACTTCTAAATAACACAGTGGCTAAAGTCAATAACATGAAATGCATTAGAAAATATTTTAATTAAATAATAATTAAAATATTAACTGAAAAAAAATGTCCTTAAGATATAAACCTAAATTGGTGCTTAACAATTTTTAGGGATTAAAACTCATTTAAAGGAAGTAAGGCCTGGAAATTTAAATAAATATCCATTTCAAAAAGTTAGTGAATACCAGAAAATCAAATTCAAAGAAAACCTGATAAATGAAAATAATAAAATACCAGCAGTTATTAATGAGAATGGAAAAAATACACAATATAGAAAATTGATAGTTATAAATGTTGATATTTTGAGTAGACCAATACAATAGATAAGTCTCCAGCTAGAGTAATGAGGAAAAAGAGAAACAACATATTATAAATATCAAGAAGAAAAATGGAACACTAATGCAGATCCTAAAAATATTAAAAAGATAATAAAAGTAAACTCTTAAAAAATAGCCAGTAAGTTTGACAAAAATCACCCCATACCAAACTGACACAAGAGGAAATGAAAACCTGAAGTCTCTTTTATTAAAGAAATCAAAATAACTTTTAAAATGTTTCTACAAATAAAGCATAAGGTCTAAATGGCTTCCTTTTTCCCCCCAAAGTTTTTTAAATGAAATACTATCAACCTTCTGAAAAAACATAGAGGGAACACTCCTCATTTCATTTTATGTGGCCACATGAACTTGCCATCAAAATCTGAAAATAATGCGTCAAGAAACAAAACCTAAGACTAATGTTTCTCATTAACATAAGCACAAACTCTACTTCAAGCAGTAGTAAATTGAATTTTATAATGAATCTTATAATGAATACTAGAGACCCAGTGCACAAAAATTTGTGCACTTGGGGGGGTCCTTCAGGGCAGCCTGTGCCCTCTCTCAGTCTGGGACCCCTCGGGGGATGACCACCTGCTGGTTTAGGCCTGCTCCCCGGGGGATTGGGCCTAAGATGGCAATCAGACATCCCTCTGGCAGCCCAGCAGCCCTCGGGGGATGTCCACTTGCCAGCGGGGAGCAGACATAAGCTCCTGTCAGAAATCCTTAGCGCTGCTGAGGAGGCAGGAGAGGCTCACACCACCACCGCTGTACTGGCAGCCATCAGCCTGGCTTGTGGCTGAGCAGAGCTCCCCCATGTGAAAGCGCCCTAACCACCAAAGGGCAGCTCCTGCATTGAGCATCTTCCCCCTGGTGGTCAGTGTGTGTCATAGTGACCAGTCATTCCCAGTCGTTCTGCTGTTAGGGTCAGTTTGCATATTACCCTTTTATAGGATATAGGATAGAGGCCTGGTGCACAGGTGGGGGCCGGCTGGTTTGCCTTGAAGGGTGTCCCGGATCAGGGTGGGGGTCCCGCTTGGGTGCCTGGCCCACCTCGGTGAGGGGCTAATGGCTGTTTTCAGCTGGTCACACCCCCTTCAGGGTGGGGGTCCCCACTGGGGTGCCTGGCCAGCCTGGATGAGGGGCTGATGGCTGTTTTCAGGCTGGCCACACCCCCATTAGGGTGGGGGTCCCCACTGAGGTGCCTGGCCAGTCTGCGTGAGGGGCTGAGGGCCGTTTTCAGGCTGGCGGGCGACTGACACTCCCAGCCTCTCCTTTTTTTCTTTTCTTTTTTATTCTGGGATTTATTTACCTTCTATAATTGAAACATTGTTGTCGTCACTGGCACTCCCTGTTCTGAGGCCGTGGCTGGCTAAAAGCAGGTATCTGGGGTTTGTTTAGCTTCTATAATTGAAACATTGTTGCTTCCGGAGCTCAGAGCCGGCCGCGGCAGGAGGGGAACCTTGGCTTCCTCCATCACTGGAGCAAGCAATCCTCATGTTTGCTTCAGCTGCGTGGCTGCCGGCCGCTATCTTTGTTGGCAGTTAATTTGCATATTGCCCTGATTAGCCAATGGGAAGCGTAGCGGAGGTACGGTTAATTACCCTTTTTGTCTTTTATTAGATAGGATAGTATATGAGCAATTTAAATGATCCCATTAGTGCTAGTTTGGTTCAACATTTTAAAATAATAACTAATGCAACTCACTATGTTAACGGGAAAAAAATATGGAATCATTTGAACATGCTTTGAAGCTTTCCATAAACTTTTGAACATCTATATATAATAGAATTCTAATCAAACTACATAAAAATTTATTGAACTGTATACTTTGATTTGTGCACTTCTTTGGTATACATGTTAAACTTCACTAAAAGCTTTATATTCTAAATAAACAGGTGAATATCTGAATGTCCATGTTTTCCTGGCTTATTTTCTTGTTTCATTAGTATATTAAGTTATTTTACCCAATTATTAACCTCCTTTGCATATACTAATTATAACTACCATGAATCTTTGAAGTACCTACAAATATTGTGGGTGGGGTTTATTCTCTTACCCCATGCGATTTGGCTTGGCCATGGAGCTACTTTGACCATTGCAATGTTAAGAAGCTCAATTCAAACAGAGGCTTTACATGTGCTTGTGCGGTTTAGTTTAGCTACTTATGCTTTGGCCACAAGTCATGAGAACATGTCCTAGGTATCACTGTCCCAAAGAGAAGAAGGAGCCATGTGGAGCAATCTTCAACCCAAATGTCAGCCAGGATTAGCTAATCCCAACCAAGCCTAGCAGAACTATAGCCTGCCCGCACACCCATGAGAAGGAAATACTAGGTGTACCAGTTAATAACGTGGATTTTGTCATCAAAGAAAACACAATAATCTCAAGAACATCAAATTGCTTTATTCAAAGTAATGCCCATCACTAGCTACACATTTTCCCCATCTTTCAGGTAATTTGTGGATACTTTCCCAATAGAATTTTTCTTGTTTTGAGGCAAACCATTCAGAGACCCAATTTTCCACTTCTTCGTATGTTTTGAAGTGCTGCTCAGAAAGTGTGTGTGCCATAGACTGGAAGAAGTGATAATCTGAAGGAGCAAGGTCTGTTGAATACAGTGGGTGGGGTAATACTTCCCAAGCAAGATCTTTTAACATATCTTTAACTGGTTTTGAAGTGTGTGATGGTACGTTATCATGAAGCAAAATTACTTTGCCGTGTCTTCTGGCCCATTCTGGTCATTTTATGATCAAAGCGTGGTTCAAAATGATGTGGATGTTCTTTGTCTTTCACATCAAAATCATCATTTTTAAAGTGTTTAAATCAGCATTTCCAAGTATCTTGAGATGGAGCATGTTCACCATAAGCTTCCCGAAGTATACAGTAACTTTCAGCAGCACTTTTCTACAAAATAATAAATTAAAACTTCTCGCAAATGCTCTTTTTCTTTGGCATGAAATTCGACATTTTTAAGCATAAAAATATCTATGATGTTAACACCTTCAGCAAATTTGACATATGAACTTTTGAAGCTTGTTATCAATACAACAAAATAGCATACATATCAAATTGCATATATATCAACATATGTGTAACTCCATTTATTGAAAAAAAATCCGCATTAGTAACCGGTACACCTAGTAAATACTTCTTGTTGTGAACGACTGCCTTTTGGATTGTTCTCATGTAGTGTGATTTCAGCTGAAAGCTGACCAATACAGCTCTCAAAGATTTAATGGACCAATTAAACTTTTAATTTGCATCTTTAAATTCCTGGGGATCTTTAAGGAATTAAACTAGATATCATAAAAAGACTGAAAGGCAAATAATACTGATGTGTTAAAGTAAAACATTGATATTTTAAAATAATTAGTACTTATTTTATTGCATAGTTCTATAGTTTTTTACAATATTTTGCTGCATTAATCAATAGAAATATATGTGTGATTATAAGGAGTGGCTCCTTCAACAGAAAAATGCAACATTGCCTTTTTCCCTTCAGTGAAGACCAAAGCATTAGGAGGTTCTTATTTACTTTGGGTGACATTTCCGATTCTATTCCTCTCTTGTATTAAGCATCGATGGAGATTGTAATGAGGTGCATGGAGAGCCTGAGAACAGATGTAAGGAATTGCTTCTGTGCTTCTCTTTGGAAGCATTTGGAATATCACAATATACATTCTTGGCTTGCAACACACATATGCACATGTATTTCTGACTCTGTCACAGTCCTCAGTCTAATTGCATAATTTCCCCCATTATGTTTCTTTCACATGTAGCACAAAATGCCATGTGCCAATTTCTTCCAGCTGGGAGATCCCCAGAATCATATCCACCAGAGCTGCTGTACGGATATATTTTTACTACCACCTCCTCCTCTCGGTGCTGCCAGTAGAAAATGACGTAGTAAATTCATTCTAAGCTTTCACACCAAAGTCCCTTAGCATTTTGCAAGGCTGAAACACAGATGGGCACTATTTTTAATCTAAAAGCATAGTCAGATGTTGAAAAGAAAAAGAGCTATCCCTGTAGAAGGATAAAATATTAAATACATTCTTTAAAAATCTATTCATTTTTTCTTTGCCCCAACTTATAATATTCAGACTTGTTTTTAAATTGCTTAATTGTAATAGTCTATAATATTGTCATATGCATATTACAGTGTAAAATACTTATTTTCCAATACATAGGTGGATATATCCATATGTATCTGCTATATAAATTCCTAATAAGATATCAATTAAAAAAAAGAAAAATGTAATAACTATGCCAGATACCTATAGAAATGAAAAACCCTTTTATACTATTTAATATATGTAACTATATAAATGTTTTTCACATCCTTAATTAACTATTGGAAATCTTTCAAATCAAAATTTATTTTTCATAATTGTGAATAATTTTGGCATCCACTCATTCAATCATACTACTTAATCACCGTCTATCTTTTGTATTCTTTTGGCTGTATGTTTTTATCTATTCAGAAGATAAAATTAGGCATGATTTGAGGGTTATTTTTAATTATCCAATCAGGCTTAACTAAGACATACTTTTATCAAATTGAACTTTTTATTATAAGACATTATAGATGTACATGCGATTGTCAAAAAATAATACAGAGATGCCATGTATGCTTTACACAGTTCTCACCCCTTCTCAAAAAAGCATCTTGAAAAGCCATAGTACATTATCACAGCCAGGATACTGACATTGATAGAGTCAAGACAGAATATTTCCATCATCATAAGAATTCCATCTTTTGATTTTTATGGTCACACCCTCCTTCCTCCCAAACCCACCTCCCCCTCTGGAAGACATTTCTATCATTCTCTCCTTTAAAGAATGCTATATAAATGTAATATTGTGGTATGTAACTTCTTTGGGTTAGATTTCTTTCACTCAACATAATCCTTGAAAGATTCAAACAGTTGCTGCATGTATCAATAGTGTCCTTTTTATTGCAGAGTAGCATTTCATTGTGTGAATGTACCATCGTTTGTTTAAGCAATCATCCTTTATAACACATCTGGGCTTTATAGTTTTGGTTTTATGAGTAAAGCTGTTAAAAACATTTACTTACAGGTTTTTGTGTAAACATTAGACTTTATTTCTCTGGGATAAATGCCTGAAAATGTAAGTGCTGGGTCATATGGGAACTGCATGTTTGGTTTCTTAAAAACCCAACAAACTATTTTCCTTAGTAAAACCAGCCTTTCATCTCTGGAATAAAGCCAACATAGCCATGAAATACAATATTATTCTTAAAATATATTTGCTAATATTTTGATAAGGAATTTTTGCATGTATGTTTATGAGAAATATTATTCAGTAGTTTTCATTTTTTGCACTTGTCTGGTTTTAATACCAAGATAATACTAGCTACTGAAAATAAGTTGGGAAGTCTTCTCTCCTATCCTATTTGTGGAAGACATTATATTGAATTTAGATTATGGACAATTCTTCACACATCCTTAAAACCACTGACACCAATAACACAAATATTATACATTTAGCTTGCATGTTATTGTTAAACCTACTTAAACATCACCTGAGAGAGTAAAAATACTATATTAGGTAATAATGCTACTGGTATTAATCTTGCAGACAATTATATTGGATGTTCTGAATATGAATATGACATAATTAGGGGGTAACATATTTTTTTCATTTTAGGTATATCTTTTTGATACATCTTATGAATATATACATATTTTAGAAGTTTAAATGGGAAATATGTACATTATCAGCATAACTACCTTTTTAGGCTTAATCTAATAAAAACTGTAGTCCATAAATATACACAGAAATCCCTGAAAGTGATTTTAAAATAAAATGCATGCTACAGTACAAAAATACCATTCTTTCCATATTTATTCCCTCTATAATAAACAAACATTTTTCCTAAGGCTTTTATTAAGATTATGAATTCATTGAAAAGAATCTTTTAATTGCATTCAAAATTAGAAGAAAATAATTTTTCCAAGTGAAACCTTGGTATTTTTCATGTGAATGGTTTAGAACCTATATTTGGGGAAAGTAAATAGGCATATTATTAGCTTATTAAATGTTTTATAAAATGTTCATTGATAGCAAGGGAAAATGCACTAATAGTAAGATAAGGGGATTAGTCCCTTATATGTGCATTTTTATCATTTGAACTGTAGCTTTCCAGATTTTAAGATGCTTCAGCAGAGGGTACAGCTAAATCACTGACAGGTTGTTCTTAGTTCTTTCATTCAGAGCAAAGCACCTCGATGAGCAAACAGCAATGACACTGATATTAAGCCAAAGGTAGTGTGGAGGAGATTGGTACATTCATTGGACAAACAGATTACATTTAGGCTAGCCAGTTTGCCTGAGAGCAGGGAGAGCCAAATGAAGCAGATGGGAGAAGTCAACCTAGGGTCAGTACAAATTGCAAAATTTCCAAAGCTGAACTCAGAGAACTATCCTTTTAAAGGAGCTAAATTTTATTAGTTTAGTGCTTGAGCAATTTATGCACCAGAGTATTGTTGAAAACAATGGACTAATAGGCTATCATTATGGAACTTAACAGCTTGTAGAGGTAAGGTAGATGGGTAACTAAAGAGAGCCCTGCCAGAACTACTGTCATCCCAGAATGACCGTGGGTGTATCCCAGGCTGCATCCCCTTTGGAGTAATACCAGAGACTTCACACAGGAAGGAAACAGAATCTGCTAAAATCACCCAGCCAGTCATAAATATAACAACAATTAACAATTACAAGTCCAATAATGGGGCAGAGAAGGTGGCAGCTCCCACAGTTGCTATATTATCTAAAATATAGTTTCCACCAAAAAAAAATATTTGAGAAATACAAAGAAATGGGAAACTATGACTCATATATCAGGAAAGAAAGCAGAAATTGCCTATGAGTAGAGCCAGATATCAGATTTAAAAGACAAAACTTCCAAATCATCCATTATAAATATGTTAAAAAGAACATGATTAAAAAGTAAAGTTTGATGTAAATATCACATCAAATAGTGAGCATCAATAAAAAGAAACTATAAAAAAGAACTACATCATAATTCTTTAATAAAACTATAGTCAGCTAATTTTTAATGTAGATGATGTATCATAGAATTGTACACTTGAAACCTATACAACATTATTAATCAATATCAGCCCAATAAATTTAATTTTTAAAAAACCTAAAAAATGTGGTATAGGCAAATTTGGTATAGGCAATTACATGTTTATTTGCATGCTTCTCACAGAACATTGTAAATAGTTTAACAATTGTATATATCACAGATTTGTAGGTATTTTTGCTTTTATAGTGAACTGATTTTTGACAAATTTGTTAAGTCCATTCAATGGGAACAGAAGAGTCTTTTCAACAAATTATGCTGGGTCAACGGGAAAGTCATATGCACAGGATTGAAGTTGAACCCCTACTTCTCACCATATACAAAAAGTTACACAAAATGGATAAAAGATCAAAATGTAAGAGATGACATTCTAAAACTTAAAAGAAAGCTTATGAATATGTCTTAATGAAGTTGGATTTGGCAATAGGTTCTTAGATCTGTTACCAGAAGCACAGGCAACTGTAGAAAACATAAATTAATTGGACTTCATACAAATTATAAATTTGGCACTGTACTACTTTAAAAAATAGTCTGGCAGTTCCTCAAATGATTAAGCATTACAATATTAGTCATAATATGACTCATTAATTCTAATCCGAGGTATACATCAAGAGAAATGAAAACATACTTGCAACAAAAACTTGAACAAAAGGTCCTTAGTTACGTAGGAGATCCGTTCCTACGGTGTGACATAATGCAATTTTCGCCATAAATTGGAACCCACCTACATGAGCACCTACGTCACTCACATGGAGCACATACACAGCAGTAATGAAATGAAACAGTAAAAAAATTTTAAAAGAAAAATAACAATTCCTGACTTTTACTTGTGGTAAATAAATAATAAAAAACATAAAGTACATATGTACATACGTCAAAATGACAGAACTTTTTTTAAATAAATACTGTAAATGGGAGATGGTGACATAGCCACAAAACGACGCACGTTGTTGAGTCCAATGTAACCTGAGGACTGCCTGTATACAGATGTTTAAAACAACATTTAGCATAATAGCCAAAATATGGACACAGTCCAAATGCTCACTAACTAATAAATGGATAAACAAAACATGGTATCTATATATATAAAAGCCTAAGAAACCAAAAGACCAAATGACTGGAACTACCAGAATGACCAGAACGACCAGCCGCTATGATGCACACTGACCACCAGGTGGCAGACACTCAACACAGGAACTGCCCCCTGGTGGTCAGTGTGTTCCCTCAGCGGGAGCACCACTCAGCTGACCGACCCATCCCTGAGGCCCACCAATCTCCGGAGAATGGGCCTGGCACCTAAGGACCAGCGCCACCAGCACAATCCTGACAGTGCTGCCGGCCTCCTGGAAGTCAACATCAGGTACCACGGCCACTTCCCCTCCCTAGATGCTTCGCAAGGAAGAAACAATATAAAAGTGGCCACCAGGTGGCTCCCGACAACCAACGTAAATGTCAGCAGGACAGATTAGGATTCTGGGCCAGCAAGGGTATCCCACCACCCACCCGGAGTGCCGATCATGTCCTGCCGCCCCACCCCCCACTCCCCTTAGGACCCCACCCATGCACGAATTTGTGCACCAGGCCTCTAGTATGCATATAATGGAATATACAAAAATAGATGAAATACAGATACATGCTACAATATGTATGGATCTTAAATATATGCCAAGTGAAAAACTCTTTCACAAAAGACCACATATTGGATGATTCCACTACTGGAAGTATCCAGAACAGACAAATTCACAGAGTCATAAAGCATATTAGTGTTTTCTTGGGGCTGGGAATGGATAGGAATTAGAAGATTGATAGCCTAAAGTAGATAGAGTTGTGTTTTCCTCTGAAGTGACAAAAATATCCTGAAATTGACTGTGATAATGGTTGCATATATCTGTGAATGTACTGAAAACCACTAAATTATACACTCTAAATGGTGAAATAGTATGATATATAAATTATTCCTCTATAAAACTTTTGAAAAATAAGTTAAATCAATTTTAGTGTGAACTTGCTGAAAAAAAGATTTTGAAAACAGCATGAATGACTCCTTATTAGTACACATTGTAGAGCCTCTAGCTCAGGTAACTCCCAGGAAAATGGCAGGCAACCCTTGGGGGGCAGGAGAGGAACATTTAAGAGGATTTGAAATTTTCTTCTTCTGTGCTTATTTATGAGGATGGAATTAAATTAATTTATAACATGTATCCTATATAATAAAAGCCCTAAGGGCATAACAACCAGAACAACCACCAGGGGCCAGACGCCCAACCCAGGAGGAGGGGGATGGGGGGACAGTGACGCCTGGAGGCACATGCTATGACCCAGGGATCCCAAACCTCAAGCCCAGAGCTTGCTTTCCAATAAAAAATAAATTGGGAGAAAAACAAGACAAAAAAACAAAACAAAACAAAAAAACGGCCAACACTGCCAACCTGGGAAGAATGGCTCCAGGAGGAAAAGGCCTCCCCAGGCCCTGCCTGGCCTGGCTGATGCACCATGGGCTCGCAGGGACTTACCAGTGACCTGCAGGAAGCTCAGCCCCTCCTACTCCAAAGCCGGTGTGCAACCTATCCAGCTCCAAGGCAGATGCAGCACTGCTGGGCTGCCTCAGCTCCAACTTCCAGCTACTGACCTCCTGTCTGCCCCTTCCTAGACTACGTGGGCTTGGGGGCATGGCTTTGGCCTCTCTGGCCAATAGCACGACATCAGCTCTGGCTTCCAGCTTCTGGCTTCCTGCCCACCCCTTCACATACACTGAGTGGCCAGATTATTATGACCACCTGACATTTGTAGGCAAATTAGCTATAATTTCTCGTTGAAGTTGCTAGAGGGCCAGACCACCATTATAAATAGGGAAACAGGTTGTTTAAACAACATGATTTAACAGCCTTTGAATGTGGGATATATATATATATATACATATATATATTTATATATATATATATATATATATATATAGAGAGAGAGAGAGAGAGAGAGAGAGAGAGAGAGAGAGAGATATGCACTTGGGGGTATGGCTTCACCCCTCCCCCCCCCACACAGCCAATAGCACCACAGCACAGCCAGAGAGTGGCAGGACACAGCCACCAGCGCTGGCTGGACATTGATTTGGCTGTGTGACTGACATCCATGTGCAGTTACACTGCATGTTTACATTTGTAAGGAAGCAGGGCAGCCTGCTCCTGCCTCCGGCTTCTAGGCTAAGAAAGGCCTGCTGATCTCCGTGTTTCTCCTCCCATCCAGAATCAGAACCTCTTGGGGATGAACGATTCCAGCAATGGCTCTAACACATGCTCGGTGTCACTGTCACAGACATTCTCAGTCATTACAGCCTGTTCCTCAACCCGCAGGGCCCTGCTCCACCCACTGCCACTCCTCACCTGTCACCCCCTGAGGACCACCTTATGTTATCCTATCTGAAATGTGAGCAAGATCTCAAATCCCCCCTGTCAATAGCTCCCTTGCCCTACCTTGCTTCCTCTAAAAACTTTGCATTTTAAAAATATATATTTGATTGATTTCTGAGAGGAAAATAGAGATAGACACATCAATGATAATGGAGAATCATTGATTGACTGCCTCCTGTACATTCCAAACTGGGGATCAAAACCTTCCCTGGCCCCTGCCCCCATCCCTCACCCGGCCAGCAGGCCCCCGGTGGTGCCACGGCACTGAGGGAAGGAGAGGGGGGAGGCAGGGAACCATGGGGTGGTGCGGCACCGAGGGCAGCGTTAGCATCTGCACCCCACCCAGCCACCATCACCTCCTCTCCTGACCCCACCTGGGCCTTCGGGCCTGGATCAGCCTGGCCCTGATTGGCCCTGATTGCCTGCCAGGCCTAGGGACCCCACCCATGCACAAATTTCATGAACCGGGCCTCTAGTATTACATAATAATTAGAATTCTATTGTTAACTAGAGGCTCGGTGCACAAAATTTGTGCATGAAGGGGGGGGGGGTCCCTCAGCCCAGGCCGCATCCTCTCCAATCTGGGACCCTTCGAGGAATGTCCGACTGCCCATTTAGGCCCGATCCTGGTAGGATCTCCCCTGCCAGCGTGATCACCCCCTAACCACTCCCAGCAGGCCCCCGTGGTGCCACTCCCCTGCCAGCCTGATCACCCCCTAACCACTCCCAGCAGGCCCCTGGTGGTGCCACTCCCCTGCCAGCCTGATCAATGCCTAACTGCTCCCCTGCAGGCCTGGTTGCCCCCAACTGCCCTCCCCTGATGGGCATCTTATGTCCACATGGGGGCGACCATCTTTGTGTGTTGGAGTGATGGTCAATTTGCATATTACCTCTTTATTACATAGGATGAGATGTTCCTCATTCAGGCCAAAATAAAATAAAATATATCTACTTTAGAGCCAAAATATAAAAATTAAAGCTATCAGTAAATTACACATGAAAATGTGGATGATATTTGGGCTGTTATTTTGTGGCAAAGACTGATATCAACACTAAATCCATAATAGCAATCAAGTAAAGAAACTATGAAAATATTGTTTAATGTAGTATGTCACTTAAAGATAGAAAAAAATAAGTGAAACTATGTTTTTAAAAGCTTTATTTTTTATTTTAAAGCATTTATATAGTCATTTATATGAAACTAGAGGCCCGGTGCACAAAAATTTGTGCACTTGGGGGGGAGGGGGGATCCCTCAGCCCGTCCTGTGCCCTCTCGCAGTCTGGGAACCCTCGGGAGATAATGACCTGTTGGCTTAGGCCTGCTCCCGGGTGGCAGAGGGCAGGCCCAATTCCTAGGTGCAGCCCCTGGTCGGGCTCAGAGCAGGGCCGATTGGGGAGTTGGGGCACCACCCCCTGTCATGCACAGAGCAGGGCGGATTGGGAGGTTGCGATGCCACCCCTAGTCATGCTCAGGGTAGGGCCGATTGGGGGGTTGGGGCACCGCCCCTTGTCACACTCAAGGAAGGGTCGATAGGGAGGTTGCGGCGCCACCCCCTGTCATGCACAGAGCAGGGCCGATCAGGGGGTTGGCGTGCTGCCCCCTATCACGCACAGAGCAGGGCCCATCAGGGGTGTTGGGGCTCCGTACCCTGTCACACACAGAGCAGGGCCGATCAGGGGGTTGAGGAGCTCCCACCTGTAACACACAGAGCAGGGCTGATCAGGGGGTTGAGGAGCTCCCCCCTGTCACTCACGGAGTAGGGCCAATAGGGGAGTTGGGGCACCGCCCCCTGTCACACATAGAGCAGGGCATATCAGGGGGTTGGGGCACTGCCTCCTGTCATGCACAGAGCAGGGCCCATGTGGGGGGTTGGGGCGCCGCACCCTGTCACACACAGAGCTGTAGGGCGATCAGGGGGTTGGGGAGCTCCCCCCTATCAGGCACAGAGCAGGGCTGATCAGGGGGTTGGGGCGCCACACCCTGTCACACACAGAGTCACAGGGCGATCAGGGGGTTTGGGCGCTGCCCCCTGTCACGCGGATCCCGGTGCTGGGAGGCCTCGCTGCTCCTCTGATCCCGGTGCCAGGAGGCATATTACCCCTTTACTATATAGGATAGAGGCCTGGTGCACAGGTGGGGGCCGGCTGGTTTGCCCTGAAAGGTGTCCTGGATCAGGGTGGGGGTCCCCACTGGGGTGCCTGGCCAGTCTGGGTGAGGGGCTGAGGGCCGTTTTCAGGCTGGCAAGTGACTGAAGCTCCCAACCTGTCCTTATTTTCTTTTTTTTTTATTCTGGGCCAGCTTTAACTCTGAGGCTCTGCTCCAGCTATGAGACTGCTGAAAGCAGGTTTCTGGCCTTTGTTTACCTTCTGTATTTGAAACAATGTTGTGGTCCTGCTGGCTGAAGCCTGGCTGACTAAAGCAGGTTTCTGGGGTTTGGTTTAGCTTCTATATTTGTCACAATGTTTCTTAGAGTTGCAGCTCAGAGGCCGGCAAGGCAGGTGGGGAATCTTGGCTTCCTCCGTCACTGAAGCAAGCAAGCCTCCCTGTTCGCGTCAGCTGCCTGGCTGCCGGCCGCCATCTTGGTTGGCAGTTAATTTGCATAAGTCCCTGATTAGCCATTGGGAAGGGTAGGGGAGGTACGGCTAATTATCATGTTTCGCTTTTATTAGATAGGATTATTACTTTATCAAATAATAAAAGTAATGTATACTGATTATTACTAAGAGAAACTTAGTAAAAATCATGTCCTTTCCTCGTCCCAATCACCAACATTTAGTGCATATATTTCTACTTGTTTTTATTTTGTCATAAATATAAATAAACAGAAACATATGTATATATACATGTATTTCCATAAATTGCATCACTCTGCCCATATTTATATATACATTACTTAAAACCTCAGGTCAATCGTACATGTGTAATATTATCAGAGCAGCCTTTCTTAATCATTCTTCTATCATTCTATACCCTCCTCCTGGTTTAATTTTTAGATAATCTATCACTATTTGAAGTAAAAGGGCAGAAATTTTGTTTATCTTGTTCACAGAAGTGACTAATACATATTATATGTTCAGTTAAAATTTGCAGAATGAATAATGAAAAAGCAAGTCCTCTTATGGATACATTTTATGTTAGTATATGAAGGTCTAACTAGCTCTCTCTAATGGTTTCACACGGTTCTTCTGTGTTGATGTCTAGTACTATACATTTAATCTATTCTCTGTTGATGAGATCATATCCTTTTGCATATATTTTCTCAGTGTGTGTGTGTGTCACATCACTGAATTCCATTTTAAATTTTAGGTAAACCTCATGTTTAACCATAAAACAAGTTTTAACATGCTAAGAAACATAATAATCAGAGGTTATTAAAGCCTCTTAGAAGTTGACAGTATTACTGAGCTGCAATTTAAATAAAAATTTAAAGAGTCTTCTCAAGAAGCATAAAATAAACTAAACAAAATGTTGTTTTAAATAGATAAGATTATACTAAGAGGTGCATTCTCTGACTAATAAGAATTCCAGACAGCAAGAATAAAATAAACAAATAACATTATGAACAATTGAATGGATATATCAAGTGCCCAGAAAAATGAATGAAAACAGACATGCATTACATTGTCAGAAAATTTTTTAAACTGGAGTTGAGATGCTTCAAAATCTCCCCCAAAAAGCAAGTGATGAGGAAAAGATAAAAAGGATATGAGACTACTCAGCAGCACTATTGGCTGCTATAATAAGAATGAACATTTCTTTAGAATTCTGAGGAAAATGTATCTTCAACCTAGAATTCTATATATATACTTTCTCTATTCTGAGATGATCATGAGTCCACTCGTTAACCACAGTCTTGATTATTGTAGTTTTATTATAAACCTTGATATTGAATAATGTAGTCCTCTAATTTTTCTCTGTTTTTAAAAAATTATTTTGATTTTTCTAGTTCTTTTCTCTTTCCATATTAATTTTGGAAACAGCTTGCCAATGTTTATTTTTTAAGGCGGATGAGGATTTTAATTCAAATGGTATTGAATCTATAGTGAAAATAGTGAGAACTGACAATACTGCATCTTACCTTCTGGAGACATTCTTTGGCAAGTCCTCAATATTGCTAAACATTTTTTATAGTATATTGGAGATTTAGGGACAGTCAAAATCATTCAAATGTAATTCTGCTAAATAATGTGGGTGCTATAAAACTGATAAGAGCTATAAATAAAAGGTAAATAGGGAGTGACATCACCAAGTTTTTGAGGAGAAGCCCTAAACACTCCTCCCTCCCCCCACCCTAAAAAACAAACAAACAACAACACACCGAATTAGCAACAATTCACAAATTCCATTTTTGAAAATCCAGAGACTAATTGGAAACTAATTTTAATAAAAATGAGACTAACTGGCCATGGCCGGTTTGTCTCAGTGGATAGAGTGTCGGCCTGCGGACTGAAAGGTCCCAGGTTCGATTCTGGTCAAGGGCGTGTACCTTGGTTGCGGGCACATCCCCAGTAGGAGGTGTGCAGGAGGCAGCTGATCGATGTTTCTCTCTCATGGATGTTTCTAACTCTATGTCCCTCTCCCTTCCTCTCTGTGAAAAATCAATAAAATACATTTTTATAAAAATGAGACTAACTGAAGCAGGTAGGAAGCTTAGGACACCTTTTCACTGCAGTGCCTGCCCCTTGCCCAGCACAATCAGGAGAAGGCCCTTAGCTGCCAGTTTTTCCCAAGGGAGGGTAGGGGTTGGTTCATGTATACAGTGTCCCAGCTTTTTTGAGTGGGCACTTTCCTCAAAAAATTAAAATAGAACTACCATATGATCCAGCAATCCCACTTCTGGCAATTTATCCAAAAGAATTGAAATTAGGATATCAAAGATATATTAGCAGCCCCATGTTCATTGCAGCCTTATTCACATAACCCAAGACATGGAAACAATCTAAATATCCATCCATCACAAATGAGTGGATAAAGAAAATGTGGTATATACAGACAATGAATAGCATGCAGCTTTAATAAAGAAGGAATATGTCAACATATGGATCAACCTTGAAGGCATTATGCTAAGTGAAATAAAGTAGTCACAAAAAGACAAATATTGCCTGATTCCAGTTACATGAAGTATCTAAAATAGTCAAATTCATAATATTGAAGTGTGGAATGGTGGTTGCCAGTGACTGAGAGAAGGGGGATATAGGAATTTATTAATCAATGGGAGTAAAGTTTTTGTTAAGTAAGATGAATAAGCTCTAAAGATCTGCAATCCAACCTTGTACCTATACCCAACAATAATGTATTTTGCAATTAATTTGTTAAAAGGGTAGATTTCATGTTGTGTTGATACAACATAATAAAATTTTAATATTATTAAGCAGATGCCCTCACATAGCTTATGAGGTTTCCAAATTATTTTTGCAATACAAGCATAAGTATAAAAGCTTTCCAAAGTGACTATACTATGTTTTTTTTTTGTTTGTTTTTGTTTTTTGTTTTTTTATAATTTTTTAAATATATTTTATTGATTTTTTACAGAGAGGAAGGGAGAGAGATAGAGAGTTAGAAACATCGATGAGAGAGACATCGATCAGCTGCCTCCTGCACACTCCCCACTGGGGATGTGCCCGCAACCCAGGTACATGCCCTTGATCGGAATCGAACCTGGGACCTTTCAGTCCGCAGGCCGACGCTCTATCCACTGAGCCAAACCGGTTTCGGCAATGACTATACTATGTTTTAAAAATCACATTATCTGCTCAGAGATTGCACTTTTTGTATTTTCTATTAGCATGCACATTAACCATTTTCCACTTTTCTATTAAACTGAAAATATATCAAAAGTGAAGATCTTATATTGTTGGCAACTATCACTTGCCCATCACAAGAATGTGCATTCAGTAGATAGTCAATGTTACTGCTGAGAAAGTGAACTGATAACAGAACTTGTACAGGATTAAATGATTCCAAGTCAAAATACTAAAATTTCCCTCTCATTCATTAATCCTTCTAGATTATTCAGTAATCCTTTATGTGCTTATTGACCACAGTAATAGCACATACTACAGAATATTTTGTTCTTGGGTTTCATAGATACAATAAGAGTATACATCTGTCTAATTGAAAACTCCTCAAATCCATTTTGAAGGCCTACTTTAATAAACAAATATCCTAGAGGAGAACAAAGATGGCAGTGTAGGCAAATGCTTGTACTCGCTGCCTCCCACAACCGCATCAGAATTACAACTAAAATACAGAAGAACCATCATCCAGAACCATTGGAAAGCTGGCTGAATGTAATTCCTACAACTAGAGAAGTAAAGAAGAAAGCACACTAAGACTGGCAGGAGGTGCAGAGGCTCTGGGGGACCCAGACACATACAAGGAGAAATGGGGCTGTCTGGCATCAGGGCTGGAACTCGGGTGGGACTTTCTTCCAGACAGAGGTGCTCGCAGTGGTCATTGTTCCTGTGCTGGAATCTCCCTGGTTGCAGGGCTGACTGGAAGCCATTTCTGTTTGCTCCATCCTGGAGACCCCATCCCACCCAATTTACAGCCCCATCCAAGCTGTGCACAGGGGCTTTTGCATCTAAATGGCCTGTCCTTGCTCAGACTAAAACCTGTCAAACAAGCTATAGCTGGGTCAGAGAGCCCTAAACCTAGCAATAAAAGGCCCAAGACCCCGCACTAGCACCAGCCTTCCTTGTTTCACAGCTGGGCCTTGTCTGGGCACTTCCAAACCTGATATAAAGAGGATAAATCTGCAGATCTCTCTGTAGCTCCTGCTGGGTGGCCCCCAACAGTAGCTGACTATGCACCTCCCTGGAGACCCAAGAACCAGTGTATCCAGTGGTCAGTGTCAGACCATACCAGATTACAACTCTATACATCCATAAGTGACACACTCAAGAGGCAAACTCAGTGAGCACCAAAGCTCCACTGAAGCAAGTCCTGCTCCATAAGGGTGTCTCCTGCACAGCAGCTCTCCCACTGTAGTTACAGCTGGTCCCCACAGCCAATTAACCTGGAGGTCAATTCCTCCCAGTGACACAAACAGCAAACAAGGCTCAACTACAACAAGACTGTGCACACAGCCCACAAAAGGGTGCACCTAGAAAGTCCACCTCAGGTGATTGGGGAGGCTGAGCCACTGGGCCCTATTGGACACCTACTACACAAAGGCACTCTTGGAGACTCAAGGAGACTTAGCAGCTCTACCCAATACATAGAAACAAACACAGGGAAGCAGTCAAAATACAGAGACAAAGAAAAATGTCACAAATGGAAGAAACTACTGGATATAGAGTTCAAACCACAGTTATAAGGTTACTCAAGAATCTTCTAGAAACCTCCATCAGACGTAGTGAGACTTTCAAGGATTTTAGTGAGAATGCAAAAAAAAAAAAAAAAAAGGAAAAGGACCAGTCAAAAATTAAGCATACACTAACTGAAATAAAGAATAATATTCAGGGATTCAACAGTAGAGTAGAGGATTCTGAGAATCAAATCAATGGTTTGAAATATGAGGAAGCAAAAAAATACCCAAGCAGAGAGAGAGAAAAAAAAGAATCCAAAAATATGAAGATAATGTAAGAAGCCTCTGGGACAACTTCAAGCATACCAACATCCGAATTATGGGGGTGCCAAAAGAAGAGAGAGAGCAAGATATTGAAAGCCTTTTTGAAGAAATCATGACAGAAAATTTCCCCTAACTGGTGAAAGAAATAGACTTACAAATCCAGGAAGCACAGAGAACCCCAAATAAGACAACCCAAAGAGGACCACACCAAGAAACATCATAATTAAAATGCCAAGGGCAAAAGACAAAGAGAGAATCTTAAAAACAGCAAGAGAAAAGCAATTAGTTACTTAAAAGGGAGTGTCCATAGGGCTGTCAGCTGATTTCTCAACAGAAACTATGCAGGCCAGAAATATTCAAAGTGATGAATAGTAAGAACCTACAACCAAGATTACTCTACCCAGCAAAGCAATCATTTAGAAATAAAGGTCAGATAAAGAGCATCACAGACAAGAAAAAGCTGAAGGAGTTCATCACCACCAAACCAGTATTATATGAAATGCTGAAGGATATTCTTTAAGAAGAGGAAGAAAAAGAAAAAGATAAAAAATATGAACAACAAAGTTGCAACAAATACATATTTATCAACAATTGAATCTAAAAATCAAATGAATAAAAACCTGATTAACAGAATTAACTGGCAAATGGAATAGAATTAGGGGCATGCAAATGGAACAGACTGACAATTCGCAGGGGGGAAGGGGGGTACAGGGAGCAGGAAAAGATTAGACAAAGATCTTATATAAATGTATGCATTACCTATGGATATGAACAATAGGGTGGCAAGGGCCTGGGGCAGGGTGGGAACTGGGTGGAGGGGAGCTATGGGGGGAAAAGTTGTAATAATCTCAACAATAAATATTTAAAAAAATAAATAAACAAGTATCCTAAAAGGAGGAAGAGGGTTATTTTATCAGCCATCTCACAACACTTAACAGGATAGATTATAAAAATGAGAAGCTGCAAAAGGAAATTGGTAGCACTTACTTTCCTTTCATGAAATAATCCTATATAATAAAGGCTAATATGCAAATTGACCAAATGGCGGTATGACCAGTCGCTATGATGCGTACTGACCACCAGGGCTCAGACACTCAATGAAGGACCTGCCCCCTGGTGGTCAGTGTGCTCCCACAGGCGGAAGCACTGCTCAGCCAGAAGCCCTGAGCTGCGCTCACAGCTGGCAAGCTCAGCGGCAGTGGCAGAAGCCTCGCCTGCCTCTGTGGCAGTGCTAAGAGTGGGCCTAAGCCATCAGTCAGACAGCCCCCAAGGGATTCCTTTTCTTTATATGATATCTATCTGCGTGTGTGTGTGTCTGTGTGTGTGTATGTGTGTGTGTGCGCACACACACTATTTCTCTTCTACATTCTTTATGGGAAGATTGGGAATAGTAGCTGCAAATAGAAAAGAGCTTCTTTTTCTTTTTTTAGAGGAGTCATTGGAAGAATTACTTTTAGTGTGATATGTATATGATGAGTGTGTAAAAAGTATTCAGAAACCTCATTCATTAGGAAGTTTTGACACTTTATATTATTAGAGATGAGTAAATAATTTTTAAGTTTTTTTTTTCTATTTTATTGTAATAATCTTACCTGAGAAGAGGAAAGAAAGGAATGGCATCCATGGTTTCTTTTTGCCAAGACATCTGCCAAAAAAAATAATCATCTGTTTGGCTAGCTAACAAAATGTGATTTTTTTTTTCCTTCCATGTATTAAGGGAGATAAATGTTAATTATTGGAAAGTATATGGAGGTTGGATAAGACAAATAGAGAGAACTGATATTTATTAAATGTCTCCTGACTGGTAGGCACTGTTAGATACCTTAAACTGTTGATCACTCTTTCACCATTTTCTTGTCTTCATTGTAGAAGTGAGTAAATAGAAGATGGAGGAAATGAATCAACTGTCCCACTATTACCTAGCTAGTGAATGAGACTCATCTGCCAAAACCACGGTTATTTTTAATTCATTTATAAACCATTTTTCAGCTTTGTGCTTGACCAGAGATACTTCCAAATATCACTAATGTGCTAGCAACCTTACATAATATCTTAAATCAAAATTATATGGAAATGTGAATTCAAATTTGTTAATTTTTAAAGATAAATTATCCATAAAATGATATCTTGTTTTTTTTTATTTATTGTTAATAACATTAATAACATTACAGATGTCCTTCATTTGTCCCCCTCCCCATTTGCCCACCTCTACCAGCCTCCCCCTAACCCTGGCCATCATCACACTGTTGTCTCTGTTCATGGGCTATGCATATATGTTCCTTGATTAATCTCTTCACATTCTTTCATCCAGTCTCCCCCCAAACCTCCCCATCCTGATCTCTGTCAGTGTTTCATGTATGCTTGCCACTGTTTCTATTTTGTTCGTGAGTTTATTTTGTTCATTAGATTCCACATATGAGTAAGATTATATGGTATTTGTCTTTCTCTGTCTGGCTTATTTTGCTTAAAGTAATGAACTCCATATCCATACATTGCTGTTCACAAAATGTAAGAATTCCTTCTTTTTTATAGCTATGTAGTATTCCATAATGACCACTCTTAGAAAAGCATGTTTAATTGAAGAAAACTCAATTTTTTAATATTCTTTAACTTAACAGACAACTGAAAAATAAAGAACACTCTCTCCATTGGGCCTAGAGGCAAAAAAATTAAGGAGAGTGCAAGAGAGACTGCTTATTGAAGTGGTACAAGGTCAGGGCCAGGATTAGCGGTTCTCAACCTGTGGGTCGCAACCCCTTTGGGGGGTCAAACAACCCTTTCACAGGGGCTGCCTAAGACCATCGGAAAACACATATATAATTACATATTGTTTTTGTGATTAATCACTATGCTTTAATTATATTTAATTTGTAACAATGAAATTGGGGGTCACCACAACATGAGGAACTGTATTAAAGGGTCGCGGCGATAGGAAGGTTGAGAACCACTGGCCAGGAGGCTTTGTTTGAGACACTTTACTATCTGTGTGATGATAGAGAAATCACTTAAACTGTAAATATCTTAGTGTAGAACACAGTGAACACTCAGAAGGTATTTATTACTAATTAGAAACATTATGTGTAATCTGGATAGCAATTCTATTTCGTAGCATGCATCTCTGCCTGTCTGACTCTTCATATTCTGCAGTCTGTGCTATAAGCAAAGCCAAAATGTAAGAACAGTGTCACAATGTTGCTGGCGATATCTAGATGGGAAATATTTCTGACAAGACCAGGAATGTTCAGAACTGATCTCATTTCTCCAGGCTTCTCCAGGTACATCCCCCAAACTGGATTTTTCACTTGAGATAGAATGTGCTTATGTGTGAAGAAACTGGAATATAAGAGATTATTGGAGGTAACTTTTGAAGATGCTGCTGCTACTCTGACTCCTGTGTATGTTAGCCAAGCTTTGAAGCCTTATGTGTTTAGTCAAATTTGCAAGAATACAAAGCTCCCATCCACCATTTATGAAGCCTCCACGCGCCAGACACTAAGCATTTTCCTAACGTTTATGCATTGCTGTATTCTTCCTGTGATGAAGATTGAGAATGAATACTACGAAAATGGGCAAAAGCATCTCAAATTGTTCTTGAGGAATACTTTGACAGACCAAAGGTAAAGTAATTCAGCTTTTGCTTAACCTAAATTTTGATATAAAACATGATTGGATTTAATGGTGGACACATATATCAAACTATACAATTAACTCGGAGCTTTCTACAGATAATTCAGAACCCATTGAAAATACCTCATTTTTTAAAATAAGCTTTCTCTTATACTTGATATTGAAAAAAAATCTGTAAGAAATTTGAAAGCTTCTTATAGAAATGCTATAAGGTGAATGTAGGCCACTTAATCACCGAATATCTTGACAATCGCCTGTTTTAATGGCTCCTGTTTGAACTCTCAGGCTTTGGGGAACTAACTGTTCTTGAAGCAGACAGTCCTGAAATGCCATGTTGCACTTCTGCATGAGCTCGTATATGATCACTGTGGATCCAGTTGTCAGGTATTGAGCTATCAGCTCTTTGAAGGAATAAATTTTGAGGAGGTGTGGAAGGAAGGAGTACATTTTATAGAATATTACAATGAAGCTCACCACTAACCTTTGAATAGCAGGAGTTTTAAGTATGCTATTGAAGGCAGGGTGCAGTGAGGTAGGGGTGAGTGGGAAGAGATTAACCAAATAATTTATATGCATATATGCATAGCTCATGAACACAGACAATAGTATGGTGAAGGCCTGGGTGGGGTGTGGCAGTGGTAAGGTGAAGAGGGGTCAATTGGGAAAAAAGGAGGATATCTGTAGTACTTTCAACAATAAAGATAATTTTTTTAAATATCTGTAATAGACAGTTAAGGAAATTACCAGACAGTGAAATAAACATGAGAACTTCCCCAACAAGGATTTCCGTGTAGAATTTGTATTTATTCAATGATCTTAACGGAACAAGTTACGATTAAAGATTGAATGAAAGAACCTGCCATTTATGCTCCACATCTGGGTATTGTTTACATTCTTTTGTTGAGCCTATATCTTCATAAGCTTTGTAGCAGGTATGTGTGGAACACCGCCATTTCATGGTTAAGACAGGGTCAGAGGCCATGGATACTGACAACTGATTTGTCTGTCTTATCCTGACTTTTTCCATGACTATATCTCCTGCCTTGTCTTGATGTATAAGCAAAACCTGGAAAACCTACATAAATGTGTTTTGTAGCTGTCTAGGATTAATAAAGAACATATTGCTGTTATTTTTGGTGAAGAAAGTCAATTTTATATATTTTATTTCAACATAAAATGCAAATTTTGTTTTAAAATTTTGCAAGAATACAAAGTTGTCAAAAATGTTGCTTTGAAATAACGTTATAAAAATGTACAATACAAATGTCTTTGGAAGGGAAGAATAAAAATGAATACTTGTTTATATTTCTTATGTTATATGATCCTCAAAACAATATTCAATGAATACTCTTACTTTATTTCAAAGATGTGATGAGGTTGAAAAGTAAGATAGCATCCAAAGTGCATAGCTAATAGCTTAACAAGGATTCAAACCAAACTTTATTATTAAAAACAACAACAACAACAACAACTAAAAAATGCACAAGTAGAACTTATTCACTGCAGAAAAATAGAATGTAAAAATAAGTAACAAGAAGAAAATGAATCACTAATAAGTATGCAATGTAAAGACAATCATGTTACCAGTAAATATCTTAATGTATAGTCACTGACATCTTAATGCTCACATACCATTTTTAAAGAAAATATAATTATACTCTAAGCAGGATTTTGAAACATATTTCTTCACTTGCCAATATTTTAAGACAATATAACATATCAACAAATGATCTTTTAAAGCATCACTTTAAATATCTATGTAATAATCTTTTGTTTTTTATTTATCAGATCTCCACTTTTCTTTTACAATAAATATTTTTATGAGCATCCTTGTAGCCAATTTCAGTTCTGTCCCAGAAATTTATAATGAGGAAATATGTAAATATTAGGTAAAGGAATAGACAAATTTATAATGCTTTTAACTGTTGGTATAAAGTTTCTTTCACATTATATCAATTTTATATCAAAATTTCATCAAATTACATCAATGTTTAGCAGGTTTTTTTCATTTTGCCAGAAAGATGATTACATAATCTGCAAATTATATTAATATATGTATGTCTAAAAACCAGTACTGTAGCTAGGTACTTAGAAAATATTGTTGATAAATGTGTTATATGGATATATTGGCTAAATATTTGTTGAATGAATTAACAAATGATAAATACATATTAAAATATATTCAAAAGAATTATTTAGTAAGAGTAAAAGTTAGTGACAAACAAAATTAAGTGCTCTTGCATATTGTTATTTAGTATTTGTTTTATTCCTTTGTTCTGTGGAGCTATATGTACAAACCCAAGTTAAAACTAGAAACAAATAATGTAACTTAATGGAAGTTCTGCTTCCACATAGGATGCAAAAACCTTAAAGAGATCATCACATTCATCTAATTGTGAAAAAGCTCCAGGTAATGTATAAAATCATAACTTGAGTTCTTCAGAGAATTGAGCTTACAAGCCAACAAGATGATGTGGATTTCAAAGTGTGAGAATCTCTTTAAGCGAGAGATGGAAAACCGAATTCCTGTTTTCAACAGAACTTAGATAGAAGTAGCTGAGAAGAAGAACACAACTAAATATTTTAGCAGGTCCTTACACCCTATTATGCTCTAGAATCAGCTTAAAATCCTGGAAGCTTCTGATAGTCCACCAACTCAGCAGGTGTTTCCCAAGGCCCTCCCTGCGAGGTGCTCCAAAAAGATTGGTTTCAGACAAGAAAGCTCAGAAGGCAAACATAGTCAGCCTAGGTTTGCGGAGTGGAACATGAGGATCTGTAGAAGCCTTCCTGCACTCTGGGTCCTGCATGAGAACCAGGTGAGGATCAGCCATCATGAGGAAAAACCTCCACACAACCTCCACATCTATGTTCTTCTACCCTTGGGCATCAGCACTCCCGGTTCCCGGGCCTTTGGACTCTAACAAGAATTTATATCTTATTCTCAGGCCTTTGTATTCAGACTAAATTACACTACCAGCTTTCCTCATCCTCCAGTTGTAGATGGCAGATTTGGGGATTTCTCAGCCTCTATAACAATGTGAGTCAATTCTTTTAACACTTATGTGATTTTATATTGATTCTGTTTCTCTGGAGAATAATAACACAATAAGTAAGTTTTAGTACATCCACACAATAGAATATTACTCATAAATGCCAAATATTTAACCTCAAAAACATAGGCTAACAAAAAGAAGACACAAAAAAGACTACATATTCTATGATTCCATTTGTATCAACCTAGAAAAGACAAAACTATAAAGATCAGTTTTTGCCTTGGAGGCAGGAATGGATGAGAGGATTGTCTGAAAATTGGCAGGAGGGAACACTCTGAGTGAAGAAAATGCTCTATGCCTTGGTAATGGTGGTGGCTTTATACCTGTAAACCAGGGGTGGGGAACCTATTTTTATAAAATCATTCATGGACCATAGCAAATTATCAACTTAAAAATTAGCTTACTATATTTAATCAAACATTTAATTAACCCTAATGCCTTGGCAAGGCCAGACCAAATGATTTTGAGGAGCTTATAGGGCCAGGGTCCAGACATTCCCCACCGCGGGTGTAAACATTTGTCAAAACTCATAGAGCAGTACACTAAAAAGGGCAACTTTTATTGTCTGTAAGTTTTACTTTAATTAAAAGTGAAAAAAAATACATTTTTTAAAAAAAAATCTAGAGCAGAGAGACACAAAGACCTCTTGTGAAAGGGACACACCACATTGCATGGGGAGACACATTTCCTTCCCCTTGGTTCCCTAGGTGGACAATTCTTGCCTATAGGAATGGATAACTACATGCTCTCTGAGTAACTGTAATCAGAATCAATGCTTTGAATCTCACCTGAAATCCCTGAGTTCCATGCACTGATACTAAAAATGATACCGGCTAAGGTTTATTACATGATTTATGTGTCAGGCCCAGTTTAAATTCCTTACAGGTATTATTTCATTTAATCTTAAAGACAACTCTAGGAGGCAGATACTGTTATTCCTGCATATAGGTGACGTGCAGCATCATGAAGACATTAAGCAGGAGGTGGAGAACTGGGATACCCCAGCACTGACTCTCTTGTCCCAGTGCCTTGTTTCTCTCACTGCAGATCACTTCCCAGTCTTCCCCACCCTGCTGGGACCCTAAAAAGCTGACTTGGAGTGTGGACTTCACTGGAGGTTTTTCTCATCCTCTAGCTTCTGGTTAAGTTCAGACAAGGAAGAGAATGACAAAGACGGACGTCTGTGTATGCATTTCTCTGGATTCCTCCCTGTAAGATGGTTGCTAGCAAGAGGCCTTCCTCCATCAAAGGTTACAACTGTTAGGTGCCATATCCTCTCTGAGTTTTGGTAACTACTCCCCTGACCTCATTCCTCTGGAAATCCTGGGAATTGCACTAGACCTTTTATTCATGATAAAAAGTCTTTACTGAGTGGTAAAATTTAAGGAATACAATAAAGCAATTGAGGCACCTAGGGTGCTTATATAATCCTCACATTGAGCGCCTCCTTAAATTTTGTGCCTTCAGTCCCTTGACCTACCCGTGATCCCTAATTCTCCAGTGTACCATCTGTTTCCTGCTGGGGCACTAACCAAACCATGTTCTAAGTACGCCCTACTGCTGATCAATCAATACGTGTTGTAACTATGACCATTGCCTCCCCAACTGCTCAGAAATAGTAAATGAAATGGTTCTGCAAGATGCTGACCACAGCTTAAGGCTCAGGGACTCAACTAGAAGCAATGTTGTTGTTTTAAATAAAATCAATTGGGGAGGGAAGCATTTGACAAGTTGTTTTTCATGAAAAAATTACTAGTCTATACTTGAATGGTTTGAAAACTATTGCTATATTGTTCCCTGATATATTTTAGAAGCAAAGGTAACTGAATGTAATGCTTTCAGGTAGAATAGGAGTCATTGTCAACACGTATTTATATGCCTAGCATAAGTTCCATGTCCACTGGAATAACAGAGTTTGTAACATGATGGTCATAAGCAAACTGCGTACAGATTCCACCTCAGTAGCTCTGAGATGGGATCCTGAAGTCAACAGTTTAACAGGCATTCCAGGTGATTCTAATGAGCTTAATCCATGGGCTACACCTAGAGAAGCAACTAGGCCAGCCGTGGGCAAACTACGGCCCGCGGGCCAGATCCGGCCCATTTGAAATGAATAAAACTAAAAAAAAAAAGACTGTACCCTTTTATGTAATGATGTTTACTTTGAATTTATATTAGTTCACACAAACACTCCATCCATGCTTTTGTTCTGGCCCTCTGGTCCAGTTTAAGAACCCATTGTGGCCCTCGAGTCAAAAAGTTTGCCCACCCCTGAACTAGGCTGTTACTGTAGTGACTGTTTATAAAATAGGCTTATGCTTTCCTGATTATGTGGTATTTTTATACGTTTTCCATTATCCAAACCATATCCAGGTGTAACTAGGTTCAACCAATAGAAGCCATGGGGATGACAGCTGCGGTGGCCAGAAGATATAAATATTCTGAAATCTAGTGGAAAACCTCACCAATGCATATCTCCAAATGACAGGTAAAACAAAATGAAGTTAAACAACAAAAATAAACAACACACTAGTACACTATTAGTGAATAATTAGAGACTCATGGGCAAAGATTCACAACAGAGAGTCTTTACTAAGGGGTTAAAATTTAAGGTGCTCAGTATGAAGGCAGTCTGTCTTCACACTGTCCTTCAAATCATTTTTCAGGGGCCTCTACATATTTGTCAAGTGGACTCTGAGTATGGCCTCATACTAGCACTAACCAAAGCTGGATGAACCTTTAGAAGTACCAAATTACTATTCTCAAGCTACTGCAATCTAAGAAGATAATAGAGATGAAAATAAATGCAATAAAATACATGACATAAATTACTAGTCTTCTTCTATTTGTTATTTTCTAATCATATTCCTGATAATGAAATTTATCATCCATTTAATTTAAAATATTTCCTATACTTCAGTAAAAAACAAAAATAAACAATATTTCCTATCTTTCCAATGACATAACTTTCAGCCCGCTAAACAGTTAGCATAATGAGGCAATAACTACACAATTAAACTCTCGGTATAAATTTCTTTGTTTTGAATGACAGTTTGCTTTTTGAGTAACATGTGCTTAAATAATACAGCATTATTTGTCCTAGGAGAATCTTTCTTGTAGTTGTTTTCTATATTGTGAGAAAATTTGCAAGCTGAATACCACATTAACATATTCATTTCATAAGACCATGAGATGACATGTGAAGCGCTGGCTGCCCCTTCCCTTAAATAGAAAAAAAAAAAATCTATTCAAATTGGAACTGTCAGGTTTTCAGGCAAATAACATAATGCAGCAATTTAAGGATAGACTGGGTGAAGCAACAATACTGCATTGTCATCTCACCTTTCAGCATAAGCAAGCCAAGTTCTGCAGCTGAAAGTATTAAATGACTCTGGTTCCAATTTTTTTTCCAGTGGGGTTATGATGATTTGGAGCTACAAAGCAAATAATGTCAATCTTGTAGAGTCATGTCTGTACCACTTGACTTTCAGAAACAACCATTTCACAAAAGTCCTATTTACTTTTGCTTTAATTTACAATTATTGAAATTTTAATAAGGATTTTGCGGCAACACCAGGCATCACATACTGCCAGGGAGAAATTATAACTTTATTGCAGCCTACACTGACAGCCAACTCATAAAAATGAATGACATTCTATATCATAACATCTCATAGGCTGCTCAGAATGTTAATAGCTTACTTCATCTTTCTTTAGCATAATGAGGCAGTGTAACCATATTCAATGCGAAAATGAAGATTAAGAAAATTTGAATTGAGGCAGGAAAGTAACATTTAACAGGATTCAGACAACATTCAGATTAAAAGTTTCAATTAAAACACTATTAGCAAGCTTTTTATCACAGAAGCAAAGCTTTGTCACCCAAGACCAATCACTATTTTGAAAAATGTTTATCTCTAGAAGCACTTAGCTCTTCAGGCTCTATTTGTAAAACGTTATAAAGCTTCTTACCCAGTTCAGCACTGCAAGATTCATTGGATCAGATGGAACTGTAACAGATCAATGAGTTAAATAATTGTAAAAGATGTCTTTTATTTATTTTTTTATTGTTGACACTATTAGAGATGTCCTCCATTCACCCCCCCCCCTTTATGTCCACTTCCTCCCAACCCATGCCCCCCTCCTCCCCTGGCCATCAACACATTGTTGTTTGTGACCATGGGCTATGCATATATGATCTTTAGCTAATCTCTTCACCTTCTTTCATCCAGTCCATCCCGCCCCTTTCCCCTCTCATATCCCTCAGTCTGTTCCAATGCTCCATACCTCTGGCTCTATTTTGTTTGTCAGTTTATTTTGGCCATTAGATTCCACAGATAAATGACATCATGTGGTATTTGTCTTTCTCGACTAACTTATTTTACATAGCATAATAATCTCCAAGTCCATACATACTGTCGCAAAGAGTAAGAGTTTGCTCTTTTTCACAGCCACAGAGTATTTCATTGTATAAATGTAGCTTTTTTATCCACTCAAACACTGATAGGCACTTGGGCTACTCCCAGATCATGATTATTGTAAATAGCACAGCTTTGAACATAGGGGTGCAAATATTCTTTCTGATTGGTGTTTAGCATTTCTTAGGATATATTCTCAGAAGTGGGATCACTGGGTCTAAAGGCAATTCCATTTTTAATTTTTTGGGGAAAATGTTTTCTAAAGTAGCTGCACTAGTTTGCATTCCCACCAACAGTGCAAGAGGGTTCCTTTTTCTCCATATCCTTACCAGCACTTGTTGATTGTTGGTTTATTGATAGTAGCCATTCTGACAGGTGTGCGGTAATACCTCATTGTAGATTTACTTTGCATCTCTCTGATGACTAGTGATGATGAACATTTCTTTGTAGAAGTGCCTATTCAGGTCATAAGGATGTGTTTTTAGACATGTCATTAAGATAATGCTCATGTCTATGAAAACTGTCCTTTACTTCCATAGCCTTGAACTTCCACATTTTTAAAAATTCTGTCGTTTATCTTTGGATTGAGATTAATGAAAAGATAGTTGAGGGCACATGATTTTTTAAAATGTATATATAAAATATAAATATAAATTGCATATAAATATAAAATATATATATAATATATATATTATATATATATTTTTCCATTTCCATATGTATAGAATGGAAAATGCAATGACCACGAAGGATGAATGAAGCAAAGTTAGAGACTCATACTAGTATATAAAACTTGAAACTGGTTTTGCACCTTTGTGAAGTTGTATTGCAATACCAAATTTTTAGTTCTCTGTATCTTTGTATAGAATTGATAAATTCATTTTTGTCATCTTTCTATGCATTTGACGTATCAATACAGAAACTTTTTAGTTAGCTGTGGAGCCCAATTGCCCAAATGATGCAGACAAAGTGGTCAAGGCCAGCCACAGATGGAGACAAATGTAGTTTTTGCTTTCTGAAGATGAATACAAAGTGGTTAGGACAAATTAGCTGTGCCTAACAGACTTCTACTGCCAATAAAATCCTGTGAGAGAATGATAATGTGTAATATTTGAGTGTTTCCATATCTCCTGTGTAGCTTATTTATGTCAGAAGAAACCAAAATACTAGAAAATATAACTGTTGTTTTACATTTTAAAATAACTAAGCTTTATTGTACTCTAATTACATCTGTCCCTCACTTTTGAAGATGTTAGAATACTGTCAATACCCTCTAATCTTCTAATGAATGCTGTACCATAACTAGTAATTTGACATTCCAAAAATTTGCCTATTTAGTTACATTTCTTAAATTTCTCCTCATTCTTTTTTATTTGCATGGCATTTTATTTTCCCCCACTTCAGATGAGTGCAGATTTTATTGACCAAACCACCTAAACTCTTTTTTCTGATTTGTGCTAATTGCACATTTGTTTCCATGTACTTCCTAATTGTCAGCGACCGCAGCATTACAGCTTGCGTTTCATTCAGTCCTTCAATTACCATGGACTCTGACTGGTAGTGAATATTTTTCTGATGGTACTACTACAGAGCTACTTTGAAATAGATTTAATGATTCATTGAATCCTTTGGGTTTATCACATTCTGCTAATTTTTTCGTGAAAAATCTCTCTGTTCCCCTCCATTGTATTTAATATCTGTTCCATTAATGCATTATAAATTCTTCTATGTGCAACCTCTGATTATGAATAAAAGGCATAATTACTTTCATTTTCTTTCTTTTTCATGATTATCCTAGTCTTACATAGGATATGTATTTTTGATCCAAATTTAAGGGATCGAAGTTTATTCTTTCTTTTTTGAGATGGTGACCTCTAAATGTTATCCTTTTCTATAGTAAGTTTTAAGTGAGATCTGCTGTTGTTAAATAATGTCTTTGAGATCATGGGATTTAGTGTTCATGCTCACAAGGGCAAAGGAACCACATTTTCCAAAAGATTAAAATGCAAAGAAAAAAAAGAGAGAGAGGGAGACATTGGCTTATTTTCTGCCCCTAACTGTCCTTGCTGATACAGGTGTAAGTAACTTAATATTTCTTCACACTAACCTATCAGATATAAAATGGATATATCCTCTTTGTTTTACTTTTTAAGTTAGATTGCCCTATTTTTTCCTCTTTTCTTTCATGTGAAATTGGAGCAGTTTTAATTTGCTAAATTGTAAAAGAGTAAAATAACCTTCAGGAGAGGTGTGACTCAAAGCAAGAAGGGGGATGCAAGGAAAGGGCCGTGCACCCATTTCAGTGAAGCTCGGTGAAGCAGGCCAGACATGGCAGGGAGCTGGAGTTCAAGGATGGCCCAGGAAAACATGCAACAGGTTGACTCAGCGTGGATCTTAGGTCAGACTGATACCAATCGGAATCACAGTTGCTGTATGATTTTTGACACATTACTCATTTATTCTTTCTTTGTGTCGTTTTTTTCCTATTTTGCTTTGATAAATAAAAGAATAATGAAAACTGCCTCTGCATGTGGGAATAAGAATTAAATAAAATCATGGAGGCAAAGGGATCAGCACAGGACCTAACAAATGGCAGGACTTCAAAATAATCAACTACTTGTATTTGTATGTGCTCGTCTCCATTAATTTGAAATTTAATGGCAAGATGATATGAAACAAAGGAAACCTACCCTGGCAGTCTAGCCAAAAAGTGACCTTTTTGCTTCCAAATAGTTCAGTGAGATTTTCCTCCATATTGAGAGACTGCATTTATGTAAAATTCAAACAGCTCACCTAAAAAATAGCTCAAAGTAGCTCTTCTAAAAACGGCTCCTATCTGGGAGAAAGTGTTTTGAAGATGATTAATGTAAAACTATCTAGTTGTGCAAATTTAGATGTGCAGTTTTCTGATGCAAACGTAGAATTATTCTGATAAAATAACATTATAAATCATTGAAAATGTACACGGTGTAGCTTCTAAAAATTAAATTGACATTCTTGTCTGAGTAGTGAAAATTATTTATTATGGTTTAAGTTGTGTCATGTAGTAAATGCTTCTGGTAGAGTAGGGAAAGGAAAGACATAAATCAAATCTTTATGACTAATGATTTAAATAAAGGTATAATTTGGTTTAATTTTAATCTTATTGATCCTAACTCTAGTCAATTTCTGATTAGCTGCAAGTGGAGATGCATACAGCAAACAATTTTTAGTTGAGGAACTGATGTTGCAAGTGATAGTATATCTGTCAAGGAGCTTCTAGCCTTGCTCCGGGAAAAGAGATAGACTGGCTACTCATTGCAAATCATGAACAAATTTGGGTGTTCTCTAGGGACGTATCCATAGGTAATGACATATCAGGTATCATTTGAATGAGTGTGTCATAAATAGTACTATAAAAAGGAGATGACATGCCTTTATTTTATGTTATTATGGCTAGCTTATAAAATAAAGATGAAAAAGGGAAAAATAGAACCAAAGAACTCACAGATATGAAATCTAGACAAAACTGTGTCTGCCAATCCCCAGGCTTGCTGTACTTGTTGGCACTGGCACCAATCCAAAGTTAGTTTGACTCAACACAGTAAACCATAGCTTTGTTGTTATCTTTAGCAAGTCCCTTAACATCTCTGAGCCTCAGCTTGAACATCAGTATATAGTACAGTAAGGAATTCAATTAGGTATTGGGGACATAAAAATGGATGTGATTTAATAAATATATTTTATTTCTTCATACAAAAATATGAAGAAATACTAGTAAAAGCCAATAAACTGTACATGAATAAGCTAGTTATAACTGTGGGCAACTAAGTTTCAGTTATGGACGAGGCTCTCTGAAAGATGGAAAACACATCTTACAGTCTTCAACTTATAATGGTCTACTTGAGAATGAGGAAACTGTAATTTATATACTGATTTCCAAATTTTATTTAATGATTCAGAGATATACCTTGAGGCATTAACTTTCTGGCATTTCTTGCTGCCAGGAGGAATGCCTACAGCAACAATTTTCAACTTGTGTCCCACAAGAATTTTTAAATATGTTTTTATTGACTTTAGAGAGGAAGGGAGAGGGAGAGAGAAATAGAAACATCAATGATGAGAGAAAATCATCAATCGGCTGCCTCCTGCATGCCCCCTAGAGGGAATCAAGCCTGCCACCCAGGTATATGCCCTGACCAGGAATGGAACTGTGACCTCCTGGTTCAACCACTGAGCAACACCAGCTGGGCTGCCACAATAATTTTTAAAACATGCAATGCATGACTATTCAGTTAGGGACACTGACCTAATTGTTTTTTAGATTGTCAAATGAAAAATGACAACAGTCAACATAACAATAGCCATCTGGTTTAAATGCCCTGTAGTGAACCATAAATATATAGGTCATATAATAGATTTGCATCTTATTGATCACATTGCATAGTAAGGTTGCATCTGATTGGTTAATTCTTGGTACCAGAACTCTTTATATACAAATATAGGCACCTTTCTTTTAAAAAAGAGTAGTTAACTATTATTATTTTGTAAATAAATTAAAAGTATGCCTTTTTTGTCACACCAGCAAAAAATATTTTTTTTGGTATGCCACAGAATTTTAGTGATTAGTTTATGTGCGCCATGAGATGAAAAGGTTGGAAATCACTGGCCTATAGAATACCCTAATGCAGAAAGGTATTAAGGTAGAAAGCTCTTGGGAATATATGGGAACTGTCAAGTGAAAAGCAGATGATTTCCAGGGTGGCCTTAAAAAACATGAGTAGAGAATGTTAGCATCAATTATAGGAAGGGAACAAGATATATAAGATCTCTGCTATTATGGATCTTCTGGAAGTCATACAATAAACAAATAAATGGAGGAGATAGTTTCTGGGAGTAAAATAAATATATTATAAAAATAAAACAAAATCATATGATAAAGAATGACTGAAAGATAGGACAAGGGAAAGAAAGGAGAATGAGGAGAGGCCATATTAGGTTCAGTTATTAAGTTTCCCTATGATGGAAGAATGTGAAATAAGTCTGCAACAATCTAGGAGTAGAACATTCAAAAAAGAGCATACAATAAGAACAAAGACCCCAAGGCAGGATCAGTTTTGGCATGCTCAACAGTCAGAAAAAGGGAGCAGAGTGTGGAAGGAGTAGAGAGTGATCAGAGATGAAATTGGAGAGAGGGTAGATTATATGTATCTCAAAGGACAAGGTAAGTCATTTAGATTTTATTCTACTATATTGAAATTTATTAATCCTTTTAAGCATAAAAATGGTATGATTATATATATATCTATATATCTATATATATATATCTATATCAATATATATCTATATATCTATATCTATATCTATATCTATATCTATATCTATATCTCTATCTATATCTATATATATTTGACGTTTGACAAGGAGTAAGGGAGAGGTATAGAGAGTTAGAAACATCAATGAGAAAGAAACATTGATCAGCTGCCTCCTGTACACCCTCTACTGGGGATGTGCCTGCAACCAAGGTACATGCCTTTGACCAGAATCGAACCTGGGACCTTTCAGTCTGAAGGCTGATGCTCTATCCACTGAGCCAAACCAGTTAGGGTTATTTATATATTTTTTGAGAAATAATTTTATTTTATCTTTTTCCATCACCATTTATCCCCCCCCCCATGTCCTCTTCCACCTCCATACACCCCACCCTCCCACAATCACCACATTTTGTCCTTGTCCAGTTCTCTCTTTTTTTTCTTTTTTGCTTAATCCCTCCACTGCCCCAACACCCTTACCCAACCAGAGCTGTCTGCCTGCTCTCTATCTGTGAATCTCTCTCTATTTTGCTTTTTAGTGCAGTGTATTCACTAAATTCCACATATGAGTGAAATCATATGGTACTTGTCTTTCTCTCACTGAATTATTTCATTTAGCATAATTTTCTGCAGGTTCATCCATGCTGTCACAAAGGGTAAAATGTTTTGGTTGTGTGCATGTGTGTGTGTGTGTGTGTGTGTGTGTGTGTGTGTTTTGTTTGTTTGTTTGTTTGCTTGCTTTATGGCCAAGTAGTATTCTATTGTGTAAGTGTACCATGGCTATTTTATCCATTCATCTACTGATGGATACTTGGGCCACTTCCAAATCTTGGCTATTGTAAATGATGCTGCAATGAGCATAGGGGTGCATATATTCTTTTGAATTGTTGTTTTGTATTTCTTTAAATAAATTCTCAGAAGTGGAATTGCCAGGTCATAAGGCAGTGCCAATTTAAAAAAAATAGGTAAAGGACCTGAATAGACACTTTTCCAAAGAGGACATACAGATGGCAAATAAATATATGAAAAGATGCTCAATGTCACTAATCATCAAAGAAATGCAAATTAAAACCACATTGAGATAGCACCACACCTATCAGAATGGCTATCATTAATAAATCAACAAACAAGTGTTGGCAAGGATGTGGAGAAAAGGGAACCCTTGTGCACTGTTGGTGGCTATGCGGATTGCTGCAGCCACTGTGGAAAGCAGTAGGGAGTTACCTCAAAATATGTTAAAATAGTTTTTAAAGTATTTATATTTTTAAAAATCAGTTTGTTTACTGCATAAAATATAAATTTTTATGAAGGCAAGAAGGTAGATAATTATCACAGGAAGTAGAGATGATAAATGATGATGTTGCATAGACTATGTTGGTAGCAGTAGAGATGCAAAGAAGCAAATGGATGGCAACATATTTAGAATCTTTAGTTCACTGAACCTGTTGATAGACTGGAGCATAGAAGGTATGCTTGTGATCACTGAGAAAGAGAGAAATAAAAGGTAAATAAAGTATTGGGAATCCATGAAACTTTATTTTTATACTTGACTTTTCTAGGTGCATGACCTTAGGTCAGCCAAACAGCTGTTTTAGGTTAAAGCTTCTTCATTGATGAAATGGTATCAGCCGAAACCGGTTTGGCTCAGTGGATAGAGCGTTGGCCTGCGGACTGAAAGGTCCCAGGTTTGATTCTGGTCAAGGGCATGTACCTGGGTTGCGGGCACATCCCCAGTAGGTGATGTGCAGGAGGCAGCTGATCGATGTTTCTCTCTCATCAATGTTTCTAACTCTCTATCTCTCTCCCTTCCTCTCTGTAAAAAATCAATAAAATATATTTTTAAAAAAAGAAATGGTATCAATAATAGCATCACTACGGCAGAGTTGTTAAAGTTAAAACTTTAGAGCTAAAAAAATCTTATCAATTTCGATGTGGCATATAAATTTAAGGGTATTAGGAACACCCTAAGTTGCTTTTTAAAAATTCTATGTGATTACTTGCTGATGTTTTATAACCTTTATTTATGATAACTAATGTGATTAGTGTGTGAATTTTCTACAGTGGAGCCCTAAAGCAATTGTGCAACAGTTGTAATCTTAAAAATTGGGAAACTAAGTAAATGTCAACCTATAATAAAATCCAAATGGGTCTTTGATGAATGTTGATGGTGACTGGTAATTTACCTGATAAAATATTATAACTGCCCAGTTACCTTAGAATAGCTGATTTCTCAAAGTAATTACCCTGTTCTGCATATTGAAGTGTCATCAGAGGGAATTTTTACACAGAGTTTGATTTTAATTGCTAATTTAAATATCATATTTATTAATGAAATTGTAGCATTTTAATTCAGATTGTTATGTTCAAAAAGAGAGAAGCATATTACATACTATACAGTGGACTGTTGTGCAAAGACGAGGCTGTCCCTTGGTCCTTTCTGGGTGATCAGCATTGCTATGACCTATGATGGAGTTGTAAGTAACTGTTGCAGTACAAGGAGCATGTTTTTTTCTTACTTGTTTGCTACCATTTTAAATAAAACATTCCTCCTAATAAAGATAAAATCTTATTGTGAACTAAAAAGCAATTGAATAATACAGCCTTCTATCTGATACCTGACCAAATCTTAAATCTAAGATATATTTAAGAAGTCAGTCTCTAAGTTCTGTGGCTTTGGAGATGGGACAATTCATCCCACTTTCCCACAAACCAGGCTGCTGCCTTTCTCTCACTGGAGATCTGCTAGCCCCACTTAAGGGCTCCCAGCCATCCCACTCTGGACTACTGTTGGCTCCACTCTGTCAAGATATGGGCAGAATCCAGTATAGAGTTTTGTGGTTTTGAGGTGAAGGAATTTCCCCCAACCTTCCCCAAAACCTGACTGGCACCGCCCCCTCACAGGAGATCCACTAACTCTCAGGGACCCCACCGTGCTGAGATCAGGCTTCTGGAAGAATCTGGGACAGACTGAGTTGTGTGGCTCTAGAACAGAGGCCATTTTTCTCTCACATGCCTGAGTGGTGCAGAGCCCTCCCTTCACAAGGTCAAGTCCTGTTCTATTTATACCTATTAAAAGCTGCTGGCTTCACCCTGATGACTCCCTGAGATCCTGCCCTACCACCAAGTTTTGCAAACACCCAGTGGGTAGCAGCTAGATTTGGTGTACCATAAGACATCTGCTGAGTGGCCTCAGACCCAATACTGGCACCAAGTGTGAATGTGTGTTAGTCTGGACACCACTTGCTCCTATCTGGCTACTTACTGAGAACCAACCTTATGCAAGTCAAGCAGCCTTAGATGCTCTTTCAATGACAAGCCTAATAGGCAACCATCCGGCAAAGGCAGGCAGGGGCAGAACTCGGGGTGCCTTTGGACTTTAGCTAACTTGCCCACAGACCTGGGCTGGTAAAAGCCAGCCTTGATGTGCAACTTGGTTCTTCCCTCACATACCCAGGCACAGCAGAGGCGGCCACAAATTGTGGATCACTTTTTAGCTCCAAACAGGTTGCCCAGGGTCAGTCAAAGGTGGGATTTGATATTGGCCTGCTCCAGAGTCCCTCCTAAGAAGCCCCCACCAACACAGCTAGTGGCCCATTTCAAACAACATCACAGCAGGATCTAATTAGCTACACCAGCAGAAAATCCAAAGGGAGATCTCGCAGATACCAGACACAGATGATGTGAATTCCTCTTCATTTGGTAAGCACCTTTACAGGAGTTTGTATACTATAGTAAGGGTTTATCCTCACAGTCAGCCATGCTGAGAATCAAGCCCAAACAGGAATGGCCAATAGCAATCAAGACTCAATTACAATAGGAGGAATCACATAGTTCACACAAGGGACATTCTTGGAGTACCCCGCTCCGATGATCAAGGAACCTGCACCATGAAGTCCCACAAGACACCTAATACATAAGGCCACCCTACCAAGACTGGGAGTCATAGTACATCTACCTAATAAATAGAAACAAACACAAAGAGGCAGGCAAAATGGGAAAACAAAGAAACATGACACAAATGAAAGAACAGGAAAAAATCTCCAGAGAAATAGCCAAATGGAATGGAGATAGGCAATTTATGAGATATAGAGTTCCAAAAAATGGTTATAAGGATGCCCAAGGAACTTAGTAAGAACTTCAGCAAAAATGTAGCAAAAATAATAAAGGATATATATATGCTAATATGCTAAGTGTCAGATCATCTGACTGGTCGCTATGACCCGAACTGACCACAGGTGGCAGATGCTCAATGCAGGAGCTGCCGTGACATGCACTGGCCATTTATAGAGAACTGGCAACATGGATGTGGTGACCACAAAGCAACACACAGCTACCCCCAAGTGGGACACAGGCCCTGCCACCACCTCAGAGCAAAAGCCCACCAAATCGCAGCCAAAGCTGCCAAGACCACATGGCGCAAAATGTGGCCCACAGCCCAGCCCAGCCCAGCCTGGAAAGGGTAGCTGTGTGTGCTGGGTAATGACATCAAGTAGCAAATCCCTGGCTTCCTGTCCCTTGCAACAACTAGCCTCCTTGGAGTTTCTTCTGCCCAGGAACACAACTTGCTTTATAGCCAAGTGGAAACATTTCACACTTTAACCAAATGTCTATGAAGCGTTTTCCCATGCCTCATCTCATTTGATACTCCCAGAAATCCTGGAGTAGGTAGATAGGAGACTTGGTGGAATCCTATTTTCTTCTCATTCGCTGGAAAATGGAGATTTAGAAAGCTTAAAAACTTAATCTGACTGAAAAGAAGTAAGAAATGATGGACCTTGAAAATGACTTCAGGTTTTCTCACTGCACAGAATATAGTCAAACACTGCTGCAGTTAAATATTTTACCTTTTGTTCTCCCTGTGTGATCTACAATAATAATATGCTTCTTGTTGATATTTACTGCTGTGTTGCTGACAAATCCCTGAAAGAGAAGTTGCTTCACTGGGCTGGAAAAAGTTTAGCTACATCAGAAAGCAGGTCTAATTAAGCAAGTTTATTCTATATCTATAAAAGGCTAAGTTGACTCGCACATGCATGATACATATAAAGCTCTCGCTGGCACCAATTGCACATGTGTGTTTCGATTTATCATTGTCAATCGTGGATTTGGTTGACACTTATTATAAAGAAAAGGGGAATAGTGATATTAAAATATTTCTTCTAATTAATTTCCTTTCAATGTGCACGAATTCATGCACTAGGCCACTAGTAGGAACTATAAAACAAAACCAGTCAGAAATGAAGAGTACAGACAGAGACTACACTATCTTGAAGAACAGAACTGCTAGTAACTGGGATCCTAGCCTCACCACCCAATCTGGTCACAGACACAAGCCAGGACCCTATAGCCACTCAGGACAAAGACCTGCAACCACAGCTGCAGAGCCATAGACACCAAGACTCAGACATCTTGGCCGCAGAGTCTGTGAGTCACAGAGCCCATCCTCCAACCTGCCGGGCCCTGCAGCAGCAAAAGACCTGGAGACCCGCTCCACACAAGCAGGCCTCCTGCCGACACAGGGCAGCTGTGCGACTTAACTTTAACTCTAGGCACACACACACTGGGGGTCTGTTTCCCCGAGGCGCAGGAGTGGGCCCCCTGCCGACACAGGATCTCCCAATGCAGGATCACCCAAATACATTAAAAAAAACTTCTGGAAGATATCAGGGCAGAGATTGACAGCAATATAATCATAGTAGGAGACTTTAATACCCCATTAACATCACTGGATAAATTCTCTAGACAAAAAATTATCAAAGAAACAGCAATCCTAAATGATTCACTAGATCAGATGGACTTAATCGACATCTTTAGAACACCCCATCCCAATACTACAGAATATACATTCTTCTCAAGCGCACAATGGACATTTTCAAAGATAGACCACATATTGAGACACAGGCAAGTCTCTCCAAATTCAAAAAGATTGAAATCATATCAAACATCTCCTCAGATCACAATGGCATAAAATTAGAAAACAACTACAATAAAAACAATCACAAAAACTCAAACACTTGGAGGCTGAATAGCATGCTATTAAACAATGAGTGGGTTACCAAAGAGATCAAAGAAGAAATTAAAAAACATCCTGGAAACAAATGACAATGAAAACACAACAATCCAAAATCTTTGGGACACAGTAAAAGCATTCCTGAAAGGGAAGTTCATAGCATTACAGGCCTACCTCAAAAACAAGAAAAAATGGTAATAAACCATCTAACTCTGCAAATTGAAGAATTAGAAACAGAGCAACAAGAAAAGTACAGAGTGAGCAGAAGGAAGGAAATAATAAAAATCAGAGTGGAAATAAATGACACAGTGACAAAAAACAATAATACAAAAGATCAATGAAATGAAGAGCTGGTACTTTAAAAGGATAAACAAGATTGATGAACCACTAGCCAGGCTCACCAAGAACCAAAGAGAGAGTATCCAAATAAATAAAATCACAAACAAAAGAGGCAGACTAACAACAGACCCCACAGAAATAGGAATAATAGTTAAAAAATACTATGAGCAACTCTATTCCAAAAAACTGGTCAATCTAGAAGAAATGGACATATTCCTAGAAAAATACAACCTACCAAAACTCAACCAAGAGGAATAAAAAAATCTGAATAGGCTGATATCTATGAAGGAAATTGAAGCAGAAATCAAAAAACTTGCAACAAACAAAAGCCCTGGACCAGATGGCTTCACAGGGGAGTTTTATCAAACATTAAAAGAAAAGATAAAACCTATCTTCCTCAGACTATTCCAAAAAATTCAAGAGGAAGAAACACTTCCAAGCTCTTTCTATGAAGCCATCATTACCCTAATACCAAAACTAGATAAAGACAATATAAAGAAAGAGAATTACAGGCCAATATCCATCATGAACATAGATGCCAAATTTCTCAACAAAATTCTAGCAAATCGAATCCAGCATTAAATTAGAAAGATCATACACCATGATCAAGTGGGATTTATTCCAGGGATGCAAGGATGGTTCAATATTCACAAATCAATAAACGTGATACACCACATAAACAAACTAAGAAATAAAAACCATATAATCATATCCATTGATGCAGAAAAAGCATTTGACAAAATCCAACACTTTTCTTGATAAAACTCTCAGCAAGGAGGGAATAGAAGGATCATACCTTAACATAATAAAAGCCATATATGAAAAACCTACAGCCAGCATCATATTCAATGGGCAAAAACTAAAACCATTTTTCCTAAGAACATGAACAAGACAGGGATGCCCACTCTCACCACTCTTGTTCGACATAGTACTGGAAGTACTAGCCATTGTGATCAGACAAGAAGAAGAAATAAAAGGCATTGAAATTGGAAAAGAATAAGTAAAACTGTCCTTATTCACAGATGACATGATATTGTACATAGAAAACCCCAAAGACTCCATCAAAAAATTACTAGACTTAATAAATGAATTTGGCAATGTAGCAAGATACAAAATTACCACCCAGAAGTCTATGGCTTTTCTATATACCAATAATAAACTCACAGAAAGAGAAACTAAAAAAGCAATCTCATTTATTATTGCAACAAAAAATTAAGATACCTAGGACTAAGTTTAATCAGGAGATAAAGGACCTGTACTCGGAAAATTTCAGGATGCTGAAAAAAGAGATAGAGGAAGACATAAACAAATGGAAGAATATACCATGTTCATGGGTTGGTAGAATCAACATCATTAAAATGACCATACTACCAAAGGCAATCTATAGATTAAATGCAATCCCCATTAAAATACCAATGGCATACTTCAAATACCTAAAAAAAAATCATATGGAATAAAAAAAAGACCCTGAAAAGCTGCAGCAATCTTGAGAAAGAAGAACAATGTTGAATATCAAGCGATAGTACAAAGCCACTGTTCTCAAAATTGCCTGATACTGGCACAAGAACAGATATATAGTCCAGTGGAACAGAATAGAGAACTCAGAAATCGACACAAGCCATTATGCTCAATTAATATTTGACAAAGGAGGCAAGAGCATACAATGGAGTCAAGACAGTCTACTCAATAAAATGGTGTTGGGAAAATTGGACAGATACTTTGAAAAAAATGAAACCAAACCACCAACTTACACTATACACAAAAGTAAACTCAAAATGGATAAAGGACTTAAATGTAATATGAGAAACCATAAAAATCTTAGAAGAAGCCATAGGTACCAAAATAGCAGACATTTGTCATAGCAATATCTTTACCAATACAGCTCCAGGGCAATGGAAACTAAGGAGAAAATGAACAAATGGGACTACATCAAAATAAAAAGCTTCTGAACAGCAAAAGAAACAATCAACAAAACAACAAGAAAGCCCACTGCATGGGAGAACATATTTGTCAACATTATCTCTGATAAGTGTTTAATCTCCAAAATTACAGAGAATTCATACAACTTAACAAAAGGAAGAGAAAAAAATCCAATCAAAAAATGGGCAAAGGACCTAAATGGACACTTTTCAAAAGAGGACATTCAGAAAGCCAAGAGACATATGAAAACATACTCAAAGTCACTAATCATCTGAGAGATGCAAATCAAAACAACAATGAGGGACCATCTCACACCTGTCAGAATGGCTATCCTCAACAAATCAACAAATGACAAGTGCTGAAGAGGATGCGGAGAAATGGGAACCCTCCTTCACTATTGGTGGAAATGCACACTGGTGTAGCCACTGTGGAAGACAGTATGGCCTTTCCTCAAAAAATTAAAATTGGAACTACCATTTGACATAGTAATACCACTTCTAGAAATATATCCCAAGAAAACAGAAACACCAATCAGAAAGGATATATGCACCCCTATGTTCAAAGCAGCACAATTTACAATAACTAAGATTAGAAACAGCCTAAGTGCCCATCAGCAGATGAGTGGATTAGAAAACGGTGGTACATCTATACAATGGCATACTACGCTGCTGTGAAAAAGAAGGAATTCTTACCCTTTACAACAGCATGGATGGAACTTGAGAGCATTATGCTAAGTGAAATAAGCTAGTTGGAGAAAGAAAAAAAAACCAAGTGATCTCACTATTTATGGAATATAAAGAACATTATAAACTGATGAACAAAAGTAGATACTGAGGCAAAGAAGCATCAAACAGACTATCAAACTACAATGGGAAGGCAGGGGAGGGTTGGAGGGTGGGGGATAAGAGATCAACCGAAGGACTTGTATGCATGTATATAAGCATAACCAATGGACGCAAGACACTGGGGATGGTTGAGGGTATGTGCCAGCAGTTAGGGGAGGCCGAGGGGAGGTCAATGGGCAAAAAAAGGAGACATATGTACTACTATTTGTAATAATTTAAACATTAAAATAGGAATTAAAAAATAATTGTAGTACAAAACTGTTGTCAAATGAGGATGTGAGCAAAATTATTCAACCAAAGACATAGCCAATAGGTATGCAGTTCCAATGCAACAGCCTACTATAAGAATGACAACTAATTTCTATTCAGTGTTTCCAAGGATATTGCATGTGTTTACTTCTTTAAATGTATTTACAACTCAAAGAAATTACCATATCAGCAGTTTTCACTATGTTATACAGGAGTGGCTTAATAAAATAAATGTTTATTTCTGGCTTACTCTTCAAAAAAAAAAGGAAGAAAGAAAGAAGAAAGAAAGAAAGGAAGAAAGAAAGAAAGAAAGAAAGAAAGAAAGAAAGACTACAATAGAATGAATAAATAGTAGTATCAAATCAGCAATTTAAAAGACAAGGTAGCAGAAAGCATCAAAAAAGAGTTGAAAAAAACCCAAACATGGATTTAAAAGAATGAGGATAGTTTAAGGGACTATTGAAACAATAAGAAACATCATAGAGGTTCCAGAAGAAGAAAAGAGAGATCAAGGGATTGAGAACATATTTGAAGAAAACAATACCTGAAAACATCCCTGACCTGGTGAAAGAAAAACAAACAAACAAAAACAAAAAACAAAACACCACAAGTCCAGAAAGCGTACAGTGCCCCAAACAAGATGAAGCAAGAGAGGCCCTCATCAGAACACATCATCATTAAAATGGCAATGGTTAAGGACAAAGACAGAATCTTAAAAGCATAAAGAGAAAGACAGTTACTAATAAGGGAGCTCTCATAAGACTTCAGTTGATTTTTCAACAGTAATATTTCAGGTCAGAAGGGACAGGCATGAAATATTCAAAATGATAAAAAAGTAAGATCCTATAACCAAGACTACTTTACCTAGCAAGGCTATCATTAAAATTAAGGAGAAATAAAAATCTTTCCAGACAATGAAAAGCTAGAGGAGTTTGTTATCACCAAATATTACAAGAAATGTTAAAGGGCCTTCTTGAAGAAGAAAAGAAGAAGGAGGAGAAAGAGGTAAGGAGGAGGAGGAAGAGGGGAAACAACAAGAGAAGAACATAGTTAAAAGCATACAATGGCAATAAATATGTACCTATCATTGATAACTTTAAATGTAAATGGCTTAAATGCTCCAATCAAAACATACAGGTAGCTAAACAGATAAGAAAACACAGACAATAGTGTGGTGAAGGCCTGGGGAGGGGTTGTGTCTAGGGTGGAGGGGGCCAATGGGGAAAAAAGGGGGATGGACATCTGTAATACTTTCAACAATAAGGATAAATTAAATAAACAAAAAAAAGTTTTGGTACATTCACACAATGAAATACTACTGGCCAGTAAAAAAGAAGGAAATGTTACCTTTACCAACAACATGGATACACCTGGAGAGTATTATGCTAAGTGAAATTAACCAGTCAGAGAAAGACAAGTACCATAGGATTTCACTCATATGTGGGATCTAATGAATAAAATAAACTAATAAATAAAATAGAAACAGACTCATAGATAGGAAGTACTGACTGACAGTTGGGATAAGGTGACTAGGTGAAAAAGGTAAAGGGATTAAGAAGAAAAAAAAAAACCACCTTAAAGATACAGACAACAGTATGGTGATTACCAGAGGGAAAGGGGGGTGGAGAAGGTAGAAGAGGGTAATGGGGTGATAAACGGTGGTGGAAGGAGACTTGACTTGAGTATGAACACACAATACAATATACAGAAGATGTATTATATAACTGTACACCTGAAACCTATATAAATTTATTAACCAATGTTACCCCAATAAACCCAATTAAAAATAAATTAAATAAATCTTGAAATTCCCTGAGAAAGACAAAGAAATCAGGTTTTATATATTTTCTGAGAGTCATATGTTTGATTTCATTAGATCTTCAAATAAACTATAGAAGTATACTGACAATATGATGTTTAATATTATTCACTGCTCATCAAACTTTTGATTTTTTGTTAGTTTTGTGTCTTGCTCTTCAAAGTATAATTCTCCCAGATGCCATCAGTTCAAGAAATCCAGTGAAAAAGGAGTTTAAGATCCTGACCTGAAAATGAATTTGAGAAACTCAAAGTAATTGCCTGGAATAAGTGTGTGGGAAGTTGTGACAAGTTTAAAGGGACAGAAGTAGACTGGAATTAAAAATATTTTTCAGGATATTTGAAATTACCACCTGGCAATGCTGTATTTTGAGCATGACAAAAAACATCTAGCTAAGGATCAATTTTAGCTAGTAAATCTATTCCAAGAAAACAATAAATTCTATAAAAGCTCAAAAGTGCTTGTTCCTTGTTCTTCCTCAGACTTTTAATCGGTAATCACTAGTTATTGGTAAAATATAGGTTATAAGACACTATAGACTCTGCTGGCATTTTTTAGTTAACCCTCTCAGATTTTTAGATGTAAATCATTAGCAAAATATAAAAGAAATTTAAAATTTAATTTAAAGAATGAACATATAGTTGAACAAACACTTCAACAAAGTACATATACAAATGGCAATAAGCACAAGAAAACATGGTTAGCATCATCATTCATTAGAAGAAAGAAAAGTAAAACCCCAATAAAATGCCACTGCACATACAGGGTGGAGCAAAAGTAGGTTTAGAGTTATGAGTATGGGATACAGAGTTTATTCTTGCATTATTACTAACTAGTGGCCCAGTGTACGAATTCATGCACATTGAATGGAAATTAATAAGGAGAAATATTTTAATATCGCTATTCCTTCTTTCTCTATAATAAGTGTCAACCAAATCCACGATGGACAATGACAGATCGAAACACACATGTGCAATTGGTGCCAGCGAGAGCTTTATATGTATCATGCATGTGCGAGTCAACTTAGCCTTTTATAGATATAGAATAAACTTGCTTAATTAGACCTGCTTTCTGATGTAGCTAAACTTTTTCCAGCCCAGTGAAGCAACTTCTCTTTCAGGGATTTGTCAGCAACACAGCAGTAAATATCAACAAGAAGCATATTATTATTGTAGATCACACAGGGAGAACAAAAGGTAAAATATTTAACTGCAGCAGTGTTTCACTATACTCTACACAGTGAGAAAACCTGAAGTCATTTTCAAGATCCACCATTTCTTACTTCTTTGCAGTCGGATCAGTTTTTAAGCTTTTAAAATCTCCATTTTCCAGCTAATGAGAAGAAAATAGGATTCCACCAAGTCTCCTATCTACCTACTCCAGGATTTCTGTGAGGATCTAATGAGATGAGGCATGGGAAAATGCTTCATGGACATTTGGTTAAAGTGTGAAATGTTTCCACTTGGCTATAAAGCAAGTCGTGTTCCTGGGCTGAAGAAACTCTAAGGAGGCTAGTCACTAGGGAGAGGAAGCCAGGCGTTGCTACCTAACATCATTACCCGGCGCCCACAGCGACCGTTTCTGGGCTAGGTTGTGGGCTGCATTTTGCACCATGTGGTCTTGGCAGCTTTGGCTGCGATTTGGTGGGCTTTTGCTCTGGGGTAGTGGTAGGGCCTCTGTCCCATTTGGGGGAAGCCGAGTGTTGCTTTGTGGGTACCACATCACAGTGCCATTTCTCTGTAAATGACCATTTGTGTATCACAGCAGCTTCTGTGTTAAGTATCTGCCCCCTGGTGGTCAGTGCACATCATAGTGACTAGTCGGATGGTCAGATACTTGGCATATTATCCATTAATATATATAGATTACTGTATTATTTCCTATATGAACAACTATAAACCTCTACACTACCCTGTACACTAAATTAACTAAAATTTAAACAATAAATAAAACAAAAATACCAAGTGCTAATGAGACTGTGGAGCAAAAGATCTCTCCTGTTTTGTTGATAGGGATGCAAAATGATATAATCACATTTGAAAACAGTTTGGTAGATTCTTATAACTTTAAACATACATTTACCACATCCTAGAAATTCTTCTAAGAATTTACCTCAAAAAGAGATGTGAGGTTCTATGTAAATACCAACATGCAAATGTTCATTGCATTTTTATTCACAATGCCCTATCAATCAGGTAGAGATAAACAAATTCTGATACATGCATACAATAGATTAATGTTTGTAATTTAAAAGATGAGCTTCAAATCCATGCAACTCGTTGATTAATCTCACAAAAAATGCAAAGGGCTATATGAACTATTCCATTCCATTTACATAATACTATGGTAGTAGCAAAACAATGAGGTCAGAAAACAGATGAGTGGCTGCCAGAGCCTGTAGGAAGGGTTGGAGATTTAGCACAATGGAGCATGAAGGAACTTACTGGGATGATGGAAATATTCTATGCCCTGATTGTGATGGTGGTTACATGACTGTATACATTTGCCAATGAACTGAGTATACCTATAAAGGGTGAATTTTAATGAATATAGATTAGCATCAATACATGTGATTTTGAAAACACTTATTAAAATGGTCTTATAAACAACTTCACAACAGTAATTTAAAAATTTAAAATAAATAGATAAAATTGAAGAGAATATTACTTACTAAAACAAACACTGGAAAAATAAAAAAATTTAAGAAATCTCATATATATATATATATATATATATAGAGAGAGAGAGAGAGAGAGAGAGAGAGAATTAAATATTCACTATATTTAATTTTGTAATACTTAATTCCAGAAATCACCTGTAACTTTTTAAAGGTTTAAGAAAATAATAATAATTCTAGCTAACACTTACAGAGAACAGAAACTGTGGAAATACTTTCAACACATTTTATGAAGCCAACATTATTTTGCTAGGAAGTCTGACAAGGCGCTACATGAAAGAAAAGCACAATCTAGTCTCATTATAAAAACTGATGCAAAAATTCTACACAAATATTGTAAAACAAATTCAGTAACATATAAAAAAGCTTAATATATCCTGAAAGATTTTATTTCTATTCTAGAAATGCAAGAATGTTTTAGCATTCAAATACCAATGTCATCTTTGATTTTGATAATTCTACTGTAGTTATAGAAGAGGTCTTTTCATGAAATTAAACTGATTAGGAATAAAGGAGAACATTCAGCAAATTTCTGTCTTAAGTGATAAAGAAAAATACAGAGGGAGGAGAATCATAAACAAATGAGTTAAATGCAAACACTTGGCAAATCTGAATAGATGGCAGTTGTTTGTATGTTTCTAGCAATGTTCGTGTTTGAAATGTTATCCCCCTCCCTCCAAATTTGCCAAAAATACATTTAAGAAGGAATCATACAATTCACTATAGAATAAAAAGACAAACCAGGTGATTTTCTAAAATCTATGGAAAATGGCATAAACTGGAAATAAAAACAAATGTATATAAAACCTCAGCAAATTACATATGGGAGCTTTTTAAATGTAATAATCATCTTCAAATTATGAAATAAAAACTAAAGCAAAAATCCTTCTTAAGGTTAAAATGTTAATGTTTCCTTCCAAGAAAAAAAAGTGAGCAAGATTACTCATTGCTTTCATTCCATTTCAACCTATTTTATTCATAGATAGTACAGTAAAGCAAGGAGTAAAAGGGTAATGATTAGAAAGGGTAAAATGTCTTTCTCATATAAGGACCTTATGTTTGTGTCCATGTAATGTTTAAGAGAATTTTTAACTAAATTACTAGAAATAGTACAATTAAATGTGGTTTCTGATATAGGGCCAATATAAAAAAATGTATTTCTTTATACAACAAATAGAAGATTAAAATACAAAATAACCCCATTTAGAATAGCATAAAAAGCATCAGTATCTTGAAATAAATCTTATCCAATACTAGAGGCCCAGAACACAAAATTTGCTCATGAGTATGGTCCCTAGGCATGGCCTGTGATCAAGGCCACCTTCCCCAGCTGCTGACGGCTGGCCCCGCCCCTGATGTCACCCATCCCCAGTTCCCCATTTGCCATCTAGTAATCAGAGCTGGCCGGCTGGGGGGAGGAACTGAGAGGTCAGCTGTTCCCGCACACTCGCTGGCCTTGTCCCTGCCTCAGGTCACCCGCTGTGTGTGGGGCGACTGGCGGGGTGGGGGCCTTGGCCTGGCTCCTCCGGCATCCCTTGCCACCCACCCCCAGTTCCCCGTTCACCATCGGGCAATGGAAGCCTTCCAGCCAGGGGAAGGGATCAAGAGGTGGTCAGTGCACCTCATAGTGACTGGTCGAGTGGTCGTTCTGGTCATTCCACCATAAGGGTAAATTTGCATATTACCCTTTTATTATATAGGATATATAAAATCTCCCCAGAACTATATAGCATTGTTGAGCAAAATGGAATCCAACCTGAATAAATTGAGGGATAAAATATGTTCATAAATGTAAAATTCAAATTTATAAATGTCATCATTAGTTTCAGCAGGCTTATTTATTTTCAAAAACTGACATATTGATTCTAAAATTTAGATGACACTGCAAAAGGCTCAGTAGCTAACATCTTCAAAAAGAATAAAGTAGTCATAGCACTAGATAATAAGCAAGGCATTGGTAATGCACAAAGTGAAGGATTAGTGCAAGGGTAACTAGACCACTATAACCAAATAGAGTCCTGAAAAATAACAACCTGATTTATGATAAAGAGAGAGCTATATAATAGGAGGGATGATCTTTTCAAGACATGGTGCTTAGTAATTGGGTATCATAAGAAAAAGCAAATCTAGACTTTTACCTCACATCATTCCCCAAAATCATTTTTATTTATTATACACCTAAATGAAAAAGGTAAAGCAATAACAATTTTACAAGATAACACATCTTCATGGCCTTGGGAGGCAAATATTTTTTTAAATAGAACATAAAAACACTAATAATCTGAACTAAATGAAAATTTAGTACTGCAGTCATGAAAAAGGCACCAGTAAAAGTTCAAAAGCAAGCCAAAGGTCTAGAAGATTATTCACAATTCATATAATTGACAAATGGCTTACATGCAGAATACACAAAAATCTCAACAATAAAAAAGAGGCAACCCAATAAAAAATGGTAAGTTTTCAGTTTACAAAAGAGGCTATAGAAATATCCAATAAATATTTGAAAGGGTGCTCAACTTCACTAGTCTCCAACTAAATGATAATAAAATCCACCTTGAGAAACCACTACACGTCCACCAGAACAGCTAAAATTAAATAAAGTTTTGATTAGATTTAGGAGCAACTAGAAATCTCACACAATACTGTTGGGATGCAACTGAAACAACCACTTGGGAAAAGGGTTTCACATTATCTACTGTATTTGAACACACACTTACTGCACAACTCAGGGATTTCACTTCTACGTATACATTCAACAGAAACAGGGGTACATATGCATTAGTAGAAACCTTTACAAATGTTACCAAAGGCCTCATTTATAATTGCCCAACACTGAAAAAAATTGTCTGGCAAGACATGACATAAATAGTGATATATGCACCGATTGTACTTCTGTCAAAATAAATCTGATGAAGCTACACACAATAATGTGTGTGAATCTCAATCATAACTTTGAGCAAGAAGAGCGAATACAAACCACATCCTGTATGAATCCATAAAAAATGTGAGGTTTAAATTATTCTATGCCACTGGAAGTCAGAATACTGGCAACATTTTCGGAGAAGAGAGAGAATAGCAGTTAGGATGGGGCATGAGGACCCTTCTAGGTCCAGTTAATCTTCTATTTAGTACACATACACACACACACACACACATACATACATATATTTTTTTTTATTGATTTCAGAGAGGAAGGGAGAGAGAGAGAGAGAGATAGAAACATCAATGATAAGAGAGAATCTTTGATTGGCTTCCTCTTGCACACCCCCTACTGGGGATGGAGCACACAACCTGGGCATGTGCACTTGAGTGGAATCGAACCTGGGACCCTTCAGTCCACAGGCAGATCCTCTATCCATTGCGCCAAACCGGCTAGGGCTAATCTTCTATTTCTTAACCTAGTCTGATAGTTTATGGATGTGTACACTCTGTACTAATTCATTGAGCTGTACACGCATGATTTGTACAATTTAATGTATGTATATAACATTTCACTTAAAAGTTTAAAATAATGAAACATTAAAATAAAATTATACTATCTTATTTAGTGGAGAAATAAAATTATGTCAAAAGGACCAACACACAGCTTGAAGGATTTCCCACTGGTAAATTTTAACATCTAAAAGAAAAATAGCTGCAGTGGGTTGGAACAAGTTGGATCAATCAAAATTCAAGACAGTGTGGTGATTATGGGAGGTGAGGGGAGTGGGTGGAGGTACAAGAGGGTATAAGGAGGGTAAATGGTGATGGGAAAAAATAAAGAAAAAAAGAATGAAAAAAAATTTAAACAAACACAAAAAAATAAAAATCCAAGAGTCCAAAATGATTTTTATAAAAAGTCAGGTAAAAATCATTTGTCATTCTTTGAGGAAGCTATTAAAACAACTCCTTAAGATTGAGTATTTATATTGTTCTTACAACAAATAACTATATTTCAGGACAATTCAATAGCCCCAGTTTGTTAGGAAAAGCTCTATGTTATAGATAATCCCATCACCAGCTAATATGGAGAAGGAGTAACTTGAGTTAGAAAAAATTTTGCAAACCTTAAATGAAATCATCAATTCAAGCTATTGTTAAAATCCATTAAATGAATGTTTTATGCAGCACTAGGATTTAGTTCCATACTTGCAAGGAGAACAATCTAACTAAACAATAGAAGAATCAGATATCACATAAACCAGTGATCAATCTTACCATCACTGATGGTGAGATAACCTGATAATGTGTGTTTTCTGATGTGACACACCAGAAAGTACAAAAATATCACCTAAGATTTATTCTAGTCAAGCATGTGTAACTTGAAACTATTGAGGCTGAAGATATAACTGAAGATTCAGAGATACAAACTAAGTGATTCTACAAGAAAACAATCAGAAATTTCCAGAAGGTAGGGCGTTTGTAGATCAATTGATCCCATTTTTTCACAATTCAGTGTCATAAATGGGGGTGTGGACGGGGAGATATTTCTACACCCGGCCAGCATGGCTCAGTAGTTGAGCATCTACCTATGAACCAGGAGGTCAGAGTTCAATTCCTGGTCAGGACACATGCCTAGGTGGTGGGCTTGATTCCCAGAAAGGAGCATGCAGGAGGCAGTTGATCAATGATCTTTCTCTCTTAACAATGTTTTTATCTTTCTATTCCTCTCCCTTCCTCTCACTCTAAAAATTAATAAAAACATATTTTTTTAAAAAAGGGGGGTAGATTGAAATCAATTTAAGGGCATAACAATCAGAAAAAATGTGTGGCACTTTATATTGCTACTGCTTTGAAGAAATCAGCTCTAAATAAAATTTTTAATTAACTGTGGAATCTAAGTGCAATCTGGATATTATATGTAATAAAAATCTACACAGATGTAAATGTGAAAATTGCTGGCTGAAAAAGTAGGTGACAATGCAGTAGTATAGGAAGTTTACATTTGATAAACAATAATATGTAAGATTAAAGGAAAATGTATTAACAATAGGGGCCTCTATGTGATGGCACTATTTTAGCCCATCTGTTCCTCTGTATTTCCTAATTTTGCTATAATGCATAAATACTGCTTTTGTAATAATAAAACATATTTTTTAAATGGGCCAAAATTTCTGAATAGCAAATTACTGTATATGTGCTTATCAATTTAGGTCATGTAAAGGGCTCTATTGCAACTAATAACTGCATTATCCAGTCAATATAGATGCATCTCTTATTCACCTCTTAAAGATTTAATTATAAAATCCTGACATCATTAGTGGCTATTAGTATAGTAGATATGATTACTGAAGTTAGAAAAGTTATATTGCATCACTGTATAATTATTTTCTAAGTTTGATATTGTAAGGTATTTAAAAATTATGCATTGTTAACTTTTTATGTATATTTGAATATTTATTTTAATTACAAAGTGCATGTTTATTCAACACAATATAGAATATCTGTAGACAAAATGTAGAAATTAAAAAATTACAGGCAAAATCACTACCCAGAATTAATTTCTGTTTATTTACTAGAGGCCTGATGCACGAAATTTAAGAGTAGACCTTCCTTCCCCCGGCTGCTGGCACCGGCTTCCCTCTGGCACCAGGGACCCGGGCTTCCCTCCAGCCACCAGCAGGCACCCAGGACCCAGGCTTTCCTCGCAGCCCTGGCTTCATCCGGAAGGACAGAAGGACTTCTGGAAGGACGTCTGGTTTAGTTAGAATATTATGCTTATATTATTATAGATAGGGTTTGTCTTTTAAATAGCCAATGTTTGTCTGTCTATTTACCTATTTATCTATCTTCCTTTGTTCAAAACAGTATCAGTTCAGTATTGTTTAGGTAAGTAGATAGAAAGAAGGAGAATGATAGAGATAGACAGGTAGAGATAGAAATAGATAATTATCCCCCATTAGTTATTTATGTCTTCCTTAATCTCACTTATGTTTTGCCCACTTGATCTTTGATCTGCTGAGGAAATAAAATTATACTTTAAAAAAATGTTTCTATTTACTGAAGCTTTTACTTTATAAATTTTGTAGACATGGTATTTTATAAATATTTATGACAGTTATGTATATTATCCTCTTTATTAATATAGTATCTATCTTTTTCCCATTTAATATTTTTACCAACCATGAATGACACCTGTTTAATATTAATATAGTGATCCTTGCTTTTTACTTAGTTTCCAATTGTCTCCCATACCTTTGTGAAAAATTTCACTTTCAAGCTTTTTTAGTTTTTATTACATATGTATGTTTCTTCTATACAATAAATCATTGACTTTGATACTAGATATAATCCTGGAAGGAATCACGATGCCTCTCAGAGGTTCAACTATAGACAACTTAAAAAGTTTGTTTAAGAAATACAGCCAGGGTTAAAAAAACACACAATAATAAGAGGAGAAAAATGCTCAGGAACAAAGAGACACACTAAGTATAGGAAGCTGTAAAGAGCCAAGTGAATGTTGGAGTTGTGTCCTCATATAAGGCCACCCAGCAGGCGCCATATGTGGAGAAATGCAACCAGAGGCTCATCCCCAAAGCAGGGAGGATACAGGCAAGAAATATCCATTGTCTCTCCTCCTAACTTAAACCCTACAGCAACCTCCAATTGAGTGCATTCTGCTTGAATTCAGTCCACAAAGGAACCTGGAAGATGTAGACTGTACACTTCTGCATCCATGACCAGAGCAGGTTAGAGAAGAAAATAAAATATGTGGATTCAGGAAGCAAACAGAAAAGTATCAGCATGGAACACCCACTCACATCCATTTAGGCCTTTGCTAAGATGAAGAAAATCATATCCCTAGCACAGGGAGGAACCGCAGTTCGATTATGACTGAAATTGTTGCAGGGCATCAGCAATTTAGTAGTACTCCCAGCTGGAAGTATGATTAAATTTTAATGTTACCCATCATCAATACTCTTCATAGAAGACAGCAAGGAGAGTGGGAGAAAAGAAATACTGAATTAACATACAATATGTTAATTAGCTGTAACTGTTCTTGTCTTTGGTCATGAGGGCAAGTTTAATCTTCATAATTTCCTTCTTCTATTGTCCATTACATGTTCAAACTAGGTTTTGCCAAATTTCTGCAGGACAGGAATTTTTGTCTCATCAGATGAGCCAAATCTTAATTTCAAATTTCATAGGATCAGCTCTTAGTGATCCTGTCTTTATGTGGTGGCCATAGTGTTTCATTGACTGTTTTTATGAGTCATGTAAGTGTTAATATGTTCCAAAGTGAATCTCCTGATTCCAGACCAGTCCTTCTAGCCCAACTTTCCCTTGTTAATCAGAATTAACCACCCCAGCCAAGAATGTAAACTTCATTGCTGCCAGTCAGGTCAATGGCATTAGGAGCTAAAAAGACAAGGGTGCAGTTTCAAATCCCAATTTAATAGAAACACAGCTATATTTCTTGACAGGGATTATATTTCCTTCCTTAAAAAGCAGGACCTCCAAAGATACCAAGTACAAGGTTCAAAGTAGGCAAGCAAATTTTTGTAAGTAGGCTATTTAGGTAAAATGATAAAATAGATTCCTCTCAATTTTACCTCTTAGTTCCTGGACCTGCATATATTGGCTTTTGGAAATATGGCGCCATATATTGGCTGATGGATTAATCTGTTTGGCCAGCACCACCATTTCAATCAATATTGTCTCCCAGCTGGCACTGTAACTTAGCCTCCAGGAGGCCAATCCATCATTCTCTCAGGCCAGCTGCTTATTGGTGATGGGACACGTGGGGAAACATGAATTTCATGGATATACTGTGACAATTATTTTGTTGTAAAATGATTTTTTTAATCAAATGCAATGTAGTGTTGGGCATTATGGCAATAATTAAGGCAGGCTATGTGGTCATGTTTGGTAATACTGGTAGAACCATTGAAGGCAGGAGAACAGGAACTCTTTTCCTGAATGTCTATCTGCTTCTATGTGGACAAATCATTGCTTATTCCATAATGTAAAGAGTTCACCAAGTGACTTTCTGGTGACCCTATGGAATGGTGCCTTATCAGGAGCTCAACACTGCCTTTGGGAATTGGTTGGTTGGACACTCAGTAATAATAGCCCGATCAGGCTTGCAAACAGGTAGTCCATTTTGTTGAATTCACACATACTGACCATCCATGACATCATGATTACTTTTTACTAGTACATTGTATCATTAAGTAAGTACCAGAGTCACTGGGAAAAGAGATTTATAGACATCCATCCATGGCAGAGGCCATGCACCCAACCCACCTGATTATTAAGCGCCTTTTCTTTAGACAGAGGATTCTCACGATGAATACAAATGTAGATTAGGAGATCTGACAAGTAAGTAGGAGTAAATTATAGCAGACTCAGTAATCTGCTCATTCAATACACTCATGACTTCTATACCTGTTCAGACTCAGTCTCATATATATAATTTCCACTTAACAACTTGTAATGCTAATGTGCATGCGCAACTTTAAGATTTAATAGCTCAAATAATGGCCAGTTGGTAGGAACACTTCAAATCACCCCTGGTGTCCCATTTTCAAGTGTTTTATTTTTCCGGGGCCCAGTAGCAAGTCAGAAATTGCTTCTAAAATAGAGAAAAATATGTGACAGAAGGGGCATGGCTCTGCTCTAAAATCCTGGGCCCATGAGCAGTGATCCTCTTCTAGGTGCCAGGCAGAAACTTGAAACAGCATCACTCTCAGCCACATGTGATGATGCCCACATGGCAGTGGGTTACAGGCAGGGGAGCTTACAGATAGATGTGCTCTTTCTGCAAGGTGCAGTTTCTCCTGGGAATTCCTATAAAAGGGACCTTCTTATATGCCTCTCTTAGTAATAGCTACTATATCAGTCAGATTCTTGCAAGAAATAGAATTCTGCATCTATGGTCCAGCATAGAGACTTTACTGAAGGGACTTTTTACCTCAACATGATCAGGATTTAGGGTCTCAACAAAGGGTGATAAAATACAGAAATGTCAGAAACAGTAAAAAGCTGCTACCATCCCTAGATCCGAAGGGTCAAGGGGTAAAAATAGCATTACTTAATCCCATGAAGAGCTGGTGCTCTAGAGAAAGCTTATCTAGTAGACACTGCACTCAGGCAGAATCAGGGAAGGAACAGGGAAGAAATGTCATGATTTTTCTCTCTTCTTGTGCCCACTTATCTCCTTCCAGTGCCTTGAATTAATGCAATTTAACTAGAGCCGGCTGGCAGAGGAACCAAGTGATAGTTTTAGGAGTTTGTCTCCTGGAGCACAGAACAGAGCAGCAAAGGTTGGAGAAGGAATCTGAATGGAAGGAACATGATAACCGACACATTTTTCTTGTCCAATATGTCTTTTTTATTTTATTGTTTATTTTATTTCATTTACATATAATAATAGTGAAGATATGCTTAGTTTGAGTTTCATCATCTTATGTAATGATTTCCCCTTTCAATGGTTCCATTTTCTTACATTTCCTGCACATGCACATTTGGATTGGTTTTCCACCAGAGTATGTATCTATGTGTGTTGTGTATCAGTTATAAAGGTTACTACTAGAAGAAATAGACACTGGCTGGTTAATTTGCAAATATACATAAAGTAGAGATGCACCACATGAATGTTTAGCCAAATTCTGAAGGGCTGAGTGCCAAAGCCATTGTCTACCTTAAGTTAAATATTACAATCATAGAATAAATCTGAACTTTTATCAAATTCAATCATGGTTGAAATTTTGTTATTAAAATTTTAGTAACCTGAATTATAAAGTTTGATATTATAGTTCATGATAATAATTTCTCAGCACTGTCAGCTGTTAGATCACTCCTGTGGTCCCCATCACACAGATAGATGCTAACTTGGCTACATTTCCCATTACCATACTCACAATGATGTTCCCACCATAACATGTACTTCCCTATAATACTAAAGGACTAAGGCACAGATTTGAAGGTTCTGGATCCTGAAAATGTGGTTGACCGTGATGATACCACTTCATTGGGGCAATCCTACCTACTAGAGCTTTGCAAACTGATGATATTTTCAGAAGCAAAATTAAGATTGTTATCCTGACTTACATTTTTTTTCCCTATATTTGCCTGAAGTGGTAGTTGCTCCATAAAAATCACTTGGGAATATTTGTGTATAAGTCTTACCTCTTAAAATGTGGCAAAGAAAGAAAGAAATTGGCTTTCAAGATAAAGCAATTGTCTCTGGACTTTCAGCAGCATCTAAACTTTCAGCATGCCCACTAATTTCAGCAACTTTCTAGTTTAGGATGAGAGGAAGATCTTCACAGCAGGTCTCCTATAAGAAATATGTGTATTCTAAAGGCATACTGTATTGACTATTTCCTTGGTGAATTCCAACAAACAAATTTCTCTGCACACAACCACTGGGTGTCAGTAAGCCCTGCTATGCAAAGTATTGTGGTTAAGGTTTGTCCCAGCAGACATCTTTTTTTCTTTTTTTAAAAAATATATTTTATTGATTTTTTTACAGAGAGGAAGGGAGAGAGATAGAGAGCCAGAAACATCGACCAGCTGCCTCCTGCACACCCCCTAATGGGGATGTGCCCACAACCAAGATACATGCCCTTGACCGGAATCGAACCTGGGACCCTTCAGTCCGCAGGCTGACGCTCTATCCACTAAGCCAAACTGGCTAGGGCCCAGCAGACATTTTAATATGTAATTGTTGCTGATTCACCTTGTATAGATTCATAACAAACCCGCTCCAAAATTGTATGCATGTCACATATTGTGTTTAGCTTAAATTTTAATATTTCACCTTGACAAATCAACCTTAAAAGTAAATATTCATAGTATTCCATGATGTAAATGTACCACAGCTTTTTTTTTCCCCATCCATCTGCTGATGGGCACTTGGGCTGGTACCAGATCTTAGCTATTGTAAATAATGCAGCTATGAACATAGGGGTGCATATGAGTATATTCTTTCTTATTGGTGTTTTGGTATTCTTAGGATATATTCCCAGAAGTGGGATCACTAGATCAATTGGAACTTTCATTTTTAATTTTTTGAGGAAATTCTATACCTTTTTTCATAATGGTTGCAGCTGTAGAAAAGAAGGATCTCTTTTCCTCTGAGACAGCGTGGCTGGACCTGGAGACTATTATGCTAAGTGAAATAAGTCAATCAGAGAAAGACAAATATCACATGATATCACTTATTTGTTGCATCTAATGAATAAAAAGAAGTGACCAACAATATAAGTCCTGAGGCATGGAGGCACAGAACAGATTGACATATCTCAAGGGGTGGGGGTTAGGGAAAAGAAACAATAAGTGAAAGAATTTATAGACTTACATGCATAGCCAATGGACACAGACAATAGTGTGGTGAAGGCCAGGGAGGGTAGGGGATTGGCAGAGAGGGTAATTGGAGGAAGGGGGGTATGGAGGAAATATCGTCAACAATAAAAATATAAATATTAAAAAAAGAAATATTCATACGCTTATACTAAATCTGAAAGTTTCCTGGGATCACTGGTCAAATCCAAGTGCAAGGATGCCAGAAATTACAGTAGAGTAGGTTTGTCTAATTTGACCTCCCAAAGTCTGACGCTAAATGTAAAGGTGAATGGAGATTTGGGCCAATACAGGGGTAAAGTTGAATGTTGGTGCATTGTGTGTGTGTGTGTGTGTGTGTGTGTGTGTGCTTACTTGTATGAGAAAAGAACTTTCCAGGGCCCTGGAAAAGTTGTGATAGCCTGCTCAGGAAGACATGAGCACTTACCCTGTCTTTTACACTTGAATATATTGGTTCATGGGCTAATGCTAATTCTCTTTCCTGAAAAAGATTGTGGGTGTCTAATAAACACCAAAGAATTAAATGAGGTATTATTAAAAGTTCACTGCCTATTATAATATGAGTAAAATCTTAAAATAATGGCCTTATGGATTATCTGATGGTCATGTTAATTTATTCCACTGGATAGAGAAGGAGACACTTTTCTCCTTTTTATGAATTTGGGTCTTTGCTCTAAATCGATGTATTTGTGGAATGTAAGAAAAAAACAAAGCCAACCAGAATCTAACCTTTCAATCTAGTCAAGAGTTTACTTTATTCACCCAATTAAAATGTGGATCCTCTATAATAACTATTCACAATTTCTTTCAGTCCATATTTTCTCCATTATGTCTAACTCCCACCCATCAGCTGTTGGTTTACAGTAAAAGCTATTTTTATGATTGCAGAATTATTGAAATATGTATTCCTACTCTACAGACTCAAAAAATTCATTTCATCCCTGCATGTCATTGATTAGTCATCTAGACCAGTGATCAGTAAAAAGATGGAGCACGTTTCACATGTAATCATCTACTGCCTCTCTTGCTTCCTTTGTTCACTAGTCAAAGAAGCATAAGAGAGTAACAGGAGGAAGAGGGCAGAGAATTGGAAAATATTATATATGCTCCAACTCTTGAAAAGGTAGTGTAATGTCTTATAGGAAGACTACCCTCAGGCTTTCATCTATAAATCATAACTACTCTAACTTGTTCAGTTATAAGAGAAGAGGGAAAACTTCCTTTACTTATGTTGTTTATCTTGGAAAGGTAAAGTATGAGGTAAAATCTACTTTTGGATTTGTTAAAAGAGTGGACTACAACTGCAGAATATTTGATGTAAAGCATAAGGGCCATGTGATATGAGTTAGAGGTGTTTAGCTTGAAAGAAAGAAGAGTTTAGGGTGATATCAGAGCTGTCTTCAAATATTTGAAGGCTTGCCAGTAAATGACCATGAAGACAAATTTTATATTTCCAAATGGAAATATAAGAAATTTATTGTTGGAAATTCTGTAGAAGAAGTTTGGGCATTGAATGGAAAGTTAGACTAATTAAGTCTTACTGAGCTTTTCAATTCTGATGTTCTGTAATTGTATGAAAATGTACTGATAATTAACAATCATGGTATTCTCTTCTTATTGGTTGGGCTAATTGGAATGCAGACAATGCATGATAAATGTAATAAAATGATGATTAGTAGATCTTGAAAATATGGGGGATTGATTTCTAGTTCTTATCTGGGTCTCAGTTCTTTTATAAAAAATAAAAACTTAAGGCTATAAAATAAACTAAAAATTAGAAATAAATTCTAACTATACAATCTACCTCACCAGGTTTTATGTGAGTCAGATTAAATATTCAATGCAGCAAAGTTGACCTAATGTGTGCACGACAGTATTGCAAGTAGAGATTTATAGATGAGAATGAGCCAATTGCAGCCTAAAATTTGCTAGGGTTTATAAATCATAAAGAAATAACTATGGCCCTAGCCAGTTTTGCTCAGTGGATAGAGCGTCGGCCTGCGGACTGAAAGGTCCCAGGTTGGATTCCAGTCAAGGGCATGTACCTTGGTTGCGGGCACATCCCCAGTAGGAGGTGTGCAGGAGGCAGCGGATCGATGTTTCTCTCTCATCTATGTTTCTAATTCTCTATCTCTCTCCCTTCCTCTCTGTAAAAAATCAGTAAAATATATTTTTTAAAAAGAAATAACTATAATTCAACATGGAAAATGTTATAGTAGATGTAAATTAAAAAGTACTTTATGAAAAAATAATGTTGGGAAAGTCAGGTTGGTTTTGGGAGATGCGTTAGGACAACATATAGAAATTAGGTACTGTATCCCATAAGATAACCAGAATGCAGGCACTATGCAGAGAACATACCAGAAATATTCAGCATGAGTAAATGCATAAAGGTAAATAAAATTATTCCCTAAGCTTCCTCACCACCACCCCGCCTCCCCAAGTAAGCCCTACTTGGTAAATAGCAAAGAGTAGAGGATGATTTGATTATGCATTTGAAAACTTTTAGTATGGTTCATGGCAGATAGCAAGTACATAAATACACACTTTTTAAAAACCAGAGTTTTTGACTTCTGCTTATGTTCATAACAAAATAATGGACTTCAGACTTATTCCCTTGCAATAACCAACTATAAAACTAGACAAAATATACAATAGTTTTTGAGCATTGTACAACAAGCAGTATGGTATTGTGATCTACAAGTGCGTTCCACATTTAAAGCAGTGCTTCCATCTATGGCTACTTTCAAAACTGCCAGAAAGGAAGGAGAAATCCAAACAGATAAGGGGGACAACTCTGTAAAGTACATGTTTTTGTAACCACTTTGCTGTACATATGGAACTAATACAGAATATTATCGATTGTAAACTATAATTAAAAAATAAAATAAAATAATTAATTTAAAAATAGGTAACAGTAATTTTTCAGGATAGGGAAACAGATTGTAGGATGAAGCTGAGGGGGCTGGAATTTATGAGAAAGGTTCCAGAGATGAAAGAGCTGCAATGAGGAGATCAAAAAACCTACATATGGATCTTATTTATGTACTAGAGGTCCGGTGTATGAAATCCGTGTACTCAAGGGGGTCCCTCAGCCCAGTCTGTGTCCTCTCACAGTCTGGGAGCCCTCAGGGGATGTCCAACTGATGGCTTAGGACATCCTTAGTGCTTCCCTGGAGGTGGGAGAGGCTCCCACCACAACCACTGTGCTCACCAGCCATGAGCCCGGCTTCTGGCTGAGTGACACTTCCCCTGAGAGGGTGCACTGACCACCAGGGGCAGCTCCTGCATTAAGCATCTGCACTTTGGTGGTCAGTGCACATCATAGCGATCAGTCATTCCACTGTTCAGTCATTTTGCATATTAGCCTTTTATTATATGGGATTGAGTGAACACTAACTTGTGCATACACAGAGTCAGCTTTCAAAAGGCCAGACAGAGAACAGTCCTGAGCACCACTAAGCTGAATGGAGATTCCACTGTACAATGTTGAAAGGCATCAGAGTTTTTTCTACCCAAAGTGAAGACACCTCGCTGAGCATCCCCAGGTGATTAAGTAAGAACCAGAAGAGTAATGCCTTTGAACTAGGGCTAATCTAGCTTTATCACTGGTCACCTACCTAAGAGAGACGAAAACTTATGTATCAAAGGAATAAGAATTCAAAATATTTTCCAGATAAATAAATAGCATGAAATCCCATTTATTTGGCATTATGTATAAATCAACTATAAAAGACACACTGATTGAATGCATAATAAAATGTGAGAAAATCCCAGAAAAGTGTTTATCAATTTAAAAAACCTATCTCTGTAAATATTTCACAATAAATATTTCTTGTACAGCAATGTCACCAAGGTTATAAATTGGAAGACCTAGTAATTATTTTAGAAAATGACAGTAGTTCCTTAAGTTAAATTAATCACATTTCTTATGCTTTCAATCTTTCTAGATAACTTCAAGTTTATATGCGCATATAACTACCAAAATAAAAGCATGGTCTCAATTGGTAGTTTATGTTTCTGGGCAGGTAATCTAAAAATAGATAAATTGCACATTATTCGAAGAAAAATTATGATGTAATATTATCAAGCCCAGCAATAATGAATATAATGGTATCTTTGTTCTCAATAACCAAAAATTGAAAAGGACTCAAATGTCCAAAAGGAAGAGAATAAATTATTTTTAAATGTGAGCCAATCAAAAAATTGAAAAGTATTCATAATGCTACAAGAAAACTAATAAGCTACTGATCCATGCAAGGACATGGAGGAATCTCCACAATACTCTGAGCCAAACAACTTCAAACTCAAAAAGTACATGTCGTTTTACATAAAGTTTTACAATGGCTAATATCGATCTATAGTGACAGAAATTAGATCAATGATTTAGAGGTGATGGGAATTGTTTAGAATATGGTTTGAGATGTTGATAACATGATAAAAATGATCTATGAAATGTTGACAGGGTGTAGGTTACTCAGGTGTATGCTCTTGTCAAAAATCTTTGAACAATGACTTAAGATTTATGTGTTTCACTGTATCTAAAGTACACTACAATAAGAAAGAAGGGAAAAATAATATTTAAAAACCTGGGAAAAGAAAACTCTACATATTAATCTAAAAAGCCAATGATTTCTGACATTCCTCTTACTCTAGTAATATGGTTTTCATTTTTTAATGGTCTAGATTCCCTATATTATTGTGCTTCAGCCCAGAGAGTGAATTTTTTAAAAAATGCAAAGATGCCACATGATCTCACTCATTTATTGATAATAAAGATCATTATAAACTGATGAACAAAAATACAGAGGCAGAGCAGCATCAAACAGACTGTCAAACTACAGCGGGGAGGGTTGGGGAGGGTTGGGGGAGGGGGTAAGAGATCAACCGAAGGACTTGTATGCATGCATATGAGCATAACCAATGGACACAAGACACTGGGGGGTAGGGGAGGCCGGGGGAAGGTCAAGGGGGGTAAAAAACAAGGAGACATATGTAATATTCTTTGTAATACTTTAAGCAATAAAACAAAATTTCAAAAAAATGCAGAGATGATAAATTTCAGTGTGGTAATGGCCAAAACGTAGACAACAAAAAAATTAAGCACCAGATTATCATTTGTAGTATACACAAGAGCTCTCAATGGGAGTTCTAATTCCTAGAACTTGTGAACCTGGCAAAAGGGACCTTAGAGTTACAATGTGACAAACCTTAAAATGCGAAGATTAGCCCTGATCACCCAAGTGGGCCCAATATAATCACATGAACTCTTAAAAGCAGGGAGCTTTCTCCAACTGGAGCAAGAGCGATGTGGCAGTAGGAGGCATTGTAAAGACTCCAGGTGAGAAGGATCTGATGTACTGTTGCTATTTTTGAGACTTACTGGCTCGCCTGGCAGACAGGAGTCAGGCCTCTCTGTGCCAGAGGCAGCCTCCAGGGGATACTGAAAGGAAAGACCTTCAACTGCAGAAAGTGGAAATGGCAACCTACAGCTGCAAACTCTGCCAACAGCCTGAATGAACTCAGAAGCCAATTCTTACCCAAAGCTCTCAGTAAGTGCTCCCAGCACCTTGGTTTGGAGCTGGTGAGACCTCTGACCTACAGAACTGGGAGGTAGCAATTTATGTTGCTTACGTCATTAAGTTTGTTGCAATTTATTATGGTGGCCATAGAAAACTAATAATGTATTTCAGAATGAGACTGAAACGTGAAGGAATTTTGATTTTCTGGAAGTTTAAAAAGAATTATCTCATAAATCTCGCAAAAACATGGAAGATCGGGGAGGATAAAATTAATAACACCTTTTACATTTATATTTAATTTGTATCAAATTCTGCTACTTTGCCTCTGTTAGCCAATCCCTCTCCTTTACTTTTCCTAAAGCTTTTCATAGCTTATATTAAAATCCTCTTCATGTATACAATTTATGCTCAGTAAAACTTTGAGTATATGGATAAACTTGGCATTTTAACTTCATCTATACGGTATGTAGGACTCTTTAAAGTCTAAATTCTTCTTTTGGTTGCTTTAGTTATACAGGCAGAAATGGTGGAAAATGTAAATCAGGTATGCCTCAAGGACTGTCTACCAACCTCGAATGTTTTGGGATAATTTGTTTCACAAACTGACATCAGTGACTGATATGTTCAGGTTCCTGCCTTGTTCCCTCACACAGACTGTTCCCCACCCTCCTGAAAAATAATTACATGGAGTTAAAATGAAGCCTTCCTATTTTCATCCCTGTCGCAATATTTAAGTACTGCTCTTCTGCAAAAGCTACTTACTACGTTCAATGTCTCTTCTTGCCTATGAAGGGTACTTGTTCATGCTGGGCAGAAGTGAAAGGTTAAAAACAAACCATATGTAAAACGCTCCCTGTAGTCACCCCTGGGGTAAGTTTCCATCGTTATGTGAGACTATAATGTTTTGGGTTTTTTTGTTGTTGTTTTTAATCCAACCTTATCTCAAAAACCTCTCAATAGATGACAAATACAAGTCTTACTGCAAAACGAATGTTTCCTTAGTAATTATTCAAGACACTAACTTAAATGAGAAATCTTTAATGGAGAAACATTTTCTTGTTGGAACATTAAATAATGGTTTATTTGCTCCATGATTACAGCAGTTCCCAATGGACAAGTCTGCTATTTATCATTTAAAAAAATAGGATAACAATTCAAAAGAACACCTGAATTTATTGGCTTTAATTAAATGTGTTTGTTCAATACTGATGTAATTTAAACACAATCCAGAGAAAATATATATTGAATAGTTAGAACTGACTTGTATGTCCCAACAAGAAAATTCATATTGCTCTGGAAATAAACCTGATAAATATATAGAAAACAATAAAATATCTCATAATTTTTTTGTTGTTTTACAGCAAAGATTTTAACATACTTGTCCTTCAAATCTTCTTTGTTCTTAATTCAGTTATCATTAATTGCTTTCTGTTAGTAATTCCTTTTCAGATACTATTCTTTTGTTTAAATTGAATTTGAACAATAATAAGCAGTAAATTGTCTATTTATGTGATTGGGTTCCTATATCAGATATCTGAAAATCAGTATAATTTTTTTTCAAAATTGTTTTATTTGTTTACTTTAATCCTCACCCAAGGATATGGTTAGAGAGAGGATGGGAGAGAGAAAGAGAGAAACATCAATCGGTTGCCTCCCATACGTGCCTCCGTGGGGGACTGAACCTGCAACCTAGGTATGTATCCTGACTGGTGTATGGTGATACTCCAACCAAGTGAGCCACACCAGCCTGAGAATTAATTATTTTTATTTAATTATATTAATTATAGTCATTTAAAAATCAGTTTGTTCATTAAAATTTTTAACAAATGCTTATGTGATTTGAAAACAGTTTAAGAACTGAAGCTTATATTTTGTTCCACAAATATGAGAAAGTGGTTTGCTAGAGTTCATTTAAAATATAGTCACAGATATTTCTTATTTTACATGAATGCCTTTTTATAGCCTATGGAGTGATAACAGATTTAGAGAATAAAATAAATGTTTTATTTTTTTCCAGTGTTTCTCTTTACAACACCTGAAATTACTTGAAATTTTAGAAACATCAATATGAATTTCTGAAATTGTATGCATCATCATAACAATGTAACTGAAAATCGGTTTAGCTCAGGATCAGATAGGGTTTAACAATCCTACTGGGTAACTTCCCTCCTCCTATTATAGGTAACCAATGAACTCCTTTCTTTTGCTATGTTTTAAGTATTAAACTTTATATTTAGCTGGGCCAAGTCCAAATGAAGACACTCTATCACTGAGGTCTATGTACACATTTGTGATTATGGCAATTAAAAGACAGGTGTACAAGCACTTCCAAATTTATTTTAGTTCTACAAATAGAACTGAATGATGCATTATTGGTACTATACTGTATATCAGCTTTTTAGTATCAAGTTAAGAAATGGGAAACAAAAAAAAAGAAAAATGGTATTTACTGAGGGCATGCTGTGGACTACGCATGTGATGGATTTTTTGAACATGATATGTATTCACACAGGACCTTATAAATTATAAATTAAAACTTATCCTCATTTGCGAGAAGAAAATTGAAAATCAGACAGGTAAAGTAATTCATCCCAGGTCATATAAGTGGAATTTCTATCCTTATGTGTCTAATTCCAATGCCCATTATCTGACTTCCTAGAAGGGGAACAAACAGTAGAGAAGAAAGTATTAAAATGAGAGGGGAAAAAAGCTGGGGATCTCTAAACTCTGAAATGTACTCAGGGGCATAATTAGGGTGTCCAAAAAATGTATACACTTTAACAACTGATAATTCAATTTTCATTCCATTTCAGGTTTAACTGATCCGAATTACCAAACAAAATGATTCTTAATGTTTGCAATTCCATTGCTTCATGTTGTCAGCAGTGCCTGGACCAGAACAGCACTGATAACAGGCATTGACAAAAAAAAAATTATTCATTTCTGCAGATTTTTTTAAATTTTGCAAATGAACTGTATGTTAATAAACAATCACTTTATAATCTTTCAAAGGGTGTATAAATGTAAAGACATCTTTCTGGAATTAACACACTGAGAACATAGCCTTGTTGCAATATCCCTAACCATTTTGTTGTTGTTAAGCTATAGAGAAACAAAGAAGTGTAAGGTCTCACCTGCCCATTAAATGCTCCTAGGTGGATATTTCGAGTTCTTATGCAGTCTTTGATCTAGGGTGAGGCGAGTGATGTCCTTGCCTCAGGTGCAAAATTAAGAGGGAGCAAAATAATCAGTAATCAAGGTAAATAATATTTTAATGTAGTATTTTATTAAAGCAAATGAAAAAAATCCATAATGAGCAATATATCAATGTTTTCAAAGAGAAAAAACTAATATTACTGATTATTTCCTTTTGCTTCAGACATCCCTGTGGCTTGGCCTGGTACTCTTTTTGACCCTGTTAGACAACTAAGAGTATTTGCTAGAGACGATAGGTAAAATGCTGAATCAAAGGATGTATGCATTATAAATTCATATAATTACCATATTTAGTGACTCTAACTTTATCTTTTTACATTTTAACAAATTTGAAATCATAATGTGTCTCCCAGGGGATCCTATATCACAATCGCTAGTAGCGAAGCAGCAGTCCCTATACAGCTAGCTGTTGTTGTTAATGAAGATAAATTTGCTTTGATTCTTGGTGGCATAACTTGACAGACGTGACCTGCTTATTCTGACAGGAAGCTATTTGTTATTTTCTCTTTGTGATCTGAACACCTCCCATTGGAACATTCTGGTAAGATCAAGAAAGCACTAGAATCAAAACTTGCAGATGCCTTGGAAGAAAGTCCAGTGACGCTGCTGGAGCACTGGTTATGAGAAAAGATGTGCCACCAACGCTCAGGGAGAGGACCAGTGAGTGCACAAGGAGAAACCCGGGTGACTCTGAGTCAAAACGTAATTAGAATCTTTAGATTGTTAAGGGAAATTTAGAAATATACCTTCTTTTTAATGTATGAACACTAGTGACATAATTTTAACATCTATATTTAAACAAGTTTAAAGAATATAAAAGTGCAATGTGATAAGAAAGTATTGTATCATAGCTTAGTTGTCAGTATTTTATTCTTTGTTATTGGTATGTAAAATAATAGTTTGTCTTATAACTAAGACAACTTAAATTCAATAACATATGGTATTGCCAAAATGTGCTATAAACAAGATTTTCCTGTTAGTACCATGCAAGAATTTTCTCCTAATCTAAATCATGTCATTAACTTTGTTTATGATAGTTCTCATGAGTTCAAAGTAATTATTTAAATTTATTCAAAGCTATTTTTATTTTAAGCGCTTATTACTTAAGCAGGTTTTCCACATCTTCTATTTTAAAATTTTCTGTATTTTCTTTGTATACATTAATACCTTTTATTTTAGACTTTAATATACATCTAAAATTTATTTTGCTTATATTTATTGTGGCATATATTTTTAATGTGGGCTTCTAAATCACTCATCTTATTAGTATAATTAATATGGTCTTACAGTTTTAAAATTTCTTCAGTATCTGTGGATTTAATATACTTTAAAAGTTATCTTCTTTCTCTAATTTTTTGACTTGCAAAAATACTCAAACTCGCAGGATGTGTGAAATATGAAATACATATAACTTTTTATAGCATTTACAGTAATAGTACGTACTTATTATTTTTAAATTTCAACACGACCAAAAAGTAAAAATAAAACAAACCAAAAACAATCACCCAAAATGTTCTCTTACAACTCTTAACACTGGTTATTTCTGGCAATTTTAGATAACTTGTTTGTTTCTTCTTTGCATTTTTCAGTTATTGTTCATATTTTTTAAATATTAAACATGTATTCAGAAGTAAAGTTATTAATATAAAAATCACTTAGTGAAATTTATACATAAATTATAATAATGAAAACAGAGGAACAGCTATTTACATAGCAACTAATTTAGTACCTACCGTATATTATGCATTATTCTGTATGTACTACACTTGTCGTCTAATTACAACAATAGTTTTACAAGAAAGGCATATAAAACAGAATAGCTCGTCCTCTCATAGATGAGGAAACAGAAGTGCTTTGTTAGTAAAAGTGGCATGGACAACAAACACATTTTGGGGGATATGGTACCCAAGTCATCTGGCTTCAGAGTCAAAAGAAAATATTCTGCTGTTCCACTGCCATCTTCAATGACTTGAAGTCAGTTATGACTGAATCAGATGGGTGTGTTAGCATTTCATAGGTGCAGAGTATTCAATGAATGCATCATAAATTATGTACATATTTGTGTTCTCCCCAAATCTTGCTCTTCTTCTTCATCCTCCATTGCCATCCCCTCCCATAATGCATACATAATACACACAAACACAATTAGTTCCTTGAAATTTGAGGGAATACCAGAGTCTAGCATAGTATCTCACATTATACAATCACTCCCAAAATGTTCATTATGAATGAATTAGTGATTTGATTATAGCATAAACCCATAGCCATCGACTCAGCTGCCACACTTCCACACAAGAGTAGGACCCCTGTTGAAATTATGCCATGGTCACTTATGCAGAAGCATTACAACCAGATCCAGAGCTTGGGCAGTAGTAATCTCTGTCTCGTTTCCTACACAGAAAGAGGAACTTAATGCAGTCTATCCAGAGGTCACAAGATCACTGTTTTAGGAGTGCTCACTATTATAGTCTTCCATAATTGATGCTAACTAAAACTGAGGAGAGGTGAAGCAATTATCAAATCAAATCAGATAAGAATCTTAAGAAAACAACAACAACAACAAAAGCTCATAGACACAGACAACAGTATGTTGATTACCAGAAGGAAAAGAGGGTGAAGGGAGGTAGAAGGGGGTATGGGTGGATAAATGATGATGGAAGGAGACTTGGTTTGGGGTGATGATCACACAATACAATATATAGATGATGTATTATATAACTGTACACCTGAAACCGATGTAAGTTTATATCACTCCAATAAATTAAATCTTAAAAAATTTTCCATTTGAGATTATCATAAAGGAAAGCAATTCAGAGGTAATTACATGCCTAATGTGCACATCAATAACACGCTGGTCTAATGTGTGACTTCATAAGATTAGTGTTATATAAATGTGGGCGAAAGAAAATAATCAGGGGCCAAAATTGTATCTTATCAGACAACATGCATAATAAGTTCGTATTTCCACAAAATTCCAAATAGTACTGATTAAGCCGATATGCATTGAAAGCAGCATCAGTGACATTGTCCAGCCTGTGTGAGGAAGACCATCAATTCACTTAACTCAAATTGAATATCCCTAGTTGTCTCAATGTAAGTGTCAATGAAAGAGCATGCAGTCCTTTTCCTAGAAAATCCTTATGTCTTTTATTGAATATGTGATCAGTATGTTGAAAAAAAAAGACCCAAAACAAGAACACAGCAAAGGCAAGGATTTCTAAAATGCAATTTAAAGATTATTAAAATTATAGCACCAACTTACTTCTTTTCACAATTATAATGTTCTCTCAAGTTTAGATCATTTTCTTGCTGTATATTTTTAATTTTTCAATTTCTAGACATTTATGCAATTTTTATTTGGGAATACTAATCTCTGTAACAATGTTCCTCAAAAAGTAGGTCTACAGAACCAGAAATGTTAAAAATAATTCTAAGATGTAACTATCACTCAGGAATCATAACTGAATCTTTTTATTTCTTATTGAATTAAAGATTATAGCTTTTATCTGCATTCCAATGGAAATAAAATAAAATGAAAGTAAATGAATATTTTAAGAAATGCCCATTTTCAGCATTTATTTCACTTTTCTACCTAATAAATACTAAATAACCAGTTCACCTTTGCATAAGTAACTGCTCAACACTTTCCAAGAACAACCGTTTCATTCTGACAAATAGGCAAATGATACAGACATGCCTTCTTTGCCTCCAATATACAGCAAAGAGAAAGACCAAATTGACCAACTGGAAAGAAATCTGATTTGTTCTTAAAGACAGATATGTAAGGTCAAGGTATGAATTTTATTTTATTTTTTAATTTATCTTTATTGTTAAAGTATTACAGATGTCTCCTTTGCTGTTTTCCCCAGTGACCCCCTACACCCCACACCCACTCCTCCCAGGCCTTCACCACACTACTGTCCCTAGGCTATGCGTATATGCATGTAAATTTCCCAGATAATTTCTTCCCACACCTACCCACCCCCACCTTCCCTCTGACATTTGTCAGTCTGTTCCATGCTTCCATTTCTCTGGATCTATTTTGGTCATCAGTTTATTTTGTTCATTAAATCCCACATATGAGTAAGATCATATGATATTTATCTTTTTCTCACTGGTTTATTTCGCCTAGCATAACACAAGGTATGAATTTTAGATAGACAGGGAACAGCTTCCCTTGTGAAAAGAGGAACAACTTGGTAATATGCAATGCACTTGCAGTTAGAAAAAAATAAAGTATTATGTTTCAACTTCAAGGTATCAACTATGGTACTATAATTGACCTAAGGGATGTGGGTTTTAGGGAAAACAAGGGGACCAAGAAGTCAGAGGGCCGCACTTCTTCCAGGAGTTTCCTCTTAGTCCTAATCCAACTAAGGCTCCATTATATTTGGGGAATCATTGCTAGGACTTCAACCAGCTTCGCTGTTGTCTTTCATCTGCTTCTTTGTTGCCTCGGAACTGAATTGATTTTTTTTATTTTGATTTTGATTTATAAGAATTTCAAGAAAGATCTTTTAATGCCAGACAAGGTACCCAATTTATAAGGTGCTGGAAATATTTTGTGAAGATGTAGCCTTTCCACTGAGTTGTTATAGCATTTAATTGGCCTCTAAAATAATAGGTGTGATTTAGAGGTCTGATTCCAGATTACAACGAGCTGGCTGGCTCAGATCTGTCCCTTTCTAGCTTAATGAACAGTTCGCTGAGCTTCCAAACACTCCCATGGTTAATATTTTCAACCAGAAAGGAAAGTTCAATACACTTATTCATAACTCCTAATTGAATAGCCAATCTAGAGTCAAAATTCAGTCTATATGTCTCTAGTAATTTATATGTGAGGGGTTAGTTTTAGGTTCACTAGAGTCTATACTCCGGGGCACTTGTAAAAAAAACGTGCTGCCAGAACATGCATGATTGATTTTGTTTCATTGCGGATACTCACAAAGCCTTGATTTCCCCTGACTTCACACTCAGCAAGCTAGTAGAGAAATGTAATAGTGGCAATATCATAGCACTTTTCTCTGAGGAGCTCAAAGTATTTTCCAAACATCTCTTCATTAATCCTCACAACATCCTTATGAAGTTAACCAGCAAAGAGATTATTTCTATTTTATGGTAGGGATCAAAGTCTTCCATGGGTAATTGACGTATCCAGAATTTCATAGATTTTTTAAAATATATTTTATTGACTTTTTATAGAGAGGAAGGGAGGGGGATAGAGAGTTAGAAACATCAATGAGAGAGAAACATCGATCAGCTGCCTCCTGCACGCCCCCTACTGGGGATCGAGCCTGCAACCAAGGTACATACCCTCGACCTGAATCGAACCTGGGACCTTTCAGTCCACGGCCCAACGCTCTATCCACTTAGCCAAACCCATCAGGGCCAGAACTTTATAGATTATTAATGGGAAATCAGGATTTGAATGTGATTTCCTAAATCTTGGATAACCATAAAATTTAATGTCCACTGTGAAGTGAAAGGGGAAATATTAATAATTAGGCCAAGAGTACTAGTAATAAATTGAGATATCCAGATATACTACCTAAGGTCTACTGAATGAAATAGTGACAATGCTACAATGCCTAGTGGAAAGTCAATGGTTTAAGACAGAAATATTGAACTTACTGGTGTGGAGAATTCTATAAACACATAACTAGTAAATAAAAATGTGTTTCATTTTTGTATTACTATATAATAAACTTCCACTACTAAGAGTTTATTGCATTTACTTTTAATCTTGTTCTGTACATTTTTAGAAAATAGCTGAAATTTTGCTTTATAAGTTAATTTAGTATTCAGGATTTTTAATTTGACATATCAAATTTTTTTCCAAGTTACTAAAAATTCTTCATAACATTTTTTAAAGTACTGCATTATATTCTAGGATATTAATATCATAATTAGCATAGCCATAATCCAATTATTATTTATAATTCTTTAGATTTATAAATAGTGCTATGATGAGAACTTTAGCATATCTATAATAATAAAAGCATAATATGCTAATTAGACAACCTTCAGGATGACTTTTGGGAGAAGCCATGGCAGTGAGAGCCGAGGCAGAGGCAGCCTCCTCAGCTGCGAGGGTCAAGTCCCTTGCACGAATTTCGTGCATTGGGCCTCTAGTATTTTAATATGTCTAATAATTTCCTTAGGATATCTTTCTTCAATTGCCTCCAATTATATTTTAAATTTTCACTTATAATTCTTTTTAATTTTTTATGCTTTAAGTTTATCTTTTTGGTTGATTTATTCTTTAATTCCATTGGGATTTGTTTGGGGGTTTGGTTGAAGGTAAAGGTCAGGTTTTGTGTCATTCTTATTAAAAAACAACACATGATTACATTTACCAATTCTTCATTTTTTTTCACAGTTTATTTTTTTAATATATTTTTTATTGTTGATAGTATTACAGATGTTTCCCATTTTCTCCTTTCCCCCCCTCCTCCAGTCCTTACCCACCCCCTCAGGTCTTCACCACCCTATTGCCCATGTCCATGGACTTTGCATATCTATATATATAAAAGCCTAATATGCTAAGTGTCTGACTGATGGGTTGACCGTTTGATTGACTGCTCAACCAGTTGCTATGATGAGCACTGACCACCAGGCGGCAGACACTCCAAGTGGTAGGTTAGCTTGCTGGTAGGGTCCAGAAGATAGGGACTGGGCGAGATGTCCCAGACACGCCCTAGAGCCTTCCCTCGATCCCTCCCTGGCTGGCCGGCCCCCATTGGCCCTTCTATAATGAAATTATAATAAAAGAAATTAAATAAATACATTTAAAGTTAATATTGCTTCCTTAACTCTTTTTTTTTTTTTTTTTTTTTTTTTTTTTTAGAGAGAGAGAGGAAAGGAGAAAGAGAAACACTAATTTTTGTTCCACTTATTTATGCATTAATTGGCTGATTCTTATATGTGCCCTGACCAGGGATTGAACTTGCAACCTTGGCAAATCAGGATGACACTTAACAAACTGAGCTACCAGCCAGAGCCAATTCCTTAACTCTTAATTTTTTTCTTTTTATTAAATTAATTGAGGTGACATTGGTTAGTAAGATTATTTAGGTTTCAAGTGTGTATGATCTTTACATTGCCTGTATGTCTACCATCCAAAGTCAAATCATCTTCTGTCACCATATATTTGACTCTCTTTTACCCTTTACTACCCCTGCCTCCAACACCTTCACTCTGATAACCACCATACTGTTGTCTGTGTCTATGAGTTTTTGTTTGTTTTTCTTATTTGTTCATTTGTTGTTTTCAGTCATATATCTTACATATGAGTGAAATGATATGGTTCCTAATGTTTTCTGCCTGACATTTCACTGATCATGATATTCTCCATCCATGTCATTGCAAAATTTTATATTAAATTTTATGATATCATGTAGCACATAGTTATAAATGCTCAGTTTGTATAAAATGTTTTTACTGGTAGATATTCAATGAACAAAGTTGTAGACCTTTGACATTTGACCTTCTTCAGAGCCAGGAATACATTTATTTTACTATTAATTATGCAACTTAAGAGCATATGCTTATTGCCATAAACTAATCCCTAAAGAGTCTTCTCTTTTCTAAACTCTAAATTTAAAATGGCATTTGCAACAAAATGACTTGACGACTATCTTACTAAGCAAAATAAGTATGACAGAAAATAAGAACCATATGATTTCACTCATATGTGAGATATAAAACAGAACAAACAAAACAACAACAAAAAACACAGACACAGACAACAATATATTGGTTACCAAAGGGATAAGGAAGTGGGGGGAGGGGAGATTGTAAAGGGTAAAGTAGGTCAAGTGTATGGTGATAGAAGGAGACTTAACTTTGGGTGGTGAGCACACAATGCAATATATAAATAATTATAAAATCATACACTTGAAATTTATATAATCTTATTAATCAATGTCCTCCCAATAAATTTAATAAAATAAAAATTTAATACTATAAATTATTCAGCAATGATTCCATGATTAAAGGGGATATAATAATTGCCTGGTATTGTTTCTGTACTATAGTGAGTGATGCTTGGTAATAGACAGATGTTACTACTACCTCATGGCTTTTCTAGATATTTAAATAACATACAAATAGATTCTTCATCTCATATCTATATCCAGCTCAATGGTTTCTAAGTTTAGATTAATGATATAGCCTGACATACTATTGCCCATGAAAAGAGTTATTCCCACAGATTACTGAGTTGCTGAGAAAATGTTCAGAGAAAATAAACCTAAATTGATCCTGCCAATTGACATAATTTACTCTATTGATTTCCTCCACAATTTTAACAAATAGCTCAGACAAAAATGGGCCCCATTCAAAGATAGTAATAGAGAAGATACCACCTCTGTGCCTGTACAATATACAGCACAGGGCAAAAGTAGACTTACCTGTGGGAATAATACAATAATCCTATATAATAAAAGGCTAATATGCAAATTGTCCCCTCAACCTGGAGTTCGACCAGGAGTTAGACCAGGGAGCAGGGCCAGCCAGCCAACCACCTGCGGCCCCTCCCCCTGGCTGGCCCTGATTGCGGCAGGCCGGCTGGACCTCACTCGTGCATGAATTTGTGCACGGGGCCTCTAGTAAATAATAATACAAGAATAGCCTCTGTGCTTCACATACGCACAACTGTAAACCTACCTTTGCCCCACCCTGTATATTTCAAGTTGAATAGAGAAAAGCAATAGAGACCATATAACAACAAAAGGTAAATAAGAATATATACCACATTAATTATCATTGGGGCATAAAGTTTATGAAAATTTGGAAAGCATTTTCCCATAAAATAAAAACGAACCAAAAACATCCCAAACAATAGATTTCCTCATATATAAGTGATCAAAAATAAGATAGCAAGGCTTAAAGCTAGTTTTAATATTTTTATTGATTTCAGAGAGGAAGGTAGAGGGAGAGAGAGATATAAACATCAATGATGAGAGAGAAACATTGATCTCCTGCCTCCCTCACACCTCCCTCTAAGGATCTAGTCAGGCAAGTGCCCCCACCTGAACCTCAACCTCCAGGTCCATAGGTTGATGCTCAACCACCAAACCACACTGGCCAGGCAAGCAAGTTTTAATGTTTTACCCTAGAAAACTTCTTTTAAAAATATAAAGATGAAGTAGGTCAAAATGATAAGATGCATATTTTAAAGATATATATTAGGAATTGATGTTGGTATTTACATATTTGCAGATTAGCACATTAAATCCCAATTTTAAATGTATAGCTAATTAATTATTTTAAACTTTGCTTTCTTTGAGTTGAAAATGGTAAGGTTTACTAAGTTGATAGTAGTTGACTAACATTTAAGAAAACTGAGGTTTCGCCATTTTGTTAGTTTGATTTATTAGCTTTATAAAGATTAACTATTCTGGAAACATTTGTTTGTTAGTCAGATAATTAAAATGGTCACAAAGATAATTGAACATATTAAATTTATAAGTGCAGTTTAAAATCTTTAAGGGAGTTTAATTAACTAAGTTGTAAATGGAACCAAACAGTAATCAAAGTCCTTCTTAAAACTTATTTTTAAATGTAATGGATTTATAAATAGAATAAGATTTTTAATTTCAACTCTAAAATTTTAAGTGTTTTTTAATTTTTATTTTAATGTGCTGCACACATTTATTTAAAATACTGAATTTGTTGTCAATACTTCTTTTTATATAAAAAGACACCCTGAAAACAGCCCAAAATCCTCACTGAGAGCTACTATAAAACTCTGTAAGCCAAAGTTCTGAGTAGGTTTTAATTTTTATGATCTGAAGATCAGGCATCAATTCTCTCTTCATGTCACTTTTTTCTTAATTTTAAAGTGCTATAAATGCACATAGGTTTAGGAGTCAAACAGTTCTTGAAAGTTTGTCATTACAGTGGTAATATCCTATCCCTTCTATCCCATTTCTCCCCACTCTGAAGATACTTTTAATTGATTTAACATGGCTTTTGGATTTTACTTCTATATCTCTAAATAATAGTCTAATACTGAAAACTAATGATTAGTCATCATTAAGTATTTTCTATTGATTTACCATTATAACGTCTAAAGATTTAATTCTCCTTCCTATCTATTCTATATAATTATATCAACTTTGGATCAATAGTTAGTGTTCATATTATTATGACTAGGTTAATATTACTCACAGCTGACCTGCTTAGCATAAATAATTGTATTTCTCTCCACCACAATAGTTTCTTTTTTAAGCTGATAATTTTAGTTTGCTATATATGCATCAAAAATGAACTCTGTGTTCTACTCCAATTATCTGAGTCTATCAATAAATTCAGAAAGAAGCATTAGGTATTTTATCAGTGTTTACCTTTTGAAAAAGGATTTTTCTTGACTTCTGATTTTCAAAGATTGTGATTTACACATGCTCTACTTCTTTAACAACCCAGAGATTCCTTATGCCGTATGCTCTGTTCTTTTCGCATTTACTACTCAATTTAGTGGAACATTCTTCAGTGACTTTTTGAGATACTGGGCATTAGAAGTATCATTTTGGAACTGTGCTTGTAGAAAATGTTTTTTATTATTTTCTTATATCTGATTGATAGTTCAGCTAAGCATATCCTTCTACATTGGAAATAATTTAACAAATTATAAGATGTTGCTTCATTGTCTTCTATTGCCCTATTTTAGTTTTTCTTTTAGAAAGCTCAAACTATCTTCTGATTTTTCTCAGTGTGCTTATTTTCTTCACTATTTTTCTTGGTGTTGGTATAGTTCTACTTTCATCCACTGGTTGAACTTTGGTGGATACATTCAATTTGAAAACCCATGGACTTTAACTCTTAGCCATTTTTAAAATTTATTTAATTGAAGTATACCACACTCCATTGTATTGTTCTTGCTTTCATTATAGATTTTTTCACTCTATATTTTAACTATTGGCCCAACAGAACTGATCCTTTAGTTCACTAAACTTTTCTACCCTAATTTCCAACTCTTGTATTTTTATTCATTTTCCAGAAAATGCAGTTGGCTTTATCTTTCAAATTTACTATTAAGTACACATTTTTTCAATAATACTTTGAATTTTCAAGAATTCTATTATGCATTTTGGTAATTCATTTCATGTCACATCATGGTCTTGTTGCATGGGCATATGATTTTATAAGAACATTAATAATGATTTTCTCTCCTCACTGTACGGACTCTGTTTACTTCTAGCTACTTTATATTTTTTCTGTGTCTTATCTCAAAGGTTATCCCAAGATTCTCATAGCTGCTGAGAATGTTTATGTTTGAGAGCAGTGCAATAAACGTTCATAGTAATCTACAAATTCATGAGTAGCAATTTTCAACTGCTGCTTCCCTACAGGGTAATCTAGGTGGACTATTTCTTTGGAGGAAAAAAAAAAACGTACTCTTAAGTCTATTCTTTGGACTTTTCCTTAAAGTAGATTCTCCCAGTGTCCTTCCCTGAGAATATAGTACTAATAAATCTTCATACTGTGAGGCCAAGAAAGGGATAAAGATTCCAGAGAGTTCTACTTTCAGTAGTTCATGTTTGTTTCCTTTGTTTTAGCCCCCTATTTCACATAGGATCAAAAAAGTTGATATCTCCCATCCTGAGATCCCCTGTTTTATCTTTTTAGAGAATGAATCTCTACTTTTCTGGCAGGGAAGCCAAGAGGCATTTACTAGACTTGGTGAATTCGGCATTAAAAACACACTTCCAGGCAATCTACCTGATATTTAAATCTACTTTTATTTCAACTTTCACAGGTTATCTTGTGCTACTTCATAAGCCTTTGAAAGATCAGATCTCCCCAATGTGAGCATGGAATTTTGTTCTCTTTGGTGTGCTAAATCAGTTCTAGTCCTTGGTGGACTCTCCATCTTCAAAAAATATTATTGTTTTCTCTTTGCTCCTTTAGGTTTATATCATTTTAATAAACCATTTACCATCATTTTATAGAGAAAAAAAATCTATGTTTTTAATATGCCGTAATTGCTAAGATGTCTACACCTACACTCTTGCCCTCTCCCCCTTTTAAGGGTAGAATAAATTGTCATGGTCTTGGGCAACTATCCTTCCGAGTTTAGCTTAGTACTTTCATGGTGTTTATTTTTGAAAAAACTAATGGTAATTGTTTTTATATTTTTTTCTTTTAACTTCCTTACTGTTTTCTGTTGTTTTTTGAAATAAATCTATTTCTTGTGTTCTTGTTAACCAGAAGAACAGTTTGAACAACATAGGAATTTACCTTTCCATTAAGTTAAATAGACCTGCTTGAGAAATGATGTGGGACACAAGCTTTTAGGTATGGTATGACTTAACGATTTTTTTCTATTTCTTCTATGTCATTGGTATATTCTACATGTTTTCATTCCTCTAGATTCAGTTTTTATAGTTATTTCTATCTGAAAAATTAACCTCTTCATGTACATTTTCAAGTATGTTATATTCTTTTGAAAATTTTAAATCATCCATTTTCTCATTCTTCTTAATATATATATTCTCTCTTTTTATTTGGTATCTTATGTTTATGTTATTTCAAAGAACTCCTCCCTTGATTAACATTAAATATCTATTGGTTGGTGTGTGAAAAGGTTAATTAAATGCTTCAAATGGGAATATATTATTCTTCAAATTATGAGTAATCCATGTGTCTGGTAAAATACACAAATAGTGCAAAATTTCTTAGATAGTGGAATACTTCATATTTCTATGTTTTTCCAAGGGGTAAAATTGGGCCTTTAGACTAAATAATTGTTTCTTGTGTCAGACTGTCTGGTCCAATACAGGACGCACAGCACCTCTAACCTCCACTTGCTAAATGTTAGTCATGTACCTTCATTGATAAAACCAAAAATGACCTACATTTCCAAAACACTCTAAAGGAGAGGTCCTGAGCTGGAAACTCTCAACTCCTCTTCTCATACTGGACTATTAAATAATTAAACAAGTATGCAAACCATTCTGTGAAAGACTGTTCATTGCACAATTGTTTATAAATGGGAAAAAAAAGAAAATGCCCAAAATTTTCACCAATTGTGATTGTTTTAAATGCAGGTAAAAATTAACACTTTACAGCCTGGCAGGCATGACTCAGCGCTTGAGCATCAACTTATGAACCAGAGGTCAGGGTTAGATTCCTCGTCAGGGCACATACCCAGGTTGAGGGCTGGATCCCCAGTGTGGGATGTGCTACGATGTTCAATGGATTTTTGAATATTATATTGCAAACTACAAATAATTAGTATAATATTCATTTTTCCAAATATACATATATATTACATATATATATGTATATATATATATATATATATATATATATATATAGTCCCAAAAAGATGTACACAGACACCTTGATAATTATAAAGGCAGTGTTTATTAAAATACATTGCATTTTCAAAATTGAGCTATCAGCTGTTAAAGTGTATATACATTTTGGGGGGACACCCTGTATTGACATGTTTTAGATAAAATGGGAGATATCTGTAATACTATCAACAATAAAACATATATTTAAAAATATAAATAAATAAAATCTAAATTTTTATCAGTGGTTTCTAAAGGAAAGAGGGGAAGGTGTGGCAGGTGGAGAGAATGGAAGTTTTCAATTTACATTTAATTTACTTCTAGAAAGTTTGAGTTTTTATAATGACCATTTGTAGAATAAATGGAGAATAACAAGAAACAACTACAGCCACTGTAGTTTTTATAAATGATGATTTCCTACATTCATGTTGTGATAATGGGTGCCTACTAAGGAAAGAGGTAGATTCCATATTGGGGGGCGAGGTGCAGGGGAGAAGTAACACCCGGGAACCCAACTAGGCAGAGTTACTAAGGCACCCCAACTGGGTGGAGAAGGAAGGGAGTATGCCAGAGACATGAGCTTTAAAATGTATGAAAGTTACAGGTAGCTTGAAAATAACCAATCACAAGGTAGTATGGCATATAAACCAATCCCAAGGATGTTGCTAAGGCAAAATTCTTTGAAAGGACCAATCAGGAACTAACAAGCATATATATACAAAAAAGTGTATGCACTTCCTCTCCTCTCTTCCTGGGTGCTAGATTCTGAGGTTGATGGCAGGAGATGCTCCCTTGTGTCCACGTGGCTTATGGCCATGTGGGACTCTCAACACGGACTAATAGATTTTATTACCTGGCTGTGACATGGAAAGGAAGTTCTGGACACTGCCCTGCTCCTGGAACCCTAGCTGCAGCTCCTCCAGGACCAGTTTCTCTCAATAAACTGTGGTTCCACTAACTGGTTTTTGTCCTTGACTTCATTCTTTGATGTTGCAAGGCAATGAACTTGGATTCACACATCCCACATTTCGGTTGGTTTCAAGATTACCCATTTGAATGCCCTGGCTTCCTTCCTTCCTTCCTGAGTAAGCTGGGAAGCCATGGGATCCAAGCTCATATATATGAGAGAAAGAAAAATATTTTTGCACCCTAACCAGTTTGGCTCAGTGGATAGAGCATCGGCCTGTGACTGAAAGGTCTCAGGTTCGATTCCGGTCAAGGGCATGTACCTTGGTTGTGGTCACATCCCCAGTAGGAGGTGTGCAGGAGGCAGCTGATCGATGTTTCTAACTCTCTATCCCTCTCTCTTCCTCTCTGTAAAAAATAAATAAAATATATTTTTAAAAAAAGAAAAATATTTTTTCCAAAGGATATTTTTTGTTTGTAAAAATAGGTAAGAAAAAAGGTACATCTAATATGCTAAGGAAAACTGTGGTTCAGTGATATTTTCAGTTCTTTTTGAGATCACATAGTTAGAGCAATAACACACAGTAAGTTTGACTCTGAATAATTTCTGGCAAACTAAAGGATGCTTTCGATCACCCGTTTGTCCCACATTGACTGCTTTTCTAAAAGAAAATAATTTTAAAATAACATCACAAGAGTATACAATCCCTTTTATGGGGTGGATTGAAGTACAAAGGAATTCAGAAAGAAGAGTGATCAAAGCTACAATAGATAAGAGAAGAAAAAAAATCCAGCCAGTCATTAAAAGATGGCTAATAGTTATATGGCAGAATGAAGCAGAAAAAGCATTCTTGGCCAGGAGAACTCAGCGTGGAAGTCATGGGGTTTGAAAAGGAGAACACATAAGAAGGAAAGAAAAGAATATTTAATGGTCTTGGGAGCTGATCTTAAATACTTAAAAAATAAATAAAACTTAGTTAAGTACTGTAGGACCAGGAAATAGATAAAGATGAATAAGAATTTAACTATAAAGAGAAGAAAAATGAGTATGTTCGCAGGTTTCTGATAAAAAGATGCAATGATTAATGTTACATTATAAATTATTCTGTCTACAGATTTAATGATAAATTGAATGGGATAAAAGTCAGATAAACTAATCACAGCTTGTCTCTTAAGTGAATATAACTATTTTAGAATTTAAAAGATTTATATATCTATATTAATCAGACACTTTGTATATAATTTACACAAAATTATCTATGTAAAAAGTTTGAAATTTTCTTAATTGCATGTTTTCTAAAAAAGTAAAATACAGGCTTTACTAGTTCAAATGACGTTTGTCATAGATCACTCCATGTCTTCCATCACAATCTTTTGAATACTTCACCACCACGTTTCAGGTTTGATTTTTATTCAGAAAGTTGAGATCTATTACTCTGTCCTTTTGAATCCAAGTAGGAATAATTAATGTTGCCCATAATCTGATTCAACTTCAACATAGCAGTTATATTCTGAAACATTCATCTTCAAATGGTTCCTGTCTAATTGGAATCTTCAGTTTACAAATAATTTACATTTTTAGTCTCCACATTGGAAATGGTCCTAAAATTATTCAGTTTAAAAAACATCTGACTATTTTGTTCTACTAAGAACTAGTCCTTCAGAGAAAATAGAAACTGTTATGACAAGAAGGTTAATGTGGGACCTACAGTACACAAGGTTGGATAGAAATTGAATATTTAAGTTACTGAAATGAGACTAAAAATATGGGGGGGGGGGGACTGAAATTCACCACAGAATAGAGAGAAAGAGCCTTAAGCAATTAAAATCTTAATGTATGAAGGAGAGATTTTGCCCTTGGGGAAAAAAAAGAAATTATTGTATATGTATCACCATAAAAATGTCAATAGAAATGTTCTAACTGCTCCAAATCATAGTTTAATAAAAGATAAAAGAATAAAAAATACTCTTATAAAATATGAATAAATACTGAACCCCCATGTTTATCTGATACTGCAGTATGCTACATATTCTGTTTGGAATATAAAATTGCAAAACAAATATAGATCTTTTTAAAATACTGTCAATGAAATTTACTTAGTAACTTTAATGTGAAATGTGGTCAGGTAAAGAATGTAATGATTTTGGTAGATTCTCTTTACTTAAATAGAATTGCTAACATTATATTAGAAGTTTTCTCCATGTATTCATTATATAAAAATGTTGCAAGAATGTTTGCTTACTTTGGCAAAATTATCCATTGTATGTGTTCAGGAATCAAGCAAATTTCCCTAACTTTATTTTTAGAATTTGTATTCTAGAGATCTGAAACAAAGTGTAACTTACATTCATCCAAGAAGTTTTGTTTCTGGATAAACTAGCTCCTTGAATTACCTCATTGGCCGTTAACATTCAATTAATTTTAAATTGAAATAAAAGAGATCATAATAAAACAAAAAATGAAGAAAGATGTTCAAAGTCAAAATTGAAAGATGGAAGCAGAGCTTATCTAAGATTTCCTCAGAAGGATTTCCCAACTAGCTAATAGTTGATTTTTACATGAATCTTTGTGTAGATAAAGCTAAAAGAGAAAAAATTTAAACTAAACTCTCTTTTAAATTCAAAAGGTAGTAAAGTTTTAAAGATCTAATTCAGGTAAGAAATTAATGTCAACTATATCCCACCAAAATAAATTTCTCCATCAACCTTGCACCTTATGCTTTTTGCTTTACATTGTAAGCTTGCTTTAAACCATTATTTTAATTTTGTTTTTATATTTTAAAGGGTAGTAAATTTTCTCATTTATTCTTTATGTATTAGCTGAAATAATTCTTAAAAGAATATTTTTCTCCGCAATGTTTGTTGGTTTCCTCCAAACACAGTTTGAATTGGAAATCCAAGATAATTGTTTGATTTCCTCCCTTTCAAAGTAATGGATTTGTTCTTTTAACAACCTTCAATCATCGTTAAAAATTACTTCCCATAATGAAAATGTAAATGTTTGAAAATGATAAATGTTAATTTACTCAACAAAACTTTCCCGAGTGTCTATTATTTAACAGAGTCTATTCTCCAAACATAAGTAGAGGAAGGCCAGGTTAAAAATTCCTCCCCAGACATCAGCAAAATGGAGGAATAGGAAACCCCAGAACTTCTTTCACCTACAGACACTGACTCAACAACAATACATAGACTGATTTCCTTTGTGAAAAATCCATCAACCAATTAAGAAATTTTGCACAACATGCAAGTGCTAAACCGGCTGCATGAAAGCTGGTAGGACAATTTATGGCACCCTCTCACAATGTGCCTCCCCTGGCACAGCACAATACAATGTAGAGAAAACACCTAATTCCTGGGTCTACATGGGTAAAAAAACAAACAAAACAAACCTGGATCATACATCTAACATTCTGAATTTTAGGAGGGACCACCCAAGGGACCAGCTTCTGTCTTGCCTGAATCTAAATGCTGACGTGAAAGGGTATCAGGTTGGAGGCTACTGAGAACAGAGGCAATGGTCTGTAGCATTCACTCACTGTAGTCTTTCCCATTGGCTCAGAGTATAATGAGTATGTGAAAACTCCCACCTCCTGGATTCTCCCTGGCAAGGGGAAAAGGTAGATTACATCTCCAATGTTCCAGGTTTTCCAGGGGCTACCCAAGTGACTGATTTCGGTATTACCTGTCTCAGTGCTGTTGAAACCTGGCATACTTTAGATGCCTGATAGCCACTAAAAACAAGAGAGATGAAAGGCTTGCTACTGCTCCAGAGGGCCCACAATACAGCAAACAGAGACTGGCACAGCTTGGCAGCCTATCCCTCAAGGAAGAAAGAGAAGAGGGGAGCATGCGTCCAACACTTGGGCTTTTGAGAGAGCTACCCTAGGGATTGGTTTGTCTCCCTCAACTTGGAGCAATGATGGAACACAGCATACTCTATAAGCCTGAGAACAATAGAGGTGGGACTTTTACAGAAGCTCCAGAAAACTTGCAGTACCATAGACAGAAATCAGAGGGAAGAAGAAATTATTATCTCCAGATAAAAGGAAATAGCAAAAGCCCCTAATCTGAATGCATAGATCAAGAAAACTTGCATCCACAGAAAAGAGTTGAGAGGTCCCCAGAAGCTCGAGCAAGGGTAATTAGTGAATGGCTTTCCCTAATTTTTTTTAAAAAACTCTCTATAAATACTAGGAAAGTTTTTAGTTTTTCCAAATTCTTTGATCCCAATACAAAGTTATAGGGCACTTGAAGAAGTAGGGAAACATGACCCAAGCAAAAGAACAAAATAAATCTCCAGAAATTGACCCAAAAGAAATTGAGGTATAAAAATTACCTGACAAGAAATTCAAAATAACCATCATCAATCTCCTCAATGAACTTAGAAAAGCAATGAACAAACAAAATGAGGATATTAGCAACGAGGTAGAAAATATTAAAAAAGAACCAAACAGATATTTTAGAGCTAAAGAATATAATTGAATTGAAAAATTCATTAGAAGTGTTCAATAGCAAATTTGCTCAATCAAAAGAAAGAATCAGTGAACTAAGAGTCAAATCATTTTTAATTATCCAGTCAGAGGAGCAAAAAGAAAAAAAATAATGTAAAAGAGTGAAGAAAGACTAAGGGACTTACGTAACACGATAAAGCCAACCGATAAATGTATTATGGTAGTCCAAGATGATACGAGAGGGATAAAGGGTCAGAAAGTTTATTTGAAGAAATATTCTCTAAACTTTTTCTAAATCTTGGAAGGAAATGAACATCAGATGTAAGAATCCAAACAGGCTCCCATAAGGATGAAACCCAAGAAGTACAAATAAAGGTACACTATAATCAATTTGTCAAAAGTCAAAGACAAAGCAAGAATTCAGAATTCAGTGGGAGAAAAGTGACTCACCACATACAAGGTATCCTCCATAAGACTGCATTTCTCAGCAAATACTATGCTGGCCAGAAAGGAGTGAGATAATATATTCAATGTGCTAAGGGGAAAAAAAGAACTGCCAAAAATACTGTATCAGGCAAAACCTGGCCTTAAAAAATAAAAGAGAATTAAAGACTTGCTAGAAAAGCAAAATTTGAAGGAGTTCTTCACCACTAAAACACATTATCAAAAAGCTAAAGCAGGACCTTCACTTTGAAACAAAAGGACACTTGACAGGAATATGAAAGCATATGAAAGTATAAAGCTTGCTGGTAAAAGTATAAATATAGACTAATGCAAAACATTGTATTGCAATAATAGTGGTATAGAAAGCACTTTTTTCTATTATAAAAAATAAAAGACAATTGTGACATAAGAACACAATGTATGGAAAGGGAGAGTTAAAAGAATAAAGATTTTATATGTAATTAAAGTTAAGTAATCTGCTTAAAATAGATTGTTACAACTCTAAGATGTTTTCATAAAGAAATTCCTAGAGAAGATACAAAAAAAAGAAAGAAATCAAAGCATGTCACTATAAGAAATTCAATGAGACACAAATTAAGTCAGTAAGAGAGAAAAAGTAGGGCAAAAACGCTACAAGATAAACAGAAAACAATTAACAAAATGGCAATAGTAAATCTATCAGCAAACACTTTAAAAGTGAATGAAATGAATTTCCCAAATCAAAATATATAGAACGGTGAATGTGAAAAAAAAATTCCAACTACATGATTTTATACATAGAAATCCTAAAGCTTCTACCAAAAAAGAAAAAAGAAGAAAAAGGCCCTAACCAGTTTGGCTCAGTGGATAGAGCATCGGCCTGCAAACTGAAGGTTCCCAGGTTCGATTCCGGCAAGGGCATGTACCTTGGTTGCAGGCATATATCCCCAGTAGGGGGTGTGCAGGAGGCAGCTGATCCATGTTTCATTGATGTTTCTAATTCTATCTCTCTCCCTACCTCTCTGTAAAAGAGCAATAAAATATATTTTTAAAGACAAAAAAAAAGTTACAACTAATAAACAAATTCAGCAAAGTCACAGAATACAAAATCAACAAACAAAAAATCAGTTATATTTCTATATACTATTAGTGAACAATCTGAAAAGCAAATTAAGAAAACAATCTCATTTTGGACTGGCTTTAGCTCAGGGGTTCCTTTGGTTCAAGACCCCTGGTGCCCTCCAGTTCTTAAAAAAAAAAATTCTTAGACATATACTTAAGGGGGTGAATGACTTGAACAATGAAAACTATAAAACATTGATGAAAGAAGTTAAGAAGATACAAATGGAATGACATCCCATTGATTGAAAGAGTTAATATTGTTTAAATGGCTACTAGCCAAAGCAATCTATAGGTATAATACAATCCCTATCAAAATTGTAATCATTTTCATTGAAGAAATAGAAAAACCCATCCAAAAATTCACATAGAACCTGGAATAGCCAAAACATTCTTGAAAAAGAAAAAAGCAGAAAACTTCATATCTCATAACTGTGAACATATTACAAATCTATAGTAATCAAAGAAGTATGGTAGCTGCATAAAGACAGACTTATAGACCAAAGGAAACGATAGACAGCCCAGAAATAAACCAACTCATATAGGGTCAAATGATCTTTGGCAAGGGTGCCATGACTACACAATCGAGAAATAATAAATTTTTCAACAAAATGATGTTGGGAAAACTGTTTATTCACATTCAAAAGAATGAAATTGGACCCTTATTTTACACCATTCACAAAAAAATCAGCTCCAAATGAATTAAAAACTTAAACATAAGACCTGAAACTATAAAACTTCTAGAAGAAAAAACGGAAAAGATTTATAACATTGGTCTTAGCAAAGATTTATTGCATATAAATCAAAAGCACAGATAATAAAACAAAATGTAAAACCATTATGTGATAAAAGAAATAACAGAATGAAAAGGCAAACTGCAAAATTTGAAAAAAATTTGCAAACTACATATATATATATATATATATATATATATATATATGGGTTTAATATTCAAAATAATAAAGAATTCCATAACTCAATATAAAAATTAATAATAACCTGATTAATCATGGGCAAGGCACTTGAGTAGACATTTCGCTAAAGAAGACTTACAAATGGCCACAGATCTATGAAGAGATGCTCCACTCCACTAATTAGCAGATTAATGCAAATGAAAACCACAATGAGATTTCATATCACACCTCTTAGGGTGGCCATTATCAGGGAAAAAAAGAATAAATATTAGTTAGAATGTAGAGAAACTGGAACAGTTGTGTAGTATTGGTGGGAATGCAAAATGATACAACTGCTATAGAAAACAGTATGGTAGTTCTTAAAATAATTCAAAATAGAACTCATATGATCCAACAATCCCACTTCTGGGTATTTATCCAAACATAATTGAAAACAGGATCTTGAAGAGACATTTACACTTCATTACGCATTGCATAATGCATTGCAGTATTATTTACAATAGCCAAGAGGTGGGAACAACCTAAGTGTCCATTGACAAATGAATGGGTAAAGAATATGTGGTCCACTGGAATATTACTCAGACTGAAATAAGGAAATGCTTTTAAATTTACATTATTTAACTTATATGAGGTATCTTAAATTAGTCAAAGTCCTAGAAGCAGACAATAAAAATTATGTTTTCCAGGTGCTGGCAGAAAAGATAAATGGGGAGTTGCTATTCAATGGGTATAGTTTCAATTAAGAACAAAATAAACTGATGAAAAAAATAGGACCAGAGGCATGAATACATGGAACAGACTGACAGATGTCAGAGGGGAGGAGGGTGGACAGGACTGGAAGAGATTAGCCAAATAACATATATGCATACATAATATATGCATAGCCCATGGACACAGACAAAAATTTGGGGTGAAGGTGGGGGTGGGCTGGGTAGAGGAGGCATATGTAATAGTATCAACGATAAAAAATGAATGAATTCTGGAGATCTGCTTTACAACAATGTGCATATAATTAACAATACTGTTCTGTACACCTAAAATTTTGCAGAGAATAGATTTCATGCTATTTGTTTTTAACACTATAAAAATAATCTGTCAATATTGAGCTTACATTTTAGTGGAAAAGACAAGGATAAAGACCCAGAAAGTAAAGTCATATTTGGTTTATTTCAAAACAGCAAGGAAACTGGTATGACAGACAGGAGTGGGTGATGGGCAGCTTGGAGAATTTGTGAGAGGTAGCTGAGGGACAGGATTCTGTAGGGGCTTTTTATCTTGCAAAGAATTTTGAATTTTATTTTGGATGTACGGGGAAGCCATTGAATGCAGAAGAGTGTTTTTAAGCAGAAGAGTAAAAATGATTTGCCTTATATTTTACAAGGATCACTCTACCTGCTACAGAGCTAGAAACAGAGAAACCAGTAGGGACTTTTTGCAATAATTTTATGTGAGAAATAGTGGAGGTGACGAGAGGTCATTAGCCTCCAGCTACTATTTCTTCCAGACATCAGGACTCAAAGATTTTCAGACTCCCCAGGGCTTCCTCACAGATTTTACATTCATTTCTCAAGTGCAAACATAATCCCTTCACTTCCTTGACATCTTAGATCTGGATCCTAGCTAGAGAGTGAGCAGTCCATTCCAATTTACTGCCATGTCAGTATCTGGACTTCAGATGTTTTGATATTGATATAGTAATATAGAGGTTAGAGATATAGTGAAGAGGGAAATTTCCTCTCCTATGTCCACACAAGCACCAGAAAAAACACACACACACACACACACACACACACACACACACACAGAGTTTTTCTGTTAGCATAGGATCTTGTAATCTATGAGGGAACAATTATAGGGGATAGAGTTCTTCTAGTTATTTTCAGGATATCTATTCTTTGTCACAAAAATAAGCAAAGGCATTTTTGCTTCAAATGGTTACTTTTCACAAATTCTCCACTGTCTCTCACTAAATTCTTGATGTTTTTCCTGAAATTGTGGCATAATGTCGTCCTACATTCTGAATTTTCAATGGCCTAATTTCTTACCCTTTCAGTGACCTCATGTGTACCTATGTAAATAATTGAGACAGGCTGCAATGAAGTCATCTGATCAGATTTTGTTTTCCTCCACCATAATTTTTGAATAGGAAAAAAACACCAACACTTTTTCTCCTGACTTTGCAAAGAATTTCCATGGAGAGAAAAAAAAAATCAAAACAGCTGCAAAATGTTACAAACCAAGGTTCCATATGAGGTAAGAGTTAAAATGAGAAAAATGTCCACATTACTTTGGGCAATGCAGCTCCAGGGGAGAAGTAGCTCAGCACCTGAGAGCTAAATGATTCTAGAGGAATAAATATACATTTTGGTATTCATGGGGAAAATGACATCATAAGGATATTAGATCTATTAAAACATATGTTTGTAGACATGTCAGTTTAAAAATTGCTTTTAGAGATGGGAAGAAGAGAAAAGCTAATCTTATTTTTCTAACAATTCTTTTGGGTGCTTCTCACCAAAAGGGAGCCGTCCACATGTTTATAACAGTGAGCGTGTGAATTGCAATATATTTCAAATTACATGAGAAGCTAAAGGAATTTCTCAGTTTCAGGTCATTGTTTATCATCCCTAAATTCTGTGATTTTATGAATAATTCAAAGCAACGATTTTACCTCCTTTTTCTACTAGAGCACTTGGCAAGTTTCCATTTCATTTCTGTTGCAAAGACACAGCTGAGGTTCTTAGATTGGGAATAATGTTTAGAATGTACTTTTTTTTCAAAATGAAAAATATTATGAAAGGGGCAAGAAAGATATAGCTTATAGGGTTTTCCATTGTGATAACTAAAACAGACTTAGCCTTCAGGAAAACGACCATCTATATAACTGTTGGTTAAGAGAAAGAAGGCAGCATTGGGCTAGACTGGGGATGGTGAATTCAACTTAAGATCTGTCACCCAAAGTAAAACAAATTCAAGCTTGAATGAAGGTGAAATTGATATGGAAATATCTATTCAATAGGTGGAGAGAGTAGCAGACAAGAATGGCCATGTGAATGATCATTTTATTTTAGAGCAGATTCCAGCTGCTGAAATGTGAAACCAAAATGCAATAGGCAACTTATTAGTATATCAATCAAAAATATTTGGGACAGTAATGTAGATTCAATAGGAGAATTATATTAATATATAATCAAGGGAAAAATACAATCGTAACTAATTAAAAAATCCAATTGACTTGGTTCATGAGAAATCTATGGTTTTTTGTGTACCTTGATTTTGGACTTAAAGCAGCAATCCTAATTCTGGCTTCAAGTCTGGTTCAGATGTCTCAAACACTTCCAAGCCTTTGGTAGGGACTGGCTTAATAGTGAAGGTAGTTGAGCAAAGCATGCAAGTGTCTGCCTGGAGCTGAAAGAGACCAGGAGAAGCAGGATTCTACCCTTGGAAAACCTGAGCTGGAGTTAATATCCTTCCCATTTCAAATGGGAAGACCAAAGTCTTCATCAGCAGCCTTACCTACCACAACCACTCTCCCAGATGATATCAAGGATTCAAGGAAATTAAAAGTAGCTTTAGTCGATAAAAGTGTAGGGTTCCCTGATATGTGCAAGAAGAAAATTACTCTATGCCTTGTTTTAGCTATCTCTTCTTCCTAGAATAACCTGTCTCTCCCTATATACTAATCAAAATTGGTGCAAATTTTCCAAGAAATCTTCCTAGATGATTCCTCCCATTCCAGTCTTTTTAATTTATCCATTCAAAGGGTTAAATAAATAGCACTTGATTTGCATATAGCATAGCCTTTATAGCCATGTACCTTGCATTTCAGTGACTTCTATGTATTATCAGCCCTTACAAAGTTAGCAGTATGGCTTTCCAAACTTAAACCTACTAGTATTTCTGTCCTCCACCTTATCTTCACACCTCCCCAAGATTATCATATTGTCAATATCTGTTCATTAAATTGAACTGAATATATAAATGACCCAAATTCCCCAATTTGCACAAACACCACATGTGCATGTTCATCTAGGACAGCAGAAGATAATTTTTTCTGCAAGTATGTATACATTGGTAACAATTGCTGTAAGATCAGCTGGCAAGTCTTGTATTAGACATGTAAATCTTGACAAAATATGCATATTAAAAACAGTGCATGGCACCTGCAAACAGAAACCAATAAATGCTTTAATTTATTACAATACTTCCAAAATATTAAACCTTCTCCTGGCATCACGTAAAATAAAAGAGATTTTTCCTCATTGGGAAAAAAAGTTTGTTACCATGTTTATTGAACTATTATTGTGCATATGAGTAGAACTCATGTTCAAAGTTTTTCTTCAGTGCTACAGTTAAATGTTCCTATATGTTATTCTCTATGTTTGCATTATTTTCCATATTGTTGTTAAAAGTTGCCTCTGCTAATGTAATCTATCATTCTAAGCTTTCTGCTGTTTCAAAGGTGTATTTTTGTTAGTACCTCAAATTTTCAATGTTGCCGAGACCGGTTTGGCTCAGTGGATAGAGCCTGCGGACTGCGGACTGAAGGGTCCCAGGTTCGATTCCGGTCAAGGGCATGTACCTGGGTTGTGGGCACATCCCCAGTGGGAAATGTGCAGGAGGCAGCTGATCGATGTTTCTCTCTCATCGATGTTTCTAACTCTCTATCTCTCTCCCTTCCTCTCTGTAAAAAATCAATAAAAAATATATATTTAAAAAAAGAAAAAAAGAAAATTTTCAATGTTTGTACTATAAAAAGTTTTGAAAAAAATTAGTATTTAAATTGAGTCACATATTTTAGCAAAAATTTGTTTGTAAACATATAGCCTAAAGCCAAAGAATCAATAGCTGACATTTGGAATGTCCAAGATTTGCTCTCTATTGCCAATATTTTGTTTGTGAGCATATGTGATAGATATAGAAAATTTTCATTAACAAAAACCAGACAAGTTCAATTGTGTTTTCACTTTTCTATCGCTAGCATCTTCTTTTTAAAACTATATTCCAGCCCAGTTGGTGTTGCCCAGTGGTTGAGCAGAGACCTATGGGCCAGGGATCATGGTTCAGTTTCTTGTCAGGACACATGCCTGGTTGCTAGCTTGATCCCCAATGGGGGGCTTGCAGGAGGCTGCCAATTGAGGATTCTCTCTCATCATTGATGTTGCTATCTCTCTCTCCCGCTATCTCCCTCTCTGGGGCCTGTAATAATATATATATATATATATATATATATATATATATATATATATATATATATATATATTTTAAAAATATTTTATTGATTTTTTACAGAGAAGAAAGGAGAGGGATAGAGAGAAACATCAATGAGAGAGAAACATCGATCAGCTGCCTCCTGCACGCCCCCCTGTGGGGATGTGCCCACAACCAAGGTACATGCCCTTGACCGGAATCGAACCTGGAACCCTTGAGTCTGCAGGCCGACGCTCTATCCACTGAGCCAAACCGTTTCGGCCAAAAATATATTCCAGCATTTACCATCATACTGCCACTTGTACAATAAACGTAGTGTCATCAACACTGTACTTCCAAACTTGAATGGAGCTAACTGCTAATAACATTATTCAATTAACATTGCAACCATTATTTACCTACCTTATTTTCCTTTTATCTTTCTGAATTTTCTGGACCATTGTTTACTTTCACAATAATTCATATATAACTCACAATAATTTTATATCTAACTTTTCCTAATCTTAAAATACTAACTGAATTTATACATTTACATTTTCCATTTGCTTTTGGAAAAATATTACTATCCTTGGGGTCCACTTTCTTATTCTTTTTCAAGAGCTCATGATTCTTGATCAAAGCCCTGTCCCCTGAAATTAGTAAAGATCTTCACTTAATTACTGCATTTAATGAGTCATGCTTTCTACCTGGTTTCAATAGGAATTACTAGTAGTATTCCTTAGCTAATCAATAAGTGTAGGGAGCACATGCAATTAGTGGCATGTTTCTTAACTTATTTCTCTAATCCAGAATAGCAAATACAACGGAAGAGGGAGTGGAGAAAAGAAATTAAGTGTGGTTACATCTGCTAGTAACAATTGCAGCCATGTTGTCAAGGGTAAAACAATCATCAATGAGCTATACAGATTGTTTGTCACCAGAATAACTGAATCAAGGGATCCAATTCATTGATTTTTTTCATTCCCATATGCCTGAACATCTGGGATGCAAAGAAACGATATGTATGTGTTAATAGGTAATGCAGTAGTAATGACTTCTACGTACTAGAAGCAGTTATCCATTTTCTTTTTCCTTTCTAATTTAACAAGAAAATACTTTAGCTGAATTCTGATGAATACTCAGAAAGAACTATGTTATGGCACATATGAATATAAAAGTACTATGGTAATGGCAGGAACTTAGAGCTTAAAAAACTTTAAGGACAGAATTGTTGGACAAATTTTTATAAGTTTTATTTGAAATTACAATATACAGATAAAAATAAGATATTCAACTTTTTGTATATATGTAACTAGTGTGTAGTGACAATAAAAATTGTAGAGAAAGTTGAATTGTATTTCATGTTTATTCCTCTGCCAGTCATTACCACATTTCCAATGGTTCAGCAGGTGTTCAATAAGTTAAAGTTCATTCTGGGAAAAGTATCACATGGGTCAGCTGGTGTTGTTCAGTGGTTAAGCATTGACCTATGAACCAGGAGGTCACATTCATTCCCAGTCAGGGCACATGCCTGGGTTGCAGGCTCTATCCCGAATAGGGGGCATGCAGGAGGCAACTGATAAATGTTTCTCTCTCATCATTGATGTTTTTATCTCTCTCTCCCTCTCCCTACCTTTCTGAAACAAATAAAGATTTTTTTTAAATAAGTATCATGTGAATTATTATAGAAATATAGTAGGAAATACATTTTGGTATTCTCAATCTTATAATTCAGTGTGAGACTACACCACATCCATGTGGAAATGGTATAATTATGTTCATAAATTTATTTATTAAACATGCAACTTGATATGGCATAAATCAAATACATAAGGATGGGGCCCAGTTTAAAGCAATGACCAATACCAGTGGGATTAGTCAAGGAAGATTTCTTGGGGGAAGTGAATTCTAAACTGAATTTGATATATTTGTTTATTTAGTACTCATTTTATGTGTTCTAATTATAAAATTAATGTATTCTCATAGTAATAGATTTGAAAATTTCAAATTAGTGAGAAGAATAAAATAAATTAAGAATGTCTTATCCAAAGATAATCATTATTCAACTTCCATTCTTTTCTATTTGTTCTCTGATACTTTCTATATCACTACCATAATATTACATATTCAGTATTAATATCTTTTTATGGTACAGCAGTCTCTATATACACAGAGTTCGAGTGACACGGATGACTCAAAAATTAAAATTAATACCAATCTAAATAAATGTAACACATTCACAAATCATTTTCCGATAACAAAACATTTAATTTTTTCCAAATTTTTGTTAAAATAAATAGCTTCAAAAAATAATTGTGTTGATAACTTTTTCCTGGTTATTATTTTCTTAAGCTAGACTTCAAAAATTTATTATAATTAATCATAGGTCATGATCATTTTGAGGTTCTTTATACCTGCAATATTTATAAATAATAAAATCTACCAGTTCTTTATCATTTCTTAATTCTGTTTTATATCTTACTAGAGGCCCAATGCATGAAAATTCGTGCAAGAGTAGGCCTTCCTTCCCCCGGCTGCTGGCACCGGCTTCCCTCGGGCACCGGGGACCCAGGCTTCCCTTCTCCAGCCACCGGCAGGCACCTGGGACCTATGCTGCTTCCCTCTGGCTGCCAGCAGGCACCTGTGACCCGGGCTGGCTTCCCTCCAGCCCCAGCTTCATCAGGAAGGATGTCCGGAATGACATCCGGAAGACGCCCGGACTAATTAGCATATTACCCTTTTATTATTATAGATTATATTGTTCATGATTCTCAGAAACGTGTCGAATGCTAATTATTCATTTTTATATTCCTGAAAATTTAATAGTAATGAATTTAGTATGATGTGGTTTATAAACTTTATTGGCATGCTTGACATATTAGTTAAGGCTACTGGTATTTTTATTTCTAGTAATTGTTTTTTGTTTTGTTTTGGTTTGTTTTGTTTGTAACCAGAAACTAATCTTGAATTTTTTTCTATAACTGTATGATATTTACTCCAATTTTGTATTACTTTCCTTTAAGATAATATCCATATTAAAATGTAATCTTTATGTAACAGAATAAGAGTGATCCTACTGTAAGAAATATTAGTATTCAACCCCACTATTTGGACACTTTTAGGTGAGAAATGAAAGGCCATTGGTGGCTTTTGAGCAGGGAACTGATATTGCCACAAAATCTGACGACCAGAGTGTAAGAGAAATGAAAAATATCTGTTCAGATATTCTTAGATGCAAATGTGTCATAGTTTGAAAACTCTGATTTTCTAGGTGAAACATAACAGAAGTCTGTATTGAGAGACAATGGAAATGATAATGAAAGGATAGATACTAAATATATTGCAAAGGAATAAAAACTGGCTAGACTTGACAAACAGTTAGTTATGCAAGGCATGGAAGAATGAGCAGCCACAGATGACTCTGAGGGTTATGAACCTCAGTGAACGAAAATAATATGGAATGATCTTTAGCAGAAAGTCTCAACCTTCAGAGTTGAGGCACACTGATAAAAAGTGTGACAAGTAATGTACTACTAATAATAGTTTCATCATTATGAATAATTTATTCATTCATGAATTAAAGAAGATTCAAGCTCTTCCCCAGAATAACACCACTCACTTTTATTCCTATAAGCTTTCTTCAGAAAGAGAAGTTGGCGGAGGTGTTGCTTAAGTTAGGACTTCTATCTCTACTACCCTGGCTATATAGCCTTAGCCAATGATCTTAACTTTAATGATGACACCAATTAAAGATTTCTTCTCCTGGACTTTACTACTCCATAAGAAGGAAACTTTGGAGGAAAAACTGATTTATAGGACACAAATGGAAAAATTATATTTATGTCATATGATACACCTAGAAGACAGTCATTTTTTATGTAAACTAGCTCATATTAGTAAATCCATACATGAAAAGAAAGATTCTCTTCCACACAAGTTGCTTATGCTATTCTATCCATCCATGTAATATTAGTACCCCCTGCCCTTTGCACTTGACTATGTGAAGTTCCTCCTTCTAAAGTATGAACCTCTCTCTTCATGATGATAGCCCTAATCTATATTTTAAAAACCCAGTGGCCCTAACGCTGTAAAGGCCAAAGACTGGTCACCAGGAGACTGTGTGCACGGCGAGGCGTGCGTGGGTGGGCGGGGACTTGACTCTGGGTCTCATGGCAGGGCGGGACTCGGAGAAGTTCCGCAGTGCAGCAGGGTCTGGGGTCCCGGGTCTCAGGCGATTTCCCGTGGGTCTGGGTCTTGCACGATTTCGCGCACTGGGTCACTAGTCTATAATAAAAGCGTAGTATGCTAATTAGACTGGACGTACTTCTGGACGTCCTTCTGTACGAACTTCCAGACAAAGCCAGTGCTGCAAGGGAAGCCCTGGTCCCGGGTGCCTGCTGGTGGCCGGAGGGAAGCCCAGGTCCAGGGTGTCAGAGGGAAGCTGGTGCCAGCAGCCAGGGAAAGGAAGGCCTACTCTTGCACGAATTTTGTGCATCAGGCCTCTAGTTCTCATATCTGCACAAAAAATGGTCTATTTGCAAAACAGATAGTTTTTTAGTCCAAAAGACAATCTGTATAATTTCACAGAAGAATTTGTATTAATTTATATTTCTTTGAGAATGGACTATTAACTCATTACTGTTGCTATTTGTATTTTGTAAAATCATGGCTGGAAGAAAAGGAAAATATTTTATGTCATCAACTGATATAAGACTATATATATTTAAAATAAGACTATATTTTTCCATAAATATAAGTTATTCAGTAAACATATGCTCTCATGGGAATTTGTTTCTCATGGTACCACTACAATTACTTTGCTAAGTGCTGACTATACTGATGAAGTTAGAGATTCTATGAAGCTGTAGGAGACTTGCAAATACTGAAATTGTACATATAGAGTAATACATTCCACGTGTCATATCAGCTTATAAAATTTCTGAGTTCACTGTAATTTTTAAACTTAATTACCCTATTGCTTCTCAGCCTTTTGGGCTAAGATCAAGTGTAAACCTAGTAATCCTAAATATGATGATTGAGGGTTCTTATGAGCCATAAGTCAGACTCTTTTCTATTACTTTTTAGCCTTAGTCACTTTACTTATGAAAAATTAAATTTTCACTGTTCAGATAATCAGAATTCCAATATTTTTCATTTCATTATCCAGTCTTTTTTGCCTGAAATGTCATATTCAACTTATCACAATTATGTATTTTTACACGTTTATTTGACCTTACTTAAATCTCAAGGAGTATTTAATTTATTTTTCTATCTTCTAATTATAAAATTGAGTATTTTGTCCTTATATGCAAAAATGATTATAAGTTTCCTAAGTAATTTTCTTAGATACCAAGCAAAGTAACTTTTAAGCGAAATATTTTAAAAGCTAATATATTCTAGAGGGTAGGGTTGGGGTATAAAAGAGGATTAAGGAGAGATACATGGTGATGGAAGAAAACTTGATTTAGGGTAATGAACACACAATATAATATATAGATGATGTAACCCTAACCAGTTTGGCTCAGAGCACTGGCCTGCAGTCAGGTATGATTCCGGTCAAGGGCATATACCTTGGTTGCAGGCACACCCCAGTAGGGGGTGTGCAAGAGGCAGCTGGTCAATGTTTCTCTCTCATCGATGTTTCTATCTCTCTATCCCTCTTCCTTCCTCTCTGTAAAAAAATCAATATAATATAATATATATATATATATATATATATATATATATATTAGTATAGATGATTTATTACATAATTATACACCTAGAACCTATATAATTTTGTTAACCAATGTCACCTCAATAAATTTATTTACATCAAACTTTATATGTTTATTTACTTTATACAGCAGGGACTTGGAATTAGTGAGACAACTACATTTAAGTGGGTTCTCACAAAACCCTGGTTCTGGGCTAGTATGTTCTGCCTTCTCAGTAAGAAAAACACAGGATTACAGCTGTAAAGGTATTTTAAGTCTGGCCCATGATTAATCCATCCTTATTTTTACAAATGCAAATCAATAGAAAATACATAGTTTTATGTACGTGGTATTTTAATTTTAGGACATTTTAGAATGCAGTCTTTTGATTAACAAAATATATCTGTATATTTTGTAAATCCTTTACTGTGAGGCAAATATTAATACTTATCAGGTCTCAAAATTGTAAGTTAACGTGTTGTTGCTTTTTTTGAGGAGTTACAGGTTATTATTGTGATTTGGGCTTGGCACCAGTATAACTTCATGTACATACTGCCTTATAAAAGTGGTTCAGCTCTCAAAATGTAACCTGAAACAATTGGGGGTCCGCAAACTCAAAATTAGTTACATAATAATGCTAGGACTTCCTTTTTCTTTTGCACTCTCATTCTATTACAAGTGTGCACTGAGATTTCCCAGAAGCTATATACATGTGATATCCAAACAGATCGAATGTAGACACAAATGCGATTCCCAGTCTCCAATTAAACCCATTTCTTTATAGATGAAGAAACTAGGACATAAAAATATTGCATACACTAAGTAATTTTTAGTATACAAGGTGCATAGATTATTATCTCATTCGATCTACACACACACACACATACACACACACACACATAACAAAACTTCTCCACAGGGTAAACCAAATATTATTGACCCCAGTTAACAAATGAAAAAAAAATAAATAAAAGGTTAGTATTGTGTGATTTGCAGCTCATCAGTAGAGAAGCCATGGTTCTGACCATATCTTTTTGTTCTTATTACAAACATTCTGTTTTTACAGATCACCTTGTAGAATTTGCCCATTTTAAGATTCTTAAAATCAAATATTTCTCCCTCTTTTTTTGATACCTAATCTTTCAGCACAAAACTTCAAAGTTATAAAATGTCCATTTCTCCAATAGAGATGTACAAAATGGAACACAGGGTGGGACTGTACACTTTATCTCTATCTCTAGCGGAATTCATGTTAAATCAGTGGGAAAGCATAAAAGGTCAAAGAGATGGAAAAGACCTCAGCTCAGGATTAGTAACATTGTCAATGATGTATTCTTCTTTGAAGCAAAAGGTAATGGGACTACTAGGTCATTTGTGTGACCCAGAGTTACAGTGGCTTTCATTCGTTTACACCTAGAATAAATAAGAGTAGAAATCATAGCATCCTACAGAACTGTGACTATAATTTGTGAGTCTCTTAATGACCACTTTAGAAGTCCCACTATGATAAGTTGATTCATCTCTTAGTGAAATTTAATGTGTTTGTACATGATAGAGTTAAAGATCCAATGTGTATATTTACTTCAGGAAAGAAAATTTTACAAATATATGAATTGAACTATAGGTCATATTTTTTTCTGAGCCCTGATAGTTAATTCAAGAAAGGAATTAAGACTTCCATTACTATGTTGAGTGAGAGTGGTAAAAACAGATATCCCTGTCTTGTTCCTGTTCTTAAGGGAAACACTTTTAGTTTCTGCACATTGAGTATGATGTTGGCTGTAAGTTTGTAATAAGTGACCTTTATTATGTTGAGGTATGATTCCTATATTCCCACTTTGCTGAGAGTTTTTATTAAAAAACGGGTGCTAAATTTTGTCAAATGCTTTTTCTTCATCTATTGATATGATCATATGATTTTTATCTTTCAGTTTGTTTATGTGATGTATCACATTTATTGATTTTCAAATATTGTACCAGCCTTGTATCCCTGAGATAAGTTCCACTTGGTCATGGTGGATAATCTTTTTAATATATTGCTGAATCTGGTTCGCTAATATTTTGTTGAGGATTTTGGCTTCTATGTTCATCAGGAATGTTGGCCTATAATGTTCTTTCTTTGTAGTGTCTTGACCTATAATTAGGTAATGCCAACTTCATAAAAAGAGCTTGGAACAGCCCAAGTGCCCATCAGTAGATGAGTGAATAAAAAAAGATATAGTACATTTACACAATGGAATGCTATGCAGCTGTAAAAAAAGAAGAATTTCTTACCATTTGTGATAGCATGGAGGGACCTGGAGAGTATTATGCTAAGCAAAATAAGCCAGTCAGAGAAAGATAAGTACCATATGATCTCACTTATATCTGGAACCTAATGAACAAAATAAACTGATGAACAAAATAGATCCAGAGACATGGAAGCATGGAACAGACTGAAGAATTTCAGAGGGAAGGGTGGTGGGGTTGTGGGAAGAGATTAACCAAGGAATTTATATGCCTATATGCATAACTCATGAATAGACAATAATGCTGTGAAGGCCTGGGGAGGAGGCAGGAGCAGGGTGGAGGGGGTTAGTGGGGGAAAAAAGGAAGATATCTGTAATACTTTCAACAATAAAGATAAATAAAAAGAAAGGAATTAAACAAAAGGATAGAATCTATATTGATGGTAGTTTATAAAAATAAAGAAGTTCTTTGTGTTCATGATGCAAGTGAAAAGGGGAATATTTGAGGTTCCAAATTTCCCTAGCATGTTCTCCTGATGGGGTCAATTTTAGCTAGTATTATCTTCAGTAGCCTTCTCTCACTAGTCCTGTACTGAGGGCTCCAATGCTGTCCAACAGCCATACAGAGTTCCCCAACTGTCTTGATTATCCCTCTTCTAAGTTAATCTCATATGCTATGCCCCAACATCTCAAAAAGGTCTTTTGGTATAATACCAGAGAGAAAGTGAAGCAGCTCTCACTTCTAACTTTAATCATCAAGTCTTCTGATAGCAGATGCTAAAAGACAACTATTTCATGAAAAGTAAGATGATATTATTTGAGTCTGTAGAGGGACACATAAGAGAAGGTGTGAAATAACAGAAAAAAAATCTATTGGTCTTTGTTCCCTGTTTCTGGCACATTGCTCCTAAATGCCTTGTAATATCCTAAGAACATTAGGACCATCTTTTATTCTAATACTAGAGGTCCAGTGCACAAAATTTGTGCACAGGTAGGGTCACTAGGCCTGGCCAGCGATCAGGGTCGACATGTGGGGCAACTGGCGGGGCGATTAGGGCCCCTGCTAGCTCCCGCCTTGGCTGGCCTGGTGCTGGCCGCTCACTGGCCCCACACCCCACGGAGCAACTAGTGGGGCAATCGAGGGGGCCCCCACTGGCACCTGCCTTGGCTGGCCTGGGGCCTGCAGGCTTGGAGCAGCTCTTGCATTGAGCATCTGCCCCCTGATGGTCAGTGAACATCATAGTGACCGGTTGTTCTGCCAGTTGTTTTGCCATTCAGTTGATTTGCATATTAGGCTTTTATTATATAGGATGTGGTCTCTTTGATGCTGGTTCCTCACAAAGAGCTCCTAAATTTGAAATGCCTTATGTAATAGTAGTGGTTTTTGTTTTAATGAGGTAATTCTCAGTGTGCTCATAAATAGCTTTAGAATGGAAACTGGTCCAAGCCCTGGACCAAGCCATGGAGACCAAGCCAAGATTAGAATCTTGGAAGTAGCAGATCCATTCTTCATCCTCTAAGAAGGAGAGAGGGGCTAGAGACTCCATTAATGATCAAGTGTTCCTATATGATGACACCTCCATAAAAATCCCAAATGTACAGTTATGATGAACACATTCACATGCTGGAAGGGAGACACACCTCAACTCAATGGGAACAGAAGTTCCTATACTCGGGACCCTTTCAGACCTCACTCTGTGAATCTCTTCATATAGCTGTTTTCTGTATCATTATTATAGACTTTATAATAAACTGGTAAACGTGTTCTCATTAGTTCTATGAGCCATTCTAACAAATTATTAAACCCAAGAAAGGGGTCATAGGGACCTCAACTTACAGTCTGTCAGTCAGAAGAATAGTATTAACCTGGATTTATGATTGGTATCTGAAGTGGGGATAGTCTTGTGGATTGACCCCTTAACTTTTGGGATCTGACACTATTTTTAGGTAGATCGTGTCAGAACTGAATTAAATTATAGGATACTCATCTGTTGTCAGAGAAGTGCTTGATGGGTGCAAAAAACACATATTTGTTGTCAGAAGTGAAGTGTGGTAGTTATGTGAGAATACAGTAGAAACACAGAAATGTGTCTTTCAAACTTAAAAGAAAAAATTAAGTTACATCTCCAGTAGAACTTTGATTTTGCAGCAATTACATGATTGCAGAAGACTCAGTCAAGAGTAACAGAAGCCTAATTGCATAAAGCATTGAACTGAGCAAAACATGGACAACCTACCATAGTGACCAACATCTACCTGGCAGGGCTGCAGTCTAGGTAATCTAATAGGCATTTTTCATCATAATTTTCATGCTTCTGTGATAATTATAACTTTGGTTTTTTACTGTGTTATTCTGCTCATTCTAAGAAACTACTTAGAATTCTTGAGTGAAAGTCTATGGAAATTAAGCTGAAAGGACTCTAAGAAGAAATGGTGAATTCTTCATTATTCAGACATTACTGATTATTTTATGTAAAGTCAGATATTACTGAAATTTTGACTGGCTGTCACTGCAGTATTATTAAAATTCTACTCAAAGAATTTCAAAATGAAGGCAAGTATAACTTCAGAAATGAGAAAATATAATGACAAAAATCAGAGGTTGATTTCTTAAGGTGGTTTAGCCTTCAGGAATGAAATCATTAATGCAGAAGAGATCAAGTTAACAGACTATTTGGCAACCATGCAATAGCTCTGTCTCAAATGCAAGATGTCCTTAAAATGGGATAATAGTTTGAAAAGATTCCATCACCTCAGTTTTAGCATCTAGCTCCTTCCTACAATTTCTGCTTTTAGAAAGCTTTGGTTCTCAAATTCCAGTGTGCCTAAAAATTACCTGCTTCAAAAATAGAATGCTAAGGGAAGGAAAATAGAAACAAAAGATTACCTACTGTGGGTTCCATTTTTATGAGGCTCAAGAATAAATATTACCAATGTACATTGAGAAAAGTCAGAATTATACTGAAATGGAGTATTGAGCAGAATTGACTAGAAAGGGGCAAAAGAAACTTTCTGGGAGGATGAAAATGTTCTATATCTTAGTCTATGTGGTGATAACACATAATTTACTATTTATGTATCCATAAAGTATTATTTGAAAAAACAATTTACTGACTATTGGGTCAGAAATGCAAATTCTTGAAAACCTCAGAGAATCTGATTCAGAGAATCTGTTCATTTAGTGTTATCTTCATTATTCAGAGGATCTGTATACAAATTATGATCAATTATCTTTCTTTTTTAAGTATAGTTGGTATACAATACTATATTAGTTAAAATAGTTTTAGATATACAATATAGAGATTTGATTTTTTACTTTACATCTGATCACCCTAATAATTCTGGTAATCATGTGTCACTGGACAAACTTATCACAATATTATTGACTACATGTCCCTTAACCTTTTTTAAACCTATCTCCCCACCCCCTTCCTTCTGGTAACCATCCCTTTGGTCTCTGTTTTTATTAGTCTGTTTTTGTTTTGTTTTGTTTGTTTGTTTTGTTCCTTTAGATTCCCCATATAAGTAAGACCATAAGGTATTTATCTTTCTTTGCCTGACTTATTTCACTTAGCACAATACCCTCTAGATCCATCCATATTGTAACAAAAGCAAGACTTCATTCTTTTTGTTACTGTGTAATATTCTATTGTATATATGTACCACATCTTTTTTATCCATTCGTCTATTGATGTACACCTAGATGCTTCCTTCTTGGCTACTATAAGTAATGCTGCAATGAACATAGGGTGCATACTTTTTTTATTTAGCATTTTCTTTTTGTTTGAACAATAACCAGAAATGGAATTACTGGGTTGTATGGTACATCTACTTTTAGTTATTTGAGGAATCTCTATATTGTTTTCCATAGTGACTGCATCAATTTGCAGTCCACTAACAGCACACAAGGTTGCCTTTTCTCCACATCTTCACCAATACATTTTTGTTGACTTTTTGATAATAGCCTTTCTGACTGGTGTGAAGTGATATCTCATTGTGATTTTGATCTGCATTTCCCTGATGATTAGAGATGTTAAGCATATTTTCATGTCTGTTAGCCATGTGTATGTCTTCTTTGGAGAAATATCTTTTTATGTCCTCTGCCTATTTATCAATGAGATTTTTCACTCTTTGTATATTTTGGATATCATCTCATTGTCAAATATATCACTGGCAAATATATTCTTCCATTCACAAGCTTGTCTTTTCATTTTGTTGATGATTTTCTTCACTGTAACAAAACATTTTAGTTAGATGAAGTCCCATTTGTTTACTTTTGCTTTTGTTTCTCTTGCTCATGGGGACATATTCATAGAGATATTAGTCAGAAAAATGTCAAATAGTTTACTTCTTATGTTTTCTCTTAGAGGTTTTATGGTTTCAGGCCTTACATCTAAGTCTTTAAACCATTTTGAGTTTATTTTTGTATATTACATAAGAGAGTTGTCCACTTTAATTTTTTGGTATGCATCTGTTCAGTTTTCTCTCCACCAATTGTTGAAGGTACTGTCAGTTAGGCCATTGTATATTTTTATCTCTTTTGTTGTAAATTAGTTAACTATATAACCAAGGGTTTATTTCTGGAATCTCTATTTGGTTCCAATGATCTATATGTCTATATTTTGTGCCAGAACCATATGTTTTTACTAATATAGCTTTGTAATGTAGTTATTATAAGGCACATAATTATTATAAGGCACATGATATCACCAAGTTTGTTCTTCTTTCTCAAGATTACTTTGGCTATTTGTGGTTTTTGTGGTTCCATATGATATTTAGGATTACTTGTTCTAGTTCTGAGAAGAATATTATTGGTATTTTTATAGAAATTGTATTTAATCTCTAGATTGCTCTGGATAGTACGGCCATTTTAATAATATTAATTCCTTCAATCCATGAGCACAAATATCCTTCCATTTATTTTGTCCTCTTCAACTTCATTCTTCAATGTCCTATAGTTTTCAGAGTGTAGTTATTTCACCTCCTTGGTTAAATTTATTCATAACTATTTTATTCTTTTATTATGTAATTGTAAATTGGACTATTTTCTTAATTTCTCCTTCTGATTATTTGTTATTAGTGTATAGGAACATGATAAATTGCTGTATATTAAATTGTTATCCTGCTAATTTGCTGAATTATTTTATTAATTCTATTAAATTTTAGGTGGATATTTAGTGTTTCCTATATATAGTGTTTCATTTGCAAATAGTAATAATTTTAATTTTCCTTTTCAGTTTAGATTGTTTTCTTCTTTGATTTCTGTGAATAGGACCCCTAATACTATATTGAGGAATAGCAATGAGAATGTACATCTTGTCTTGTTCCTGATCTTAGAGGCAAAGTTTTCAGCTGTTCACCACTGAGCATTATGTTAGCTGGGGTTTGTAATACATAGCCTTTATCAGGTACATAATTTTGTATATAATTTAACACTAAATATCTATTTCAATTCAGAAGTCTTCCAACTTAACCACATTATGAAAGCATGTCATTAAAAATTATCAAATTTTTAGTATATCTTCATAGTTGTGAAATTTGGAAGGCAGAGAGGAAGTTTTACCAGAATCTTGGGCTAGTTTAAGTGGCTTAAAGAAATAGTTTCCCTCTCCCTGATATATAAACCTTATACCAAATGGGAGTCATAGTTTGAAATATGTTTCTGGAAGAAAAGCATAGTTCCAGCATTTAGATAAAGAAAAAATATTTCTCATATGTGTTCACATTTACCACGAACAGTATATGTTTGCGTGCTTATTGCTCAGGTTTCTCAGTGCTGAATAACACCCCAAAATAAATCATACCATTTCCTCCAACTGTAAGTGTTCCTTCTTCCCTTTTGATCAGGGATAACTGCCTGAGCCATGGTTGGCAAACTGCGGCTCGCGAGCCACATGCGGCTCTTTGGCCCCTTGAGTGTGGCTCTTCCTAAGCCTTAGAAGTACCCTAATTAAGTTAATAACAATGTACCTACCTATATAGTTTAAGTTTAAAAAATTTGGCTCTGAAAAGAAACTTCAATCGTTGTACTGTTGATATTTGGCTCTGTTGACTAACGAGTTTGCCGACCACTGGCCTAGGTCATTTCCATGGTGAAGCTGATCTCAGAATGGTTATCATGATCATAGGTATGTAGCTATTAAAATAGATTGTAGAGAATCTTGGAAAGAAGGCAGAGTAGGAAGCATCAGAAATCTGTCTCCTGACCCAGCCAACAATTGCACTGGCAGAATCTGTTTGATGTAACTATTTTTAACTCTGGGGTCTGCTAAAGGCCTGCAACTTCAAGAGGAAGCCTTTGATGGTAAAACACAAGTTCAGTCAATTTCAGTTCTTGGCACAGTAGCAGCTGCTTACCCCTCCCTCTCAGCCTCATGTCAGGTAGCTCTGCATATGTTCCCAGAACACCTTACACACAGCTTGCTAGAGCCAGGTGTCCTCCAAAATCAAGGATCTACACTTTGATCACTGATTGGTGCTTTTGATCCCAGTGATGTTCACAAAGGGTAAAGGGCATTGTTGTTACACCACAACCCATTGTTGCAAGCCCCTACTTCTAAGTGACTTAAAGAAATAGAGTCTTCCTCACCCACTTCATTTTTCTCTTTTTCTCTTTTTTCCCCTTTTGGTAACAAGACATTGAAGATTAGAATATTCAAAGGCAACTACATATATGGAAGAAATTTAAAATCACCACACACACACACACACACACACACACACACACAGGGAAAGGTTACTAGTTTAAAAACATGTAAGGTGACCTTAAATTTATGCCTCAGGCTGATGCTCAGTACAAAGATAGCCTACAACCAAAGAGAAAACAGAAAACAAAGAACCCCAGGGAAGGAGAAAAATCTGATTTCCAGAGTAACTACATTATTAGATTGAAATATTCAGTTTTCAATAACAACAAAAGTCATAAGGCATACCAAGAAACAGAAAAGAATAGCACATTCAAATGAAGAAAATAAAACAACAACAACAAGAAGATAAACTGTCTCTGAAGACCTGATGGTGACTCTACCACATAAAGATTTTAAATCATCTATCTCAAAAATGTTCAAAGAGCAAGAGGAATACATGGAGAAAATTAAAACAACAATCACAACAGCAATGTATTCACAAAATGAAAATATCAATAAAGAAATAGAATACCACCCTGGCTGGGTGGCTCAGTTGGTTGGAGCATTGTTTCGTAGACCAAATGTGTGTGAGTTCAATTCCTGGTCGGGGCACACATTTGCGTTGCAGGTTCAATCCCTGGGTGGGATGTGTACAGGAGGCAGCAGATCCATGTTTCTCTCTGATATCTATGTTTCTCTCTCTCTAAAAATCAATAAAAATGATCCTTGGGAGAGGGTTAAAAAGAGGGAGAAAGAGAAAAAAAACCCTAAAAATGAGCCAAAAATAATTATTTAGTTAAAGTGTACAAATTAAAATGAAAAAATTCACAAGAGCAGTGGTCGGCAAACTGTGGCTCACGAGCCACATGCGGCTCTTTGGCCCCTTGAGTGTGGCTCTTCCACAAAATACCGACTTCTGTGGATGGGCCACAAAGTTTCAATCGCACTGTATGTGGGCGCCCACATGTGGTATTTTGTGGAAGAGCCACACTCAAGGGGCCAAAGAGCCGCATGTGGCTCGCGAGCTGCAGTTTGCCGACCACTGCACTAGAGGGTGGTCAAAGGCATATTGGAGCAGCAAAAGAAAGAAATAATTAACTTGATGTGACACCACAAAGGAAATTTTTGAGTCTGAAGAAGAGAATGAAAAGATTGCAGAGGAGTGAACCTGTGGAACACCATCAAGTGGATGAAATTATGCATTATAGCAGAGATTTTCAACCTTTTTCATTTCATGGCATACACAAGCTAATTGCTAAAATTCTATAGCACCAAAATATATATTATATTTTTTGCCAATCTGACAAAAATATAGGTATAGTTTTGATTCACTCACACCAGACAGCTATTGTTGTGTTAGCTGTTGTCATTTTTTTTTTATTTGGTAACCTAAGGGAAAAGAGGTCAGTGCCCTTGACTAAGTAGCAAAGTATTGCATGTTTTAAAAATTCTTGTGGCAGTGTGCCGCAACACACCTGTTGAATATTGCTACATGATAGGAATTCCAGAGGAACAGAATGAGACAAAAGAGTACTTGAAGAAATAATGGCTAAAACATTCCCAAATTTGATAAAAGTCATGAATATAAACATCCAAGAAAACTCAATGATCTGTAAGGAAGATGAATTCAAATATACTCAAACTAAGACATATTATAGCCCAACTGTCCAAAAACAAAGACAGAGTTTTGAAAATAGCCAAAAAGAAATAACACATCACATGCAAGTGCTCCTTTGGTGCCCAGAAGTAAGTGGACTGATATATTCGAAGTTCTAAAAGAAAACAACAACAACAACACACTTGTTAACCAAGAATCTTATATCTGGCAAACTGTCCTTCAAAGTGAGAGATAAAGCAAGACATTATCAAATAAACAAAAGCTCAAAAGCTGAGTTTGTTACCACTAGATTGGTCCTGCAAAAAAAAAAAAATGCTAAAGGGATAATGCAGATTATGAAAGGACAGTAACCTGAAAACATTTGAAGAAATAAAGATTTCATACAGAGCATCTTCTCCAACCACAATGGGAGAAATTCAGACATCAATAACAGAAAGGAAAAAACACCTCAAAGTTCACAAATTAGTGGAAATTAAATGAAATATTCTTTAATCCATCAATAGATCAAATAACTCAAAAGGGACATTAGAAAATACTTAGAGACCACTGAAAATAAAAATACAACATACTAAAATTTGTGGAGCATGGTAAAAGGAATGCTAAGGGGAAATTTATCACTATAGATGTTTATATTAAGAAATAAGAAAGATGTCAACTCAACAAATTAACTTTACAACTGAAGGAACTAGAAAAAGAATAAGCTAAACCTTAGGCTACCATTAGGAAGGAAATAATAAAGATTAGAGCAGATATGAACAAAATGGAGAATAGAAAAATGATAAAGTCAACAAAACCAAAAGTTGGTTCTCAGAAAAGATCAACAAAATTGACAAACCTTTAGCTATAATTCAGGAGTGGGAACCCTTTTACTGCCAATGGCAATTTGGGTATTCATAACATCATTCGCAGGCCATACAAAATTATCAACTTAAAAATTAGCCTGCTATATTTGGCCAAACATTTAATTAACTCACCCCTAATCCCTTAGTAGGGCCAGACCAAATGATTTCTCAGGCCTTGTAGACCCCAGGGCCAGATGTTTCCCAGCTGATCGAGATGAACCAAGAAAAAATAGAGAAGATGCAAATTATTAAAATCAGAAAAGAAAGTGGGGACATTTCTGTGATGTTGTGGTTTATAATAAGAAATATGTATTTGTTCTTTGTCCATAGTTCTGGAACAGAGCTCATAAAACACTTAAAATTTCCTAAGTGATGAGAGCCATAATGGGGTCTTTTGTTGTTAATGAGATGACTTTGGAAAAGAATGGGGGCTGGTTGTCAATGGAGTCTATCAAATGGTTGAGGCTTGAAACTTTCAGTGTGACTCTGCAGACAGAGAGGGACTACAGGCTGAATCAATCACCAATGTCCAATGGTTAAATCATTCATTCCTATGTAATGAAGCCTCTGTAAAAACTCAAAAGAACAGGTTTGAGAACTTCTAGTTGGTGAATATGTAGAGAACTAAGAAAAAGAGGTACATCTAGAAAGGGCGGGCACTTCCCCCATACCTTCCCCTATGCACCTCTTCCATCTGGCTATTCTGAGTTACATACTTTTATAATAAACTAGTGATTTAGCAAGTAAAATGTTTCCCTGAGTTTTATGAATCACTCCAGCAAATTAAACCCAAAGAAAAGGTCCTGAAAACTTCTAAATTATAGCCAATTGGTCAAAAGTCCAGGTTGTTACCTGACCTCTGAAGTCCAAGGAGGGTGTCAGTTGACCCTCCAGTCTACAGCCAGTAAGTAGGAAGCATAGGTGATTACTGTGCTTGTGACTGATCTAAAGGGGGATGGGACCGCCTTGTGAGACTGAGGCCTCAACATGTGGAATTGGATGCTGTCTCTGGGTAGAACTCTACCCAGAGTTGAATTCTTGGACACTCTGTTGGTGTCTAAGAATTGCTTGGTGTTGTGTAGGAAGCCCAACACACAAATGTTGGAATGGGTCCAAAAATCCAAAAGAATCACCAACACTTGAATTGCCCTAACCGGTTTGGCTCAGTGGATAGAGTGTTGGCCTGCGGACTCAAGGGTCCCAGGTTTGATTCTGGTCAAGGGCATGTACCTTGTTTGTGGGCACATCCCCAGTAGGGAGTGTGCAGGAGGCAGCTGGTCGATGTTTCTCTCTCATCGATGTTTCTAACTCTATCCTTCTCCCTTCCTCTCTGTAAAAAATCAATAAAATATATTTTAAAAAAATAAAAAAAAGAATTATGAGTACTATGAACAATTATATAATAACAATGTATATAACCTCAAAGAAATAGACAAATTCCTAGAAATACAAAACCTATCAAGACCAAAAAATTACTAATTTTAATAACTGAATTTGACAATGTAGCAGGATACAAAATTAACACCCAGAAATCTAAGGCATTTTTATACACAAATAATGAACTCTCAGAAAAAGAAACTAAACAAACAACTGCATTTATACTGTAATAAGAAATTTAAGATACTTAGAAATAAACTTAACTAAGGAGGTAAAAGACTTGTACTCAGATAACTATAGGTCATTGAAAAAATAGATAGAGGAAGATATAAATAAGTGGAAGAATATACCATGTGCATGGATTGGTAGCATTAACATCATTAAAATGCTCATACTACCCAGAGCAATCTACAGATCCAATGCAATCCCTATTAAAATACCAATGGCATATTTCACAGATCTAGAACAAATAATCCAAAAATTTATATGGAACCATAAAAGATCCTGAATAGCCATAGAAATCTTGATAAAGAAGAACAAAGTTGGAGGAATAATAATACCAGATATCAAGTTACCCTACAAAGCCACTACACTCAAAACAGCCTGGTACTGGCACAAGGACAACCAAATAGATCAACAGAACAGCACAGAGTACCCAGAAATCAATCCATGCCATTATGCTCAATATTTTACAAAGGAGACAAGAACATACAATGGAGTCAAGACAGTCTCTTCAATAAATGGTGGTGGGAAAATTGGACAGATAGATGAAAAAAAATGAAACTAGACCACCAACTTACACCATACACAAGAATAAACTCAAAATTGATAAAAAACTTAAATATAAGATGTGAAACCATAAAAATCCTAGAAGAAACCATAAGCACTAAAATCTCAGACATCTCTCATAGCAATGTTTCAGGATACATCTCCTAGGGCAGTGGTCAGCAAACTGCGGCTCGCGAGCCACATGCAGCTCTTTGGCCCCTTGAGCGTGGCTCTTCCACAAAATACCATGTGTGGGCGCGCACGTACAGTGCGATTGAAACTTCGTAGCCTATGTGCAGAAGTCGGTATTTTGTGGAAGAGCCACAATCAAGGGGCCAAAGAGCCACATGTGGCTCATGAGCTGCAGTTTGCCGATCACTGTCCTAGGGCAAAGGAAACAAATGAAAAAAATAAACAAATGGGACTATATCAACATAAAAGCTTCAAAGCAAAAGAAACCATCAACAAAATGAAAAGGAAGCCTACTCTATGGGAGAACATATTTAGCAATGATACATCTGATAAGGGGTTAATATCCAAAATATATAAGGAATTCATGCAACTTAACAAAAGAAAGACAAACAATCCAATTAAAAAATGAGCAAAGGACCTAAATAGACACTTCTCCAAAGTGGACATACAAATGGCCAAGAGACATATGAAAAAACTAGAGGCCAAGTGCATGAAATTCATGCATGGGTAGTGTCCCTAGGCCTGGCCGGCAATCAGGGCCCATCAGGTTCCCCACCTCCCTGCCTACCTGCCTCCTCCTTCCCTTGCTCCCTCAGTGCCCCACCACCACTGCTGGTCGCCCACCATGTTCTGCACCACCACCTGGTGGTCAGTGCACATCATAGCAAGCGATCAAATTCCTGGTCCCCTGGTCAAACTCCCAAGGGGGCATTTTGCATATTAGCCTTTTATATATATATACTAGAGGCCCAGTACACAAAAATTTGTGCACTGGGGCGGGGGGGGGGGGGGGTTCCCCCAGCCCGGCCTGTGCCCTCTCGCAGTCTGGGACCTCTCGGGAGATAACAACCTGCTGGCTTAGGCCTGCTCCCGGGTGGCAGAGGGCAGGCCCAATCCCTAGGTGCAGCCCTGGTCAGGCTCAGAGCAGGGCTGATTGGGGAGTTGGGGCGCCGCCCCATCATGCACAGAGCAGGGCATATTGGGAGGTTGCGATGCCACCCTCAGTCACACTCAGGGTAGGGCCGATTGGGGGGTTGGGGCACCGCCCCCTGTCACACACAGAGCAGGGCGGATCAGGGGGTTGGGGTGCTGCACCCTGTCACACTCAGGGCAGGGCCAATGGGGAGGTTATGGCTCTACCCTGTCACACACAGAGCAAGGCACGTGGAGGGGGGTTGGGACGCTGCCCCCTGTCACTCAAAGAGCAGGGCCCATCAGGGGGGTTGGGGAGCTACCCCCGTCACGCACAGAGCAGGACCGATCAGGGGATTGAGGAGCTCCCCCCTGGCACTCACAGAGTAGGGCCGATAGGGGAGTTGGGGCACCGCCACTGTCACACTCGGGGCAGGGCCGATAGAGAGGTTATGGCTCTACCCTGTCACACACAGAGCAGGGCCGATCAGGGGGTTGGGGCGCCTTGCCCTGTCACGAACAGAGCAGGGCGGATAGGGAGGTTGTGGCCCCATCCCCTGTCACACACAGAGCCGCAGGGCGATCAGGGGGTTTGGGCGCTGCCCCCTGTCATGCTGATCCCAGTGCCGGGAGCCTCGCTGCTCCGCTGATCCTGGTGCCAGGAGGCATATTACCCTTTTACTATATAGAATAGAGGCCTGGTGCATGGGTAGGGGCTGGCTGGTTTGCCCTGAAGGGTGTCCTGGATCAGGGTGGGGGTCCCCACTGGGGTGCCTGGCCAGTCTGGGTGAGGGGCTGAGGGCTGTTTTCCGGAAGCCAGTGACTGAAGCTCCCAACCGCTCCTTGTTTTCTTTTTTTTTTTCTTTTATTCTGGGCCAGCTTTAGCTCTGAGGCCTCGCTGCTGAAAACATTGATACAATGTTGCGGTCCGGCTGGCTTTCAGTCCGGCTGGTTTCTGGGGTTTTGTTTAGCTTCTTATTTGCAACATAGTACATAATTGCTTAGACTTGCAGCTGAGAGGCCGGCAAGTTAGGCGGGAATGTTGGAGTCCACAGTCACTGAAGCAACAAGCCTCCCTGCTTGCTTCAGTGCATGGCTGCCGGCAGCCATCTTGGCTGACAGTTAATTTGCATAAAGATATGCTGATTAGCCAATGGGAAGGTTAGCGGTCGTACGCTAATTACCATGTTTCTCTTTTATTAATGTAGACTAGAGGCCTGGTGCATGGGGGGGGGGGGGGGGGTCTCTCAGCCTGCCCTGCACCTTCTCCAATCTGGGACCCCTTGGAGGATGTCTGAATGTCTGACTGCTGGAATCAGGCCTAAACCGGCAGTTGGACATCCCTCTCACAATCTGGAACCGCTGGCTCCTAACCGCTCACCTGCCTGCTTGCCCAATCGCCCCTAACTGCTTCTGCCTGCCTGCCTGACCGCCCCTAACTGCCTCTACCTGCTGGCCTCATCGCTCCCTAACTGCTTCCTCCCCCGTGCCACCCTGATCTTGCCCCTAACTGCTTGCTCCCCTGCCAGCCTGATTTCCCCTAACCCCCTCTACTTCAACCCCCGCCACCATGGCTTTGTCTGGAAGGAAGTCGGACGTCCAGAAGATGTCCTGTCAACCTGGTCTCATTAGCATATTACCCTTTTATTAGTATAGATAGATACTTAAAGTCAATGCTCATTGGAGAGATACAAATTAAAATGACAATGAGGTATCACTTCACACCTATCAGAATGGCTACCATCAACAAATCAACAAATGACAAGTGCTGACAAGGATGTGGAGAAGAGGGAACCCTAGTACACTGCTAGTGGGAATGCAGACTGGTGCAACCACTATGGAAAACAGACTAGAGCAGTGGTTCTCAACCTTGGCTGCACATTAGAATCACCTGGGAATCTTTTTAAAACCTTGATTTCTGGGACTCATCCTTCGGAAATTCTGTTTCTTTATTATAGTGTGGGGCCACATTAGTAACAAAGAAACAGAATTTCCAGAGGATGAGGCCCAGAAATCAGGATTTAAAAAAGATTCCCAGGTGATTCTAATGTGCAGCCAAGGTTGAGAACCACTGGTCTAGAGTGTCCTCAAAAATTTAAATATGGCCCTAGCTGGTTTGGCTCAGTAGATAGAGTGTCGGCCTGTGGGCCAAAGGGTCCCAGGTTTGATTCTAGTCAAGGGAATGTACCTTGGTTGCAGGCTCCTCCCCAGCCCCATCCGGGCTCCGGAGGGAGGCAACCAATTGATGTGTTTCTCTCACATCCATGTTTCTCTCTGTCTTTCTCTCTGTCTTCCACTCTCTCTAAAAATCAATGGAAAAATATCCTCAGGTGAGGATTAACAACAACAAAAAAATAATTAACTAATTAAATATGGAACTGCCATTTGACTCAGTTTTCTGAGGAATATATTTCTTAGGACTACATCCTAAGAAACTGGAAACACTAATCAGAAAAAATGTATGCACCCCTATGTTCATAGCAGTGCAATTTATAATAGCTAACATCTGGAAATATCCCAAGTGCCCATCAGTAGATGAGTGGATAAAAAAGCTGTGGTACATTTATACCATGGAATACTATGCAGCAGTGACAATGAAAGATCTCTTACCCTTTGAGACCGCATGGAGGGATCTGGTGAATATTATGCTTATTGAAATAAACCAGTCAGAGAAAGACTGCCTTAAGATCTCACATATGAATGAGATCTGCATCACATGATCTCACTCATATGTGGAATCTAATGAACAAAATAGTTTCAGAGACATAGAAGCATGGAACAGATTGTGGAATCTCAGAGGGAAGGTGGGGGAGGGTGGGTGGGTAGGAAGAGACCAACCAAAGAACTTGCATGAATATAGGCATAACCCATTGACACAGGTGATCGGGTTGTGAAGGCCTGTGGTGGAGGGCCAGGTGTGCTAGAAGAGGTCAATGGGGGGAAAAGAGGGACATAGGTAATACTTTCAACAATAAAGATTTTTAAGAAGACTAAACCAGAAAGATATGGAATACCTGAGTAAATCTATCACTAATAAGGAAATTGAATCAGTAATAAAAAATTTCTGGACAAAAACCCTCAACCTGATGCCTTTACTGGTGAATCCTGCCAAATATTTAAAGTTGAACTAAAATCAATTTTTCTCAAACTTACCTAAAAACTAAAAGGGAAGGAACACTTCCTAACTTGTTCTGTAAGACCATTATCCCATATTACCTTGATAACAAAGCAAGACAAAACAGTAGTAAAAAACTACAGACCAATGCACAGGTGGTTTAACATACAAAAATTAATCAATGTAATAGACAACATTAATTGAATAAAGGGGAAAACACATAATCAATGTTACAGAAAAAGCATTTAAGAAAACTCAACACACTTTCATGATAAAAACACTCAACAAATTAGGACTGGAAGAAAATTACCTCAAATTAAAACCAATTTATGAAAAACCCACAATATTATCATACATAGTGGTTAAAGACTAAAAGTTTTTCCCAGTAGATTATGAACAAAGCAAGCACACCTACTTTTGCTGCTTCTATGCTACATAGTCTGAAAGTCATTGCCAGAGCATTTAAGCAAGAAAATAAAATTAAAAGCATTCATATTGAATAAGAAGTAAATTGATCTCTTTTCACATATGGTATAATCTTATATGTAGAAAACACCAAAGAATACACACACACAAAAATGCACCTACTAGAACTCATAAACAAATTCAGCATATCAACATGATATGAAGTTAACACAAAAATCAGTTTCATAACAATGAACAATCCTAAAAGGAAATAAAGAAAACAATTCCATTTACAATAGCATCAAAAGATTAAAATACAAAAATATTAATTTAACCAAAGAGTTGAAAGATTATATAATGAAAACTACAAAACATTGCTGAAAGAAATGAAAGAGGATATTTAAGATAGAAAAACAATTCATGATGCATGCATATAAGCATAACCAATGGACACAAGACACTGGCGGGGGTGGGGGGGGGGGTGGGGGTATGTGTATGGGTGTAGGAGAGGCTGGGGGAAGGTCAATGGGGGGGGGGAAGGAGACATATGCACTACTATCTGTAATACTTTGAACAATCAAATAAAATTTTTAAAAAAGACAAGCCATGCTCATGGATCAGAAGACTTAATATTATTAAAATGCCAATCTACCCAAAATGTCTTATAGATTTAATACAACTCCTATGAAAATTTTAATGAGTATTTTTCAGAAACAGAAAGCCCATCCTAAAATTCATATGGAATTTCATAGCCAAAAAAAAAAAAAATACTGAAATAGAATAACAAAGCTGAAGGATTCACATTTTTTCTTTTCAAAATGTACTACAATGCTACAGTTATCAAAACAGTATGGTCTTGGTATAAAAACAGACATAGAGACAAATGGATCAGAATAGTGAGTCCAGAAATAAACCCTTGCATATATTTCCAAATGATTTTCAACAAAAATGCCAGAATGATAATATTTTCAACAAATAGTTGTGGGAAAACTGGATATCCATAAGCAAAAAAAAAAAAAAGAAAAAAGAAAGAAAGAAAGAAAAAGAAGTTGAATCTGTACCTAACTTCATGTACAAAGCCTACTTCAAAATGGATCCATGGCCTAACACTTCATGACACTAGATTGGCAATTATTTATTGGCTATGACACCAAAAAAAAAACAAAAAAACAGGTAACAAGACGAAAAACAAATTTATGAAAAAAATTAAATGGCATATCAAAAGACTATCAACAGTGTAAAAAGCAACCTAGGGAATGGTTGAAAATATTTCCAACTTATATCTGAGGGATATATATCTAGGGTATTAATTATAGATATAATTAATTAATTATAAGACCATATAGACAGCTCATGAAACTCAAAAATAAAATACAATCCAATTCAAACACAGGCATAGGACTTGAATAGCCATTTTTTAAAGAAATACAAATGACAATAAGTACATGAAAAGATACTCAATATCACTAATCATTAGGGGAATGAAAATCAAAACTACATTGTGATACCACTAAGATGGCTACTATAAAAAAAATACAGAAAATAACAAATGTTGCCAAGGATGTTTTGAAATTGAAACCCTTGTGCACTGTTAGTGAGAATCTAAAAAGGTATGTCCACTATGGAAACAGCATTGTGGTTCCTAAAAAAATTAAAAGTAGGATTAAAATATGATCCACCAATTTCACTTCTAGATATATATCGAAATAATTCAAAGCATGGTCTCAAAAAGATATTTGTACAATAATATTCATAGCAGCATCATTCACAATAGCTAAAAGTGGAAACAATTCTAAAGTATCCATAAGTTAATGAATGGGTAAGTCAATGTGGTATAAGAAAGAAAGACAGGAAGGAAATTCTGACATGCTATAACATGGATCAGTGGTCAGCAAACCACAGCTCGCGAGCCACATGGGACTCTTTGGCCACTCGAGTGTGGCTCTTCTACAAAATATCACGTGCGGGTGCACACGTATACTGTGATTGAAACTTCGTGGCCCATGCACAGAAGTCGGTTTTTGGCCTGGGCGAGTCTATTTTGCAGAAGTGGTGTTAGAAGAAGTGGGGGGTGTCAGTTGTTTGGGCTACATGAGACATGGCGAAGGTGGGCTGCGGGATATGCAATGGGAAGGTACATTGTTTTGAGGTACGTTCGCTGAGGTCAACCCCTTCCAACTCTCCCATCCACACTCATCTATCTGAAACAAGTATACAAGACGAGTGTGGATGGGAGAGTTGGAAGGGGTCGACCTCAGCGAATGTACCTCAATCAGATTGAGGACGTTTTTAGCAAAGGCCAGCTTAGGAGTACCCTAATTAAGTTAATAACAATGTACCTACCTATATAGTTTAAGTTTAAAAAATTTGGCTCTCAAAAGAAATTTCAATCATTGTACTGTTGATATTTGGCTCTGTTGATTATTGAGTTTGCCAACCACTGGGAAGCTATTGAATTTAAGCTCCTGCACCGGCCTCTTTCTAAGACCTGCAAGAAGCCTTAGCAATGTGGTCATTAGATAGATCCTTATTACATTCCCTAAAGAGGGCTCACCACATTTTGTACTCTTGATATTTGGCTCTGTTGACTAATGAGTTTTCTGACCACTGATATGTATGAATGCTGATGGCATTAAGCAAAGTGAAATAATCCAGTCAGAGAAAGACAAATAATGTATATATCCACTTATCTGAAGTAATTAGAATAGTCACAATCATACGGACAGAAAATGGAATGGTAGTTGCTAGGGGCGACTGGTTCAAGTCCTATGCCTAGGGGCTGTTGGTAGAAGGGACTAAGGAGTTAGTGTTTAGTGCAGTGGTTCTCAACCTTCTGGCCCTTTAAATACAGTTCCTCATGTTGTGACCCAACCAAAACACTATTTTCGTTGCTACTTCATAACTGTAATGTTGCTACTGTTATGAATCGTAATGTAAATATCTGATATGCAGGATGGTCTTAGGCGACCCCTGTGAAAGGGTTATTCGACTCCCAAAGGGGTCGCGACCCACAGGTTGAGAACTGCTGGTTTAGTGGGTATAGAGTTTCAGTTTGGGAAGGTGAAAAGAGTTCTGGAAATGGATGGCAGTGATGCTTGCACAATAATATGAATGTACCCAATACCACTGAACTGTACACTTAAAATAGTTAAGATAAATTCTGTTATGTGTATGCTGCCACGGTAAAACAAAACAAAATATTTGAAAAAATGGACTGTGCCCTGACCGGTTTGCCTCAGTGGATAGAGCATCAGCCTGAGGACGCAAGGGTCCCAGGTTTGATTTCAGTCAAGGGCATGTACCTTGGTTGTGGGCATATGCCCAGTAGGGGGTGTGCAGGAGGCAGCTGATGGATGTTTCTCTCTCATCAATGTTTCTAACTCTCTATTCCTCTCCCTTCCTCTCTGTAAAAAATCAATAAAATATATTTTTTAAAAATGGACTGTAAGACCCCTGAGAATTGTGCTCTAAGAATATCTGGAAGACTAAGATATGTGGAAACTTCCAATAAAACATGAAAGTAAATTGATATGTAAATTTTAAATGACTTATTTAATTTTTTTCATTTTAAAGCATAAAATACATCATCATATAAAATTACATAAAAATTCTTGTGTGTACTATTCATATTTAAACCATGCTTAAAGTTTACTGTATGTGTTTCAAATTATTCTATTTTATAAAGGGATAAAAATGTACTACAGGTACAGTTAAACCTACCCCCAGATCCATTTTCCGTCTTTCCTTCTCAAAGGTAACTACTCTCCTAAAGACGGGAAACACGATTTTAACTCATGTTTCTATAGTTCTGTTAAATATGTAGGTATCTTGAAACAATACATGTGTGGTGGGGTTTTTATGTACATAAGTGTTATTTCTTTTTTTGAAACATTTTCACTCAACATTGTTTTTGAGTTTTAACTGGATTAATAAAATAAGGGGCTCATCTGAGGAGCCAGCCTGAGGAGCCACCTGCCTGAGGAACCTGCCTGAGAAGACATCTGAGTGCTGAGAACCCACATGTGCAGACTGGAAGCTGTGGGGAGAGGCACTACCAGGGCAAAGCACAAGATAAGTGCAGACACCACCTCCTGCCCCTGCTCCCTCCCCCCCCCCCCCCCCCCCCCCCCCCCCCCCCCGCCCCACACACCAACCCATCGTGGTCCTTGCCCCTGTGCGCCCACCTCACCTGGCCCAGAGCTCAGACACTGAAGACATGCACGGTGCAAACCGAGGCTCACAAGTAGGGAGCCGAGAAGACGACGTCGACGCGCTCCGTGTCCACAGAGAGAAGGTCACAGGTGCAGATCGTGGGCTGAGAGAAGGCAGGTGCACCTGGGCTGGCTGCTGCCCGGAGCCCCGCCCATAACACTCCCTCCAACCAGAGTCTCCTCAGGCAAGCTCCAAGGCTAAGCCCCGCCCCAAGAAAAATAGCTAGTAGAATTAGTTGTCACTTTGATTTCATGTAATGTTTAGTTGATTAAATATACCTCATCTTATTGAAAAGTCAAGTTGTTCACATTTTTTCTATGAAAACTGCTGAAATAAAGATCCTACTACATGTATTCATGTACATTATTTTTTCTATAAAAGAAACGAAGAAGAAAAGTTAATAGATCAGAGAACATGCTCATCTTCAACTTTAGGAGGTTGCTTCCTCAAAGAGATTGTTTGAAAACCATTATTTGTTTGCAAAATTCTAGTGTAGTGCATAATGAAGGAAAGCAACAATTTTCTTTAAGAAGAAAAATTTAAAAGTCACACATGTCAGACCCCTTATTTTGAAATATCTCACCTCCTATTTCTTCTAAGATAATTCTTATATCCAAAACTGGTAAGATAGTTCAACACCTCCATTTAAATGCCTTTTGGTGCACTGCTAGAAAGCCTTTCTAAGGTCATGAGAGCAGGAATAAATTACTGAGACTTCCAACACTAACTTTAGAGTACAGTGGGGCCTTGACTTACGAGTTTATAATTCGTTCTGAGACCGAGCTCGTTAAGGAGCTCGTTAACTCAAATTACTCTGTCAACTCAATGCAAAAAATCAGCTGAGAGACAGCTGGTATCTCAAAAAACTCGTTAGTTGGGACACTCGTAAGTCAAGGCCCCACTGTATAGCTTCACTGGGGAAATGAAATAGATACTTGAGCAAATAATACACATAATTAATTAAAGGTACACAATATTCTGGCAAATAAAACAAGCCTCAATAAATTTAAAAAGATGCAAGTCATACAAAGTATGTTCTTGGACCATAAAGATATTAAACTATATTGTAAACAAAACAATATGAAAAAAAAATCCCTACATATTTGAAAATTTGAAAACACACTTATAAATTATCAAAGAAGAGGTGTCAAGAAAGTTTTAAAATATTTTAAACTAAATAAAAATAAAAAAATATCAAAAATTTTGGAATGCAGCTAAAGTAGTGTTTAAAGGGAAATAAATAACATTAAATGCATATACTGTACTCAAAGAGAAGATAGAAAATCAGTAACCTAACATTCCACCTTAAGATACTTGAGAACAAAGACAAATAAACCAGAAATTTATATATATATATATTAAAAACAAGGAGAAAATGAAACAAAAACAACAAGAATTCAATGGAACCAAAGTCTAGATTTTTAAAAATATGTATTTTATTGAATTTTACAGATAGGAAAGGAAATGGATAGAAAGTTAGAGACACTGATGAGCGAGAAATATACATCAGCTTCCTCCTGCACACTCTCTACTAAGGATCGAGCCCACAACCAAGGTACAGGCCCTTGACGAAAATCGAACCCAGGACCCTTCAGTCCAAGAATCAAGGCTCTATCCACTGATCCAAACTGGTTAGGGCCCAAAGTCTGGATTTTTAAGAAAATGAATGAAATTGATAAACTCTACCCAGCTAATAAGAGAGAGAACACAAATGACTAATATCAGGAATAGAAGTGGTACATCCTAAAATCAAATGGAAAATAAAAATATGTTATGACTAACAGTATGCCAATAAATTTGACAACTTATATAAAATTGAACAATCCCTTGAAAAACACAAACTACCAAGACTCACTTTAGCAGAAATAAATAAGTAGTTCTATATCTTGTGCCGCGCCAGCACAGCCAAGGGTGACCCTCAGTCGGGGCAGTGATGGATTAGAAAAGACAGACAAGAGAATAAAGCTGAGGCTGGGTGGGACACTGCCCTCTCTGATGGAGAGAGACAGTGCCACAGACTACAAGCCGTGTCTTTATTTTATAGCCAGATTCCATGAGGCAAAGTAAGGGTGTGGTCAAGAAGTTTACAACATTCTCGTGGGGTTCGAGCCTACTCAACTACATGCACCTGAACTCTATCAAGCCCACATCACTCAGGCACGTGAGGCCACGTGTTCGGACCATAGGTTCAAGCTTACAACTACAGCTGTTGGCTATAATTGTGCTGGGAGGGCTCTGCCCTCCAAGCTGGGACTTGCACATGACCATGAGAGGACTGTGCCCTCTCATTAGTCTGAGGCTTGAACCTGTCCAAACACTGTAGCCGCTCTCCACAATATCTAAAGAAATTGAATTTATAGTTAAAATCCACCAAAATAGAAAACTGAATATCCAGATAATTTCACTAACAAATTGTACCAGACAATTCAAGTATAATATCAATTCTTTATAGTCTCCTCTAGAAAAAAGATGAAAAATAAATATTCCAAAATTCATCTTATGTGGCCAATAATTCTGCTATACTAAACCAGACAAAGACATTATAAGAAAATAAAATATAGCAATATATTAAAAGAATAATACATCATTGGTAAGGATAACATATCATCAAGTGGGATTCATTCCAAGAATACAAGTTTTGTTCAACATTTAAAAATCAATACATGTAATGTGCCATAAGAAAAAACAAATGATCATATCAATAAATGCAAGAATACTGACAAAATATTATAAAATTCAATATCCATTCATAATAAAAACTCCCAGTAAACTAAAAATAGAAGAGAACTTCCTTTAAGTAATAAAAGGCTTCTGCAAAAATATCCAATATAATTAAAGGCTAATATGCAAATTGTCCCCTCGACAGGGAGTTCGACCAGGAGTTCAACCTGCAGTGGCTCCCCTCGGCAGGCCCCGCCCCCCAGTCAGCCCCATTCCATATACATTTCAGATTCATCTTTTCAATATCAATAAAAATACTTGCTGAGATTTAGTTAAAAATGTAGATCAAATTGGAAAGAATTAACATCTTCATTTTTATTTTTCAATCTGTGAACACAGTATGTCTCACATGTCATGGTATACGTAGTAGAAATTTGATTTCTCTTATCAGTGTTTTGTTGTATTAGAAAGCTTCATTTGTACTAATCAAACATGCAAACATTCCAAATGCCTACCAATAGGTGAATAAACAAAGTTTAGTATCTATACCATGGAACACTATTCATCAATAAAAAGAATGAACTATTGATACATATGACAATATGTATGAATTTTTAAAATAATTATGTTAATGAAAGAAGCCAGTAAAAGAAATTAGTATGTTCCATATGGTTTTATTTCTATAGAATTCTATAAAGTGCAAGCTAATCTATAGTGACAGATCAAAGGTTGCTAGTATATGGGGCATGGGTAGACAGAGAGGAATAGAATGGAGGATTTACAAATGGGCACAGATATACTTTTCGGGGGCAATGAATATGTTCAGTCTCTTGATTGTGGTGATGATTTCATGGAATTTAAATGCTTGCAGTTTATTCTATGGCAATTATAACTCAATGAGTTTTCTTGTTTTGGTATCGCTAAATTTAGTTCTGGATATTTGATAATATACTAATAAGCACTATGTCACCTGCCCCTCATTGCCACCCCCCCCCCCCAAAAAAAAATAAAGGAATGTGGTAACTTCATGTAGGTATCAATATATGGAACTCTGATAACTCTATGAGGACCAATTCTTACTTTAAGGTCTATCTTTTCTAAATTTATTATAATAGCAAAGTAACCACATAATCACACATTTATAACTAAACACTCACTGAGGTTAAAGGAATATTTTCCCCTTGGAAGTCATAAATTGTAATAATATATTGCAGTAGGCAATTATAACTTTGAAGAACGGATGGTGTCCCATTCAGAGTGGTTACTGTGGACTTTATAATGGCAGTGTCACATTCATCACAGCATATAAGAGACATGACATTTAAATAAAATGGAAAGGTCATTAATGTAGAAAGGTTTTAAAACTGTCATCAGATCCATTAGAGTTGGTACCAGTATTTTACATAAAAATTGCCTGCTGTGAGGAAAAGCTATCTGAAATCAGATCTTTGAAGAAAATCAAATCAGATTCGTGATTGCTAGATGACATAGCTGTTAAAAGGACAGACACAAATGTATATGAATAGAAGCTTGATGCATTGAAGGCAGAAATGTCAAGAGAAAAATTGTCTGATGAAATAGGCTGATTCTTTGGTTAGGAGCTGAAATAAAATGAAGATCTGTTTTCCAAAATCGACCTGAGGATTATTTTTTGTGTGTGTCTGTCATGGAAAAATATTCAACATGTTCATATACTGTGGACTCAGTCAAGTAATTCAATCAAGTTACCAAAGTGACCTTTGTTCTCCTGTTTCTTAAATCTTGTCATGAAAAAAATGTTCCTAGAAAGTTGTTTAAACCCTTAGTCTCAGTAGTAGGCTTCAAAATCAATGTTAAGTTTTTCTATCAATCTTCAGATATTGACTAAGGCATCTACTCTGATAAAAACCCAATATCAACAGATTAGTACAATGCACTTCAATTTTTAATAATAAAGATGCCATCAGGAGAACTATGTTTAATACTAAACTGCATTCATCTGCTGTCTGTCTGGAAAGAGTGAACTCTTTGGAGTTCTGGAATTAGCAAAATTATTAGGGGTTCATTCCTCTGAGGCTATTACATTTCTTATGCTTAAAAAATAATAGACATTGCCCTAGCATGTTTGGCTCAGTGGATAGAGCATCGGCCTGTGGACCAAAGGGTCCCGTTTTTTATTCTGGTCAAGAGCACTTACCTTGGTTGCAGGCCCCTCCCTGGCCTGGGCCCTCCCTGGTCAGGGCTCCTGCAGGAGACAACCAATCAATGTGTTTCTCTCACATTGATGTTTCTCTCTCTGTCTCTCTTCCACGCTCCCTAAAAATCAATGGAAAAATATCCTTGGGTGAGGATTAACAAAATAATAATAATAATAATAATAATAATAATAATAATAGACACTTTATAAGAAGGCAACTGAAAGGAGAAAAAAGTGTTGCCCAATGGGTTATAATAGAATTTTAATGAATGTATGACAGGGCTGTGACACAATCTGGTAATTCTTGGGTCTTCCTATCACCTATGTGAAACTTCATTCAGACCTCTTTTATGATTAGCATTACTTACCAGAATGAAGATACAATCCTATGAAGAGCCCAAGGATCCTCACTTAACTAGAATCTGAATGGAAACATGTGAAGAAGGAATTATAATAAAATTGCAATGTACAGTGCTAAGAAAGCATTCTTGCCTAGAAAAACAATGTGGCTGGGTTCAAGAAGGCCCCCAAATAGTCCAATGATATTCCCTCTTGCCCCATTATCTTTCTCTTAATTAAGGATGCCGGGAGTAGACGGGGTGACTCACAGAGTGGTGCCCTCTATTTCTTATACCTTTTTCTGATCCTGTGGTCATTTATGTTGTATATGTGAACATATACTCAATCACATGAAAGTCTGTTTTTATGCAACATAGTCATTCAAGCTACATGGAGCATCAAACTGTTCATCACTGAGGAAAAGACCCTTTATGGATTTTTTCCCTTTTTCTACTTTATTCCATATTCAGAATATTTCAAATAAGCCTGTATTCATTTTTCAAAGAGGAAAACTTAAACTTGAAAATAGGGTAAATTTTAACTGATAGTAAATTTCCAGACATAAACCTTACAAAGCAAGTAACTAAAGGGAAAATTTTAAACAGACATTATACATCTTCCATATGGCAATTTGTATACATAACTGAGCAAAATAAGAGGAATGACCTACCCTCTGACTGCGAACTGCAATCTCCCAGTAAACATCTTCAGTTTAGGTCATTGTGTCATTATTCAGTCCTTAATGCAAATCAGGGCCATTTTACTTCTCATTCCTGGGGAAGAAGAAGCAAATCTTTATCTCAGTTGGTAACATTGTTGCAGAGTATCTGTTTTGCTTCTGTGGTCAGTCTTGGGGGACAGCCACATGAGCCAGCTGGTATTAGACCAAGAGAGTGCACCATAATGAGACAGCAGAATCCTCTTGATAGTTCTAGTGTGCAACAACCTTCCTCTTCATTCTAATTTGCGGTCTGTAAACCATTTTAAGCATATGCTGCTTTGGAAATGTAATTGGAAATACTCCATCCAAACCATTTTTAAATTGATATTGTAGGTTGGGAAATTGCTGTGGGCTCTGTATTAATAACTTCTGATCTTATTAGGATTACACAATCCTTAGACTCATGATTATTAATGGTCCCAAATAAATTATGAGCCATCATTATTTTAATTCTGATGGTGAAATAAGATGTAACTTTTGTATTATATTAATTAATGTTTAGTTCATAATATGTGTGCATGTGTGTGTGTGTGTGTGTGTCTGAATATGGGTTATACATAACTGTATCAGTTTACTTCCTTTTAATTATCTTAGTTCTATTCCTTAATGCCCATTTACACTATAACCTCTAACTGGTTAACTTATCAAAAGTTATCAAGAATGCAGATTCCTTTGATTTGTTCAATAAAAATACTTTCTAAAAGTATAACAAGAATACAAATTTCCTGTCTTTTACATTCAGCTGAATTTTGTATTAGCTCAGAGCCATTCGCAAATGTATTCTGCAAAAGCTGAAAATACTTCCAATTTTTTTTAAAAAAGGAAAAACACCTGTTTGGGGCTCAATTATGAATTGCAGAGAATTATCATTTCTAATTACTAAATAGCTACAGAATTCCTATTTAAGTCAAATCAACTACACTTGAAAAATAAACCTAGAATTTAAATGTTATACGCATTTATAATTCATTCTGCTTCTACACACAAAAACAAGGCTCAATTCAAAAGCAAGTCTAGAATAGGACATGAGCTTTGCAAATCTCACTAGGTGCTTTTAACACAAATGCCATCAAATTTTGAAAAATGAATAAAAGGTAATTTTTTCCCTTAAAGCACATTTTGTAAATTAATCTTAACTTCATCTTGATAGCTTCCTCTCCCACTACCCCAAGAAAAGATAACCTATAATAATTCTAAACTTTTTAATGGTACCATTTAAATATTCTAGAAAACACCAATATGAAACCATATTTAAGAAAGTTCCAGCCAAACCGGTTTGGCTCAGTGGATAGAGCGTCGGCCTCCGGACTCAAGGGTCCCGGGTTTGATTCCTGTCAAGGGCATGTACCCTGGTTTCTAGCACATCCCCAGTAGGGGGCGTGCAGGAGGCAGCTGATCGATCTCTCGCATCGATGTTTCTAGCTCTCTATCCCTCTCCCTTCTTCTCTGTAAAAAATCAATAAAATATATTTTAAAAAAAAAGAAAGTTCCAGACATAAAATAGATACTTTTAATGTGTTAAGAATGAGTACAATTAGCTATGGTGATTGAAGCAGAGAGCATCTACTACTCACACATTTGTAGAATCAATGATCCAAAGAAATCCAATGATAATTTCTCAGGCAAAATTATTGAGGGTATGACTTTCAGATCTCAAATGCAGTTAATATTCTCCTGGGAAAGACTAAAGTATCCCAATATCAATCTTTAATCTATAGACATATTTTACTTCCCTCTGGATACTACCAATCAGTTCCCACAATGTAGGCAGCTTTCATGTTAATTTGGAGAGAGAGAGCACTTCACTCATTTTGTCATGCCATGTACCATTAAAACGCACATATTGTAATTATATATTTCTTCAAAAAGGCAAAACAATATGGGCTGCTATGAGAATTTTAATGGAAAAAAAGCACAAAAAAACAATGGCCACTTCTTTCTTAACTTGGTTTTGTTTACCAAGGCTGTTTCTTTAGGTTATTTTAAACACGTTTCTTTACTGCTACTTAAAATAAGATCACAAATAACCTTGCAGAAAATAGGAAATTCCCTTCCTCTAAAAAACACCTGCTATAGCACATTTTCTGACAAAAGTACACAGTGCAGGATTGATTTACAGGGGAACGTGACAACATGTACGTTAGGTAGATGGCAAAGTTTAGTATTCCCTTAAGATTCTATGTGTAAATGATAATTTACAATCAGTCAAGTGCATCTTAAATTAAAATATGGATGTGCATCAATGACAAAAACATAAATCCCAGTGTTATTTTTTTTCCGGTTTGCATGCCCCCTTTTTCTACATTTGTGTGTGTGTGTGTGTGTGTGTGTGTGTGTGTGTGTTGTGTGTAAGTAGTGGTGCTTTTGAGTCCAAAAAGAAAGATATGGAATCCCCTGTAGTGAGAATCAAGATGTTCCTAGAAACCCTCACTAATCCTTGGTAGAATGGGGAAAAAATTCCACCTGTCTTATTCCTGATGTCTAAATCTGGGAAGGAGTAGCTTAGTATATATAATTTATTATCCAGCTTTTCTTCTGATAGTAAAGAAATAGTCAAACTGACTTTGGAATTGGCAGGAATATATTTGTGTATGACTTTGGACAAGTCACTAACGTCATTGGATCTCAGCATTATCCCCCACAAGACTGGGGATAGAAATTGTATCAAATTCTTATTATACATATGATACATTGATGAAATGATACATGTAAAGAAATTAGTAGCTGACACACAACACTCAGTAAGTTGCACTATTACTAATATTTCCAAAATTTATAAATTTAAGTCAGCTTTATGACAAAAAAAAATTCAGTGAGTTTTTACAATACACACAGTAAGATAATCTGAACAATTAGACATTTTATCATCCTAAAAAGTTTCCACCTAGAGTCACAGACATTTAAGACTTGAAGAAAAGTTTGTGGCATCTAGTTTGAGTTCCTTATTTTACAGATGAGGAAACCAAGGTCCTGTGAGGTGTAGAAAATGATCCATACTCTACTTTAGCAGAGTCAAAGTCTGCTAAATATCTCAAATCTCCTGCCTCTGGCCGAAACCGGTTTGGCTCAGTGGATAGAGCGTCGGCCTGCAGACTGAAAGGTCCCAGGTTCGAATCCGGTCAGGGGCATGTACCTGGGTTGTGGGCACATCCCCAGTGGGAGATGTGCAGGAGGCAGCTGATCGATGTTTCTCTCTCATCGATGTTTCTGGCTCTCTATCCCTCTCCCTTCCTCTCTGTAAAAAATCAATAAAAATTAAAAAAAAAAAAATCTCCTTCCTCTGGACTCAGGTCTTGTCTGCTTTACCACACTGCCCCCCCCGCCCCCCCGCGGGGAACCATGAGGCTCTAGGGAAGGCTCCTTTCTCTACAAAGCTGCCTAAACAAATGCAGCAACACCGAGGTCCAGGACCAGTGAACAACACCTAGTGCCCTCATTTGGGATGCAAAGACTAGAAAGATTATTTGCTCTCTTAGTCTGGAAGCACCCACACAATTTTATTACTGGAGTTCAGAATTCCAATAGTTTATGCCCAGGATAACATATTTAATAGAAAATACATACATTAGACAAATAAATTATGAGATTTAGGGGTGGGGAGAGTGTACTGTAGAAAAACAACATTGTATTGGAAAAACAAGAAAGACTCCATCCATCATAGACATACACACACAAATCATAAGTTTTTAATCAAATTATTCGTTGTTCTTAGGAGGATCTGATGTTTCCTTTTTTGGGAGAAATGTTAGCTTATCTCATGCTAAGATATGCTCACCTTGTATCTTTGCCCCACTTGGGGTTTTTAAGCATCATAGAGTATGTCAGTTAGGATCACAGAATTCCAACTCTGCTAGTTATTTTGAGATAAAAGGGCCTGGGTAAAAGAAATGATATCTACACATGGTAGATACAAAATCGTGGCTTTATGACATTTTATTTTTTACCCCCTTAAATAATTTTGGAAAACTATGAATCATCTTATATATTTTAAGTTTCCTTCCAAATTTTCCCATCATTTTAATGGTAAGTAGTTTCAAAACTGCATAAGAACTGGTGTTTTAAAATATATTACCATTTTAAAACAAAATATTACATCACTATTTCAAATGTTTCTAATGAAATCTGATTATCCTTGTGATTTGATGCCTACCATAATCTGTTAAAGAAATAACATGAACAAGGTATTCTTCAAAAATCTACCATCATTACTTTTTTATCTTGTTCTTATACTTCCATTCCACCTACCCAATTACAGCAAACACATATATTTTTGTTTATAATTTTCTATGGTCAAGTCATCCAAGTTGACCAAAGCAAAATGAATTTGTTACAAATTTGAATAAATAATGATTAAGAACAGTAAGTAAAATGTTATTAGGAATGCATTAATTAATGAAATTGATTATGGATGATCTTGTTTTGTTTTAATTAGTTTGTGCCCACTCTTTTAAAATGAAAGAGGTTTTCAGGGTCAACTCTATTCCTATTTTTTATAGATATATTTATTGAGATAACTTATTCTCATATAGATGAGAATGAAAAGATTTTTGTTATGGCAATGAAACTCAATTCATTAAACTCCTTCCAAGTCATAAGATGAAAATCATATATTGATCTCTCATTAAAAATATCTGTAATGGTGTAATTACTAAATTAGTTCTCTTTTCAATTTTATTGAAAGCAACAAATTGGAAACCATCTAATTGGCAAAAGAAATTATTTCCCAGTCATTGGTATCATTTAAATTATCCCTTTGACTGGGCCCTCAACCCACAGGTAATGCACCATATAAAGATCCTCTTTGTGTGAAATCTTTGAGTTTCTTTTGGGAAATGAGAGAAAAGCAATTATGATAGAAAAATTAGGAAAGGAGAATAACAGGAATCTTCTAGCATGATGCATTGGCCACCAGCACATTGTCAGGCACATCAAATCTAGGAAACCATACATAGAGCAATTGAAGATTTGGAAATGGATTTTCTTAAATCTATTCCTGCCTGAGTGCCTGGGGGAAAGTCTGAATGGACCCCCAAGGAAAGCATATTCCAGCATGAAGACCACTGGAATAACAAAGTAAGACTAACTTTATTAATGAAAGTTTTTTCCTATATTGCTCTTTAGACCTCTATTAATTTACATAATCAAAAAGCTGCATGATTTACTAGAACCATCCTCATTGAGATATAACATATGCCTGATATTTTTGAAGGTTAAGAAGATGGAGTTAAAATGTAAACAATTAAGATAGCCACAGTCTCACTATATAGTTGGGGAGGCTAAAATTTGTTCTCATGACAATTGCTATCTTTTAGGAAACTGGTAACTTATGATGTTTAATGTCAAATCATATATATAAAAGCCTAAGTGACCAAACAACTGAAAGACTGAATAACTGAATGACTGGTAGACCAGTCACTATGATGTGCACTGACCACCAGGGGGCAGATGCTCAATGCAGGAGCTGCTCCTTGGTGGTCAGTGCGCTCCCACAGCCAACCTCCTGTGGTCCCTCCCCCTGGCTGGCTGGCCCTGATGGCCCCGATTGGGGCCGACCAACCTCCCAAGTCCCCTCCCCAAACCCCTCCCTCTGGTCAGCCGTCCCCTATGACCACAGTCGGGGCTGGCCAACTTCCCACGGCCCCTCTCCCTGGCCAACCTCCCATGACCCCCATAGGCCCAATTGCCAGCCAGGCCAAAGGACCCTACCCATGCAGAATTCGTGCACCAGGCCTCTACTTATATATAACTTTCAAATGACTGTCAGATAAGAGAGTACAATAACAGATATTTCATCAATAGAATTTATGTTTTTCTAGAACCTAATACCATATCTATGCATGGTAACAAACAGCTATTGGTTTCTGATTGGAGCAGCTACCAAAACTTCTAACATGACTCATGACAGCAGGAGTAACCATGGCTGGAACAGCAATGATAAGGAGACCTCATTGCTGTGCTTCTACTTTCCACCAATCTTGAAAGAAAAAGAGCATACAACCTTTGTCTAATTCACATGTCTGTCAACAAGTGAAGAAATAGTTTTGGACAATATCTTTCATTAAGAACATATCATAATGTATTGTTTAAATATTATGTGAACTTGAAGACTCAGATGCCTAGGGTAGAACCTATAAAACAGGGGTCCTCAAACTTTTTAAACAGGGGGCCAGTTCACTGTCCCTCAGACCGTTGGAGGGCCGGACTATAGTTTAAAAAAAAACAACACTATGAACAAATTCCTATGCACACTGCACATATCTTATTTTGAAGTAAAAAAACAAAATGGGAACAAATACAATATTTGTATTTGCATGTGGCCCACGGGCCATAGTTTGAGGACCCCTGCTGTAGAACCTTGAGCCCATTATGGAAACCTACCTAATTAATGAGTTCTTAAATCCCAAAATCTAGGTTGTGACCCATTAAACAAATGGCCAGATATATCAGATTAAAAGTCCATTCACAGAGCTAGTGTTGTAGGTCACCGGCTTTGGGGGACTGCTATGTGGAGTCACTCATTATACAGTTTTTAGTGCCTTAACAGATTTCTGAATGAGTAGTAATAGTCTTAATTGGAAAATAACAAGCATCACATTTATTATGGTTCTAGTTGTGTCTCCAATATGAAAAAACATTCTCTGAACTTCATGGGGGAAAATACTTTGAATTTAGATTACTTTAAGAAAATTAAAGATATTGTATTTAAACATGTGAAACTTATGAATATTTTCATTTATTGCTAGATACCACTGAACAATAAACTATTTGAAACATAAGTTCAAACAAACAGAGGATTGCAATAAGCAATCTGGGTATAAATGTGATGTTAATGAATTAATGAGTTGATTTATAGCCAATTTACACTCTAATGTCCTGCTTATTTCTTAAGTTCTGACAGACATATTATGTAAGAGAATGCCTTAAAAATTATAGTAAGCTCTGCCGTAGCCAGGTGATTCCGTTGGTTGGAGCATTGTCCCGTACATCAAAAGGTTTCACACACAGTCAGGGCATATACCGAGGTTATGGTTTTCAACCCAGGTCAGAGCGCGTACGGGAGGCTACCGATCGATGTTTCTTTCTCATTGATTTTTTCTCTCTCTCTCCTGTCCTCTCTCTCTAAAAGTTAAAAAAAAAACAAACATATTCTTGGGTAAGGGGTAAGAAAAAGGATTATAGAAAGCTCTATAAAATATGTGATTTCAACTCAACTCCAAAAAAGTGTGTGTGCACATATGCATATGCAAAAACATTGGTGAAAAACATGCCTGTAAAATGTTACTCACTATCAGAAAATACAGAGGACTTTTATTTTCACTTCTGTGATTTCCTACATCTTACAAATATACTGTGAATGAATAACATTTTTAATATCATAGAGTAAAAGTGAATATAAAAATATGACAAGGTTCTGGCTGGCAATTTGTTTGTAGAAGACAAAGACTTGGAATTCGATATAGTCTAAGTTCCAACTCTACCATGTGTAGCTACATGTCCTTACTGGATAATGCCTTATCGTAGCACTGTCATATTGCAGTATTGAGAAGTGCTTTGAAAGGGAGATGGCTGTGTGTTCCCCCTCAGGATCTTTAGTGTAGACTTTCACTTCTGCAGTAAGTGCATGGTTAGTGAACACGTAGAAGATCAAGCATATCATCCCATGCTTAACTTGTCACCACGTCTCTAGTCTTCCCACTATTGATTTGGGTGTCCTTTCTCTAGGGCAGGCAAAACATGCAATTATCCCAATAAGCAAGAAAATAATTAACTGGGTGAGAAATATACCCAGAGTCCATTCAATTAGTTAAGAGTAACTTGGCAGAAGATAAGCATGCCTTCTAAATAGTCTAATAAGTAAAAAACAAAACAAAACACGACAACAACAAAAACAGGTGGGACAACTCTCTTGTAAAAAAAAAAAATAGGAATAAATACAATTAAATAAAGACATACCAGGACACCCCAGCTTAGATAATATAAAGGATAACCCTAGAAAGACAAACTTTGGGACCGCCTTCCAATTCCACTAAACTTGAGGAATGAAGAGGGTCCTGTTCCTAATTCCTGCCTCAGATAACAGATGTCAGAGTGTTAAATAAACGCATTTATTTCCAGAGAGAAAACATGGCACATATAAAGAAAATGGTCAGGTGATCATGACTTGTAAAACAAAGTGAATAATCAAGTGGTCCATAGCGTGTTTAAGAAAGTAAATTTTTAGTTTATTTCCTCAAATCTGCTTTCCATTTATCCGTTTGTTCACTCATCTGTTTATCAAACATGCACCCAGGTTTGTGGGGGTGAAGCTTATATAACTTATGGGGTCCTCTATAGGAAAAATGACATAAGATTAGGACCGCTGTCTCATGCGAGTGAGAAGCCTTGAAGCTTTAGCTTCATCAACTTCCTAGTAATCTACCTCTGCATCTGGGCGTCATGACCTTGTGCTACAGTTTCCTCAATTCAAGATCCTAATCGCCCCTCCCAGGTAGTGGTGTTCTGTGTAAGTGATTGCATAGGCACATGGAAGACAGGTGACCCTGTCAACCTGCTGTTTGCCTGTGCTTTGTCAATTTGCTCACTCAGAGATATCCCTGGAATCATTTGCTGAAGCAGTCAGCTGGGTGACATATGTTAGAGAGGTTAGACTCGCTCAAAATAAGGTTACCAGATAAAATACAGGACACTTAAGTGAATTTGAATTTATGATAAACAATGAGTAACTTTTTTAGTGTAAGCATGTTCTCTGCAATATTTAGGCATCCTGAATTTTTGTTTGTTTTTTGCTCAATCTTGCAACTAATTAAAAAAGCTTTGTGTTCATTTTTTTTTTTGCTCAGGTGCTTAACTGGTTGTGTTCTGTGTCCTTAAGCAAGTCATTTAACCTGAGACTCTGTTTTCTGTAAAGTGGGTGTGAACAATGTTCTTTACATTACCTTCTGACAGTTAAATGAGGCCATTCATGTATGTAGAGTGCTTTGCACAGTGCCTGGCACTGACCGGGTGGGCTCATGTTAAATGCTAGCTAGTGGCGCTGTCAGAGAGCAGGCCTCTGAGTTAGGCTTCTATATCGTTTACACAGACCACAGCAGGCCAGAGTGGCTCCCTATATTTTTATTTTTTTCTCCCAGGAAAGTACCTGACATCTCAGAAACCCATCCACACACTGGAGTGCCCAGTGAGCTTAAGCAGCATAGCAACCCTCTGGGAAGGAATAAAGGAGTGCATCTGGCCTTAGGTAGTCCTTTCCGCTCAGTTAATTGGATTCACTGAACTCTCTTTCACAATGACAAAGAGTAAATGTTTGGAATAAAAACCTTTCCTCAGTCTAGTAGAGCACCACCATTACAAATAAACATTTTAATCAAACATTTCATCTCACAGCTCCTGTTTGCCCACGAAGAAGCTTCTTCACCTATGTGCTCTGGTTTTCTCATTCCCGAAATATTTGCTTGACATTTTCTAGACGTGAGTTGAGAGCACCAAAAATAAAATATTTTTATTTTCTGTTTCTTTTTTATTTTACTTATTTATTTTTATTTTTTAAATGTATTTTTATTGCTGAAAGTATTATAGGTGCCCCCTCCCCCCCTCTCATTGACCCCATTGTTTCTTTTTTAACCATCAATTATCCAGACTCATTATCATTATTTAGTTATCTTTTTTTCTCATTGCTTTATTCAAGTAAGGCCCATGGTACACAAAAAGGACTATTTCACACTGAGTGAACGAAGCCTCTGGTTAATTTCCTTTCTTCCTAGCTTGAAAATCATGATGTCTCTTTCTCCCCATGTTCAGCCCAATTCTGTCACCATACGTGCCCTCTTCCTTGGTTTCATCATCTCGATTCTCTTATTCAGCAAAACTATTTTTCAGATAATGTCTTATGTTCAGAAATACAAACAGAAATAAACTTTAGTCTCCTCTCTCAAGGTGCACAGAGTGCTAGAGGAAGAGACAAACAAAGGAGTAAAAATTCCACTATTATTAAAAACCTGTTACAGAAATATGTCCTGCATATCAAGGAAACAGCGCCGAATGGTTGAAGGTATGGAATAAGGTTCGATCAGATGAGGATAAAGAAGGTAACAATGAAATCAAGTCAGAGACTAGATACAGGTGCACAAAGGGCCCGGCCGATGTGGCTCAGTGGTTGAGCATGGATCTATGAACCAGGAGGTCACAGTTCAATTCCCAGTTAGGACACATGCCCAGGTTGGGGGCTCAATCCCCAGTGTGGGGTGTGCAGAAGGTAGCCGATCAATGATTCTCTCTCATCACTGATGTTACTCTCTCTCCCTCTCCCTTACTCTCTGAAATGAATATTTAAAAAAAAGAGAGAGCACAACTGGCAATGGGTTACCAAGAGGGAAGTGCATATGCAAAGAACTTGTATAGAAGTGCATGACACACCAAGGGAAATGGAAGTAGCTTGGTAAAGCTAAAGCATTTGGTATGTATAAAACTAGAACAATGGGTTATACCTGGACTTTTAAAGGACTTTCTTTTCATGCTGAGGAGTTTAGGTTTTATTTCATAGGAAATTAGGGATTTAGGGTAGGATTTGTGTTTCAGAAATACCAGTCTGGGCTACAAGTTCTGTGAAAGTTGAATTGACAGAGAAAGAGGTGGTACATGGAAAACACGTATAAGGCTATTTACATTGTAAAAACAAGAGAAGATGAGGGTCTCAGCCAAGGTAGAGGCCATAAGAATGTGAAAGAGAAGATGAATTTAAATGTTATCTAGGGCCGAATCCGGTTTGGATCAGTGGATAGAGTGTCGGCCTGCGGACTGAAAGGTCCCAGGTTCAGTTCCGGTCAAGGGCATGTACTTTGGTTGTGGGCACATCCCCAGTGGGAGATGTGCAGGAGGCAGCTGATTGATGTTTCTCTCTCATCGATGTTTCTGACTCTCTGTCGCTCTCCCTTCCTCTCTGTGGAAAATCAATAAAATATATTTAAAAAAAAAAAAGTCATGCTTGATGCCTGAATTTTTATATCTATCTTTGTAGGTCTTATAGAGAAATTACTAGTAGATATACACACACATGCAAACACATACACAACACACTGACTATAGTAATCCTCTCAAATATGTTGTGTGTGTATATTGCACTAGAAATTCCTAAGCAAATTGAACCATTAAATGTGTTTAACCATTTATGAATGTCATTAATATTTAACTATTATGTTATTAATAGAACATGAGGCAAGAAAGCCACATGGCAATTTTCAGAAAATCTGTGATAGTTATAGATTTTATTCTCCACAAGAAAGTGGCCAAGGTCTATTTACTTATTGAGAATAAGCTCATATGAAATTTTAGTCTAGCCATTATGCTAAGTAAGAGTACAATTTAATATTTTCCCATTTCTTTTAATTATGGTATTGTTACTGTTTTGATTTTTAATTGTTTTTTCTTTATTTTATTTTTATTGTTGACTAGAGGCTCAGTGCACGGATTCATGCACCGGTGGGGTCCCTCAGCCTGGCCTGCGGGGATCGGGCTGAAACCAGCTCTTCCACAGCTCCCGCAGGGTGTTGGATGGCAAGAGGGTGCAGGCCAGGCTGAGGGACCCCACTGGTGCACGATCAGGGCTGGGGAAGGATCTCGGGAAGGCTCCAGGGTGTGTTTGGCCCATCTAACCCAGTCCCGATCAGCCGGGACCCCAGCAGCAAGCTAACCTACTGGTCGGAGATCTGCTCCCTGGTGGTCAATGCACATCATAGCGACTGGTTGAATGATTGATCGAAGGATTGGACACTTAGCATATTAGGCTTTTGTTATATAGGACACTATTACAGATGTACCCCTTGTTGCCCCTTTTCCCCTTCCACCCTAGTCCCTAACCTCCTTCCCTCTGGCCATCATCACACTGTTGTCTGTGTCTGTGGGTTTGCATATACAGAGTGTCCCAAAAATGTATACTCACTTTGGATAATTATTAATTCCAGTGGGTTAAATCTGAAAAGACACATCAATTGAGCTACCAGTGGTTAAGTGTGTATACATTTGTTGGGGACACTCTGTATGTTCTTTGGCTTATCCATCCCTTCACCTTCTTTCATCCAGTCCCCCCTACCACCTGTAGTTGTTTTGTTAATTAGTAAATATACATAAAATTATACTTATGATATAGTAAAGTCTAAAGAATAATAGTAAAATGAAGATCCAAGATCCACATATTCTCCTATCCATCCCTAAAAACAAAATCTGGCCAATACTTTGAAGACCCTGTGTATCCTTCACTGACCTCATCACCTTCTTTCCACACAGCCCACTCTTAAACAACTACAGATTTTATTATTTGGAGTTAATTATTTCCTTACTCTTTGTCCGTTTTACAGTTTAATCAATATCCTCATATCCTTAACCAATAGTGAGCATTTTACACATAAATGAAATCCTACTTATATACTCTTGGTGATTTTTATCTTTTGCCAAACAAAATACCTCAAGGATTTTTCCATGTTAATATATATATATATATATATATATATATATATATATATGGTTGTGCTATATATACTTGATTCTGATATATAATATTCACTATGAACATATTTATTCATAGATTGGTTTATTGTGAACATTTTTGTATTTTGAACATTCTTGAGCATGTCTTTTTATACATGAAAATAGTTAATCAGCTGTCTTTTTGCTTAGAATTTCCTGTTACTTCTTATAAACTTTTACTTTCAATGATTTTGGAGTCTTTATATTTTAGGGATATCTCTTGTTAACTATAATTATATAATGATTATGAGTCCATATAACCGCAAACATATGTATATGAAGTCTATTAATAAGTTTAGTTAACTCCTGGAAGAAAAAAGCATAAAGAACTGCTGTCAACTAGAATTGGAGAGCTGCTGCTATGAGAAGGAATGAAATAAGATATTACATTTAAGGGAAACACAGAACTTGATTAACATAATATTTATACTCAGAAAGAAAGGCCACTAGGGAGGAACTGGCATAGACAGAGGTAACTCATAAGGACATTGAAGCACGTGATTTAGAGAGCAGTGGTTTCTGGGTGGAATTAGAACCCTGTCTGAAGGAAGAAAAAAAGAGGTGATATAAAAAGAGCTTGTACTAGTTTTGGAAGATTGCCTGGGGAATTCTGTCTCCAGAGGAACAGAATGTGACAATGGACATACAGTTGTACACCAGGCTAACATATCAAATCCTAAGGCCGAGTGACAATTACCAAAACCATGAGTCAATAGTACCTCAGAAGATTCCAGGAGGTCCTGAACTTGGGCTGGCCTGAACTCATTTGGGAGGTAGAAGTGTCTTTCTTTGACAACACTACCATCCTTCTCTTTGGTGTCTGCCCATTCCCAGGGCCTTCGTGCTGCCTGCCAGCTACATAGAAGCCTTATATTCCTGCCAACCAGCCGCACATCCTTCCACTGAGCAGACATTTCCTTTCCCCTTTCCCACGGTAAAATTGTACGTTGTCCAAGAAGAGATATTAGCAGTCAGTACTCCCTGAAATTTTTACAAAAGAGTATAATTTATTCTTATAATTAAACTTCTCTCCCACTGACTCAGGAAAGAGAACAATTTTTTGAGCAGCTTGTGAAAGGCATATAAAGCCAGGGTGCAGGAGATAACACTGTCCTATGAAGTCAAGCTGACATCAGGGAAAGGCAGAATTTTACCGGGTCCTGTGAGAACTTGGTCTCTTTATAATAAAATAGAGTTTAAGATGGTTAAGCTCTATTAAGATAGTAAACAGTTTTCAGAAAACAGAAGCCTGGTGCTAAAGGAGTGACCAATGAGGTATGTGAAAATTGTGGATACTCTTAAAACTGAAGTCTTATGCTGTGGTAGTGTTTGTATTATGAACATTTTAAAGATTTTTTTTTTATCTACCAAAAATTCTAGCATTTGTAAGTGTGATTCAAACACCCAATGACTGATCATCTCAGTAGGTGTGAGCTCTATCAGGGTAATGACCATGCCCAGCTTGGTGAACAAAGGCACACAGGCAGTTGGATGAATGGATGCTTTCCCCTTGCCTTGCTCTCTACTACGGCCAATCTGATAAACTTATTTGGGTTAACTGGTTAAGGCTGATAAAAGGTGATAATGTTTAGCTAATCGTTAAATATTTAACAGCCAACTCAAAGCCTTATCACAAAGAATCCTATTTAGATAGTGAAGAATTTCAGACAAAGGTGCCAGGCCTGCCGGGAAACTAGGAATAAGGGTAATACTGAATTCAGCCTAAATCACAAAAATCAAGGACATGAGATTAGAAAAAAAAATGTGTGGTAAGATTTATTTATTTTATCCTTTCCTTAAATAAGTACTGTGTTAATGCATACTAAAGACAGACACCCTCTCTTAATGGGAGGGCATTGACAATAAATGTAATGAATTTAAAAATTATATAACATGCTAGGATGTATTAAGTGCTGTGGGGAAAATATATAGAGCAAAGAAAAGAAGGTCAAGGAAGCAGGACATAGGAAAGTTAAACATTCATTCATTTATTCATTCATTCACTCACTTAGCCAATCAGCCAGCAGTTCCCAAGCATTTGTTTTGTCCTCAACATGCAGAACATAAAGACCAGGGCCCTGCTTTGTTTAATTGACATACATGAGCAACAGGAAGATCCAAACCCAGGTAAAAATAGGTACAGAGTACAGTGAGGGCTTCCAATAATGGCTAGCAATTCAGGGAAGGCTTCTGAGAGGAGAAGCATTTATATTAGATCTTATGAACTGGGTAAGATTTAATCATGGAAGAGGAGAGAAAGGATATTCTAGGCAGCAGAAACAACTATTACAATATTATGGAAATATGAAAGAGGATAGCAATTCAAGGAAAGGTGAAAAGTTTGTTGTGAAAGCATAATTAGAGCAGAAAACAAAAGGAGTGTGTGGTGAAGTCAGGTGGGGGTGAGGAGTAGCTTTGCAGGAGATGAGCCAGGAAAGAAACCCATCTTCCCAAAACACGTTAAGAGATTCTACATGCACTGCATGCATTTGTATGCTGCCCTGTATTTTGATCCTATGAAACAGCAGGCTTAAAAGTACTGTGGAACAAAGCAGTATACTTTGTTTTTATCATAGGTGTGCTTGGTTTTAACTAGATCCAGGAAACGAAAATCTAAACTTACAAAACAGATAAAGTAGGATGTGATTATTTTATGAACAAAGGGATGCCTAACTTTATAAAAGGATTTTCATTCTTTATTCTCAGATACAACACACTGGTGTCTGAGTTTGCCAAGTCTCTGGATGTCAGGGGTCCACCGAAATGAAGCTATTTCTGAGACAATTCTGACACATCAGTAGAACTAATTTTTTCATGCTTTGTTCTTAAAGTTAAAGTTCTGTATAAACAAACTTAAAACAATTGTATATAAGACATGAATTTGTATTTCTAATAGCTTTTAGTTTAGCTTCCACCCCTCCCCCCGCCACCTCCCTTATTAATAAACAAATTGAAGGGCATAAAGTGAAAAGAATCACTCAAGTATCTCCCATGGGTTTAAATCAGAACGTCCCTGAGCTGGGGCTGCATAATTGACAAACAATGCTATAGTAGAGATAAGGGCCCTCAAATATCTGTGGGGGGACACTAATAGGGCCACTGTGTAATAATTAGCGCCAAAGATTCCTGGTAATGAGTGGGGATTCCAGCTACAGAAAAGTCTTATGAGTACCTTGATTTTCTTGATTGGAGCAAATGAGATAATCAAAATCTCACACGGTATTTAGAGCTGGAAGATAAATTTACCAAGTTCCTTAAAATAGTGATGTTTCATGGGAATATATTGTTGTCAGTCGATATCTTTTCTACTTGTTATTCTTTCTTAATAAATTTTTAGAGAACTACTGTGTGTGTGTACGTGCATGCCTGTGTGCATGCATGTGAATGTGTGTTTAATCCTATATAATAAAGAGCTAATATGCAAATGTTCATCACGCCCTCATGCCCTCACGCTGTCACACCTTAACGGCTCAGACATCAACACTGGGGAGAGAGAAATGGGGACCAGCCAGGCACAAATGAGCTCACAAGAGAGGAATGGGGACCAGCCAGGCACAAATGAGCTTGCAAGAGAAGAATGGGGGCCAGCCAGCCTGCAGCCTGGGAGAGGGACAAGCCATCCACTCCACGGTCCTGGGTACCAGTGGCTGTGCCTGTGCCTGCGCCTGCGCCTGCGGCCTAGAAGAGGGACAAGCCGCATGCCCCATGGTCCCCGCGGTCCAGAAGAAGGACAAGCCACCCGCCCTGCGGTTCCAGGTGCCTGTGGCTACGGCCCAGGTGAAGCCGCCTGCCCATGGTCCCCTGCAGCTGTGACTGGCCCTGGCAAAGCCAGCCCATGTCCTGGGTGCCTGTGGCCAGCCAGAGGCAGGGAATCTGGTGTCCCAGGTGCCCATAACCGGCCAGAGGAGGGAATCTGTGTCCTGGATGTGGGGTAAGGCAGAGGCAGTTAAGGACGATCAGGCCAGGAGGGGAGCAGTTAGGGGCAATCAGATAGGCAGGCAGAAGTGGTTAGGGATGATCAGGCAGGCAGAGGTGGTTAGGGGAAATCAGGCTGGCAGGTAGAGGGGTTAGGGGCGATCAGGCAGGCAGGCAGGCAGGCAAGCAGTTAGAGGATTACAAGAGGCAGTCAGACATCCCCAAGGGGTCCCAGATTGGAAGGACACCCCCTCCCCATGTGCATGAATTTCATGCACTAGGCCTCTAGTTTAGAAATAATACACACAAAGGTTTGGGAATAACCTCCTTCTGGTACCCTTATTCTTTACTTACTCAAAATAGCAGTCCAAATGCCTTAATGTGTTAAAGCCTCAAAGTTTAATGTTTAAGTTGATAGATGCTAATACTTTAAAAGTAATACTTAAATATGTTAATAAGAATTAAAATACATATATCATTTACTTTATAGACACATAACATTAAAATGTGTGTTTCTGTGTTTGTCTGTGTATTTATCTTCAATATCTAAAGCTAACATACTTAATGGTAAAAGATGGAATATTTGTCTCTTATAACCAGGAATAAAGACAAAGGTATCTATTCTCAAAACTTAACTTTTAAAATATGTTTTTATTGATTTCAGAGAGAGGAATGGAGAGATAGAAACAGCAATGAGTCCCTACTTGGGGATTGAGCCCACAACCCTGCTATGTACCCTGACCCAGAATTGAACCTGCAACCTTCTAGTCATAGGGGAATGCTCAACCAACTGAGCCACACTGACCAGGCTCAATACTTCTAATAACACTGTATCACAATTCTTAGCCAGTACAGTAAGGCAAGAAAAAGATAATTTTTTTCTTAAAGACAAAAGATGGAAGAATAGAAGTAATATTTTTTAATCTATAAATTATAAGATTGTCTGCACAGAAAATACTATGGAGAAGTTTTAAAAAGACAATTAAGTTTTGAGAATAGTCAAAATAATTATGAAAAAGAACAAATTTAGAGGATGTACACTACTTGATTTCAAGATTTAGTAGATAGCTACAGTAATCATGATAGCACTGTTTTGATATAAAGATAAACCTATAGATCAATGGAACAGAATAAAGACTCCAGAGCACATACTCTCTCTCTATCTACACTAATAAAAGAGAAAGATGCAAATTGACTGTGCCTTCATGATGCCCACCAGCCAATCAGGAGTGAGTATGCAAATTAACCCAACAATGATGGTGGGTTACTTTGCATACGCAGGCGCTGACCAGCCGGGGGTGGGGCAGGGCGGGAGGCTAGCGTCGTTGCTATGGCTACAATGAAGGCATTCTGCACCATCCCAGCTGCTCTGGGCTTCTGGGTAGCATGGGAAGGCGGAAATGTGGCTCCAGGCCAGAGCAAAGGCAGTGCCAGCAGCCAGGGGAAGGAAAGCCCCCCTAAGGAGGTAATCAAAGATTTATATGATATATACAAAGCACTGATCATAAGAGAAAAAAGGTAACAATTTTTAACAATATTAATATTGTCTTATCATTAAGTGACTTTATCAAGAAAATGAAAAGGTGATCTATTGAATGGAAGAAAATATTTGTGATATATCTGGCAAAATGTATCCAAATCATATAAAGAATTGGTAAAACTCAATCATAAAAAGTCAAACAACTCAATAAAAAATGGCACTGAGACACAGACAAAATAAAATATTTCCAACAACCAAAACTTTATTCCTTTTAACATTATCATCATCATCTGAGCCCCATGATTTTCATCATAATTATTTTTGTTGTTAACAACCCAATGATAATAACCAAGTAGAATCCACTAGAGTGGAGACAGAAAAGCCCCATAAATAAAGGTGAAAAGGTTTCAATGAGTGATTCTGATCTTGTCCATAACCAACCCATTATAGAGTTATCAGTAGCTTTCTAGCATCACTATAATATAAATGCTAATTAATGCTTCATGCTCTTTCCTCTACCAGGATATTTTCCCACAGCTATACAAGAAAAGGAGACTGATCTCATATCAAACCCAACATTGGGATAAGAATTTTATGTTGACTTAAACAGACTGGCAAAAATGTAATCTCTTTGTCCGAATCTATAATAATAAAAGCATAATATGCTAATTAGAATGGACGTCCTTCCAGACGAAGCCAGGGCTGCGAGGGAAGCCTGGGTGCCTTCTGGTGGCCAGAGGGAAGTCCAGGTCCTGGGTGCCGGAGGGAAGCTGATGCTGGCAACTGGGGGAAGGGAAGCCTACTCTTGCATGAATTTCATGCAACAGGCCTCTAGTAAGGAAATAAAGATATACATGGAAATGTTCTTGTATTAGTGTACTTGAACACTAAATCTAATCAGAACATAATTATTTGATTACTAGTCTGTATGAAGTTTTTGATCCTCAACTAATTTAGTTTAGTAGCTAAATTGTAAGAAAGTACACATTTTATTATACCCCTTACTATCACTAGATAGTAAAAATTTTAAAACCCATTAAATGGATGATATATGGCTTTGTTGCATAAATTTCCATGTCTTTGTTTCTAATGAGGTTATACATATTTTTATGTGTTCTTTGGTATTTTTCCAATGGAGTATTACTACTTTCTTAATAATTTGTAACACTTTCTTAGAAATTAAAAATAATAACCTTTGCTTGTTATAGCAGATGCAGAGTTTTTTCTCACTTTCTATTTTAATATCCTTAGTCTTTTGCCATTTAGATATTTTCAAATCATTGTTTGGGCAATCCAATAGATCTCCTATTGTGTAATTTCATATATTGTTTTCAAGCTTAGAAAGCCTCTACATACCCAGTCCTTTGTTGATATTCACTTACATTTTGTTGTAATTTGTTATACAATTAAACATTTAACAGTCACCAAATCTTTTACATCTCTTTGTGATATTCCTTATTATATGTTAAGATTTTACATTTATGAGTATCAGTTTGAATGCTGTCTGTTCTGTTCCATCATTCCGATATTCATTTCTGATACACAGAAAATAACTGTGTCTCTGTAAGACCCTAAAATATGTATTATACCAGAGTAAGTTCTTTATGACCAATGTTCTTAGCTATGCTAATTTGCTTACTTTTATTAAAAATCTGTAGAGTCATTATCTTCTATTGGGAAAAAAAATGACCTTTGGGTTGGTTGGAATTTTCTTAAAGTAAAATGAAATGTTTGAAACATTTTTACAATACTGCAGAAAATGGTTTGGATTGTATTGTGTGCAACCATATAATCTCTTTAAATGATTATAGTGAACACCATTAACATTTTTCCAAATATTAAACCACCTCGCATTCCTGGGAATGAAGCCTATAAAATTAGATTGAAAAATTTATTAAATGTGTTGCTAAATATGGTTTTCTTGTATACTGTTATTGAATTGTGCCTCTCTTTTATCAGTGATTTCTTTCTATGCATGTGTTTTGAGCTCTTTTTCTTTCAGTCTGAAGATAACTTATTAAACATATTTGGTTTATTCTTATGTATTTTTTAGGCTCTGGAATATTTCATGTAATACTGTAATTACCTATTTCTTGCAAACTCAGAAAAACTGTCCTAATAAAAGTATTATTTATTTTATTTTATTTTATTATTCTTAAACTAGAGGCCCATGCATGAAATTCATGCAAGAGTAGGCCTTCCTACCCCCAGCTGTCGTCACTGGCTTCCCTCTGGCACCTGGGTCCCTGGCTTCCCTCCAGCCCCGGTTTCGTATGGAAGGTCGTCCAGAAGCACATCTGGTCTAATTAGCATATTATGCTTTTATTATTATAGACTAGTAACCCGGTGCATGAAATTCGTGCACTGGGGTCGGGGGGAGAAGGGGCCCCTCAGTCTGGCCTTTACCCTCTCCAATCTGAGACCCCTCAGGGAATGTCCAACTACCTGTTTGTGCCCACACTTTTAACAGATAACAGCTCTATTGTTGTTCCTTTCTTATGCTTAAAACCATTGGAATTAGTAGGTGTTCAAAGTGTGTATACATTTTGGGGGGACACCCTGTATATCTTTAGTCAGTGGTGAAAGAAACCAACAGCAGATTTGGAACCCCCAGACAGGGAACCTTGCTCATTTCCCACATGTCTCCCCACTTCACTTTCCACCTTCTTGGGCAGCAGGAGAATCAATGTTTTCTCTCATTAATTCGGAAAAGCACGTCCTGTCACCTGTTGCCCGCAGGAGTGCGCTAGGCCCCAAGCAAGCGAGGCTCAGTCAGGGCAGCCTTCGCTCATGGGTGCTGGCACCCAAGTGCACATTCCTCCTCTACAGTCATCCGAATATCCCACTGTTTCACTGAGAGGACGGAATTCCTCTCTGTCTCTGGGCTCTTGATCTTGAACGCTGACCGAAGGCACCTCAGAAAGGGCCGCCCGTGCCCACCAGGTGTGTCTGTCTGCACCTGCTCCTGCCTCAGCACCTGCATTAACTCCCCAGAGGTGATCTCATAGCTGCACTGGCCTCCATGGGAACAGGGCATCACCACTCCGCCCTCTCACTGTCATCTCACAGGCGCCCACCCTCAGCACCCAGAACACCCAGACACTCTCTAAAGGACGTGAGCGCATCAGAGGGGATGTGTGCACATCCTGTGGGGGTGTTAGGCCTGCCGGGTTGATGGAAGTGTGGTGGAGAGGCGGGGGGAACTTGTGCACGCCTTGGTTTGCAACTGTTGCAGGTGTGGGAGGGTGAAAGTGTGCTGGGGGATGTTCGCATGCCAGGGGGGTATGTGCACACCGGAGGCCTCTGGCTTTGCAGATCCGCAAACCCCCGTGGTGCGGCCAGGAGGACTTCAGTCTGGCCCGCCATGGTGGCTGTCCCTGCGATCCTGCACCTTCTGGGCCAGGAGGCGGATCTTGCGCAGTCACTCCTGGGCACTGATGGCTGCCTCCCCGCCGTGAAGGGTCATGGATCCCAGTCGGACCGTGCACATCCTCAAGCGCTGCCCCCTGCCCGGCAGGGTCACAGATCCGGGTCCCAGACCGCAGACAGCCTTGCCTGCTGCTGCCTTCCTTTAGTATGCAAATTAGCCGCCATATTGTTGCTTCAGGGTGGGGGGTCCCCACTGGGGTGCCTGGCCAGTCTGGGTGAGGGGCTGAGGGCTGTTTTCAGGCTGGCGGGCGACTGAAGCTCCAAACCTCTCCTTTTTTTCTTTTTTTTTTTTTTTAATTCTGGCATTTATTTACCTTCTATGCCTGTCACTGGAGCTGAGAGTCGACTTTCTCTCTGAGGCTCAGCTGCTGAAAGCAGGTTTCTGGCCTTTGTTTACCTTCTGTATTTGAAACAATGTTGCAGTCTTGCTGGCTAAAGCCTGGCTGACTGAAAGTAGGTTTCTGGGGTTTGGTTTAGCTTCTATATTTGTTACAATGTTTCAAACTGCAAGCTCAGAGGCCGGCAAGGCAGGAGGGGAAGCTTGGCTTCCTCCATCACTGAAGCAAGCAAGCCTCCCTGTTTGCTTCAAGCTGCCTGGCTGCCGGCTGCCATCTTGGCTGGCAGTTAATTTGCATATCTCCCTGATTAGCCAATGGGAAGGGTAGTGGCTGTATGGCTAATTACCATGTTTCTCTTTTATTAGATAGGTCTAGAGGCCAGGTGCACAAAAATTTGTGCACTCGGGGGAGTGGGGAGGGGGGTCCCCCTGCCAGGCCTGTGCCCTCTCACAGTCTGGGACCCCTCAGGAGATAACGACCTGCTGGCTTAGGCCTGCTCCCGGGGGGCAGAGGGCAGGCCCAATCCCTAAGTGCAGCCCCTGGTCGGGCTCACAGCAGGGCCGATTGGGGAGTTGGGGCGCCGCCCTGTCATGCACAGAGCAGGGTAGATTGGGAGGTTGCGATGCCACCCTCAGTCACGCTCAGGGTAGGGTCGATGGGGAGGTTGCGGCGACACCCCCTGTCACGCACAGAGCAGGGCCGATCAGGGGGTTGGGGCGCTGCCCCCTGTCACTCACAGAGCAGGGCCAATCAGGGGGTTGGGGCGCCGTCCCCTGTCACTCACAGAGCAGGGTCGATCAGGGGGTCGGGGAGCTCCCCGCTGTCACACACAGAGCAGGGCCGATCAGAGGGTGGAGGAGCTCCCCCCGTCACACACAGAGCAGGGCGGATCAGGGGGTTGGGGTGCTGCACCCTGTCACACTCAGGGCAGGGCCAATGGGGAGGTTATGGCTCTACCCTGTCACACAGAGCAAGGCCCATGGAGGGGGCTTGGGGCGCCACCCTCTATCACCCACAGAGCAGGGCCGATCAGGGGGTTGGGGCGCCGCCACTGTCACACTCAGGGCAGGGCCGATGGAGAGGTTATGTCTCTACCCTGTCACACACAGACCAGGGCCTGTGGAAGGGCGGGGGTTGGGGCGCCGCACCCTGTCACACACAGAGCAGGGCAGATCAGGGGGTTGGTGTGCTGCACCCTGTCAAACACAGAGCCGCAGGGCAATCAGGGGGTTGGGGAGCTCCCCTCTATCAGGCACAGAGCAGGGCTGATCAGGGGGTTGGGGCGCCTTCCCCTGTCACGAACAGAGCAGGGCGGATAGGGAGGTTGTGGCCCTGCCCCTTGTCACACACAGAGCCACAGGGCGAACAGGGGGTTTGGGCGCTGCCCCCTGTCACGCTGATCCCGGTGCCGGGAGGCATATTACCCTTTTACTATATAGAATAGAGGCCTGGTGCGTGGGCTGGCTGGTTTGCCCTGAAGGGTGTCCTGGATCAGGGTGGGGGTCCCCACTGGGGTGCCTGGCCAGTCTGGATGAGGGGCTGAGGGCTGTTTTCCGGCTGGTGAGTGACTGAAGCTCCCAACCACTCCTTGTTTTCTTTTTTCTTTTTTTTTTTTTTTTATTCTGGGCCAGCTTTAGCTCTGAGGGCTTGCTGCTGAAAACATTGATACAATGTTGTGGTCCGGCTGGCTTTTAGTCCGGCTGGTTTCTAGGGTTTTGTTTAGCTTCTTATTTGCAACATAGTACATAGTTGCTTAGAGTTGCAGCTGAGAGGCCGGCAACTCAGGTGGGGAACGTTGGAGTCTGCAGTCACTGGAGCAAGCAAGCCTCCCTGCTCGCTCCAGTGCATGGTTGCCGGCCGCCATCTTGGCTGACAGTTAATTTGCATAAGGATATGCTGATTAGCCAATGGGAAGGGTAGCGGTCGTACACTAATTACCATGTTTCTCTTTTATTAGTGTAGATGTTTTTATTGATCTTAGAAAGAAAGGGAGAGGGAGAGAGAAACATCAATTGGCTGCCTCCTGCATGCCCCCTACTGGGGAACCAACCTGCAACCTAGGCATGTGCCCTGACTGGGAATCTAACCTAAAACCTCTCAGTGTGTGGGAAAAGGACAATCAACCAAACTGAGCCATACAAGCCAGGGCTAAAGGTATTTTTTTTTTTTTAAATAATTACCTATGTAATAAACACTTTAAATTTTTCACTTGATATATTCATTCCACAAAATTGAATTATGTAAACTTAAAACCTCTCCTATACATGTTTTTAAACATATTTTATTTTCTAATAATTTTCTCTTTCAAATAATTATATTTTCTAGAGACATTAAAAACATCTAAAAAACATACACATTTAAAAACATACACATTTTTATCTATTCACTTTATATTTTTTTCTACTTACTAATTTATTACTTTTCATTTCACTGCTTTCTATAGGACTGCCTTCTTTGAAACTTTGTAACTTCTTAAATAGAATGCTTATTTCATTCATTTTATTTGTCTTAAATGATAGCACTCCTGATATAAATTTAGATTTGAGTATGTAATTTAGACTATCCCAGAAATTTTGACAGATATTATTCTCAATTCAATTATGTTCTAAAGATATTTTAATTGTATTTTATCCCCTCTTTAACTTGCTACTTAATGTAATCTTAATTAATTTTTAGTTTTGTTTATTCTTGGACAAAAGATGTAAACTGGCCCATCTGATTTCCATTTTTTTAACAGCTGAAGTTTTTGCATGGTTTTGAATATGATTGAATTTTATAAACATTCCCCAAGCATTTGACAAAGTATATATTTTTATTTGTGAGTATACATTTATATTGTTTATAAGCATTTGTGTTTATTCATGTCTTATTTACTTCATAGTCTGACAGTGCTAACCTAAAGCACCTCACTATACTTGTCTTTATGTCAAATTACCTGCATTATTTTTGTTGCTATATTTTGTATGCATAAAGATGTATTTTGCCCTTCATATTGGATTTTATTGATAGAATTACCTACTGTGCAACTTAATGCTTCTTTTCTCCTTGAATTCCACTTTGATATACTAACTTTTCTATTATTCTAACTTTTTTCCCAACTCTTTCTTTTTTTATATATTTTTATTGATTTTTTACAGAGAGGAAGGGAGAGGGATAGAGAGTTAGAAACATCAATGAGAGATAAACATTGATCAGCTGCCTCGTGCACACCTCCTACTGGGGATGTGCCTGCAACCAAGGTACATGCCCTTGACCGGAATCGAACCTGGGACCTTTCAGTCCCCAGGCCGACGCTCTATCCACTGAGCCAAACCGGTCAGGGCCCAACTCTTTCTTTTTGCTTTTGCTGTTCATTAAGTCACAATATAAATGCCATAATATATTTAATTCATAATATTATTTTATACCTTCTCTATTTTTTTTCTTACTGGAGACTTTGTATTTTTCATTTTTAAATTGTTGCTGTGTAGGCTCTGTTTTACTTACTTTTTCCCTATGTTTGCCAAGTAAAGTTCTATTTGTAGTTTTACTGGGAGTTGTCCTTGACTTTGTCAAATATTTAAATACTAGAGGCCCAGTGCACAACATTCGTGCACAGGGGGGTGTGGAGGTCCCTCAGCCTAACCTGCACCCTCTCCAATCTGGGAACCCTCAGGGTAGTGCTCTCCAATCCGGGAGTTTCTGTCTATCTTTGCAATCATATGAGCGAATTGTCTGAGACCCCAACTCAGTTTGGTTTGTTGCTCACAGAATAATAGAGGCATTCTTTTTTTCTTTGCTTAATTGGTGGAGATTTCCTGGAAGTTTTAGGATGTCTTCCCTTTAATTTTTCCTAGACACTCTGATTTTACTTATGTCTCTCACCTTTGCTTTCCCTCCATCCCCCACTGCAACAGTAACTTGCTTCAGGCTAACTTTGCTCTAGTCTCTAGGTCAGTGATGGCGAACCTTTTGAGCTCAGAGTATCAGCATTTTGAAAAACCCTAACTTAACTCTGGTGCTGTGTCACATATAGAAATTTTTTGATATTTGCAACCATAGTAAAATAAAGATTTATATCTTTGATATTTATTTTATATATTTAAGTGCCATTTAACAAAGAAGAATCAACCAAAGAAATGAGTTCACGTGTCACCTCTGACACACGTGTCATAGTTTCGCCATCACTGGTCTAGGAGATCTGTTTGCCAGCAGAAGTATGATTCCTTGTGCTTCCTGCACTCTGGGCTTTGGCTTCAGGTCCTGGGGCTACCACCAAAACTACTATTCCCAGAATTCCTGGTGCTCCTCACAATCTTGGTTTTCCCTTCCTGCTCTGTCTCAGTCCTGTGGCCTCCCACTCTGCCAAGTCCTCCAACCCGCTAGCTTTCCCTCTCTGCTCTCTGTCTGGTGGCTTTGGGAGGCTATTTCCCCAAGCTGCTCCACTTTCTGCTGGCTCTCCCACTCTGCTCTCCACCCGGCGCCTGTGTATTCAAATTAATCCACCGTCTTTGTCAGTTAATTTGCATACTCACTCCTGACTGGCTAGTGAGCGTAGCGGAGGGATGGTCAATTTACATATTTCTCTTTTATTATATAGGCTGTTTCTTACTTTTAAGGTGATTGCTTAGAAATGCCATTTAAAATAAATGTATTTAAACTGCAACCCCAAATGATGCTGTACCTAGTAGGGATAGGGCACAATGTATGATTGGTACACTTCTGTAAAAAACTGAAAACTGTGACTATTAGGAAAATATGCCTATGGTTTGTTAATAAATATTTTTTATAGTTGCAACTATGCCAGAATTAAGAGGAACAACAACAAAAGAATCAAAATGATGATTTTCTTGCTACTCTTTTCCCAACAAGAAGTTATGACATCCTCTTTGGCTCGTGCTGCAAAAGTGCCAGCCTTAATTCAACTCATGCATTTAAAATATATTTAATGATTTCCTATTATGTTCTAGGGACTATAAACAGGTCAGATATGATTCCTGTCATTATAAACAAACAGCCTGGTTGGGAAAATAGATAATAAACAAGTAAAAAGGGAACACACACAAACACACACACACACACACACACACACATCCTTTTGTCTTTTGGTCATTTTTCAGATGGATTATAATGAGGTGGGAAGAGACTTCATATATAAGTTACATGTATGAGTAAGCCCATATATTAACATGAAAATTTCAACTTAGATTTTTATCTTCAATGAGGCTTTATTTCCCCTGTTTGTCTTTCAGCCAGTTATGATCCTTAATATAGGCTATTCCAAAAAAAAAAATGTATTCACACTTTAACAATTGATAACTCACTTAATTTTCAGACTTTTTCTGTTTCACTGATTTGAAATAATGGGTGAAGCCAGACTAAGCTTTAACAAAGAAAATTTATCCTAATGTGCCACTAGACTCTCTTTATGGGCATACATAAAAGATAAATTTTACCATATAAAACTGGCAACAGTTGATAAATTGAGGGTGCACAAATACCAAATGAAATGATTCTTGATATTTGTGATTCCATTGTTTCACCTTATTATCAGTGCCTGGACCAGAACAGTAATCAGTTTGAAAATAGGCATTAACAACAACAACAAAAACTCATTCATTTCTGTAGATTCTTTTAAAATTTGAAATTGAACTGTATGTTAATAAACATTGACTTCATAAGAATTCAAAGTGTGTATATATTTCTTTGAGGGGACAGCCTGTATATTCACCTGAAATTTCCCTGTCCCAGAATTTCTGGTAACAATACTTCATCTTTCACAGAGAATGATACAACTGAAAGGGACCTCAGAGCTCTTTTAGGCTGAAAATATTAAATGTAGGCACCGATGCCACACTCCCACCTCCCATGGCCATGGCAGACATTACCAATCAATCTCAGTGATCATTTACTTCAAGGCTATATATAACCAAAGAATCACTCTCATCATAGCATTCTAGTTTGCACTAACTATCTGGAGTTCTTGAACATGAGATGAGGCCTATTTGACAAAACTCTTGTTTAAGAACCCAGTGGTTCAGTGGTTGAGCATTGATTATGAACCAGAAGGTGAGGGTTCCATTCCTAGTCACGGCACATGCTAAGGCTGCAGTCTCCATGCCCAGTCAGGAGCATGTAGAAGGCAGCCGAACAATGATGATCAGTGATTTTCTCTCATCACTGATGTTTCTCTCTCTCCCTTTCTTTCTGACATCAACAAAAATATATTTTAAAAATCTCTTGTTTTCAAATGAGCAAACTTGTTGCTAATGAAAACTTAAAAACATAAAATTATTACTAGATTTATATTTAAAATAATCTTCTCAAATAACAATTTTGTAAGTTGGCATTTTCAAACAGGGCTTGATTTGCAAAGGCAAATAAAAATGTATTCTGTCACATTGTTCATTCTTAGCCCTATGCTTACAACTCAGACAATTTTTAGGACTGTCATTTGAAGGTCTTGAACAATAACTGTGGCATTAGAGCATTTGTACCCCAATTATATTATCTTAGAATAACAGTCTGATCCTTTTGATGCAGATCCTTTCTCCATTTTTTTTTTCACTCACCTTTCCCTTCATTTAGCATTCTATTAGGCATTGTGTTCTGTTATAACCAATGTCACAGCAAAAGGTGAACATCAATGTAGTCTTGGAAGGATTATTTAGGGACAGACATTGCACAATTGAGAGCTTTATTATTTATTCAAAAATATTGATTGAGTGTCTCATATGTGCTAAGCACTGTGCTAGGCTCTTGAGATACGTCCCTTAAACTGAAAAGGTTGCAGGCCATTGTAGAGTTTTTTAGTTGAGCATAACAGAGGTGGAAGAAAACAGTGAAGAGGACAGTAAACATTATTGTATATTGGAAGTTGATTTTTTGCTCTAAAAAAAACATAGCAGAACAGATGAGGGGCATTGAGAATGGTGATGGGATGCAATTTTAACTAAGGCCTTATGGAGAAGAGGACATTTAAGCAAAGATTTGAAAGGGGTAAGAGAGTTCGGTGTGCATACAGCTAAGGGAAAGATGCTCCAGGCACAGGAAACAGGAGTAGGCCTAATGTGTTTGAGGAGCAGCAAGGGTTTAGAGGGAACCAGAAGGAGAGCCATAGTTCTAGGTGGCAGAGGAGGGGAAGGGAAGATAACTTAGGGCATGTCACTTTGCACAACAACAAAAATGGTACACAAGAAAAAAATCAATAGAAATCAAATATGTCAGTGTAATTAGAACACTAAATTTAATTAAGTGTATGTAATAGGAGATATATATATATTAATGAGGTCCTAAGCATTTATTTATTTATTTATTTATTTTTGTTGCTTACGACAGAGCATTTTTTTTCTTTATTGATTAATGTGTGATGTAGTAGGTTTAGATAAAAAGACAATAGGAACCTGATTTCCTACAAGAATCCCCTCTGACTTTCAATCCCTTTAAGAAATGTCCCCATCTTTTCTTTAATTAAACAAGAGTCCTATTTGTGATATTTCTATTTCTCTAGACTTTACAAGCTGCCTTAACCTTGCCCACCACTTTTCTAATGGCATCCTACATAGCACATTTTCAGATTCAGAGTTGTGTTTTTCTACATCTAACATTACTACCTGTGAAGTGTTTTGTGATATTTCTGCAAATGAATTATATTACAGTGCATTTTGGGTTTCATTTAAAACAATTGATTTGAGACCATTGCATCCTTGGCATAATGATGTGAACTGAAATTGTTGTCATAAAAAATGCTAAAGGTGCCTCATGCATACCCTTCAGACTTGTCTGCTGGCATTGAAATGAGGTGATGATTTCATACAAGCTCAACCAGCAACCTGTGTCTCTATACATCTCCTGCTTTTGTTGCAAGAAGAATGATTCTCAACTCTCAGAGAGGCAGGGTTAAGCCTGGAAATGCAACAGACAGGAGGAAGACACAGCCCTTCTCCCACCCCCCCGTCCCTGAGTAACAGCTGTGCTACAACCCAGTTCCAGGGCACATAGCAGTCACATTGTGTGTAGCTATTGCGTGACACAGGAACTCTCTGCCCAGCACTGTGAAGGATACACGAAGATAAGGCACATTTTAGCACTTATATAATGTTTTATAGATTTCAAAACATACTCATGGGTTTACCCCCAAAAGCTGCACAATATGCTGCTTTTAGTTTTCCTAATTTGAAATGATTGGCGAGCCAAAGCATACATATGCAAAATAGACAATAACCAAGTTCCAAGCTCTGCAGCCCCAGCCATAATTGCATTTTCACAGTGTGTGGAGTCAGCCTACCTAGTTTTAAATCCTGACTCTACTACGTACTAAATCCATGACTTCGGATAGATTGCTAGAACTCCCTGTGCTCAGTTTCCTCACCTGTAAGTTTGGGTTAATTGGAAATTATCAAATGTTATGCAAGGAGAGGCTTAATAAATGCTTACACCTTAGGGCTTGTCTCCTTGGAGCGCTCCTTCTGGGAAGCCAGCCATCATGATGTAAAGACACTCATCTAGACAACAGAATAACGAAGGGCCAGATGAAGGGGGCGCATCCAGAAGGTGAGAGGTTGTGGTGGACATTCCAGCCACCACAGCTCTTCCAGCTGAATGTACCCACTTGAGTGATCTCAGCTATACTGTGTGCAACAGAGGGTCCATCAAATTGATCCCAGTAAACCCACAGAATTATAATAATAAAACATTGCTCTTTTCACTACTAAGATTTGGAGTGATTTGTTAGCAACAATAGGTAACTGGAACAGTCAATATGTCCTTCTTTTAGTATAATATTTAAACCATTTAGGTTTGACCTTTGCAATAGATCTTTATGTATTATGCTGGGTCAGACAATAGCCAGTCAAGGAAAGATGAAGGGTCTATCACTGTACCTGAGAATGGATACAGGAACTAGGTGAAATGAGGTAAAGGAAAAAAAATTATTAATATCTGGGAGAAGAATTTCTCTTCGGCTCAGAATTGCACTTGTTTGGAAAAAAAATATTTGGTAAGTCTAGCAAGTAGGATTAGGTTTGGCAACATGTAATAGAAAAAAAATACACATAGCACACTAACAATGGCTTAAATAAGATAAATCCTTATTTCTATAGCAATTGTAAATAAAGCAAAGTAAGGCACTCCAGAGTTAATATGGTAGCTTCTGGTTTTAGGGAACCCAAGCTCCTTCTATCTAATGGCATTGCTTCACAGTCTATGATGGCTGGTCAGGCTCTGCAATTCAGGTCTGTATTTCAATAAGCAGGGAACGGGGAAGGGAGTGGAGGGGGGAACTAAGTTAAAATGCCACACACAGCTCCCAGAAATGAAGAAAAATGTATAATTTTATATTCCTTGCAATGTGTGATGTGAGAACTGTACATGGCTAATAACTCTCCATAAAGACTATCTTATTCAAATTACTTTCTGTGAAAAGAATGTATATGTGTGTACTTTTGTATAATCTGGTGAAAAGACAGAATTATATATGGGAATATGTGAATGGCAAAGTGACAACAATGTGAGAGATGATCCCAGAAGCAGAGATGTCCAACTCAATGTAAACCTCCTAGAGTTTTCTGAAGAAATTGTAGGGAGAAATTTATGCAAAATAGAAATTCAAGCAAGCATTTCTTTCTTCTTATATAAAATTTAAAACATACATAAGATTAGAAATCTATATATATAAAAGCCTAAGCTACAAGATGACTGAAAGACTGGTCCACCTGTCGCTATGACGCTCACTGACTACCAGGGAGCAGATGCCCAATGCAGGAGCTGCCCCCTGGTGGTCAGTATGCTCCCACAGTGGGAGCACCACTCAGCTGACCAAGGGACGCCAAACTCTGGGCTCTCCCACCTCCATGGCAGCGCTACTGAGTGGCAAAGGCAGCAGGCATAGCGGGGCAGGGGTGAGTGGGAGCGGTGCGGTGCCTGGCCTGGGCTTGGCCTCCTCCCTGGCCACCTGCCACTTCACGCACTACTACGTCCCTTGGGGGATGTCCGACTGCTGGTTTCAGCCCAATTCCCGCAGGCCAGGCAGTCCGACATTCCCCGAGGGGTCCCAGATTGCGAGAGGATGCAGGCCAGGCTGAAGGACCCCCCCATCCCACCCCCCAGTGCATAAATCCATGCATCAGGCCTCTAATAATTAAATAAAGAGCCCCTGCTTCCCATGCCCAATATGCACCGCCCGGGTTCAGTAATTTCAACATATGGTGAATCTTCATTTGCACAGCACTACCTTTCCCTCCCCGCCTACACTGGCTTATTTTGAAGCAAATACCAGACATCATTATCGCAGCTTAAGGTTTTCTAGATCACAAAGGATCAAAGACCCTGAGAGCATCTGGATTAAATATGGAAAATGTACAAAGTTAATGATTGTAGAGTCCAAGAACAAAGTTGGGCAGTATTGAGAGAAAATAGTGGTAATGTGAGCAGTTTAGAATTGAATAAAAATGAAATAAGGAAGAATCTTAGGATAATTAAGTAACCAAGATAAGACCAGAAAAAAAGACTGCATAGATGACACAAAAGAGGCAGCAAATTTGCGAACTCATAAAAAGGACCTACAGAAAGAAACGATAAATTACATATTCAGGTTATAGGAACATTCAAGGAGTTGCCATTAGGATCACAAATGAAGACTTAGAAGATGAAGACAAAAGGGAAAACTGAAGAGGTCAATATCAAACGCTACTAGTTACTTTCCTAATACCCATCCGCCTTTTTCTTCTGAGTAACAAAACCCTAATTGCACTGAGGAGGCAATGTATCTGGATAAAAGTAACATTTCCAGCTTCTCCTTTCACGCAGGGTATGTGAAATTCATTGCAGAGAGCACTGGAAAAACTCTTTAATGAAGGTTGATTCACCTGGAGGGGCTAACTTTTTACCCTTTTACCCTTTATTCTTTTCCCTCTCCTTCTAGTACATTAAGAAGTGGTCATTGGAGTCTCATCAGCCATGATGAGCTAAGAGGCGGTGCAGGGATATTGCAGCTTGACTGTGGGGTCACCACGTGGGCTGTGGCCCGCTGAACTCTGCGTTCTGACTCAGAAGAGACAAATAAAAGTCTGGGAAGGGGTGGTCTCTTTTAAATGTGTCAAGATTAATTGAAAGAAATATAGTAAAAAGTCTTTGAAGGAAGAATGGGAATTTTTATTGAGCAAAGCAAAATGAATGAAACCTTTTCTCTTGATCAGTAAGTAGATGTTGCTGTTCTGTAGACGGTGTCATCCCTGATTGAATTTTTAGATGAAAAAGGTTAGGCATCAAACACTTCTTGGAGAGCAGTTCTCCAAAGCTGACCCAGAATCAAAGACTCAGAAGTGTCACCTGTTCTTATGTATTCATTATTACGATTACTACTAACCTCTTAGAATTCTACAACACTGCCAATTTCACAACCCTTTCATATATTTTGAGCACTTAATATGGGCAAGTCATCGTAGGAAATATGTCCGGGGTTGGGGGGTAATATGTCAGGTAAGGCCAAAAAAATAACTACTATTTATTGATTAACTACATTGTATGATGCACTAAGTGAAACGTTATACATATATTTTCTCATTGAATTTCATAACAACTTTATGAGGGGATTATTGTTATCCCTGTGTGTTAGGTAGAGAATCCTGAATTTCTGAGAGATTAAAAATTTGCCAAGTTCATCAACTAGAGGACAGAGACTTGGGGATTCAAAGTCAGAACTGTCTGACTTTCATGTCTCCAAATAATTCATAATGGAGAACATGAGATGTTATAAAAAATGTAATAATGGTACAGTAGTTTAGAGATATAAAGTGTATAGAATCAGGGGTTTTATTTCCTTTTTTAATATATTTTATTGATTTCAGAGAGGAAGGGAGAGGGAGAGATAGAAGCATCAATGATGAGAGAGAATCATTGACCTGCTGCCTCCTGCATGCCCCACACTGGGGATAGAGCCTGCAACCCTAGCATGTAACCTGACCGGAAATCGAACCGTGACCTCCCAGTTCACAGGTCAATGATCTACCACTGAGCAACACTGGCCACGCAGGGGTTTCATTTCTACAGAAGAAGAAATTAAGTCTCAGAAAAATTAGTGATTTACTTGACATTCCTTATTTGTCCTTCTCATGTTTCCAATACAAAACACACAGATTATCATCCTCTGTCCCAGCCTGTGGTACCACCCAATATATATCTAGCTGACAGAAATCATAGGGTAAATCATGTCAAAGAAACCAATGACATTTACCTACTGTTGGCCAGAATTATTGCACTAAATCCAGGTTGTAAATGATGGAGAAACAGTTCTAAAGAAACACACACACACACACACACACACACACACGACTTCATCTTACTCCAATTCACTACTTACATAATGACTAATAGTAAGCTAAACATTTTGTCTGACCCACTGGGAAATCCCCCACTGCTGGAGTAGATTTATGCTCTGTGGCCAAGTTTTAGGAGAGTCACATCATCTCTCTTTTCTTTTCTGTGGAGCAAAACATCAGCCCTGGGCCAGCAGCAAGGTGTTAAATCTTGTTTCAGCATTGCTTTAAAGTGAAAATAAATTCATTGGTCCCAATGAAAGCTGATGGGGAGGGACAGAGGTCCCAGTGAAGGGAGAATGGGAAAATGTATAAGTAAATGAAGATTTAAAAATAGGATTGTCAGATTGAGCAAATAAAAATACAATGTACCCAGTTACATCTGAATTTCAGAAAATCAATGAATACATTTTAGTATAAGTATTTCCCCAAACCCCAAATACTACATGGTTCACAAAAGATTGCAAAATAGAGACAATTTATTGTCCCAAATATTGCATGACACATGGACTCATGCTAAAAGAAATTATTTGTTGCTTAGCTGTCATTCAAGTTTAATTGAGTGTCCTGTCTTTTATCTGGTAGCTATAATCAAAAACGAGAGAGAGAGAGAGAGAGAGAGAGAGAGAGAGAAGAAGAAGAAGAAGAAGAAGAAGAAGAAGAAGAAGAAGGGAAAAAGAGAGAAGAGAAAAATTTAGTACATATATCAATAATCTTAATTTCAGCTACTAGGAACTTTCAGAGGTTAAGAGAATCTGGGCTACTTTTTTGTTCAATATTGCAAAATGTAAGATAATTTCAAGAAAGGGTTACAAAGTTTATGAAGACTTTATATATTTTTTCATTTTACAAATTAGCATATAACTCAATGAAAATATTTTTGCTATTCATTAAATACTTACAGACTATTTTAAAATTAAACTATCACACACTTTAAAAAATATGATAAGATAGTAGAAAACAAATTTAAAATATCAAATTTATTTTAAGTCATATAAGTGTATGTGGTATTGTATGTATTTATTATTTGGAGATAGTGACAAAGTCTAAATTAGGGGCTTTTATATAATACTAGAGGCCCGGTGCATGATATTCATGCATGGGTAGAGTCTCTAGGCCTGGCCAGCAATCAGGGCCAATCTGTGGGGTGACCGGTGGGGCGATTGGGGGTCAGGGGGAGAGGGACCCCCGCTGGCACCGGTCTTGGCTGGCCTGGGGTCTGAGGGCTGGGGCCAGCTCCTGTGTTGAGCATCTGCCCCCTGGTGGTCAGTGCATGTCAGAGTGACCTGTTGTTCTGCCAGTTGTTTCACTTTTTGATCGATTTGCATATTAGGCTTTTATTATATAGGACTATGCTGGGGGTTAAATTCCCACTCTTTCTCCCCAACTGATTGGTTCTGCCAGCCACAGAAGAAGGGGCTGACCAATTCCCTGGAACACCTTCTTCTATTTCACCCCCAGGTATAGAAAGTCATCTTTCAGATTTGGGGACTATATTCATGCTCATTGGTTTTTATAATAAATCACCACAAACTTGGTGGCTTAAAATAACACACACTTATTTTTCATACAATTCTTGAAGCCAGAAGTTAAAAGCACTTTCCCTGGTGATCAGGGGAAGGCAACACCCCATCACACCTCTCCTGCTGCCACTGCCAGCAGCTCAAGCCTCGGCCGGCCCTGGTTACCTGAGCCTTGGGCAGCCCTGGGAGGCTGGGAAGCTGCCATTGGAGGCTTGTCTGCACCTCAGGCTGGCCCTGGGCAGCTGGGGGGGCTGAGGGGACTGGGGGTCTCTGGAGGCAGGCACTCGTAGTGGGCAGGCCTGGCTTTGCCGTGCACCTGCCGCCCGGGCAGGGCTGAGAGAACTGGGCACTGCCATCTTGTGGCTGTGGGCACTGCTATCTTTGAAGGCATTGCAGTCAATTAGCATATTCCCTCCTTATTGGCTGTGGGTGCCACCATCTTTGAGGGTGGGACAGTCAATTAGCATATTTCCTCTTTATTAGATAGGATGTGATTGCATTTAGGACCCACCTTGATATTCCAGGGTAATATCCCCATGTCAAGATTCTTAATTTAATCACATCGCCAAGTACATTTTTGCCATACAAGGTAACACTTAGAGGTTCCAGAGGTAAGAACATGGATGTTTTGGGGGACCATTATTCAGCCTGCCACAGGGACTGAGGGAACACCTTGCACAAAGTAGTGTCCCTGAGGAATACCAACGGGCTTGTTTGTGAGCTTAGCCAGGAGTCAGCTTAGCTGGGGATGTCCTTCACCGACTGTGCAGGAAGACCTGGAATACAAACCTGAAGCCTTAGTTATCTCACATACACACTTGCAGGCATGAGCTTGGACTGTGTCCCCCTCAGATTTCAAATACAGGTCACAGGTGGTGGTTCTTGATCCCGCAAAGAAAGCAGTTCTGGTAATGTTGGCCACTCAGACGTCCTCAATAACCTAAAGTTCTGCCCACTTCATTACTTACTCTTTTTCCTGCTCTGAAGCTAAATTTAGATGAAAAGATATTCATTATTAAACATATTTGTTAACATCCCTTTGGTACAAGGGATTATAGCAGGTCATGTAGCAAGATGATTAGAAAGCAGCCTATGAGGCAGATTGTCAGGAAGCCAATCCCTGCTCCACTAATTAGTGACTAGATGACCACAACTCTGTGCCTAGTTTTTCATCTATAAAACAGTCCATAAGGTTCACAAGGGTTAGATGAGCTAACAGAAGTTTAAAGTGCTTGGAGCAATGGCTGGCTGTTAGATGATGTCTCTAACTTAATAAATGTTAGCTGCTGTTTATTTCGTTGGAGAGAACAAGAAATAAAAAAAAAACCTGTAGAAGATGCAAGATTAGCTGAGGCAAAATATATGCGAAATTTTTTTAAGTGTAAGAGTTAAGACAGTAAGTGCTACAAGAGGTCTGAGCTTAAAGAGGTTTTGTTTGCTTGTTTGTTTTTTAACTCTAACTTAACAGGGGTCAAAGAGTTACAGAGTTGGACAACCGAAGGGGAAAATTCGCTCTTTGGAGGACAGCGGGCTGGGCAGGCTCTCTGTGGAGGTGGTAGGTAGCTTTAGCGTGTGGCTTTGGACAGCCAGTGCTAGTCTGAAGCATGGAGCCCCAGCACCAACACTTAGGAGGCTTAAACTGCTGACCTTCACCAAGATAGAAAAACTGGGTGATACCTGTGAAGACGCCTTTTAAGAATTATGTTAAGGAATGTGTGAGAAATCACCCAGCCAAATGCAAAAAGTTTTCTTTTTCTATATGACCTCTTAGTTGGGATACAGTCCAGCGTGAGATCGAAGGCTTCATTCCTTTAAATATGATATAAAACCACCAATGCTTGCATTATATTTAATGGGCATTCATTGCTCGAACAGGTTTTTGAGCATATAGTTTATACTGGGACTACAGTATACTAGGAGCTGCTGATAGAGTTATTAGTATGACAGAGTTGTGTCTGAGAAACTTATGGGCTAAAATAGAGGCAGTCACGTGCAGAAAGAATACCATATAGATGGTAAAAATTACCATGAAAATATCCTCAGAAGGTTGAAAGGGCCTCTAACTTTGCAGAAACAGGGAAGAGTAAATATCAAAATAATTGTATGATAACAACAACAATAAAAACACCCGGAGGGGGCTCCGTATAAAATGGCATTTCTGTTTGAATTGGGCAAAAGAGGAATTTTGTTGGGCTTTTGCATATGGAGAACGCTGCCAGTGAGGAGCTGCTGGATGATTACAAACTGACACTCTGGAATACAGTCGATAATATTAAAAGTGATATATGGCACAGTAAAAAAAAAAAAAAAAATGCATCCTCACATACAGTATACAATACCTAAACCATCGCATTAACAAAATCCCAATAATGAGTTCCGTGCGCTCCAGGGGCTGGGGGCACGTGCGCGAGGACCTACAGGTCAGTCCCCGCCCAGCTTCCCGCGACCCTGGGGTTTCCGAGCGGAGGTGGGGGCTCCGCAGGGGAAGTTCGGAGCGGAGGGAGCGGCAGAAGCACGTGGGCTGAGGGGGTGGGAGGACGCTGACGCGGAGTTCCCGGTGGAAGTGTCAACGAGGAAGGAGTGGAGGGCCGCCGAGGTGACAGGGTGTGGTCTGTGGGGGAGCCGGGAGCCGCGAGCGGAGGGCGCCGGCCCCAGCAGGACGGAGGCGCAGGGAGGCGCGTGCCTGCGGCGCTCGGGGCGGCGACGGCGAGGAGCGCGGCGCGGGGCCGGCGGCCGGGAGTTCCCCGCCCTCGCCAAGTGCAGCCCGGCTCGCAGCTGCGCCGGCCGCCGGCGCCTTCCGCCAGGGCCGGCGGCGCAGACACCTGCCGCGCCCGGCTCCACCTTCGTGCCCAAGTAAGTCTCGCCCCGGCTGCCCATGTCTCCGCGCCTCCGCCCCTGCGTGCGCCCGGCGAGGAGTTCCCGCGGCGGAGCGGCGCGAAAGGCGCCCCGGGGAGCCTCGGCGGCGTCCGGGGACGCCCAGCCTCCCCGCGTCCCGGCGGCGCGGGGACCGGCCCGAGGCCCCGCCGCCCGCTCGCCGGCGCAGCGCTGCGCACGGGGTTGGCGGCGGAGTTGTTGGCACCGATGCTCCCCGTCTTTTGTGCTTTGCCCGAACCCAGAGCCTGGCCAGGCCGGGGTGGGGTGGGGTGGGGTAGAGAGGGGAGGGGAGGGAGCGGAAGCCACTTTATGGCTCCTGGCCCCACCCCTTGCCTCCACCCCAAATCCTAGGGGGATGCGAGGCGCCGCGGACTCGGGCGCAAGTGAGTGCCAGCCGCCCCCTCCCCCCAGTCGGGCTGGTGGGATGGGGTGGGCAGCCGGCCGGACCGCCACGCCGCCCCCTCTTCGGGTTTTCTTTTTAGACGCGGCATCTTTAACTGGTGGGTGAGGGAGGCGGGCTGGGGAATCCTGGGGGTCTGAGCGGAGAGAACGACCCACCTTCTCGCTCTCCTGGGTCCTGGAGGGGGAAGGACCGAGAGCCCTGCAGCCCGAGCGTCCCGCGAGCAGGCAGGCGCGCGGCCGGCGGCTGGCTTTCGATGGGTGGGTCCCTTGTCTGGCTCATTGTTCGCGGTGACTGTTCTTGGGGGCCCGGCAGAGCCTCACAGACCCCGCTCAGGAGCCACAGATACAAGTGACGACTTGGAGGAGTGATGGCCAAGAGCGTCAGGAGGAGAGGGCTCGCCCAGTTTGGAAACGGACTTCTCGGGGCTTGAAGGGCAATAGTAGTCGGCAGCGAAATCCGCTCCTGAGTGTGAAACTTAGATCTGACTCTGATTCACGGAGGCAGCCTAGGGAATCAAACCCTCAGAAACAGGGCGCGGTATTCCCGCCCGCCCCCCTCCCCCTCCCCCTTGAAATTGCCTTCAGGGTTAGGAAGATCGAGTTTTAAGTGTTAGGCTTCTCTTGTTAGCACCTGTTTCTCTTAAAGGTTCCTGGGTGTGGGTTTTAGTTGTTTGGGGGTGTTTTTTTTAATCCCACCCCCCACTTTTTTTTGGAATGCGTGTTTATTCCATTTGTGCCTTCAGCCAGTCGACTTGCATGGTTGCTGGAGAAGAATCCCTTTTTAAAAACAAAGTGCACTTTCCACTCTACAAACTGCCAAGCGCTAGCATAGACATCCATTGCTCCCCGCCCCAGCCACATGCTACCCAACATTCATGGAGGCAGGAATGTGCAGCGGAGGCAAAGGGAGCCTGTTGTCTCTGGTTGGAGACGTCAGAACACCACTAGTGCTGCTCATTTCGTTGGAGGATCAGGACACTCTTATTTGAGCCCCCCCCCCCGCCCCCCCTTTCCATAAATGACAGTGATATCATGTTCATGGTTCCTTAGTCCACTATAAAGGAGGGTGCATTTCCCTGAGGAGGACATCCCTTCTTTTTCTAAGGTGCATGGGTAACAATCAGAATAAGCATTTGACATAAGAGATTTTAAAATTGTGATTATATATATCTAATATATATATAATAGATATATATCACACACGTGTGTGTGTGTGTGTGTGTGTGTGTGTGTGTGTATACATGTGGTTGTATTTCCATTTTATATTATGGTTGTAAACCCCAGTAGTTACTAATACACTCTACTGCCCTGGTTAAATATTACTTTGACTTCCCTGATGGACTTGCTAAGTGCATCAGTCTGCTGAAGCCTGGAGTTCCAGCCCCCAGGAGAAATAATATGAAAACCTCTCTCTGACCACAGTCTGATTCCACAGGGAAAAGCCATGCAGTAGGAGTATTGTTTAGAGAACAGAAAGCTGTGAGATCTATTCTAAGGTGGGGAGAGGGAGTTAGGTAGAAGAGAAATAAAAATGGAAACCTGAGTAGGCAACCAAACCATACTCACAATTCCACAAATACACACATGGAAAGTACACAGTGCTTTCTCTCTCTCTCCTTTATCACTTTAATGTTGATATCTTTAATGCTTTTCATCACAGTATTTGTGCCTCTTGTTATCCGGCTTTGAACAAAAACATATTATATTTTCAGCCTATTATATTTTGTATTTTCAATATCAATAGTGCTCATTGAATGCGTAGGATTATCTTTTAAACTGTTCTTTGTGTGTCTACTTGCATACCATGTTCAACTTAGTATGGGGCCACATGAGCAATGAATCAACCAGATTCTAATGAAGATTAAGATATGGAAGGTACCCACAGCTATGTATAAACTGTATTCTCATTTAACCACCTTCCCACATGACCAATTCTAGCTAGTTGCTTCTTCATCTTCTGCAGTCTCCAGACTCCAAATTCTTGTCCGGATTGATTGCTGCACTAAATCTTGATTGTACAAAGACCAAAACTTAATTATTTTGGTCTCCTTTATCAGTCAGCAATGTTTTAGTGTTGCCAATTTAATTATATCATTGAAATATATATGACTGTAAAGTATGTTGAAAAAGGTCCTTTTAAACTTGTTTCTTCACACAGAAAAAAAGTCCTTCTAAAGCCATAATTTCACTGCTGTGAGGCCCCCTAGCCATTTGTGTTTATTGAGTTTACTGTTCCACATGAAGAAAGAACCATTGTTTTGTTGTCTAGGAGCTGAAGGAAGATGGAAAGTGAGAAAAGAATATCAAGCACTTTAAAATGCTATTATTTTCTCTAGTGGGAAAACTATTTTTTTAAAGTAAATAGTGATTATTTTCTTAAAGATACACTAAAACCTTACTAAAGGATTCAGAGGAAAAGAAAATTTCAGGATAGAAATGCTATTACTAAATAATCATAAAAGGTTGCTGTATACAACAACATGTATTTTGAACCAACCTCATAACACATTTTCTTCTTTCTATGGAATTATAAAATTTTATTAAATTATTGTTATTAAACATAGAAATCTCATCAAAGTCAATATTGAAATATAGTGTCTTTTTGCAAGTGCTTTAATTGTAATAGCCTATTTGTTGAGATGAAAAAGAACATCATTGATGTCATGGTGTGCTTTGCATTTTAAAATAGTAGCTAATGAATTACAAACATTCATTACTCCAGAACCACTTGCTGAAATTTCTCAGGACCCCCAAATAGAGAATTATTTGTACTTTATACTATCATTCAGGCTCTTGCTCAGTTTATATTCATCCCCTTTTCTTCTTCAAAATTAATTGCCTTTTAAATTAATACTCTATTGGCTCTGAATCTTTTTTTCCTCATGCCATAGATTTATGTGTAAATATTTTCAGCATGTCCGGTTAGGGGATTTGCTATTGAAAACATGTAGGAATTAGTGGGGGGAGGGGCAGAGAGAGAGAGAGAATGAGAATAATTTTTATTAAACCTGGAAAGAGGACTTAACACAGGAAAAGAAAGGTGGGTTTCACTGAATAAAATTCATCCAGGAATACTTCTTTGACCTTTAAAAGTCCAAGCTATGTAGCGCATAATATACATTTGAGTAATTCAAGCACTAACTTCACATAGCATAGGCAAATTAAGAGAGTATCATCCTGTCTTTGCTTTGTTACATTTGAATGGTGACTTTAATTCCATTCACTTTTCTTCATACTAAGTAATGCAATCTACCCACTGTTTTCTTAATTTTTTTTCCTTTTTGCCAGGGGTGGGGAGTAGATGCCTGGCTGGGAGGGAAGGGAATGCTGTTCTTTTTATGTAAAATTTAAAACTTTCATGTTCATTTTAGAAAAATTTTATTTAAGAAGTTCAGTTTTTTCCATAAGTTTAGTGATTATGAAATTTACTGAGGAAGATAAAAGTTGACACTGAACTTTCATAACCAAATGCAACCAGAAATAAATTGGTTACGTACATTTAAATTAATGCATGTAAATGTTCAATTTACTTTTTCTTCCCATAATCTAATATGAAGAAAAAATATTTAATTAGGTCTTATTTTTAGTAACCAATAGTCATTTAGGTTTTCTTGAAAAGGTAAACTAACATGACTAAATAAAAATATGAGCAATTGTGAAATAAATATATAAGACTAAGCAAATTAATCATTGTGTATATTTTTGATATATATATATATATATATATATATATATATTATAAATTAGTATTTTGAATCTCAGAGTTAATGTGAATTTTTTAACTGATTACATTTTGTTTTGGTTGGCCATTAGAAAGCTCGAAGTCGATCCAAGATCTAATTTATTGATCATATAAGGCTCCATGAAATGCATATGCCTGTTATTGTTCTCAATGAGCTTATCTTATTCTACTTACCTTCTCTGTCGAAATGTATTTTTTTATTGTGGAAGGAGACAAACCATCAAAGTTAATATGAATGAGTGATTAGAAATACAATCAAGTCTTCAAATATTATTGAGTAATACTATAAATGCTGAGTGGATGTTAGGCAAACTAAGGCATGATTTCTGCTGTAAAGATACTTATATTCTAGCTGGGTAGAGAAGACATAAGCACATAACAAATTAGCTAATAAGTGAGTCAACATATTTACACACATCTGTTGCATTAAATTGAAAACTCAGACCTTATTGTTAATGACGATCAACTTACACTTTATAGAAAAACACTAGTAATAGTACCAACTGGTAAAAGAAAGTAGCCATATCATTTCATTAGATATATATCCTCTGGGTGTAGTAAACTCCAAATAGTCTGAGGATGGAAATAAATGTTGGCAACATCATTGTGATGCTGTGGTACTGGAGACTTCCAGACACATCTCCCCTTTTTCTCCTTCTCTTCCCTTCTCTTTTTCTCTTTCCTTCTTGTCTTTCATTGACTTTGTTGCTTGCTATTCCATCAGCCCTTGGGTGGACCTGATTGACAGTAGCAGCAATTCTGATGGCAAACTAAACCCTACCGGGATGGCAGCTCATGAAATTTCTGGCTATGTAAATACACTATTTGTTCTAAGGGCTGTACTTAAATACAGTAGTTAAGTGTAAGTGCCCGGTGGTTGTTTCCCTTTGTACTTGAATCAACAACCCTTTTAAGCTTTAAGAAGGGACCACCCATAAAACTGTTCATTTTGACTGTAAAAAAAAAAAAAAAAACTTGAGAGGGGGGAAAAGAGTAAAAAGCTGAAAAAAAAATTGAACTAAATTATTGACCCAGGGTGACATGTTTATGGCTAAGGCCACGAACTCTGAATTAGACTTAAAATCTGAGTAGAAAACTGATTCTCATCTTCTCTATCTCCACATATTTTCCCCAGATATCTTCATTACAGTTAATGTTAAAAATCATTTAAAGTCTAAACGTACTGTTGTCCTAAACTGAAACAAACGTTCAGACAATGATAAATACTGACCATTTAAACTTGGCCTTTTAAAAAGCACATTAGATATAATGAAAATGTGTGTATTTTAGTATACTTACTTTGCTTCCAATGATGGTATAAATAGTGCATAAAGCTTTAAAATTTTCATCAAGTGAATGTTTCACTGACATGCAAATTAACTGCTGACATCTAAGGTGCATGCCATGTGATGACTCCTAATTGGCAAGTGAACCTCAGAGGGTTATTTATAGATTTCGTAGCAACAAGGTGCTGGAGTAACTTCTCATTGTGCAGCTCAATTCAAATTGATGTTCTAGCTTTGATTCTCTTCACTTTTTTTTCACAGCCCTTTTGATCTCTAAAGCCTCTCAGAAATAAGATACCTAAGGTGCTAAATATATAATTAATAATATTTGGGCAGAGAATTTGTCCTCAAATTATTCCTAAGAGATTGGAGACCAGTTAAGCCTCCCTCACCAGCTTGTTCAGGTTTGTCTAACTCTTTGGGGCTGTGAATTTAAACTCGAAGATTTGGTAACATCCATTTCCATCCAGAGCACATAGGATAAATGTTCACAGAAAAAGCGAGGAAGAAACTTGAACAGTTATCAAGTGAATTAATTTTTTAAAAATAGCTGCCTCTAAAGATCTAAGTGGAAATCCTATTTTATTTTCTAATGGCAATTGAGTTTCTTTTATCTCTACTTTCCATTACCTTTTGTGTATGAAGATTGCAGTGAGAGAATTATAATGTATCTGCAGTTCCCACGCTAGGTTATTAGGTTAAAGCTTGTGCCTTCCTTTCTTTATTCCATGTCTGTGTCTGCCTAAAGGTAGAACGATCATGAAAAAGTAAGCCCTTCCTTTATTCTTCACATTTTATGTTCAGTATGGATTTTGTACATGATCTCATGAGGCAAAGATATATAAGCTATAAATTTCACCCACAAAGATATAACTTATTAGAGAAGTTTACAAAGTATTTGCCTTTAGATATTTTCCATATGCTGCACATAGCCTGTAATATTCTACTTTCCCGACCATATTGGTGAAATGTCTGTCCTTTCTTAAAAATTTAATTAGAAGTCACTGTCTCTTTGAAGGAATCTGCATAGTTCAATTTAAACTTGACATTTTTTGGAAGAGTGTGTGTGTGTTGCGGGGGGCGGGGGAGGTATGTGTATATATGTGTGTGTTTTACAGTTGTATTGTAAACATGGAAATGTTTAAACAATCTAAAGAATTCTATACAAATATAGTGTTTGTTGTAATTACTACTGTCATTCTAAAGCTAAAGAGATAAACTAAATGTTGGATCCAAATCACATGAGGAATTGAATACTTTTCTTTTTTCTAACACTTTTGACTAGTAGCTGAAAATTTTGTTCTTAGGCCTGTTACTTTTTATTGATAAATGTCTTCATTAGTAGTGCATGGTAGGGTATGGGTATAATTGAGGTAACTTGATTTCTTGCTGGTGAAGGTTTATTAGGAAATTTATCTATTAATTAGAAAAAACTCACTTTTATATAAATACCGAATACATTAGATGCTGAGATAACAAAGAAAAGCAAACAACAAAAATGATCCCTGCCTTGAAGGAATTTAGAATCAAATGGAGACTAGAGATACTGAATAAATGTGGTGAATGAAATGATACAGATCATTATGGGATATTTGGGGAGCTATAACAGTAGGTAGGTGGTAGACTGGGAAAGTTTCCTGGGGGATTTGAAGGAAAAAGGACAAGTAGAAGTCTAGAGGTGAAGAAGCAATAGATAGGGGTCTCTGGCATAGAGGTGCTGGGAAAAAAGAGAGAAGTGAGGCACATATAGAAGATCCAGAGGGTTCAGGGAAGAAGAACCATACATTAGACCCAAGACCAGCAGAGCAGATAGAGATCAAGATTTGGAAATTTAATCTTGATTAAACCCAACTGTCTTTTACTCCACACCTGTACCCACACAGCTGAACATTAGCTGAACACACCTAAGGAAAAATATATTCATATTCATTAATCTTAAATAGGTTCTTGAGGTTATCAAATAATCTTACTCTACTAGCCTACTCCACTCACTCTCCTGAAGACTGTATCATACTTCCTCCTCTCCTTAAACACTCAGTATCTCTATTTACACGCTCAAATGACAGCCTTGCTTCCTATTCACTGATATAAGTGAAGCAATCAGAAAAACATTTCCATAGACACCTAATGCCATATTTATTCACTTCCTGATATTTCAACCTATTACATTTTAGTGGAATATGATGTAGAAATATGTAAATGCAATTTACCAGTGAATAAAACTATTTCTTTAGACCTGAACTTCCATGTTTAGTTGTTTAGACTGGGGAAATAATGAGTGTTGGAGTCAAAGATTTATGTAAAGTGTGTTACTTAGAATAGTGAAAAGTTAGAAAGGATATATCTCCCCAAAGATAGAAAAAACAATAAAGTACAGCAAGCATCATTTAAAAGTATTTTTTAAAAGTATTGACAAGGTAAAAATAGATGATATAATATAAAAAAGAAAAAACTCAAAACTGTACATAGTATATGATACAACTTTGTGTATGTACATAGAAAAGACCAGAAAAAAAAGTGAACCATGCTAGAAAGTTGTCTTATTGGACAGTGAGATGAAAATTGTTATATATAGTAAATCCTTTGAAAATACACTCAGCTTAGTAGAGAGAACCTTTTTTATGAGAGGGGCCTAATGACACAGAAAATGTCTACTGAATAAACACAATAGTGAAAATCATCTCTGTAGTGGGATGCAACTGTCATTGAAATGTTTGCCCCCACCCGGCATTCCCCTTGCCTGCCACAGCCAAGCCATCAAAACCATAGAATTTATGGCTAAAATATATCACAAATCTATTGAACTTCCACCATCTCCGCTGCTGTTTGTCTGCAGTAGGACACTGTAATTTCTCGTCTGGAGCAGCACCTTAGCACCCAGCAGGTTTCCCCCACTCTTGCTCCTGCAGAACTGAGGATCTGAAAGTCAGGACTGCAATAGTGTTTGAAGCATGGACTCCAGGCATGGGCTGCCTAGGTATGAACCCAGCGTAGCCATTCACTATCTGTGAGACTGATGGCAAGTTACTTGACTTCTCTTTACTTCCCTTTCCTATCAATAAAATTGAGGATATTCATACCTATCTTATATAAGGTTAGTAGGATGATTAAACACATGATTGGCACAAAGTAAGTACTGTTATGTATTAGTTATTTGCCCAGACCTAAGTTAGATTGTACCTTTACTTATTTCAAATCCAAGGACTTCTCATTGCACCTTGAATTAAATCCTTATGGTCACCTGCATCAACATCAATGCTAGTCACTTTCTGCTTCCTCCCTATTTCCTGGAATACACCAAGTTCATTCTGTCACAGGGCTTTTGCACCTGCTGTTCCCTCTGCATGGAAAACTTGTCCTTCACGTCTCAGCTTCTGCCACCTCCTCTAAGAGCCCTTCCCTGACTTCTGCTCATCTAAAGGTCAATTCCTACTATTCCTTGTTCACTCTCCACACATTGTTTTCTTAACTGACCTTGTTACTATTTGAATGTTTCATTTGTTGACTGTTTTCCCTCTATTTGACCACTAGAATTTAAATTCTGTGAAGTAAGCATAATGCCTGTCATGGTTACATTGGTTTCCCCCAATACCTAGCAGAAGGTCTGGCATGTAGTACTAGGCAAATGAATAAATAAATACTGACTGGCTGGCTAGCTGGCTGGTTAAGAGTCTAACCATTATAATCATGGAATTGCATTTCTTAGTAGAGAACCTGGTGAGTGCTACATTTCAAGGTCCAGAGTACTTTAAAAATGCTTGTCAGAACACACGTGCAATTTGAAGAGGTAGAGAGTTTGAGAGGGTGCCGGGGAGTGACGAGTAGATTGGTGGACTATATACCTGGGCATGCTTCAGGTCAGGGACAGCCTAAATGGAAACTTCAGTTTTGGGAAATGCTGGGTTGGTTTGGGGTGAGGTATTGGAATGTTGAAGTTCAGCCTTCAAGATGAAATATCATACCAGTGTTTCACAAAGAACCAGGTTAAAAATACGTTATAAAGTAACTTCAATTGCATTTTACTTCTGGCTTCAGAGAATGTTGAATAGGACTCTGTCACAATGTCAAAATATGTGGATTAAAGACTTTTTAAAAAGTCAAATTAATTATTTGATGCTTTGCAGGGGGCGGGGGGTGGGGGGGGGGGGACAACCACAACTGTGTTCTCTCTTTGATTTAGCTGGTTTTTAAAATGGAAGTTAGTCGAACCAGAGTTTGTGTTGTACATGTGAGTGTGTATATCTTTAGGTTGTTTTTAGATAGAAACACAGTTCTGGAAAAGATGTTTTCATGTATTGCTTTTGATCATAAAATTGTAGAGGCCTGGAAAGTTTTGTATCAACTGATGTTCCCTTTCTTTTGCCAGGAGGTGTCACTACAGCTCACTCAAACTCACCAACGCATTCTGTAGGGACAGGCTAGAATTTTCTTAGAATGTATTACCCACCAAGCTCTCTACTAAGTTGCCCAAAGGAAATTTGATGAAAACAGAATTCTTTCCAAGTGCCTATTTTCCCACCAATTAAATATTTTCACTCTGAACTACCTGAAAACTAAAGGCTTGTTTAATATTCTGGAAACAAGTGGAATTTTTCCTTTGTTGAATGGGGACAGCAGAGAGAGAGAGAGAGAGAGAGAGAAAAAAGAGTAAGATAATGGAGGAAAGCAGACATACAGAAACATGAGAATATGAGTAAAACAGAAATGTATCTAACAATAACAGGCTACTTGAAAATCCCTGAATACAGTGTTCTCTCACCCATCCATTTTGGCGTGTGTTGTCTCTTCCATGCCCCTCTTCTCTGCCCAGGTAAGTCTAGCTTGCTCTGTTAGAACAGTTATAACTAAAACAAAATTACTCTCTGGTGTTAAGTTAATACAGTGTTCCAGGTCCTTAATACATATCATTTGTATCCTCTATGATAACATTATAAAATAGGTGTCATTCCTAAAAAAAAAAAAATTCAGGTGAGGAAAATGAAAATTAGGACAGTTACATGATTTGTATTTGTAGCTATGATTTGACCATAGACTCATCAGATTTCAAAAGCACACCATTAATGGTCCTTTATGTCTCCAAAGAGTCCCTCCCCCTGGAGCAGCGGTTCTCAACCTGTGGGTCACGACCCCTTTGGCAGTCGAACGACCCTTTCACAGGGGTCGCCTAAGACCATCATCCATATCGGATATTTACATTATGATTCATAACAGTAGCAACATTACAGTTATGAAGTAGCAACGAAAATAATTTTATGGTTGGGTCACAACATGAGGAACTGTATTTAAAGGGCCAGAAGGTTGAGAACCACTGCACTGGAGGCTTCCTAATGCCCTTCACCCCTGACAAATTTAAGTACTCCTCCTGTGTCCCACAATATCTGGTGTTCGCCCAGTATGAACACTCGTCATGACTGGGCCACAACCCTCTATTTTCTTCTGTCCCTCGTCACCTGGGGTTGGAGCACTTTGAGAGTGGATACAGTGTCTTATCTCTAGAACAGAGCATGAGGCCTCTAATGTTGAATAACTGGATGGGTGAACTGGAGAGAAGGTGCACCCAAAGATAGGGCTACACCGTGTGTGAAGATGTGGATGAGGAAAGCATGGAAGGCAAGGGACTGTCCACCTTCACCTACTGCTATTGGCCTCACATGCTCCACTACCAACTGAAAAATGAGCGATGGACATAGGAAGAAGAGGGTTAAGTGTCCAAGAAGGAGGGGATATTTAACACAGTCCACCTTGTAGCTCCTCTAAAGTGGAGGGAAAGACTGGCATCACAGGAGCTGTGTCTTCTGCTGACCTCCAGGTGGCAGCATGGCCCAGCTGTCAGAGACCAGCTCAGTTCTTCGATGGTCCTTAAGCTGCAGACTCAGAACTGTTTTCAGGGCATTTAATGCCCTGGTTATGATTAATGGTGCTGCTGCTCACTGTACCCCGAGCGTAATTGAGCCTGCAGTATTTTGGAGGCTGCAGGGAGACTTCCTGAGCCTCTGTCTGATAAGAAGGGGCTGCAACATTTTGAACATTACATCCTTTCAAAGACATCCTGGACCCCTTTTTGTTGTGCCCAGAATGCAATCTTTGGCAAAATATTCTAAGGTGGGGAATGGGGGGAGGGGACTACCACCAGCACCCTCAAGATATGAGGAAATTGTCTAATGTTTTTTAGATGTTTGGTTTGCTATGCATTCCATATTCTTTTTTGCTTCTTTGATTCTGAGATAATATTCCTTTCCACCTGACTTAAAGCAAATCCTCTGGAAGGTAGCTTGTGCTAATTGAGTATTTTGAAAGAGTGCAGGCAGAGCTATGTATAATGTCTTTATTTAAATAAGCCATAAGCCCTTTTATATTGTAAGCTGAGGTATTTAAAAGTAAGGTGATTGGAAATTTCTAAAGTTGCACACAGTTCAAGAGAATGGGAAACATGTTAGAATGAGCAACTAAGGGTACAGTGTCCTTTATTCTAAATATACATGTAATAGCAATTATAGAAGACAACCAACAAAAGATTTTAAGCCTGTCGGGTTGGGTTTGTGTGACTACTTTTCATTAAGTTTTTAGTAACTGGGAAAAATGCCAGATTCTAAACAGTGGGAGACAGTGTCATGAATAGGACATACTAGTAGATCTTAGCACTGTTGGGGGGGGAAGTGACTTACGGATTCAGAAAACTTTTGTCTATGCAACTAAATGGGAAATCTGAACCTCTACCTTTTTGTAGTTTGAATTTACATGCCTTTGGTGGTTGCTTGTAGGTAGTGGTTTGTATGTTATTCAGTGAATTCTTTTTATATCACTTTGGTACTTTGGAGAATAATTGTTGTTCCTCTAAAACTGAGATTTGACTCCTATCCCAGAAGATTCTCCCGTGGTAGCCCATAATGATTTAAAGTTATATTCTGGCCCTGACCAGTTTGGCTCGGTGGATAGAGCATCGGCCTGTGGACTGAAGGGTCCCAGATTCGATTCCAGTCAAGGGCATGTACCTTGGTTGTGGGCATAGCCCCAGTAGGGGGTGTGCAGGAGGCAGCTGATCGATGTTTTTCTCTCATCGATGTTTCTAACTCTCTATCCCTCTCTCTTCCTCTCTGTAAAAAATCAATAAAATATATTTTAAAAATTAAAAAATTAAAAAGCCACAGGATTTCAAAAAAAAAAAAAGTTGTATTCTTTGTAGGAAGGTATCTTCTAGTTGTTTAGAGAGCCAAACTTAACTGGTCTCCATGTGTGGACACTTTTAAGTTTAGCAGGCAGTAAAGTTAGACTCTTCAGATTCTTAGAATAGAGTAGAAAATCAGAAGAACAATTAGAATGGGCCCTCAAATTGTGTTTTTTTAAAAAAATCAGATTTCAGGTATTATACAGAGTCCTATTCTATCTTCCTTTACTTTGTTAAAAAATTTAACTCAGAGTTTGAAGTTGCAATGGTATATTCGTGATGAAGATTTAGGCTAGGGATTGAAAGGAAGGGCTGAGGATGGGAAATTAATTGAGATAGGTCCACAATCGTTTATTTATAGCCTCTGATTTAACTCCAACAACGGTAAGATTACTAGAGAAAGAATCCCAGCATAGCCTAAAATCCTGCTTAATGATCCGTGACTCACTAAAGGGTTTTTTCCCAGCCTACCAATTTCTATTTATTTGCCTGCTCTAGTCAATTTATCAAAAATGTCTTGATTTTATCACTTGATGTGGAGACCTTTATTTCCATGCTGCCTTTAATTAACATGCTGCTTTCTATATAAACACAGTATAGTGTGCTAAATATCATCATTTATAACTTCTATATTTTTTCTAATTTTTCAAAAGCAGATTATCATTTTTTGTCAACAGCTAATTTATATTTTTAAAGAAACAATTTTTGGATATGTCTAAATAATTTCCTCGCAGAGCCAAGAGGCTTTTGCCCTAGAAAAGGACAGAGTTGGTACTATAAACAGAGGGCCCGCTGATCAACTTTGCATTTCAAAGTTTAACTTCTTGACTTCTTTTAAGAAAAGAAGCACAGTAATGCCTTGAAAGTCAGGTATTGTTGAGGAAAAGGGATTTTCTAAATCCATTAGCTCTCAGCAAATCAAGACTGGTGGAATAGATGAGAGGTTTAGTGCGTTCCAGGGGGTAGAGCCAACTAAAGAGGAGAGGAGGGAATGAAAGCCCACTCCTTTGGCCTTAAGGAATTGTGGCAGGAAAAAATGGCTATGGAGTTAGGGACCAGGTGGTGGGTTATTTAAGATCCTGACCTTACTTTTTTTAAAATATATTTTATTGATTTCTTACAGAGAGGAAGGGAGAGGGATAGAGAGTTAGAAACATCGATGAGAGAGAAACATCGATCAGCTGCCTCCTGCACACTCCCTATTGGTTATGTGCCTGCAACCAAGGTACATGCCCTTGACCAGAATCGAACCTGGGACCCTTGAGTCCCCAGGTCGATGCTCTATCCATTGAGCCAAACCAGTTAGGGCCCGACCTTACTTATATGAGTTCAAGAACAGAAAGTGTAGGATTCAGTAGGAATGCCAGTGATGTGCTTCCAGAATTTAGGATTTTTTAAGGGAAACCGTAAGATTCCAGGAGGAGCCCCCATATGACATGGGCAAGAGTAGAGCAGTGGTGATGGCAGTCAGCTTGACAGATGAACTTCCAAAGAGAGGTAGCTGTATCCCAGTGAGGGAAGTTAGAGACGACAGTGTAGCCAGCAGACTAGTGGAGACCTGAGGTTTGAATGAGAGCTGCCTTCCAGGGATGGAGTCTTAGGGACTAGAAGAAATGGCCATACCAAAGACACCTATGAGGGGCATCAGCAGGTTCTTTGAAAGACTAGATGATACAGTAAAATTTCAGTAGTTATCCACAGGGCTTATATTTAGCAGGTCTGCAACAGCATGCTTACATCATTTATTTACATTAGTGTCTATTCTGGTGGTTGTTCTTGAACTTGCATGCATTCTGATTGGTTCATGCCATGCCATACATATTAGTTGAATATTTTGAATACTACTTCCGGTTATCCACATAGGCAGTAGAGTAGTCCTAAAATTTTAATTCCAGTTCTGTTGGCACCAGTATAGTTATAAACTGTTCATAGCTAAGGATAACAAATGCATGTGGTGACAAGAGGGAGGGCAGCTATGTGGCCATATGTTTTTGTGCCTCTCTGAAGCCCCTAAATGAAAAGTGTTGTAAGACTCTAAAGGACCAAGAAACAAAGTACAACCAACTGACCAAGCAAATTTGAGTGGTACTTATTTGTGGGGGAGTTGGCAGTCCTTCTCTGGCTGTGATATTACATTTTATAAAATTTAGGTATTTATTGGGAACAAAATGTTTAGCAAAAAACATAAAATAGGTCTGGAGTAAATTCAAAATGCAATTTTTTAATTTATAATCCTTAGCATCACAGACATTATTAACTTTTGTTAACTATTTTATTCTAGTAGTGGTTAAAATGACAGAAATTAATTATGTACTATTCTAACCATTGAAAATTTCTGGAGTAAAATCGTTAAAACTTTCAACCCAGTAATGATGTCATTTCACTTGTGCTGGCATTTTGAGGCTGAGTTAAAAATGCAAGGCAGTTTTTTGTTTGTTTTTTTTAACTTCCCTATGAACATCATGTTAACACATTTATAAGTATAAAAATATATATATTTTCTAAAGTATATTTAAAATGATGCCCTAATTTTCCTGGTTTCTATGCCTAACAAAATAATTTTTTTGAAGAAAATTCCCAGAGCCATATGATGACTTAATGATTCCTTCTTTCACCAGTGTGAGTAGTTTCTCTGAGCATGTTTAAAGGGAGAGGAAGTAGGGAGGGAGGATATGAAGAGTCAATGTGTGAGCTGCACTCAAGGTGGTTTCTGACTCTGTAGGACTAAGAGAAATCTTCTGTCTTCTTCATCTAGTAGAAAGCTTGTGTGATTTACATTTTGGAATGTTCTGGCCTTTTAATTTACTTCCAAATAATTTGTTTCTACATTAGGCTTCTTTGTTTGGAGAGAACAATACTACACAGTGATTCATAAATAAAATGAACTAACACTGCACTCTACAAAGAGAATTTGAAAAAAAAACCATTAAGGATGAGTGGCATGCATTACAGAGATCTCCACCATATGTCTGAAAGGGTCTGTTGTAACCAAGCTTATTTATGAAATTCATAGGCACTAATTTATCTAAGAAATAGAGTGATAATGCTTTCAAGCCAAAGAAAAAGGTTAAAATGTAGTAAACATTAAAGACGCATTAATAATCTTTCCTGTGACCCTGATTTTTATATTTTCTTTTGATTATCTATTAAGATGCATACCAGAAAGACTATTTTAATGATAGAGAAATTATTCAAGCTTACCAGAACTGTGACCACATCAATTCCTGGAGTAGGTGGTTTGGAGGATGGCAGAACTTCCATTACACCAATAAGAGAAATAAATTTTACCAAACTGCAGGAAATTCTGTAACCAAAGAATTTCTAAGAGATATATTCTATCTGCCGCATATAAAATACATCTCAGTCACAATTTCTTCCAACAATATTGGCCATCTCATCTCAATGAAAGCATAGTGAGAAAGGTTTATGTAATTAGATGCCTGAACACACACACACAACCTCGTGGCCCGTTGCACAAAGATTCTCGCAATAGTCCTTCCTTCCCCTGGCTGCCAGCACCGGTTTTCCTCCGGCACCCGGGACCCAGGCCTTTGGTCAGGCCGCAGCAGCGAGGCTTGGCTTCTCTGCTGTAGCTGCTCCCAGCTCTTCCTTTTTTTTTTCCAGCTCCTCAAGCGGAGGCCAAGGCTGGCTGGAAGCCTGGGTTGCCCCCAGCGACCCAGGCCCCCAGCCCCTCCTTGAGCAGAGTCCAGGGCCGGCAGGAAGCTTGGCTTCCTCTGTACCCGGGAGCAACCCAAGCCTCCTGCTCGCTCCAGCTCTGTGGCCGCCGCCATCTTCAGTCCTCTTCAGTCTTCGCTTTGTGCCTGCGTATGCAAATTAACCACCATCTTCGTTGGGTTAATTTGCATAGTCGCTCTGATTGGCTGGTGGGCATAGTGGAGTGACACCAATTTGCATGTTTCTCTTTTATTAGTGTAGATATATCCATCCTAATATATATATATAAAAAGCCAGGTGCCATCACAACCAGACAGATAACCAAACAGCAGGCTAGGGAGCTGAGGGAGTGGGAGCTGTGGGCCCCTAGCCACCCGCGGTACAGCTGGGGGAGGAGGGAGCTGTGGGCCCCGATGACCAAAGGACTGGTCTGGCTCTCACAGCGTGGCGTGTTGGGGCTGCGGAGGCTGAGGAGCCTCGCAGGGCAGGGGGCTGTGAGCATGGAGCTTCCTGAGGTGGCTGAGGCAGAGGAGCACCACGGGGCAGGGGTGGTGGACACGAGGTGGAGGAGCAGGAAGGGGGCAGTGAGTATACAGCTTCACAGGGTGGTGAGGTGAAGGAGCATTGCAGTGGTGGTTGAGGCCGAGCAGCCTCATGCGGTGGGGGCTGTTAGCGAGGAGCTTTGTGGGGCAGCGGAGGAGGAGTGTCACGGGGCTTGGGCAGTCAAGGCCAAGAAGCCTTGCAGGGCGGGGGCTGTGAGCCTGGAGGTTCATGGGGCAGGGGCCACAGAGGTGGAGGAGCTACCCTGGGCGGCGGACATGGCCCTGATTGCAGCTAGGCCTAGGGATTCTAACTGCGCACAATTTAATTGTGCGCTGGGATTCCTTTACAAAAGGAATCTGGACCATAGTATCTTCAACATATTCTGGATCTACCTATTTGAACACACTTAGTTGATGACACCTTTCACTACCAAAAGTAAAATACCTTGTACATTTTAAGACTTAATAAATAAATCTCATTGTGTTGTGGATACTATAAGAATTAACATATTTCCACTTGCTTATTTAATTTGATTCTTAAAATATAAGTTAGTGTCATGCTGTATGTATCAATAGTTTTGCACAAAATGTAATTGTTTTAAAAATAAAGTATTTGTGGAGTAAATAATACAAAATAATTTGGTAATACAGAATCCAGTACTAGCCATAAGACATTAATAGTAATTAATGCCCCTTTTGTCTTAAGAGAGTAGAATGGTACTCGCCAAAGTATCATGGTAACTTGGTGAGACCTAAGAGAAGTAAGGGCCAAATTGTTATAAAAATTCAGTTTCTATTTCTATAAATGGTCTTTCAAGGTGATTTGTAAGGAACTTCCAATTTAGTTGTCAGCATTATTTAATTTTGCCTGTGGTTCAGAAATGATCATCTTAAGATATTCATGAGCAGTAAGGCCAAATTCAGTGCAAAATTTAACCCACTGTGGCACTACATCTTCCAGATTCACTATGCTAGTACATGGAGACTTGGCACTTCACTGAATTATACTCTCTCTCAGAAGACAGTTCATATGTGTGAGGGATCATTAATGAGCCAAGAGGGGCCAGAGGTTATTGTTTATAATAAGATTGAGGTCATATCTTCATAATGAAATCCAATTTAGTTAATCATTCTGGAATTGGTAACTATTTAATAATGACCACTCTGAGTCACTTAGTTAAGGTTTGGATTTGTGAATTGTCATATTTGAGCACTTATTTTATCACAGGGATGTCTGCCTAACACATCTATCTGTGTTTTTTTTCTTTTCCTGTTTTGGTTCCCCTGCATACCATCCAATGGATTTCATGTGGATAGGAAATACTACAGGGAGACTGGGTATGGGTCCTTTTTCCAAAGTTGAAACACTACAGTAATACAATATAGAATCAAAGAGGAGAGTAGAAATCATCTAGATGGAAATACCAACTCTCTCACCTATCAGCTCTGTAGCTGTGGTCAAATTATATGATTTCTCTAAGTGGTTCTCAACCTTCTGGCCCTTTAAATACAGTTCCTCATGTTGTGACCCAACCATAAAATTATTTTCATTGCTACTTCATAACTGTAATGTTGCTACTGTTATGAATCATAATGTAAATATCTGATATGCAGGATGGTCTTAGGTGACCCCTGTGAAAGGGTCGTTCGACTGCCAAAGGGGTCGCGACCCACAGGTTGAGAACCGCTGCTCTAATACAAATAAATAGGGTATAATGCAGATTACATAAGTGTTAAATGCAGTAATATATGTAAACATCTACAGTGCATGACACATTTAAGTACTTAATCATTTTTGTTGTTTTGAGGGAGGACTTATGTCAGAGAATAGTTAAATTTGTTGGGGTATGGGCCTAAATCAAATTTTTTAAAACTACAATTTATTAAGTGTGTCCTATGTTTTGGACACTATATAGGGACATGAAAGAAGAGAAATAAGAGGAAATAGGAGAACATCAAAATTAACGTTTACCCGATTATAGGACTTACTAATTTCTTTGCAAAAATCTCTACCTCTGAAAATAATCTGGGTTGTACTTTTAGAGCTAGTTTGCTCATTCATGGCAATGCTTAGAAAAACAGTTTTGATAATTTTAGATATCTAGTATATTTTGTTGAAAGTGTGCTATTTAGGAAAAATGATGAGCTAATTTTTGTCTTTTCCTCTGTGTCCTTATGTATCCTGGGACATGCTGTGATTAAGGCAATGACCACATATGAGCTCACAGAGATTTCTCTCTTTGAGAAAAGAAACCATAAATAGGAGGTATATCCTTGTATAACCAGGTCTTAATATAGTGCCTATAAATAGTTGTGCCTGATGGAAGATTTTTTAATGAATAAATGAGTGAATGAATGAGTTCTAGTGAATGCATGAATAAATGAATCTCCAAGTTAAGTCTGTGGTTTTTATGAACAAGGTCAAAACATATTTATAGATGACTTTTTGTCAGACACATCATTGTTACTCTTTCAGTTCTAAAATGAATTAATATTACTTCATAAAAATGATCAGCATCAAAGATAGTGAAATTTTGGTAAAATTGATGTGTACATTCCTTGTTGATGGCATTATCAATTGATAATCCCTTTAGAAAATAACATGAACATTTATAGCATAAGTCACAAAATATATTCACATCCATTACCTTAGAAATTCTCCTTCTCTAATGGAAACATTTGAACGGAAATAAAAGAAACTAAACATAAAAAATATATTACAATCAATAGTAATAGCTAAAAATTGGAGACAAATTAAAAGTTGAACAAAATATTGATTTTATAGATTATGATCTATCAACACAGTTTACTATTATGAAGACACTAAAATGATCATTATGTAGAAACATCAAGTTATGTTTATGATACCATATAAGTGAAAATAGTGAAATATAAAGTACCATATATACAATTATTTTAGTAAATACATATGTATAGGTAATGTGTATAAATAAAATGAGTAGTTGTGTTGGGATAATAAGTGATTTTGTATTTTAAAGACTTTATTCATCTTATATTATCTTTCAATACACTTCTAAAAATATCTCATTTTCTTTTTGTCAAAATAGATATTGTAAGCATAATTGTGCCTTTTCTTCTAATAGTTGTGTCTTTATAGGGCCTGAGACTTACCATCAGTTGCTCTCACCCCTATAACTGAAATTTTGGAATATGTAGATGACTGGGTTATACTGATCTCTGACTATATATTTTGAAGGTTTTAAAAATATATAAATCCTCAGTGTACATTCATTTTTATTGTTTGTTTGTTTCCCTGAAAGTCAACATAAAGTAAAAATCAAAGGCCTCCATGTATATGTATCTTTGTTAAGCTGGAAGCAGCACATTATAATGGAAGGGAATGGAACTCTTGGCCAACAGGTTGGGCCTGTTGCTTTCACAGATGTGGGAACTCTGGAAAGTCGGGAGATGAGTGAGTTGGGCAGGGTTTCATGCCAATTAATGATAGAGTTGAGTGAGTTGACAGCGTTTCAACCCACCCCTTTCAGAATGTTTTTCCCATCACCCTGAAATGAGCCGTCAGCTTCCTTCCAGCTTCAGAGCCCATGAAGATTTTCCCTACCTGCAGTGTGACATCTGCACTGCATTCCCATGTATAAGGAAAATAAGGGTTTCCTGCTCAGCCAGAAATTGCTACTCTGCATGCAATCACACAGAGGTTAAATGCATGGCTCTTCAGTAGTCTTGTGTACATGTTCTCATTAGTTGCATCTCCTCAAAATCAGGAGTTCTACTTGTCATCTCTACAGCATGAATTTGTTCACCTAGCCATAGCATTCCTATCTGTCTCAGTAGCCTTCAGCACCCGCTCTCCTCACTTTCCACAGGCAGAATTCCTGGTCACAGCAAGCTGCTCCCACTGGGATAGCTTCCAAAAATCCACAAAGAACAAATTAATGTTCCTGATTTGCTTCAGAAACAAACAGCAAAGAAGCCTTTCCATAATTCTTGAAAACAACAAAAAAATAGCTTCAAGGGAAAACATACCACTATTTTTAAAGGGGGCTCTAGCAGAAGAGTTCAAAAAAGACAAATGTTTGCTGAGGACTGTTTGCCCATTAGCCTGTGGTGGGCGTATTAAAATACAGTAAAAGCGAGGATGAGTGGTTAAATATATTTGAAGGTCCTATAGAGTCACCCTTGAAAGAATTTTAAAAATAAACTCACTTGAGTGAATGTGCTAAAAATGAACATAGATTATTATATTTAATCTCTACATTGATGCATAGTTTGTTGAACCGGGCGTCATTTAAACATGGCTTCCTCCTTTGCTTCCATTTGATGTTGTCCTTCTTATTCCTTCCTCTTGTTAATATGGTGAATAAGCCCATTTACATTGTTGTCGGACATTTTATGATTCTTTTATAATCAGAGAAATAGGCAATTACTAGTCAGAAAACCCTTCTTAGACTCTTTAGAAAACCACTATTTTATTGCCGTTTTTTCAATAATAGTCACCCAGAAACCTAGACAGTACGTATTAAGTGAGTACCTACTATGAATGAGTCAGGCACCAGGCTATCCAACATGGAAAGTCTACAACTGGGTAATGCTTTGTCCCTGTCCTCAATGATTTCATACTGTGAGAAGGAGCTATGAAGACTTCTTGGGATAAGGAACTGATTAGCCAATCTGTCTGGCTATCCTATTTGTTCTTCCTCTTCTCAGGGCTTCTTTGAGTTCAGACAGTGTCTTTGATTAATAAGGCAACCATTCAAGGGAGAAGGGCTGTAAAACAATGGCTCCAAACAGAGGTCCTTGGATCTGTAACACTAGATTAATAGGTTGTGCTTTTTAAAACTGCTTACTCTAGTATGGATCTGAGTATCTTGGGGAGAGGACTGGGAAGTCTATTTTAAAGATGCTCTTTCAATGACTCAGATACTTCATCAGGGTTGGAAATCAAGACTGGAGGAATCCATAATGGAAAAGGGGGGGGGGTGATTGTGGAATTGGACAAGGTAAATAACCAACAGAAGACTCACATGGAGGCAATATACATAATGGTTAAACACTATCACACTATCACCGGTTGAATCAGACTGCCTGGGTTTATATTCTGTCTCTGCCACTTAGATTTGGGGCAAGTTTTAAAATCTGCCTGGACTTTAGTTTCCACATTTTTGTAAAATGAGAAAAATAAAATTACCTACCTCAGAGATTATTATATGGATTAAATGGGTTAATCTATAAGGTGTCCTAAAAAATGTGTATACACTTTAACAGCTTATAGCAGTTAAATGAAAATTAAATGCATTTTAATAAACACTGCTTTTGGAATTACTCAAAGTGTGTATATACATTTTTGGGATCACCCTGTATTTTAGCATTTAGAATATTGCCAGAGATATAGAAAATACCCAAAAAGTGTTACTACTATTACTAGTGCCTCCTCTTCCTCCTCCTATTATTATTATTATTATTATTATTATTATTATTAAGGCCATTTATGCTTTGAGTCTTATAAAAAATACAGATGAGGGACAGGATTTCTCCTCTGTTTAAACCCCCAGAGTATATAAAGCAAAAAACTACTGGTAAGTACATGGGACCCTTTAAGTTCATCTTATAATAGAATAAATTATTTTTAACTTCTGGTTCTTTAGAAGATTATAGGCTGTTTGGTATTTTCTGTGCTCAGTAGATGGATGATAACTAGCCCCTACAGTCATTACTACACTGTACAGCTATACTTTTTATTGCTTTCCATTTCTTCAGTTCAAACATCTTAAGAAAAATATCAATTACAAAGCACAGAAAAAAAACTTTTTAAATTTCTTCAATTACCTATATATCATCATGGCCTTTGGCCAAAAGTAATATTAATGTTCAGTTACATTTATGTCAATCAATACTTTTCCTGCTCATCACTGGGCAGAGACTGGTGTGGGCTGCTAAAAAGTACTGTGGCATCAGATTCAGAAAACTGGGTTCTCATCCCAGGGCTGCTCCTGACCACCAGAGTGGTCTTGGGCATGTCATGTAATACCCCTGAGCTTGTTATTTTCATGTACTAATGAGATCGAGTTGATCTCTAGAGACAACAAAAGAGTATCCCTCTCTCTCTCAGGGGTTTATCTCACTCTGCCTCTTGTGTAAATTTGAGTCACAATAAGGCAAGGATATCCACTAATAAGGAGTCTAATTGGTCAATTTTAGGATGCTCATTAGACCATAGATTTAGCAGGTAGGTTTCTAGGTCCCCCTTTTTTCTTTTTCTTTTTAAAATACTCTTTCTCTTTGAGATAGTCACTGTTTTCTATGCTGGCTGGGCCCAAGGCCATTTTATTATTACTAACAGGGAGGATTATATAGTGTTTTCCAAACTATCCTCTATATAGAATATTCACTCAATAAAATATTAACAAGTACAAGAGGAAAATATTTTCATCATAAAATAAAAGATTGAGAAATAATGTGTTGAATTTCAACTGGTTCATTTTTGACTGCTCCAATCTGTAGTACATAAATATTTATTGTGAATTATCAATAAGAGAATATAATACAGAATACTTTTAAACTATTTTGATCATGGAATCCTAACTTTCAAGAAATGTCTCAGAGGATCAGTATTCCATGGAGTACACTTTTGCAAATGTTTGAAGAATATCAGTTTTGGCTTTCTAAACAGGTGTTAACTATATAAAAAAAATACAAATTTTCTATCTGAGGTCCAAAGACACATTCATTGAAAATGGCAAATTTGAAAACTTTATATATTTATCCAGAAGTACACAATAACACACTCTATTATTTGATTTCAGAGGCCTCAGGAACATTGTCAATTTTCTGAATATTTTATTTAAGAATGTATAAAAATGTGGGATCTGAGGAAGAAAGCTTAAGGTCAATTCATTTCTTGGTGCCTATCACCTGTCCAGGTCTGTTGTCTTGGTCCTCACTAATGTTCATATGCCAAACAAAATTGGAGCTTATCTTCCTAACACCCAGTTTCTAAAAGGCTGCCAACCCCCACGTAGTCTTTTTTGTATAAAAAGGAAAAGTTGAAATTATTTCTCATGCTTGATTCATTGGGCCAAAGGAACAATTGCCAAGAGCCCATCAACCCCTACAGTGGATTGGCTGGTGGTGCTTGTTCCAGTGTGGATGTTGGCTTTTGTCCTGAATTAAGAAAACTTACTATAATTCCTTTCTTTTAAAAGGGGGATAGGATAAAGAAAATTAAATAAGTATTTACTTGTGATAGGTGTCCTATTTCTGGAAGTGTTCTGGATCTTTTTTCCCATGACCTATCCTTTATATTTCAAACTTTAATATTTTTTTAATATAGTTAGCTTCTTAAATTCTATAATATTTTCTTAAAATAAAGGGTGGTTTCACTAGTTTATATATATCCAGACTTTAGTAGAACCTTGAATATATTTCCAAGAATATATTTTCTTATTAAGATATACATATAATCTTTAGCTGCATGGTTCTAAATTGACAATATTCTGAAATACATGTAGCCTAACTATCCATTAGCATAAGTAGTAAGTATAAGAAATTTGAAAGGCAGAATCAATAGTTTTTCTCCTAAAGCCGTATTTAAAGAAGATTGCAAATAGAAATCTTTTCCCATGGTGACCTTGAATCAAAGAGGAAGATGTTTAGCACAATTTATGTGTAATCACAGTTTTTATTACAATCTGACAATCAAGGAGCTAAGAGTAGGAAAAAGCAAAAAAGAAAATATTGTTGAATTAGTCTTATGTGCCAAGGAGTGAGTTAGGTGTTAACAGGTTCATTATCTTTAATTAAGGGATTATTGTTATTGGTTACTTAATGAAGTTAAACTTACTGAAGTTATTTCCAGACACTGAGATGAATATTGCAGGTAGTCAAGTCTTGATTATTTCCTTTAAGGTGCTCTCATTTATAACAGTTCTGCCTCTATGACTGATGATAAAAACAACTAAAAAGGGGATAATATTAAGAAGGTGAAGATGGACTGAGATTTTTCTTAGCATCAACAATAATCTGTCAGGAACATAAAAGGTGCATGAAAATTAAGTTATTCACCCAAACCTACCAACATAGCAAATTTTAATGTCAGCCTTGCAAATGATTGTGAATATCAGATACAAAGTTTAGGGGGAAAAAATGAGGACATACACAGGGATAATTATAAAACAGGCAAATTAGAATTTAAATGAGGACTTTCAACAATGGCAGTGCATTTCTTCACTGACTGATACTGGACATTATCTATTCTCTCATCGCTCTGTTTTGTGTACCTGTGAGAAGGCTTTGGGACATTTTGCCTAAGAAGATAAGAAAGAGGTTAATCAGTCAGACCTTTCTCTTTTCCAGACTGCTGTTTTATCTCTGACAGTGACATCCTCACCAGCACTTCTGAGAGTGATTATGAGCATGAAATATTGAGCACAGCAAGGATTCAATAAATGACAACCATTGTTATGATGATCACTGTTACACAATTTTAGTTTTGGCAATTCACTCTTTCTAGTTTTTCTTAATAATGAAATCATCCGTCACTCATTTGCCATAATTCGATTTCCTTTTACATCTATTCCATCTCTCAAAATAACACATTTGATATGTTTGCTGCCCGATATATAAAGTAACATTTCCTTTCTTTTAACATGCCTTAATGACATGCTACTTCATTCTTTAATCTCCCTTTCCTCTAATAAATCTAATTTGACCATATGAATATTGTTCATGATTATATTGATGTTAAGGAGTAGTGAAAAGAATAAGAGATGTCAAGTACACGTGAATTCAAATCTTTTCTAAGTTTGCTGTTAGGTCAATAGCAATTTGGGGGCTGTGAGGATTAAATGAAGTGACACGTGGAAAGCACATAACAAAGTGCTTGGCAGATAGTAGGAGGTGAGAAGATATTTTTCTGCTACGGCACCACCTCTATTCCTTACATTCTTTCCTTCCCTGAGCGTTAGGGATGCCGTGGTTCTAGAGCAGCTCTGTCCAATAGGTCTGCAGTGATGAAAATGTTCTATATCTGTGTATGGTAGCCACTCGCTACCTCTGGCTCTCTAAATTTGACCAGAGTAAAATTCAGTTCCTCTTTTGCACTGGTCATATTTGAAATGCCCAATAGCCACGGTGCTAATGGCTATGCATAGTGGACGGCACAAATACAGAATATTTTCCTCTCCTTAAAGTTCAGTTGGGCAGCATTGCTTTCCAAAAATAGGCAAAAACTGTGACTACTGTGGCTGCAGAACTGAATTTTTAATTTTAGTACATTATTATCTTAATTTAAATAGCCACAAGTGGCTACTGGCTGCCACCTCAAACAATGCCATTATAGAGTACCACAAGCGCTGGTCAGCAGCTTTACAGATTCTAATTGTCATTTTTAGATGTTATTTGAGGGCAGTGATTCTGAGAAATGGGTAGATTAACCTATCAACTCTAAGTGTTTATAATGTGTTTTTATTCCCTTTTCTCCACTATGACTAAGCTAAACTCAGCCCACATTCTGATGTTCTCATGTAAGAGCAACTTTTGAGTTAAAAAAAAACCTCTTGTATTTCATTGGATTTTACTTGTCTCACTTATTTTTGAACCTAGCTATAAAATCAATAAAGGACATTTTTATATGCCTAACACTGTTTAGTAAATAACAAGGTTCAGAGGAAGTATATGAAAAAATGACAGCCTGTAGCGGGAGGTCTTGCCCACAGAGGCACAAACACACTGATGAGCTGTGATCATTTAGAAGGTGTGGGGCAAGCAATTTGTTGCTGTTAATAAAGTGCCAGCATTTGCAAATTATTCCCCTTTTTATTTTAAGAAACTAAACAGTCTTGATCACTGGTCTGATGATGCTGGTCTTACTCATTTACATTCTGTCATGCTTTCTTGAGTGGGAAAGAAAAGTGGTGTGGGGTTTTATCTGGCTACTGCCTGGGTTCACCCATGGGATTGGGTTGCTGATCAGAATGTCATTCATGTGTGTTACCATGGAGAAAACTGTTAAAAGCACCCTAAGCAATATGATGCCAAGCGGTACACTGTACTGATGCCTGGTCGTGGGGACTGATCATTTTTCTCTCATTGCTTGAATCTTGTTTTTTAAAAATTAGATGGCAGATATTTAGTCATTAGACTGTTTTAGTGTGAAGTGTCTGACTTCAAGGAACACATTTTTAAGGTGAAATAGGGTCAAGGATTCATCTTGTTGACAGAATGGAAAGGTGATGCAGTGCAAGAGATATTAGGGGGGATTAGAACAAAGTTGAAAAGCACCGAGTCTGGAAGTCTTCACAAGCAAAGAGAGGTTGAAACATTTAATGGAAAAGGAGGAAAAGGTCACATGAAGACATGGCTGAAGGTCAGGAAGGAATACAGTGTTGCTGGCAGCATGCAAAATGATTATTTAACTGAGTTCCCTGAATGTGTTCAGGGTTGTTTTTTTGTTTGTTTGTAGGTTCTGAAGACATGTGTTTATAATAAACATAATGAGGGAATTTGGCATCTGTTCTTGTCTGGTTCCATTATTTTACTTATGGGCAGAACAAAATTGTTATAGAAAAGATAACATCTTAGGAATTCGCATTGGACTGTAATCTTTCAGCCTAGATACAAATAAATGACTATCTACAAAAAAGTTTCATCCCGAGCAAAACTGATCACATCTAATCTATATGGTTATTAAGGTAGGGTGCATCAGAAGAGTTATATTTTCCAGTTTTCTTAGGATACAGTCTGAGTTCATCCTAGAAAATGGCAGAAGGACACAAAGACCATAGCAGACCTTCTGACTGCTGGGGGAAGAGAAAGTTTGGCTAGTGTGCTATCATCTGCCCCTTTAGTCTTTCTTTCCTGACAGTTACATGGATTTAAAAGCCCATTAGGGAAGAGTGTGTTCAGTCTGTAAGCAGTGAAAGCACATGATCTGATGACTGTTCTATAAACAAACCTGAGCTTCATTTTAGTCAAGAATAGGTTTTCATTTATTTGGAGGCTAATTATAAATTGGGACGATATTCTTTTTGATGGACAATTCAGTTGCATTTAAATTCAAATTAACATCTGCTATTTATACTTTATATCGTGCAACCTACCTGAATCTAGACAGAAGCTATTAAAGATCTGTGTCTAGAGAATCTTTGTAATCTGAAAAGTTTGAAGGAAAAAAGAGCATTTTTTCTAAACCCTTGTTATTGGAACCAGACTGTAGTTGCCCTTGAACATAAAGGATGCTTCCCTTTATCCACAAATATATTAAAGGGGTTGTGCAAATAAGCACAACTATATTTTGCTACAAAGGGAACTGTTAAAAATGTTTGGCATTTTTCAAATAATATATGTGTTTTGACTGTATAGCACACATGTTATGCAATTCATACATTTTTGCTCAGATTTTGCCTTATTTAAGAATTCAGCATATATAAATTCATAATTACATTTCGATACATAAATATATCGATTATATCTATAGCCATGCATAAATTCATTTAGAGCTATACTTCAGATATATGAACCATATGTTTATCTATAGGCAGATGGATATATAGATAGATAGACATGTATTTCATAATAAGTCAATATTTCAAAATTTTATGACTGGAAATAATTAGCTACAGTTCATAGTTTTGGGTGTTTTGCTTTTCTTCAAATAACTCTCATTCACTTACAGACCACATGATAATGTAGATTTCATACGAGCTGTGTGTTCACGCATTGTCAAATGCTTGAAGAATGTCTGTGCTTTTCACCTGAGAAGCATGTAAAGTACAATGATACAGGAATAGAGAGAATCAATGCTCAAGGGTCGCTGCAGAGTTACGAGCAAAGACATATACAATTCACTTATAAGTATTATTTTTAAAATTATAGAATTATTTAATTAGCATTTCTCCTAAAATTAATTAGACAATTTATAAAATGACAGGAAATTCTCATGGCATGATACCTCTGTCTAAAGTCAGCCCTGCTATCTAATTTACAGTCCTGAAGAAGTAACCAAACTATTGAATAATCATTTTTATTTTTAATATTAGCACTAGATGATTTGCTTTATTATTAGAGAAGATTTTAATGGAAAATCAACTTAAATTATTTAAAAAACATATTGCACGAGCCTGAATAACACATCAAGGTCTTCGAATTGTGTGTTTATTTCCTAATTATTTGTTTGACAGACTATGGTTTTGAAGCTGCAAAATATGTAAACATTGTTAATCATTCACAATCTTGAACTGAGATGAGTAAATGGGAACCTTTACAAGGATCTCAGGAGGGGCACAGAGTCAGAGGTTCAGTATTCTAAATCCGTGGAATCCTCCCTGTGCAGCCTCTAATCTTCTCTTTAAATGTTAATAGCTGCCTCATGGCTTCTAACAATCCATCTCCCTAGAATGCTTCCTGGTTAACAAAGATCAGCACTGACCTAAGCCCTGCCTTTATATTTTTTTCCCATTGATGCCAAGAATGTTCCATAAAAGTCAGAATGAAGGGGTGAAGTCAGGGTTGGGGCATTGCCAGAAGAAGATGACTGGCTTGGCATATGAGACACACCAAGGCACCTTGCAGAGTAGCATGAACATGGCATAACAGTGACCCATGTAGTAGTCTTAGTGTGGCAGGACCAAAAAATGATTTCTTAGCTCAACAAAATTGAATCTCTCAAGCCTCAAATGAACAAACCTTCAAAAACAAACATGCACACAAACACACGCCGTTCTGTGTAGTATATTTAAAAGCAGATTGCCAATTTATTACTCAGAAAAGGAAATATAACTGCTACACATGCCAGAATATTTATAATATCGTAACCAGAACATATTCTCTTGAGAGCCAATGTAAGAGAAAGTCAAGTCGTAATCAGAAATTTGTTTACAAAGATGAAATTGAAGTCAAAGAAGTGGCTTTTATTGGTAAAAAGTGTTCCCAATGAAAAATATGCTGCCTACATGTAAAACAAAGAGCCAGTTCTTTGATTTTTTTTTTCAAAGAACCATTATAAATCAATACAATCCCAGCTGGTGTGACTCAGTGGTTGAGCATGGACCTATGAACCCGGAGGTCACAGTTCCATTCCAGGTCAGGGCACATACCCGGCTTGGGGGCTTGATTGCCAGCGTGGGGTGTGCAGGAGGCAGCCAATCAGTGCTTCTCTCTAATCATTGATGTTTCTGTCTTTCTCTTGCTCTTGCCAATTTTAAAAATGGGCAAAAAGATAAATCCCCAATAGGTGAAAACAGTTCACAAAAATAAGTAAACAAATGACCAGTAACCATTAAAAAATAATAAACCTCACACATAATTAAGAAAATGAAAATCAAAATAAGATTTTTTTATTCTATAAATGTAAACATTTAATAATATTTATTGGTGAGGATGGCAAAAATTTAAACATCCAATAATATTTATTGGTGAGGATGCAAAGAAAGAAGCCATCTCAGAAAATAAGGGTGGAGTTAGAAACTGATGCAACATTTCTGAGAGAAAATTTGACATTATTAATCAAAAATTTTAATATGTAATTGTAATGACCCTAATAATATGTTTTTGCAACAGTTTGCTGAAGTATTTTACTAGAAGAATACAGTAAAACCATAGGTGGTGGGAAATGTTTAGCTTTATTTTACACTTTCCTGAATTATATGAAAAGTTTTACATCATTTGCCTAATTACAATCAAATATATATTTAAATAGACACATTACACACACACACACACACACACACTCTTAACACATGCAAGCACACACACTTTGATAAAGTATTTCTCAGTCAAATAAATTGAAAGGATCTTCCCCCATACGATGGCACCACTTGAAGTCTATTAGCTGAAATTTTGTTTCTGATCACTTCGTGATTAGTTACTGACTTCACTGCATTCAAAAGGCTCTTCTTTCATTATTTGATTGTTATATAACTTCAGGCAAATTAATCTTTGCTGTTGTTGTGGTTTATGTTTATTGATAGCATGAGGGGAATGCCTGTCAAGGAGATGCTATAAAGATTAAATAATAAAACTTCTATCCTTGTAGTTCAAACCCTGGAACTAAAGGATGCATCATAAACATTTGTTATTTTTCACTCATCTATTGTTTTTGTGTTTGTTTGTTTTTCCCCCTTCATAATGCCCCTTCTCTCCTTCTTTACTATGTCTTTCTCTTCTTTACTATGTCTTTCTCTTCTTTACTATGTCTTTCTCTTCTACCACATGAGGCTCTGCTCCTGGGACCAAGTTAAAAGTACTTTAGTCAACCATATTATGGGTCAAACATATTCTTCTGAGGTGGCTTGAGAATCTAACCACCAGGTATGAAATTGTTTCCAGAAAGTGACTCACAAATTAAGTTTTGGAACACAATCTTTGGAAATTGGATAGTACCTGGACTGTGACTAACAGCATCAAACAAAAATGCATTCTTCTCCATTTTGCTTATTATCTGCAACTCAGTCATGCTTTTCACTGCCTCAAAGAGTGTGATTGAGCTCTTGATAAAACTCTTTCAATTTAAACACTATGATAGCCACAACAAATTATTCATGGAGATTATGCTTTGCCTTCAACACAGGGAACTGCCTATGTAAATTTAGTGAGCACTTGCTATGTGCCAGAAACGGTGTCAGTTGTTTGATATGTTATTTCATTTAATCCCAACAGTAACCCTCTGAGAAAAATAATTACTTTAATTATCTTGTAAAAGAGTAAATAGGCTCAGAGAAGTTAAGCAATGTGGACAAGTTCATTTAGCTTGTAATGGGCAAAACCAAAGTTCAATTCTAGGTCCATCTGTGCCAAAGTCCATGCTTTTTCAAAAAATGTTAACTGATTGAAGTTTGCTACTCCAAAGATTTTTACATCTTATATCCAAAGGTGTTCTTCATTATTTTTGTTGCTATTGGCATTGCAACATTTAACCCATATACAGTCCTGTACAGCTTTAAACTTTCTGTTTGAAGAAGTAAAACTTTTTTGACCTTGGTAGAGAAATTTCTGAATGACTATCGTATAGAAGAACATGATTTTGATTGGCAGGAGCGAGTAGTTTGTACGGTTACCCGTGCACTGACTAAAGGAGCTGACGTGGATTTCCCATAAGTACCCTGTGTCATGATGCTCACCACTCTTTTCCACAGATGCCAGCCGTGGGTCTAAGACTCCAGGCCATACACACAAGCTCATTGACTAAGATTCCACAAGGAGGCTAGAGGCTGCCAGGTCATAAATACTGTTGCTCTAGCATGCTGAAATCCAAGTTTTTAGGAAACATGATACAGAATCCCTAATGAATGTATTTTTTAAATATATATTTTATTGATTTTTTATAGAGAGGAAGGGAGAGGGATACAGTTAGAAACATTGATGAGAGAGAAACATCAATCAGCTGCCTCCTGCACACTCCCTACTGTGTGTGTGCCCACAACCAAGGTACATGCCCTTGACCAGAATCGAACCTGGGACCCTTGAGTCTGCAGGCCAATGCTCTATCCATTGAGCCAAACCAGTTAGGGCATGAATGTATTTTTTATTGCCCTTTCTTTTTTTTTTTTAATATATATTCCATTTATTTCTTTACAGAGAGAAAGGGAGAGGGATAGAGAGTTAGAAACATCGATGAGAGAGAAACATCGACCAACTGCTTCCTGCACACCCTCCACTAGGGATGTGCCCGCAACCAAGGTACATGCCCTTGACCGGAATCGAACCGGGGACCCCTCAGTCCACAGGCCGACGCTCTATCCACTGAGCTAAACTGGCCAGGGCTGCCCGCCTTTTTTATGGACCTAGTTACCACCCTCCTGTGTACTATACCTGAATCTGTAACTGAAGTGCTGGGAGCTGAATTTTTGTGCTACCTTCATTCTGCATTTCCTGTCAGAATCTTCCATTAATTATAAAGCACAGTAAACCTGATGTTTTTATGCTACCCATATTCCTTTCATTATTGTGTAGAACATGGGGCCAGATAGAGTTATAATCTGTTCTTGACTATATCAGCTATTGGTACATAACAAACGATCCCAAAATGTCCTGGCTGAAAACACATTCGTTTACTTTGCTCATGATTGTGCAGGTCAGAAATATAAGCTGGGATTCTGCTGGGTACTTTTCCTAGTCTTGGCTGGACTTCTTTATGAATTTGTGGTCAGCTCTTCTCAGCTGTGGCCCAGCTTTACTGATCTTGGCTCGGCTCTCACAGTCTGAGGCCTTTGCTCAAACAAATGGTCTAACTTGATTCTGATCCATATGGTCTCTCATCCTCCAGCAGGCTAGCTCTGGCTTATTCACATAGCAGCTGGGTGGTGTCCCAGAGAACAAGCAGATGCAGGAATGGTCTTATAATGCCTAGGCTCAGAGCCAGCATACTGTCTTTTCTGCAATATTTTAATGGTCAGAGTAAACTGAAAGGGAATCCTAATACGGGGAGTGGGAAACATGGGAAACAGATTCCACCCCTTAAAGGGAGGAGCTGCAAAGCTACATTGCAAGTGGTATGGATGCAGGAAGAAGTAAAGAATCAGGGCCCATGGTTTTTGTAAGCAATTAACCAAACCTTCATTATTGCTCTTCTCTACCTCTCAACAAAGTAATTTTTAGCTCTTTGCTAATCTGTGCCAAGGTGCTGTCCTGGTGAGCAAGGTAACTTTTGTAACAGATATTGTACAATGGTTTATTTGTGATGTTTAAAGGATGTAATTTGATTGGCATGGTCACCACAAGCTGATGTCCTCATAGGAAAAGCTGTAGAATACTCTCATTTTCCCAGGACCCAAGCTGACCATGTGGGATGTGCGAACTGCTCACTGGAGGAGTTTGGAGTTACTGAGCTAGGTACGGGGAGATGGGCTCCCCAAACAGCTATAATGGTATGGCCACTTTCTCAACTATCTGTAATTAAAAATCAGGACAGGGTATCAAAACTGTGTAGATGTGTTCTTTCCACAATGCTCAATTCTCAACTCTCACTGCTACCAAATAATCATAGCTGCTCCAGAAATCAGGTCTTTCTCACAAGTGGTTGCTAACTAATATGCTACCCTGGCTAGACAATTAAATAACTGGGTGCAAGTAAAATACACATTCCTCATGAAATCCTAAGCAGCACGTGCAAACTTTTGTTCTGTAGAATGTTAATCCTCTATGATGTTCCTTAAAAAATGGATCCTGAGATAAAGTTTTGATAAACAATAAAAAAGTAATATATTGAATGACCTCAACGCATGTTAGTATATTGAAGTATCTGGAAAAATCTTCCCTAAAGAAACATAGCTACCTAGTGTGAAAGCTCTTCTCATGTTCCCACTCATACCACCCCATTTTCCATCCTTTTCTGTCTTCCTCTATATCCTCTTGAGGCTAACCCCTATAAAAAAACTCTCACATGCTCGGCCAGTGTGGCTCAGTGGTTGAGCATTGATCCATGAATCAGGAGGTCAGTGTTAGATCTCTGGTCAGGGCACATGTCTGGGTTGTGGGCTTGATCCCCAGCAGGGGTCTTGAAGGAGGTAGCCAATTGATGATTCTCTCTTATTGTTGATGTTTGTCTCTCCCTCTTTCTTCCTCTCTGAAATCAATAAAAACATTTTAAAACTTCGAAAAAAAGACTCACCAGGCTTTGCAGCAGAGCTTTTGTTGGGTTTGGCCAATAGAATACATCTGCAGAAGATAAAAAGGGCAAGGAGGAGAATAGATTTTTCTGACCAGTTTCTTTTGTGGCTTTGGTGCCAATTCTTTGGTTCCTCTATGACTACAGTTCTTGTAGGGAAGTCCTCCCCATGGCTCCAGGCCTCACTGGGATCTAGAAACAGTGTTTTTCCTCCCCTGACTTCAGCTTCAGGCTTTCCCATTGTTGCCACTCCCTTGTTGCTTCTGCATCCCTTGATTAACTCTGCCTACACTTCCTTAAGCAGTCCCTTCATTAAAGTCTATGCCTAGGGATTCTTATCTCAGGAGTCCAAGGACCCCAGTGACATCTATAGATAGAAAATAGGGTTGGTGAATTTGGGTGGGAAAAAAACACTTTCAACTTGCTTAGTAAAATATTCACCCCTTTATTTTCACTAACCCCTAAAAGATATTTAGCATTTCCTTCAGTGATGAATAAAAGCAAAATTCATTAGCAGCACCTCTAACTTTCTCATTAACAGATATCACAGATATTTTCATATCACATTGCAGGTTTCATTGATATCTTAAAATAGTATTTCTTCTTATTGCTAGTTTGACAGGGTATTAATTATGAGATCAGATGCTAGATCACACTATTTAAATGGAATAGTAAAGAAGCATATTTATTCCTATACTAAATATTTGTTTCTTAAAATATTCTAACTGAATTTTAATTTAATTGATATCCTTTTGTAATCTTTGCATTTTATGTGTTTTCTGAAATAGTCTTATAGGCTTCCCAAGACTCCCCAAAAGTTTCATTGAGCACCACCCTCCCTGCCCCCAACACACACGAGATTAAGAACTGAATCATCTGAAGAACCCTGGCTGACATAACATGAACTTCCCAATTTATTTGACAGGGAACCCATGGTTCATGTTCACGCATTAGTATTTCGTGCAACCAGACTGTCACAAAACACACTTGGGAAAAGATATACCACAGAAACGACCCATCATATGAGATTCTAGTTACGGAAATCTGGTCAGAAAGGGACCGTTGCCCCTCAGGTCCCACTGGGTACAGGACTCTGGCTTCTCAGACTTTGTCACTTGTCCTTTTCCCCAACTTGTTTCCCTCCAGATGCCACATACTTTCCTCTTGGGTTCCATGCTCTTGCCACCTACCCCCCTTTCTTCTGTTGCCTCTGTTTGATCCCTTTCTCTGCTTCTAATCCTATTTCACAAACCCTCTATTTTCATTCCCATGGTGAGAACACACTCATGAATTGCAATATAGGCTACAGCCCAACACACCAAAACAAAACAGTGATCCAATAGCAACCGAGAGGACATAATTTAGTCCTGTCAGGACACTCAGACAGTCTCACACATTTTTTTCTTCTTTATCTCTGGTTCCCTACTGATTAACCATAAAGAGATAGAGATGGCCACTGTGGGGATATTACAAATGCATGGTCTCCATTAACTGTGCTCTTTGGAAGCAACACTTCCCTTTTATTTATTTTAGTATTTTCAGGTCCTTATGTCAGGAGTTCAATTACGTTTACTGAATGAATAAATGAGATGCAAATTTGAGCCAGGGCAAGGAGGTTCTGCTTTGTCAACAGATTTAGTGACTGAAAAGGAACTGTAAGGATAGCATTCATATTTTATTCATCAGTAGACCCACTAAGGACCATGTGTATTGCTTTGGATGCTTACTGACTAGGCCATGGTTCCAGGTTCCATTCATGTCTCAGAAGCAGAACCAGAGTTAACACATTTACCCTCTAGAACAAGCATGTCAAACTCAAAGGCTAACACGGGCAAATAAACAAGGTTTTAGTTTATGGGGGCTGCAAAAAACCAAAAGCTTCAATTTTCATAGAAACATAGGTTTATTTTGATAGAGACATGCTGAGTACAAAGGGCTGAAATAAATGAGTAATCGTTAACAGAAAATAATAGAACATTTTAATAAAAATTAATATTTTTTCTTGAACATTAACTTACCAGACACTGAATAACTGCACAAATTAATAAGCATAACACAAATAAACCTATTTTTCTTGTTCTCTGAAAGCAAAATATTTCCTGTTGCTCACACCAAACAAGTCAGTCCAAGACTAATGATGTGGCAATCGGCTGCTAAAATATTCGCTGCTAGTATTAGTGGAGAGAAACGATGAGCCTGTGCAGAAGGCAGGTAAGGGAAATGAATGCAACATGATTATAGTATTCGGTCATTAGTGAATGTTGTAGTTCGTTATTAATAATTATGTTTACCAGGATATTGTAAAAATTAAGTTGCAAAATTTTTATTAAAACGTTTCTTACATACTGTTATATTGGCTGGCCGCAAAAATATTCATTGTGGGCCGCGATGCACTGACTATTCTCCCCAAATGTTTTTTTTCTGATATTGACAAAAGTCTTCACAAGAGTTATGACTCTCTGCTTTGTTTTTTGTCCTATATAGATTAATGCTAAAACATATTTATGCTAAGACTGAGCTTCCAAAAAATATTTTTTTCTTATCTTCTTTAAAAAAATAGAAAAAAAAATAGTCACATTCTTTTAATGCACATATGGAAGGTAGTATAATATAAATACAATATTATATTAGATGTAAATACTCCAAAAATTTCTCTCTTGGTTAATTATCCTGTCTCATTTTCCACAACTCTCTTTGTAACCAAATTATTTGTTGGAACTACGAAAAATTCTCTTTTTTAATTTTTCTTATTAAAATACTTTGAGTCATACATAATGTTTCAGTTTGTAAATTATTTGTATCTTTTCCAATTAATTTTTCTACCATACTGACTTTTCTCTATTCGCTCTGCTTTCTGTCTACAACTTTTCCTCCCAAAGATATTTATAGAATCTTTTTCCCCAGAGGTTTTTAAGGGTCTTATTGAAATTTGAGATCTCTCCACGTTTTCTCCCTTTGATTTTCTTTTTCTTTTTCTTTTCTTTCCTTTTTTTTTTTTTTTTTTTTTTGTCACCGTGGCAGCACTCTTTAAGGATGTTTACACTGGAGCCTATATTTTGAACTGTGCTTCACTCGGTCAGTTTTCTGACATCAAACTTCTGTGTTGTCGCCGCCTGTCAGATGGCTCCAAGCTACCCTTCAGCTTTGAAGGAGGAGGTTTAAAGGTCGCCTTCTTGTTTGTGCCCTCTATTGATAAATAAAGTAATCATGTGGCTCTGTCTTGTTTTTTTGTTTGTTTGTTTGTTTGTTTTTGTTTCTGTTTTGTTTTTTAGTGATCATTAACCTTAATGTGATGCTCAAATTCTGTCTGGTAAATAAAAAATAGATGGGAGAGGGCATTGTCCTGCAATATATAACACTTGGATTTACAAATGGCACATGAATTTATTTAAAACACTCTTTACATCTCCAGTTATATTCCCTCCTCTCCTTACCTTTGCAAGTCATATCTATAATTTACAATTCTCAGCAATAACCATAAACTCTTTTAAAAAATGTGTTATAAGGTTGCGATTAAAGTGCTAAAGCATTGCAATTCTGGACAACTTCAGTGTCTACAGAAGAAAAGATAGAATACTATTAAGTGTTAGTAAATTTCCATTGCTTCCATGCATTGCACAGGAGCCTAAAAAGAGCTTTTTCTTTTTTTGTTTTTTCCTTCACAGAATGCACACAAACACACACAAAGAGTAATATTATTATTATAGGTTAAATTATGTCCCCACCACACACAACACCTCTCGTCCTAATTCTGACTTTAAGGACCAGGTTGAATATAAAAATCCTTGGTGAATCCATTCTTACACTTTTCTCATCAAAATTAATTCTTCCCTCCTCTGTGCTATAGCATCATAATAATATTAATTATGACAATTGTGTTCATGGAACACAATCATTGTGCTAACTAATTTCCATAAATAGCTAACTTAATTTTAACAATAACACTGTGAGTTAAGTATCATCATTGTCTCCATTTTACACTTAAGGAAACTGAAGAGCAGACAGATTATGCAAATGAGACTTGATCTCAGGTTTCTTCAACCTGAAAACCTTAGCAGCCACTCATGACTGTTACCTCAAAGGAAAGATTGTAGTTTACTCACCATTTTATTCCCAGTCACAAAATTCTTGTCACATGATTGGTGCTCAGTGACTGTTTGTTGAAGGAATATGAAAAGAAATGCTTCACATTAATGAAAAATATTCCATTGAATTTACAAGTATAAATCAGAGACCTACTAACAACCACAACTCAAAAAAAATTATTCTTTTATCTTTATTTAGTCTTATCTGGATCTCCTACTTCTTGCCACCCCAAACCAGTAATTTTATCTTTTCTATATTCACTTTAGGTGCTTTCTGCCCCCTACCTGCTCAGTGAAGATATGGGAATGGCAGAGATCTTGCGTGGTTGTGTAATTGCAGATCTTTGTTCTGATTTTTGAGGTCCTGAGTGCCTTCTTACCCTTCCCCATCACACCCTGGTTAGGGAGTCCCTAGTGCCCTCCCTTGGGTAGAGTAGAGCTCATGCCCCTGAGTGGTGTGGCCTACTCAATGGATGTCTTCTACTCAGAATTGATGTGTCTGTCTTTTGTCACTGGGAATTCCGTTATCTCTGGAGACTTTAGCAAAAAAGGCTCACCACACAGAGGTTACATTTTTACAGGAGCCTAAAAAGAGCTTTTTGTTGCTTTTTTGTTTTTTTCTTTATGGAATACATACACACACACACACACGCGCGCGCGCGCAGTAATATTATTATAGGTTAAATTGTGTCCCCCACCACACACACCAAAAGATGTTGAAGTCTTAATCCCTAGTACCTATAAAATGACCTTATTTGGAAATATGATCTTGGCATATGATCAAGTTAAGATGAGTTATTAGGGTAGACCCTAATCCAATATGACTGTCTCCTTATTAAAAAGGGGCATTTGAACACAGAGACACACATGGAGAATGCCATGGGAGAATGAAGGCAAAGATCTAAGCTGAGGAACACCAAAGATTGCCAGCAAATCACTAGATGCTATGGGAGAGGCATGGAACAGATTTTCCCCTCTCTGCCCAAGTAGTATTCAGCCCTGCCAATACTCTGATCTCAGACTTTTGGCCTCCACAACTGTGAGACAATACTTTTCTATTGTTTAATCCATCTAGTTTTTGATACTCTGTTATGGAAGTCTGAAGAAACACATGCAATTATCTATCGATACCTGGACATCTTCCTGTCTAGAGCCTAGATGAAACCCAGTGATAAACCAAGAAGTTATCCAGGTAGCCACAACAGATGTCATAGGTAGACCCAAACACAAGTACTCTGTTACCAATAGACCCTCACTCAGAGCTTGTTTATTCCTTCATAAAAAATTTTTTAAATTAATTTTTAGAGAGAGGAAGGGAATAAGAGAAAAAAACATCTATGTGAGAAACATCATATGTTTCAACCAGGGATTGAACCTATAACCTGGGTATGTGCCCTGACTAGGAATTGAACCTTCCACCTTTTGGATTACAGTACAATGCTCCAACCAACTGAGCCACAGCAACCAGGGCTCCTTTTTAAAAATGTTATCAATTATCTTCATACTTTTCAAATCTATAGCTACAACCACTGATGAAAAGGGCCAAGAGGAGTCTCCACGTAGACAATACTATATAATATAGAGCTATTATGCTAATTAGACCAAACAGCAGAGTGACCATCCAGATGACCTTACTGAAAAAGCTGGGGTTGCAAGAGCCAAGGCCCTTGCACAAATTTCATGCATCTGGCCTCTAGTGATAGTGATAAGATATCAAGGTAGGAGTTGGAGAACCTATGAATAGCAAAAGGTGTCAGAGACAACTAAGGAACATCACTGTTTATAGGAAGCAACACTGGGCCTGGCTCATTGTCCCTAGACTTTGCCTGGGAATATTCCTCTCTAACTTCCCAGAACCCATTCCTTCATCCATATATTTGCTTTGGTTTGCTGGTTTATTTAGTGGTTTTATTATTTTTTTTTTTTAATTGTCCTTCTTGGCTCAACCATGCTCTCCATTATGAATTTGTAACCTGGTAAGTGTCTCATACCCAAACAGGGTTTTCTGAGAAGCTCCTTTCTGCCAGCCAAGGGAAATAAGACTCATTAGTTAAAATGCCCAAAACCACAGAAAGCAAAGTGACCAGGAACTCATTAGGCTACAGCTACACATATTTGAACACATTATTATCCTCAAGGGCATCTCTGTATTTTGTGAAATACTATATGATTATCACAATGACCCTGGGTCAAAAAGATATTAAAAAGACAGCTACATATATAATAATACAAATTAGAAAAGCTTCTAATTTTGTTTTACAAATCATTAAAAGCTCAGTTGTCTTAAAGTCACGGTGGTCCAAATGAACTCCTTATGGGTATTGAAGAGCTGTTTCTGCCTCTCTCCATTTTGTGTTCTCTACCTCTCCTTACCCCACTCCCACTTCCTCTCCCCATCTCTCTCTCTTTCTCTCTCTCTCTCTCTCTCTCTCTCACACACACACACACATACACACACACACACACACGCATATCCTTTTTAAAGATGTGGGACTAGCAGTACATATGCACAGGACTAGAACAGACTTACCCAAAAGAATCCCTTGCAGTCACCTATCACCATGTAGTACTTTCCAACTCTTTTTCTCAGCTACAATACAAATGATATATAGCATTATGTGAGCAAATACTCCTGTGGCAGGATTTATGGGTAACCCCTTAACTTGGTCTATAAGTCTCCTACTCTGAACAACAACAACAACAAAAAACATGCTGGAATAAAGTCACTGAAACTGACATTATTATAAATAAATTGAATCTACTTTATTTAAAAAATCACACTTCTTTGTTACTTCAACTATTATTAGTTGATATACCACACAACTAGTTGAAACACACTGGCAGCCTGGAACCATGCCTATGGATTAGCTGGTTTACAGGGAAGAGCTCTGGTTTAGTATTAAGGCAGATCCGGGTCACTGCTGGCCCTGGAGCTTTTGAGCTGGGCAAGTTTGCTGCCTACTCCTTGCCTCAGGTTTATTTGTGAGGATAATAAACTTTATCACAAGACAGTTATGCAGATGAAATAAGATGATATGTGATAGCACCAATGAGCCTAGTAGCTATTCCTTTCTTTTTTTTTTTTTTTTTTTTTGTTTAATCTGAATCAGTTTTTGAATGAAGTTACTCATGTGGAAAGGAAAAAAAATCCAGTCCACCTTTACCTTCAGGTTACTTAGATGTAGCCCTCCTTTCTTTGTTTGAGTCTTTGACACTTTTGAGTTTGTTAGATGAATTAATTCTCACTCTGGAAGGCTGAGACTAGGACTCCCTAGGGAATGAAATGCAGACAGGTGGAATTTCCTTGAGGAAATATAGGGGAGGGAGTAAAATAAAGATAAAGGAGAGGCAGCAGCAGCAGTTCTGGCAGCCTGAGTTCAGTGGGCCAGGGGCCAGCCTCTCAAGTGCCCAAGTGGGTTTCTCAGTGTAGGGATGGGAAAGGGGGCAAACTACTTGCTTCATAGTTTTGCCTAGTGATGAATAAATAACTATGAATAAATAACTCTCTTTTTATCTATCACAGCTCCTAGCAAATTGCCTTGCATATGGAAGATTCTTTGTAAATGTTTAATGAATGAGTGATTTAGTCAATTAATCACTGAATGCTAAACTGGAAGAGCCCTGAGAGATAATATAATCCCAAATTGTAACATTACAGTCCAGAGACTGTCACACTTGCAAGGATGCTCCAGAGACTAAGACCCAGATCTACTGACTCCAGGACTGAGGCTAGACCCTGGAACGCAGCCCTTAATTTCAAACTAGAATTAGAAAATGTATTGGAACCAGAGATCTAATTATTCTAATTATTTTCTGATTGAAAACACCCCAAGCATCAGATTCTACTTCTCTCTTAAGGGCTCCAAATATCTAGATACTCTGTGGTGTGCTTTGTATTCAAATCTCTCCATGTGGCTTTCATAAAGCAGAAAAAAAAATGGGTTGATGTGATGGTCATGATGTACATTGAAATATTGATGGGGGACAGTCATTGTGCTCTAAGAGACCTTGTGCTATGCAGCTGGTGAGAGAATTGGCTGAGTCTGCCACAAGTGATCTTGTTCCTCTCTTATTTTCCTGCTCTCCTTAGTCCGACTCTACACTTCATAGTCATGATGTACACTTCATCGGCATAGTCTTGGAACCAGCTTTTGGCTAATCAAATTCTACCCACATTCAGCTTAAGTCATGTTTGCTGATGAAGCGCCCTGTCCTTGACTATCCCACTCATACTGGTCTTCCTCTTCTTTGCAAACCTTTGACGTTGGGCCATCCTTTTATTCTTTGTTGTCTCGTGTGGCACAGAAGATGCTCTATACTCCTATCTTCTTTAAAAGACTGAAGACATATTAAACATTCATTGAATGAATGTTTTGTCAAAGTCTACTTGGATTAGAGTTACCAGATAAAATACAGGACACCCAGTTAAATTTGAATTTCAGATAAACAACAAAAAAACTTTTTATATAAATGTGTCCCAAATAGTACACAAAACATATTTTTTTTTAAATTTGTTGTTTATTTGAAATTCAAATTTAACTGGTAACCTTATATTTTTATTTGCTAATTCTGGAAATTCTAACTTGAATGTATTTTTATTTCAGGCTTCTCCTATAGAAATTCACCCTTGGGGTTTCTTCTTATACAGAATCTGATGTGTGGAAATTGTATGTCTTGGACTGAAAATCATAATATATTTTATTAGTCCTGAGTTTCTATGGTTACATATAAGAATAATTAATATGTAAAAATCAGTCCAAAAAACCCACTGCTACCAATTGTAATTTAAGTGCATAAACGTCAGAGTCCTGTGAGCTCTATGAGGATAAAGGTTTGCCTGTGCTGCTCTCCTCTGTCTCTGTTCTCTAGGACCTGGCACAAGTGGCAGGTGCTCTATTAAAAAACTGCCTCCCAGTCTGCCTTCTATACTTTCTCCATCCTTCTATAGAAACCGGAGTCACAAGCCATCAGAATTTCTTGCTTTGTACTCTGTTTTTCTAAGTCTGTGGTTCTCAAAGTGTGGTCCTGGACCAGCAACTTTCAGCCACACCTGGGGATTCGTTAGGGATGCACATTCTTGGGCCCCTTCCTCATCCTACTGCCTGAGAAACTCTAAGGGCGAGCCCAACAATCTGGGGTTGCACAAGCCCTCCAGGTGATTCTGATGCTCTCTTTAAAGAAGCACTCGGACAACCAATGGTTTCCTCTGTTTCTGAGTATAAAATACAGGTAACTGATATACGGGTAATTATCTCACTGCTTGATATAAATCTACTTGATACAAATAAATCTAGGTCACTTTTCAGATTTTAATAGACCTTTCCTCTGTTTCTCTTTCTCTCCTTTCCTGCTATCTTCTTCCTCGCAAAGTAAGCCTTGCTTCTTTGTTGAAAAGTTGGTATGTTGCAAAGAAAAGGCCTAGTCACCTTTCTTCTTTAACCCTCCTCCTTCTCTTCATCATTTCTTTCCTCCTCCTCTTTCCTCTTTCCTCCCTCTGCTCTTCTTTTTATCTTATTTGGTTGAAATTCCCAGTTTAGTCATTGAAATCCTTCAAGCAGGCAAATTTCCCATCCTTGTCTTTCACTCACATATATAACCCTGGACCAACATGTCTTTGCTAATGCTAAAACCTCCTTCTCAATGCACCTGAACTGGCTGCTCTTAACCAGCCTTTTTTGTCCTCCTTTCTAGTTCTCTACCAGAATCTTCCAAACACTCCTGTCTTTATCATATTGCTCTGACTTAATCTTTTATACTTCTGCTGGTACTTGCTATTCTAGCAAATCACCACCCAACAAACAATCCCCACATGATATATGCATCACCATCACTAAAATCCACTTTTCATCACCCATACTCCCACTTTTCCCAGGCAGAGATGCCATTACATTCACACACATATTTCAGAAAATGAAATTTGTCGCTTATACTTTACAGATTTGGCCATTCACTAAGCCTCTATATATCTAATTTGTAATTACTTTTGTTTCTTACATAGAACAATTCTTCTATTTCCTATTACATGAAACTGTGCACCAGCAGTTTATCCCTTCAGGAGATGTCAATTAGAACAAGAAATATTTCCTAATTTTATCCTCTGTTCGCTGTTTCCAAAAAAACTATCTGAAGGTAAGCCATAGGATAAACAAAAATTAGAACCTTTTCTTGGCAATTAATTCTTTCTTTCTTATTTTTAAACACAGAATTCACATAGCACAAAATTCACCATTTTAACCATTTTTTATAACATCTGAGAATTGATTCTTGAAAGAAGATAAAATGTCCCTTTCTTGGATATCTTGAGAGATGAATTACACTCCCCTGGGTGTGTTTAGTCCTAACACAAGAGGGAGTATTCTCATGGGGTTATCTCTAGCTCCGTGTCTCCATATTTATTCAGTATTGAATATAATAGAATTCTAAGTACTGAATATTATGATTGATAACATTTTGTATGACCAGTATCAGTAATTATGCAACTAATAACTAAATCATAAATGCATGCAGCCTTTTAAAATTCTAACCACAGTAAGTACTATATATTATCACTTTATTTTTATATCTCTACCATACTGTAGAAAGTATTTATGTTTTTTTAACCTTCCAACATAAAGGATAAAATATATTTATGAGAAAATAACTGGCTACCTTAAGATAAAGTCTGCTATTGCTGAAGGTTACCAGGAAGATTAATTGTTCAAGAATATTTTATATGGAGAAAATATACTACAGGTCTGATTAGGCTAAGAATCTATTTCTCTCTGTAAAAGGGAAGAAAAATGCTTAGAAAGTCTGTGTTTGTCTTGAATATTATCTAGCATCTTCTATGGGAAGGAGAAGAACATTGATTATGAAGAAAATTGGGCAAATGGCACTGTACAGAGAATCAGAATATAGTTCCAAGTCATGACTGTATCAGTAGGTTACTCTATAGCCTCTCACACTGAAAAGCTCAGTTTGTCATATAGCTACTGCAGGGATTTATTTAGACCCAAGCTGCAAACAGGTGGCAGTGACATTGGGCCCATTCTTCTGGATAATGCTTGTCTTTTATTTGCTCAAATGAATACATTGGCAACATAATGCCACCAGCATTTAGAATTATGTGTGTTCTTCAACATAGTTTTATTAGAATGCTTCAATTGGCCAGGTTATATAATTCAACACCACTCTTAGGAATAAGATGGAACTGAAGGCAAGCCTAGCCACACTAAATAAAATCCTGGTCAAGTTCTCAGTATGATCATACTTTTGGCTGCCAGAGATCAGGGTCAATGGGATTCATATGTTCTATTCCAAGTCTAAGAACACAGGGTAGATATCTTGAGGCTGTCTGCTTTACTTATTGGTCCAACATGCAATAGTTATCCCGGGAGCAACTGACAAACCTCAGAGGAATTCTTTTTTTAAAAAATATATTTTATTGATTTTTTACAGAGAGGAAAGGAGAGAGATAGAGAGTTAGAAACATTGATGACAGGGAAACATGGATCAGCTGCCTCCTGCACACCCCCTACTGGGGATGTGACCGCAACCAAGGTACATGCCCTTGATCGGAATCGAACCTGGGACCCTTCAATTCGCAGGCCAACACTCTATCCATTGAGCCAAACCGGTTAGGGCATCAGAGGAATTCTAACATGCCAACATTGGAAAACAAACTGTCATGATAACTTTTCTAATAATTGTCTCACTTGTCCTTCCTTCAGATTGAATAAAACTATGTAGGGAAGCAGGAGTAGTGTAAAAAGATCACTGTATGAGGACAAAGGGTATAGGAATGTTAGTCCCCAGTTTGGTACTTTGGTCCTGAATCTATAAATGCCTTGAATCAGTGGCTGTTCAAGTGCGATGTACTGAACTCAAAGGGCTCTGTGAAGTTGCTACAAGCTGCTCTAGGATGTGAGGAGAGGTCTGAGCTATCGTCTAGGTGGGACTCCGTTTCTATTCTCCCTTCAACCAGAAGAGTTCAACTTTTGTTTGTTTTCTATATTTGAGCTTTTGGATCTGAATCTCTTTGATGGAAGATTCTGAGGTTCTGAAAGTCTGTGGACTACTCTTATTACATCTCCTTGGCTGATTGTTACTGAACTCCATGTGTCTAGCATGACAAAACTGTACAACTTTAAAATGAATGGGAGTCCTACAGGTAGCAACCAAAGAACTAGCAGCACCCTTTAAGAAAGGTCAGTGTTAGAAGGAATTGTGGGATGATGCAGTTTATGGAACATGCTTGTCAAGTGTGCACTTATTGATAATGATGATGACACAAGTATTCTGACAGAAGCGAGATATTTTGGGGTATGCGTGTTCTTTTTCGCTGTAGTGCATTTTTATTTTTGTCATATTTTGCCAAACAATAAATGAAGACAACATTAATATTCATGAGAGGTTGCAGGAAGAAAATGTTGAGTTTATTTTGCTCTCAAAGACACAAACCACTGAAGAGAGGATGCTGAAAACTCATAGTTGGAGAATAAAATAGCAACAACAATAATAACCACCTACCTAATTCTCCAGGGTACATTAAAAACACACAAGGCTGTCTGAACTCATTTATGAGAGTAAAGCACATTGCAGGGCCCCAGACCTCACCTTTATGTGTCTTATTTTGATCCCATGCAGTGTACCAGAAGCCATTCAAATTTTCTTACACATAGCAAAAACTTAAACTTGGGTACTGTAATATTAATTAAAATTAGTTGCCAATACTTATATTTCTTCCACTAGATTGAGCTTTTCTTAAGGAGGAGAAATCCGAGTTTTCCAAAGTGCCTACTATAGTATTTCATAGCATTTTGCCCAGAGTTGGAACTCAGTGCATGCTTGTCCAAGTGAAAAGATAAGGGAAGTATAGATCAAAACTTCAGCTTAAGGCATAACAGCATTTCTGCAGAACCCGCGTAGACTTTCTGGCTCTGGTTACAGGCAGCCATGCTTGGGCTGGGTGGGGCCAGTGAAAATGGGCCCAGGCCTTGTCTCAGTGCACACCCACAGCTCAACTAATGAGTTAGTTGAGAACTGATGAGAACTCTCATTCCATGCAACAGGAAAGCTGATCCTCCACTCTTTGCAGATTCACTAACATGTAAGAAAAACAGGCATCTCACCTGAAAAGTCCTTCGGTTTGCATGCATAATAAAATTATTACATCTCTTAAATGGAACTACCCTCAAATGCTCCCCAGATTATTTTAATGAGCTGCCAGGGTTGAGATACATGAAGACTTAGAAAGAATTCTGTCCAAGCATCCAAGTCCAAAGCTCAGGTCTTTCTATGGCCAATTACTCTTTATTATAGTGATTTTCAACCAGTGTGCACAAGAATTTTTAAAGCATTCAATACCTGACTATTAAGTCAGGTGCACTGACCTCTTTTCCCTTAGATTGTCTAATAAAAAGTGTCAACAGGCAACAGAACAATAGCCATTCAGTGTGAAAGAATCAAAAGTACACCTATTTTTTTTGTCAGATTGGCAAAAATATTTTGTGCACCACACAATTTTAGTAATTAGTTTATGTGTGCCATGCGATAAAAATGATTGAAAATCACTGCTTTATGGTATTAAGTTTGGAGCAATGCTTAAGAGCCTGGCTGTAGGAGCCAGACTGTCTGGGTTTGGGAAGTTATTTAGCCTCTCTGTATATAGTTTTCCATATGGTAAATGGGTATGCTACTATTACTTGACTCAGAGTCATTATGAACATTAAATATTATATATGTAAGGCATAAATACTATATAAGAAAGGACTTAGTACCTGGCCCATTGTAAATCTTATAAGAATATTTGCTATTATTGTTGTTATTATTCACCTGTTTAAGCTTCAGTTACTTCATCTTTAAAATGAGGTTATTATTTTTATTTTAAAGGTTACATGAGACTTTCAAATGATATTATTGAAATCCATGACATGTCATAAATCTTTATTCAGTGAAAGCTCTTATTTTTATAGCATTATTTTAAGTTCTGATCTCAGTTATATGATGTGTAGTTGGAATAAGCCTGAGGTCCTCCTACATAAAGAGTGAATTTTCATCCCCCAAAAGGGGGACAGAAAATCTAAGGCTTTATTACAGCCATGATGCTGAATTTGGGTAAGTTCTTTAACCTTCCTGGGTTTCAGATTAGTCGTAGGTAAAGTGGGGGCCATAGTGGAGCTATGATGAGGAGTCAACGCATTAGTACAGTAAAGCACTTAGTACAACACCTCTGGTTGCTCAGGAAATTTTATTTCCTTCCTCTCCTTATTTGTAACAATAAGCCTTTTAGTACTTTTTATTTTCTTTTAATCCTCACAAGAGGATTTTTTTTCTTTTTTTTAGTACTCTTAGTACTTTTACTTTTAGTACTTTTTTTTTTCTTTTAATCCTCACAAGAGGATTTTTAGAGAGTGGGAGAGAGAGGGAAAGACAGAGAGAAACATCAATGTGAGAGAAAGACATGGATTAGTTGCCTCCTGACCAGGCCCTGGGCCGGAGAGGAGCCTGCAACTGAGGTACATGCCCTTGATAGGAATTGAACCTGGGACCCTTCAGTCCATGCTCTATCCACTGAGCCAAACTGTCTAGGGCTAGTTTTTTTTTCTTTTTCTTTTAAAGATCATTTCCAACTTCAGTATTTGATCTTAATATAATATTGTAGATTTGGTATACTTCATGCTTTGGCATCAATATGGAATTTTGCATCTTGATTTCTTATGTCATCGGGGGAATTTTAGTTAAACAAAACAGTATTTTAATGTTGTTGAATATTAACATTTATGTTCTCAAAATTAGTTAAACCAGATTGCTCTGACTATGGAGAAAAGGGCAGATATTTGAAACATGTACATAATCATCGCCGTTTGCCAAAAATTCAAATTCATTGATTAGTCACGGCCAAACATGTTGAGATCATCCAAGGATTTAGGGAAATTAATCCAATTATATGGATATATTTCCTTTGTGAATCCTATTGGGGAAAATAGAATATGAAAACATAAAAATGGCTCAGAGAGAAATCTTTTAAGCCAAAAACATTATGAAAGGTTTTGCTATAATCCATTCAGAAATTCTGAAAGGTAGGTTAGATGTATCGTCCTTGCTTAACCACTGAGGAAATTAAAACACCAAAAGAATGAGAGATTCATCTATCTCCTAGCCCTGCAGGGACAGGACTGGGATTAGAATGCAGATGGCACTGTTATCCAGATTTATGTAAAGCATTGTGCAATTCAAAATGTATGTTAAAAAAAACCAACACATTCTGATTGTGAAATGGTCCTGTTGGAGTGTATTTTTCCCTCTTACTCTTCAATAATCTATTCCTATTTAGCTCTTTAACCCTGGTAGGCATTCTAAGAACCACAGAATGTCAAACATGTAAGAGGCCTTGGAAATTAGAATCCATCCCCTGGATTTCACAAAGGAAATGATTATAAGGAAGAAAGGGAAAGGGACAAATAGTTTGCATGGCTAGACTATGCATAAGTGGTCACCGCGTGTAGGGTTAAAAACTCCCTATGCGTTTTTTGTTTGTTTGTTTGTTTAAATTCTACTTCCAAATATATCCTAAGGCCAAGTATATTGAGAGGAAATATTGCAGACATGACCCAGAGTTGGGCTGAATTTAGGTTATAGAACCATTAGGCTGGGGATGGGAGGAGGAGTGGAAGGAAGGGTGTCAGGGATACAGGGGTGTGAATGCCAGTTTTGCTATCTACTTCCTGTGTGACCTCGGGCAAGTCACTTAACCAGTCTGGAATCCTAAACCTACCTTACAGTGGGCATAAAATAGTATCTACTTCACAATGTTGTCACAATGTTGTTACAAGGAGCTGACTGGGGCTAACACAGGTTACTAATAATTACAAGGTATTATTATTATAAGTAACACGGATTTAGATATGTTAAGGTATCAACACATTCTTACCTGATGATCTGGGTTTACTTTCTGTGGTTCCTTGTCAAAGTTTTAAGGTTCTCAAAGCTGAGCTGCTTAATCAAAATTTTCTTCCCAGTTGTTCCTTTGAGTTTTGCATAATGCTTTATAAACTTCGGTCAGGCTCAATCAAGTAAGTCTTCATTCTAATCAATAACTTGTTGGTATGTGATGAAGAAGGAGCCATAGGGCATATGCGTATATATGCAAACTTTGAGGGTCAGGAATGAAATTTTGTTAAATCTGCAAGAAAAAGAGTGAAGTTGCAAACTAATGGTAATTTGCTGAGAGGTCTGATGGGAAAAACAATTACAGAGAAAAGGTTACTGATATCCTATAGTCAACTATATGCTGGATTAGAATACATTTCTTTTTTTAATATATTTTTATTGATTTCAGAGAGGAAGAGAGAAGGGGAGAGATGTAAACATCAGTGATGAGAGAGAATAATTGATTGGCTGCCTCCTGCAGGCTCCCTACTGGGGATGGAGCCCAAAATCCAGGCATGAGCCCTGACTGGGAATTGAACCATGACCTCCTGGGTGCATAGGTCGATGCTCAACCACTGAGCAACACTGGCTGGCTGAAGTCATTTCTTTTTAATACTATTACTTCTGATTAAAAAAGCAATCCATAATCATTATAGACAATTTAGAGAAGTGTAGGTAATCATGTTACCAAGAATGTATATTACCTTTTAATGCATTATTCATGCAAATATATTATGCATAGTATATTCGTATACCAACTATATAAACATTTTTTTGAAAACTTAAGTTAAACTCTTTTTTTTTTTTGTATACCAGTTATGGTCTATAGCTAAACCTCTCTACCATAGATTGTTTGAGGATGGAGTAGCCATACATCCCTTCTTAAACCTTCGCAATGTAAACTTCCAGCACCTTGGAATCACATACGATCAAGCATTTATCACACTTGCAAAGCTATTGAGCACCTTTGTTTTTGTTTTGTTGTTGTTGTTTGTTTGTTTATTTGTTTTGAGATGCTGGAAAAAAATGAGAGCCTCTAAGCCTGATTGGGGTTTGGAGTTTGGAAAACCAACTGGGGAGAAATCCCATATTAATACAAAAAAGTGGAAGAGGAGTCAAAGTAGAACAAACAGCAAACAGTAAAAACCAGAGGAGGACATCTCACAGGTTTACCTCCCTCAGCTGGTAAACAGGTTGCTTTGACTCCACTCTCAAAGTCCACTGACCTCGCATGGAATCAAGTCATGAACTGGTTATTTGTGTGTGGTTTGTGTTCCAATACAACTAACTTATTACACCTTCACTATTTGTGTTAAATGTTTAAGAACCTGGAAGGATGGAAGGAAAGAACTGGGACAATTTAATTTTCTTTTTTTTAAATAGAAATTTAAAAAAAAATGATTTGAAATGATCTTATAGGGACCCAGCTCTTTGGGAAGAATTGATTTGAACTTAAATAGCTGTATGGTAGGAAGAAATGGAAATTTTCGTTAGGCTAATTCAAGTCAGTATAGTTATGTACAAAACAGGCAATAATAGAATTTGAAACATACCAGAAAATAAGAGTCAGTTTAAAAAAAAATAGGGAAGGCAATGAAGAGACAGTAAGGCAATGATTAGTAGATTAGATTTGAGATGTGTTGCAGATATCAAACACAGTGAGTTTTTAAGTAGGAATGGAGCATAATAAAATGGCAGAAAGCTTTTACTGCTCTGTATACAATGCCTTGATATGGAAAATGACTTTAAATGACAGAGCCCAATAAGGGATATCTCCGTTGTGTGTGTTTTATGCCCTGGTAAATGGTTGTTACTATGAGCCTGGAAAGGAAACCAATAAATATGTATATTGTTCATGTTTAGTTTACTTAATGTACAGTATTGGTTGAGATATAGAATGGCATTCATTTAGTCATTTATTCGTTCATTCATATTTCATCAAAAATGTTTTTGAACACGTTTTATGTTCTAGGCTGCATTTTATATGCTATAGATACACAGATACAGCAATGGACAAAACTGACAAAAGTATTTACTTGCATGAAGTTTATCATCTCAGTGGGTAAGATGGAAAATAAGCAAATGAATATATAATATGATATCAGGTATGAAGTGGTTTGAATGAAAACAAGGCAAAGGAAGGGTTAGAAAGTATGTGGTTTGCTAATTTAAATAGAATATTTGAACTAGAGAGGAGAGAAAAGCCAACAGTAACCTCAGGAAAATGAACCTCATGGATATTGACTAAACATTGGGAAGGGCCATGGGAGAAGCTGACAAACTTAACTGTTCAGAATAAAGATGTCAGAGTGTGGGAAAGTGAGTGAGCAGCACCGGTTTTAGGTTCAGGGAGATCTGAGTTTGAATCATTTTCATTGAACAAGAACTTTGCAACTTTGGTCAAGTCACTTCAACTCTGTGAGCCTCGGTTTCATCAACTGTAAAGGAGAATATATTTTTTTTCTGCATGATTGTTAAGGATTAATTATGCATGATTTAATCTTCCTTTAAATATCCTTAACCCCTTTGTTGATTATAGCTTTATGTGGTAAAGTGCTTTATAAATATTAACTCATTTAATGCTTACAACAACTATGTGGTAGATACTGTTATTTCCCTCATTATACAGAAGTAAAAACCGAGGTACAATCAAGGTAAGTGACTTACCCAAGTTTGCACAGTTAAGTGATGGAGCCTTATTTCAAACTCCCAGGAAGCCTGACTCAGTGACCCAAGCCCTTAATCACTCACTGTTACCTACCTACCCACCATAGCATTTTAGGCCTTTACTTTCCTCATATATATAAAATGAAGGAGCTGGAGTAAATAGTTTCTCAGCACAGTCCATTCACTTGGTATGATCTATAAGTACAGTGAAAAAGTAGATTTTATCTGGGAAGTAAGGCCAGGACATCTGGACAGGGCCAGATGTTCAGAATGCCAGCTTCTTGCCACAGCTCAGAATGATCTAAAATACCTGGGTATCTATACTGATAAGGAAGGTGCCCCGCTATTACAGACCCATCTTATTACTCGCAGCCTTTCTTTCATGAATTTTGCCCATGCCTAATATGGAATGTAGCTTGGCACAGACAAATTGATGATCTTTGTGATGCTTATTCTGAGAACTTGATCCTCTTGTTTTCAGAGATGTGTTTGTGTTCTAAACATTAAATACTAAAAGGTGAAAGAGAATTCTAAGCATAAGATATTGCAAACACAGGGAGTAAATATCAATCAAGAAAAAATATTTGTGTGTGTATCGACATAGTGGAGAGGTGAGTGGGGGTTGCAAGGATACAGGGACATCACGGAATCATAGACATGCCTCATGGGAATGGAAAAGTCATAAGAAATTGAAGCTGCTTTCAGGGGTCAGATGGTTTCTCATGATCCTTCTCCCATCTCTCTGCTATATGTTCCGCTCCCAAGTTCACATGAACTTTCAGCAACCTTTCATAAAGCTTTAAGGAAACAAGGCTGCTCCAGTTGGTGTCCTAACAGGAAACAAATTCACCCCAGACTGTTCAGATAAAAAATGAATGCTTGGGGACCACTAGCAGAAGTGTGGGCAGAGTTAAATGCACAAACAAAGGTTAGAAACACTCCCAGAAACTAACAACCAGGGGGAAACCCCTGTTATCATGGATCATAACCACTGATATCAGAAGCATTGATGGAGAAAATGTAGTAAAAGCATCACTGTAAACACACTTCCTTGCCTATTTATGTCTCTATCCTTCTAATATTTTCTTACTCCTTTGACATTGCTTAATTTTTTCTGGTGTCCAAACCTCTAGTTAGTGTGCATATGTGCAGCTGGAATAATAGTTAAAATTTTATTCTAAATATATGAGAAGAAATTATTTAAGCTTTAAAATTCTATCTGCCATTTCATCATTTGTGAGATTATCAGAGCCTATCGGGTCAGTTAGCTTTTGATAGACCATTTGCAGTGTGAAGTGTGCTGTGAATTGTGTCAAACTTTGAGGTCAAGAGGGAAGGGATGAAGTTTTAATCCCCTTCACTGACTATGGTTATGTGGACTTTCTAAACCTCAAGTTCTCATCTATAGAATATATAAAACAGTATTCCCAGACTGGTATGAGAAGCAAATGTTCAAAACTATGACATTGTTCTGAAATATTTAGAGTGCCATGCATATACATGCGCCAGGGTCTCCACATAGCCGTGAACCGAAAGGAACCCAAATTGAACAACCTTTTTTAGCAAAAATAGGTGACAAAATATAAGCCCAATGAAAATTGGAGACTATTTTTCTTATATATTCCTAAATCAAAAAAGAAGCTTGATTTCTCGTATTCTAATTATCAGCAACTTAGAAGCAAAGTAATTAACAATTATAAAGGAAACATAACAGCTATCATCCAACAAAGCATCATATCCCATTATTACGCAAGGAGTGAGACAAATGCTTACGGAAAAACACTCAAAAGTAATGAAACCCAGATTTTGTGGGTTTAGGAACATCCAGCAGTCAGGGTCATTTCCTGCCAAGCAAAGAGCACAATTTACTCCAAAGTACCCAGAAGGCACCACTATTTATATGGGCTGGAATAATGAATGTTTGTAATGATTACATTAAATTATCACAGAAAGGTCAGATTATGTTTACTCAAGACAACAGGGATATACATTAAGTATTCTAGAAAGAAACTCATTTAAAATGGTTAAAATTTTAATGATGTTGGGAGACAGAGTTATTTGGAAAACAGCTCTTAATAGCTGAAGTTTTATTAGACTAGTTCACTGATTTACAATGTAGAATGTTGGACATGACAGTCAGTCATTTGCCTGGCTTCTTAAGATGTGTATATTTACAGAATTGAGTATGAAAGGACAGTAGCCTTCAAGTGCTGGGTGTCCTGTCACCTCGCTTGAAGAAGTTTGGCTAACCCTGGCTTAAAACTTGGGACTTTCAGTGTCATAGCCAAGGAGTTGAGCATGTTTATGACATGTGTGCTTAATAGCAATTGAACAGTGGGCTAGCTGTGTTCTAGGATATTATAGTGGGCATGCCTAATAATAGTTCAACTGTGTTGCCTGTGGTTCATTTGCATATTTATTAAATATTCACGAGTGCCTTACTCTATGCCAGGCATAGAATGTTAGTCCTGTGTGGGCACTGGGGACACGAAAGTCAAGGTTAACCTGAAAAATAGTGGTTTTACTTTTCTGTGGGTTCATTATAAACTCTCTATCCCATACCCACCCCACCACACACACTTCATGAAGGTGAGAAGGTGGCATCTTGGATTCTAGGACTTCTTATGGTCTACTAGAGGCCTGGTGCACAAAATTTGTGCATTCGGGGGTGGGGTCGCTCAGCCTGGCTCATGCTCTCTCGCAGACCGGGAGCCCTCGGGGGATGTCTGACTAATGGCATGGTGCAGGCCTAAGCCAGCAGTCAGACATCCTGAGTGCTGACACAGAGGCGGGCTGCTGTGTTCGCCAGCCGTGAGCCTGTCTTCTGGCTGAGCAGTGTTCCCCCTGTGGGAGCACACTGACCACCAGGGGGCAGCTCCTGCATTGAGCATCTGCCCTCTGGTGGTCAGTGCACATCATAGCAACTGGTCGTTTGCTGTTGGGCCAAAACTGGCTCTCTGACATCCTCAGAGGGGTCCCGGATTGCGAGAGGGCACAGGCCAGGCCGAGGGACCCCACCAGTGCACAATCGGGGCCGGGAAGGGATACAGGAGGTTGGTCAGCCAGGGAGGGACTGTGGGAGGGCTCCAGGGTATGTCCAGCCCATCTCGCTCAGTCTCGATTGGCCAGACCCCAGCAGCAAGCTAACCTGCCAGTTGGAGCGTCTGCCCCCTGGTGGCCGGTGCATGTCATAGCGAGCGGTTGAGCAGCCTTAGTATATCATTAGCATATTACCCTTTGATTGGTTGAATGGCCAACCAGATGACTGGACACTTAGCATATTAGGCTTTTATTATATAGGATGTTCTAGCAAAGAGCTCAGGCTTGTGATCTAGAAGACCTATATTCAGGGAGATAAGGGGTTCCGCTGTGGACCAGGAACCAAGAGGTGGCTGAATCTATGTCCCAAGAAGGGGAAGGACCAGAGTAAGGGCATGGGGAGAGGTGGCATAGAAACTGCTAACATGGTGATTCAAACCCTTTGGCCAAATGAGGATGGGGAAGGGGTTCTGTGGGCAGAGGAGTTTTGTCTTTAATCAGACCACTTGAATTGGTTAATAAGCTCAGCCATAAAAAAAAAGATGAAATACTGCTATTTGTGACAACCTGACTGGATCTTGAGAATGTCATGCTAAGTGAAATAAGTTAGACAGGAAAGGACAAGAACCATATGATTTCACTCATATGTGGGATATAAAACAGAAAGCAACAAGCAAACAAAGCAAACAAACTCAAAGATACAGACAACAGAAAGGTGGTTAGCAGAGGGGAAGGAGGGTGGGGGAGAATGAAGAGGGTAAAAGAGGCAAATATATGACGTCAGAAGGAAACTAGTCTGGGTGGAGAGCACACATTGGAGCATACACACATTGTATTCTAAAGGTGTACACCTGGAACGTATATAATGTTGTTAACCAATGTCACCCCAATACATTTAGTTAAAAGAAAAAAGTCCCAACTGTAACCAAACTGGATTAGAGGAAAAGCTCAGAGGATAAGCTCTTGCATCCTGATATTAACAAACAGAAAAAAATAAAACGTTAAAAAATATGCTTCTCAACAACCAGCTCAAAGAACTAAGGACAGAGACACTCCCCATACTTCCGTAAGTCTAAACATCCCGGACTGTCAGACAGAATGTGCAGTGTGGAGCAGGGCAGAATCCTGGTGAGGATTTGGACAACATTTAATTTAAATTTAAAACATAAAATAAAGATATATCCATACACTTGAGAGTTGTAAAGCACATTTATATCCATTAGATATGAGTAGGTGACGGATCCTGCCTTAGAGGAGCTTGCAGTCTAGAAAGATAATTCCCATAAAATAAAACTAATCTCTCTGCCAGACTTTTTACCTGCAGGGTCTATAATCTTCACTGTCATCCTGCAAGGTGGGGAATTATCTGTATTTTATACCTAAAGGAACATACAGGATGATTTATATATTGATGAAAGTGTATGTAAGGCATGACATACTGTGGATAAAATGTGGCAGTTCTTTTAAACAGAAATTGCTGTCACTAGCCCTCAGTTGGAACTTTATCTTTAAGGAATCAAAGGAGTAAATGGCCTCCACTGTGCCCTGAAGGTCTGCCCCAGAGTGAGCGAGAACTAGAAGGGATAAAGGCCACCACTCGTGGCTTTCTTCTGTCCCAGGCCAGGTGTTATTGGACACAGTTGTGGGGACTCTCCTGTGAACAGATGCATGCTTTCCTTAGAAATGTTCCAGTTACATTTTCAGAAAGGTGGAGGGATGACTTGGAGGGAATCCTCTCTCTAGTGTATAATGTAGAAAGATATGATGTGAAACACTGATGCATTAAAAGGTATAGGTTCCGTGATTCATATTTACATATTGTTTTTCATCTTGAAGCATAAGATCAAAGCTACCAGAGCATTTCCCAGAGGGAGCAGAAACAAAGGGATAAGCCTGAAAGTGCCAGAAACCCTATATACAAGATAAATGGCAATTAAAAGTAGCCAGAGGCCTTTCCTTTTTTTAAAAGCAGAATTCTAGTTAAATAGACCTTAGTGCTCCACCATTCTAGCCTTCCTCAGAACTGCAGGCGTTGTTTGTCCGACATTCCTGGTATCAATTTATCCTGACTCTGCTTGAACTCATCCTGTTCTTTGTGAGACAAATTGGTTATCAGGAAACATGTTGCCTTGGGAGTTCTACTCATAACTCTTGTTTCTAGAACAGTGATGGCGAACCTTTTGAGCTCAGTGTGTCAGCATTTTGAAAAACCCTAACTTAACTCTGGTGCCGTGTCACATAGAAATTTTTTGATATTTGCAACCATAGTAAAACAAAGACTTATATTTTTGATATTTATTTTATATATATAAATGCCATTTAACAAAGAAAAATCAACCAAAAAAATGAGTTCGCGTGTCATAGGTTCGCCATCACTGTTCTAGAACATAATGCATAATATCTACTTCCCCTACTATATGGCAACCCTCAAATACTAGTTTGAGGATGACTGTGACCAACTGTTCCCCCTGAAAAACTTTAGTTCAGGTTTCTTCAAACATGTCATCCTACTTGTTCATTTCAGATTGTGCTGCTATTTCCAGTTTCCTTCCTAAATTGTATGTAAGGCACGCAAGATATAATCTGAGTAGAAGGATCGCTTATTTCATGCCTTATTTTATTTCCAGATTATATATTGTTTTAACAATATATCATAAAAATTCAAGTGATACAAATAAATGCAAAGAAAATAGTCTTAACCAAATGCTTTCCACCCAGAAGTAACTTGTTTTAACATTTGATGATCATTTTAGACATCTCTCCATGCACATAGGCAGTTGACTATATTTATAAATTATATCTTAAACATTTCCACTTTTTTTCTTCTCTATTTTCTACTGCATACATTCTGATAAATGTGTAGTTATACTTTATTTGGGTTAAATTTGCATTTCCCTGATGGCTAAGGATGATGAACCTCTTTTCATGTATTTGCCATCTGTATATCCTCTTCAGTGAATACCCACTTCAGAAATCTCTGTTAATGTATTTTGTTCCTGTTTTAATTAGATTTCTAAAAAATTTACTGTTGAGTTTTAGGATATCTTTTTATTCTAGATATTAGTCCTTTTTTGTTTATGTGTTTTGTAAATATTTTCTGCTTTCCTTCTGTATCTTATATTTTCATCCTCTTCACATGGTATTTCACAATTGTAACAATTTTAAAATTTATTAAGTTTTTAATTTTAGTTATTTTTCTTTTTATGGCTCATCCCTAGGTGTCAAGTGTAAGTACTCTTTGCTTAGTCCTAAATTTAGATGTTTTCCTATGGTTATTTTAAAAAGTTACAGTTTTATGTTATATCTTTAAGTCTGTGATCCATTTTGAATTAATCTTTGTGTAAGGTATGAGATTTAAATTGAGGTTTATATTTACTGCCTGTGTATATACCCAGTTAATTTAGTATCTATTTATTGAAAAGGCTATCTTTCTTCCATGGAATTGTTATTTCACCACTTTCATCAGTTAAACATTTGTTTCTGAGTTCTATAGTATATTCCATTGATCTTTGTGTCTATTCTTCCACTAATACAATAGGGCTTGATTAATATAACTAAAGAGTAAGTCTTAATATTGGTTAGAATAATTCTTTCCACTCTATTCTTCTTTGTCAAGAGTGTTTTAACTATTTTAGGGTCTGTGTCTTACCATATGAATTTTAAAATAAACCTATCTTATTCTTAAAAAAAAAAAGGAAAACAAAACTTGCTAGGATTTTGTTAGAAATTGCATTAAACCTAGAAATCAACTTGGGAAGAATGAATATCCTTAGTATGGTTAGTCTTCCACTCCACAAGTATGGTTTGTCTTTTCATTTATTTAGGTTTATAAAATTTCTTTCATCACCATTTTTTAATTTAAAGCAGTCACATTCTACAACAATTTTGTAAGTATACTAGAGGCCCGATGCACGAAATTCATGCAAAAGTAGGCCTTCCTTCCCCTGGCTGCTGGTACCGCCTTCCCTCCAGTACCTGGGAGGCCTGGGCCTCCCTCTTTGGAGGATTGTGGAGCCCCCCTGTTGATCACCCGCCAGCCGGTGGCCTGTGCCTCCCTCTGCAGGGTGATCATGGGGCAATGGCCAGGCCCCCGACCAATCGCATCATACCCAAGGGCCTTGGCTGGCCTGGCGACAGTGGGTGTCATAGCGTGGTCCTGGATGGTCATTCCGCTGTTCGGCAGTTCGGTCTATTTGCGTTATTACGATTTTATTATATAGAATACCTAAGTATTGCATTATGTTCTGTTTACGCATGGGCAGTTAATACATAGAAATGTGATTGATATTTATATGTTGGTCTTGTATCCTATAACCATGGCTGGAAGCACTTAATAAATCTAGATTCTTTTGTAGATTCCTTTGGGTTTCTTATGTACAAAATCATGTAATTTACAAATCATAACAGTTTTAGTTCTTTCTTTCTTATCTGTATGATGTTTGTTTTGGTTTTTATTTCCTCTTATTATGCTAGCTAGAACTTCCAGTACTATTTTGAATAGTAATGATAAAAACAGAATTTTTTTCATCATAGGGGAAAGCAATTTTTTTTTATATTAAGTATAATGTTAGTTGTGGGTTATTTTCACATGCTGTTTATCAAGTGGAAGTATTCCCTCTATTCCTAACTTTTATCATGAATGAGTGTTGGATATTGTCAAGTGTTTTTTCAATGTTAATCGATATAATTTAATTTTTGTTCTTTAGCTTGTTGATATAGTGAATTACATGAATTAATTTTTTAAATTAAAGTTGCCTTGAATATCTAGAATAAATTCTACTTGATAAAGGCATATAATTATTTTTATACATTGTTGAATTTGGTTTGTCAATATTTTATTGAAAATTCGTGTGTCTAAATTTATGAGTTGTATTGTTCTGTATTTTTTATTTGTTTTGTCTTTGTTTAATTTTAATATCAGGTTAATATTGACTTCATAAAATGAGTTTTACAGAAACTCTTCTATTTTCTGAAAGAGATTTGTAGAATTAGTGTTAATTCTCCATTAACTGTTTTGTAAAAATGTCCAGTGAATCCATCTGAGTGTGGAAATTTCTTGTTGTAGAGGTTTAATTATGAGTTCTATTTTTTTAATGGTTATGGTACATTTCAGGTCATCTATTTCTTTTTGGTGGAGTTTTGGTAGTTGTGTTTTTTTAGAAAAGTTTCCATTTCTACTAAGTTGTCAAATTTATGAGTGGTCATATCCCCTGTGTCAATCCTGATATTGATGATCTGTTTGTCTTTTTAAAATTTTTGTTAAGCTTGCTAGAGGTCTTTTAATATTTTCAAAAAAACACAAACAAACACCAAAACACATACACAAAAACAAATTTAAAAAACCCTGCTTTTGGTTTCATTGCTTTTCTTTGTTGCTTTCATATTTTTAATGTCCTTAATTTCTGCTCTTATCTTTATTACTTCCCTTTTCTGCATGTGTTGACTTTATTTTGCCTTTTTTTCTAATTTATATAGGAACTTAGAATATTGATTTGAGACACTTCCTCATTTGTAATGTAAGCATTTAGTGTTATATATTTCCCTCTCAGCACTGCTTAAGCTTCATCTCACCTCTTCTAATATGTTGTATTTTCATTTTTACTCATGTGTATTTGGTAGACTTCTTCTTTGAACCATGGCTATTGAGAAGTGTATTGTTTAAAGATTTTCCTGTTGTCCCAACTACCTCATGAAAGATAACCTCTACCGAGGAGCTAAGATGAGAGGGAGCCTTGTGTTCTTGTGTACATGTCTGTATTTGGGTTTTATCTTGCTAAGCTGGAAGGGGAAAGGGAGGGAGCAGGCTGTGGTTCCAATATCACAGACTTTGGCTGTCCTTACCATGTTTTTGTAGATTTTCTTTAATAAATGTTTCCTCATATTCTGCATACAATTAGTACGATTTCTAGATAACGTAAATAAAATTTTTAAATAATTTTCACCAGTTTGGGAAGCAGGTTCACAGAGCTCCTCTATATGTCATTCCAGAGGCAGAATCAGCTTCAGTAACTTTAACATGCCTTTCTGCATTCCTTACTTCCATATTTTGCTTTATGTCTTGGTTGCTACACGTGATCACTGAATTGTTTTTTTTTTTTTCCCAAAAGAGGTGATGTGTTTTCTCTGAGAATTCTCACAATCAAGAATATCTATCTGCCTTTTGTATTTGTACTTGAATAAGAATAGCCACTTAAAAGAGTCTTGACGTTTACGTTATTTTTCCTGAGAACTTTATAGAACTTCTTCTTTTGTCTTTTGACAATAAAGGATGTTATGGAAAAGTCTGGAACTTTTTTTTTCACTTTGCACGTTGAAGTATCAACTTCTTAAAAAAATGTATCTTTCTTGTTGAAAGTATTACAGATGTTCCCTCCCCTCCCTCCACATTGACTCTCTCTACCCCTCTCCTTCCCCCTCCCAGGCCTCTACCACAATCTATGTATATAAAAACCTACGTGACTGAACAACCGAATGACTGAATGACGAGTTGACCGGTTGCTATGATGTGCACCGAACACCGGGGGACAGACGCTCAACACAGGAGCTGCCCCCTAGTGGTCAGTGCATTCCCACAGCCAACCTCCCACAGCCCCTCCCCTTGGCTGGCCAACCTCCTGCACCCGGATCAGCCCTGATCTCCGGCCAGGCTGAGAGACACCACTTGTGCACGAATTCGTGCACTGAGCCTCTAGTATGAATATAATTTGGTTAATCTCCCCCCTCCCTTACCTCTGAAACTCATCAGGCTATTGCATGGTTCAGTGCCTCTGGATCTATTTTGTCCTGCCATTTTTTTTTTTTTTAAATTCTGGAAATTAAGGAACTTATTAAGAATATATTTTAACTTTAACTATTTACATCCTGATGTGTATTGTATCCTTTCAATCTATGGATTCTTTTTTCCCCTCTTATTTCAGAGAATACTTCTGATATGTTTTGGAATATTTTTTTTCTAATCTCCTTATTGGATTGTTAACATACCAGTTATCCACATTGAATTATCTATATTCTTTACATCTATAATTTTTTTAATATTTGTGTGAATCTTCTTGACTTTTATTTTTGTATTTCACCCTGGTTATTTCAAAACTCTAATCTGTTCTTTATTTTTGTCTCAATTTTTAGATATCTGATAGTGTTTTGATTCTCCATCCTTTTCCTTAACTTGACATTCCCTATATCTATTTTTAAAATTTTGTCTTATCTCTTTGAGCTGATGTTTTACTCATTTAAAATTCCTTTTTTTTAAAAAAATATATATTTTTAAATATATTTCATTGATTTTTTACAGAGAGGAAGGGAGAGAGATAGAGAGTTAGAAACATCAATGAGAGATTGAAACATCGATCAGCTGCTTCCTGCACATCTCCCACTGGGGATGTGCCCACAACCCAGGTACATGCCCTTGACTGGAATCGAACCTGGGACCTTTCAGTCCACAGGCCGACGCTCTATCCATTGAGCCAAACCAGTTTCGGCCTCATTTAAAATTCTTATTGAGTTCTGGAGCACAAAGCAACATTCCATATTTTGCTACTCTTTCTTTGTATTTGTTTTCCAACTGGATTCTTTGACTGCCTTAGATTTTATATATTTTTTTTACGTTTGCTTCTTTTTTAAAATTGCATAATTTTTATGCTTTTCTGCTTTCATTTTTCTCAACTTCATATCATCAGTTTTATTTAGACTCTTACTATTCACACTGCAGTCTTCAAACCAGAGATATTGGTTGGTAGGCTTATTAGAAATGAAGAATCAAAAACTCCACCCAGGACCTACTGAGACAGAATCTGCATTTTAACAAAGATTTCCAGGTGATCCTTATACACATTCATACTGGAGAGGCACCGCTCAAACTTTACTGCATATTGAAGTAACCTGGGAGATTTAAAGAATACTAATGCCTGATCTGAGATTCTGATTTAATCAATATGGAATATGGCCAAGACATGAGTTATTTTATTTTTTAAATTAAATGTATTGGGATGACATTGGCCGACATGATCATATCAGGAAATTGTGAAAACCACTGACTGAGATGTTCCATTTATTTTTGATATTGTTTAGGTTACTTCTTTTTTGTCACTTGTCTCAATCTGTTTAGTGTGCCATCTATTCCTCTCATTCTTCCTTCTTCTGTACACACCCACAAACTGGGTACTGCTATCTATTTATTCTGTAATCTGAGAGTGAGTATTAATAGGATGAAGATAGAAGGGAAGGAGGGGTAGTTCAGCTATGAATGGTGAACCTGGATTCAGCTCTTTCTCCTGAGATCCCATTAAATGTGTAACTTCACCAGTCAGGGATGGATCTCAATTCTTATGTATATCATCTTTGAAAATGGGAAAGATTTAGGATTATTCCATTGGAATGCTGGAGTTTTCACTCTTAAGGATTAAGAGTCCTATACTCATCTCACAATCACCTGAGCACCTTCTAGACCTGCTTCTCCCTGTATTGTATGAAGTTAGTGAATAATTCTTAGGATTTGTTGACTTCTTAGTAGTACTTCTGTGAGTTGATAGTGGGATTAGGAGATATATTAATCCATGTTATAACAGAATTTTTAGTTTTATTTTTTAATATTTAAGACTCAAGGTTTACCACTACTCAATTCTTTTACTACTGGTGAATTTTTGCTCTTTTTTCTTTCATCTTATTAGGGGATTGACTAGAGATGCCCTGCTTAATCTTGCCATTAATATAGATGCTATATGGCTATTCATGCAATATAAATTTGCATTTGTGTTTTAAGCAAATATACTTGGCATTTATTGGTACACATTAGGCTGTAAACTGTAGTGGAGAGTCAGAATTTATTTTTTTTAATTTATAATTTTTTATTTTTTATTATTACTCAAGGATATGTTTATTGATTTTAGGAAGAAAGAGAGAAAGAGAGGGAGGGAGGGAGGGAAGGAGGGAGGGAGGGAGGGGGAGGGGGGGAGAGAGAGAGAGAGAGAGAGAGAGAGAGAGAAGAGAAACATTAATGTGAGAAACATTGATTTGAAAGAGAAGCATCAATCAGTTGCCTCCCGTATGTATCACAACAGGGGATTGAACCCACAGCCTTTTGGCGTATGGTATGATGCTCCAATCCATTGAGCAACCTAGCCAGGACTCCAGTCAGAATTTCTTTAAATTCAACCATTTTATATTTGATTTTAGAAGTTTTTTATATTATGCTTTTATTATCAATGATTTAATTTAAAAACTTATTGTTAGTTTATTCAAGCAATGTAGACCTATTTCTCAATCTTATAGTTATAAATATTGTGAAACTGTGTGTATGCACTATAGCACATATATAAAAATAATTTGTCTTTCAAATAGGAGTACCTACATATTCAGGAGTGTTCATGTTAATGCTATTGTGAATACAATAGATGAGATCTAACCAAGCATAAAAATAGCTGATTTAGAATTTAAATAACAATGTAGCTTATTACTGGGGAAAGAAAAACATTAACAGTTAAAAATAGAGCTGAATTTAAAATAAAAGGGCTAAAACCCTCACTCTTAAAAACCAAAGTGAATCTCATTACAGATTATATTCATATATTACTACACAATAAGTTAGATCATTTTAACTTCCTATACATTAATTCAAGAGCTTTTTAAACTTTATTTATAAATCCCTTTTCCCCTATTTTTAATTATATAAATTTTATTAATTGTGTTGTCAGCTTTCTGTAAAGTTTTTCTGGGTTAACAAGGGTCTATGACTTGAATATCTAATGATTAAAGGTTCAGTAATATGTCTAAAGTTACTGACAATATTTATGGGCTCAAATGACACTGAAATCTGAGTTACTTCACTAATTTCATGCTCTTTCAGATAAGGCACCTAGTTTTCATGGCATTTTGCAAGAGCAGCAAATTAAAGGAATCTTTGTTAAGAACTAGTTCTATTATCTTTAAAAGTCTCCAAAGATTATAAAAATTTGAATAACTCACTTATACATTTTAATTTATTTATTATTTTATTTTTACTGTCATAAGTTTGAAACTTGTCTGAATCTATGAATTAATTTCAGGAGAATTAACAAAATATTGAGTCTTCTAATTCAAGAACATGGTATAACTTTATTTAGATCTTTATTGCCTCAGAAATGTTTCATAATTTACAAAATAGAGATTCTGAATATCTTTCGTTACATTTATTCTTAGGCATTTGACCTTTTGATACTACTAGTATTGTAAATGCTATTTTAAAAGTTTTATTTTCCAGTTATTTGTGCTATTATATAAATTATAATTAATATTTGATTATTGTCATTCTATCCTGTGACCTAAGTTCATTTACTAATGCTAGTAATTTTTTATAGATTTTTTAGGATTTTCTGTGTAAACAGTTCTATTATTTAAAATTGAAAGAGTTTTTATTTTTTATTCCAATCTTTACACCTTTTTTTTCTTTCCTTATTGCACTGTCTTCTAGTACAAATTGGAATAAAAATGGCGAGAGAGTGTATTTTTGCCTTCTTCCTAATCATAGAGAAAAATAATTCAGTATTTCACCATTAAGTTTAATGTGAGCACTAAATAACTCACCTGATTAGTAATTAGCCTTTCACTATATTTGCTTAATCACAAACTAGTGAGCAACCCATCTCTCTATGGAAGAATCAAGCCATCTCTTTTTTAAAATATATATTTGAAAGTGAGTTTCATACATCCATTCACCTCACCTACAAACAACTAAATGTACATATCCTTAATTATGGTTCATTGCTTATTCATATTCTGCTTTTTTTTCTTTTGAGGTAAAATTTAATGAATACACAAATTTGAGTTATATTATTATTTTTTAAATATATTTTATTGATTTTTTACAGAGAGGAAGGGAGAAGGATAGAGAGTTAGAAACATGAGAGAGAAACATCAATCAGCTGCCTCCTGCACACCCCCCACTGGGCATGTGCCTGCAACCAAGGTACATGCCTTTGACCAGAATTGAACCCGGGACCCTTCAGTCCGCAGGCTGATGCTCTATCCACTGAGCCAACCCGGTTAGGGCATGAGTTATATTATTTCATTATTTTTTGACAAGTGCAAGCATCTGTGCAACCCAACTATTGTGGAAGACAAAATGCACTGGACGATTAGGATATGATTTTATTCAGGCTATTGAAATAGAGAAAACATTTATTAATGAGGAATACCTCAAAGAAAATGATGTGGATTTAGGATTTTACAGAGGTAGGTAAACAAGGGAATTGGTCATACACAAGTGGTATGGGAGTCTTGAGGAACGATAGACATGGGTCTTATTTAGAAATATGGAAGGGCAGGGTGGTCACTGGGGGATAGCTGTTGCCAGGTAAACAAAGGGGAGATTCTTAACCATCTTTGTTTTGGGGGAACACAAACTGTCAACAAATGCCGGAAAGCAGAATCTCAATGGATTGAGATAATGCTCTGGGGCCGTGGTTGGCAAACTGCGGCTCGCGAGCCACATGCGGCTCTTTGGCCCCTTGAGTGTGGCTCTCTCACAAAATACCACGTGCAGGCGCGCACGTTCAGTGAGATTGAAACCTCGTGGCCCATGCGCAGAAGTTGGTATTTTGTGGAAGAGCCACACTCAAGGGGCCAAAGAGCCGCATGTGGCTTGCGAGCCACAGTTTGCCGAGCCGCAGTTTGCTGACCACTGCTCTGGGGAATGGCAGTTTTGCACAGTTGTTTATATATTTATACATTACAATCAAAAGAGGAGACATAAGTGGGTTATATGAAATCCATTGGTGATAGATTAGGGAGGCAGGAGAAAGCAAAGTGGGGTGGGGAGAAAGGAACCTCTGGGATTAGATAAAAAATAAAATGATAGACATATATGTCTTGTACTTAGGTGGGTGAAGGATAGTTAACAGTCAACAATTAACAATAATAATGAGAGGATTTGTGGTCTCTGCAGAGTGGTGCCTGTGCTTTGTGGGGTCCTGGAAAAGGAAAATTACTGTGACTTTCCAATATGTTATCATAGATGCAAAAAGACAATAGACCAGCTCAGTTAAGGTGAAGACTGACCTTGGTGAGGGAAGATGCTGGCCCAGGCCATGACTACCCACTTTAAACTGCTTTTTAGTTAAAAACATTTTAATTTCAGATCATCCTTTGTGGTTACTTTAGGTCTCTGACTTTGCAAGGATGCCATGCAGGCCTGCCCTGAGCTAATCAGGTTAGCATGTGGCCCCTTTTCACCAGAGATGCTTGAGGGTAATCAGTCCAGTGGATTCTAAGAGGTTAGTGGAGGAAAACCTTTGGCTGGGCAGCACCACTCCTTGAGTTTCTTGAAGCTCTCAAACTGTATGTTAATGCTTTTGGTGGTTATGCACATTCTTATTTAGAGGCATGTATGACCCAAGTATTTTGCCACACTTTTTTTTTTCCCAAGGAGAATTTTTTCCCATAAATTAATTTCAGTGATTGTGAGTCTCTCGGGGCTTATGCCGGGATACCTGGCTTCAAATTGCTAGGCTTCATCAAATCTTGAGTAAATTTGCAAGGCCCTGCAGAACCCAGTAAGGCAGCGGTTCTCAACCTGTGGGTCGCGACCCCTTTGGGTCGCCTAAGACCATTGGAAAACACATATATAATTACATATTGTTTTTGTGATTAATCACTATGCTTTAATTATGTTCAATTTGTAACAATGAAATTAGGGGTCACCACAACATGAGGAACTGTACTAAAGGGTCGGGGCATTAGGAAGGTTGAGAACCACTGCAGTAAGGGATCTGGGTAGTTAGATTTTAGGTCTCAGTGATATCAAGTCAAGCAAAAGGGAGAAAAACTGGAAAGTAAATTTGAAGAATTATAGCCAGATATGGAAGAAACTGGAAGCATTAAGAATGTGGTAAGAATTGTTAACTTGTCCATGAGAATCCAGCCTAATTTACATCTAGATACCAAAACTGTTTTTCATACAATTGGAGAGGAAGTTAGTTAGATTTCTACCAGACAGGATAGAGCTTGCATATCTATCAGTTACCTGCAATTTACAAAGAGTTGCAAAATAGCTCAAAGACACTATACTCACCCCTTGTTTTGATCAAAAATATCTCAAAGAAAAATTACTCTTACTCACAAAACTAGATGGTCACATTAGATTTTTGCCTGATTATTTATATACATGCAGCAAGAATGGTAGTTTACCACATAGACCTAAATTTGCTTTGCTGAAAATTTTTATAAGGAATCTAATATTGGACTTTTAAAAGCCTCTAAAGGATAGCTGGGCAAGCAAAGAACAAACTACCTGACTTCAGCCTTAATACCTGGAATTTTAGGTGAATTCCTCTTCTCTCAACGTCCCCAGAATATTCTAAGATTCTTGACATGACCTGCCTTACTCCCCTTGTGAAGTTGAGAACCTTTCTTTGTTCTGATTTATACCATTGTTTGTTCACTAGTTTGGGACGCACCACTTACTGTCTTACAATTAATTCTAAGGGAATACGTGCCCTTAGTTTCACACTTCATTTCCTATTTTAATGTTTCAAGAGTGAGCTAAGCCTTCTGAAGTAGGACTCCTCTTTTGTCCTGCCTTTAAAAAATGGGCCCACAGAAGTTTCTCTCTCATACTTACAGTGCCCAAGCCTGTTACCCAGACAACAGTATCTGTACTTTTTCCTCATAACATAAATTTTAATAGAGGTTTCTTGGGTTTGGGTACTTGTAACATAGTAAGAGAACCTGAGAAAGAATAGATATCACTAGTCTGTATTGCCCATTTATATGTATCTATATACATAAAAGGCTAAGTGACCGACCGTCCATCTGACTGTCCGACCGATCAACCGGCTGGTACATATGACGTGCACTGGCAATTTAAAAATAAACGTTGACTCGTGCATGCACAATACATATAAAGCTCTCTTTGGCGCCAATTGCATGTGTGTGTTTTGATCTGTCATTTTTGATCATGAATTTGGTTGTGTTTGTTCACATTCTGAAGCTGAAAGAAAGCAGCATACTTGACAGAATATGTCTGAAGACCAACTATTGGCACAACTGTCCCCGTCTGACACTGGCCTCCCATTTAAATTAATTCAAAGAGAGTTTCTCATGATGCCAGCATTTGCGATGACTATTAATAAATCACAAGGACAAACTCTAGACAGAGTAAGAATATTCCTACCTGAACCTGTTTTCGGACATGATCAGTTATATGTTGCTTTCTCTCGAGTTTGAAGAGTGTGTGATATTAAAGTTAAAGTTGTAAATACTTCATCACAAGGGTAATTAGTCAAGCACTCTGAAAATGTTTTTACTCTCAATGTGGTATACAGGGAGATATCAGAATAAGTTTAATCAACTTATTAGTCATTGTTTTTATCAATGTTGTTTTTATATCATGTTTTTGTTGTTTTTATGCCATGTCTTTGTTGTTCTATCATGTTGTTATTGTTTATTTATTAATCAATTTATATATTATTTTCATATACATTTTACTAATTTTCTTTCATCTCTGACACTTCTATTATAAAGGGCGAATAGCAATATTAAAATATGTTTTCTAATTCATTTCCTTTCAATGTACATGAATCCATGTACTGGGCCACTAGTGTTAAATAAAAGTCTTTAAAAGTGCTAATAGTCATATAGAGGGCGAAAATCCTAACTTAAATGATAGCATTGAGAACAATACTAAATCAAGATTTATATTTGATTATTTGTAGACTTTAGCCAGAATTCTGTCCTTAGCCAGAAAAATATTACTCCTCAGATTGAGAAATAATCCTCTTATACTTGCAAAGCACTTAGCAATCTTTTATATGTCATTCAGGTGTAAATTAATGAATGTTATTTTTTTCTAATCACAGTTGCTATCATGATGTATTAACAGGAAAAGCTAATTGAATAGCAAAAAAATCCTAGAGTGAAAGAGCTGTTTCAGTCAGCTCTGGTTTACCATATCCTGGCAGCATTTCAGTAAATTTTCAGAGAGTGCAACTGATTATTTGAAATGTAATAATTGACTGTTAGTGGAAAAGAAGTGATATGCATAGCAGAGTAGGGACTTCTGTCATTGGTTATTCTACCTGCTGTTTTTCTCACAGTCAGAGCATCTCTTTGGTATGGAGGGAGGGAAGCTGAAATGGACTGGCCGCTTTGTAGAGCTTGGGATGTGGACCCAAAGGCTTGGGAGAAACATAGCTCATGCTGCGCAGCCCACAAAGCCCCCATTATTGCTGTGTGGGCAACTCCGTTTGCATCTCATTGAAATTGTTGTCTAGCACATCAACATAGGCAATTAAAAAATAAAAGAGGGAAAACATCCGCCTGCTTGTTTAAGATGCTCAGCAAAAGAAGGGAAGCTTGAGATTTGAGAGAAAAAGGAAGGTTTGTAGTATCAAACTTCCATCCTCACCCCCCTACTGAAACTTGCCTATAAAGCTACTTTTAAAAAAGACTTTAAAAGAAGAGAAAGGAAAAGCTCTGAAAGAAGCTTTCATGTCTGCCAAAATGTGGGTTCATTAAACTGTAAATACAGTAATGCAATTTGGGTTCACTTGCTGTCATATTTATTTTAAAATAAATTGACTTTCAGTGTATTTAATTTCTCAGGATGTTCCTCTGGGGCATGCATTCTATTTATGAGCTCGATAAGTACTACCAAATCTGGATTGATAGAGAAAAAGAAACATAAAGCTAAGAAGTTTTGAAAAGGAATCAGAGATTTTGGAAGGGAATATAGGATTGTGAAAAAAAAGTGGGATGAGAAATCAGGGAATGGGACTGCTGTGAAGGGTTCAGAAATGGTACATAAAACATGTGAGGAAGGGAAAGTATCAGAGAAGTGACCTTCATTCCCTGCCTTTCGTCTTCTGCCTCTGCTTCCCAGCTCTGCACAACGCCTCAGGGGTTTTCTCTTCTCTCTCCCCTCCTTGGACCATATATGTCAACGTGTTCCAGTTTTCCCACGGGTGGAAGATGAAGAATCACTCATTACCTGAACTGCACATACCTTCTAACAGAAAGGCAGGCTCTCCAAACAGGCCTGTGGATACTGTGTGCACTGAAGCTGCAATTTAGATCTATTGAGAAGGGTGTGTGATTCCCAGAGTATAAATGAGAATGAAGCAGGCTACTTATGCCAAAAGCAATTAACTAACCACAAGCTAAATAGGCTAAAAAACATTAACAGACCCATTGACATCCAACTTCAAAAACTATGGTGGTGGTTGTCCAGAAAGAAGAAATGACATTGACAAATTGTGTGTTGCAGAGACAGGGTGCCACATTTGACGTAAAGGCTGCCCGCATTTTCTATTACCAAGAGTTACAGGAGCCTTGAAAAGCACGCTTGTAATCTTGTCACAAAGGTAGACTGTCTATATGCTGACTGAGAAGGTGAGAATGAAATTAACATTTTTATTAACAGTCACACTTAGTATATATCATTTATCATCTCTTTAAGATTTTACAACACCCCTATGATGTAGATATTTTTATCCCCACTTTACAAAGAAGAAAATCAAAACACATAGAGGTTGTCCAAATTGTAGAACTAGTGAGCCTCAGAATCATGATTTAATTCAGTTTTAACATTGGTACCCATCCCTTCACTAACATAATACCATGCTGCCCACCAGGGAAGGGTTACATCTATCTGTATTACTATAAATTTTATGACAATAATGTGCTTAGTAAAAGAATGCATGTGCCTATGCATGTACATGGTCTCTTTAAAAATAGGACATCTAGCCCTAACCAGTTTGGCTCAGTGGATAGAGTGTCAGCCTGCGGACTAAAAAGTCCCAGGTTCGATTCTGGTCAAAGGCATGTACCTTGGTTGCGGGCACATCCCCAATAGAAGGTGTGCAGGAGGCAGCTGATCAATGTTTCTCTCTCATCAATGTTTCTAACTCTCTATCCTTCTCCCTTCCTCTCTGGTATTTTAAATGTTCTATGAACTGTGGAGAGGAGATTATCATATTTCAATGTCACTCAAGAAAATTTTATGGAAAAGGAAGGTGCTAACGTGTTTTAGGAGTCTGTTATGTGCCAGACACTCTGCTGGATGTTTTCCTGGCAGCTTTAAAGTAGGGAATGCTGTGGACTGTTGCCTCTGTCTTTCCTGTGCCACTATTCCAAAAAAGCAGTCTCCAGGTTCAAGCCATGTTTGTTTTTTATTGTTTCCAGGTGGCCTCTTACTAACATTGTTGGGCAGGGAACTATGCCTTTCCCTTGACTGCTCTCCTAAACCCTGTCTCCAAGCTGTTTCTCTGGCCACTGCCCCCTCTTCCCTATTGTCTTCAGCTCCTTCCAAATATTGTTTACCCCTCTGTTTATCCACTATGGTTCCCTGATATTCAGAATAACATGATCTAAAATTTTTAGACTCCAGAATTACTTTTAGTCTTGGTTCCTCAGAGGTCAAACTGCTGGAAAAATCCTCCATAGCAGTTCCCTTTTTCTCATTTAAGGGACAGAAGTGCCCCCATATTCTCTCATCCCCATCTTCCTTTTTCCTAAATTCCTAAACTCTCTAAACCCCAAAGTGGCAGGACCTGGAGTGTGGTTATTTGACAGACATACTGAATAAAATCAGTAGGAAGTAGTGTGTGTGTGTGTGCGCATGCGTGTGTTTTCACTCAAGCACATGACGTGTCCTGATTTACTAAATTTAAACACCTACAGAGGCTGTGACACCACAAGGGTCATTGTGGACAATAGGTAGAGACTGGTTGGTTGTTTGAATCATCGTTTGACTTCATGTCAGAGGCTTTGGTATTTGCTGAGAGCTAACATCTGTCTTCTCTCAGTCAATTGCTGCTGGTCTTCTTCTCATAGTCTTCACTTCTCCTACAAATCCCTTACTTAGATGACTTTCACATTCTATTGGGAATGGCCAGAGGCACACTGGGTCTAGTTGACCCCAAGAGGAGAACCAAGCCTCATCAGCAGTGGGTGGGCAGGGGCCCTGGTAGTTGCTTATGCTCTCACACTATGCGAGGAGACGTGTCCAGCTGGAGAAAATTTGGGACTAGACCAGAAATACAGCAAGCAAACACTTCCCATATGTGTGAGCCTGTCTCTACCCTCCATTTAATCATAGCCAGCCCACCCACCACCCTGCCACAGCTGACACATGCAAACAATTCTCAGACAGCATCTGCCCCAGGCCGTTGTCCCAGCCGGGGTCCTCATTATATCTGCTGCTGCTCTTGCACTTGCCTCCCTGGGACAGGAAGCCCTGGGTCCATAGGCATAGTTTCTGTTTGACCTCCTATTTTTAACTCCCTTCCTTGACTGAGTGGGCTTTGGCTTCTTTTGATTTTATCATCAATCCCCACTGCTCTAATTTTGGTTCTCCTATAGCATCTTGACCCTGGGAATTCCACAAATTTGCCACTGAAACCACCACCCATCTCTACAACATCTAATCCAGGGGTTTTAGACAGTAGTCATTCTTCTTTAATACCAGAACAAGAGGCATTCATTAAACAGAGCATATACCATCATAGATGTCAAGGGGTATGAGCATGTGTCAGAAGATGTACTTGAAGCTATTTTACATAGTGCAATTTCAATACTTATCATTAATATCATATGAGTTTTAAAAGATAATTTTAAAAAGTGACAGGGCATATAGAAAGAATACTGGAGTATGTTGAGTCTATAGTTCTGTTCGTATGTCTGTCACTGGATTTCAGTTTCTTCACCACTCACACACATTTATTATAATGGGTATTACTTAGGTCCTTTCTAAGTGTTTCAGTCAGAAATTCTTTGACTCTGTCTGCAGACAAAAGTAATTATGCTTCAAGATCTAGGTTATCTTATAAACTATAGATTCTACTATAAATTTTGTGAATTCTCTTCTCAGTTTCCGTAGAATCCAAAAAGAATAAGACCAGTTTTCCAAGGTAATTACGAAGACTGTCCTAGTGATTGTGCCCCAAAGTTACAAAAGTTCTTACTCTGAGGTACTAACTGCCCTGACATTCTTTTGTCAGGTTTTGCATTATTTTCTATATCTCCTCTTTAACCCAATTTTCTGTATTTTCTAGCAGAAATAGGACACAGTTCCTTAAAGTGTAACAACAATGATTTCCTTTATCATTCTACACTTTGGAACTTTTGCTTCAGGTACTTTTAAATGAGCAGACCCGAAATCTTGAAATTAAACTGCCAGTTATTAGAGATGATATTTCATGCCTCACATGGGGCGCACCTCCATTTCATATTGCATTTGTGATAGACAGTTCTTTGCATGAATAATAGAATGGCCCTGAATGAATTCACGTCGGCTCTGCCTCAGGGAGAAACGCAAGGTGAGCTCCATGACTCCTGCTAGTGTGATCCCTTGCCTGTTGACATTACTTTTAAACTTTTCTTCTGTAGGCTGCAGCCATGTGTATTAAATAAATGATAAACACTATTTCTCTCACAAGGCCAGCTTACCATTTGAGCTACAAAAAAATGCTTTGCAGGTAGTTGAGAGGTTAATATCACTGAATTATTTATTTATTCTGGATAGTTTAAACATCCCTACTTTCTGCCTTTTTTCTAACCTTTCTAGTGACTGCTTATGAGTGGGGGAATATATAATCTCTAACAAGGACAGATTACAAAGATTGTCTCTTATCTTTGGTGGAATTAAAAAACAACAACGTGAGTTCTTTCTTTATGAGAGAGAATTTTACATTTTTTCTTTCTACAAGAAATTAGTTGGGAGAATATACCCAAAAAAAGCAAAAGAAAAGAAAGGAGAATGTAGCAAGATATTCTACCACAATGGCAACGCTAAAACTGGGCAGATATCCTGACACCTATATTATATATTATGACCATCCCCTCCCCCATAGAACTATTATTCAGATAAAGGGTGAATAAATCGAGTAAGGGCATTCTTAAAGAGTAAATAAAAAGGAGAAGCAATGCAAAAAAACATCCCTCATCTTGAGGAATGAAACTGCCAGGCAGCCGTTCCTGCACAGCCTTATCACTCTTTTAAAGTCCTTCAAGAATCCTCAAATTTACAACTGCGAAATCATTGCACAGGTTCCGGCCTTTCTTTCAGGTCTCATTTCTATCATATCTTCATACTTTGTTATCTTTTCCTGTTAACCACCTCTTTAACTTTAACTATAATGAATGATAATGAACAAAGAACAACCAAGCTAGGCTTGTTCACAGCTAAATCTTTTCATCCCACCTGTCATGTCAGCTTGGTGCCTCACTCAGAACGCACATCCCTGAAAGGACTTGTCTGAACTTTAGAACTGCAGATTGGACCAGTTTAGCTCTCATGGTTCCTTATCTCTTTCATCCCTGAGTGGTTATCTGACTTGAAGAAGATATGAGAACCTAGGTTCTGAGTGGGCCCTTCAAGTCTACAGCATTCTGGAGCCTACCCCTGAATGAACTTTTCTGGTACACAGAAGTTCTGAGGGGGCTATATGTACATGAACAACATGAATTTCTCTAGAAAGTAGCTGTCAAATATTTTGCTCCGGCGGAAAAGAAATCTTGAAAATAGTCTAAAAGGCTGATGCTACCTCTTGAGATGTCAGAGTTCTAACTCATACAAGCAGCTGAAGTTCTTTCGACTGCAGTTGACCATACCTATTTCTTCACCTGCCCACAATGTATCCTTTCTTCTAGCTAGCGTTCGTCTGAGTGCAGAGTGGAAACAAGGCAAGAAGAAGTCAAGGTATTGGCCTTCATTTTTGTACCTCATGGTCAGCTCTGTTCCAAGTAATTAAGCCTAAATTATTAGACAAACTAACGTATCTTCCTTGGTTCCCTTCCTCAATAACATCTCTGAGGTTATCCAGTGCCAAAACATCAGAGGTACCTTTGATAATTGTCACTCATTCATCATTCACTACATTTAATTCATTAAAAAAGTCTCACATCTGTCTGTCTGTCTCAATTACAACTGCTGAAATTCCATTCTTGTCTTGACTTTTTGCTTGATAAAGTCAGGTCTCTACAGCCCTGAGTCTAAACTAGCCGGCACACCTCCAGTTTTCCTCCCACATTGCAGTGCTATGTGCTAGAAGGGGGAGTGATTTAATGGAAGGTCTAATCTGGGTAGTCACTGTGGTGGTTGTTTTGCATAGTCCGTTTTACTTAATTCTTACATTATCTCTTTAAGGTAGGTATTGGTAATTTGATTTTTACCAATATTGAAATAAAGGCCTACAGAGCTTAAGACAATCACTTCAGTATCACAGAGCTAGAAACTAGTGGAGCAAGGATCATAACCAAAATCTGGTTCACCTCATGTTTTATAGAATTTGTATAATAGCCTGCTATCTCTCAATAATATATAACTGAATGGATAAGTAAGATACTGAGTGAATGAATGTATTTATTTACGGATGAATATATGAAAGAGAGGAGTGATGTCCTTTTGCAAGCAGGGGACTGTGGTCTGTTAAGTGCTATTTTATAGTAATTGCTATGGATTTTTAATCTTTGAGTCTGAAACAGTTCTTCCTCCTGTACACTCCACAGTCCACATTCTTACTTAGGACAGCAAAGCACAGCTTAATAAGCTAGTATTGAAAGAATTCTGATTGGGAGTGTATTAATGCTTCCTTCAATTCGTTTCCTCCAGAGTTAATCCCATTTACTTTTCCTGTTTGGGCAACCAGCTGTTTGAGGTTGCCGGGCAACCAAGGGCTGAAGGGAGGGGGGCTGGGGAGAGAATGGAGACCCAGAAGCTTCAACCAAGGTGAATATTAAATGAGAATCAAATGTCAGAGAGACTTTATTTTAGGGAACAAACAGATCATTCCAAAGTGAACATTAGAAAGGTGAACTAAATTCAGTACGGAACATTTGTTTTCACTATTTATATTCTTAGCATAATCTAATTTTTCTTCTGATGCTGTGTGGCAACAAAGAGCCCAGGGGATTAGATTTTGAGTGAAAGGAAAAAAGTGTGGCTTCGGGGAGAGCAAAAGTGGTCGTGAAACGGCAGCTTTCCTCTGGGGTGACTATTGTTTCTATAGAAGAGGATTAAACAGTGGAGTGTGTTTAATCCTGCAGAAACTTCAGAAACACAAAGCAGGGGGCCAGAGCTTATAGGAAATACTAATATTGTGGAGATGTAAGTAAGTAACTAAATAAATAAATACACTCTCAGGTCAGGGGTTTGGGGAAATCAGGGCATTATATACAGATACTAAAGGTAAGAGAGGAAATGGAATGCAGGCATTCATGCCCCAGTCCCATAATTCTAGACCCCAATCCCTCTCCATGTCAATGCTGGGAGGGTTGGTGGCAGGCTGATCCTTAGAAGATAGGCCAGACCTGAATAGCTTTATCCTGGAATGAAATAAGTGCCTGGGAAAGACAGTCTCCTCTCAGACACATTGGTTGAGTGTAGAAGGGAAGGGTAGTGCAATAAACTACAAGTAAAGAAAAATCTTCTGGTGATCTTGGGTAAGAAACGTCTTCTTTTTAGAGCCCCTGCAATATGTCTGCCTGTTTGACAGGTATTTTTCACCTAAGAAATACAAGGGTACATTCACATCTCTGGTTAAGGCTGATACATAACAGAAGTTGCGGGAATTGCTGCAAAGATTTTAACTAAAGCTAAAATTCCAAAGCCCACCAGGGTCGTTATGTCACCTTTGGCATGTCAAGCACTAATCCAGATATGAAAACAATGCAAAATTATTTTTCCTGAAAGTAAAGAGAATGTTTCACTTAACTTCCAATAACATATTCTCAAAAGGCAATTACTTCTATCACTTCCATGGGAATGTAACTGAAATGAAAGAGGGAGAGAGAGATTGAGAAACTTAAAGATTAAGAATTGCCCAGTTCTAGCCATAGCTGTTTGCTCAGTGGATACAGTGTCGGCCTGCGGACTGAAGGGTCCCAGGTTTGTTTCCAGTCAGGGGCACATGCCAGAGTTGAGGGCTGATCCCCAGTATGGGGCCTGCAGGAGGCAGCCGATCAATGATTCTCTCTCATCATTGATGTTTCTCTCTCTCTCCCTCTCCCTTCTGCTCTGAAATCAATAAAGATATTTTTTTTAAAAAAGAATTGTCCAGTTCTATGTAAATAGAATAATGTATTGGTTGAAATATGAACTGTATGTCTTTTAATCAAGTAATGATAAGCATTTTAAAATGTTCACAGCTTTATGAATTACTACTTTCCATTAATTCTCTTTTTTTCTAATAAATATAGCCAATATGTGGGACCAGACACACACACACACACACACATACACTTGAATACAGAGTAAGAAAACCATTTGTTGCATGAGGTAATTTGTAAGGAATTTTTAGCCAAAAGACCAGAGTTTTGTTATTCATTGCCCTCTGTACTGATGTGAAAACAGCCCTCTTTTATTGTAATTAATTTCTCTGTTTCAATGTATACCCCAGCTAGTCTAGGTGTTCTGCTGGGTTTCTCACAGCCTTGGGAGAAAGGGTCACAGCATAGTATTTTTCTTCATATAAAAAGTTGGTCTAAACACAATCATTTAGCATCAGAAATATTTCCTTGGTGCCACATTAATAAAGGTGCTCCCTCAAAACAGTAAATTGAAAAGACATAATCTATATGTCCATTGCAGCATTATTTACAATAGCCAAGATATGGAAGCAACCTAACTGTCCATCAGTAGATGACTGGATAAAGAAGAAGTGGTGTATATATACAGTGGAATATGTCTCAGCCATAAAAAATGAATAAAACCTTGCCATCTGCAACAACATGGATGGATCTACAGGGTATTGTGCTGAGTAAAATAAATCAAAGACAAATGCCAGATTATTTTACTTATATGTAGAATTTATAAAACAAAATAAGCAAGCAGAACAGAAATAGGCTCATAGATATAGAGAACATTTTGACATACAAATTAAGAAGTACAAATTGATAGTTACAGAATAGTCATGGGTTATAAACTATATCATAAGGAATAGTCAATAATTTTGTGATAACTATACATGGTGTCCAATGGATACTAGTTTTATTGGAATAATCACTTTATAAGTGATATAAATGTCAAAACACTGGGTTGTACATCAGAAACTAATATAATATTCTATATCAACTATAAAAAATTAAAAATCTCAGAAAACACACACTGATGCTATCTCAATTCAAGTTGAAAAAACATGGTTTTTTTAAAAGCTAAAAAACAATTTTAAACCATAATAAATCTGAAAAAATTGGCAAAGGACTTAAATAGACATTTCTCCAAACAAAATTTACAAATGACCAACAAGTACATATAGAGATACTAAACATTGTTAATCATTAGGGAGATGCAAAACCACCCATTTTACACCAATTAGGGTGGCTAGAATATAAAAAAAAGAAAAGAACAAGTGTTGACAAGAATACGGAGGAATTGGAAACTGATGCACTGCTGGTGGGAATATGAAATGGTATGGCTGTTGGGGAAAACAGTATGGAGTTCCTCAAAAAGTTAATACAGAATTATGTGATCTAGCAACTCCACTTCTAGCTATACACCCAAAAGAATTGAAATCAAAGACTTTAAGAGATTCTTGCACAGCAGTGTTTATAGTGCCATTATTCACAGTAACCAAAAGGTGGGAACAACCTCAGGGTCCATCAACAGATGATACATGTGGTATATGTATTTAATGGGATATTATTCAGCTTTAAAAAGTAATGACATGTTCATGCTACAGCAAGGATGAACCTTAAATACATTATGCTAAGTGAAATAAGTCAGATACAAAATGACAAATATTGTATGGTTCTACCTATATGAAGTACTTAGAATAGGCAAATTGATACAGATAGAAAGTAGAATTGCAGTTACCAGGGGCTGGGAGGGATTGTCTAATGTGTACAAGTTTCTGTTGGAGAACATGAAACAATTCTGGAAACAGATGGTGGTAATGGTTGCAAAATATTGAGCATGTAGTTAATGCTAGCGAATTGTACACTAACACTGGTTAAAATGACAAAATTTATGTTATGCGTATTTTATTACATTAAAAACTTAAAATATAAAATTTAAAAATTAAAAGAGGTGCTCTATAAAATTTTAGGTGAAAACATACCACAAGTTGTAGAATCATTGAATGTTAGAGCAATTATTTCCCTATGTCCTTTTCAACATGTCATGTTTAGAAGTCATGACATTATGAGTGACTTTTTAATATATGCAGAGGACCTATAAGCACAAAATTGGTCAATTGCCTTTGGTTAGTTATAAGCTTAAGCAGTTTCCTCACCTAGGTAGTATTTACACTCAATGTTGGGAGGAGAAATCTGGAAGGAACTGACTCCTGGAAATACACTTACTGTACCCAGTGTTTTCCCCATTTTCACAGTTCAGAACAAAATCCCTATAGGAATCAATCAATACTTGTGAAGCTAAACAAAAGAAAATTTACCAGGTTATGCAGTCTGAGTGGTGATCTGCAGGGTTTTCTGAAGCCAGAGATCCTTGAATTTACTTAATTATCATTATTTGTTGACCCACAAGAAATAGGAGGCCAGTATGGTCCCCTGAGACTAGCATTGGTTTTCCATTGGTCTCATTGCCATTCAAATTCAAACTTTATGGGTCCAGATGCCTATGGTAGTAGTCTCACCAGTCTTGGCCATGGTCCCATTTGGGACCCAAGAGACTAGAGAAACTTCATCGTCTTTTTATATTTTATGGAAGTATCTAGTAGTAGATATGTTACTGTTTTCAATGATTTACTCTCTGGTTTCCTGTAAGAGGATTACACATTCCTACCTTTATTGACTTGAGGGTTGGAGAAATTACATGCTTTATTCAATGGAATGTGAATATGTGTAACTCACACCACTTCTGTACAGAAGCTTTTAGAGGCATCAGACATTTCTGCCACTACTTTGCTCTTTCCCTTGCATGTTTCAGATTTGGGCTGTTTCTTCAGTTCTAGAATGAGAAGGAAGGTAGAGTAAAGCCATAGCCAACCTGTGTCCAACTTGTAACATAAATGAGATGTAGACCTGTATTTTGGTAAGCCACTGAGATGTGGAGATTGTTAATAAAGCAAAACTGACTAATACAGATGTTTACCTTAAAGTATCCTTTCTTTAGCTCTTTTCTAAAATAGCCAGGGAGTTATTTTGGCTTTATCTCCAAAATTGTGTTAACCTCCTTAAAATATTTCTTGTAATCTCAGAGGCTTCTGGTCACAATAGTGTAAATAAATTAATGAGTTGAAATAAATTACTTAAATGATTGAACAGTTTCTTTAATTCAAGTACTGTAGATGCAAAACAGATAAGACATGGTGCCTGTCCTCATGGAAGAGAGAGGCAGTGAAGATAATAAAAATGCAATGTGATACTTCTTATGGAGACATGTTCAGGAAATTACGACAGTCCATTTGTTCACTTAACAATGTGTCCTAATACTTTATTAATCCTTCCTTTTTCTTCACCTATAGTTTCAAGCTCTGCAAGTAAAAGAATACAGTTATGCCTAAGGTGGCCTACAGACTTCTCTAGCTCTTGACTATCCTCTCCCCTCAAATCTTTTCTCTCACATACCACATCTAATCCTTTAAAATTTTTTTACATGTCTTCAATAAATATTCAGAATCTGGCCACCTGTCAGTCGCCACCTCCACTACTACCACTCTGGTTCAAGCTAACAACATCTCTTACTTCAACTATTATAAAAGCCTCCTAAATGATCTCTTTGCCTTTAGTCTTATCTGCCTTCCCCCCACCCCCCACTCCCTCAGTTAATTTCTACAAAGTGACTAGTGGGGGATTTTTCAAGCATGAGTTGGACTATGCTATTCCTATAGCAACCTTCTATTAGCTCCTGTACCAATCAGAAGAAAGCCAAAGTCCTCTCAGTTGCTTACCAGGACCTCTATGTTTTCCCACCTGCACCTTTGCCTCTTTTTTGAAAGCTTCTACTGCAATTTCCCTCACCCCACCTGCCTCACCCCTGCTCTTTGCTGCTCTGGCATGTACCAGGCAGTCTCCTATCCCAAGGATTTCTCAGTTCAGTTCCTTCTTGTTAGCTTGTTCTTTCCTACATACTTGTATGACCTGCTCTCTCTCTCTCTCTTCCTTCAGCTCTGTGCTCAAATGTTACCTCTTCACTGACCAACAAAAATCTACACTGTGGAGTCTAGACTTTTAAATACATACAGAAAGGATTTTCTACCGGGAGATTTTTTTTTTGTTTGGCTAAAAGACTATTAGTGAAGAGCAACCATTGTCTAAAATATAAAAAATAAATAAAAACCAGTATTATTGTCCCTGAGGATGTCTGGCTTAGGTGTAGTTTCCATCTTTCTAAATAAAATGTTTGCATGAAGAGTGGGATGAAATAAGCATTTACCGGATAAAATATCCAATGTGGAAATTCAGTGGAAACTGCTTGAAGGGCCATGGAAATTTGAAGGATCCTGTTTGGATGTCCTGAGTGCTGAGAGGACAGAGGGAGCTCCTTTCTTTATGTCAGATTCCAGGCCCTACATTGCCTTTGTGTTCCTGTATTTCAGCCAGAGGAGACACCGGAGCAGATGCCCAGGTTCTCAAGTCCGTTATCTGAAGCCTCACTACCTTTTCCATCTACCTCACACACATGGCTCCAAACCCATCCCTGTAAAGTGGGACCTGGGGGTGGAGGCGGAGAACTCCAGCACAGGACTCACTCAGCTGGCCCCGGGGCAGAACAACCTGACTGGAGATCTTACTAAGCCCATATTGTCTGCCTTTCCCTTTCCTCTCTCCCAACCAACTCCTTTGTTGGAAGCTTTTGTTAGTTTTCTTCCTATGAGAGTTTTCGGAAATAGAGATCACTTCCTTGTAAACTAATAACACTTTTACTCCCAATCCTTCTTTACTCTGCCCTCTATCCCACGCTGTTGACCCACCAGTATCTATAAGTCTTGAAATAGTTTTCTCTCTACACCTCCCACCACTCACACAACTGAAATTACTTTAGAAAGTTATTTTTACCATTATCATTTTTTTATAATATCTTAACACTGTGGTGGGCTTATTGCTGTGTGTGATTGTCTGTCTAAGCTAGGTCTTTTTTTAAATACACTATTTTAGGTCCAAACAAGGTATGCAGCATTAAGCAAAAGTTGGCCTCTGAGATCAAATAAGATACTGTGAGATCAAGTTAACATTCTCCAACTGTGTGATAGATTTCAGAGAGGAAGGAATAGGGGGAGAGAGATAGAAATATCAATGTTGAGAGAGATTCATTGATCGGCTGCCTCCTGCATGATTGGGGATGGAGCCCACAACACAGGCATGTGCCCCGACTGGGAATCGAAACATGACCTCCTGGTTCATAGGTCAATGCTCAACTGCTGAGCCACCTCGGGCGGGTTGTTGATATCTTTTATGTAAAAGAAATCGTGTGTTTGCACCCATCATACAGAATTTATATTCTTTATTTGTCAGGAAATCTTCTTTGATGTAGGAAGAACACATTAAAATGGATAAATAATTCATGTTAGTTTTAGGAAATAGAAAAACAAATGCGTGATTGGAAAATGCACTGCTTCACTCTGAAACACTGATTGAACATTGGGCATTGATGGTAAGGCCACTGTGAACACTGATTGGAAGGCCACTGTGTTCAGGGAACTGTGACCGCAGAAAATAAAGGAGTGTCCGAAAGATGTACCTTCATTTTGAGAGGTGTACAGTGGGATGCAGGGGAAAACCTGTAAAAGTGAGTGGCAGTATATTTGGTTGTTACCTACTAGCTATATAAAATTGCTTTTGGACATGTTTCATGATTCCTCTTAAAACAAAGACTTAATAAGTTTTCTTGGCAGCTGATGGGCAAAGTTAAAAAAAAATTTAAATGACCTTTCTGTTTGCCTTTCAGCAGTTTCTGGCAATGCTTTCTTTTTATTTTAAGCAGATGAGTTTTTAAAACAATGATTGCATTTAGAATCTTGAAGAGAGCTTATAAACCATGGATTTGGTGAGTTAGGTCCTGAGATCTGAACTGTGAGCTAGGCACACATGGCAGGGCCTAGAAGTTCTGGTATTTGCAAGTGCATAGATAGATAAGCACACATGATAAGGGCAAACATTAGCCTTGCACCATTTGAGTTACAAACCACGGGACTTATTTTTTAGCTCCACTGAAGACTGGCATGTCAAGCCAGGGTGTGGATCCTGTGCACAGGGTGAGCAATGAGGGTGACCGGACTCAGATAGAGAAAACATTTATTATTAGTTTTGATAGCTATTTCATTGAAACCCCATTTCCTGAGTGGATGGGTATACCAATTTAAATATTTGCTATTCATTTCATGTTGCTCGGCAGTCTTTTCTTCCTGTCCGTCTCCCAAGAGTGCTCTTGATGAGAATTTTTTTCTTATCAGGAAATTGATTTTCTTGCATCTCTTTCTGAGATTACTGAATCCAATCTTGGAGTAGAATAACTCAATTCTTGGGGGATAAAAAAAAGTCTAATTTGGGAGACTGGTGGTGGTTGTTTTTCTTTTCCCAGTCACAGCATTAAGTTGACCGTGAGAATGCCAGTAACAGAGGCAGAGTGGGCATCTCCTGGCCTGCTGGGTCCTTCCCCATGAACCAGCCAGCCTCTGTCAGTAATGCTGTTCCTCCCCCTGGGCTCTGAGCCCCCTCTTCCCACCCTAGGAAGCATCCTGCTCAGATGTAGCTTTTCACTCTCTTACTATGGGTCTAAAATTACCGGAGCTTTCTTGGTCTTACTTCCTATGCACCCTGACAAACCCTTGCTGGGCTATCTGCCCTTACAATTGTGCATTCTTGCCTTTTGGGTCAGAATTCCCCCTGAGCTCCCCACTCTTCCCTGCTGATGATAGGTGACTTAATGGCCTAAATGTTGGATTAATGAAAGCTGGATTTCTAGGTCCAAGATGGATACAGCTGGTTGCACTTTGTATTTTTCCAGAAGAAATGCACTAAGAAGTTTCATTATGCATAAGGGCCTTAGCCATGATACCTTTGAAAGGGTGACGTGTATATTTATATCTTACCTTGATGTTTTATTAATGAGCAATAGATGTTTAGTCTACAGTGGCAACAGGGAGTTGGAAATCATCTGTGTGTTTGGGTCTCATTTATTTAAGTCGTAAAATCAGAACTGGTTTGATTTTGATGCACATGGATGTGGTTATTAGAAACAATTATGGTAAGAATACCCAATTTCCTATAATTAATATGCCTGGTGTATTCAATTGATTAGAGTTTACCCTGTGAACGTTGTGCTGTTTCTATGTAGAAAGTGTATTCAATTAAATCTTGTATAACATGCACTTTGTCCAAAAAAAATTTTTTTTTCAAGTTGCTTGTGGTGCTGCTGGTATTTGTTCTGCAATGTCAGCAGTGCTTGTGGGCCAAAAGCAGAGGGAAGACTGCAGTTGAAGCAACATTTTTTTTTGTTCACTTTCCAACATTCTTAAAACTGCCTGGCCCTAGCCAGTTTGGCTCAGTGAATAGTGTCAGCCTGTGGACTGGAGAGTTTTGATCCTGGTCAAGGGCACATGCCCAGGTTGCTGGCTTGATCCCCAGTGGGGGGGAGGGGGGCGTGCAGGAGGCAGCCAATCAATGATTCTCTCTCATCATTGATGTTTCATCTCTCTCTCTCTCCCTCTCCCTTCATCTCCGAAATCAATAAAAATATATTTTTAAAAACTGCCTGAAAAGAAATGTTGGAACTGTGTTCTGAAAGTACTTTCGAGAGCCCTGTATTACAGGAGAAGCTAGGAACCTTATAGTTCTGAGGAGGAAGAAGAAGACTGTGGAACCTCTCCCTTTTCCCAGACTTAGTGACAATGCTAGCTCATTTTAAATCTCTTTTCAAAACTACAACATAAAATTTAAAATGTTACAAAAAGAACTTCTGTGTGGTTTCTCAGTTTCTTGGTTCTTCTTGGAGTAGGAAGAGGACAACTCTTCTTGTAAATAATGAGGCAGATCTGTCTTATGCAGAAAAAGCAACAACCCTCAAAACAGCCCAATATACTCTTTTTGCAAAATGCCTCTGGGTCTCTTCCTGCGATATTTTACCTCTGTCCCTTGCAGAGACCTTTCCTTTTCCTACTTCTAGCTGAAGGCTAGGTGTGAGGTGGAATGGGTATTCTGCCTAAATTTTTAGTCTTTTTCTTCTCAGCTATTGCCAACAGTTGACAAAGACAGAGATGGGAAACACGATCTCAATACTTGAGAATGTTTATGCCTCTTCCTCTCTTTCCAGAATGGAACAAAACCTGAAACATTTAATTATCTTGTGCAATATTTCCTGTCTCTGCTGACTTGGTTTTGAAAGGAATCATTAAGACACTTGCAGCCTTAGCCTAGCCCTTGGCTGTTAACAGAGCAGGGGGAGCCAAGAGAAGCAAAAAGACCCACGGGGCTGCAAAGAGGGACCTTGGAGGCAGGTATCAGCAGGACGGCCGATATTCTGTGCAGCAGCTTTGCCAACTGTACAACAAAGGCTAATAAATGCAATTATTTATCTTATAATGCTTTTGAAAATCCTTTGTGATATTTTTGCATGTGTGAGCATATCAAGAGAGATCATGTATGAGAAATTACTTTTAAAAATCATAGGTTAGAGTCCTGGCTGGTGTTCTTGGTGATGAGAGCATGGGCCCTGCACCCCAAAGAGTTGTGGGTTTGATTCCTGGTCAAGAGCATGTACTTGTGGTGCAGGACCTGGGTTCCACGTTCGATCTCTAGCCCAAATCAGGGTGTGTGCGGGAGGTAACCCCTCAGTGTGCCTCTTTCACATTGATATCTCTCTTTCTCCCTCTCTCCTCCTCCCTCCTCTTCCTCCTCCTCCTCCTCCTCCTCCTTCTCCTCCTCCCTCATATTCTCTCTAAAAAATCAATGGACAAAAATCTCCTTGGGTGAGGATTAACCCAAACAAATCATTGGCTAGAGAAAGATAAATTAAAATATAAATCATTGACCTTATTTTTCCAACTTTAGTGGCAGCCAGGATTGCACAGTTTGAAGAATGAAGACGCTCTTTTCCCTCAACCGTGCTGCTCCTCTCTCTAAATAGGCACATGACTTGGCACAAACAGTTTGGTCCTTTTTAAGTCCCAGTATCACTATGGATTACAGATCCAAACTCCGGAGTCATTGGTAGGTCACTGGGAGAGTATGCAAGACCCATCCATTGAAATAACCACTGTTGCAGGAATGAGGAGAGCTCCCATGGCAGAGAGATGGGGGTCTTTAGACAATGAGTTAGGAATGATGTATTCCATAATAGGTACAAAATGTTTGTTAAGGGCAGTGCAATTATAATGTAAAAAGTCAAATGTTAGAATTAAGCACAAAGTTAGAAATGAGGTACAGATCTAATCAGATTTAAATTAAAAATTTGGTTTGCTACGTTCTTGGTCCTATAGTTAAAAGTGATGAAGTTGGCAGCCAAAACAAGTGCCAGAAGATATTATTTCTTCTGATATTAGCTAAGAGACTTTTCTTAGCCGTTTGGACATCTATCACAAGTCTGTTCTATTTTTAGCTTCACCCCTGAAAGATTCTCCAATTACATATACCTCAATGACTAGCCTGCTGCCCACCTGCCGGCCTGCAGACTGGAATTGGTGGTGTTTTCTCTTGGGCTGGTATCACGGAACTACTCTTGACCCCAAACATCCCAGGAGTCACTTTGCTGATTTAATAAAGTATTTATGCTAATGAGAGTTGGAAGTCTATGTGTCAAGTTTCTAGTGTAATGAAGGACTTGCATTTCAAATTCAACTCCATTCCTACACCTGTCCACTCCGCCGTGTTTTCCTTACCTAATTTTTTATGTGTGGAAGACTTGTTATCCAGTGTGGGAGGTCCGGAAGCTATAGAACAGAACAATCTAATGACAGTTTTGGGAAAGTCGGAGAAGTGGTGTTTGAATGCATACAGGTGTATTTGTTTGTATACAGCAATTAGCCTAACGCCACCAAAGTATGGCTGCCTTCAGAAATAACAGTTGCTACCATATTGCTCCTTTTTCAATAGATAGTTGCTTTATGACATTATGAAAAATAAATACAACTTTAGTCTAGCACAGTGGTTTTCAACCTTTTCCATCTCATGGCACACATCAACTAGTTAGTAAAATTCTGCAGCGCACCAAAAGAATATAGTTTTTGCTGATCTGACAAAACAAATAGGTATAATTTGGATTCATTCACACCAGATGGCTTTTGTTGTGTTGGCTGCTGTCACTTTTTTATTCGACAATCTAAGGGAACAGAAGTTGGTGCCACTGATTCAACAGTCAGCCAAGTAATCCATGTTTTGAAAATTCTTGCAGCGTGTCAGTGTGCCCCGGCACACCGGTTGAAAACCGCTGGACTAATAGGGCTGAAAATTAAATAGTCGCAAAAACCCATGGTCTGTCCAGATAACATTTATACATTCATTGAAGTCTCCGCAGGTGAAACAGAAAATAAGGCGAGAGGCACTACTAACTGGAAGACAGTTTATATGCCTAAACATATTTTATAACAATGCAAAAGTAAGCAACTAGACATCCTGTTTTAACATAGGATTCCTTTAGAAAGGCAGAATATAAAATGGTGGGTGTTCTATCAAGATATGAGAATTATAATGGAAAAATACTCCCCTTTAATGGATGAACAAACTCTGCCATAAATATCCACACGGTTGGTCACCAGGTATAATTTAGGACCGTGTTTGAGGAACATTTTCCATATGAATATGCTTTAACACCTGCATCCCTTTAAAGCTCACTGTTCAGTAAGGGCAGTTGGTAGGCTTGTGGTTGGATAGAAAAGGAAGCATTTTAAAAATCATCTTTACAATTTGTTCTGTGAAAAGGAAAATAAAAGAACTGTAATTATAACACACCTCCCCCACCTCCTGCCAAAACAGTTCTCAAGCTCTTTTTGAGAATTTATTCCCACTTTTCAAAATGAATCATCAGGGAGGAAGTAATTTTCCTTGTTCAAGGGCACACAAAACCTCACCAGAATCCCTGTTGCAAGCCAGTTATGGATTGGTTATCATTAGCGATGCACTGTGAAATGCAGAATCAGGTTCTTTTAAAAGGAATAAGTAATATTTAAAAAAAAATATTTGTTTTAGGAATATTTAGGCCCTGAGGGTACAGACATTTTTTATGGTTTCTCAATGGCTTTATAAAGCAGACATTTCACCTACATATATGTATTAGTTCTCAGTTTTGTTTCTTGCACAAGGTTCTGGAAACTCTCTTTTTAGCAACTGTCATCAGGTGATTTAGCTCTATCAGTGATTCTCTGGCCTTTTTATATAATCCTAATCTATTTTTGTGTGATCCCATTTCTATCCCCCCAAATTTTTATAAAGAAATAGTGAGCATAATTATAAAACATCATGCTATTTGTCATAAAATGAGACAGTCTTGAAGGAAGCATTCTTTTATTCATTTATGACATCATGTGTCAGGTCTGTTCCAGGCAGTGGCCTGGTGCTGTGGAGACAGAGTGGTTTAGAGGCTCTTTCTCAGAAGGAACTGTAGTTATTACTAAACAAGTAAACAAGCAAATGCACAAAATAACTGCCCATTGTGAAAAAGGGAGAATGGGGAAGATTTCCACATTTAGAAAAAAGCAGACACAGATGAGGTAGAAAAGGGGCTGGCGTGTTGGAAGGCAGACCAGGGGAGGCATGGAATGAGAGAGAGAGGAGTTCCAGATGGGTTTGAAGGTGTGAAGAGGAGCCAGAGCTCCTTACGGCCTGTGGTAGGAACTTCGGATTTCATTCTAAAATATAATGGTTTTGCGTAGGCAGAGTGACATCATCTGATTTATACTCTAACAAGGTTACATTCAAAGGGTGCATTTTATAAGCACGGCAGTAACAGTAATGGGAATAGGTGATAAGAAAGGCTCCCAGGAGACTGGTCCAGGACCCAGGAGGGTGAGGGGCAGAGCTTGCCCTGGGAAAAGGACTGTGCATTCACTGACATCACATAGCTTTGGGGAGCACTTAGGTGTGGTTGTTGGTGACCAACTTGGAAATTTCAAAGCTTAGCTTAATGGAGACAAAACATCTTTTCTCTAACTGGACACACACACCTGTATTCTAAATCAATAAAGGGGAAGTAAAAAGTACCCAAGGCATTTAGGACAGCTTGCAGCATAAATTACCTAAGGAAACAGCTGTTTAATATGGAATAAGTAGGCTTATAGAGCTTTTAGCAGCGTGACTTAAGGACTGAATTGTAGCCACTGAGTGTAACATTCACCCCAAGCCTTTCCCATAGCTGTGTTCTTATTTGCCCAGTGGTGAAATGGTCCATTATATCAGCACTCTATCAACTCTCCTGCACATCTGCCCTCCAGTAGGTTGAAGGGTTGCTGAGAGTTCGGGTATGGTAATGTTTCAGGCCTCAATCCCAGCTCCCTTTTCCCACTGCAAGGATCCTCCCGACCCAGCTCTGTGTCCCTACATCTCTATCACCCTGTTATTATCCTGCCCCTTACTTTGGGCCAGTTGGTGAAGAGGATGATGATGATGGTGTGATGAAGATGATTATAATAATAAATACTTGCATTAGTTAAATATTTGCTGTGTTTTAGACACTGTGCTGCTTTGCCTGAATTATTTCATTTATTCCTAAAGGCATTCTGCAATTTAAAAGGTACAAATTATTCCCTTTTTAGCATTAAAACTGAGTAGCAGGAAGACTGTGACTTGTTCAAGGCCGGGGGAGACCAGTGGGATAGGTAAGGAAATGAAGACATCTGGTGCAGAGGGAAGGTTGGGTTGAGAGATGCTGAGGTCACTGCTCTCTGGGTGGATGCAGGCAAACACGTGGCCAGCCTAGCCACATTGACACTTAGCATGTAAATGAATCGTGAGGTCCTCAGAGACCAAACCAGGCACACCATTGTTTTCAAAGCAATTGTTTTATTGCTGGTGTAGGTAAACACCAAAAAACCAGTTTGGGATTCCAGTCCACTTGGGATAGCTTCAATTATTTAGGAACCTCGGGCCTACCTAATAAGCCAAATCTCCCTCACAGCACATAACCTTTGAAGACTGTTTTTATTCAAATTAAAGCACAAATGATGCTCATCCAAATTTTCATTCAGTGTAATTTTGGATTCCTTTAGGGTATTTACCTTTGGCAGAGAAAGTAAAGCTGATCTGCATGGCCAATAAACAACAGTTGTTCTAGTCCGAATGGCAGGAGGGCTCTCAGTTAAATGAAGATGAAAATAACAAGGAAATTTAATATATGGAGCTACTCCAAAATATGGACTGTGATGAATATAATTAGTGAGTCTGACATAAATCATAATATTTATATTGTTATTCTTGATGACAAATTGCCCTCAATGGAAGTCTATTAAATGCACTTGAGTAACCTACATGCTTCATAGAGCTGTTTCTTCTTAGAAGCTACTGTCTACTAGAAGCCATCTTGCAAAATTATAAAAAATTGCAGGTGCATGTGTGTGAGCACTAAAAACAACACGAGTTAGTGTGGAAGATCATTAAAGGCGTTTCCATTAGTTCTCTATTTAAGAAACCCTTAGCAATTGTGTAGAGGAACCAATCTCCTCAGCTAATGATGATGGGTGCACATTAACAGATTAGCATATATTTACCTTTGATGTAGCTGTTAGTTGGGTGTTAGGGAGCCTCAGAAGGCTTAAAGATTCTGATTAATCTGAGCAAACATGAAGAATAATGGAATCATGAGATCTTCAGGAGCAGATGTATTCTGCCTGGTCTGTGCCCTCCGTGGCTTGGCTGCAGTGCTTGCCTGCTCCCCATGCTGAGGACTTTTTCCAGCGAGTGTTTTTAATGTCTGCTTTTCTACTCTTTAGGGCATTTCATTCTTGGCTGATTGCTCTTGTATTGCCTGTTGTGCCAAGTGAACTTGGGCCACTTGAAAAATCATGAAAGGGGGAAATTGAGAGTTTTGCCTATTTCAGGTGAATGTAAAAGAAATGCCATCAAGTTAAAATATTTGTGAGTGCCTGTTACTTGTACTGCACAGTGTTGAGTCCTGGGGGAAAAAAGGGAGGCATGATTTTTTTTTTCAGAAGTAAAACAAACAAACTGACTTTAACATGGTCCCCATCATTAAATTACACACAAGCTTATGTCCTAAAACTCTTATTATTTTATGTTTATAGCTAGGTGGGTTGTTTTTTAAAAATAGACTAGATAGATTTGACATTTGAGATTATTTCCTTTGTGGATCACATTCTGGTACCTGTAGGCTTCACTTTATTAATCAGTGATAGGTGAGTGTTTGGGACCATGGAAATAGTGAGTCCATTTTTTCAGAGAAATCTGAGGGACATGTTTACTTGACTTCCCTCTGATCACTCACCAACTTTTCCTTCAGCCACCTGTTTGCCTTCTATTCCATTTCCAAAGGCTGGTTAGGCCAACACAGCTGTCGTGTGTAAGGTAGCCACCAAGCCCAGGCTAGGGTAATGCATCTTCAATGCATTATTGTCCCTGACCTTCCTTGCCATATCTCTAAACCACCCACAGAGGGCTACTGCATTCTATTGCCAGCAATCCATTCATCTGCAAGAAAAGACTATTTAACTTTAAACTATTAAATTAACTTGGATACTCACCTGCTTTCTCCATGCAGCAAGCATATCTCAAGATAATAAGAACAAGCAGTATAGATTCGCAGAGTGGGTGAAGGACATGCCATAGAAAGAGAAGTGAATCGGGGCCAGATCAAATGTGATTCTAGCCGTGTCTTTGGGCAAACCACACCCTTTCTAGGCTTCCATTTCCTTGTCCCTCATGTAGGTGGTTGGTCTCAGTGATCTCCTAGCACATATTAAACATCTAATGGCTCTGTCATTCATGTCAACAAAGATAAAAGGTCAGAGAAAGGTAAATCAGTATAAACAGTGACATCAACCCCAATGTTAACGTAGGTCTAGACATGGGTCTCCTCCAGAGGGAGCTGCAGGGACCATGTCATCCAAAATACCTAATATGTCAGATACTAGACATACTACATATCTAATGTTGAGGCACTGGGGACTTTACTCCAACATAGGAGATGAACTCGAGACTCATCAGAAATAGAGCAGAAGCAACAACAGGTAGCTGCTGCTCTTCCCTCCACCTGAGCATTCTCTGAAGAGGCAGATGGCCCAAAAAGTCATCAGGCAGATGTCCAGCTGCCCCAGGGGCAGTCTGGTCTTGAACATCACTGCTCACCTGATCTGAGCTTGCTAGCTGCCTTCAGCAGGAGGTGGGAGCATGACTGCTGGGCCTCAGCCTTTCTCTGCACAGACAGCTGCTGCCATTCTTGGCCAGGTGACTGTTTCAGCAACAGCTGTGAGAGGGAAGAAAAGAGAGGGGCAGTGACCATAGGGCAGTTCTCTTAAAAATAGCTTCAGGGTTCGTGCCACAGCATACTGATTTGGCCTTTGGGTGGATTTAATTTGCATAGTGAGCTCAAGAGTCCCCTAAATGCAAAAGGAGAGAATAGCAGCAATATTTATTTAGGTCAAATGCATTATCTAGGACTAGTTTACATAGAACGTAGTTTAAAATCTAAGTTTTCATTCAGAAACTAGATTAGAGGAACTAGGAAGCAAGTGAATGAAAAAAAAATGTTGATGCTGATGATACGAACAAAAGCAATAATCACAAAATAAGTGGCCATTGTGGGTCAGTGCTATATTAGTCCATGTGGTGTACAGTTTACCCTCTTTAATTCTCATAATCCTGAAAGGTTGCATTAAGGAAACTGAGGTTCACCATGGTCAATTAATTTGCTCCAATTTACAAATTAGTATAATATCCAAGGAGGCAATGATTCCCTTGATTGCTTCATTCTTATTTTTTCTCCCTTTTAGTAAATATTATTCTAGAAAACAGTTTTTGTTCAAGTAACTTCCCATATGTAAAATGCCTTTCTGTCCCTTGCTAGTTTTGCAGTGACTATTGCAAACCTTTTTTATAAAATTTTTATCAGCTCCTGAAATGTGAAAAAAAAAATAGTAACAAGTATAATTAATGTGGTAGGCAGAATAATGGCCCCCAATATGTCCAAGTCTTAATCCTTGGGATCTGTAAATACACTGTTTTGCATGGCAAGAAGGACTTTGCAGATGTTATTAAGTTAGGATTTAGAGGATATCCTGGGTTTCTGGGTGAGTCCAATATAATCACAGGAATCTTTAGAAGTGGAAGATGGAGAGAGGTCTGAGAGTCAGAGAAGGAGATGTGATTGCAGAAACAATGAGAGGGATATGAGAATAACTCAGCCCACCTTTGCCAGCTTTGAAGATAGAGCAAGAGAGCCTTGAACCTATGTCATCAGCATCTAGAAAAGGGAAAAGACAAGGAAATGGATCCTATTCTACAGGAAGGAATGCAGTCTTATCAGTACCTTGAGTTAAGCCTGGAGAGTCCCATGTCAGATTGCTGACCTACCGAACTGTCAGATAATAAATGTATGTTGTTTTAAGCCACTTTGTTAATGGTAATGTGTTACAGCAACCATGAAAAGCAAATGTGCTAACCAATAGTAAGCAGTGTAAATTTACCAGAAGTATTCACTTCAAGGATTCATGGCTCCCACTCTGGAAATCGAGCTAGTCCTGTGTTTATGCGATTCTTTTCAGGATAAATTAAAGATTCTGATTTAATTCATCTTACTTCTTCAGATTTATGTGAGAAAATTGTCCTTTCTTGGGGAAAAAAAACCCTGAAAGGAACAAAAATACACCTGACAAATTCCCCAAGATACACACAAACCAAATTTCACCACCCTTTCGCTTTCCATAAGTCTAAGGCAACTGATGAACTTGTATAATTACTGAGAACACACTTCCCAACCATCTGATATTATGCATAGATTTGAACTTCAGGATAGGTGTTGGTGCCTATATTGTGAAGCCACACCACTAATTCAGATACTGAAATCTCTTGTGATTGCCATGCTTCTTTAACTTGCTATTCCGATCTCCTGGAATGTTATCCCAAACGACTTCCACATGGTGTACTTCCTCACTTCAGTTTTTTTTTTTTTTTTTTGAGGTGGGGAGGCAGGGGGTTTGCCCAAATGCCACCTTAGTGAGATTCTCTTCCAACTCTTCTATTTAAAATTAGGTCTCCATCATCCACCTTTGGACTCTCTACCCCTTTCTCACTCTTTTTTCCATGGCCCTTATCACCACTTGATATACTATGTCTGACATTTATTTTTTTGACTTTTTCTCTCCACCCCTTAAAATATATGCTTCATAAGGGCAGAAATTTTGTCTGCTTGGTTCACCTATGCATTCCCAGCATTGCCTGGCACTTAGTAGATAATAAATATTTATTGAGTGAATAAAGAATTGTTAGGCTTTTGTGTGTATGTGTGTGTGTGTGGGGGGGGGGGGGTGTTGATGATGAAGCATAAGCCTTCCCCTCTGAATGATGTCACGCGCTATACAAGTTCAAGCCCAGTGTTGGTGATGGCACTGTTTTCTCAGTTCCAGAAATAATCAATCAGGTGGTGGCATCCTGAACTGCTTTTGTCTGAGAGCTCAGACTGTTTCTGCCACCTCCTTTGATGTCAAAATAAGCTTTCCCACCCACATCCATCTATCCCTTACCCCCACATCACTCCCTGATTGGTCAGATCACATGGAGAATTAATAGGATGCAAGTTTGATTGAGTGTGGAGGATATCACATTTAAACGCACTGCCTGAGGGATTCGGGCTAGTTACAATGTTTTAACACAGGTTTTACATCATTATGTGTAAATCACATTCTTTCTCCAGAATGAAGTTGTCATATTATCTTAGTTATACTATAAGTAGCACCCCTGGGAATTCGTGCAAATAAGCTTATGTTAGAGTCTATAGGTTGTCTAGTATTTATTCTCATCTTGATTTGAATTGATTATGCCACATCTGGACTATTCTTCTCACTGTAAAGGCACATATTCTTCTCCCATGAAAAGGGACCCAAAACCAGAGACAGACTAATAAAAATACGGTCAATGACACATTGATTTTGACATAATTACTCCAGGTCTTGTCCATATTAGGCATTTTCCCAACAGAGTCCAAAATGCTCAAATTTTACCTTAAACTTCTGCTACACAGTTTAACATTTCTTAGTTACTTATTATTTGCAAGTTTCAAATTGCTATATATTCTCTTGTTGTGAGAATGTACTTTTCTTTTCTCAGTTGCATTTGAGTTGAAAGTGTAGACAAGATTTTTATCTGAACTAAAACTTCACACCTCATCGCCCTCCGGTGAATGTACAGTCTGCTATAGTGCCAATGACTAAGGCTGTTCTGAAGATGTGAAATATGGGAGGAAATTTGCCTATAGGATCTGCCAAGTTTGCAATCACTCAAATATATACAACAACAGTACTCATTTTTGCTGAATTATTTATTAGGCAAATGTGGAAGATTTGTCGTCACTGTCTCTATTCATACTTAGATGAAAATCTATAAGGTAAACTAGTATAGATTCTGTGTTGTTGTATTAGCACCTGTTTTTCATTTATAAGCCTCTCCCCATGCCAAATGAATCAAATTCTACAAGAGTAGGGGCTTAGATAATCTGTATTTTATTTTATTTTTTATTTTATTTCAGAGAGGAAGGGAGAGGGAGAGACAGAAATATCAATGATGAGATAGGATCATTGATCGGCTGCCTCCTACATGCCCCACACTGGGGATCAAGCCTGAAACCCAGACATGTGCCCTGATCAGGAATCAAACCATGACCCCCTGGTTCATAGGTTGATTTCTTAGCTATACTTCTTTGGGCTGCACCAAAACTCCATTGTGAAAGAAGTCATGATATCTGCATCATCTGATAAAAAAGGGAAAAAAAGATTACCCCTTTCCTCAGTGACTAGATTATTTTAATAATTGGAAAGCTGTTGTGTGGCAGCATGCTATAATTCAACGCTGATTATTTTTTTCTTATAAAGAACATTTTATTGAAGAATGTTCCTAACTTGCCAATTTTGTTGCCACATCATAACAATCCTCCCTTGAAGAAGCATTGCATACTCTGACCTTCCCTGACTACACAGAAGCTCTGGGTTTGCGACCAGAGGCCAGGATGCTTGTATGAGAGTTAAGTTGCCACCAGGACAACCATAATTCTTTCCATATAGATTCCAGCCTGCCCTGCGCATGCCATCACATATTATTCCATGTTCTTTATACTAGCACTTGCTCTGGACCTTCTTCTGATCTTTGTGTCAGAAAGAAGGCTAAATGGAACTAAAATTTCTAATGGATAATTCTTTGATAACATTTGCAAGCTTTCTATAAACTCTGAAGTGCTATACAAAATGAAAAGTAGGTTGGACTTCCAATGGGAAGCAAGTCAAGGTTTAGTGGTAATTCATATTCCAGCTGCCTTTGGTATTAGAGGGCTCCCCTAGAAATTCTGCTTTTTCTTTCTAAATTTATTTTAATGGTGCAAGCAAAACATATGCATTGTGAAAATAAATAGTACAATAACAAATAAACGTATGCATATGCAAATAAAAGTAGAGCTCAATCCCCAGCAGGGGGTGTGCAGGAGGCAGCAGATCAATGATTCTCTCTCATCATTAATGTTTTCTCTCCCTTTTCTTTCCTCTCTCTGAAATCAATAAAAATATATTTTTAAAAAAGTAGAGCTCAGTCATAATCCCATCAAGTAGGGGCACTTGGTAGCATTTTTCTTTTAACAAATTATATACATATCCTTCTATAGTATAATTTATAGAAGATATGTGGCTCTTAAGTCAGTGTAGCTAGATATAGCTGCAATTTCAACAACATATGGATATTTTTGACAAAAAAATCTTGTGTATGAGCATATTTGCTAGTAGCAATACATTGTAATATTTAAGAACACAAGCCCTTGAGCCAACTTTTTTTTTGCATTCAAATTGGATTTTACCTGTAAATAGATGCGTGACCTAAAGTGGCAATTTAGAGTCCCTGTGCTTTCATTTTCTTATCTGTATAATGGGATAATTAATAATAGCATCTATCTCATTGGACTGTTGTGAGGATTAATGAGAAAATTATATGTTAATCACTTAGAAAAATGTTCTACACATAGGGAATAGTCAATAAATGTTAGCTGTTATTATTAATTCTCTGTTATTTCACATTTAGACTAAAAGAGTTTGTTAATTGAAAATGTATGATATAATTTGGGCAAATTGAACTCTTGAATTAGTGCCTTATGTTGTCACTTTTTTGCTAGCACTGAAGACCAAGTGTCAAGAGAACCTAGAAGAAAAATAAAAGATGAGATACACATTTGAGAAATTGGTGTTGATGAAATCTGTGGGAACTATCAGAATTTTTCTTCACAGTATTCCCTGCCAACTTCTGTTTTATCCCAGACTGAGGGAAAAGTATTATGGACTTTCTCAGCTCAGTTAGTATAAAGTTTTCCCCCTAAGGTCTCTAGGAAACTCAGAGTTTAAACCTACAATTCTAAATGCCCAAGATTCAGAACGTAAAGCAGGAAAGATTGTGGCTCTCAATATGAACAGAATGTTCATTCAAGCCTAGCAGTTTGATATATGTGCCTATCAGTTATGTAAAGGGGAGTATAAAGAGGAAAATAAAGCAATTATAATGGGTTTTGTCATTAACTCCCCTTCATCTCTAAAACATTTTTCATTTTCTTATAAATGAAACACAGATATAAATATAACAACACAGGATATATTCATGTTTGCCTTATAGATTCTTATCTAAGTATGAATAGAGATGGTCAGGGGAAATCTTTTACATTTACTTAATAATTCAGCAAAAATGAATATTGTCGTTGAATATATTTGAGTGATTGCAAATGACTGAGTAAAAGACAGTAACTGACTATTTATTGCAATATGGCAATTATACTAATTAGGCTTCAGTACTTAAAGCCATCTTCTCAAAGATGATTTACAAGAATTAAAAGAGGTCTATATGTGATGACATTCTGATAAAAATGCATATTGTTTACTTCTTTTTTAAAATATATTTTTATTTCTTCAGAGAGGAAGGGAGAAGGAGAGAGAGATAGAAACATCAATGATGAGAGAATCATTGATCAGCTGCCTCCTGCATGCCCTCTAATGGGGATCAAACCTGCAACCCAGGCATGTGCCCTGATGGGGAATCAAACTGGGAACTTCAGGTACATAGGTCGATGCTCAACCACTGAGCCATGTAGGCTGGGCTATTGTTTATTTACCTTTTTAACCAGAAATATTTTGATGAGAAGAGAAGTCCTGATGAGTTTTTGCATATTTGTTGCCTATAAAAATATGTCAGACTTGACCTGGCTAATTTTTTTCAAGATAGTTTAGGAGTAAGCAATTTGACATTAAGTTTACTGGTATATATTTTAGGGCATAGTTTATAAAAAAAGTAAGAAACCAAAAGAACAATCTCCCAATATTTAAGTACTGGTCTAACTGTAGTCTTCTCTCCCTTGCATATGTTTTCTATATAGTTGAGAAAATCCTTTGTTCAAATCCCAGCCCTATCACACAGTTGTCATATACTGTTGGATAAATATCATTCTTTTCAGGCTTCAGTTTCCTTCTGTGTCAAATGGGAATGTGCCATCTTGGAGTTAAATGAGAGTGATATTTATTGCATCTGGCATGTAGTATGCTCTTACTAAATATTAAGACTTTACTCTTTCTTACCTGTTGAATTTCAAGTCATTATTTTTTACCTGTAATTTCTAAAATAAATGAAGATTTGAGAAGCCCATCTTCTTAATTAAGCAAGCCAAGAAAATTGCCTTGGCAAATTGAGAGCCAGCTCCCTGACTGAGGCACAGAGGCTCATTGGCAGATTAGTTTTATAATCATCTCTTGAGTGACCTTTGGGCAAATGACCCAGATGCTCTGACATAACAGTGTTGGCAGTGACATCAAAATATTGGGGCAGGCTCTTCATACATCACTTTAAAAAGACCACAGTGGTCATTGACAGAAATTCAAAGTCAAATTTGTCCCTTTTTTCCCTATAACTGTAGAAAGAGTGTTCATGGGGGAAAATGATGTAAGTGCTAATTCTTCTCCATTAGATTGGAACTAGTTTGGACAGACACTGAAATCATGCAACTGAGTCTGCTCTCATTGTTTATAAAGTCTATAACTAACCCATTTGAAAATTGTTATTCTCTTTTCTGTCATTTATTGGTGTGACATGATATGGATATGGTCAAAGTTAAAAGACACATCTGTCTGCCAAATCCCCTAATGTCTTTCAAGCACAGCATTCATGTTGTCCCTCTAGCTTGACTACATGGTTGACATTTACTCTAAGATATGCACATATAAAATTATAAATTACAATATAAGGTCATGCTTCTCAGAAGAACTCCTGACTGTACTGTAAATATGGAAATGTGGTTTATCTTCATAACTTATTTTCAGCTTCCTTACTGCAATCTTCTAAATTCCTGGTATGTGTGTGGTGTTGGAGAGAGCTGTGTGAACACATCCTTTCAGGTCTATGTCAAGTAAAAAGATAGATTAAGTGCATCCTTTTCATGTGACAAGTGTTTGCTCAGTACTGACAAAACCATATGCCCAATACTGACTTAGAGAAGGAAGGGCTACAAGCTCAGCTTACATTTAGAAACTATATACTATCATAATTATGAATTGGAAAATGAGATAAAAGCTGCCAGTCACAAAGGGATGTGTAGGGTAAGGCAGAGGCTGTGGAGGCTGATGATGAAAAGAATGCTAAAATCTTGGTCTATGTTTTATTTAAGTTGATGTCTACATTCAGTTGAGTAGGTATCTCTCTCTCTCTCTCTCTCTCTCTCTTTACATTACTTATTCAAAAATGGGCCAACAGCTTCTTTCACAGTTGTTACCATGGTCTATTTAATGTGTAGACTACTTTGAAGGAGTTTGTAAAGTTCTGAAGGTATTGTCTGGGGGTGGGAGCAGAATTAATGCTCTAAATATATAAAAATATCGTTCTTGATTTTTTAAACCAAAACTTATGTGCCCTTTGAATAATAATAATAATAATAATAGTTATTGTGAATTGTTATGAAGAATCAGCTATGTACTGGACACTTTCATCTCACTTAATCTTTATAACAACCACATGAGAGGAGATGGTATTTTCCATATATTATCTATGAGGAAACTTAGGCTTAAGATCACAAAGCTACTTTCCAAATGTTACGCTGCATCACAGTCTACTGCAGGACTGGGGTAAAATCAGAAGGAAAGAAATATCTGAGTGTAATCTGCAGAAGTAGAAAACAGACATATAAATTCTAGTTCCTCCATTGCTTTTCTTAAAAAGTGTATATAAGTGTTCTTACTACGAGTTTATGGCCATAGTTGACCACAACATTCCTTGATTAATTAGGATTAATTATATCACATATTGCTTAATTTCTTGACTGAAACTCTGATCAAAGGTACAATACAATGCATAATTAGGAGGTAACATTCCAAAGTGTGATAGCACTTTGACTTGGAATTTCAACTGAGGACAAATCATTAAAGGAACACAATGTCTTACTGCTGCTTGCTCTGGATTTCCTATCAGCACTGCATGGGGAGAATTGACCCAAAGAGCTTGACCTTTATTACATCATCTATGCACTTTTCCCTTTATACTGAGATTTGATCTGCTGGTTTTGTCAACAAGAGGATACATAACATTAAGAAGTT